>NC_143581.1:70550894-72967144 GCF_048544385.1 Mastigoproctus giganteus
GTATTTTAGATTTCGAGTTAGAATTGTTTCAGCCAGGTTGGAAACGACTGGATGTTTTAGTTGCAAAATGATTTATTTATTTATAAACTGTGAGTCATTCCCTATCAGGAGCAGCTTTACAATTTGCGGAGCTCAAGGGAGCACGATAACAATGGAGCACTCAGGTGGACCCACGTTTTTGGGCCAGAAATTTGGTTTTAAATGAGCGAAAACAATAATTTTTTAGAATTAGCCAAGGACAACGACAGAATAATGAATAATTAATTAAAAAAAAAGTATGTATCATTATTTAAAAAAAAAGTATAAAATCCTGCATATTTATATTCTAACTTATTAAGTTATAAACAAATCTTGCGAGCTGAATGCAAAATTGGCTGCAATTTCTTATAGTTCAGTTCGCTGACCACGTCATTTTCAATCGAGAGACAGTCAAGTTCTTAACCCGTTTTTGAAGCATTGTGTTTTATTCATGTAAAGTTTTATAAGTTTTAGTATTTCTCTTACTCTTTAGTGCTTGTTTTGCGGTCAGATTTCCGTCTGGCAAGTTGCACTTTTTATTTATTTATATATATATATTTTTTTTTTAACTGGAACACAGGATCCAACGCAACCAGCTCTTTCAGCTCACCCTGCCCTAAGACTGGGCCTGTTCCCTACATTATTTGTGTTTCTAGTAAAACAGTCCCGTTGGAGCAAACTGAAAAATGTGTTATCTTTGATAATATTTTGCTCCTACACACAAGGTTTTTTTTACGATAAAATGTTTTAATTTTTTTCAGAAGTTTCAAATAAACGGCTAATTATGATAAACTAGTGTATAAATCCATCGTAAAATTATCAATTATGTGAATGGGGAAAAAAAGGAAGCCAAAAATTTATTCTAGCTCACATTTGTTATTCACACTATTCCTGTAGTCTCTTACCCAGTTCATGCCCTTTTTCGTTTGAGAAATTTTCCACGAAATCCAAAACTTAGCAAAATTGCTTCCATACTGTAATTCTTCCAGCTTTTAAAATACATATTTGTTAGAAATTTCTGAAATAATTCGCGGATCTACAGATCCCTGGGAGCCCTTGGACTACAGCTTGAGAAACGTTCGATTAGACGCTCAGTCTCGGAGGTGGACACAACCCCACCTTACATAAAAAATCATACCTCGTTGAAAGTCGTCCGATTTATCACATCCTCTTCCCAAGCTCGTCACAGGTAACACTATTTAATTTAATTTTATTTATGTTAAACCAGTAATGGACCATTTGTCCATTTTACTGGTTTAACACTTAGCACTTGGATTCCACATCTCGACTGCTGAGTGTAATCGCCCGCCCAACTTTTACTCCTGTGGTGCAGCCCATTTTCTCCCATTAGGATAGTGGTCCTATTTCAATGTCCTATCAGTGCACATAAAATAAGTCAATTATAATGAAAATCAACTGTCAAAATAACTTGTTTTAATGGATTCTCGTTGTAGCTAAATTATAGGTTAAATAGTGCAAAATACTGAAGAGAGCACACGAAATTGAGAAAATCTGTTGTTATCGTAATCGGTGGACCAGTGAAGGTCCACCTATTACGATAATAATCTTAACTGCAATCAAACAATAGAAAATAAAATAAAGACAGCTGACGTGGCAGCTTGCACATGATCACACAATAAATGTTTGTACCAAAAGCTGATTCAATACTTTTCAATATTTTCCACTTTCCTGCAGCGATGTCACGGATAATGAAATGGCTTATTTTATCCTTATTCTTAAGGACAGTGAAGAGAAACGAAAGATGACCCATGCCTCTACCAGTTTGTCGCTACATCCCTTTTATTTTCTAATTCTACTTTCGCTGACACTGCTATTCCCGCAGGCATTCAAATTTTGTACGTTAAGTCCCCACCACCTTTCCGTTTCTTTTCCATAAGTTTTTTTTTTTTTTTAATGTCCGTATATGTTCGTCCTCCGTGAAGAATAGTCGATTCCCTTTTTTTTTAACCGGTTGGAGAGGTCTGGATTCAAATCAACATCGGGGACTACAGAAATTCTTGAATCCTCTTTCAACTGGGGCAGTAGTTGCAAATACACACACCTATACAATACTTCATCATGCAAATATCACATTATTATAATACGAAAAATCATATGAACTTTCGATATATGACTAAAGTACTGTAGCCAGTGTACAGAGAAATATCCCTTAAGCAATCATCCAACGTTATATGTATTTTCAGGCAATATTTTCAGGTTATCATTGAAAAAATATACGTATTTTTCAATGATAACTTCGAGAGAATTATAAGTACTGTACCGCACTTTTCCAAGTACCGAATTCACAGTTGGACCTAATTAAATGTTGGCTAAACGTTCATAAAAGTGGAAATTAACTAACGTGTGAAGTTATAGTATTTAATTATGCTTTTCCACGCTCCAATTACATAAACTTCTTTCCATAACTTTGAAGAAAACAAACAACTAGCATTCATATATTATTCATAAGTTTGTCGGAGTTTAGGAGAGCCAGATGAAGTCCACATACGAATTGGCGTATATAATTTTCTTATTGGTAGTATTAATTTATATTTTTTTTGACTTATTTACTGGCAGGATGCTGCTTTAAAAATACTGGTAGTTTTACCATTTTCCAATGAATTTTAATATTTAAATATTCCTCTACTACGTTTCGACAGTCTTTAAACTTTTAATTAGATATTTATCACTTTAGAAACATTACCTGGATTGAAATGCTGTGGAAAACCCAAAAGTACTATTTTTGTGTGAGATTTGCTCTTCTCAGGACGAAGCCTCAAGCCATCGTTTGGGTATCCTACATCTCGAGTGGATCCTGAGAACCAGCCAAGAAGAATCAACTGCGTAAAAATAAACAAGAGAAGCATACTTGCAAGAGAAAAATTACACCAATGATGAAGTTTAATATACAGTATTTCACCTGCTACAGGAAAAGAGTTTCTTTATATTTAAATAAATAAATAATCCTTTATTGCAACCAGAAGAGGGCAAACAATACATCACTGAATGCTCGAATAATGAATTCTGAAATAATGTTCAACATAACAGATTTCAGATTTCTCCTATTAGTGTCACTATTAATCACACTAAATGATACAAGGAAGCGAACTTATTTTGCATCAGCCAAAAAAAAAAAAAAAAAAAAACAATCGGTCACTTATAATTTGCCCACCGCTAAAAAGAAACTCTCCAGTTCCCTTAAAACGTTGTTTCCCAAGAAGGAAACTTATGCCAATAATGTACAACACGTTGCTCAAGGGTGAACTTCTTGAAATCTGATTTTCTGATGTTTCCTAAACTTTTATATTCACCTCCTTGATTTAGTTTCATCTGCCAGCGCGAATATACCTCCCTCATTAATTTCTCTTATTTCTTGAAGGAATAAGAAAACAAAGTATTTCTTAAAAAAATAAGAAAAATTAACGAGGGAGATATATTCACGGAGGTATTCAGTGAGGAATTTTTATGAGTGTGTTTTTTTCACAACGTGGCTGAGTTAGTCGGTCTCAGGAGAGAATAGCTCCAGGGAATTTCAGTTTTTCGTCCAGCAAACCGACGGAAGAATACATGCAATTATAGACACAATATACTGACGCATCACAACTTTAGTTTCTTTGTTATTTATTACATGCCTAATCTGGTCCAACCCATAAGGACCATAAATACTTAGATCATGTTCAGTCACCCGTAAGGTGTCCTGGTTCAGTAGGTCACATCTTCTATGGCACTCCTCATAGGGAGCAGCTTAGAAGATGTGGTGAATATACCTCCCTCATTACCCTTAGAACTCCCCCAATTTAGCGCGCCCCTTTGAACCCTCTCTGGAAGTTCTATGTCCATTTTTCAGTGAAGCTTCCAGATCTGAATACAATATTCCAAATGCAGTCTCGCCATAGAGCTATACATAAAGAGGAGTGATAACATCCTTCTCCCTGCTAGTACAGGTTCTATAGATCGTTTGTAGTACACCGTGAACCTTTCTGGTCGTCTGCTTACACTGCAAGAAAAACTTCATATCTGATCGTTATATTACAACCCCTATATCTTTCTCATGAACTACCTTTAATTCCTTGCTACTCAATCTATAAGTCCCCCAAAAGATTTCTTTCCCCAAATGCAAGACCTTATATGTAACCAACCTAAGTCATTCTGAAGCAGCATAGTCTTGTCCCGATTGTTAACCATTCCACCTACCTGCCTTTAAATTATCAGGAAACATTGATAGCTTTCACAGTATACTTAATCGGTATCATTGAGGAAAGTCACAAACAAGAGGAACTCTGAACTCTGAGGGATCCTGCTCTTTACACTAATCCACTCTGGAGAATCATCATACATTCTCTGTCAACTTTCGGTCAGCTCCTGATCCATTTAAGGATCATCCTAGTAATCCCAGCACGTTCTCTTCCGTACAGTAACCTCTCATGGGGAACCGAATCAGAAGCTTTACTAAAATGTACAGTATTTTAATATATTGTTTCCAGCATTTAGATGCTTTATGACTTCATCCTAGTAATTAATCAGATTATGCCAGGCCAGCAAGACTTTCCCTTTACAAATGTCTGCTGCAATCCCCGTAGTATTTCGTTCTTATCAAGAGGTTTTCCTGTATCTTTAATTTTTATTCCGTTATCTTAACCACCACGGTCTATGGTTATTCATCTCTACCTCAGTCTCTCCTTTACGAATGTGCGACATCTACAATTCTCCATTTCAGAAGAATCCACGATGATCTTGATCCCATTAGTATTCTAAAGTGCACTTTGTATGTATTAGTATGGCAAAGTGCACTTTGCCACATTATTATAACTTGATGTGCCCATCAAAAGCAGAAGCTCTCTCTCTCTCTCTCTCTCTCTCTCTCTCTCTCTCTCTCTCTCTCTCTCTCTCTCAGCCTCAGTAGTTTTTCTGACAGGCGCTTTTTAGAAATCATAACATCACAAAACTTCAGCAATCTGGCTCTTTTTCTGTTCCTCCTGGTTCAAATGTACTTTAAATTGTAAAAATAGACGCAAAATGCCTATTCATCTGCAACTACGGCTGACACAATACACTTATACCTCATATCCTTAGTTGCATTTTCCCTACATACACACATACACACGTGCGCGCGCGCGTGGATTATTATTATTATTAGCTATATTGTGCAAGGAAGCCTGAGGCTTATGCTGCACCAGCCAAAAAAATTCCCGAGTTACACCCTGAGAGAGAGAGAGAGAGAGAGAGAGAGAGAGAGAGAGAGAGAGAGCGAGAGAGAGAGAAAGAAGTAGAGGGAATCACCAAGAAATAGAAGAATGATAATGTCCAGCTCAGGACCCTGGGTGTGCCAAGCCCATACTCACCAGATGTGAGCCCCTGGGGTTATTGGCAAAATTACGGCTGTATTAGCAAAATTACTCAAGTCTGGAGTTAATCCATAAGCTGCCAATCGTAAGATCCCTCCCTGGAACTGCTGACGCGAAAACATTTTGACTTGACTCGCGGTATTTTTTGACTTGACTTTTTACTTCTTAAACTAATCATCAGTTCGTTTTTGCTTTAACTCATTAGTACCTACGTATATGCATAATCATATTCCCTTTAGTTCCCTTAAGAACTGACAACTAATTAGTAACCCCATTCTTTGTGACAGGTAGACACATTTCTATTGTATCTGCCTTCTATACAGAAAATTTCCCAGTTTCCCTTTACAATTGAGTCTTCCAGTAACGCTACCTCGTTTGGAACAAGAGAGTTTGACTCAAGAATGATCCATTCTTTGGACCAGGTCAGTTTGGAGTGCATGGCAGGCTCAGTTTTAATATTTTCTGAGGTATCCAGAGAGATTCAGTGCATTACCTACATTGGCATATAAACGGCCACCCTCACTTGCCAGTAGAAGAACTATAAAAAGGAAATAGATGGGTCAAAGAACACAGTCAGGACAAGCCATCAGGCAATTCTCCACTGTCTTCTGCTTCCCACCTGTTCCCTTCTCGAAATCTTATTTTTAGACATAATTACATATTATCCAGTTATGATCTCTCTGAATGCTTTTTCTGTATACTAAATACAGTTCTAACAACGAAATTCTTACTCATGACTTCCTACAAAAATTATCGGTTGCAAGGGCTGTATGTGTATTAAGTTATGGCTTTTCTAATATTTATAAAAGTATAAACAAGGGTACGTGCTTAGGATGCTTAAGCACTTTTTTTTTTGCTCCATTAAGCAAAAAGAACTAAAAATTACCACAAAACCTGACCTGATTTCACAAGACTACGACCTCACAAGGTAGCCTGATCTCACGATCCTACTTGTAATAATTGGCTTTCACTGCATATGTCTAATGTCCTTTAAAATGATATTTAACCTTAAATTTTAGATAAAAATTAAAAAAAAAGAATAAAAATTGAGGTAAAAATTTTACCTAACTTTTTATCCTTTTTTTATTTTGTTCCGCATTGAAATGTACCCATTTTAGCCTTGATTTAACAATAGTAGTTATTAAAGAAACCCGTCATGACCTAAATACCCTCGTTGTAACATGACTGAGTGATACCAAGGGTACCATATTTCACTCCAGAATATTTTGTCACTGTATTTTAAGAATACCTTTGATCACCAATTTTATTCTGCTGATATCTACTTGACATAGCGGTTTGATCCGCCCACTGGGCAGTTCAGCCGAAACAGGTCCTCTAATGAATTTGGAGTATTTCAACAAAGTTAGGACACTGTGCTTCGTGCTCAGCAAATAAATACCTGATAACGAGTTCCAAAGAAAAATTATTACCTCAGAGGTATTTTTTTTAATCTGTTGATCCCAATGATTAAGCAAAGCGCCAGGATATTTAAAAAACTAAGGCTCTGGGTCATTAACATACGAAAATGGAACGGTCTGCAATCGTAAATGGTAACGCTTTTTCGTATCTTTAAATTTATCAGTTTTATGATGAATTCTAAATGGCGTCCACCGCCTCCGCAAGAAGGCACTGTAAAAGTTTTTTTTTTTTTTTAATTCAGAGATTTTTTATCTTGTAATTTTGATTATTTTTATAGTTTATAATTATTGGTGCTCTTTTACGTGAAGAATTAATCCAATTTTTGTTAAAATAAAACGTGATTAAAAATTTTTTCCAGCGCTAGATGGAATAATTTTTTTGCCCTTCTAGGTCGTTTTCTTTCCCCTTCCCCTTCAGATCTTATTCGTCTACTGGTGAACAAATTATTCTCATTATGTATATACATACACTTGCTTTCTTGCATCACATGCCACCACTACTACCACTACTACTACTACCACTACTACTACCTCCTTTGTGGAAAGCCAAGTTCTTAGTATATATATATATACGTATATTTTTTATTATTTTTTAAATTTATTTATTATTATTATTTTTTTATTTCAGACATCATATAGGCTTGCCCACTGTGTTCAAATGTTTATTCATTGTTAGAGAATGGATGTTTGTTTATTTTTAAGAAGTTACCTTATATATTTATTTTATTTATTCATTATTTGTAATAATAATAATTATTATTTTTTGTCTACTACGGTTAGTTTGTTCCCCATGATGTTGAAACATGTCTTTCGTCCCCATGCTGTATTTAAAGTATATAAAATATACTTAACGTGATTCAAAAACAGGGACGAAACTACTCATTCGAAAATAGTCAGCTAAATTGAAGGAGAGCCTGGTTCAAATAGCTAATTGCAGGACTCATCTCTCTCTCTCTCTCTCTCTCTCTCTCTCTCTCTCTCTCTCTCTCTCTCTCTCTCTCCAGGCAGTACAGCTAATATCAATGCAAGTACAGTATGACAGTTCTCGTGTTGATATTGGTTTTTATTGGATTTATGACAGCATATAACAGCGGCAGTAAATAATTCCACTATTCTACAATAACCTTAAAAAAACGTATAAAAACGGTTACAATTAATAAAATTAATTCATTGTAACTTTTTTTAGACATATTTCATCTAAGAATTAGGAACCCACTCAAGTCACAATAATTAATCAGCGGACACTCAAAAACACAGTTATTTATGTTTTTTGCACTCGTATATTTGCACCTTGAACAAACGTATACTATTTTATGTGTATCTATTATAATGTTAAAATAAAGAATGACATTAAAAAATACAGTTTTAAACGTTTTTATTAAAAAAAATATAATGGCGTACAAAATGTGACACGGGACTGCTAAAAGTATCCCAAGTGAGAGGATGTACTTCACTAATTCTACGGAATACAAATGGGCTAGATATTTTCCTTTATTTGACAATTTCTACATACAGAGTACTAATCAATCTTTCATCATTACAACTGGGAATTGTAGTGAATTATATAAAGATTAATTTCTAAAACTTGCTCTGCATAGAAGTCGACCGATCCTTGGAATATGCCTCAATTGGCTCAGTTTGAAAACTTCAAGTATACACAGTTCGGTATAAACGCCTTTTTTTTTTTTTCCGTATTTTATTCTATTTTCGCATTTTTTTTTTTTTCTATTTTCAGTATTTTTTGCATAATTTTTTCCTTCGTTTAGTACAATCAGTAATTTTAACTGTGCAGTCTACTATTTCTACAGCAGCAAACGAAAATGCAAGGTAAAGTTGCCATGATCAGATGTATGTCAGATCTTCAAGTGTGTAAAAGGTGCCTCCGTAGCCACGTGGGCAGGAGCAGCAATGTAAAGCACACGTTTCTTGATTAGACCGGGGTTCGAGCCCATGATCACCAAATACGGAGGATGCGGAAAGGTCAGGGAATGACCACCGCATAATCCCTGGAGCAATATGGCTATAGTTGATAATGCTCCAAATAACAACAACTGTGTAAAGCAAATGGACCCAAGGCGTCCACACAGGTGGAAATTTTATACCATAGCCCGTGTGTGTCCACTCACAGTTGTAGCTGAACTAACCCATACGCAACTCTCCTGTTGATAAGAATACTGTTTATTTGAAAATGGATGTCCTAAGCGAACTACTTGATATTTTGCTACTTAAAAAAAAAACATTTTTGGATGAGACAGGGAAGGGAAGTGCTACTTCTAGTAGAGAAAGGCGACATAACTTACTTTGATAGATGCACGAGATTTACCATTAAAAAAAAAAAAATTTATTCTAAATACAAAATTAAATTTGGCAGTTCATTGGAGTAGTACAATACCAAGGCAGCTCGTCATAAAGGTAAAGCCCGCTTTCTATGAGAATGAAGAGAAAGCGTTTGCCGTTTTTATTTTGAAATTAAAACGCTTGTTTTTGTCAGGATACCCGAAGGCCATAAATTGAGGAATTGAGCTATTTTGTAATATGTTTCTGTTCATATTTATTTTTAAGTTTGTGATTCTTTTGATTGTGTTAAATATAAAAATAACATATTGTGGTAGCTATTAAATTAAATGTGAGATCTCTTGCTGGAATTTGGATTTAAAGTTAACTACAGTATAAGAGATTATAGAAGTCAATCACGAAGAAAATTCATTTCGTTGAATAAAACAAAATTATAAGCATATAAAATAAAATTATAAACAGGGTCAATTATACAATTTGATTTCGTTAAAATTATGGATCATAAACAAAGCAAAAATTGGTAGTTATTTTATGTTTTCAATAAAAACATAAAAAGCCACAAAGTACAAAAATAAAAAAATAAATAATAAATAAATAAAATAATAAATAAAAAATAACAAAGAAAAATAGAAACAAAATTGAAAGAGGAAGAAATAAATGGCCTAAATGACTTGTGATGAGCTTCGTCCGTATCATAAAATCAGATCAACTGTATATCAGTTAGGACGCATTTGGGCTATGTCATTTTTCGAGAACATTCAAATATTGGGACCGCGAAACATATTACTCAGATTTTATAAGTACTGATTGATTCTGGCCATTCCCATAAGCAATATAGCATTGTTCAGTTTTGCTTATAATTCGTATGCAATTTCGTCACGCTTCATAAACCTGGACAGTCAGTAATGCTCTCTAAATATCCTCGCGGGGCCTGAAATGCCTGGAGAATGCCGACCGACGTTCACACTCTCGTCAGATTTTATAAGTACAGTATTGATTAATTAAAAATATAATGATGCAAAGTCAAACAGCTATAAGAAAAATTTAATTCTCTCAAGATTAGTTATTCTAGCTCATTTCAAATATATGTTTTTAACCGGTTTGACGATAAATATATTTCACAAAAACAAGTTAAGTCAAAAATATTTTTCGATTTACAAAATCATTGCAAAAAATAATAATAATAATAAATAAAATAAAAATAAGAAATAATAAATAAATAAAATAAAAATAAGAAATAAAATAAAAATAATAAATAATAAATAAATAAAATAAGAAATAATAAATAAATAAAATAAGAAATATAAGTCTATTATTAATAACAAAATATACAAATCAACACAATTTGTTAAATGTTACAGTTTTTAAGTGAAAAAGTACTAACGAGCAAGTGCAATTTATTGTTCCGTTGCAGGAACTGAATTATAATTAAATATATTAAAAATGTAATGTTTAATGGTTTCTTATTCACTTAATTCCATGTATGTTTTAAACTCATTAATCTGATAAACACTTCAAATTCCAGAGCTGTAATTAGAAATATTCTCATTACATTATAGAAAACGTACACAGTACAACATTTATTTTAAAAACAGTTACTCGGTATTTATACAAATTTAATATATTTTACCTCGGTATTTATACAAATTTAAATATGTTTTACCTCTTTTGATGATCGACAACAAGTTGTCCAGGTTCTGAAATTAGGGTGGCCCATATTAGCCTCAGTGTATCTCTTCCACGCATGATCGAAGACTGCTAAAGAAGATAACGAGTTAATTTTTAATTAATTAAATAACGAACGGATCTATAATATTCGATAAACAGCTTTCTTAGCAAATTATGGTTATCTTTCTGAGCATCTACGCAAACTCATGGAAACATACAATCCTGCACGATGAAGCAAGTCAACTGCTGACGCCTGTAAGTCTGCAGTTGGCTTCTTTTAACGTGCTAAATCGTCTGTCTATAACTTTGTATTTATATTTCTGTGAAAAAACTAAACGTTTTTTATTATCACGCGTATATGAATATTGAGAACAAGTTGATATAAAAATATCTAAAATTTTCTGTTTATCCTTAGAAGGGGGACAAAAAAGGTAAGGTGACTTTGACATATTTATGTAACTGAAATAATTACCAGAAATATCTAAACCACAGTGCTAATTTTTGCAGCGCGCATTTACAGGTGAATGCTGGCATTAGCCGGTTATTTCCTCTCTTATTTAAGTGCCATACGGGTGATTGCTTAGCTCGGGAGCCCATATGACGTACAAGTGACCGACTCTGTATTAAAATGTGGGTCGCAGAAATGGAACATTGAGGCCAACTTGCTTTGAGTAAGAAATCAGGTAAACGAATTTTTAAAAAATAATAATAATAAAGTAAAATAAATATATTACGACATCTTTGTAAGCATTTCCCTGTGCAGGGAAAAAAAAACAAAAAACAAGTGAGAATTCTCGGAAGATGACGATCTAAAAATGAAATAAATAAAAATCAGTGATTTATCATGGAGCATGCGAACTCTTCTCCCAATAGCATTCCCGGATCACAGTGAATCAACTGGTGAAACAAGCGGAACATTCTTCATCGTTTATTGGCCAATTGAGCTGAGCATGCGTGCCAAGTTAGGTGCTCTTACATCTGAACTCTAAGCTGCTTTTTCTTCCCAGTCTAGTTCGGAACTGCCAAGGCGCTCGCATCAAATACAAAAGAGAAGAATTAAGACTTCATCTCTTAGTTATAATTGCGTGTCATCGAAGGCTTCTTTGATTTTGATCGTAAAAAGGAAGCAAGGATTTATCCTGCGGTTGACTAATATTCCCGGTGAACTAGTTGGAGCAGTTAACTGTGGATAGAATTCGAATTCAGGAAACGCCAATTCCAACTGACCAGCAGTTAGCTATCCAAGGTAAGTAAATTCCACTTTTCTTTAGAAACATTCGTGGAATTTAATTTTAGCCAGAATTATTCACATTGTGTGCACAATTCAGTCTATCTGTGCACAGCACTGATAGACTGAATCGTTAAAATTTTTGGCCAGCCATTAATAATTCAGTTGATCTTTGTTTTAAAATTTTAAGTTTAATAATTATGAAAAGCATTAGGACATGGTAAGAAAAAAAAACAGACTTTATTTTGAATGTTTGTGATATAGAGGGTAGGTGTTCAGCGGACAGATAATTACTTACGGATATCAGAATACGAGTGGCAATAAATTATTGGATGTTAGAGATGCAACAGTTGTACAGGAAACGAAATTGAAGAACTAATTAAAAACAGGAAGCTGCACCTGTATATGTTAAAATGGTGTGTATTAAAATTCAAAATTTTCTGTCTCCTACTATATTTAAAAATGTCTGCCCGTCACATTTATCTAAAGGGGAAACCCTTAACTAAATGGAATGGGTAGGTGTTTATGTTGAGGGACCACATTTTAGTCATAGTTCAGAACTGCCAAGGCGCTCGCAACAAATACAAAAGAGAAGACTTCATCTCTTAGTTATAATTGCGTCTATCTCTTAGTTATAATTAATTCGTTAGGAGTTCTTTTCATAGGACCAGTTTTGTTATCTCAATGTTAAAATCTAACGGCAAATAATAACTGGTTTTCCATTTTATACTAATCGTTAAGGAGATAAGAAGGAAAAAGTTACAAAAAAAAAAAAAAAAAAAAGGGGTTTCAGTATGCCGTGACAGCCCCTTCCATTTATGCTCTGCTTACCCATTCCCTCCTGCTAGTTTTACTGAAGCACACAATAGGTGTGTAGAAAGCGTCTCCTGCGTAAATATGTACTTAGTACCACACTGTGTGTCGTAATATTATACACCCTTCATGACTATGCAGAGGGCGTTATTAGCACTGCTAGTTAGTATTTTCATATGTCTTGCTTTAAGTTTCACAAAAAATGTACCCCAAGCAGAGGCATCAGTGCGAAATATAAGTGAAAAGCATTCAGGTAATTAAAGTGTTGAAAGGTGTAAAGTGTTGAAAAGTAAAATTATGGGCTGATTTACATCTTTAATAAATGCAAAATAGCAGTTAATAAAATTGATTTAACAACAATAATTCATTAAAGGCTGGCATACTAACAATATTCATGCACAATTTCGGATTTCCAAAAACACCCTTCCCTCTTAACGGTCATGATTTCGATGTTCAAGCCTTCTGCCATTTTCACCAATCATTTGACTCAAAATTAAAATTGCTGTCTGATTCCATTACCCTTGTTTAAACTTTAAGAGACAACAAACACCCCTGCTATTTAAAACGAACCCTTGTTCCTAAGGTTTGCTTCGGTAGTAAACAAATAGTACTTAAACTGTAATAGAATTTTTCCCGCATCCGGACCTTCTATTGGTGTAATTCTAGAAGCTTGTCTGAGAGTTGTTAGGACCCTAAACCTCAGCTTTTAGTGGAACTATCGCAAAAGATCTGAAAATAATCAGTCCAGGCAGTAATTCTTAAACTTTCAATGCTGCAGGTCACCTTTCAATTGAAAAAAAAAATTACGCGGACCACCGATGTTGTTCATTCACCGTTTGTTTTACTAATAGAATAAAAATAGCCTGATTTATTATTATGAAGGTATTACCATCATGGATTAAGTCTGATAATGATCAAGGAAACATGTTTATTATAAAAATAAATAAGACTAAACTAATTTAAAAAATAATCAGTTTATTGATTTTTGGTCAGTGCACGGACATTTCACGGACCACAGGATAGGTTAAGAAATTCTGACGTTAAAGATAAATGGTTTTCAAACTTGTTTTTCCTTAACGACACACACACACACACGCACAAACAATTCTCTTGTGCGCAATCCACAGCATACAACCTTCTGAACTTAATGTTAATAAGTTTAAACTTTACCGATGAACCTAGGTGGCCGTTCCCAGAGTATAAACAAAAAATTTATTTTTTTATTATAAATTTTTGCCAATACATCTCCTAGTTATTGGCGTCACACAGCTGGGGAATGCTGTTCTGGAGGCCCATAGCGCACTCGGTAAGGTCAGGTGGCACTCGTAAACCTGTGTATCACCTTTTTTTAAAATTAAGAATGTATTTGGAGGAAATTCTGGGATGAAAGTGCCAGAAAGTAATCGTTTTGAAATAATAAAAATTAAATACTTTACGCGTTTAAATTTTCCTCTTTACTTTGAAAGTATTACTGCAATAATATTCTGTTATTAAAAATAATAAAATAATTTTTATTTTATTATTTTTAGCTGATATACCGTAAAATTCTGCCTACACGTTTGCACACGCAAATTCATTAAATAGAAACAACTGGCGTTCATTTAATGTTAAACGTTGGAGGAATTTAATTTAATTCCTACAAAGTTTAATATTTTTGCGTGGAAGACTAATTACAGATTTTACTATGCAGATAATAAGTTGCTATATTATTAAATACAAATGATTTTGTAAAACATAAAACGATCTAAGAAGCAGTGAAGAAGTATGTGTAGGTATATATGTATTTTTTGTTATTTATTCATTTTTATTATTGTTTATAATTATTTATTTTTTTATTTTTGGATCCCTTCAACTTCTTAAAAATATACAAAAGGCGCTCAGCCAGCCAAAATGATTGGACAGCGCTGTTCGAAAATAAAGTAGTAATGAAGGCTTATTACTATTGCACGCGTAAACGCTCGTCATCCAATTTCTCTGGCCCCAGTGGGTACCCAGTCCCTAACACCTGCTTGATAAAAATTTGGAGTTCGACTCCCATCGCAGTGGAATGCTCTGTAAAAGTATCTTTCTCTCTGAGTATTGCTAGTTCATCTCAAGTAAATCTCGGTTTTCTTCCGGGAAACCCAGATTTTAATTCCCACTTATGTTTACACCGGTCCAGAATGCGTGCAGTTTATAACCGTGCCTTCGTGGCACTTGAAAAGCTCAACTCTTTCAATTGGCCTCTCATCACGAGCTTGGACCCTGGTGCAAAGTAATTTTTTTTCCCATGTAACTTTCTCATTTTTCTCTTTTCCTTTTGGGTCTCTCCAGGGCTCAATGTCCTGATGCAGCTGCGCCCTTGCATCCTGTAATGATATGCAACTAACTCTTTAGGCCCTCGTCGCGAAATGTTTCTACTGCGAACCACATTATCAGTAAGTGTAAATAATTTGTGGAATGCAAACGGTCTTAGAATCCTCTTAGTTTGCTGTAAATGAATAGACATTTTAAAAGACAGGAGAGTTTTCCCGAATACCGAAGAGCTGAAGGTTTCTGCTATGGAAACATCTACTATTCAAATAGCAGGTGCGTGTGTGTGTTAAACAGACTTGCTTAATAATGTACCCTAATGAGGCACAATATGACTGCTATTGAACTCAGAATATTCGAAAAGCAGGTAGCATGTCAGCGTTGTTTCAAGCTACAACAGCAAAGAAAAGCTTGCTTTAATAAATATTTAACGACTTCAAGCAGCGCCATCTTAAATCAACAAGACTTTGAAAAGGTAACATCCTGATGTTTTTAAATAACTACGATTTTTAAATGAAAAAGAGTCGTCGCTTGTCAGACTGTCTATCCATACACAGATAAGTATCTTTTCGCAATATTCCCCAAGGAATTCGGAAATATTTTCATTGTACTTGTCAGCTTTCTTTGCTCTCCAAGGAAGTCTCCTGAGATCACTAGGAATGAAAAGAACTCACTGCGATTTTATATACGAAATATGAATCCTATCAGGTATTAGAATTTTAATTGTGTACACCGCATAATGTTTGACGTTTCTTGCTAGCCAAAGTAATTCTGAATGATACATTATCTGTGTATTAAGATCCGTGAGTGTCTAGCCATTCAGAGTGTGTGTATCGAAGCTATTTCTAGCTCGATAGGGAGAATCAGGAAGACGGCTATTTCAACAGTTTTGAAATTCAGTTTGGATGTATCCATTCGTTTCACGTTTTCAAAAACTGAACCGTTCCATTCCAAGAAAATCTTCACAGAAAATAATCTTAAAATAAAATCTTTTCGATTTAGTGTGTGGTCGCCAGCTATTATATAGACAAAATCAATTAAAGAAGTAAGCATCATTAGCCATGCAAAAAATAATTGATTCAGTACTCATGGCTTAGTACTCAAGTAAATTGAGTACTGAATTGAGTTTTATTACCGAAAAGACTGAATGTTTCCGTCAAGATTTTTTTTATTTTGAAAATCCTGAAGGTTTTGCGCTCCTTCGCAATTATTGTAGAGAATGAATATCAGAACCAGTGAAAACTGATATAATATTTGTACGTATTGAATAATTTTTGAAAAAAAAAAAAAAAAAAGTATTTTAATATTTTTTGTCATTAAAATTAGACCAATAGAAACCCAGCAGTTATTATTTATGTTTTTCTTACATATCACATAGACTATCCGTATAGTTATATTGTAGTTGAAGCACTGGATATTATGTTTATTGCTATGCGCTGGTCGGAGAAAGGAACGTGCAATGCAGGAATTCGCATAAACATAATTTTCTCGGTTCGCTCATAAAAGTTGTTGCTTTTCGTTCTTTTTTTTTATTATAAATTATGAATTATTACTATTTGCTAATGCTCCTGAAATATAACGCACTGCGTACAGTTATTATAACTTGTTATAATAAGTTTTCAGGACTATCTTGTCCTCTCATTTGTTTTTTAAGCAGGATTTAAATTGTTTAGATAATGCAATGTCTTAATGTCACACAGAACAAACTTTGCCTTTGCAACGAATTTCCCTGGTATTGTATTACTTTCAAACACTGTGTCAGTTTCAGGACCAGCTATACCCTCACGAGATAACGGATGGTTTCTTGTGGCAACACTCAAACAAAACACTTGCAAAGAAGTTGTTCCATGTGGTATATGAAGTCAGAGCTTCAAAGTGTTTAAGAGTTTGAATTCTGCTATCTGCAAAGATAGTTATACGAGCATTAGCTCGTATTTGCAAGTAGTTCGTAACATTAGCTATATTATAACTTTCAACTTTTTGTACCAACGTTTGTACATTCATGTTCATGAACTGCATCGGCAATATGGCATCCTCTTGAGAGAGAAAAAAAAAAAGCAACTGACTGCCAAATCGTACGTAGTATGGAACTGTCCAAAATGTTAAGGCAGGCATTAGAGTTCGTGGTTCCCCGCGCAACCACCAAAGGTCTTGGGCATTGCCATGAGAAACACCCCCACACCATAATTCCACTCCCTCTGAACTTCATTGTTGGTATTACGTATTCTGGCAACAGGTGATCTTCGGGCATCCTCCACACCACTCACTCATCTGATTGGAATAGGGCCATATTCGTCACTCCACAGAATTAATTTCCACTCCTCAATGGACTAACTACGGTGTTCATTGCTCCACGCAAGGCGAGAACGCTGATTGCGGGTGGTGATGTTTGGCTTATGTGCTGCTGCTCTCCCCTGAAAACCTAGGTTATGGAGCTCCGTACGTATGGTGCTCGTACAGACCGCAACCTTTTATTGACTCAACTCCTGTTTGATGTTTTGCAGGGATGTCGGACAAGATTGGCGTACTACTCTTCCGATTACCTTCTGGCCACATGGAGTGAGCTTCCATGGTCTATTTGTACGTTGCTACACGGTGTTGGTAGCGTAACTCTTCCATTTCATGATAATATCACCGATGGTCGACAAAGTCGCCCATCGGTGATGTTATCATGAAACTGAAGCAGTTGCAGGAATCGAGAATCCAGCAATGTGACTTCGATAATAACGCTCTTCTCGTAATCAGCTAGCTCGGCTCTACTTGCTACGAACTTCTGTGACTCACATTCGTTATATACCAGTCTGAGTCACTTGTTTATCAGGAAAGGTGTAATGGACTATGAAAACAGGGGTGTCCGAATACTTTTTTTTTTTTTTAAGGATGTTGTACTTTTGGCTCCTTGTTAGCTGTATAGCCATCAAATAAATAAAAATTAAAATAAAGAATTTTCATTTTTTCGTCTTTATGCATTTTTTACTGATGGCGGATTAAATTTTCTTTAACGTTTCAAATGCCGAAACTATTTTAAAACATTTCCTCAGCCATAGGCGATACAAAACGACATTCATTATTATTTTATTATTTTTCCCCGTTTAAATCTTAGATTTTCATTTTTATTATTGTGATTAATGCTGGATAATATCCAGTCCTGCGTGGAATCCACCGCTATTTAGAATTGTCATCCAGTTTGGCGAAAAATCTGAAGTAAAGTAACCCTATAAAAGAATTCTAACCGCCTTCTTTGTGCATTTATACTATGTATCAACCCTGTGCTTTAAACAGGTGTAATCAATACGAAAGCAGGACATTTTACTAACCGTAACTGCTCGTAGCCAACTTGGCAACCAGTTGGCTCATAAATCACACAAGTATCAATTGCATTATACAGTGTATGTATTAGCGTAGGGCGCATTATATATGAGTCGAGAAGATGATCTTGAGAAACATCTTGAAAATTCTCAGCTAACTGTTTAGCGTTTGGTTACTATGTATTTTTGGAATCTGTTCGTTCAAGTAATTTTACCCGACTGCGAAAGATATGATTATGTCAATGCGTGTAGCCTCTGCTTCTCCAAGTTACAAGCACAATGAAAACCAAACAGTTTTTAATTAACTTTTCCAAGGAAAAACTATTTAAAAACATTTATACTTCTTTTTTAAACGTATATACTTCTTTATTGAGTCCCACATGATGTTTATACTTGTATGGTTTATATTATACAGTAGGTTTTCGATTATTCTGAATGATTTAAAGAGTCAGAGATAACGCAGATAACAATCCTTACGCATGTATAGCTAAATAAATCGAAAAACATTGAGAAATTATTTTTTCCTAAAAATCAGGAAAAGGAGTTCTTGATTCGCTTCACGGTTAATTCGCAACGGAAAATCGGGATCGGAG
Organism: Mastigoproctus giganteus; assembly: GCF_048544385.1. Taxonomy (NCBI): domain Eukaryota; kingdom Metazoa; phylum Arthropoda; class Arachnida; order Uropygi; family Thelyphonidae; genus Mastigoproctus; species Mastigoproctus giganteus. The sequence goes on from NC_143581.1 coordinate 70,569,873, forward strand.
TATGTATTTACGACATATAGCATATAGAATATTGCATACCTAATAAGGTTATTTCTTCGACTTTGTTTAATCAATTCCAAAATCGAAATTACCGGTTCCTGGGTTTCACACAAAGTACAAACGTTTTGGTTCCTGATTTCAACACAAAACACAGAAAAACGCGGAACTTGTTTGAGTACCACATAGTTGTCTGTTTTTGATTCTCCAGCGGTGTTTATGGCCTGAATGCGCTTTGTGAAATGGAATTTATATTATAAAAATATCTATCGATGAATGGATCGATTGTCGTTACTGCTGCCGTGTTAAAGAATGAGGAACACAATGTTTTTTTATTCATATCAAAGGCATTCGTATATTCCAAAGAAAAGCCGATAAGTTGCTGCATATGACGGCAGTAATCTGCTTCCTAAGTGGACATTCTTTGTCCATCGAACGTTTAGCTGCCTGTTAACCCAAATCGCAAACCAGTTACCGAGAACATTAAGAAATCCTATACAATATACCCACATAGCAATGGGACAATGTACGTACAAATAGCTCATGTAGAGTTGATTGCGTGCTGGTATATGAATCGTATAATCGAATTACACTGTAGCACGAATTTCAAAGGGCGGCAGAAGGAGGACATGTACAGGGTTCAGGGATTAAAATTTATACTACTCGCTATACATCTGCCAGGGGGGGATTTCAGTATGGGTGGTGTTGTGTCTCATAATCTTTCAGCAGTCCTCCCGGCATGTGTCCCTTTTTCTTTCTTTTTCCATTTGATATTCTGAGTAGCATGGCATACTCCAAATCTGCCAGTTCTGGTTGACTGGGTTCACTCTCTCTATTGTCCAAACCAGAGAGAAGTGTTAATTTCATACATTGTACAAAGGGCGAATCGGGGTCTTCTAACCTATCAATTCATCCCGATACGGTCTGTGGAGTTCTCATTCCATTCTAATTGTGTATGCTGTTGCCAACTAACATGTATTGGACATAACTTGAACCGTTGCACTGTCGATATCGTGTATTATTAATATTGCAGTACATTAACACCGTGGGCCGCATTAATAATTTTAAAGTAATATGAGACAAGAAGCAGCGTTTCGCTGTTGCAAAATGCCATAAGATTTCGTGGCTTAAGGTGGTTAATGTATAGGAATGTAAAGACGATTCCGTGACGTTCGTGAGGTAAGTGTCCTGAGTACGCTTTTTCTGTCAATTTTCTGATTTTATCATTAGAAGTCTAAATTTACACTAGTTATTCAATACGAAATTGCGTTTAACAGTAAGTTTCCTAGATTTTTTTTTAAGTTGCATTTAAAATAATCAAAGGGACCTAAAATAAAATATTAAAATATATGAAATAGAAGTCTGTTACGTAGCCTTCAAACTGAGTTTGCTACAAATTGCATTAAAAAGTTCATGCTGTTAAGCATGAACTTTTTAATGCAATGCTGTTAAGCATGAACCAAAAAAAGTTGCCTAACACAAATACACTGAGTGATCACTGAATTATGACCACCTACCTAATACTTCGTAGATCCTCCTTTTGCCCTCAGTACAGCAGCTATACGACGTGGCATTGATTCAACAAGATTTTGGAAGGATTCGGGAGGTAATGCGTGTGTAATGCGGTCAGCAATTCAGGTATGGAGGTGATTGGTGTATCCAGACGCCTGATATGCCTTTCCATAGTGTGCCACAAGTGCTCTATGGAATTGTTATCGAGGGAGTTCGGAGGCCAATCGATATGCTGGAAGTCAGAACTGTGTTCCTCAAACCATTTTTGCACAACAAGTGCCCGATGGCTCGGCGCTTTGTCATCTTGGAAGACACCATCGCCATTCGGGAAAAAAATATAACATAGCGGGGTGTACACAGTCAGCAAGCAGTTGACGATAGTGGAGACCAGTGATACGTTCCACATGCACCAGGGGTCCAAGTTCCTACCAGTGAAACATGCCCCACACCATGCAGCCCCCTCCACCGGCCTGCACTTTTGATACCATGCATGATGGAGCAAGAGCCTCATGTTGTTGACGCCAAATCCGTACACGACCATCCACGGTGTGGAGTAAACAACGTGACCCATCCGACCAGCACACCTTCTTCCAGTCGTCTTCTAACGTCCAACTTGAATCCTCTTTGCACCAGGCGAGTGCAAAGAGCATGCGTTGGATACAAGGAGTATGCAATCTTTTATGCCGATGAACTTTGGTTAGGAGAGGATGCCGTAGGGGTCGTCTGCTGGTATAGCTCATACGTGCGACGCATGGTCATGCCAGATATTGTTCCGGGTTGGCCCATGTTATATTAGGTAGTCAACTCTTCAACGGTGCTGCGCGCCTCTTCTTCTGTACGAGTCGTCGAACCCGGCGCTTACCTCTAACATCAACCTTTCGCTGATCTTTGCAGTTTTGCCGTCGGGTCGTTGTTTGACCATTTTGACGCCGGTCCTGGTACACTTTAACTACGGGGGCTCTCGAACATCCCGCCAGTTCAGCCGTTTGGGAAATCTAGGCACCAGCTCGTCGAGCACCCACAATCTGTCCTTTATCAAAGTCCGATAAATCCTTCCTTTTACCCATCACGCTCGGAATGTTACTACCTACCTAACCACTGGCACCTTATCTATGCTACGTAGGTCGATTAACTGCGGTCAACGGGTCGCATTCAGTTTTCATAGGGGTGGTCATAATCCAGTGATCACTCAGTATAAATAACATTCTGTTAGGCAGAAGTACGGTATATTGCTATTTACAGTATTTGTAAGGCAATAAGTTCACCCTCCAACCCAGTTAGAGTTATCTCCCACGGTGCCTTGACCGTGAGAGATGACCTGAACGGACGGCAAGAACAAAGAAACGCCGGACAGGTAAGACTGTCATTTTGACCAATGGAAGCCAAAAGGAAAAGGAAGGTTGCAGTGTGTTGGAAGTGTACTCTTGGAGAGAGAAGGGAGTCTTGTGGGAAAATGTGAAAAGGAAATTTATAGAAGAATTTGGAAATGTGCGATCCGTGAAATTTTAAATTGCAAGTTTTTTAAAAATACAGTTGGGTAGCAGGAAAAGCGGAGAAAAGGGTTGTGACGGAGTCTAAATAGATCATACAGCTATCCTGAAAAAAATTTCCTGTATCGCAAAATTGCTGATTCTGCACAGACTCTACGAATCAATTGAACCGAGGATCTGAGAGGAGAAGCCTCCCATTTGAAGCCCACAAAAGGAAGGAGCAAGAAACCAGATTGGAAGATAATCAAGTTTGGGACACACTTGAAGAGTCAAGGTTAGTTTCTTCGGATTTTTGTCATGGTGAAGCTGCGTGTTTAATCCGAGTCAACAGGTTTTTAAAATACGCTCGTATATTCGATTTCTAATTATAGTGGAAGGTCCTATGGGGGATTAATATTTAATTGTAAACTCATGGAAACAGGGGTGCTTAAGATTTGAGCTAAATTAATCAGTGATGAGATCTAGTAAATTGTTATTTTAGAAAAAAAAAAGAGGAGAGGAAAATCAGATTGTAAATTCATTGACAGTCTATCTTATGAGCAATTTAGTCTTCTGAGGAAAAAAAAAATTACAGAGTGAATTAAGTTGTGGTAAACAACTTGATTCAAATAGCCTGTTGAATAAAGTTGTTCAGCGATAATATTACTGTTGATGGTGTTATTGAATAGTAGTCTAATTCAAATAACTGCAACACTAGTTATAGGATAGTTGAATAAATGCAATAGCACATTTATGGAATAGTACCTATTTATTAGTACGAATAAATGCAATAGCAAGTTTTTCATGCTTCTCTGCAATGCAGAGAAGCATGAAAAACAAGATCTCTGCCTGTATCTCATATTATAATACAGTATATCCATTTTTTTTTCAGACTATGTAAAAAAAAAAAAAAAAAGAGATGGCATTGACAACTTCTCTACAGTCAGTGCCAAACGAAGTACTGGTTAAAATCCAATTTTTTTCTCTTTGTACTTTAATATCTGTTTAGATGGATCAGCAAAAACATTTGTAGCTTAACAAGGATACACCGATACATGATATTTTTGCTGTATCATTTGTTTTCTGTGCACATACATTCTTTACGTTTTGATAATATCTTCAACCTTACTAACTGTCGACTACTATTACTCTAGATCCTCTTGATGACGCACAGCAAGTCATCCGTGGATTGACACACATCCTTTCCAACCCCACATACGTAACGAGTGTACTGATCACACACACGGAAAACTGCTATTTTCATGGAGAAATTTCGTGTATGTAAATTACTCATTATTGATTCATATACAAAGATATAAACAGCGTTTTCAAGGATGCAATGGTGCATGTACAGTACCGCCAAGATTCTTCAAGGCGAGGCTCAGTTAAAAGCGCTATACATCAGTGAGTCACAGGTAATAAAATAAAACCGTTGGCAGAATCTCAACAACATGGAACAATTCGTCAATGATGGTTCTCAGATAGTCACTACTGAATGATGATCAATGAAATATACTGAGACATTCAAGCACTACTCAGTGGTAAAAACGAGACTACAACGAATGTGTAATACAATAGGCTCCAGACGGGTGCTTCTCAGCAAATTAGTAGTCGAAAGATCGGGATTTTGCTGTTCTTACAAATATTATAAATTAGCATTTTTTACATCTCTAATGAAGTTAGAAAGTTATTTGTATCCTGTATTCAACAGCTGAATATTTAACAGCAGCTTCTAATTTAGCGAGAAGATATCTTAGAATGAATGCTCTGGATTCTTTGTTCTCTTATTTATTATTTTTTTATGGTAATCCCAAATATTAGCATTAGCAGAGGCATATGCTACAAGAAAGAAAGCTTATACAGCATCAACCAAAAAAAAAAAAAAAATTCCCTCCAAAAGTTTGTCCACTTCTTCCTTTAATTTATTTAAGCTATCAACATCCACAACGACAAATGAAAGTTTGTTCCAGCAATCAACCACTCTCTGGCTAAAGGCAAATTTCCGCACATCATTTTACAACTGTCTTTCCTCAATTTGGATTTATGCCCCCTCAGGTTCGCAATCTAAGCAAGAGGAAGAATCTCATCAGCATTGAGCCAGCTGAAATCATTCAAAGCCTTATTCTCCTCAATCAGATCACCTCGCAGGTGCCTAATCACCAGACGCTGCAATTTGCAGAACTTGAGTCTTTCTTGTTATGAGTACCCCTTTGTTCCCCTCACCAATCTTGTTGTCCTTCTCTGTACACACTAAATCAAATCTACATCCTTCCTAAAATGAGGCCTCCAGACCTGTACGCAATACTTGTTGACATTGGACTTAAATTTTTGTGGATTTTAATTTTCAAGAAATATACAAGACGGAATATTGCGCAGACAGAAGGGATTAATGAGTTGGGGGTGGGGAGTTCGACGAGTTTGGAGTTGGACATTGAATCGATGTTGACTAGTTGAGGCGTGTGTGGACTGGTTTGGAAGAAAGAGGCGGTTTTCTTTATTCTTTAATATCTATATAGATTGATAAGCAAGAAAAAAAAATATATATAAATAAAAAAATAAGAATAACAAAACCGCTTTGTAGCTTAACAAGGATACACTGATACATGATATATTTTGCTGTATCATTTGTTTTCTGTGCACATACATTCTGCACAATTCTATAATATCGTCAACATTACAGGGCGAAACTGTCGACTTGTAAGGGTTAAAGAAACTGGCCACCTTTCTATAGATATTTCCATGGACATAATTCTCTGCTCATCTGCTTACATACCTTCTGCTGCTCGGCCATGGTGTTCTTCATATTATTATTTCTTAATCTCTCTATACATTAAAAAAGGTTTTCCTCCTGGTGATATTTATTCAACTTTGAGAATTCCGCGTAGTGAGGGGATTAGCCAACGGGAGAAGAGGGATGCGGGTTATGTGATACAAGTGGGCAAGAAAATTACGTCACTACAAATGCACAGGTAAATAATTACATAGGTCATTTTCTGATTAGATATCGATCAGTGTGTATCACGTCTTCACAAATCAGATCATCATCAGTGATCTCCAATTCCTTGATCCTGTTATCGCCTACTTCCAGCAGCCATTTCGTGAAAGCTTCTCCTCCTAATCTGCCTCTCATGTTTATCGTAAGTTTATGTGTTTCGAAACACAGCCATAAATAACTGTTCTTTAAACAACTTTCATATATTTGCCTCCTCTCCTCTCATCGTCCTTCGACACTATAATAGCAGCCAGTTCGATACAGGTAGGTTTGTTGTAAATTCGCGGGTGGTCTTTAGGATTGGTGTAGAACGTTCGAAGCAAGTTAACAGCATTTTTCGAATTGAACCGAACGGGCGAGAGGGGTGAAGAAGATGTGACTTTCTTCCTTAAATCCCTTGATTCCGACTTCCTTGAACTAAAGTGATGTATACATCACTTTAGTTTAAGGCCGAAGGCCAAGGCAAAAGAAGCGAGCAGGAAGCGGAGCCCCCTAGTGTTAATTAATAATAATTAATATATTAATAAAATTAATTTTCTTAACAAGTTTATTTATTGTAAACGAATTTTAGATGAATAAATTGTATTGTATTATTATTGCTGTTGCTCTTATATTATTTCTCCCTGATTGGGGGTTCCACCTCGTGACGAGTATTGCAATAACAGATTAAAATCTGAAAAATCAATTAAGATGTGCAACTACCAATATTGAAGTAGGTTTTAAAAAAATTGAGTGATCGCAAAGAAAACCAAATATCTCATTGATGTATAATAGAAATGAATGAATAAAATAAATTTTTATGGCATTTGATTTTTTATTTTTAAAAGATTGTTTTATTTTATATGTGGCCAGCGGAAAATTGTAGTTCGTCAAGGTAGCCCGCAAAACGATTTGTGTTAGCCAGGCCTGGCCTACATACTTGGTAGAATGTACTGGATTATACTGTTCTGGTCTTGTCCTAGTCAGGTTTTTGCTGTTATACAGGTTGTATTATAGAGGCCAAGAGAAGAGTGAAGTTTAGATAATCTGGGAAATGTTAGTCAAACTTCATGGTATTGTTACTGCGATACAGTGATTGTCTTCTAGGATTCTTTGTCTGTACTTCTTGTCATCCATTAACTTGTGAGGGCAACTTCTAGTGCAAAAATATTCAATGCTGTAGTACGTTTCTGAGGCAGACGAAGTTGCTAATTATAAACTAAGGTTTATAATTAACGTTTATATTTTTATAACTAAGGTTTTGTAATTAACTCTGTCGTTCTCCGAAGTTAATTCTTGAGCTTACAACGATTTCATTAACTTTTGGCGATCCCAGATATTATTTATATTTATTGTATCGGGCGGTCCCTGCCAAAGTTTGGCAACACCGCTGTGTTCGAATCCCGCCGATGATACGAGGAACTTTAATGGACTTTTTTCACCCCTTGGCTGAGTAAGTCGGTCTCAGGCGCAGATAGCTAGGTTTTTCGTCCAGCGAAACAGGCAAATCAACCAGAGACCACGCGCAATTTACAGACACAAAATACAGGTTTATGTAAGAAATTAATATAATAATTTGAATTTTAAACACCGCTGTGTAATATACAGATAATTTACATAACTGTAATAGACTCCCTCCCATGTTTTGCCCAATTACAGGGTGGGAAGACCCTCTAACACGATAATAAATAATAAATAAATAAATAAATTTTCAGTTTATACTCCGGCACGACAACCAAGTCAGTAGAGTTTACAATAAATCGTCAATACAAATATTTATCGTATTTAGTAATCACGGGCCTGAACCCCGGTCCAATCAAGGAACGCGTACTATGCACTCTCGCTCCTGACACTGGGCTACGTCAGCCAGTTTAACCTACCTGACCACTGGGCTACGTCAGCCAGTTTAACCTTTAACCTACGTCAGATAGGTTAAAGCAACACAAAAATAGATATAGAAAACAGTTCAAAGTCCAGGTTAAAGTGTTCAAGTCCAAGTTACAAATACTGTAATTGTCAGCCCATTTCAAATTCAACAGCGTCATCAATTAAGATGGCCACAGCAACCATACCAAACTCCAAATTAAAAGCAAACCACAGTAAAAACTGAATTTTTCAACTCGCTGGCGTGTGGCTCAATCTACACATTTTCATTTCAGCAGCACGAGAAACTGCTTTCCACAGGTTCTGAATAAGGAAATCCTCATGACGTCAAAGAATTCTTCAAGAATTTACATACCAGAGTTTGTAGGGACCGCCTTCTGCCTAGACAGTGGGCACCATGCACGATGGGTCCAGGGATTCTTTTTGCTAGCACCACACACGAAGGCGTCCCTCGGCCCGTTGCACCAGGTATTTGGACTCATGCGACCAGCATACTCGTTTCCAGTCCTCCAGTGTCCAACCAGCGTGTTGTTGACACCACAGATTCGCCTTCGACGATGATCAGTGGTGAGGAGAGGGTGTCTCTTGGATCGTCTGCTGTGGAACTCCATACGTCTGAGTGTGCGGTGCTTCTTTTGTCATTTGGGATATTGTTCTTGCATTCCCCATATTATATTTCGATGTCACTGTCGCACGGTGACCTGCCGTTGAGCCCGTCAACGCGCTGCACCCTTCGCTCACCACAAACATCTACCTTGCGTAATCGTTTACATTTTTGTTGGCGGAAGGTGATTTGAACCGTTCGACGCCATTTTTTGCACACCGTAACCACAGTGGGCCGTGACCAACCGACAAGACGTGCCGTTACCAATATGGAAGTTCCCACAGTCATGCCCGTTTGAAACTTCGTGATGTCTGTGCTACGTTTCATAACTGCTACTTTATCACTTTGACTTGTGCGACCAAATGCAAATTAGTACTGCTCTAGCGTGCGAAGCTGTTTGGCTTTTTATACTGCGAACTATGCAGCATAGTCCATTAGGGATGGGATAGTCATGATTTAGTGATCACTGAGTGTATATATTATATAATTTTATTATTTTTTATTATATATTTTTATAAAGCGACTCTGGCCATATTGCACCATTGTATGTCCGTACCAGTATGTGCTCACCTGCTGATCTGTATGTTACGCGGGCTGGAAAAACCCGAAATAACTTAGGGGAGAATCCTTTCCGTTCGTCTGAGATCATCTTGCTATAGCATCGATTGAAGAGGAATTTAGTAATGCTTTCACTCATAGTTGGGAATCGAACCCAAAATTTCTCCAAATGAACGACAAAGGGCGAAACCACTATACGCTCTCGGAGGATATACAAATAGCAATCGAGTGACGCGGTCTCTTGGAGTCATTGGCTGTAAATTCTGTTCACTTTTTCTTTCAATCTATTTTATGTTTTGTTGGTTCTGTTGCATTTATGGCTAAAGCAAACCTGCTAGCAGCTTATTTAAATTCTGATTTCAAAACTAGTTCTCCAGATTTAACTCTTCTTTAGTGTCGCTGTGCTTTTGCAAAGAGGATTTTTCTCCACTTGCCCTTACTTTAACTATTTATAAATTAATGAAGAAATTTATTAATTGCCAACTCAAACTATCTCGAAACTTTCTGTCTAGTGGTCACTAATGTGAATTCCATCAGCGTTGAGTCACGGGGATGTTTGGGATTGCCATCCAGTGCCGGTACCAGGCTATTTCGCGCCCTAGGCAAGGCACACCCCAAAAAAATTGCCAACTTCAATTTTTAGAAACAGATTTCTTGAGAGAAAATGAAAAGCACAAAACTTGAAACTGCTAAATTTATTTTAAATTGCAAGAATAAGTAATACAACAATCTTTGATTATCTCTCTCAAATACAAAATAAAAATGTTTTAGCACAAATTATTTTGAATAATCTTGTGAATTGTGATGTTAAAATTTAAGTCTCTTAAAGATTTCAATTTCAGGCACATCAAAATCTCACTTTGCGTGCCTTTTCCTTTGCAAATTTTGTCACCAATTCCTTCAGGTCAAGTGGGGATGTTCAATTGATATTGATGCCAAGCCAACTAGTCTCTTTTGCAACATTTTTGAGCATATGTAAGTTTTTATAAGTTTTAGCTTTGAGAAACTGCATTCACCACATGCCACTGACACTGAAATGTGAGAAGCATCCTTCCAGCAACAGAAACATTACGCACATTATCCAAAAGTTTTTATTGTAGTATGAGAAGTACTCCTTGTGGCGGAATAGACTTTGGAAGTCTTCGAGCTATTGCTATAAGTTCACAGCACAGATCTTCAGCATCAATATCTTTGTTTCCATTGTGCATCAATGATTTTTCCAAATTCTTGCAGGCCTTAAGTACATCTTCAGTAGATTTTTTGTTGATACCGTATATATCATACAGGAAGCCAAATAGGGAATTATACTGTTGTAGCTCTTGGAATCTCTCTTCAGATTGTATGATTGTCTAAAACAGCATAATAGAAATCTGCTTTGAAAACCTGCTTTGGATCTTGCAGTGCCTCTTCTCAAACTGCCGTTTCTTTCTTCTCTTTCTAACTTGTTCTATCTCAAAGTTTGGTAATATCTCTAGCTCAATAGCATCTATCAAAACTTGTTGAAACCCATCATCACACCTGCAGCAGCCCACAATGTAATTCTTGGTGACTTGCAATTGGCTTCCAGCTGAATTTAAATCAGCTTCCTTATTTTGTAGTAGCTTGCTTGCTTGTAAAATTAACTTCAAAAAGGATGTTGTACCATGCACAACATCCTTTAGAGTATAGAATTTTTTATAAAACATTATAATTAATTATAATTCATAGCACTGTTGCGGTATTTATCTTAAAATAAAAAAATATAAATTGTCAGTTGCCTTTTTATATGGGTTAAAAAAGCTAATCTGTATAAAACTGTGCCCCTCAAAGGTTAGTACTGCGCCCCTCTGAGGTATGCGCCCTAAGCGGCAGCCTATTTGGCCTAATGATAGCACCGGCCCTGTTGCCATCGGTCATCTTCGCGCAATCACTAGTCATGAAGTTTACATTGCGTTACTTTACCAATACTTGACGGTCTAGAGAGGTAAAAATATATATATATTTTTTACTACTTCACTCGATTATTCCCAAATAGCTGGCTTATTTTTTACAGCCCAAACCCCGCCTTGTGGCCATGATGGTTTCAGGCACAGTACATTTCCTTATTGTTCCAATACAATTTCCTTATTGCTACAAAATTTATTATGCTGAATTAATTGTGGACAGTCACGCTAGTTTTTTTTTTTTTTTCTCTTGAAGCATGTGATGGAAGTATGTTCTGCCGACAACCTGTTAGAATCAAGTAGGGAAAATGTGTGAGGGAAGGTTAAAGAAAACAGCATTCCTCCTCCTTTGAACACACTTATTAGTCTTCGTTAAGTATTTTCCGTTTTACGTGCATGGTACGTGACCCACATTTTCGTCGACCTTGTCAATAAGTGGCATGATAAAGAGTCATTTATATACATTATTTTCTGCCACTGCAACCTCTGGAAATAATTATTTTCTAGAAGGCCAGCGAATCTTCCTTATTTATCTTTCAGTTCTTCCCCTTATTTTTATTTCCCTTGCTTCTGGTTTCCTCTTCAACATTTCTATCCCTTTCCCAATTTAATCTGTTGTCAGATTTTGTGGAACTCATTCACCCTGACTAAACGCTTCCATTGTTTGTATACCGTATTTCTGTATTTCTGTGCCTTTCTGTGGTCTTTCTGCAATTACTGTACGAGCAGCGTTTGAAAAGTTCGTGGCCTGAGTATGAAGGGCTTATTTGAGGAGTCTAGTTACTTTCAACATAGTCCCCTTTGGAATCAATAAACTTTTGCCACCGATGCTGTAATGCTTTGATTCTATCTGCGAAGAAAATTTTTTTCTTGGCCCTCCAGGAATGCAATCACTGAAGCAATGACGTCACTTTCGTGAAAAGTGGATAGCATCCAGTAATTGTTTTTGTTTTTTTTTCAAATTAGGAAATGGGTGAAAGTCTGATAATGCTAGTGAATATTGAGGAAATGGTTAAAGATTTCATAGTTGCACTCATGCAGTGTGGCCATAGCAGTAATGACACACTTTCCAGCAGGTGCGTAGGCCTGGTGGAATAAGACTCCTTTGCTGAGTTATCCATCCCCGGTGTTTGTTTTTGATGTTTTCACACAGACGCCTCATAAGGTCTGCGTAATATATCCCTATAACTGTCCAGCCTTCCTGAGGGCAATCCACTAACAACACTCCATCAGCATCCCAAAAAACTGATGCCATCACCTTGCCAGCAGAAGAAATCTACTTGGCTTTCTTTGGAGGGGGAGAAAAGCTACGTTTCCACTGAACTACTCCTTTGTCTCTGGCAGAAGGTGATGGGCCCACATCTCATCCATGGTCACAAACCTTGCAAGGAAATTTCTTGAATTTGTTGAAAACGATGCAGTTGTTCACTTGACACAACTTTTGAGCGATTTTGATCTGCTGTCGACAGCTTTGGGACACACAGTGCGGACTCTTTTTTTTTTTTTTTAATAGCGACAACCTCCCTCTGTTATTATATGGTACACCCGTTCAGATGAGATTCCCAAGACGCTGCCAACGTACCGAACTGTCACTCGTTGATCACTGTACGTGGAGTGATAGACTTTGCAGATCTTCTACAGCGCATGATCCGTCTTCCAGGGTCTCCCTCCCTCGTTTAATTTCTGCTTCCCACTACTTAACCATGGAATAGGAAGGGAGTATGCTCCCAAATGTTGTAACCATATTCTCACGAATTACCTTTGGCGTTAATCCCTTTTTACTCAAATATGGATGACTGTACGGTGACTGATTCTGTTAATCTTTCCTCATTCTCACAGCTTTGTTGATTTCAGGACCTGTAATTAAAAAAAGGCGATATCGAAACTGCATGAAACTGGGTAGGTTACTATTCGAAGTGTTATACATTAAGCACAGAGATTTTTAACACTGTTCCACTACTCTTTCGTACTCATATCACGAACTGTTCAAATGCCCTTGTACTGTCTTTTTTCTATAACTGTTATGGGTCACATTTCCAGTCTACATTTCCTCTTACATATATTCGCTTTCACCCATTTCCACGTTCCTTTTCTTTCAATCTCTAATAGATTTGTCACTATAGTTCTTCGTCAGGTCTTTTTTTTTTTATAGCTATTCAGGAGTATAAACTGAATTCTTTTTTTTTTTTTTTTTCCGTATTAGACATTTTAACAAAATAAAATCTCCATTAACCATTGTGCGTGGTAAGACGGAACATTGTCTTGTATACCAAATGTTTATTTCTGATAAATGTGCGGTTTCATGAACAGGAAAATTTCTTTTGTAGGTAACTCAAAAACTCTTATTCAAATTCCCAAATGCACCTTGCCATACAGACTACAGCACAATAATATCACACAATATCCGGACAAGCACATGTACGGACGTTGTATGATAGTTTTATGCAGTGAAAATACCGACTTCTCTTTTATTGAGAAGACATCACTTTTCTAAATTAAGAAGGATTCGGGGTTAAATTTTCAAAAAAAAAAAAAAAGTTCAGATCACCATTTTCGATTATGAGCTCGAGCATTGATAATTAAAAGTCGCATTCGAATGTCAGAAACAATGAAAACTGGAATATAATATTTGTGTGTTAGATAAAAATTTACAAAATACAGTGTATATATAGTAATCTTGTTTTTGTTGCCATATCATTGCGCTCTAGTTCTTAATATTTTCAATTTAAATACTGCTTCTAACCCTGGTAACGTCCAGAGCTGTATATTTTATCTACAAGCTGAAATCGGGGCTTCAGATTAACTGTAAACACTCGCACCCACAGATTTAAAGTTAAATCATCACTAACCCCTGGGTGGGGAGAGCAGGTCGCGATTTAAGATAAGCAGAGGTAAGAAGTAGCTTAAGTCCCTAGAATTTAGGGGCACTCGAAATTGTTGTCAATGGCTGAGGTAGTCACTCAAAATGAATTTTAAAACTGATTGATTCGTTAACGAAAAATGCTCGCTTTTCATTATGAATATAGTGGTCTCAGAGAGTTTTTAAATTCTGTACAGTGGGACCAACTGATGATGTTACCAACAGCAAATTCTAAGTGAGAAGCATTCAAGGAATTAGTCGTGGAAGCTACTAGGCTTTTCACACCAACTAAGAAATATTGTTCAAGGTTTAGGCTTAAATGGATGTCAAATGAACTAATGAGACTCGTGGCGGAGAACAAAAATGCATGGGATGCATATAAATTATCAGGCGACACAGAAGCCTATGGCAGATATAAGCTAGTCTGTAATCAAGTCATAAAGGAGATTAGCCAAGCGAAGGCAGATTACGAGGTTGGCAAAGGATGCAAAGAAAAACAGCAAAGAGTTCTTTACTTATGTAAACTATAGAAGAAAAGGGATGAATCAGATTGGTCCACTTAACGTAGATGGTTTGATTATTGATGATCACGCTCAGGTAGGTGATAAACTGGATGAGTATTTTGCATCTACATTCACACATGAGGAGTTATTCAAGGAGGGGAATGCCAGAAGTTAATCAAACTCTAACAGGGAGCTAAGTGATTTCGTAATAACTGAGAGCAAAGTGGAGGAGAAATTGTTGAAGTTAAACATAAGGAAAGCATCGGGGCTGGATGAGATCTATCCAGTTATATTAAAGGAGGCATCAAAGGAAGTAAGCAAACTCTTAGCCATAATTATGAGAGCATCCTTGGACTCGGGAGAAGTCCCTACGGACTGGAGATGTGCAAATGTATCCCCAATTCACAAAGGGGATCGAAGGGCGACACGAATAATTACAGAACTGTTAGTTTGACTTTGTTCCAGGGAAAATAATGGAGTCACTGGTTAAAGAAGCATTGCAGGATCATATAGACAACACTGCAGTTATAGTTCAGACACAGCTTGTGGTTGTTAAGGGGAAATCTTGTCTGACCAATTTTATTGGATACTATGATGTGGTTACAAAGGAACTGGATGCGAAAAAATAATTTTGTTATCATATACTTGGATTTCAGGAAAGCTTTTGACACTGTTGCGCATGCACGACTACTGTACAAATTGGAGCAGAATGGTATTAAGGGCAAGTTGATTCAGTGGAAGAGTACCTAAACCATTTACGATTTGCAGATGACATTGTGGTCATAAGCCACGATCCCAAAGAATTAGAGGAAAATCTTAATCGGTTATGCAGAGTTAGTAAGGATTTTGGACTAAAGTTGAATATGGCTAAAACAAAAGTAATATGAACAAGTATGCCACAAAAAGGGATATAATGATTGAAGGAGCAGTAATTGAAAAGGTGGAGTCATTTACTTATCTGGCACAAGTCATTAGCTGTAATAATGATAAATGGCTGGAAGTCAAGAGAAGAATAAATTTTGGATGGATAGCATTCAGGAAATATAGCCACATACTGAGGAGCAATATAGCAATTTGTCTGAAACGTAAAATAATGAATCAATGTATACTCCCCACCATGACTTATGGAAGTGAAACTTGGGCACTCACCAAAAGAATGGAAGAGAAGCTGAGAACTACACAGCGAAGAATGTAACGAATTATATTGGGAATCAGACAGATAATAAGAGAAACACAAGGATTAGGCAGCAAACTCAAGTAAAGGATATTCTTTTCAAAATTAAAGAACTAAAATGGTCTTGGGCAGGACACATAGCTCGAAGACATGATGACAGATGGACTAAGAAAATAACAGAATGGTATCCAAGAGGAGCTAAATGAAAACCTGGAAGACAACGAGGGAGATGGACAGATGAAATTCATGAGTTTGTGGGTAGTAAATGGATGGCCATTGCACAAAACAGAAGGAACTGTAAAGTTGCTGGAGTGGCCTTCATCCTGCAGTGGATTGAAAATGGCTGATGATGATGCTACAATAGATAAAAGGTTGGTTGTGTGGGAGAAGACGGAGTGGTAATCAATGGACTCTGCTCTTCGTGGACTGATGTTATTAGTGGAGTCCCACAGGGTTCGGTGTTGGGCACACTGTTGTTTTGTATATTTATCAATGATATTGATGAAGGTATATATCAGGCATAGTGTCGAAGTTTGCAGATGATACAAAGGTTGGCAGGGTTGTTAATGACAGTAATGGTAGTGTGCTACTGCAACAGGATCTAGGCAGATAGGCTGAGAAGTGCGAACTGAATAACAATTTGACAAATGCATATTGTAGAAGTGGAGCGTTCCTCTGGGGAACGCTCCAACTGTGTGGTACTACACTTAGGGTGATAGAAAATGAAAAAGACGTGGGAGTAATTGTGCAGTCAGATATGAAGTTTTCTGAGCAATGTAGACAGGCTGTCAGAGCAGGTCATGGGGTTTTGTCAATGATAAACAGGAATTTTGCTAGCAAGGAAAAGAAGGTGTTATCCCTTTGTATAAGGCAATGGTCATGCCACACCTTGAGTACTGTTACGGGTTTGGAGGCCTCATTTTAGGAAGGATGTAGATTTGTTTGAGCGTGTACAGAGAAGGGCAACGAAGAGGTCCTCTTACCAAGAGAGCCTTAAGTTCTGCAAATTGCAGCGACTGGAGACTAGGCACCTGTGAGGTGATCTGATCGGGGTGTATAAGGCTTTAATGGGTTGAGCACGCTGAATTCTGATGGGATTCTTCCGCTTTCTCAGATTACGAACCTAAGGGGGCATAAATTCAAATTGAGTAAAGACAGCTGTAGAATAGATGTGCGGAAATTTGCCTTTAGCCAGCAGGTGGTTAATTGCTGGAACAAACTTCCATCTGTCGTTGTGGAAGTTGTCCAGTTCCTCCTAAATAATTTCAAGGAGGAACTGGACAAACTTTTAGAGGGAATGGTTGTGTGAATTTTTTATTTTTTTATTTTTTTTGGCTTGCTTTCTTGCATCACATGTCACTATTACTATATGAATTACGTCTTGGTAAACGTTCAGCATGCATCCCAGGTTTTCTGTGGAGAGTGAATTTATTCGGGTATCTTTACACCAAGCGGGACCCAAAAATACTGCCGCTTAGGATCCTGAATGAACTGAATCTGCTACTGCTCGTATTCGGATGCCATATCGGAGTATAAAAATAAACTGTTTTATAAATATCAATGAAATTAATTGATGCTTTCATAGTTCACGTCACGTTACACTTGCCATTTGTGCATCCCTCAAGTTTCTCCTTAGCATCTTGCATCCTTTATCATTCACCCCACAGGTGATTTCAGTCTGGAGGAAGATTAAGCACTGTATCCGCATCTCGTATTGTTAAGTGCTGAGTAGACATCATAAGAAGTCAAGCCTATAAATTCCACCGAACAATGAGTTCTGACAAATAATCAATGAGAAAAGTTGTTCGTAATGGAATGTTTTCTTTCTAACCTTGATTCTGCTTCGTAGGAGAATAAATCCATAACCATATTTCCTTATTCTTTTGACTGAAACACGACTGTTTCAGGTTTAAGCAACATTTTAGGTGCGTTACGCGTAAAGCACTTACTATAGAAGTGCGGCCTTGTTTTTCTTGTTCTCTATCCATGCCTCGAGTTATCCACATATGATTACGTGAAAATGTTTATGGAGGTATGCTGATTGGAGAAATGAACGAGCAATATGGTATATGCATAGAAAAGACCGTATATCCGTTCTCAGAAAAGCAGTGGCTGTATATTTTAGGAAGTTCGTTCTTAGTTTAATCGATATATAAATAATTAGTTATTATTATTTGTTTATTATGTTAATTACAGAAGATCCGTGAAGTACATGTTTTAATTTTGAATATTAAAATGTAGGATGAAACAAGTGAAGTGGGAAAGGAAGCTGAGTGAATATTGCCTTGTGATTGCAGTTGCACTTTCAGTGAAGCAAAAACAATTATTGTACTTTATTTATAATAAGATTACTTGAAGAAAAGTTAATTATGACTACTTTTTAATTAAATTAAAAAAGTTAACTTGTTACCTTCAGAATTATATGCATTAAAGCAGGCCTGGAGAAACTAAATGAATACTAAAATGTCTCTTTCCTGTGAGTTTTGCAGTTCAAAAATTAAGCTTACTTCTGCTCTGCAATTTTTAATGCGTACCTGCTTCCGACAGGGAATGCATCAACACGCAGAAAACTGACAAGTAATCAGGAGAAGCCACAGTTTATGTAACAGGTAGGCAAGAGATTGATTGCATCTGTCTGTTGGCATCCTGTTTTTTTATTGGCTTGTTTCTTTATTATGCTAGCTTCTTAGAAGTCTGCACCTGAACAGTACTTCGAGGAAGGTGATTCTCGCAATTCACTTGCTGTTGGATGACAAAACCAGAGTTAATAAATATGCATTAACTATTTAATCATGCTCAAGTCTTTATGCTATGATGCTGTATGACAAGATCATCATAAAACTATGGCTTGCAAACCGAATTCAGCCCTCAGTAAGTCTGCATATAAAATAATTTAACATTATTTTATCAAAAAGCGATTTCATTATGAATGTTTAAAAACCCTACTCATTAACAAATTTTTAAAATTTTATTAGCGTCTCCCTTTTATTATTAGAATTCCGATGACGTCGATATTGATGTCATTCCAAAAGGGAAGAAATAAATAACAGCGAATAGTGTTGTGAATAGATTTACTTGCGCAAATCTAAAATGGTGAAAGTATTCTATTAGTAAAGTCATTGTGGGGACTGCAAAGGCACGCGTAATTAAATACAGTTGACGTTCGACTTTCTGTGGGCGAATTATCCGGTTTGCAAGTTAGCCATACCTCAATCTAGAGTAACCCAAAAGCTGTTCTCTTTCAGCATAGTTTTAATTGCGGATTTTGTCCTTTCATTCTCTTTTTCGTTTTGTTTCTTTATTTTATTGAATTTTTTTTTCTATGTGACGACGAGTCATTTGTTTATAGACTATTGAGAACATAATTGTCAAGAGGTAATCGCACTAAATGGGAATTGCAATAAATGACAGATTATAAACAGAATGTACAAGACTATTTTGACTGATGTCTAATTACTTTGCATTCAGTATCTGCACGAAAACTCCTCACGGTATAAAACACATGGAAAAATAGTTAATACTCTTAATTGTAAAGAAAGACTTTTAACCAAAGTGAACAATTTAGTTCGAAATATTTATATAATTAGGCTATGCGGCTCATTTTTTCTCCTTTCCGTAGGAACAGATAATTTAAGTTCTCCCATTCGGAATTCTCTGCAGATCAACGTAGTGATACTTCGATCATTCAATGATGTCCGCAGATTTCGAAGGGAAAATGATTTTGTTGTGTTATAGAGTACAACAGTACTAAAACTATTTCCCTGCACGGCACAATGACCAGTATTTTTGTTTCCTTTTATAGTCCGCAATGAGTTGAAACAGAAAGACATCTTTGGCAAGTTGCGTGTCACACAGCGAAATGCTCGTTTCTAAATCTAAAAGTGTGTAAACATCAGTACTAGACGTGGCCCTTCAGATAACTGTAGCTAAAACAGACTACAGTTGAAATCAGCAGAAAACAAAAAGAGGCAACGGGATGAGACAGAGTACTCTAATTGGAAAATATTAACAATCAGAATGTTGATTTACAAGATCAAGATTAAATATATTACCCATTTCGAGTGATAAGGAAACTTGCAGCTGATTAATTTATTATTAGTGATCATTCGCAAGAACCACAGGAATTCTGGCTTTCAGAAACACTGTTATCGTAATATCCGTTGAAGAGCCAGAAATGGCCATATCTGCAAAAGAATGTAAACGCACTGACCGTTGGTAAAAGAGCATATGTATTTCGGTGCTGTTTCGCGGAATATTTAGTATAATAATAATAATAATAATAATAATAATAATAATAATAAATGAGAACCGATTATTAACTCTGTCTTCGCAGCGTATCGTGCAGTCACTTTCAAAACGCGCAAAAGGTACTCGTGTATATTGGATGTCGATTGGTCCTGCCTGTATACCCTGGGTATTCGTTTCATTCTAATGAAAATGCACTTCATCGTAGCATAGGCTGCTCCATGCCCATTCCGTCAATCTTCTCTTCCATTCGTAACACGAAGTTGTGCAGGAAGGTCGCTGAGTTGTGGAATCGTCAGCGAGGAGCTGCTTATGTACAGTGAATTGGTCAGCGACGACCGTCCTGCAACGCCCCAAGCATTACTGCTGCTTTGGGCATTGGCTGATGTAGGTTGGTGATTATCCTCTCCGCAACATTGGGAACAATTACCCTTTATCCCTCTGGCATTCACTTGTGTTCTCGTTTCTTCTTCATAAAATGTAGTAATTATTTTTTGCACTTTCTTTTGATGTCATCGGAGTCATCTCAGTATCCTTACGCCGGTCTACATACCTTCAATGCTGGGGTTTCAATGTTTCTTGTAATGTAACACAATTTTACAAGCAGCATAGATTTTTAGTTTAAAAAGCACTATTACTGTAAGTAGGCAATCACCTCTGATGAATGTAGAGATAACCCCTCACCCACCTTTATGATTATTTCATAATACAAATCTAATAATAATAATCTTTATTTGTACAAAAATAAATTCTCTGTTTGTACTACTGGACGACCACACAGTACAGTCAGAAGAGTTTTTACACAATAGCGAATTCAAGAACCATATTTAGCCCTCAAGCGGATTAGAACCTCGGTCAACTCAAACGTATGTACTACTTACATTTTTTTAGGTATGTTTGAGCGCCAGAGCAACTAAGGCCACGAGGTATTAATATATTGTGCTTGCAGTTTCGTGTATTCTTCAGTCGATTTGCTGGACGAAAATCCTTTCCGGGAGAAATAAACCATGCGGCTCTCTCTCCTGATACCGGCTTACTCAGCCACGATGTTAAAAACCCTTTCCCATAAAATCCCCTCACCATTGACGCGATTCAAACTCAATCCTTTTTCAACCAGCGTTGAAGGACGGTGTACTTGTACCCTCGCATTTGGTCACTCGGCTACGGCGTACAATGTTCATTTTCTCATGGTAGACAAGATGACAGATTTTAAAAGGAATTTTATAAAGTAATAAAAATAAAATAACTTAATTAAAAAAGAAGGAGGAAAACTTTTGAAGAAAATTATATGCTCACAACGAACTACTGTGTACAGTATTTTAATAGGAGTCCCAAAACTGTGGAAATGCAGTATCGAGGGAAGATTTGGTGTGCCTTTGTTAATGCAAGACAGTCTCCATATGCATACATTTGTGGGCTTTTTGTTTTCCTCTCTCCCGATGGAGAATTTTAGAACTTTTATAATTCTCTTCCTTCCTTTGATGTCATACAGATGTCAGACTTTGAATGCGACCAGTCACACACCTAAATTTTAACCTATAATTTTTTTTTCCGTGTGTATTGCATTATTCGTGCTCTTCTTCGTCTTGATTACACTGATTTATGAACAGCAAAAGTGGAAACACTGAGGCAATGTTATGTTATTTTGTAACAGACTTTAAAAAAAAAAATTAATAAACAAATTGAGGATTATAAGCTATTTATTCTTTTTATTTCACTTGAAGCGTGTGATTAGCAGACTTTTCCGTTAGCTTCAGTAATGTCTTTTTTTCCAAAAAAAAAAAAAGTCGCCCAATAAATTTACTTTTAAAATTAAGAAAAGAAACTTAAACTTCACCTTTTTTTTTTTAAAATAAAAATGCAAAATCTGTAACCATATTCGAAATTTATACAATAGTATGACACTGTCTGAGTAAAGCAGATTAGAAGTCCGAAAACCATGAAATGGAAGTTTATTAGAAGCAGACCTATACGTGAGAAAGGTTTTTTTTTTTTTTTTTTTTTTTTTTTTTGACGGTTAAGAACGTTTTTATTGGCGTTATTCCAAAAATTTTGTAACGAAAAACCGTCATACAAAAAGCGTTACTGAAGTGACGTCATCTTCAGCTACCGCTAGAAGAGAGTTATTGTAACTTGTATTGTAGGAATCATACTTGTATGATGGCAACACTACTTTATCTTCTACTGGACCAAATTCAATGAAATTTTGCAAGGCGCTTCATCTTAGCTCTATACTAGAGGAAAAACTCTCATACTTCTGAAAATTGCAGTAGTTTTTACAGGATAGTGGAAAATATGAACATGATCAAGGAAATTTTCTCACGTAATAAACGGGATAGTGTGGATATCATTGCAAAAGCATATCGTTGGAAAGCTAAGGAATTTAGAAACAGAAATATTAAGGTTTTAAGATGCAATAAACTTTCGGAAACTGGGAAATGCGTTAATTCGAAAACGCATCTGGTTTCAAGTCACCCGGTGTTTTCAGATTGAATGTAAATTTTTTCTTTACAATTAAACTCTGAGGCTGGAAAAGAGTTGTGCACATTTATGAAAACATTCTTCAACTTGGACATGTCATCAGATCTTTCGATAAATACTACACATAATGGAACAATTATAGATTTTAGTCGTGAACTAAAATCTCTTCAATGTAAAAATTATATATCCTACTTTAGTCATCACAGACCAATACTTTCAGTAACCGATACGTAATTATTATTAATAAAATAAAAACATTGTTATATTATTATCCATGAATTTTATTAATATCTGAAAATTAAAACGTTTTTAACGCCTGCCGATGACTCTTAAATGTAAAACACGTTAAATATGCTAGCGGCAGGACACGTTATGTACCTGGTACAGAATTTTTTAAATTTATTTATTTAAGAAAGGGTGTAACCATTAAAAATAAATGAATATAAACTGCTGTAAGGCTAAGATATAATTCTAATTGATTATTACGTCTACGTCTTTTATGAGTTATTCAAAAATCGGAAGAGACTTTTTTGTTCATACTTCATTTCATTCTATGACAGGTGGAATAACGAAGTGTGTGTGTATGTTTTCAGGAGCCACTAATTACAAACACATGACTATGTTAAATTAATACGGATTGCTACTCTATCGGAAATATTGTACTGAAGTTATATTTCTGTTTGCATCAAGCCCTTTAGAGTTAGTAGGAGGAGGAATTGGAAAACGATGAGGTAGAATAATTTTAAAAATTTGTTTTGTTTATACTCCGGGCAGAGAAGTTTACAATTAATCATCATCTAAACAGTACAATCAGTACGGCATTTAGCAGTTACATGAACTTAAACCACGGTGAACTCTAATGTGTGTGTGTGTGTGTGTGTGTGTATGTATGTTATTGCACTCCGCGCTAATCACTCGGCTACGTTTGTGAACGTTGTATTTCTACCTGATTGCATTTCCGATGACATCAGATTCATGAGTTCCGTTTGATCTGGTGTGGTCCAGTAAGAATTGCTGTATTTGTGATTCATCATTTTAAATCGTACTACTATGTAATGAAACTGCATTTGTACTTTATATAGGCTATCATTCCTCAAAACACAGGTAGCTTAACTTTTTTTTTTTTTTTTTAATCTCATCATAAACGTTATTACGCTGCCTCTTAAAGTTCTCTTGCTATTTTAGATTTGGCCTTGATAAGAGGTCGTTCAGGAGTATCTTGGTGCTGGTGGGACGGCATGGTTGTTTGGATGGTCCCTTATCTTTTGTTACAACAATTTTACGAATATAATCCTTTAGTTTATTAAAAGCTACCTTTTAATTCATAGCAGTGAATCGAACCTCTGCTCACTTCAGTTTCAAGGAGAATAATATGTTAAATGTTATTAGAGAGAGAGAGAGAGAGAGAAAGAAAATCCGAGTGTTCGACAATCGAAACATCGTGTAAGGTCTCAATAGCTATCTCGAAAGTTCCTGGGTAATAAGGCCTACCTGTATTACTAAATCTCAAGGGTCTTTGGTGCATGCGTGCTCTTTGTTCCTATTCATCATTCAAAGTATTCCATACTGTAGTCAATGTTATGCAGGGCAACTTATTTTATTACTAGCTATTGTGTTTTTTTAGTTTATTATTATTTTTTTTATTTAAAGGATTGAAGTTCTGTGGTTTGAGAAATCACTGCCTACTTTGCTTTTGTCTGGTTTGTAAAAGCTTCCTCTTGCCAATTCAGCACATCCAATAAAATATCCCCTGCAGTCAGTTCACAGAAAGTTATGAATATATTTTACGAGGAACTCGTTTTGTTGGATATGCTTATCAGTCACCTGTTTAAATTTTAGATTACATAATTAATTATCAGAGTACATGAAAAAAATTAAACAAATAGGAAAAGTCGATAATTTTCAGTTTGTAAAAAACTTATATGAACAACCCAAAGACTAGTTCTAACCATATTATACTCTCATATGGGGGGAGGGGGGGGGGTAGAAGAACAATAAAACAACAACATTATATGTATTCTGAATATGAGAATATTTTTCTTACTTAAAATAGAATACTTACAAGTCCTCTCAATAAAATTCATATAAGAAAGATAAAACTGCAGCCATTATCAATCCACTGCAGGATGGAAGCCTCCTCAACGATTCATGCTGAGGGAAATGGACCATAATTTGCCACGCTGCTAGTCCGTGCTCTCGGGTTGGCAGATCAACCGTATTTAGTAGCCAAGGGCTTGAACCCCGGTCTACTCAAAGAGCGTGTACTAGTGCACTCCCGCTCCTGACCACTTCGGCTACGGAGGCCTCAAGAAAATTTATATAACACGAGGATAACTTTTGAATAAACGTGCACCCATGTTATTTTTACTTTAACTTTTTTGTAAGGTTTTAATAATCCTAAGAGTCAGAAATGACGAGAATTATCATATAACGGAACCTTTTACCTCAAACATTGAATGATAACAGAAAGAGGGCAAATTTATATTTACCTAGCGCCAAAAAAGATTTGTTTAAACTTTGAATATTTTACTATCATGGTTTCTGGATTCATTTACATGTATTTTTCAATTTGGTCTTAGTTTCAGTTGCTGGTTGAAATATGTACGAGTTTTCGGGATTAAAAAAAAAAAAAAAACACCCCATCCCTGAGGTCGGTCAACTTGACCACGGTGTAAAAATACATTAGCATCATAAAAATCCCTTCCATTAAGATAGAATTTAAAAGTAGATCTTTTCTACACGGTATGGAACAGTAGCGAAACTACCATACCGTCATGTCCACCACCGTTGGGAAAGGAAGCTAGGTGAGGGGGAAATTGTTGGCTTTGCATGGTTGTTAAAGTGCATGGGGGAGACTCGTTCGTGAATATCGGGAGGGGTCAGAATTTGTAGTTTCACCACTGGAAAAACTGGGATTATAAACAGTGTTGTGAGCAGTGGGATGGCAATGCAGTCTTGATATCAAAATCATTGATTTTTAAGAAAATTTTGCATTTTTTGGCTAGTCCCATAATTTTTCCCAAAATTTTATTAAAAGTATAATTAAAATTTTTAATTTCATTATACTTTTATGTATTATAATCTGTTGCCTTTAATATTCAGTCCACAATGCTGCACTTTTCTTTCTAACACATTTGAAGAAAGGATCAGTTGAGAAACTCTGTCTCTTTCTCCTGGTATGTTTATTTATTGATCGAATGATATCAATTTGAAATTATATTCTGACTATCTGCCACCTCATTCAAAATCCCTTCCTTATTGTGCGCTCACGTGTCTACCTTGCTGATAATTTAGTTCTTGTACACCTGCGTCATAAAGCAAATCATTGGTCTTAAAGCTCTAATTAATATATGATGTCTTTCTCTTATTGTTTTCCATTGGGTTAAAAATACACTTTGACACTTTTTTTAAATTTATGCAAATATTTTATTACGGTAAATATCAAATTATTAAATAGGTCTTTATGGGCACTCTAGGCTTTTTAAAATTATGAGTCCTACTGAGTATGCGAACAAGTCATGGTACGATGTTACACTTTCCCTAAATGCCTGAATACTGAAATAGCAAATAGTTCATGTCCATTCTGTTGTCGTATTTTCTGTCAGACATGCACTCGAAATTTTCTAGGTCACTATTTGCATAAATATGTAGCTCCGTCTTCTGCCACCAGGGTCTGTGACGATATAAGCAAAACCGAAAGGTAATGCAATCTTTGAACCGTATCGATATTAATGAATGCGACCAATTAATCCCTAGTCTTATTAATCATGAAAGGTACACTGCGCCAATAATTTTCTTCTTCATGATAATATTTTGCCCATTAATAATAATTATTAAAGCATTATTGCACACAATGTGGAGACAGTACTATGTAAATTTCGATATTCCATGATTATGCACATGATACTGAAGAACCCAATTAGAACCCATTAGCAAGTAATGTTGCTATAGGAATCGATAATTTTCATAGACAAATTAAATTCATACTGTACAGAGTAGTGATGGAACTTGTAATCTTTATGCGAATTTCAACTTCGGATATATGGAGTAGTGTCTTACAAAGAATCCATCGTAAATGTTCAGCTGTTCGCAATTGCCTTATTGTCAATTTATTCCTTCTGCGTATTTATTCCTTATAGTAAATTTAGATAAATAAATATTCTGGTCATAATCCAGGACGGCCACATGGGTCCTCCGTGACATTATGGCAGTTTCACTACATGTCACTGGTTTGGAAATGTCTAGGCTCGATGTCTGTCGACAACTGGAGGAATTTCTAAACTCCTTTACAATCGAGGCTGTCATTCTCAGGCGGATGGAGTAAGGTTTTCCCCGTGCGTTATTCCGGATATTTTAGCCCGCACCAGATGCAAATCAGCCCTTGAACACACACTTTTACAGATACACCATGGTACAAATATAATCTAAATCGCTGGTGATAAAATCTCATTTGTAGTGAGATTTTATCACCAGTCCTCAAAGAATCCCACCTTCTTATCCTTTTAGGAACCTCAGGGGCACGATTACACAGTATGGATCCAATCTTGCCATGCTGAAGATGCAACTGGTGCTGGTTGGAAGTAGGGACGGCAAAAAAAAAAAAAAACACTATTAAAATACTCATATTAATTAACTGTAGAATAGCGAATTGAATTTAATTTGGTTTAAATTCTGTTGGTGTCTGGGTATTAAATAACGAACTGCCATTACTATTATTTGCAAGCCAACACTATACTGAACTTTAGTGGGAGGGAAAAATCACTGAAATGATGGAATCATAGTTGAAGAACTGCAATCCTTGGATGAATCAGTTCCACAAGTGAAGAGACTTTGTATGTTGAATGTCTTGATAAATTATCTAATGCTTTACTGAAAATAATATTTTTTGAGTATAAGATGATTGGCGACATTCACTTCAATTTTTATTCTGTATTATGAAATTCAGGAAAATGCGCACTACATAATTTTTATTGACCGCATAGAGATAGATAACTAGTGGGAAGCTTGACTACAAACATTTTTATTTATTAATTTTTTTTCCTCAGAAATTGAATGGGTACAGTAAGTTTGGTTCTGTACGTGAGACAGAAAATTAGAACTGGGGCAAAACAAGAATAGCGAGGGGAAAAACCAACTATGTATTAAGCATTTCGATTATGCTGTTGTTTTAATAGTTGCTTGAACCTACATGAACAGAGGGAGGTGTCGAAGTCCCAGACTGATTTCCTCTATCGATGACCGCTTTAAATGCAGACATCACTGCCCTGCAACTATTTACTGAGTGAACTGTGCATTGCTAACAATAGTAAAACTCATAAAAACAACAAAAACTTTCCTGCAGTTGACTGTCAACAGAATAAAGCATTCTGTTTCACCTACATAAATTGAAGGGTAGTGGGTCTGCTGCAGCATACAGGAAAGGTTCGAAAATATGTTAGTATATTACGATGTCGTTCACCCTCTGGTCACGGTGAATGATCTCAATGTAATGCCCTGCAGTGGCAGTCTAAGAATTTCATCGTCAGGAAAGGAAGGAGAAAATATGAAGGATGGTTGCAGATGTTCGCATAAAATTGCCTGATGCATTCGATGAAAGACCATAGCTAAACCCTCAGCTTTCCCACCTTACTCGAAGTTGTGCTGACCTTGTATTGTATATTGCTCCAGTGCTCCAGACAGTCCACGGCAGGTATACGTATGTATTCATTTATGGTTCCTAAACGACTTCAGTTTACGTTTAGCATTGTGCAGTCGATATGACTTTCATACTTTTCGAGATCCTATTGTTTCACCTAATGGGCTAGTTAGCAAAATTTAAATACATTTAAAACAGCAAGAACGCAATATTCTGTACGTTAAATACAGATTGCAGAAGCTATTTGATGTAGATCAGCGTTTCTCAACCTGTGAATCGCGAAATTTTTGATGAAGCAGAAGGATCGCATTAAAAATAAAATAATATATGTAATGGTAAAGTACCTTTTTGCAAATTATATTTGTAATTTAGATATATAAAATTGAATGAATAAATAAAATGAGTATTAATGGATAAGTACGCTTTAAAAAATATAATAATTTATGCATTGGATATAAATAAATGGAGAGAAACCAAAACAATGAATTCGTCTAACTCTGTAAATGCAACTTGTAAAATGATGGATCGCAGTTTTATTTATTTATTTATTTTAATTTAATTTAATTTTTTTTTTTTTTTTTTTTTTTGTTGACAGTTTAGGTTTGACAGTTTTGTTGGGTTGCTTCATAAAAAAAAAAAAAAAAAAGATTCGCTGATGTAGATAGAACGTAAAGAGGACTTTAATGAATACTGAATGGTTAAAGGGGCCGGAAAAACAGTGTTTCATTTTTCGTTCCATGAAATGAAAGCGAAAAAAGCCAATAGAACTATGTCTAGGAACGAATCCATCGTAATTTTTTTTTTCAGTGTCACAATATGCGACACTGAAAGAATATAAATATGAAGATTGCCATCCTTATTAGAACACAAGCTGATGCATGTAATTTTAATGAGATTTTACTTGGGTAAGGATAGAGAACATTGCGAACCGGAATTGTTTACGGTTATAAAGACTATATAGCCTCTTTGCAAGCTACGCATGGAAATTATCAGAATAGAGATACTGCTTGATAATTTAGGGCTGTTCTAAGTTGTTCGATTTAATGGTTTTTGGTCAGATGATGAAAAACCTACCTATTTTGTGCCTTTATATAGATGGCAGGATCTGCATCTTTTTTTTTTTTTAACGCTAAGCTGGGAAAAGGCAACCTTTAACACGGACATTGACCTTCCAGCTTGAATCTATTGAAACGAATGTATTCGTTGCAATAGATTGAGTATTGTGCTTCTTTTTTTTTATAAGAGAAATAGTCTTTCTTATCTCTAATACGATTCTCTCCCCATCAACATGGCCGCTTCACTGCCATCTTGATGAGGAGGTAATTAGGTTAGGATTATTGCCATCTTATTGATGGGAGACCAAGTAAACAGGCTAACGGCTGAAAACCAGTGGTGATTAACTTACAAGACGAGAGACGACAAAAGGTGTTTAAAATCTAAATCTATATCAAAGTTTATATAAATTTGTCTTATAATTTATAAAATAAATTTATTTTTATAATCTGTAAAACATAGCTTAAAAATGTAGGGGAGGGTGTGCCATATAGACAAAATATGGTTATCAATTTTTTTTTTTTTAAATTTTTGTTGTAGAGCTGGTTTCACAATTGCGGTTGTGTAATCCCGCTATACAACAGCTAGGCAGACTATTAGTAATTTTCAACCAGTTTCAACGTTTTGTGATATTTTTCTCTTTGGTATAAACCAGCATAAATCCTATTTGGATTTATGCTGGTTTATTTGAATCTATCTATCAATTATACATTATACAACCAATTATACAAGTCTGGCGATTGTGCGGTCGTGGGAGATCCTTGCCTCAGTTTCATACTCCTCAGACCAGGGCTGGCCACATCTGGCTGTGCGTAAAGGAACATTATCATAAAAAAAACAAACATGGTATCGTTTGTGGTAAATAGTTTACACCATGGGATAAACCTGACTATTCAGAATATCAAGGTAATCAACGGCAGTAATTCGCCCGTTGAGGGCGATGATAGGACCTGTAGAATACCAAGATTTTGCTGACCAAATCATTGTTGATACTCCTCCATGTTTCACGGTTGACACAAGACAGTCAAGATGGTTTGTTTTTTTTTTCAACGACATTCAACAAAATGGCTAAATGATGATTCTTCTGGAAATATGACATGTTCTAATCATTAAGTGTCCAGTTTTTGCGCTCCTGACACCATTGCATTACTTGTTACTGATGGTAATGCTATCGTAGAATAAAATTTTCTAAATTTTTGTTTGGACTGGTTTGGAAGAGAGAGTGGGGGGAAATTATAGAAGCCAATTCCCAAGAACAGTGCTCATGGAAGTATCTATCGAAACGGCATGCAGCAGAAACAGAACAATGGGTCATTAATGTAACTGCTCTCTTTTGAATGGAATCTAGAAGCGCCTGAACACTAGGCAATAGGGCACCGCTCTAGATGTGGGGAAAACTTTCCGTGGTAGGGAAGTTTTGAGATTTGTACAGAGTGAGAGAGTGAATAGCTGTTTAGAAAAAGAAAGGGTTGCTCATCGGCTTCTGCATATTATCCTGTAAAATCATATGGACTGATGCATGAACATTTCCAGAACTGTAAAATCCACCTCAATTTATTTTAGTACAAACTTTTCTAAAAATCAGGCTGGGTATTTTGTGAATTCTTGCATATCCTGTGTACTTTTACGATTAGCATATATACCCTCTAGTTGATTGGCTCAATCAGCTTGTACCAATCTTTGGTTCAATCTTTATTAATTAAATAAAAACAAATGAAACGGCTGCCGTAGCCGAGTAATCATTCACAAGGTTATAGAAGTGCATGCGCATTGGGTTAAATAAATAAATTTTCTGTTTATACTCCGGCACGACAACCAAGTCAGTAGAGTTTACAATAAATCGTCAATACAAACATTTATCGTATTTAGTAGTCACGGGTTTGAATCCCGGTGCACTCAAGGAACGCGTGCTATGCCCTCTCGCTCCTGACCACTGGGCTACGTCAGGCCTTGAAGTACGCTTGACTACTAAATACGGCGGATATGTTTTGTATTCTCTCTCTCTTTCTGTCTTATGAACTCCTCTGAATCTGTGGTCGTTCCTGAGTGTAAACAGAAAATGTATTTATTTATATATACGAAAGAAAGTTTTAAAAAAAGGCATATCGCGACAGAATGGACGGAAAGAAAAGAACATTAGAAAGACAGAAAAGCAAAGTAAATAGTAAGTGTAGAGCGTGGAAGATGAAATCCTGTTTCTCATGAAAACATACGTCTTTGTTTGCCATGACTCCAGTGGTTCATTGACGCCGGGTGGTCAATGTTCTTAAGACTCAGGCGAGAGGATTCCATTTAAGTAACCGTAGCGTTCGTTAGTCGTTGAAGACTCGCATACGTAAACAGCAGCCGGCAGACCAGTATTGCTGTACTGTATTTTGTGTTGGCGGGTAGTTTCAGAACCTGTATTTCAGTAGCCAACTACCCTTTAGAATCAGATCGGTAGATTTAACTAGCACGTCTCAACGCCTGCGCAAACCATTGCAATTACGTTATCAGCCAGCATTCGGGAGTCCGGTATCACGCAAGGCACAGAGGCTAAGAAGGCGAAGTGGATATGTAATACAGTACTCCAAAAGAGTAATAAAATTTTAGGATAGAAAGAGTCAAACTATGATATTATTTAGCGCAATTGCATCAATACTGTATTAATGCAATTTTAACACAAACCGAATTTTGTGCTCGTTGCGAAGGATTTCATGAGATATTTATCATGCCGATGTCTAATGTTTAAACTTCGGTTTGTCTTAAAATTCTGTTATGCAATTACACTATGCAATTTCGTGCTCTAGAAGAGTTATGGCACTACTGGCGTTTGGTAAGGAGTAAGATAATCTCATTTGCGATAGTAAGGTATGAAAACTATTTCTGGACTAAAGATTTAAATTGTCGATTTTCTGAATGTCAGTTTCGAGATAGAATGATAGTGGAAATATGCGCAACAAAGTACACCGCAGTTGGCTTTAAGTTTAAATAGTAACTTAAAGGGGCAAAGGTATCGGGTACAGGGCGGAACCTCCCACTTCTGGAAGACGTCACGGCCGCTGATTGGCAGACATCATAATTGTTGTGCTACGTGCTTTTTTTTTTTTTTTTTTTTTTTCTTTCATCCTTGTGTTCTTGTATGCTTTTTCACTTTTTTTCAGTAAATTTTAGGTTTTTACACTTTCATATGAATCATTTTATGGCAAATGTTGTAAAGATAACCGAAGTATACTTTGTTATTTTCAAGAGCACCATCTAATTTCGCAAGAAGTGAGACGTTTACAATTTGCTTCCAGCGAAAATCAATCTGTGTGTTTTCATTTGGCGGTGCTTAAAATGTCAGTTGAAACAGTTAGTTCAGTAAATTGTTATTTAGCAGGCGCGAAAATTTCATTACTCAACCTCTGTTTAATCTATTACTGGGCAACTGGAATTTCGCTGACGGCAACGTTAGGGCACTTGTCCTTAGCAGAGCAGACGGATACTGATTATTATCAATTTTTTAGAGAATTTGTACACGGAAGTTTCTTCAAGAACCGATTAAATTAGGACGCCAGGGCCACACAGTCTGGATCGACGAATCGCTATTAGTGAAGACAAAGTACAATCAGGGAAGAAATCTAGGGAAGCAAAGGTGGATATAATGTTCACTCACGCTCACTCAAGGCACGGGTACTTTATGCTCTCCGCGCGCTTGACTACTCGGCTACGGCGGCCAATGCTTGTCTACTTCTGCCTTGAATTTATTTAAACTATCAACTTCCACAACGAAAGAGAGGGAGGAGGGCGTGCAGATAGTAGGGGAGGCCTTACCCTCCTTCTGCTGGGGACGAGTACCTGGAGGAAGGTCGTCCAGGTGATCACTGCTTCCAGGTAGCCAAAAGGCTAAAACACAACATCACGCTACAGAACACACACATAAGCTCACAAACACAGTTTTTCTTTCCTATCACTTTCTCCCGTGCGGGATGAAAAACTTTTTTTTTTTCCTCTCTCTCTCTCTCTCTCTCAGGCCTTCCTTTTCATCTATCTTCATCCAACCTGGGATATTTCTGTGTGGATTTGGTTTAGGGGAAAAAAATATATATATATATATATATTTATTTTTATTTTTACGAGACACACACCGGCCTTACCTTGACAGAGTCTGTAAAAACTGAACAGAGCAACGAGGCGGAGTTGAACTTCTGTTCTAGGAGCCGCCCATACAAAAACACAAAAATAAAAAAAATAATAAAAATAAAAAATAAATCAACTACCCGCTGGCTAAAGGCAAATTTCCGCACATCTACTCTTTCCTCAATTTCAGTTTATGCATCCTCAGGTTTGTAATATGAGCAAGAAGAATCCCATCAGCATTGAGCCTGCTCAGTCCATCCAAGGCCTTATACACCTCAATCAGATCACCTCGCAGATGCCTATTCTCCAGACGCTGCAATTTGCAGAACTTAAGCCTTTCTTTGTAAGGGCATCCCTTTGTTCCCCTCACCAGTCTTGTTGCCCTTCTCTGTACTCATTCTAGCAACTCTACATCCTTCCTAAAATGAAGCTTCCAGACCTGTACGCAGCAGTACTCAAGGTGTGGCCAGACTATTGCATTATACAAGGGGATAATCACCTCCTTATCCCTGCTAGCAAAAGTCCTGCATATCATTAGCAATACCCCATGACCTACTCTGGCAGCCTGTCTGCACTCTCAGAAAACTTCATATCTGACTGAACAGTTACCCCCAAATTCATGTTATCGTATGTCATCGTGCTAATGTAAGGACTGAATAACAATAGAAACGTAATCATGTAATGATATCTTATAAGAATTAGTCTAAATACAATTAAATAAATCGTGCTATGTGAAATCCAAAATCTGTCCCGCTAGAAAAGTATTCCAACGCCTGCGGAAATGACTCTTAAGCTGTTCATCAGCCCAATATGGCCTAAAGGGCCACATTTTCTTAACTTGTTTGAGCGTGTTTGATCTTCAGCAAGTCTGACCGTGTTCGAAATCTTCCCCCCCCAAGGAGTAAGGGGTTCCTCAAGTGCCAAACACATATTCAAACAACTGCATACCACGCTCATGGCCTGTTGAACTACCCACACCAAACACATTGTGACATTACTGAAACAAATGCATTCATTATTTTAGAGTATTATCCCTTAAAAAAAGAATGTACTGTACTACTTGCTAACTACCAAAATTTGTATAGATTTATGTACAGGAAACTATAAAATCCAGCACATTTAACAAAAAAAAAAAAAAAATATATATATATAAATAAATAAAATAAATTAATAATAATAAATAAATGAAATAAATAAAAATAAGTCATCATTTTACAATCCGCGAATAAATAATAATAAACAAATTTTCAGTTTATACTCCGGGACGACCAAACAGTCAGAGGAATACTAGAAAGCAATCCGGAACTAGTATAAGCAATCGCATTTGTTTCCGAGGATGCGTGCAAAAAAGGTTGTTTATTCATTAAACTTCTCAACTTAGCATGAACTGTTCGTTTAAATAACAGCTTTGAAAGAACAGTTTAATTAATAACGGCTGGTCATACAGCGTTTCCATGAGCCGACGACCAGTCTGACGTGACTTTAGAACAGTTACCCGAAGAGAGAAAGAAAATGTCAGTATGGTACAGCTGGAAGAATGTATGCTTGATAAAATCTATGGATAAACTCTTCTATAAACGGCTACTTGCTGACGTGCATAAACAAGAGATTTAATTTCACACAATCAAGGTTTATGCGACCATTATAACTAAGTCATTATACCTTTCTGAAGTTTAGCTTGTGAGTGAACTTCACGAAAGGTATAATGACGACAAAAAATGAAACCTAGCGAGTATGAGAAATTGATCGAATTTCTCCATACATTATTGAAATCCAAATATAAATTGATAAAGGTTGCGAATACCTCATTATAATTATTCCCTAGGAAGAAGAGTTATTTTTTTTTATCCTTCAATGCGAAAAATATTTTTTCTCTCAATATTCACTCTCTCCCTCTGTACCAGCATGCATTTGAAATTGACATTAAAATTCAAATAATATCTTGCAGGGACTTTGTTTACTTTTGTAACCACTATCTTTTAGTCATTATAAATTATTTTAGATGTTAAGTTTAGTTGTTAGTGTTTCATATTCGTTGAAATGTGCTTTGCTAAAACTGCTCAGCCAATAAGTAGGTCTCACTAAAATCGAAGAAAGTTGTCAATCGGCATCACTAAACTCCTAGGAGGCCAGATTTATTTTAAAGCGTTTACTGTATTATTATTACAATATTTATAACATTTAGTGTATTTCTGTAAGTACTGCCGCACAGGTACCTCTAAAATTTTTATGTTGAATAGGTATGTAGATTTGGCAACACTTGTACTTCAATAAACATTTGTGGTTGTTTTTTTCCGCCGAGAATAAGTAACATTAGTCTTCTCCACTGATGAAGCCTTATTCGAAGAAGTGCAGTACCACGGCAACTCGTTGTGAAGATATTCACAATTTTAAAACAATGCCAATTTAACGACTTTGGTAGATGGCTACGAATTAAACTGATGCCATTGCATTCACCTATACGTTAGTCATTCTATAGTCTATACTACTGCACACCATCAGGCATCTCTCATATTGTGGAGTTATACTTCATAATTAGGTTGTCAGTATTGCAACACTAGGGTACCTACCCACCCACCGATGAAAAGTCAATAATCTTCTAACGGTGCTGTCTGGGGAAAAGGGTCTTGGTGGGACCCTCGTTACCGCGAATGAGTAACAACAGCCTTCCCTAAAGGGGAAGCGTCGCCTATTCGGGGGATTTATGAGTGGTTTAGTTCAGTGAGTGAGTAAATGTAAGGAGTAACTGTGCCTTTCCTCTTTTCTTCTTCCTCTCCTACTATCACTTTTCCTACACCTTTTCGCTTTCTCAAGTCTAATAGGGACAATATGTGGATAACACAGCGTTTGTTACACGGTGCTGTCTGGGTACTGGTATCCGCCGAGAATAAGTAACTTCAGTCTTCTCCACTGGTGAAGAGTTACTTATTCCAGATAGTTACCATAGCAACTCGTTGTGAAGGTATTCACAATGTGAGATATAATTAAAACGATGCCAATTTAACTACTTTGGTAGATGGCTACGAATTAAACTGGTGCAATTGCACTAACCTATACGTTACATTTGTGGTTGGCGTTGACATTCTTGCTGTACGTATAAATTTCAGTTTCGCATGCATTTTACAACTTAATAAAGCTTGATGCTGAGCCCGAAAACAAAAGCATTCTTCAATGTAACATTTCTGAAAATGAGATCAACGAAATATGGGGAGACGGAATCGTTAAGGAAATCATAAAGTGATTTCTTTGTGAAACGTTGGCTAAAGGAAACATTTGTACCATTGAAGGGCTCCAGTTATTGCATGTAGTCCTCACGCTATAAAACAATGATTTCTTAACCGTATAAGACACTTGCCGCAAGAATAACAGCTATGATTAAGTAAAATCTCAAAAAGAGAAGTAGCGGTATCTCATTGCGGTAAAGGAACGAAGTTTAATGACACCTCCTTTCAAGCAGATTTTTTTTTTTTTTGGGAGTTGGTAGAAAGGGTTCTGTGGGGGGAAGTTTTTTTTTTTTTTTTTTTGGCGTCTTTATTTTATAATTATTTTATATTTTTTATTATATTTATTTTAACCCCTTTTTGTAATTTATATTTAACCCCTTTTTTATATATCCTCCCCTATATTTATTATTACCTAATAAAGGTACTTTACAATTGCAATCTGACTTTGCAATTTGACTTTGCAATTGCAAAGTCAGATTGCAAAGTAAATTGCATTGAAATTTACTTTGCGATCTGACTCGTATGTCTATCAGGAGCTTTCAAGTTCTAAGGGGTTTCTATATTATTATGTTCCTCCATTGGGTTTGGCTGTATGTTCAAAATGACTAAACAAAGACTTCGTTTAAAATATACACAAGATTTGATTACATATATTTACATAAATGAAATTGTTCAATGATCCAGTACATATTATAATTAGTATTGTTCTATTACTGTAAAAGCATAAAATGATTGGTTAAGTTTAGTTATATTCTTGTACAACTTCTTCCATTATATCACAAGGCTAACATCTTTCTTATGCCACTCTTTTTATACATTACTTAGTAAAACATTCTCTGAGTAAATCATTTTTTATTCTAATAGATCAGGCTTGTCTCTCACATTCCAATCTTCCCTTTTTAACAATAAGATTTCTCTGTTAGAAACATTAAGGGTAATCTCTTTCTAATTATATTATTTATCTTTCTAATACATTAGCATTCATCTTTTAAATCAATATTTATCTCAATCTCTAAATTATGCTAACAACCTTACTTCTGATTTGTCAGCTTATGACACTTCAGTGTATCACATATATAACACTCTTTCTATAAGCCCTCTGAATTATCCCACATCCAAAACTGTTACCTTACTTTACGTTACTCAAGAAAATTTTCCACATCTATGAATCTCCACCTCTTTACCTTTATCTAGGGAACCTTATCTTAATTACACATTTTTAAGTACATATCTCTTATTATATATGTTATAATGTCCCTCTTATAATTCCTAACCCTTGTTTAGAGTCCTATAATTTACAAGCGAATACTCATGTTAATTAAACACTTACTTCTGATACTGAACAGGATCTTTTGGTAGGGCCTTTCGTTTCTCAATGGGCTGTAGTCTACGTCTCGATAGGACATCACTGAGTCTCTTAGGAATTTATGGGCTGGTCTTCGATACTGCTACTTAGCCTTCGGTTCAGCTATTCTGTCGGGCTCGGGACTACCTTCTCAGCTCACTTATCTGCGCATTGCCTTTATCACTTCCTTCATATGACGAACTAGGGTTATTTCTATCCTTACACAACACTTATTTGCACCTGGCCTCTTTCACTACCTTCCGATTACGGACTAGGCTTATTTCTCTCTACTCTATTTCTTCCATCACCAATCATATGACCAACTACTCAACTGTTCTCTTCTATCATGAAACATCTAACCTTTCTTAACACACTGACTGTATTTAAACTTGTCTAACCCTTCACAACTTACGGTACTACTTCATCTTAACTTTGTCAGAACTTTCTCAATTGACTGACAGGGCAGGATAGGGCTCTAGGCTACGCTCTCTCTCTCTTTTTGTTCTTCGAATTTGTGTACCGCCCTTTTTTGTTGGCCCACCTTCGCTCAGAAATTTAACCACTCGTACTTCAATATTTAAATTTACATCCCCACTATTCGCTAGTGTGGGTTTCCCATGCTATCTCCATCCCCGCTAGATTCAACCTCCCATTTATCAATATTCCTTTCCTAGGCCGTCTGTTCTCTTTTGAAGTCGGCCGAACATTTCCACAGACACGTGTTACTACTTCACACTTACCCTAAATTTCTGCAGAACAAGCTATTACAGACAACCAGACGCTAGCCCTATTGTTTTGGACACAGTATTAGTCGTGTACTTACTTCCTGTTTGTCTCCCGGAGTCTCTGATCAAAGGGATGCTCCGACTAATCCGGCTCACCTTTCTATTGTTCTCCAGCGACCCTTTTTCTCGCATATTAATTACTGAAGGCTCTGCTACCCGTTTTAGACCTTCAGATTTGTTTACGGTACTTGTAGCTGAGGGTTTATTCATCTGTTGGTAGAAATTTTCGCGCAGTAATTCCCACGACTCTCTCTTCCCTTCGATTAGCCCTCTCCTTAATTTAATCTCTCCCCCCCCCCTTTTTTTAACGATCCACTTTATTCGATTTATTTGATTTGTCATATTTTATTTTACAATATAACTATTCCTGACGTATCCTTTCTTATTAAATTTCTCAGTTTGGGAACGACGATCTGTTATCTTTATATACAATTTCCTTGTAAGATTTTATATCTTACAGTTCAAGTCCGTGACTACTAAATACGGTGCTGTTTCTTGTATTCTGTATATGTTGTGAACTCCTCTGACCGTTTGGTCGTCCCGGAGTATAAACAGAAAATTATATATTCGAAATCTTTCCCCCCACTTCCGTCTTGTGAAGACTCCATTAATCAAACTGAAGTGAATAATCGTTTCCCCCCAATGTGTCCCTAGGATAATCCAAAGTAGAAAGCTTGTGTGTGTTTTGCACCATAATAGCTAATACCATCTGGCATCACTATATTATGTCTGTATTTGAGTCCATTCTTCGTCTATTTGCTTTTTGCTGAAAATTTTGAACTAAAAATCGTTCTTTCCAGGAAAAAAAAGTGTGAAACGCTCGCACAAGACCAGCAGATTTTATCACGGATGTGATGAAGGATAACCGGAATTCCTCTCGTTACGACGGCATTTAAATTCCGCACTTTCAAAACATTATGAAAAAGTGGTTATCGTAACCACAAAGCAATTCGCTAGTGTATAGAAAATTGAAAATTGGGAACTCTCTAAATTGTACAATGAGTGTAATTGTTATGGAAATAATAACGCAAGTCTGACTGATTAAAAGACGTTCGCAAAAGCAAGTGTGACCTAGTTAAACTTCATTTTTAAAAGGTTCGACATGAGACAAGTAACGTAATTTTAACTACGTTCTGTAAAAACGGCTATTCCTCATAGTTGAATGGAAAGCGTTCTCAGTGTTTTCTCTGTTTACTGGGTCACCATATATTTCAACAAAACTAGTCCATTTAGTGAAATGTTGGCTGTAACTTTTCTTTAACGGGATGACTTTCTTTTGGAACCTGAAACTCTGGCGACCTCTCAAACGTCACGTGACAGGAGCATATCATCACCCGTGCGTGACATACTCTATCTGCGAAATAACTTTCTTACCGGAGAAAGCTGTCTCGCAGTAACGTTCGAGTCTAATATAGTCCTGCACAAGTTCATTGTATTAGACCCGTACACTCAGTAATAGGAACATAACCAGTCCGCACTGTTTGCACCCGAAAAAAAAAAAAAAAAAAAAAAAATATATATATATATATATATATATATATATATATTACGAAAATTGCTTAAATTTTCTCCACATCAGTAAAAATGCAAAATAGTTAGTTTCAAATTAAAATAAATTAATCAATAATATTAATATTTTATTGTATATAATGAACAAAACTTTTACAAATTAATTAAATTAAAAGGAATAAAAATATATTCATAATATAATAAATTTTGCGATTTTTTTTTTTTATTTTTGTTAAATAGCTCAGCAGAAATGGGAAATTAAAGAGTTTCCAGGTTCAGCTATATTATTATTAGTAGCAGTGATGACAAATGATGCAAGAAAGCAAGCTTATATAAGGTCAGCCAAAAAAAAAAAAAAACTACACAGTTCACCCATCTGTACCCTTTCTAGTTCTTCCTTGAATTTATTCAGCCCATCCACTTCCACAACAACAGATGGAAAATTGTTCCAACAATCAACCACCCGCTGGCTGAAGGCAAACTTCCACACATTTATCTTGCAACCATCCTTCCACAACTTGAATTTATGCCCTCTCATGTGTGTAGTCACGGCAAGTGGAAGAATGCCATTAACATCCAGCTTAATCAATCCGGTCAACGCTTTAAACATCTCGATCAGATTTTTCCGCAGGTGCCTAGTCTCGAGACTACGCTCCTGCGGAAAATCCCTAGTCAGCAATTTGCAGAACTGAACCCTTTCGTTGCCCTTTTAAATTGACATCTACACTCTTCTAAATTGAGGCCTCCAGACCTGTAGACAGTACTCAAATGCGGCCTAACCATCGCCTTATAAAAAGGGATAATCACCTCCTTATCCTTTCTAGCAGAATTTCTGTACATCATCGACAAAACCTCATGAGCTGACCTGGCAGTATGTCTGCACAGAGAATTTCATATCTGACTGCCAAATTATCCCCAGGTCTTTTACATTCCACTACCTTGAGTGCCAGATAGTTGATAAGTTACTCTGGGGTTACTGCTACCATATGCAGAACCTTGCATTTGTCAATGACTTCAACTGCCATTTCTCAGCCCATCGACACAAATTTCCTAGATCTTGTTGCAGTAGTTCACTCTGTTGATTATCGTTAACTACCCTGTCGACCTTTGTATCATTAATAAAAATGAAAATTTTTGAGAAATATTCTTATATACTTCAGTTCTTCTTTGTAAATTACTTTCTAAAGAATCCATGATATGAATGAAAGGTTTTATCCCAAATTTATCTCTTACAGAATGATCGTCAATATCAGATGCATTTCCATCATGAATCTGTACTTTTCTAGATTTATTTTCTTTGCACTCTGATAATCTATATTATCTGGCAATTTTTCTTTTGCATTTTGTTCAAATTCATGGAAACTATTTCTGATTTCTTTTATGAAATCTGATAAATATGCATACAGTTTTGAACATGATGTTTGAGGGTCATGTAATGTTTTACTGGTTTTGTGAAACTGTTCCAATATATAATTCCATACATAATACAAGCATAAACAAATTCAAGTTCTTTCATTTTTTCATAGATAATAGAGGTTTCTTTTTTAGTTTCGCCATTTTCGTATTTATCATCCTGAAATTTAATTAATGCATCGATAATTGAATCATAATTGCTCTTGTAGCTTTAATATGTGCTTCCCATCTAGTGTCAGAAAGACGTTTTGGAACTTCAGATTTGGATCCCAAACCTGATTTTAAAACAGACAATCGTTTTGTCAAAGCAGAGAAAAATGTATAGGTTTTTTGCAAATTGCAAATAAATTTACTGTGTCCACATAGTGGTTCCCAACTGGTGTGCCTCGGCACATTGGTAGCCGGGACCCTTTTCAAATATGCTGCGAGATTAGGAAAATTTCCATTGAATTCAATGGCAATAACTATTTCGGTGTGCTGTTAATATTTGCCTTTTAAATAGTAAATAGGTTTAAAATAGGTGTCAATAGGTAAACTAGATAAATGAGCCTGTAATAACTTCTTAATTTTTCTCTTTTGATACCCGCTTGCAAAACTTCTTTTCATTTTTAATCCTAAGCACAATTTATTTCAGATAAGTAAAAAAATGTAAAAAGAAAATTCTGAAATTTTAGTAAATAATAATTATTCATTATTGCTTTTATTACAATATTGCAAATGACATTATGTGAGTTAATTATTTATTTAAATTATTAAATCGATTATTTTATTATTGTCAATCGATTATTTTATTATTGTCAATCGATTATTTTATTATTGTCAATAGATTATTTTTATCTGTAAATTATGTTACATAAAATATTATTATTATTATTATTATTATTAATACCCATATGGTGCAAGGAAGCCTGAGGCTTATGCTGCACCAGGAAAAAAAAAAAAACATTCCCAAGTTACCCTGTGAGAGAGAGAGAGAGAGAGAGAGAGAGAGAGTCAAAAGTAGAAGGGAATCACCAAGAAAGAGAAGAATGATGATATCCAGCTCAGGACCCTGGGTGTGCCAAGCCCATACTCACCAGATGTGAGCCCCCGGGGGGATATATTTCTAACTCATTTCTCAATTTAAATAAAGATAATTATTTCATTAAATAATATTGTTGTAATAATATGTATATTACTGTTAAACTAATCTTGAAAGTCTTGCTCACTTCCATATCACACATCACACATACATATTAACAAAACACCCTGAAAGCAAACTGTCTGCCCAAAGATTAGATTATCCGGTTTTTCTCCGCTTTTCCCTATAAGTAAGTAAACAATCTCCAATTTGACCGCTTACCGTTCTTTAACAAAATCCGCGTAATTTATTGATTCCAAAAATAGGCGCCCATTGTAAAAACAACCAAAAGTATATTGCGATAAATTGTTTTAAGACAAGTAAAAGCAAAAGGTCTATAATAACAACAATAATTTATTTATTTTTTCTGTACTGATGTTCATTATTTATAAATTATTATTTTTTCTATACTGGCGCGAGGCCTCTCGTAAGTGAGACCCTAAGTTGTAGCTTGTATACCTAATGCGTAAATCCGGCCCTGTATATCAGACTTAAATTTTGACCAGACAGACGAAGAACTTAAACGAAGATATACAGTAGACTTTCAGAATAACAGCACCTTCGGGGATTCAAGGTGCCATTATTTCGATTTTCCCGTTATCTAGAAAGTTACATTTAATGCAGAAATAATGAGGCTATATAAGAAATAGAGAGATTAAGAATGCAATTTTATTAACTGCACATAAAAAAACATAAGCACGTTG
The DNA here is from genome assembly GCF_048544385.1 of Mastigoproctus giganteus. Lineage (NCBI taxonomy): Eukaryota > Metazoa > Arthropoda > Arachnida > Uropygi > Thelyphonidae > Mastigoproctus > Mastigoproctus giganteus. Next base: position 70,612,942 of record NC_143581.1, read on the forward strand.
ATGATCCAATGTTATATTCTGCAATTATTACAAGGGCCGTAAGTATCTTTTTTACTTACGCTCCGTTGTGGTTTTTTTAAAAATTATATCAAGTTCAGTCTGCGCGGTAGTACGGTGGTATCGTCATCGTCCTCCCCACACCGGGTGGAAAGGTTCGAATCCCGTCGATGACGCGAGGAACTTTTATTGGCTTTTTTCACTCCGTGGCCGAGTTAGTTGGTCACAGGCGTAGATAGAAAGGGTTTTCGTCCAGCAAAACAGGCAAATCAACCAGAGAACACACGCAATTTACAGACACAATACACATGGGTATATGAATTAACTTTCAGGGTGAACCTAGTGTAATAGTTTGGATTATATCAAGTTTGTCACTGATCTTTAATGTTTTATTCTTCTTTTCTTCTCTGTATGAGGTTTATTAACTTTAGGAGCCATAGTGAGGGGGTTTTAATTTAAAATAAATGTAAAACAGTGGTATAATCCGTGATATCAGTACAGAATTCACTTTAAAAAATGGTTTATGCATCATGAAACCCCTACAACAACAACTTTAAAAATGGCAAATGAAAACAAATACAGTAATCACGTGACTTGCCTTTTTTTTTTTTACGGCACTGCAAGAAATCTCTGCTGTATTATTATTATTATTATTATTATTATTATTATTATTATTATTAGCCATATGGTGCAAGGAAACCTGAGGCTTATGCTGCACCAGCCAAAAAAAAATTCCTCGCGTTACCCTGAGAGAGAGAGAGAGTGTCAAAAGGGAATCACCAAGAAGGAGAGAATGATGATATCCAGCTCAGGACCCTGGGGGTGCCAAGCCCATACTCACCAGATGTGAGCCCCTGGGGTTTGTAAACATCCGATCTCAATGTGCTGTTAGCTCGAATGTTCCGTTAATCGAGGTGCCGTTATTTCGACAGTCTACTGTCGTAGCCTAGTGGTCAGGCGCGCGGGTGCATAAGTACACGTGCCTTGAGTGACCGGGGTTCAAGCCCGTGACTGCTGAATGCGGTGCTGTTTCTTGTATTCTGTCTATCTTGTGAACTCCTCTGATCATTTGGTCGTCCCGGAGTATAAACAGAAAATTTATTTACTGTAAAACATTTTCATCTGTATATAAAGAAAATTATTCTCAAACAGATGAGTTTAATTTTCAAAATTTATATAATATAATTCAAGATAAAATACAGTCAGTTTTTCCAAATGTTGAAACTACCTATATTTCGAATTTTTCTTACCTTGATGATAACTAATTTCTATGGAGAAAGATCATTTAGCTGGCGTCGTACCTAGGTACGACGAACCAAGCGGTCGTCTGGACCCGGAGAATGGGGACACGAATTCAGATGGTATTTTAATTTTTTTTATATATAAAAAAAGGTCATTTTTTAATATAATACTTTAATTATACAAAAATTCAATAGTGGCTTATTACAGTAAATTTATTTATTTTATAATCAGAGGTTAAAGTAAATTAATTTTTGCCTATTTTTATTATTTAAACCTATTTAAACCAACCAAAAGGTTTGAAACGGAATTTTTTAATATAATGATCGATGTTGCCACAGAGTAGTAAGATACAGTGTCAACTCCCATAGACGATAATGTTAATTCCGGTTACACTTAAAACGCATAGAAAGTGGCGCCACCAATTTCAGACCTAAGAAACAGGCTGGAACATTGCAAAGAGTGCATGCAGAATTTTCTACAGCCTTGTAATTGCGATGGGCAATATATCAATTCACCAATTACAAAGGGTACTAGGAAAGTTTTGCAATATGACGCAACAATGAATCACAGGAAGCTGCTTGTTGCTGCATGTTGAGACATGTTCATACGTGCATGGTAGCCGCCGAGCCAAGTCGATGGGCTCAGTTATTCATTAGTAGTGAGAGTGTAAAGTGCTTGCGATGGCATCGTGGTCACGAAATGAGATAAGGACAGTTTTGCGGTATAATTTCGTGCGTGGTTTAACCATAGACCAGTGCTTAGAAGAAATGACTCTTGCACTAGATGATGATTGTCCACATCATACAACGATATTCAGGTGGTATAGAGAATTCCAAAGGGGAAATTTCACTCTGGAGGATTCTGAGAGGCCGGGAAGGCCACGAACGTCAGTTACGGAGGAAAACGTTACTGCTGTGAGGAAAATGCTTGACGAAAACAGGCGAGTGACCTACCAACAGATAGAGGATACTTTGGGCCTAAATGCACCAGCAATTCGTTCGATTCTGCAAGATCATTTGCACGTGAAGAAACTTTGTTCTCTCTGGGTGCCGCATCAACTGACTGAAGAGCAGATGACACGACGTGTGACTTGGTGCCGGGAGATGTTAAAAAAGTTTGATAAGGGACAATCTCGGTATGTGAACAACATCGTGACAGGTGACGAGACTTGGCTGTACTATTACGATCTGCCGACCAAGGCTCAAAACAAAGTTTGGGTCTTTGATGATGACGACACACCCGTAATTGTCAGAAAATCCCGATCTGTAAAGAAGAAAATGATAGCTGTATTTTTCAAATCGAGTGGAATTGTGGAGCGTGTCGTTTTGGACACACAGAAGACAGTCACAGCTAAGTGGTATACTGAACAATGCCTGCCTAAAGTCATTGGATCTATGAAGAACCTGCGGCCAAAGTCAAGAATGGACACCTGGTACCTCCATCACGATAATGCTCCAGCTCACCGCGCCAAAGCCTGCACCGAATATTTGACCACGACAGGACTGAAACTTCTCGAGCACCCTCCCTACAGTCCAGACCTTGCTCCCTGCGACTTTACACTGTTCCCGCATGTGAAAATGAAGCTAAAAGGGAGGCGGTTTTCCAGTGATGAGGACCTTCTACGGGCTTGGGACAATGAGTGTGCTTTACTCCCTAGTGAAACTTGGCAGAACTGGTTTAAAGATTGGTTTCGGAGGATGGAGAGGTGTATTGAATGTAGAGGAAATTACTTTGAAAAAATTAAATAAACAAAGCTGTATTGCAAAACTTTCCTAGTACCCTTTGTATTAGTATGAAATACTGTATTCACAATTAATTGTTGTTTCAATACAAAAAAAAAAAGACAATGTAAAAGGCGGAAGAATAACAAAACATAACATAAGTAAAAATATCGGCAAACTTAAATTAATAGCTATAATAGTTGTGCGGTAATGCTGAAAAGAGGCATTTTCTTCCTTCTCAGTTCAAGCCTCTTTACCCTCCAGTTTTTTTTTTCTCCTTTCTTATAATTTAAATCCATTTCTCAAGTATACACATGGTAATTTACGTGTTTTCATTTTTTTAATTTAATTCTTTTCCTTTATTTATTTATTACTTTTGCTGTGGCATCCTATGAAATGAACACTGCATCATATAGCTGCTAACCATAGCCACTAATAATTTTTTTTTTTTGGTATACTACACAAAAATACAAAGAATCTGGAATCAATGAAAAATTTGGAATACAATTATGTGACTAAATTTTGACTGTTTTATTGCTGAGTTAGTTATTTTCTTTAACAAAATTTAACATTCTTTCATTTAGATCACTATTTATCTGAGTTAGCTTTACAACAAAAAAAAAGGACAACTTCACACTTTATTATTCAAATTCCTTTAATTTATAAAGTTTCCCATTATGTATGAAAGATTTGAATTATATGTTGTATTCTGTAAATTGAAATAGTAATATCATCACATGACCTGTCCTGTAATATATATATATATATATATATATATATATATAAAAAAAGCATATTGATTTGTCATAAAATTAAAAGCAATACTTATATGCCCAGTACAAGCAATATAGACAAATATATTAATAATAATAAAGCACTGTGTTAGGGTCTTCAATACAATCCTTGATTTCATAAATTGTAAAGATGCTATAATATGCTGTTACTGAGAGATAAGCTTTGCTTCCTTTGCAAATACAAAAATCAGTATCTTTCTTACAACTCCAGCATCAAAATTCAGATAATTTTCATACTGGAGTTGTAAGAAAGATACTGATACAGATAAAGACTCTGAAACATGCTTAAGACTTTTTGTTCACTAGACTAAAACAAGTGGGAGCTGTCATCTTCAATGATATCAGAACCTTTTTTTAAACTATGATGCCAATTCTGAACTTCCTTTTTATTTTAAAAAAAAAAAAAGTTCAGAATTGACAGGTATTTTTCATATTTACAGTAATCTTCAGGTCTGGCTTTCAGAGACATTCTGAAGATTATTTTGGAATGTCTCTGAAAACCAGAAGACACCTCAGTGGTTTGGAGTTCAGATAATAGAATTCCATGCAATTGAAATGAAATTGTATCTTATTTGTGGATTTGTCATGTTTTATGTAGTTCAGAATAGTCAGTTAATATTGCTTTGATACAACTGATCTCTAATAAAAAAAAATTATGACACAATCACAGCACATGTTTAACATTTCCCAGTTACATGTGTTTAACATATTTCAATTTTTTTTTATTTATTATTATTATTATTTTTTAAGGGATTTTGATGCTGGACTAGACCAGCAAGCCAAGTTCGCATTTTTCACTTTTTGTTTTAACACAATTTTCAAGAAATACTGAATAAGCACTTTTTGCATATTATCTTTGTGCTTGTGGTTCCCAATCCACTCAAGGTCAATAAAACATGTTTCTTTCCAAAATCTTCCTTATGAAATACCAAATCAACTTCAGAAAATAAGATATTTGATACACATATCATTGTATTCAACAATTCCTTTGATGGCCATTTCAATCCATACCCCTCACATTAAAATCTTTAAAATACATTTTTTCAATATCAAGGTCTTTTGGGCCTAATAGCAAATTTTTAAATGTTTCACAATTGTTGCTCTTTAAAATATTTCTGGCTAGGTAACCTGAGCTGTATGCTAGTACATTTTCATCAGAAATATCCATATCCTCACTGTACCTGGTTGATTCTGACTCTTTCACTTTGTCAGTGAAACTAACTGGCTCACTAGCATCCTGGTGAACCAATTCAAGCAAAGTATCAGTATGGTTTAAGAGGCCAAGAAGAACAGCAGCATCATCATTTTCACAATTAGATAATGTACTTTGTTTATTCATTGCATGCACAGTTTCTTTTTCCTGCATAGCTGTTATTTGCTTCCTTAAACAATTCAGCAAAACAGGGCAGAATCCTGGCTTATTAGCAATGTTCAACATTAAATGCTTCAGGGTTTTTCTGCTTGGTAAATTGATCTTCCCTTTCAATAACTTATAGTACTTAGGCTTTGAAGGTAAACATTAAAAGCAAAAGCCTTGGGCATGGCTGAAAACATGGACTGAATGCCTCACAATCAGTTGAAGGAGAAACTCAGTATTCGGCCAAGCAAATTTGATAAGGTTTTTCCTTTCAGTGCTTGTAAAACACCAATCATAAAGATGAGCTCTAGCATTATTATATAATAATGATGCATAATTATCTTGATGTCGAATACTATCATACTTACCAACTGCTTTCAGCGAGTCGGTAACCCAGAAAAAAAACAAAACGTCAAAACCAGGTATGATAATTTAAAAAAAAAAAGGTTAATGTGAGCAGGAATGGCATATACAGTATATACAACTGCACATTTTATAAGGGAAGAGTAAACTTCCCAACCCAATTATGCCTTTACATCTGTAAATTCAAATTATTTAATTATTCGATAAACTATTACTTTGATTAATATCACTACACTATTCATATTAATCTAGCTGAGTGGTCAGAAGTGGGAGTGCAGTAGCACACACTGAGTAGACTGCAGTTCAAGTCCCTGACTGCTAAATATGGTTGATCTGCTAATCAGTGCATAGCAGGTTATGGTCCATTTCCCTCAATACGAATTGTTTGAGGAGGCTTCCATCCTGCAGTGGATTGATAATGGCTGCTGCTTACCTCTTATTCATATTAATTAATGTAATAAGTTTGGAATTAGTTAATAATTAGCTATTCAGTAGTGTTTTTTTTTTTTTTTTTTAGCATTTCATTAAATATTTCCTGGTTCTATCAATTATGATAAATTACCTTAAATGTTCTTTTGGAAATCGGTATAATCGCACGCCACATTTATTACATGAGAAGCGCTTCTCTTCATAATGTCAGCATGAGAGGCACTTCTCGTTCATAATGTCAGCAGATAAATACAAAAAAAAAAAAAAAAAATAGATAATAATAATGCACAAAAATAATTATAATGATAGTAACCAAAATGCAATGAAAAATGAACTTGCTACGCTAATAATGATACACAAATAATTATAATAGTAACCAAAATGCAATGAAAAATTAACTCGCTATGCTAATAATAATATGATATGCCAAAAATAATACACAAATAATTAAAATAATAGTAACCAAAATGCAAAGGAAAATGAACTCGCTACGCTCAACGAATTAATCTGTTCAAACCAGTACCAATTTTATTAGCAATGGCCATGTGCTTTAGCACTCTGTGGATTTTGATGGCCGCGTTAGTTTATAGGTCTGAAATTGGGGGGGGGCTGGGGGTAAATCAGCGAGTTGACACTCTGTATCTTATTACTCTGTGGATGTAGCTATCATTAGCTTACAAGAAAGATTTAATCAGAAGAAAGAAATATCCTTGGTTTTTCATCTTATTCTAAAATAAAAAAAAAAAAACTATTACATTAGGGTCACCCGATAATTTCTTACATATACCGTATCTGTGTCTGTAAATTGTGTGTATTCCCTGGTTGATTTGCCTGTTTTGCTGGACCAAAAACCCCCACTTTCTGGGGGGAAAAACTTTTTATCTACGCCTGAGACTGACTAACTCAGCCACGGAGTGAAAAAGCTCATTGAAGTTCCTAGCGTCACCGATGGGATTCAAACCTGGATCTTTCCGCCCCGTGTAGGGAGGGCGATGATGATACCACTGTGCTACCCGCACATCCTATTCTAAAATCAGAAAATGTCATGAATTTATTAGAAACAGCAATAGAAACAAAATGTCAGTACCTTGAAGGAATTCTCACTGGCCAAGATGGGAGCAGCGACATTGGTACCAAAGAGTTACGTCAAGAAATCCAGTCTTTGCAGCATGTTTTCAAAGGGTGGGGGGGGAGGTTGCTTAGAATTTTTGATATTTATTAAAAAAAAAAAAAAAAAAAAACTTAGTTGAATTATATCCAACTAAGCTGTAGTGGGCTCACGGGCACTCATTGTTTTTTTTTTTTTTTTTTGAAAATTTGCGAGCCCATTGTTGAGACGATCATTTATTTTACAAATGAAATCCTGAATGCAATTATTGAGTATAAAGGTAAAACAGTAAACTGCAGCCATTATCAACCCACTGTAGAATGGAAGCCTCCTCAACAATTCATGTGCTGAAGGAAATGGACCATAATCTGCCACGCTGGTCCAATGCAGGTTGGCAGATCGATCGTATTTAGCAGTCAGGGGCTTGAACACCGGTCTACTCAAAGAGCGCATGCTACTGCACTCCCGCTTCTGACCACTTGGCTACGGAGGCCATTATTGAGTATACAGAGCCGTAACTATGGTGGTATGAACGGGGCCCCATCCCCAGCATTTTAGTGGCGCAATGGACCAGTTATGTGTTTTAAAATTGCTTCATCTTGATTTAATTACAGTTGGACCACTGTTTAACGAACTTCTTTATAGCAAATTTTTTTAAAATTCCCCTTGGTAATTACATTTAAAATACACTGTGCTGCCACTTTATTAGATACACACTACCCAGTAGTGTGTTGAGCCTCCTTTAGCCTTCAAAACAGACTGAATTGTTATAGGCATGGATTGAACAAGATGCTGAAAACGTTGTGCAGGAATGGAGTACCATGCAGACATGAGTGTGTCATGCAGTTCCTTGAGATTCAACAGAGGTGTAGGCCTGCAGCGAACAGCCCTTTCCAGCTCATTCCAAAGATGTTTATTATTATTATTATTATTAGCCATATGGTACAAGGAAGCCTGAGGCTTATGCTGCACCAGCCAAAACAAAAAAAAAATTCCCGAGTTACCCCCTGTGTGTGTGTGTGTGTGTGTGTGTGTGTGTGTGTGTGTGTGTGTGTGTGTGTGTGTGTGTGTGTGTGTGTGTGAGTGAGAGAGAGAGAGAGAGAGAGAGAGAAAGAGAAGTAGAAAGGCATCACCACGAAAGAGAAGAATGATGATATCCAGCTCAGGACCCTGGGTTTGCCAAGCCCATACTCACCAGATGTGAGCCCCCGGGGTTCAATAGGATTGAGATCCCGGGACTGAGCAGGCCACTGCAGCAAAGAAAAGTCATTGTCATGTTTTTTGGAACCATTCCATAGTGATTCAGGCTTTGTGCTCTGGCACATTATCCTGCTGGAAGTAACCATTTGACTGAGGATAAACAGTCAACATGAACGTATGCCATTGGTCAGCAACAATGTTCAGGTATGATGTGGTATTCAGACGTGAATCTGTGGGTATCAATGGACCCAACGTGTGCAAAGAAAATATTCCCCACACCATAACACTTCCACCGCCACCTTGCACAATAGTCGTCAGACACGACGGGTTTTCACCAAATTCTGAGCCTTCCATCAAAATGATGCACCAGGAACTTCGACTCGTCAGACCAAGCAACTGTTTTCTGATTCTCAATAGTCCAGTGCTGGTGTTGCTATGCCCACACATGCTCGCTTGTTCTTCATTGATAACAAAGGTACATGATGTGGCCATTGGCTGTTGTAGCCCATGTGCGACTAGTGGTCCATTGCAACATTTTGTTGTGCACGCCAAGGTTGTATTCTGACGTGATGTGCAACATCGTGACCCATCTGTTTGCTTGCACAATTCTAGCCATCCTCCTCTGACCCCTCTCATCAACAAGCGATTTTCTTCCACAGGAGTGTCATTGAGAGGATGTTTTCTGTTCGTTGCACCATTCTTGATACACCCCTGAAACTGTGGTGCATAAAAAGTTCAGGAGAACTGCCATTTCAGAGATGCTTTGTCCAGCATGTCTTGCACCTACTACCATGCCACGTTCGAAGTCCATTAGATCACTCTTTTCCCCCATTCTCGCTAGTGTTTGTACGCTTAACTGATACTAGAAAGGTTGTTTTACCGCATTTATATCCACAACTATGGTCATGTGACTTGCAACATTGTGGGACAAACCATTTGTGTTCACAGCAGGGGTGTACGTAATAAAGTGGCAGCACAGTGTAGTTTCCGTAGAATGAAGAAAATTGCCATATAACAAACAGATTACAAGAGACTTATCTTTGTACATATTCTGTCCTCCTCTGGCCTTTAGGCAATTAGAAAGGGCGAATTAAGCATTAAGGGAATTCCTGTTCTGTAATTTTAGTGGTGCCCGTAAAACCAATGCAGCCACTTATCCACCTACTGATAAGTTGCGCTTGTCAATATATTTTTCCATAGCCAGTCAGAAGATTAAGGTGTATTCCCGACATGGATAATAGACTCTGGTCAACCTGTGTTGTGGTTCCCCTTCTTATGAAAGCAGTCATCTGTTTTTCAGAGAAGTGAGTAATCTACGCCTTTCAGTAAATTTCTCCTGCCTAAGTTTACATGGTCACAGTAACTGAATATTCAAATATTAAATAAACTTTCCGAAGATGAAATGTTGGCAGATTTTGAAACTGCATTGAGGCCTTCACTGTGAAGAAAATGTTCCAAATAATAACGGCATACAGGCAATAATTAAAAAAAAAACAAACAAACAAAAAAAACTGTATGTAAATAAATAATAAATAAATTTTCTGTTTATATTCCGGGACGACCAAACGATCAGAGAAGTTCACAAGATAGACAGCATACAAGAAACAGCACTGTATTTAGCAGTCACGGGCTTGAACCCCGGTCACTTAAGGCATGTGTACTTATGCACCCGCATGCCTGACCACTAGGCTACAGTAGCAGTGTACTCCGAATTTGAAGGAATCAAAATCGAAAGTAAGAACGCAATGTATTATCTTACCAATCTCCAAAAAACCAGCACGATTGATTGAGGATGATTGCTAAAGAACTTGAGGTGGATATTATAAAGTCGGTCGTGTGTTCATGCCCAGATGGGCAAGCTTGTAGCTTGCAGACGACAATTGCGGTTTGGAGGAATTATCCTGCTTTGTGCAACCATTTTGAATCAGAAGGTAATTCGGGATTATTAAACCGACTTTTAAATCTGGAATTTCTTAACGATTTAGCACTAATGATCGACACCTGCAGGAGCTCTCTTACCTTTCAGACGCTTTACAAAGTTGCAGCATTACTATAGTAAAAGCATATAAATTAATTTTCAAACTATCAATGCTATTACTAATTTGAAAAATTCTGAAGGAAATTATGACGCTAAAGTTGAGAACATGTTGAAGTCGAAAGAATTTGAAGGAATCAAAATCGAAAGTAAGAACACATTTAAAAAATTACCCCTTGACAAGTTATTAAACTGCATTGTTTTATCCTTAAAGGATCGGTTATTAATGCAACAGAGTAATTTTAAATTAAATAAAGAAAATAATGATATCATCGTGGATGAGGAATTGAAAGAAATTTTAAATATACACTGATGAGCCAAAACATTATGACCACCTACCTAATATGATGTTGGTCCTCAACGGGCAGCCAAAACAGCTCGTACCCAGCGAGGCATGGATGGTTCAAGATTTCTTGTGGTATCTGGTACCAACACGTAACCAGCAGATCCTTTAACTTCTGTAAGGTTGGTGGTTGAGATGCCACAGATCGGAGTTGCTGTTCCAACACAAACCACAGCTGCTTGATGGAATTGGTGTCTGGGGAATTTGGAGGGCAGGGCAATACCTGGAAGTCTTCCTCATTTTCCGTGAACCAGTCTTGAACATTCCGGGCGGTGTGGCATGGTGCATTATCCTGCTGAAAGATGGCACTGCCGGATGGGAAGACCGTTGCCACTAAAGGGTGTACCTTGTCAGCAATAATGTTCTGCTGGGATACCCAGGGTATCCCAGCAGAACATTGCCCAAAGCATGACACCACCACCACTGGCTTGTTTTCATCCCACGGTGCATCCAGGCATCATCACTTCCTCAGGTAAACGATGCGCACATATCCGGCTGTCCACATGGTGCAACAGAAAATGTGATTCATTAGACCAGACGACCTTCTTTCAATCACTCAAGATCCAGTTTCGATGCTCGCATGCCCATTATAGGCGCTGTCGCCGGTGAACCGTGATTAGCATGGCCCACTTGGAGCGGTCTGCAGCTATGCAGCCCCATTTTCAGCAGGGTTCAATGTACTGTGTGTTGTGACACATTACTCCTGTTACCAGCATTCCAATTACCGGTTAGTTGTGCCACAGTCACCCTTCTGTTGCCACGTACCATCCGGGAGAGTCTTCGTTCACCTCAAGCATCACTGAGCTATGTTCGTCCAACACCTCACGGGCAGTTCTGAGTCTGAGGAGGATTTTCCCTCCTCAGACCACTTTCAGTAGGTACTAACCACGGCTGACTGCGAGCATCCCACCAGCTGTGCCGTTTCAGATATGCTCTGACCCAGTCATCTGGCCATTACAGTTTGGCCTTTGTCAAACTTGCTTAAGTCTGCTGCCTTTCCCATCTGAAGAACAAGAGTAACACTGATTAACGGAGCTCAGTATCAGGTGTTTTTTATGCCATGTCCCAACCCGCGCATGCGCCATGGTTCACTTGCAGTTGCTTCGATTTGCATAATGACTCGCTGATCATAATGTTTTGGTTCATCAGTGTATGTTACCCAAAATTTTGGAATGTGGAAGAACCTTCATCTCCATGGCATGAAAAACGAATAAGAATTTTAAGTTTTCTAATAAAATATGAAATAAAAATTAAAGATTTTAGAGATTTTGTCGAAGATGGTTTATTTTTAAAATCGAGTGAAATTCTCTTTTCAATTAAAAAAGCCAGGAATATCTTTGAAACCATTGCGATTAGCAATGCTGAAATTGAGCAAGCTTTCATTGTAATGAATAATATTGTAATAATAAAGATAACATTTAAAATAACAATTAAACATGTTGCAGATATTGATGGCTATATCTAATTTCTATATGGAAAACCATTGCTTCAATTTGATCGAGATCGTTACTTCAAATCATTCCTATATAATCATCGTTCAGCTATTGAGCAGAGCAGAAGATCGACAACAAATATTAATAAAAAAGTAATTTGTATATGGCAATTTTTATAATAAATGTTTCTCAACTATTTGTGTAATCATTTTTTTCATGTAATCTGTAATTTTTGTGTACCTTTTCTAGAACAGTGTTTTTTTTTTTTTTTTTGCAATATTTGTTTTTATATTCTAGAATGGTTTGTGATAGTTTGTTATTTGTGATATGGGAAATATTTTCATGTTATTCTTTAATTCCAATATAAATTTTATCATGAAAAAAATGTATCCATTATATTTCCCTAGTTGTAAAAAAATAATAAAAAAGTCGCCCGTCTGCCGAGCACATAGATGGTTTTATGTGAAACATCCTTCACGTTTCTTTTAGATATTTTAATTTGTATATATTGATTACAAAATAAAAGTGCTTTTGTATTGTATATATTTTATTGGTCATTCACAAATTTTCATAATTTCTGGAAGACAAGATACAATGGATTTATGATAACAAAAGTAAGAGACGTATACTTGCTACTGCAATGTATCTAAATGTCTCTGAAAACGGTATCAGTTGAGGTACTTGATCTTTTAGTTGAAACGACATACGTGGCTGTTCAGGGAACCTAACAATGGGATGTAACAAAAATGTGAGATGAAAAAAGAAATTGTTGACAAATCTTTGTATTGTTGCAGTCATATGACAAAAACTTGCAATCATACTTACTTCAGTAGTAACTGCAGGAAGTATGATTGTGACATCAGGCGCCTCCGTAGCCAGGTGGGAAGGAACAGCAGTGCGTAGCACATGCTTCTTGATTAGACCAGGGTTAGAGCCCATCACCACCAAATACGGAGGATGCAGAAAGTTCAGGGATTGACCATCGCATATTTCCAGAGCAATATGCCCTTAGTTGCTAATGCTCCTAAAAAACCAAATAACAACAACAATAACATTGTGACATCATACTATTCAAAAATTCTAAAAAGTTAGAACTCCAGATATTGTACTGATCACAAAAAATGCGTCACATGCTCTAATCATACTACTAGTGAGCACTCCACACAGACTAGTGGTGTGAGTGTGGGAAGTGCCTCTGGCAGACGCCGCGGATGATGTCACTTCTGTGACCAATCAGATTTACTCGATAGGTACCCCCAAAGGATGTTTCACATCAAAAAGTTGGCAAAAGTGCGAGCCCATTGTTAAAATATTCACAGCTCACCACTGATCATATCCAAATGTCACCATTTCTCTTCAGATATTATTAACATAGTAATAGTATTCGGCATATAGTGAAGGAAGTCACAGGCTTTTGCTACGCCAACAAAAAAAAAAAAAAAAAAACCCCAACCAAGTAGATAAGAAAACACAAATTATATGCTTCCCTTCTCATACAGGCAAGTATTCAGTAGACCTTTGAATTTATTCAAACTGTCAGCTTCAACTACCTGCAATGGCAACTTGTTCTGCTTTCAACTACTCGCTGCCTAAAAGAAAACTTCTTACAATCTAATCTAAACCTCAACCCCTGTAATTTGAATTTATAGTCCCTAGTTGTGGAATTGTTTAGAACAGAGAATTCGACCTTCGTTCATTTTACTAATTCCTCTCAGAGCCTTATAAACCTCAATCAGGACACCTCTGAGCAACATACCCTCTAATTTTTTTTACAGCTATGCAGACCTGCCACTGCTTTGAACAGAAAATTTTTACACAACGTGATGTCTGCACAGCACTTTAAAAGTTTTCTGTAATATACATAATAAGAATGTTTACAATAAAAATTGAAAAACTTCATATTTTGTATTTTATTTATTAATTATTAAAGGAGCCGAATGTGGATCTGACCATTTTCTTGTTAAAACAACACTGAAGTGGAACTGGATTAAGAAAATAAGAGTGGACAATCAACTATGTATGGAAGGAGAAAGGCTACAAATGGATAAATTTAACGTTGGGCTACTTCAGGACAACAGCATTAGAAGCAACTTCACCCGGAGATCAGATGCTGGAATTAATAATGAGATAGAAGGTAATACTGAAGAAATGTACGAATATTTAAAAAAATACTGTAAAAAAATAGCTCATATACTCCTAGGTAAAAAGAAGAGCCAAGGACCAAAAAAGACTTGGATTACAGAGAAAGTAAGAGCTGCTGTAGAGGAAAAGAAACTTACATATCAGAAATGGCTGTGTGAAAGGAATGATTCATATAAGAACATTATGCTGAAAAGAAGAAAATAGCCAATCCGTTGATAGTAGAAGCAAAAAATGAAGGATGGGAAAGTAAATGTGCAACTATTAATAGCAATTTGGGCTTTTAGCAATCAGTGGAATCTTGGAAGGTCCTTAAAGACTTGAGAAAATAGAATAAACACAATGCTGGTTTGCAGTTAATACCTTTGAAAGATTGGATGAAGTACTATGAAGGACTTTTAAAAGAAGACCGGGAAGAGTTCAAGACGGTGGAGAATTTCGGTGTGGAAGACTTGGGCTTAAAAGTTTCTGTTAGAGAAGTGGAACTCTTACTAAAGGAGGAAAGGAATGGCAAATCACCTGGACCTGGAGGAGTTTATATGGAACTTCTGAAATACAGAGGAAGAGGAGTGGCTGTTTTGATACAAAAATTGTTAAATGATATACTGAGAGGAGAAGATATATACAGGAAGAAATGACAACAGGATATATTACACCAGTTTATAAGAAGGGCGATTGGAAAAGCTGTTCAAATTAAGAGGAATATTCATCCTGAACCAGCTGTTAAAGATTCTTGGAAAATGGATCAGGAACCATTTAGAAGTCTAAATCGAAGTGTCAGAAGAACAAAGTGGTTTTTCAGCCGGGAGGTCATGTATAGATCATATCTCAACAGTACGACAGATCCTTGAAAAATGTCAATCGAAAGGAAAAGAAATCTTTATGATTTTTGGCAGGAAAAAGTTCCATTTTTCCAAAAAAAAAACTGCACGTTTTGGCAGGAAAAAGTTCCTACCAAAAAATGACTTATAGGCTGAGGAAACCCATTGTAAATGGAAACACTCCTCTTGAAGAAGAAGATTTATTAATTGAATTGCACAATTAAAATCAGCACAACAAAGAAAATTATTTCACATTTCGAGAACTTTTTCTCATCTGTCTTTATTAGAAATCCATTGACTATAAACACTATCTAGATTAATTTCGCACCCATATCATCCAAATGTTCAACTTCCAATCTGTTTCTAAATTTACATTTGATGGAATTCATGATACTGAATCCACATTAGCATTCAGCACTAGAAGCATGAAATGTTCCACAAATGTCAACCAGAATTGACAGTTCTTCAAATTCTTCGTTTCTGAGCATGTAGTTCAGCATATCTTGCATGTATACCAATGCTAGAAGTATAGTAAATAAATTTGATGAATTTGAAGTGTTGGTCAAAACATCAAAGGCAGATATTGTTGGGATATCAGAGACATGGTGTCACACAGATATTAGGAATGCAGAATTGGAATTTGGGGAGTACAATGTGTACAAAAAAAGGATAGACAGGATAGGAAGGGAGGAGGTGTTATGCTGTTAATTAAGAAAAGCATAAAATCAAAAGAAGTGCATCCAGTTCATATAGATGAAAACTGCACTGTTGAATCAGTTTGGTGTGACATAAGCACTGCGAAACCAAAAATAAGAGTAGGAGTGTGTTATAGGCCTAATGAGGCCTAATGACTCGAATGAGTACAATGAACAATTGTACAGAGAAATAGAGTGGGCTAGTAAATCAGAATGTCTTATAATGGGGGATTTTAACTTCCCAGATATTGACTGGAACTTATGGGTTGGTCATTCGCACACTAGTAAGACTTTTGTGGATTTATTGGATGATTGTTTTCTGCAGCATCATGTTTGAGAGGCAACCAGAGAGGGTAATACTCTTGATCTGGTTATCAGCAGTGATCATCCGTGTATTAAGAATTTGCAGATAAAGGAACCACTAGGTGGCAGTGATCACAGTGTACTGATGTGGGATTTACTTAAAGATATAATTACCATCAGGGGCAAAGGAAAGGGTTTTTGCTTCCGTAAAGGTGAGTACAGTGGTCTCAGACAGTTTTTAAATTCTGTATAGTGAGATCAACTGATGATGTTACCAACAGCAAATTCTAAGTGGGAAGCATTCAAGGAATTAATCGTGGAAGCGACTAAAAGTTTTATACCTATTAAGAAATATTGTGCAAGGTTTAGGCCTAAATGGTTATCAAATGAAATAATGAGACTCATGACAGAGAAGAAAAATGCATGGTATGCATATAAATTATCAGGCGACACAGAAGCCTGTGGCATATATAAACTAGTCTGTAATCAAGTCACAAAGGATGTTAGGCAGGCGAAGGCAGATTACAAGAAATCTTTGGCAAAGGATGCTAAGAAAAATAGCAAGGATTTCTTTACTTATATAGGAAGGGGATGAATCTGATTGGTCCACTTGATATCGATGGTTTGACTGTTGATGATCCTGCTCAGATAGCAAACAAACTGAATGAGTATTTTGAATCTACATTCATGCATGAGGAGTTATTAAGGAAGGAAAATGCCAGAAGGTTATCAAATTGTATCAGGGTGTGTAATGATTTTGTAATAACTGAGAGCAAAGCGGAGGAGAAATTGTTGAAGTTAAACATAAGAAAGGCAACTGGGGTGGATGGAATCTATCCAGTTATATTAAATGAGGTGGCAAAGGAAGTAAGCAAACCCTTAGCCATAATTATGAGAGCATGGTTGGACTCAGGGGAGGTCCCCACGGACTGGAGATGTGCAAATGTATCCCCAATTCACAAAGGGGTATCGAAGGGTGACACGAGTTAATTACAGACCAGTTAGTTTAATTTCTGTTCCAGGTAAAATAATGGAGCCACTGGTTAAAGATGCATTGCAGGATCATCTAGACAAGACTGCAGCAATAATTCAGACATAGCATGGGTTTGTTAAGGGAAAGTCTTGTTTGACAAATTTGATTGGTTATTATGATGTGGTTACAATGGAACTGGATGCAAAAAATAATTTTTATATCATATACTTGGATTTCAGGAAAGCTTTTGGCACTGTTGATTGAAGACTACTGTACAAATTGGAGCAGAATGGTATTAAGGGTAAATTGCTACAATGGATAAAAGGATGGTTGAGTGGGAGAAGAAAGAGGGTAGTAATCAATGGGTGCTGCTCTTCGTTGACTAATATTATTAGTGGAGTCCCACAGGGTTCGGTGTTGGGTCCACCATTGTTTTGTGTATTTATCAATGATATTGATGAAGGCATATCAGGCTTAGTGTCGAAGTTTGCAGATGATACAAAGGTTGGCAGGGTTGTTAATCCTAGTAATGGCAGTGTGCTACTGTAACAGGATCTAGAAAATTTGGGCAGATGGGCTGAGAAGTTGGAACTGAAGTTTAACCTTGACAAGTGCAAAGTACTGCATATGAGTAGAAGTAACTTACTAACTGTGTGGTACTACACGGTGATAGAAAATGAAAAAGATCTGTGAGTAATTGTGCAGTCAGATATGAAGTTTTCTGAGCAATGCAAACAGGATGTCAGGGCAGGTCATGGTGTTTTGTCAATGATATCTAGGAATTTTGCTAGCAGGGAAAAGGAGGTGATTGTCCCTCTGTATAAGGCAATGGACAGGCCACACCTTGAGTACTGCATACAGGTCTGGAGGCCATATTTTAGAAAGATGTAGATTTGCTTGAGCGTGTACAGAGAAGGGCAACAAGATTGGTGAGGGGAATGAAGGGATCCTCTTACCAAGAGAGGCTTAAGTTCTGTAAATTGCAATGGCTGGAGTCTAGGCACCTGCACAGTGATCTGATTGAGGTATATAAGGCCTTGAATACATTGAGCATGCTGAATTCTGATGGGATCCTTCCACTTGTTCAGATTACGAACCTAAGGGTCATAAATTCAAATTAAGAAAAGACAGATGTAGAATAGATGTGCGAAAATTTGCCTTTAGCCAGCGGGTGGTTAATTGCTGGAAGAAACTTCAATCTGTCGTTGTGGAAGTTGATAAGTTAAATAAATTTAAGGAGGAACTGGATAAATATTTAGAGGGAATGGTTGTGTGAATTTTTTTTTTTTGGCTGATACTGCATAAGCTCATACACTTGCTTTCTTGCATCACATGCCACTACTACTACTTCTACTACTATATCAGTGAACGACTTAATTGAATCACTCAACCTCAGAAATGACGAATTTCAAATCACAGTACTGATGCGATATTATTGTGGCAGTGCTTTTGTTTTTTATAATGATGTAGTTGAGTATGTTTTATTAGTTGTTTAATGTTCTCTCCTCCAAACTCAAAATTGGTTTTGTTTTCTATAGCAATTGGGTCAAAAGCTTGCTATTCTCTTAATTCATCATCTGGAAATCTATTGTTTAAGTGATTAACCACACACGTTTAATGAACAGAATAATAGGTATAGTATTGACGTCAGAACTTATAGATGAAAACAAATATTTTTCTTTTTCACTCCAATAAACAGTATGGCCAAGATACTGTGACCTTATCTTTTTAATTTTTGCTTTTGCATACTGCAGTGTTTCAATTGTATTCAAACAGCTTTTCTGAAGGAATTTACAGAGAGATGATAGATCTTCTAAAACATCAATAAGAACAGTTAATTTTGCTCGTTATTGTGGATTGGTTAAAATCTTCAAGGAGTAGTTACTGGTTGAATCGTTACATTCACTAACTTGCTCTTTACAGTACTGGATTAAAACTTCAGTTATGGCAAAATGTCTTGACAGCCATCTCACTTCATTTAGTGGTCGAAATGACAAAACATCACATTCTGTGACATTGGCTAATTCTTCTAGCTTTCCTTTTTCAATAGACGACCTACTGAACATTGTATATAATGAAACATTGTATATAGAAACACAGTCACTGAACATTTGTTATTGTTCATAACAGTGTTTCTATATCCTGCACAATTGACACTTTTCCATGTGTCATCTAATCCCTGGTCTTCTTGTGGACACCTCACTGTTGTTCAGACAGATGCTTTATTTCTCGTTGAAGAATTGCTGCCCCACCATTATTCTTTCCAAGCATAACATGTGCTCTGTCTGATGTAAACATTACCATCTTTTGAAGATCAAGATTGTTCTTGATATAATGTCCTTATTGCTTCAACAATAGTTATACTGTCACATGCAGTTAGTTTCAAAATACCTGCAAACACAGTCCTATAGGAAGTTTCATTTTCTGGTCGAAACTTAAAATACAAAATTAACATTTTCTGTACAGAAATGTCTGTACTTTCATTAGCAATTAATGTATGTAAAGCCAATTTGAGCAATTCTCCCATTATTTGTTTCTGCAGTACAAAGCTGATACACTCGACAAATTCAAATGTATAGTTCTTGCTGTGCCAACTCTCTGGTATATTTACATATTTCGACTTGTGCATGAATTTCTTGCATGGAATGCATTAATTTTAGTTGATAAGATAATGCTGTCAATCAGCATTTTGACCATATTAGAGTCAGACTTCTTTTGAGCATTTTATACCACTCTTGCTTCATGTTCTTTTGGAGTTTCAGTTAGCATTCACAAAATTCTACCTTTCTTCTGGTTGTGTAATTTGGTAACTGCATCTACACGAATTCTCTGGTTCAGATGCCGTTTTAAGTAATCTTACTTCCATTCTTCCCATATTTTTTGCACTCTGGAACTCGCCTCAAACTTTTACTTCCATACAATTGATTCATACAACATCGGCAATATCTCGATATTTAAAAATATCGGCAATTGCTATTTTTTGTTATTGATGGTAGTCCAGTTTCTATGAACTGCAAAAGCCATTCCTTCTTAAATCTTGCACAAGCTTTGTTCTTCAAAACATTTAACTCTCCTTCAGCCTTTCTTTTCAAAATCATAATGATACGAAAAATAATAATTATTATTATAATTATTATTTAGCAATAGTAAACAAATTAATTATTAAGTGAAGAAACTTATAATTTTAGCAAAATAATTATTGTCATACAAATAATTTTATAGAAACTAATTTTTACTTTGTTGTAACAATTTTTAATAAAAATTAGAATTTTCAGTGCAGGGTGCACCTTCCACAGCTTCAATGTTATTAGCATTAGTAGGGGCATTTGATGCAAGAAAGCAAGCTTATGCAGCATCAGCCAAAAAAAAAATAATAAAATAAAATAAATAAATAAAAAATAACCACTTCCACTTCACCCCTCTGTTCGTTCGAAATACCTGTCCAGCTGAGCCTTAAACTTATTTAGACTATCAACTTCCACGACAAGGGATGGAAGTCTGTTCCACCAACCAACCACCTACTGGCTAAAGGAAAATTTCCGCACATCTATCCTACATCTGTCTTTCCTACATTTGAATTTATGCCCTCTCAGGTGATTATTCTGAGCAAGAGGAAGAAGCCCATCAGCATTGAGCATGCTCCAACCATTCAAGGCTTTATACACCTCTATCAGATCACCTCGCTGGTGCCTAGTCTCCAGACACTGTAATTTGCAAAACTTAAGCCTTTCTTCATAAGAGCACCCCTTTGTTCCATTCACTAATCTTGTTGCCCTTCTCTGTACTCGTTCCAGCAACTCTACATCCTTCTTGAAATGAGGCCTCCAGACCTGTATACAGTACTCTAGGTGTGGCCCGACCATTGCCTTATACAAGGGAATAATCACCTCCTTATCCCTGGTAGAAAAATTCCTATATATGATTGACAATACACCATGAGCTACTCTTGCAGCCCGTCTGCACTGCTCAGAGAACTTCATATCTGCCTGCACAACCACCCCCAGGTCCCTTTCATTCTCTATCACTGTCAGTGTAGTACCACAGAGTTGATACGTTGCTCTGGGGTTACTGTTTCCCATATGAAGTACTTTACATTTGTCAATGTTAAACTTCATTTGCCACCTCTCAGCCCATCTGCTTAACCTTTCCAGATCCTGTTGCAGCAGCATAGTGTCAGTAGTGTCCTTGACAACCCTGCCAACCTTCGTATCGTCTGCAAACTTGGACATTAAGCTTGATATACTATCATCTGCAAACTTGGACATTAAGCTTGATATACCATCATCAATATCATTTATAAATACAGAAAACAATAATGGACCCAATACTGAACCCTGAGAGACTTCACTAATAACATTAGTCCACGATGAGCAGTGTCCATTGATTATCACTCTCTGTCTTCTCCCCCTCAACCACTCCTTTATCCATAGCAGCAATTTGCCTCCAATGCCACAATGCTCCATGTGCAGCAGTCTTCCATGTGCAACAGTATCAAAAGTCTTTCTAAGATCCAAGTATATAATATCAAAGTTATTTCCTGCATCCAGTTCTTTTGTGACTGCATCATAGTATCCAATCAAATTGGCCAAGCAAGACTTCCTCTTACCAAAACCTGCTGTGTCTGAGCTATAACTGAAGTCCTGTTTAGATGATCCTGCAATGCTTCTTTAACCAGTGCCTCCCTTAATTTTCCGAGAACAGAAGTCTATAATTACTTGTGTCAGCCTTTGATCCTCCTTTGTGAATTGGGATCACATTTGCACATCTCCAGTCCATGGGTACTTCCCCTGAGTCCAAGGAAGCTCTCATAATTATGGCTAAGGGTTTGCTTACTTCCTTTGCTGCCTCCTTTAATATAACTGGATAGATCCCATCCATCCCAGGTGCCTTTCTTGTGTTTATCTTCAACAATTTCTCCTCCACTTTACTCTCATTTATTACAAGATTCTCTAGCTTACTGCCAGAGTTGAATACACCTCTGGCATTCCCCTCACTGAATAACTCCTCATGTGTGAATGTCGATGCAAAATATTCATTTAGTTTGTTAGCTACCTGAGCAGGATCATCAATAGTTGACCCATCGATATCAAGTGGACCAATCTGATTCATCCCCTTCCTTCTACAGTTTACATAAGTAAAGAACTCTTTGCTGTTTTTCTTTGCATCCCTTGCCAAAGATTTCTCGTAATCTGCCTTCGCCTGCCTAACCTCCTTTGTAACTTGGTTACAGATCAACTTGTATCTATCATAGGCTTCTGTGTCATGTGTTAATTTGTATGTATCCCATGCATTTTTCTTCTCTGCAATATGTCTAATTAGTTCATCTGACATCCATTTAGGCCTAAACCTTGAACAATATTTCTTAGTTGGTATGTAAAGCCTAGTAGCTTCCAAGATAAGGTCTTTGAATGCTTCCCATTTTGAATTTGCTGTTGGTAACATCATCAGTTGGTCCCACTGTATAGAATTTAAATACTGTCTCAGTCCATCGTAGTCGCCTTTACGAAAGCAATAACCCTTCCCTTTACCCCTAATGGTAGTTACCTCTTTCAGTAAGTCCCACTTGAGCACACTGATCACTGCCACCTAGTGGTTCATTTATCTGCAGATTCTTAATGCATGAAGAATCACTACCAATAATCAAATCAAGAGTATTACTCCCTCTAGTTGCCTCCCGAACATGCTGATGTAGAAAACAATCATCCAATAAATCCACAAAACCTTGTTAGTGTGTGAGTGACCAGCCCCCAAATTCCAGTCACTATCTGGGAAATTAAAATCCCCTATTATAAGACTCTCTGATTTACTGGCCCACTCTATTTCCCTGTACAGTTTCCTATTATACTCGTCAGAGTCATTAGGCCTATAGCACACTCCTACTCTCAATTTTGATCTCCCAATGCTTATGTCACACCAAACTGACTCGACACTGCACTGTCCAGCGATGTCGACTGGCTTCACTTCCTTGGATTTTATGTATTTCTTAACTAATAGCATAGCCTCTGCTCTCTTTCTATCCTGTCTATCCTTTCTGTAGACATTGTACTCCCCAAATTTCAGTTCTGCATTCCTTATATCTGTGTGATACCAGGTCTTTGAAATCCCAACTATATCTGCCTTTGATATTTTGAGCAATACATCAAATTCATCAAATTTATTTACTAAACTCCTAGCATTGGTGTACACACAAGTATACATGCACCTGTTCTTTTTCTTAGTTACCCTAACACAACCCATGTGTTTACTTGTACCCCAATGAGTCCCAGCAGTCTCTGAAATATCCTGCATCTTATTTTCCAGGCTGCTGCTCATTCCAATAGAAGCAGTGCAAGAATCACTTTCACCTCTGCCAGTGGCTACTGTTAATCTATTAGTCCTTGTATTCCCCCAATCTAGCAGTTTTCCGACCCACCTAACACTGCCTGTTTGTTGTTTGTTTGTTTCGTTTTTAGGAGCATTAGCAACTAAGGCCATATTGCTCCGAGAATATGCGGTGGTCATTCCCTGACCTTTCCGCATCCTCCATATTTGGTGGTGACGGGCTCGAACCCCGGTCTAATCAAGAAGCGTGTGCTACGCACTGTTGCTCCTTCCCACCTGGCTACGGAGGTGCTAACACTGCCTCGATAGCATCAGCAAACATTCTTGCACCCTTTCTATTTAAGTGTATCCCATCCCTGTAGAAGCAGTCTCTCATGTTAACAAGTACAGACCAGACTGAAAAACATTCTACCCCCTGAACCTTGCACAATATTTCCAGGGCCTAATTGATCGACAGGACTCTCATCATATACTCCCTCCTATCGTTTCTGGGCAGAATTGCAGACACTTTCAATTTCAACCCTAATTCACGGCTTTATTTCAACAGTAACCTGTATTTGTTAAGTAATTCTGCCGGTCTCCTACTCTTAATATCATTAGTGCCAACGTGTACAACTATATCACCTTTTGTGCCCTTAAAAGATGATATCCACTCTACAACGTATCAACCTTTTCCCCTGGCAGACATATCCTGCTCCTGTTCCACCTATCCTTTTTACAAAGCATGTTTCCTGTTTTCCTGACAGTAGAGTCACCAACAACTACTAGTTCCTTTGGTACCAGCACATTCTGCCTTGGGGGCTGCCGCTGTGTTGCGTGATGACCAAGTGCAAGCTCTGGCATTGGTATTATCATCCATTTTTGTATGATGCTTTGCACAGTGCTTCCAGCAGCATTTTTAAAAGAAAATTTCAGCTGCGCAGCAACAATTTAGCAGTGTGCCACAGCATTTCAGTTACTGCGAAGCCAAGCACCCATGCAGCTTAGAGCGAACATTGTTTATGAGGTGTCTGTAGCCAATATATAGTAATCAGAGTCTTTCCTTATATGGTCATCCTTTCTACATCACCATTCGAGTTGCCCATCTTTGGATGCTTTCAAGAAGCTCAATGTCTTTTTTCAGATGAGGTCTCCATACCTGAGAACAGTATTTCAAATGTGATTTTACAATTGCCTTACACAGTGGGATTATGACCTCCCTATCTCTACAGGATAGTGTTCGATAAATCATGGATAGGACACCATGGACTTACCTGTCTGCCTGTTTACACTGTTCAAAAACTTAATATCTGCCCATATCATAATTCCCAGATCCCTTTCCTCCTCCACTGTTTTTAATTCAACCCCAGAAGTGTCTAATTTATTTGGCGGTTGCTATTCCCAAGTGTAAGTCCTTGCCTTTAGCAGCATTAAAACATAGCTGCCACTTCTCTCATCGTCTTTGAAGTCTGTTCATCCCGAAAGAGCTCTGCTTGGCACTAATCATTAACAACTCTACCAATCTTTACATCATCTGCAGTTTTCATATCACGCCTTCTACCCCTTCATTGATATCATTTATGAAAATGAGAAACAGCAGGGGTCCAAGAACCAATCCTTGAGGGGACCCTATTCCTAACATTCCACCAATCTGAACAATATCCATTAATCACAATCCTCTGCCTTCTGCCCTGGATATGAGTTCATCTTTGATGAGCACATTTAGAATTGATGTTTTTCCGAAAGCCATGCTGATGATCTAGCAGGAGATTCTGTGACTCAAGTAACCGATTTAGCCTTCTATCCTTTTTGAAAATATCACATTGCCAACTACAGTTGCATCTGGAGAAAGGAGTTTTTCAAGACTCAAAATGATTAAAACATATTCACAAGCAAAATTGACCAAGAAAGAATAAATGGATTGGCCATTATGTCAATAGAACAAAATGTACTAAAAGATATAAAAACATCAGATGTTATAGACATTTTTATATCAAGTAAATATCGTAAGAATGATGGGAAAACTTAAGTTTATATAAATGATGTACTAGTTGTTAAAGTTTAAATAAATAATTATGATTTGAATAATTTTTGGGTTGGGTGTCTCCTTTATTTTTGCAATTTTACGAATACCACGTTTAATTTTTGCAAGTGGGCCCCAGATGAATATTTCGCCTGGGGCTGACAGAAGTCTAGGTGCGGCACTGCTTAAGAGGGTAAAAAATGTATGTCGTACAACCATGCTTCAAAACAAACTCTCTTCCTTGAGCTTATATATGGAAAGTGACAATCTTAGAAGCTAATCATCTGAATATATTTAAGATTTTGCCATAATGAAATCACGGAAATGAATATTTTAAGTCATTTGATCAATAATTTTTTTTATTAATAAAATAATTTATTAATAAGTTAAAAAAATATATTTTATTTATCTGTTACAGGTAAAAAATTGTATTTTATTTTATTTTTTTAATAAAAATGTAAATTGTTTTATTGTATTACACTGGTCAACACGTAAAATGTTATGAAAACGAAACTACCCAATCTCGACTAATTTTATGCTGTTAAGAATGAAAATGACATTAAAATTTGTCAATTGGCTCTTATTTTTAAATTACAGTTGGGGTCTCATATTAGTGCGTTACTCTACATTATCAACTGCGGCTCTGGGAAAAACACATGGCAACACTGCTGTTTCAATACCGCTATTCTGTTATCATGTGATCGGCAACTGTTGCCTCACTCTGCATCACTTGATAAGTTGTTGTCGCCTCAAATGTATCTTCTACTCTTTTGCAGTAATCTTCGAATACTGCTGGGTAGGGCTTACAATACCGGGATCCCGGTAATTTTTTTCCAGTGTTGAAATACCGGTATTATTGATACAAAAAATACCGGTTTTTCGGTATTAATTTAAAAAAAAATAATTGCTTATAATTTAATCACATAAAGGTTATAAAATCACCTTCATGTGATTATGACGTCGTTATCTCTACTAGCTAGCAAATGTTCGATAAATCATCGATAGGACACCATGCAACACTGCAACCTGTCCACAATTTTCGGACAACTTCATGTCTGACCGCATCGTAACTCCCAAATCCCATTCCTCCACTGCTGACTTTAGTACAACTCCACCAAGTGTATAAGTTATTTTGAGGTTGCTGTTCCCCAAGTGTAAGCCCTTGCATTTTGCTGAATTAAAGCATAGCTGCCACTTTTCTGACCATCCCGGAAGTCTATCTAGGTCACTCTGAAGAAGCTCTGCTTGACGGCGATCATTAACTACTCTACTGATCTTCACATCATTTGCAAGCTTAGACCTCATGCCCTCCATCCCTTCATAGATGTCATTTAAAATAATCAAAAACAACAGTGGTTCCAGTACTGATCCTTGGGAAACCCCACTTCTTACATTAACCGAATCTGAGGAATAACCATTTATCACAACCCTCTGCCTGGTGCCCTCAAGCCATCGTGCTATCCATCTAAGAATTTTCCCTATGATTCTAGCCTGCTCCAACCTATAAAGTAACCACTCGTGTGAGACTGAGTCAAATGATTTGCTGAAATCCAAATAAACAATGTCGAAATTATTCCCAAAGTCCAGCTCTTGAGTGACCTTGTCAAATAGCTAACCAGATTAATTAAACATGATTTTCCCTTTATAAAACCATGCTGTGTATTGAGTTTTTTTGAGAACAAGCGTAGCCTTGTGCAGGCGAAGTTTTTTACTGCTCCTGGAATAGAGAAGTTTTTTCTGTTTTATTAGCTTAAATTGGCATATTAACCTATTTTCTAGAGTAGCTTTATATTCCTAGTTACGATGCTTAGTTTAAAGTTTAACTTAGATAGAGATTTTGTAGGTATTACTTAGTATCAGTAAGGATATCAAACCCACAAGTTACAAGTTGCAGCTCCGCTGAACGAGAAGTTTTTTAGCCGTATTTAGCCGCTTTACTGACCAATTGTTATATCAAATTATTTTCTATAAGTAGCTTATAGACCTAGTCAGGATCCTTAGTTTATTCTGAATTGAGACAGCGAGATTTGGAAGTTAATTAATATTTAAGTGTCTGTAGATTTACCGATCGTAACTTGCCGCCATTGTTATTCAATACAACTTTATATCCCGAACTAGATAGCGTAAGCTTAGTATAGTATATAATATAATATTGTCAATCAATCAGTAAAATCTGTTAATCTTGTTAAACTTCACTGTCAATTAAATTGTACTTTTTAACTAAATACATATAACGACTTAGATTACAAACATAACATAATTAATTAATACATAACTTGATATGGAAGTTATATAAACGGAACTCGGAGATAATACTCGAGACTGAAAAATATATATAGCATTATAACTGTTAGGGTTATAATTTTGTACTGAAATTTAATTGAAATTTTATTGAAATTAAATTGAAATCATGACTCAGACCAGAGCAGCAAAGCAAAAGGCTCAAGCTAATGGGAGTGCTGTGGCTCAGAGGAGAACTGAGGGGGGGGCAGTTGCCATCTGAATCACAGCCTTTTAAAATGCACTGCTTGCATGATGTTTGTGGAACAATCAGGTACGGGACATGATATTGCCATGGGGATGTCTTTGTGTGTGCGCAATGCAAGGAGTGTAACGATATCAGGCAACAACTCAGTGTTGTTATGGGCCTATATGAGAGCTTGAAGGACAGGGTGGATGCCCTCGAAGGATCTAATTTGAGGTGCCCATCAAGCTCTCAGCTGCCCATATCATCTTTTAAAGGCACAAAAGGTGATATAGTTGTACACGTTGGCACTAATGATATTAAGAGCAGGAGACCAGCAGAATTACTTAACAAGTACAGGTCACTGTTGAAAAAAAGCCGTGAATTAGGGTTCAATTTGAAAGTGTTTGCAATTCTGCCGAGACACAATAGGAGGGAGTATATGATAAGAGCCTTGTCGATCATTTCGGCCCTGGAAAGATTGTGCAAGGCTTAAGGGTTGGAATTTTTTTTCAGCCTGGTCTGTACTTGTTAACAGGAGAGACTGCTTCTACAGGGATGGGATATACTTAAATAGAAAGGGTGCAAGAATATTTGCTGTTGCTATCGAGGCAGTGTTAGGTGGGTCGGAAAACTGCTAGATTGGGGGGGGATAAAAGGACTAATAGATTAACAGTAGCCACTGGCAGAGGTGAAAGTGATTCTTGCACTGCTTCTATTGGAATGAGCAGCAGCCTGGAAAACAAGATGCAGGATATTTCAGAGACTGCTGGGAGTCATTGCGGTACAAATAAACACATGGGTTGTGTTAGGGTAGCTAAGAATACGAACAGGTGCATGTATACCTGTGTGTACACCAATGCTAGGAGTTTGGTAAATAAATTTGATGAATTTTAGGTATTGCTCAAAACATCAAAGGCAGATATTGTTGGGATATCAAAGACGTGGTGTCACACAGATATAGGAATGCAGGATAGACAGGATAGGAAGGTGGAGGGGTTATGCTATTAGTTAAGAAACACATAAAATCCAAGGAAGTGAAGCCAGTCGACATCGCTGGACAGTGCAGTGTCGAGTCAGTTTGGTGTGACTAAGCATTGGGAGATCAAAATTGAGAGTAGGAGTGTGCTATAGGCCTAATGACTTTGATGAGTATAATAAGAAACTGTACAGGGAAATAGAGTGAGCCAGTAAATCAGAGAGTCTTATAATGGGGGATTTTAATTTCCCAGATATTGACTGGAATTTGTGGGTTGGTCACTCACACACTAGCTAAGCTTTTGTGGATTTATTGGATGATTGTTTTCTACATCAGCATGTTCGGGAGGCAACTAGAGGGAGTAATACTCTTTATCTGATTATCAGTAGTGATTCTTCATGCATTAAGAATCTGCAGATAAAGGAACTACTAGGTGGCAGTGATCACAGTGTGCTGAAGTGGGATTTACTCAAAGAGGTAACTACCATCAGGGGTAAAGGAAAGGTTTTTGCTTTCGTAAAGGTGACTACAATGGTCTGAGACAGTATTTAAATTCTACACAGTGGGACCAACTGATGATGTTACCAACAGCAAATTCAAAATGGGAATCTTATTTACTTATTATAATTAGCCATATAGTGCAAGGAAGCCTGAGGATTTTGCTACACCAGCCAAAAAAAAAAAAAAAAAAAATTCTGAGTCGCCCCAGAGTGAGCGAGCGAGCAAGAGAGAGAAAGTAGAAGGGAATCACCAAGACAAGATGATGAGAGAGAAGATGATGATATCCAGCTCAGGAATCATTCGAACAATCAATCTTGGAAGCTACTAGGCTTTACATACCAACTAAGAAATGTTGTTCAAGGTTTAGGCCTAAATGGATGTCAGATGAACTAATGAGACAAATGGCAGAGAAGAAAAATGCATGGGATACATATAAATTAATGGGTGACATGGTAGCCTATGATAGATATAAGCTGGTCTGTAACCAAGCCACAAAGGAGATTAGGCAGGCAAAGGCAGATTATGAGAAATCCTTGGGAAAGGATGCAAAGAAAAACAGAAAAGAGTTCTTTACCTATGTAAACTCTAGAAAGAAAGGGATGAGTCAGATTGGTCCACTGGATATTGATGGTTCAACAGTTGAGGTTGAGGATCCTGCTCAGGTGCTAACAAACTAAACGAGTATTTTGCATCTACATTCACACATGAGGAGTTATTCAGGAAGGGGAATGCCAGAGGCGAAGTAAACTCTGGCAGTGAGCTAGATGATGCTGTAATAACTGAGAGGAAAGTGGAGGAGAAATCGTTGAGGATAAACATAAAAAAGGCACCTGAGGTGGATGGGATCTATCCAGTTATATTAAAGGAGGCAGCAAAGGAAGTAAGCAAACCCTTAGCCATAATTATGAGAGCGGCGAAGGTAAAGAAAGCCTGCACGAGAACGACGAGAAACGTCGGATAACTTACGCGGAAAATTAGTTTGCCGATACGGCACTCTAGCGCTGCTCACTCGGTAAACAGACGGTAGGTGTTAACGGTCTGGAGCAAAGTCGAGAACGATATACTGATTGACAGGTAGGCGTGGCAAACGACGTGCTGATTGGTGCGCGAACACAACACACGATAACATCGGTTTAGTATCACTGTAGCAGCACTAATGGTAACTTGTCCTAATCGTACATGCCCTAACATTTACTGTAACGGTGAAAAAAGATCAGGTTACCTCGACTTGAATCCCATGGGAGCTTGAACCCCTCCCGAAGTGGAGGGGGTAACCTAACCTTTTTTCTTTAGAATCAGTCATATTTAGAAATACATTCATAAAAAAATAAATTTTTTTATGACCGTATTTTTATTTTCTTGTTCAATAATATGCCCTAATGGGTGAAAATAGGTCAGGTTACCTCCACTTGAATCCCATGGGAGCTTGAACCTCTCCCGAAATGGAGGGGGTAACCTAACCTTTTTTCTTTAGAATCATGAGTGGACTAGCACATAAATTGTTTATTAATAAAATATTAATTTTTTTTATTAATGTACTTTTATTTTTAAAGACACTCATGCGGATACACACGTATCATAACGTCAATCAGCACCTTAATAGCTTGTCGTCTGTCGCGCCCACCACCAATCATTTCATTGTTTGCCACGCCTACCTGTCAATCAGTATATCGTTCTCGACTTTGCTCCAGTCCGATAACACCTACCGTCTGTTTACCGAGTGAGCAGCGCTAGAGTGCCGTATCGGCAAACTAATTTACCGCGTAAGTTATCCGACGTTTGTCGTCGTTCTCGTGCAGGCTTTCTTTACCCAAGCCATGAGAGCTTCTTTGGACTCGGGGGAGGTACCCATAGCCTGGAGAACTGCAAATGTGATCCCGATTCACAAAGGAGGATCAAAGGCTGGCACAAGTAATTATAGACCTATGAGTTTAACTTCTGTCCATGAAAATTAATGGAGGCACTGGTTAAAGAAGCACTGCAGGATCATCTAGAGAAGACTTCAGTTATAGTTCGGACACAGCATGGTTTTGGTAAGGGAAAGTCTTGCCTGACCAATTTGGTTGGATACTATGATGCAGTCACAAAAGAACTGGATGCAGGGAAAAAATTTTGATATTATATATTTGGATCTTAGAAAGGCTTTTGATACTGTTGCACATGGAAGACTGGTGCACAAATTGGAGTAGTGTGGCGTTGGAGGCAAATTGCTCCTATGGATAAAGGGATGGTTGAGTGGGAGAAGACAGAGAGTGGTAATCAATGGACACTGCTCATCGTGGACTAATGTTATTAGTGGAGTCCCTCAGGGGTCAGTGTTGGGTCCATTATTGTTTTTTGTATTTATAAATGATAATGATGATTGTATATTAAGCTTAATGTCCAAGTTTGCAGACGATACAAAGGTTGGCAGGGTTGTTAAGTATACTACTGACGCTATGCTGCTGCAACAGGATCTGGAAATGTTGAGCAGATGGGCTGAGAGGTTGCAAACGAAGTTTAACATTGACAAAAGTAAAGTACTACTATGGGAAACAGCAACCCTAGAGCAATGTATCAACTCTGTGGTACTACACCAAATAGAGAATGAAAAGGACCTGGGGGTAATTGTGCAAGCAGATATGAAGTTCTCTGAGCAGTGCTGATGGGCTGCAAGAGTAGCTCATGGTGTCTTGTCAATGATATACAGGAATTTTTCTACCAGGGATAAGGAGGCGATTATTCCCTTTTATAAGGCAATAGTCAGCCCACACCTTGAGTACGGTATACAGGTCTGGAGGCCTCATTTCAAGAAGGATGTAGAGCTGCTGGAACGAGTACAGAGAAGGGCAGCAAGATTAGTGAATGGAACAAAGGGTTGCTCTTATGAAGAAAGGCTTAAGTTTTGCAAATTACAGTGTCTGGAGACTAGGCACCGGCGAGGTGATCTGATAGAGGTGTATAAAGCCTTGAATGGTTTGAGTATGCTCAATGCCGATGGGATTCGTCCTCTTGCTCAGAATAATCACCTGAGAGGGCATAAATTCCAATTGAAGAAAAACCTATGTAGGATCGATGTGCGGAAATTTGCCTTTAGCCAGCTGGTAGTTGTTTGGTAGAACAGACTTCTATCCCTTGTTGTGGAAGTTGATAGCCTAAGTAAATTTAAGGCTCAACTGGACAGGTATTTCGAACAAACAGAGGGGTGAAATGGAAGTGGTTTTTTTTTTTTTTTTTTTTGGCTGATGCTGCATAAGCTTGATTTCTTGCATCATATGCATCTACTAATGCTAAATGCTAATCCTACAGAATTCCATTTCCATCTAAATGAACCTGAATTCCACCCTTGATCATTGCCTTCATGATTTTCCCTACTACTGAAGTTAGACTGGTTGGTCGGTAATTTCCCATTACACTCTTAGAACCGCCTTTATGTTCCAATCCAACAGAATCTCTCCTGGGTCCAGTGATGCTCTCATAACTAGCCTTAATGGTTCAATGCACTCACTTGCCACCTCCTTTAAGATTATAGGGTATATGCCATCAATCACAGGAGCCTTACTTGCCTGTAGGCGCGAAAGTTCTCATTAAATAATCATTTGAAATTTCAATATCATTAATTACATTTTTTTCAACTTCACTTCCATAATATCTCATTGACACATGTAAATATCGATGCAACGTAACTATTGAGTTCATCTGCAACTTCAGCTGTGGTATCTAATATTGCCCCATGTCCATTATATAAGGGTCCAATCTGATTTGTCCTTCTGTTCTTTGCATTTATATATGTGAAGAATTCCTTAACTGCACTCTTTGCTCTCTTCTTTATTCCTTCTCCCCACTCTTTGCTCTCTCCCAGACTCAGTAAAGATACTATAGTGAAAATTATACTTTGCTTAATAAAATGTCTTTCTCCTTCATAAAATTATGAATGTAATTCAACCATGGAAGACCAACATGGAACAGAACATCAGTGTTCTGCAAATTCTTTGCAAAATAAGAAATTGCCTGACTCCAATGAGATTTTAAAAGATGAACTTGAGTCTTAAATTAATGAAATACTTTTAACTATTTTTGCTAAAAAAGTTCAAAGCCTAGAAAAGATGGACTGAGATCATCTACAATTTTTTCAGTACAGTAGTACCAGAATAGAATGCGAAAGGGCATTTTCTGCAGCTAATCAAATACTGTATGCACCAAAATTAGATCCATTTTAAACGCTCATACTATTGATTGCTTATGTTTCTTAAGAGCTCACTTTATTCGGACAGGTAGTGTGGATGCTTAAACATAACTAAACTTTGCAGTAACAATATGTATTTTTTTTGTTTTTAGAATAACTGTATTTTAATGATTTTTTTTTAAGAATATTTATTATTGCAATAAAGTTTATTTAAAACATGAATTCAAGTAATTACAGTACTTGTTTTTTTCCTTACTTTATTGCACCTAATTGTCATCAAAATTTATTGAGAAAAACGTTTGTTTTTGGAATACCGGTATCCTGGTTTCATAAATTAAAAATACCGAAATACCAGTATTAAGATTTTGACCGGTATTGTAAGCCCTACTGCTGGGTACTGGGTGATTTTTTTTTTTTTTTTTTTCAGTTAATGGTTGTTCTCTGTGAGATTTCTACTTTTTGCACATTTCTTGTGTTAGGTAAGATTAATATGTCCCATAATTGTGTGAATAGTCCAAATTACTTCTGTTCTATATGTAGAGAAGTCATGTTTGCTTCAAGAATGCATCCCTTAACTAATTAAAAAAGGCCTACTTCTTTCACTTGAGTGTAAAGTAGGTGACTAGGACAAGAACTGGTCTCCACACATATGCTGTACTACCTGTTCATGAAACGGCGCCTCCGTAGCCAGGTGGGAAGGAGCTACAGTGCGTAGCACACGCTTCTTGATTAGACCGGGGTTCGAGCCCGTCACCACCAAATACGGAAAGGTCAGGGAATGACCACCACATATTCCCAGAGCAATATGGCCTTAGTTGCTAATGCTCCTAAAAAAAAAAAAAAAAAAACCTGTTCATCAAAACCCAATGCATGGATGAATTAAAGGAATGTTTTATGGCTTTCGCAGTGCCTGTGATATGGGCACTGCGAAATTCTGTGAAAGTGGCATTTCTTACTCGAAATAAAAGACTATGATAGATTCTATCAAAGAGAAGGTGAACTTACTGTTTGTAAGGATGTTGATGGTGTAATGGCAGCAATGAACATGAAGCATGTTTCCTAAGAATGGTGACTATTTATAGACACTTTTAAGGTTATCCTTAAGGCTGTGTTATTACACATTGGAAATATGCTGCCTTCACTACCTCTTGCCTATGCCATCCACAAAAAAGAAACTTATGCAAAAATGAAGAACATCCTCTTAGTGGCAGATATGTGGTGATTTAAAGGTAATCAAAATTTCATTAGGGTTGCAAAAGGGTTACACTATATATTGTTGCTTTCTCTGCGAGTGGGATAGTCATGCCAAGGATATGCACTACGAGAAGAGAAGTTGGCCTCAATGAAAATCATTTGACATCTGAAATGAAGAACCATGAAATGAAGCATTTGAACCTCTGGTAGATCCAAATAAAGTTTTGCTTCTACCACTCCACATAAAACGTGGCTTGTGAAAAAATTGCGAAGGCTTTGGACGTGAACAGTCCTGCATTCATATATTTGACAAAGAAATTCCCAAGACTTAGTACAGAGAAGGGTTAAGGCAGCCATTTTCATTGGTCCACAAATAAGGCAACTTTGCAAAGATGAACAGTTCGAATGTGTCCTTAGTGATAGTGAGAAATCAGCGTGGAAAGCCTTTTGAAATGTTTTGACTGGTTTTCTAGGAAACGTTAAAGCCGGCAACCACAGGCAGTTTGTGGAAGATCTGATTACTCCTTACAAAAAACTGAGGTGCAACATGTCATTGAAGATCTATTTCTTGCACTCACACCTGGATTTCTTCCTGCCAAACTGTGGTGCTGTCAGCAACGAACATGGTGAGCACTTCCATCAAGACATCACAGTGATTTAACAGAGATACAATAGCAAATGGAGTGCCGTCATGTTAGTTGATTATTTTTGGATGGTGAAGAGGGATGCTCCCAAAGCTGAATACAAGTGAAAGTTGAAAAGGTCCTGTGTGTGATACAGGTATGTTAGTAGCTACATCTTACTGCCATATAAATAAAATATACCTTGTATAAATATAAAAAACTAGTTTTTCGAAAGCAAGAGCCACTCTGCCATTTTAAGCACTATTTCTGTGTTTAGTACCCCAAAATCTATGAAGTAAACTTACTTTCATGCCCATAACAAGATATGACAAAATTTGTGGTTCAGTGTTATTAATTTAATTGATATTATTGTTATTATTACCCAGTCAAAAATATCTGTTATTTTTTAAACAGTTAATGAGAACGTATGTATTATTATGTATGTAGCATTTTATATGCACCTTTGATGAGCATGAAATTTTATTAAACCTAAAATTTACCCAGTAGAGGGGGGCCTCTTAAAAATTATAGCTAAGTGGCTACAACAACCTTAAATCCGGCCATGACTAATGTTATTACTGGAGTCCCTCAGGGTTTAGCTTTGGACTCAATCTTGTTTTGTATATTTATCAATGATATTGATAAAAATATATCAGGCTTAATGTCAAAGTTTGCAGATGATACAAAGGTTGGCAGGGTTGTTAATGAAATGACATTATGCTATTACAACATGATCTGGAAAAGTTGAGCAGATGGGATGAGAAGTGGCAACTGAAGTTTAACATTGACAAAGGCAAAGTACTGCATATGGGTAGCAGTATCCCCAGAGAAATGTACCAACTGTGTGGTACAACACTCAGGGTAGTGGAGAATGAAAAAGACCTAGGGGTAATTGTGCAGTCAGATATGAAGTTTTCTGAGCAGTGCAGACAGGCTGAAAGAGTAGCTCATGGGTTCTTTTCAATGATATTCAGAAATTTTGCTAGCAGGGATAAGGAGGTGATTATCCCCTTGTATAAATGCTCAAGGTGTTGCCTTGTATAAGGCAACACCTTGAGTACTGTGTACAGGTCTGGAGGCCTCATTTTATGAAGGATCTAGAGTTGCTAGCACGAGTACAGAGAAGGGTAACAAGACAGGTGAGGGGGAACAAAGGGGTATTCTTATGAAAAAAGGCTTAAGTTCTTCAAATTGCAGTGTTTGGAGACTAGGCACCTGTGAGATGATCTAATTGAGGTGTATAAGGCCTTGTGAATGGGTTGAGCAGGCTCAATGCTGATGGGATTCTTCTTTTTCTTGCTCATATTACAACCATGAGGAGGCACAAACTCAAATTGAGGGAAGACAGTTGTGTATGGAATAGATGTGTGGAAAATTTCCTTTAGCTGGTGTGTAAACTTCCACCTTCCACAAAGTTCCATCTGTCATTGTGGAAGATGGAAGTTAGCCTAAATAGATTCAAGGAAGAAGTGGACAAACCTTTGAAACGAATGAATGGGTGAAATGGGAAGATTTTTTTTTTTTTTTTGGTTTTTTTTTTGGCTGATGCTGTATGAGCTTGCTTTCTTGCATCATATGCCTTTGCTAATGCTAAGTCTCATCAGTTCATCTGACATCTATTTAGGTTTAAGTCTTGAACAGTATCTGTTAATTGGTTTAAAAAAAACCTAATATTTTCTACGATTGCATCCGTGAATGCTTCGCATTGAGAATTTATGCTAATATTTTCATAAGTTGTTCCCACTTTGTAGAATTTAAAAACTGCCTGAGACCATTGTAATCACCTTATTGAAAACAAAAGCCCTTGCCATCGCCCTTGACAGTAATTACATCTTTTAAGTAAATCCCACATCAATACATTGTGATCACTGCTACCTGGTGGATCTATTATCTGCAGAGTTATATTGCAGGAGGGTCACTGCTGATTTTCAGATCAAGATTATTGCTTTCTCTTCTTGCCTCCCTAACATGCAGGTGTAGAAAATAATCACACAATACATACGCTTGTTACTGTCTTGCTGCTGTGTGATTGACCAACCCACAAGGTCATTCAATATCTGGAAATTTAAAATCCTTGATTATAAGACAGTACTGGCCCCCTATATATATCTGTACAGTTGTTTGTTATACTCATCAAAGTTTTAGGCCTATAATACTCTCCTGCTCTTTTGTTTTTCTCAGTGCTTATGTCACACTAAACTACCTCAACATTGCACTGGCCACCCATGTCCATAGGATGCACTACCTTTGATTTTGTATGCTTCTTAATTAAGAGCATAACCCCTTCCTACTTCTGTTCTGTGTGTCCTTTGCGTTGACACATTTTACTCCCCATATTCAAATTTTGAATTCCTTATATCTGAGTGACACTATTTCTCTTATAACTCTTCAATGTCTGTATTTTGTGACTGAACCAGTACTTCAAATGTATTGAATTTATTTAACATGGTCCTAGAATTTGCATATGTGCAAGTATGCATGCAACTGTTTTTACTCTTAGTAACACAATCCATATGTTTGCCTGTTCCTTGAGGGCACTCAGTAGGTCTTGAAATCCTCAACTTGTTGCTTTTCAGGATGATGCATGTTCTAATGGAAGTAGTTCAAGAATCACTTTCATTTCTTAATTTGGCTACTGTTAATCTATTACTCTGTGTATTCCTTCAGACTAGCAGCTTTTCAACCCGTATGTATTGTGTGATTATTTTCTACACCTGCATGTTAGGGAGGCAAGAAGAGAAAGCAATAATCTTGATCTGAAAATCAGCAGTAACCCTCCTGCAATATAACTCTGCAGATAATAGATCCACCAGGTAGCAGTGATCACAATGTATTGATGTGGGATTTACTTAAAAGATGTAATTACTGTCAAGGGCAATGGCAAGGGCTTTTGTTTTCAATAAGGTGACCTCTAGCAGCTATTGAGCTTGGAAAGTTATCTTGCCACAATAGGGCTGCATCTGAGCCCTTCCAAATCAGCACAACTGACGATAACCAAGAAGAAAGCCAAAAGTGATATCCAAATCTTTGTGAGTGGGGAACCGGTGCAAAAGGTGACCTCTCATACTGATCTTGGCCTCACCTGGGACGTTGGGCTCACATTTCAGCCTCACTTTGCCAGGATGAGGCAGAAGACGTACGCTGCTCTTTGGGCAGTGCGTCAAGAGCTCGTTGGTGTGCATCAGCCAGCGCTGCTTGTTCGGCACATCCTGAGGTGTATTACGCCGATTCCTCTCTATGCTTCGGAAATTTGGTCATCTGCTCCTGCCTCATACCTTCAGAAGTATCTTAGTTTAGAGTACTGGCTGCTTAGATGGATGAACAGGGTGGTAGGCCACCCCCTAACTATCTCCAGATCTATCCTACAAGCAAATCTGGGCACCACCCCCTGGAGACATGTTATCATGACAAAAAATGTTCTCACGCTTGCACGGCTTATAACGAGGCGAATTGATGCTCCATCAGTATCCGCATTAATCTCTGGCCCGAGGAGGGCAAGAGGGAAGCACCCCGACTCCTGTCTCCCTCTACGTCTTACTCTGTCAAACATCGATTCCCTGAGGAACATGTTTCCAGCCAATTGTCTTCGGATCTTCAATAAATTTAGGATCCACCCTGATAGGTTCTGTGAAGACAAGCCCTACAGGAAGGAAATCCTCAAGAACTGTTACCAGATTATGAACCTATAATACTCACCTGCTCCTGGACAGACCTTTTTTTTTTTTTTTTTTTTTTAACTTGCCTATTTGTATATGACAAAGACTTTCTGTCTTCATGTAATCATGTATATTACTGTATATTTTGTACATTATTGTTTATTTAATCCTGTAAAAGTCTCGGGTCGAACACGAATGTACCCTTGTTTATTGTACATTGTGTTCCTCGCACCTTAGTCTGTATTCACACCCTTCTGGCACAGAGCCGTCCCGGGGTGACCCAAGGTTTCTTGGGAAATAAACTGATTTTAATAATAATAATAATAAAAACCCACCTAACACAGCTTCAGTAGCATCAGCAAATAATCTATCTTGAATCTCTTCTATTAAGTGAAGGTATATCAGGCTTAATGTCTAAGTTTGCAGACAATATGAATGTTGGCCGGGTTGTTAATGACAGTACGCTACTGCAACAGGATCTAGAAATGTTGAGCAGACAGGCTGAGAGATGGCAGCTGAAGTTTAACATTGACAAACGTAAAGTACTCAGATGGCAACTGAAGTTTAACATTGACAAACGTAAAGTACTCAGATGGCAACTGAAGTTTAACATTGACAAATGTAAAGTACTGCATATGGGTAGCAGTAACCCCAGAGTAAATGTGCTATGTGGTACTACACTCAGGGTGGTAGAGAATGAAAAGAACCTGGGAGTAATTCTGCAGTTAGATATGAAGTTTTCTTTGCAGAGCAGACGATCTGCAAGAGTAGCTCATGGTGTCTTGTCAGTGATATACAGGGATAAGGAGGTGACTATCCTCTTGTATAAGGCAATGATCAGGCCACACCTTGAGTAC
Organism: Mastigoproctus giganteus; assembly: GCF_048544385.1. NCBI lineage: Eukaryota > Metazoa > Arthropoda > Arachnida > Uropygi > Thelyphonidae > Mastigoproctus > Mastigoproctus giganteus. Next base: position 70,652,657 of record NC_143581.1, read on the forward strand.
TGTATACAGGTCTGGAGGCCTCATGTTTAGGAGGAATGTAGAGTTGCTGGAATGAGTATGGAGAAGGGCAACAAGATTAGTGAATGGAACAAAGGGGTGCTCTTACAAAGAAAGGCTTAAGTTTTGCAAATTACAGTGTCTAGAGACTAGGCACCTGTGAGGTGATCTGATTGAGGTGTATAAGGCATTGAATAGTTTGAGCAAGCTCAATGCTGATGGGATTCTTCCTCTTGTCCAGATTAATTTCCTGAAGGGACATAAATTCAAATTGAGGAAAGACAGTTGTAGAATAGATGTGTGGAAATTTGCCTTAGTCAGCGGGTGGTTGATTACTGGAACAAACTTCCATCTGTCGTTGTAGAAGTTGACAGCTTAATTAAATTCAAGGCAGAACTAGACAAACATTTGGAGTGAATGGATGGGTGAAATGGAAAGGGAAGGGTTTTTTTTTTGGCTGATGCTGTATAAGCTTTCTTTCTCGCATCTTTTGCCTCTACTAACGTTATGTTAAGTGTATTTTATCCCTATATTAACTACACAAATATATGTAAATTAACTACACAATTAACCATCAGTCTGCTTAGTCATGCATCCAAAATACTTTTGAACATAAGAAAATACAGAATTAAACTGATAACAGAACAGTTTTTAAGCGAAGATCATTTTGGTTTCCGAAATGGAAGAGAAACACAAGAAGCCATCTTAGCTACGCACAATTGTAGATAGAAGAATAATCATAAATAAAATCACACACACAGAGCTTTTATTGATCTAGAAAAAGCATTTGACAGTGTTCTCTGGGAGAAGCTTTTCAGAATCACGAAGAAGGCCCAGTTTGATTGGAGAGATCGACTGGCCATCAAAAAATTATATGAAAATTAAACAACAAAAATTGAATTCTTGTTTTGCATGTTTTGCAGATGATAAAGCAGCACTAGTGGAAAATGAAAAAGAGTTGAAAAACACAATAGAAGTAGTGGAAGAAGTTTTCTTAGAATACGGGTTCAAAATTAATGCAAAAAAGACAAAAATAATGGTTGCCGGAAAAGAAAGTCAAAGAAAAACAGACAAGATTGAAATAGATAACAAGGAAATTGAACAAGTAAGTTCATTTGTATATCTTGGAAGCAACATACAAGAGGATGGCAAAAGCCATTTAGAAATAAAAAGGATAATTGCTATAGTGAAAGAATCACTTAGGAAAAAGAAATCATTTATTGCAAGCAAGATAAACAAAGAAAAGAGGAAGAGATTTGATTTGTGAAAACCTATATAATGGAGGAGAATTGAAGCATTTAAGCTGTTTTGCTGGAGAACATTGATGAAAATCAACTGGAGAGACAAAAAGATGAATGAAGAAGCCCTTAGAGTAGCTGAGGAACAAAGAACAATCAACAAAACCATAAAAGAGGAAGATGCAGTTCCTAGGATGACTCTGGAGACAGAATGATTGGATAGTAAACATATTAGAAGGACAGCTTGAAGGGAAAAGAAGCAGAGATGACAAAGAATCACACCACTTGATGACATCCTTAGGCTCTCAAGAATGAACTACAGGGAAGCAAAAAAAAAAAAAGCCCAAATTCGGGTTAAGTTGAGAAAAAAGATTGCTATGGTGACGGGGACTGATATTTTATTTCAATGAAATGCATTTATAATATTAATAATGATATTCCTTAACTCCATATCGAAATCTAACTATTATTGCAATGCAATCTCTTGCATGCTGTCTAGGAGGAAATCTGTATTAGCCTACATTGCCTATGTTTTATCCTCTTTAGGCAGTTTCCTTATAGTACTATTATGAACTAATAAATAAATAATATCAAATCAGGGAAGTGGCATAACAGAATTTTTATAAAACGATGGAAGTACAGTTTACAGTAGATTGCAAATGAGCTTACTCAGTGATGTATAGGTTGGATTGTCAGATGTCCTGGTGTTCTGAAAAGATTTTTCAGGACTGTCAAATGTTATTAATGGTTTTGCAAAAAAAAGTAAATGAAAAAAAAAAAAAAATTTTAAATACACTTAAAAAAATAAGATGGATTTTGTATCAAGCAAAGTTTGTCAGCTAGCTATCTTGATTGAGGTGTGCACAAATATAAAAACATTTCAGTGAATAATTGAAGACTAGATTTCACAGAGTTTATTGATTGGTAGCATGTTATCGAACACTGGAAGAAATTATATTCCAATATGGCAGAGGCAGTGAGTCTGGCTAAGTTCAAAATGGAATTGGATGGTTACCTTGCAAGAAAATGTGAATAAGATGAATATTTGGGATATACTTATTTATTATTATTTTTTTTTTTTTTTGGCAGATGCAGGAAATGTCTGCTCTTCTTAGCCCTCTACTTATTCTAATACAAATTTTTTCTAACCATCTAGTAACTCCCTGACTTAGGCATGAAAACAAAGGGAATTATTTGTCTTTCCTTGTTTTTATAAGTTTCAAGGTATATGTAGAAAGTTTAGCATATGGAATTTAATTATATTTCATTTTTTCCATGAACACTTTCTTAGTTTTATGTATTTTTCTGTCCAAATAGAAACAATCCAAAAATAACTATTTAACAGTACGGTTCTTCTTATTTTTCGTTTATAGCAGTGAAGAAAAGAAGGCGTAAAAAGAATCCATTACAGAGCCAGAATAAATAGAGTAAGAAGATAGTGAGGGGGGAGAATGAGTGGCCTGGGGCAGCTGCGTCTGCTGCTCCATAAAAATTTCATCCTTAGAATTAGAAGTCCAGTAAGTGTAATAGTTTTTAAACTTTCTTAAGAAAGATACATGCACAATAAAACTTCTGTAATTTGTACCTGCCTTCTTTTTTATGTTTTTATTTTATTTATAGAGATTTAGAGAATAGAGATTTTTTGTTTATCATTAAAAAAGAATTTAATGATACAGTTCTGAAATTTTTTCAGAATGGCTTCACAATTAATTACTCTGTAAAAGAAGCAAAACCAATGAAAAAGAAAAATGGAATTCAAGTGAAATTATTATCATATTTTTATTGTTAGATAATGCACCTATATATTCTTCTGATGCAGTTTTATCAGGCAATATGCATTGCTATTTGCACTGTTTTTTATTATTTATTATTTTATTAATAACAAGATACACAACAGGTAGCCATTAACAGTGTATCTGAGAGCCAAACAATGAGCAGAAGTGATAACATAATAAGAAATCCAAATGAAAGATAAACCATTGATATAGATTTAAACATTAAAATCATATGTACAAAAGAAGTATATAATAAATTAAGTTACCAGTAAAACAAATATTAACTAAATTTAATTTAAGATGAAAAATAAATAAATTAAAAAAAGTAATAAACTACATAAATAAATGAGAGCTAGTCAATTTGCAGTTCAAGAGAACTGGCATACTTGTGGATGGAGTTCATCAGTGATTGTAAATTGTCAAAAACAAATCAATGAGAGAGTCATTTGCTGACTTTCTGACTCTGTTAAGTGGACTGAACTTCATAAAGTCTGTGGTGGCAGAGTCAAGGTGAAACTGTAAGATTCCTGACTTGTCTATGAGGAGCATGGAAGTTGATTTTAGTGAGGATATCAGATGCTTCATAGGTTTCAGTGATTACTTTGGCAAGAAGGGTGATGTCAGCAATAACTCTTCTAGTGCTCAGAGGCCTCAGATGAAAGTAGTCACACAGCAATTCATTGTATACTGAGTGATAAAATAGAGGGTTACAGAATGTAAGGTATTGGACAAAGTATTTTTGTACTGTTTCTGTTTTGTTAATTAAAGCCTTGATGTGAGGATTCCAGATGGGTGAACCGAATTCAAGGATTGGCAGAACAATGGTTAACAAATGATAACAGCATATCTGTAATTTTTGTACTTGTAAGTGTTCCTTTTAGTAAATCCCAGCATTTTGAATGCTTTGCTGGTGATTTTAAGGACATTGGCATCAAATTTAGCACTGCTGGAGAAGAGAACCCCTAAGTCATTGACTTAGTCACACCTTTTGATGACTACATAGTTAATAGTTACTTCATATTTACTAGTTGTGGAGATCTGCACGATGAGAAAGAGATTATTTTGCATTTTGAGGGGTTAGCAGACAAGCCATTCAGAGATAGCCACAGAGAGAATTTGTTGAGGGCACATTGAAGCTGTTGAAAATTAGATATCTCCTTCACTGCCAAGTGGATCTTAAGGTCATCTGCATAGAGATCAAATTGAACATTGGAGGTGCAGATGAAAGAAGGAAGATCATTTATGAAAACAATGAAAAGTAGAGGACCTAGTGGGGAGGAGCCTTGAGGTACTCCACTTAGAGGTATAAAAAGGTCCAACTTCACTCGATTGATGATAATGCTCAAGGAACAATGCATAATATAGCTCCATAGCCAAGAGAGAGAAAAAGGGTCACAGATATCGTATAGCTTAAGTTTTTCAAGAATTGCTCATGTGGGATCAATTGCTTTAGAGATATCTGTGTAAACAGCATCAACTTACAGATGGTTATCAGAGGTAAATTGCCAGAAAGGAAGTAAATTTGTGACCACTGACTTTGCACTGCAGAAACCATGTTGATGATTCTGATCGATGAAAAGCCTGAAGAATTCGAAGAGATGTTTGTGTACTAATGTCTCCGAAGAGTTTGGCAAGGATATGGGTCTGTAATCAGATACATCACATTTATCACCTTTTTTGTAAACTTGAAAAACTTTGACCTGTTTAAAGTGCTTTGGATACTTAGTGGAAGAGTGGAAGAAGATGGATGATGTTATCAATGAACACTGCTCTTCCTGGGATAACGTTGTTGGTGGAGTCTACTGGGGCCCCTTACTGCCTATGGTTTTTATTAATGATATCAATGAAGGCATATCAAGTTTATTGTCTGAGTTTTCAGATGATATAAGGTTGGCAGAGTGGTTAATGAGAGGAGTAAATGCACATTACTGCACTAACGCCTTGAAAAATTAGGCAGATGTACTTGAGAAGTGACAATTGACGTTTAACATTGATAAAGGCAAGGTACTGCCTTCATAAATGTAGTAATATAACATTTGGGTGGTACCACACTCTAGATGGTGGACAATGAAGCGATAATACAATTACACCTGAATCTCTTCAGTGTCCACAATGAAGGGACCTAGATGTTATTGTATAATTTGTCATGAAGTCTCTGAGCAGTGCAGATGCTGCTATGATAGCTCATGGGGTTCTGTAAATGATATACAGGAATTTTGCCAGCAGAGATAAGGAGGTTATTAGCCCATTGTATAAGGCAAAGGTTAGACCACATCTTGAGTACTGCACACGGATCTGAAAGCCTCGTTTTAAGAAGGATGTGAATCTCTTGGAATGGATGTAGAGAAGAGCAACCAAATTAGTCAAGAATAGAAAAGGATACTCTTACCATGAAAGACTTCAGTTGTGCAAATTGCAATGCTTCAGTAACTATGCACCTGCAATGAGACCTCATTGAAATATTTAAGAGTTTAAATGGATTGTATAAACTAATTGCTGATGGAATCCTTTCTCTTTCTCAGCCAAATTGATAAGAGTACATAAATTTAATCAAAAAGGATTGCTGCAGGATATTTTGCATAAATTTGCTTTCATCCAGAGAGTAATTGATTGTTAGAATAAACTTCTATCTGTGTTCTGCAAGTGGATAGCATGAATAAATTTAATGAGCATCAGACAAAATATTAGAGATGATGGACAAATAGGGCAGATATTTTTTAAAATTTTTTATTTATTTTTTTGGCTAATGCTGTATAAGCTTATTTATTTGCTGCTGCTACTGCTGATACTAATATACATTTTTATAAAATCTTAATTTTATTTTTTGCGATGTTTGTCTTAATACCATCTGAATAAATAAATTTTCTTCTTTTTAATGAAGCATTAGACTTTTGTTTAGAAGTCTAATTGACTTGAAAATATTATATTTATGTATATCATTTTGTTTTATAATTCAGACTATCTCTTCTACCCGTCCAGTCCATATTACATCAAGAAAATTATAGGGTTAATTCTATGTTCCAAAACTAGATAAAAAAGTTCATTTAAATATATGTCCAAAAATTTTTCTTTTCAAAGTTATGGCCATTTTTTTTTTGAAAAGTTGAAAAGTGATGGGTGAAATCACCATTAACTGGTATGCTGTGCTGTGCTGGGCAAGAAAAGCAAGTTCAATTACTTGTCTTGAATGGAGGTTTACAAATACATTTTCACTATATTTGGTGAAGTCAAAATCTGCTGGAAATAATGGTCTGAACATTATAAACACAACCACTATCAGTGCAACGTAATTGGTGCACACATTCAGAAATTTCAGGTCTCGAGTTCGGAATCGAATTACAGGCATCATGAATGTGTGTGTGTGTGGGGGGGGGAAGGTCTTCCTCACATTGCACAGGTTTTTACATACACCAGGGCCTTAAGGTGATCTTATATAAAGAAATCCAGTGGATTTATGTCACAGGGGTCATATCAGCATGATATGGCATAGACCACATCATTCCTAATCCATTTCTCATGGTATATCAGAATCAAATGGTTATGTGTCACTATGCTAAAGTATTTGGGGGTACTATCATGTTGTAAAAGAAGTATTCTTGCAGACACTTAGTGGAACATTATCCAGCAATTCAGACAGGGATTTTTTAATAAGGGTTTCAGAATAATGACCCAAACTAAGCATATGTGTATGTGTGTTGTGGAGCTGAGTTGGAATTATGTATAAACAGCCTAAGTAGCCATATTTTGTAGACAAGGACCAATTTGTGTAAAAAGTTGTATGTTTTAAGGCTAAAATAAATAGCTAAGTTTTATGTTACAGATTAATTAGCTTAGCTGGCTTGTCCCAAAGTTGCACAATCTGATGCATGCGAATCCTCCATGAAAATGTTTGGAACAAAGGCAATAAATGATATAAATTGGGCACTTCTTATTGAATTCATTATCTTGGCAGTATAGTAGATATAAGAAAAATAATATATAATTTTTTAATTATATATTATTAATTATGGAACGTCAACCAGAAAACGTCAACCAGAAAACACAAATCTGAGATATGCAGATGATACGGTCTTAATTGGCGAAAGTGACCAAGAACTGAAGTCTATACTTGACAGGGTTGAATGGGAAAGCATCATTCATGGCTTCAGCATTAACAGAAATAAGACTAGGTATGAAAGTTAACTGCAGAATATATTCCCCAGCTGGCATTGACATAATGGTGTGAATTATTTTGTATATCTAGGGGCAATGATCAGCAGCAAAGGAGGATGCCAAAAAAGAAATCTCAAGACGACTAGCCATGGGGAGATGAGCTATGACTAACCTACAAAAAAAATATATGAAAAGGTAGAAACATCTCGCAAAACACAAGGCTATACTGGTATACAACAATTTAATATTCTCAGTTGCACTGTACAAAAGTGGAAACTTGGACTATGAACCTTGCTGACAGAATTAAAGTAAACAGCTTTGAGACATGGTGCGGAGAAGGATGCTAAGAGTGTCTTGGTCGGAAAAAGAACAAATCGGAGTACAGTGGACCAACTCAAAATTAAGACCAGGCTGGCTGAAATAATAGGTAAAAGAATCTTGCAGTATTTTGGACACATATGTAAAAGACCAGAGGATAATCTAGAGAAAACAATTTTGTTTGGTAGAGTAACAGGAAAAAGAAGAGGAAGACCCCTATAAGATGAACTGGTCAGATCACTAGAATAACTGAAATGACCCTAGAAGAAACCTCAAGAAGAGCTGAAGATAGAATAGAATGGTATAAAATTGTGGAAAAGGTCACAAGTCCTCAAGCTTGAGGAGACCCAAGAATAAGAATTAAAAACATCACAATAGCTTATAGATAATTTCATAAGCATATGACTACTCACAGAGATATCTTGTGGAATATCTTCTAAGCATATATGGCAAAAATATAATTTTAAAATAAAATTTTAAGAATAAAAACTTTTAAAATAAGTCTTATGGTAAGTTTTTCAATATATGCTTTGTTTTAAATATTTTAAAAAAATTTAAAGAATTTTTAAAAAATTAATGAATTTGAGAGCCAGATTTGTTTCTGCTATTATCCCGCAGTTGATTTGAATTTCTGCAATTCAGGGCATAATATATGGAATCATATTGCAATTAAAAGTTGACTGATGTAGTAATAAAAGTTTACTATTTTCTTTTTTAGTGTTGTGGGCAGTAACAATGACTGCATGCAGAATCGAAGTGCCAATATGTTCATAAATTGTGTATCACATCAACAGCCCATTAGTGATTGCTGTATTTGGCATACTAAGCTGTGCTACCTGAACACTAGCCTTACAAAATGGCAAGAAGACTCATAAAAATTAAAATAATAATTACACTTGCATAATCAGTTGCAAGGAATGTAAAGTCTGCTAACAACAGTGGAACAATAGTTGCCCAAACAACATCAACAAAAAGTTTGTAATCAGTATTATGTTATCCACCAGAAAATTTTAATCCAACTAGCATACTTAAAACTGAAATAATGTTATGTAAGGTATGAAATTAAAACAAAAAATAAATTAATATTATTCAACTATGTCCCTTTAAAACTAATTTTTCCAACCATTAATATTAATTTTTACTACAAACAAATGAAATTTTCAAAAAATGCTTAAGTTGCATGAATTGGCATTTAGGTGTACACAGAATGCTCATATATTGAAGGAATATTAAAATTCATATTTACATCACTCTGATAGCCATTTTAATTTTCAAGTTTTTTTTTTTTTTTTGGCACAAGCCATGCACTATCACAGCCATTGTTGGGTTAAGTACAAAGAATAATCAACTAACATTTGAAGAAAGGAAAAAGCATTTCATTATGTATGGGAACATCAGTATTGGACAAATTACCGATTGATGTTATTATTTGGTTTTTTGGAGCATTAGTAACTAAGGCCATATTGCTCTGGGGATATGCGGTGGTCATTCCCTGACCTGTCTGCATCCTCTGTATTTGGTGGTCACGAGCTCGAACCCCGGTCTAATCAAGAAGCGTGTGTTACGCTCTGCTACTCCTGCCCACCTGGCTACGGGGGCACCTTACCGATTGAGCAAATGATAATAACCCAACTTTACAAGTTTTAAGAACATGTAACTGTACACACACATTTTTTTTTTTGTAGTTGTTGGCGCATAGGCTTCTGTGGCCATAATGCACCTCCCAAAGTTTTTGCAGTACTTTGATCCAAGCCCGAGGCGGGAATCGAACCCGCGACCTTTGGGTTGCCAGGCAGGCACTTTACCCACCCGGCTAGCCCGGTCGGCTTTGTACACACACACACACACACACACACACACACACACACACACACACACTGTGTGGGGGGGAGAGTGTTTGAGAATATGAACCCAGAGCAATGAGAGCACGGAAGGAGTATGGAATGTGACCTTTCACATAAAGCTAAGTTCACCTAGGGATTCACATTATACTGTACATACTTCAGAATGCTTCCCTGTATTATAGGAAAGTACGGTGTCATTCATTTTTTTATTTTTTATTACACATTTATTTTTTTAATAGTGCCATTTCACTTTCTTCATGATGTAATGAAATGTATTATTCAATTGTGTGTTCTTTCATGTAGGTTATTCTTGGTCTAGAAATCCTATGGCCAGTTGTTGTTCTTTTAATTGTGCTCATTTTGAGGCAAACTATTCCTCCTGAAGATTGGCCAACATGTAAGTTTTTTGTAAAAGTCTTGTTTATCTAAACATAGAGACTCAAAATACTTTTAAATATATTTATTTCTATGTAGCTCATAGAAGAATGTTAATAGTGATTTATTATTATTGTTTTATTTTTCAGGTTGTATATTTCTCTGTGTGCTTGGAAAAGAATCAAATTTGTAAAAAAAATTATGTAACATTTTATGACAAATTTTGTGTTCTGCTTGTTATGTCACTTGATAAATATTCTGAATTGCAGGAGTACTATTTTCACTCAGTTCAATATTTCTATAATAATAAGTTCTTTATTAGGCATGCAAGAATTATAGCTCAAGGATTCATAACATAATGTCCAGGAACCTTACAAGATTTTATTATGATAATGAAAATAAAAATAAAAGAGATTTTCACCACATCAGAGTTTAAGATATATACTGAAGTGTTACTACATCATTCTATGCTTAATACAAGTTGGCTATGTTTAAAGATTCTTCTGAACTCATGTATTCAGGGCACTGGGGAGGGAATATAGAGAAGGAAACAAATCACAAAACAATTCATAGTAATGTAGAAGGTAAAATTACTATGTAAGCATACAATTGATATGTAATTTAATAACAGAAATAAGTTCAAAGAAGTTTAAAAGATGTGTTGAGAAGAGAGCTGAGAATGTAATGCACATTCTCAGCATTCTTCTAAAGAGTACTGTCACTAATGAAAAAAAGGTATTAGTCTGGAGATTAAGACCATTCTTATTAGATCAGATTTATTTTAAATTAAATGGCTGACAGTTGTGACTTACTATAAACAAATTGTGGTGACGTAAAGAGTAAAAATCGATGAGTAAGTGACTGTTGAAAATTATATATGCTAGAATAAATTCACAGAACCTTGATACTTGAACCTTGAATGGAGATATTACAATGCTAAATGCTAAATAAAATCTAATTTTAATGCTAAAACATAGAGGCTTACTTAAACAGATATAGGCTACAGGAACCAGAACTGAACACAAAGAATGAGAGGAGTGCAATCCTATCATGGCAACACTGTGGTAATACATCAATAAACATCTTAAAACAAACTTTCATGTGGTCAAACTTTCTGTGTCTGTAAGGGAAACAATACATGGTAAACCGTGTGTCATCTTTCTCTTAGACAGATGACATCACTTGACATCTTTCTCATGAGATTTTGCAATATTTACTTAATTCAAATTTACATGTGAAATGCTAAGTGCTTAATTATAATAATAATGTTAAATACATTGAATTAAATTAAAAGAAAACAAAGTTGATTGCTCTTCAATTTGAAGTGCTGTTTATTGTTCAGGAAAGGAAACTTCAGATGAGTGAATGGCTTATCCATTATCATATTCATTAGGTGATAGTATCATTGATCAGACATTCTTTATTTTATTCTGTTTCAGAAGTGCATTTATAGTCATTTAATGTGCCCGGTGAAATTCATAGGTGCTTTTCCAACTTCAAATAGTGTAACAAATGGTGTTTGATGACAACTGTGAACACCATGTTGCAGTTTGCTTTTTCTAAGTGGTTTATCTTCTGTTCTTAATCCCAAAACATTTTAGGCATTGGAATAACAAGCCTGATGAATTTGACATTTTATTCACTTATTTACTCTAGTTTTTCCAGTGTTGGCATCTAGTAGTTTGGATCACTTGACCTTAGATAAAGGTCAATCTGTGAAGTGTTTAGAATATTAAAAGTTGAAAGTTTGTTGGACTTTCAGCATAGTTTGGGGTACTTCTGAGGTTTCCTATCCATATAAACAAGCTTTACAGATCTTGGGAATGACTTCTGTTCAAAGAACAAAACAAACAAAATGTTAATGTAAAAGATATGGATGCAATGCACAGTATTAATATTCAACTTAATTCCTAAATATGCCATTGGATATATAAATGAATGTTTTTTTGTATATACAGCCACACTCCGGCTTATGTAATACTCAACGTGGAAATTTGACTTTACGTAAGTTTTTGCTCGCAGGTGGAAACTTAAAAAAAAATCGTGGAAACATATTTTGCATCCCGTAGGACTTAATGGAGGTGTTGTGAAAATATCGTAATGTGAACCCAATAACACATTGTTTTTTTTTTTTTTTTTGGGTAATTCTTTGGTATTTTTTGTTATATAACTAAGCTATTTATCTCTCTCTCTCTCTAAAAGGTAATTTTTATAATGGAAATTGCACTACACTTTCATCGTTATCATATGTTCCGTTATAAGAATAAATTTTGTTGATATTTTTCTAAAGAATATTTCTGGAGATCACTATCATAATAAAAACAATTTGCACTTTTGGGTTTATTGGGCTTTTCTCTTAGCACAATCTATTATTAACGGGTAGCAAACTCGATCTTATTGCATTTGCGATAATACCGGTAACTGGAATTCTGTGGGTTTTTACATTACGGTATTATGGTGAAATGAGTTCCCTTTCACTGAAAGCTTCAATCATATAAAAAACATAAATACATTTTCAGAATCTTCTCTTCATTCCTATTTACTTATTACAATGGTGAAGGGAAAGAGACTAACAGAAAGGGCAAGTGTTAGCAGTGCTAGGAAACAAAACAAAATTGATTTAGAAATGAAGATTATTAATTAAGAAATATAAAGCAGGACAAAGTTTGCCATCTATTGCATGGAATTAGGTCTCGCTGTTTCAACAGTGAATACTATTTTAAGGGACAGTGCGTGTATAAAAGAACATTAACGTTAAAGGATCAATGCATTTAAGATCAACAGTGATTACAAAACAGCATTCAGGTGCTATATTGAAGATGGGAAAGTTATTAATAATATGGATGAAAAATCGGATTCAGAAGCAAGTGCCCCTGAGTCCAATAGCCATTTAAGCAAAAGCAATAAGTAGTATTTATGAAGATATTAAGGATAAGTACAGCGAACCCCAAGCCAAGTTTGTGGAAAGCAACGGGTGGTTTAATAGGTTCAAGCAACGGGTGGTTTAATAGGTTCAAACATCTCACTGGTTTCCAAAACATTAAAGTATGCAGTGAAGTCGCCAGTTCCGATTCTGCAGCTGCAGAGAAATTTTGTGATGTGTTGATAAAAACCCCTTCTAAACAAGGCCCACAACTTCCACAGCAGCGTGCTTATCATCTGGAGAGTTAATTCTGGCAACGATGCTCGAAAGGTAAAACTTTCTTACATTATGCCTGTCTCCTCTCCCTTTTTGTAATTTTGTACACTTTTGTAAAATTTCCTGCATGAGATAAAAAATTGAATAATTTTATTTGCATGTTTGTCGAACAGTTCTTTTTTTCTTCAATCAAATTTTCGAGTGCTGCATAAGCATTTAGGGAAATTCCGACTTATGTAGAGTTCTGAGGAATGCAACCCTTATGTAAGTCGGGGAGTGGCTGTATATACACACAGAGTTAGTCCCTGACTTACGTAAGCCCGAATTCTGAATTACATAACTTCAGACTTATATAATTTTTTTTTTGTAGAATTGTAAAGATACTTTCTGTATAATTTTTAAGAGTAAAGTCGAATGAAGGAACAATAAGTATAAGTTTTTATTTTCGTTCCCACACAAACTATGTTGGATAATAACCTACAGCGTAACTAGAATCTAGGTAAATAACTAGAGACATTTCATTTACTATTTTAAAAATTCTGAAGAAATATTCGACAACAGGTGTTTGAGACAAGTGAACTACACTGAAGCACTTCAAATAAACCCCACAACATTCAAGCCACGTGGATTATGTCCCATCGATTATTGCTTTGGAGAATTACACTCTAGCCCTCCGTCTCTACATCTTTTCCTTCCTTTCTTTCTGGATCAATAACAATATTAGATTCCTAGATTTAATATTGGATAAGAAATTAAACTTCCTGAAACACAGAGCATGTACGAAATATATGTTTGAAGAAAATGAATATCCTTATAGTGCTTTCTGCGATGTCACGGGGAGCTGACCGACACTCCTTTCTTCACCTGTATAAAACTATAATCCGATCCAGACTAGACTATGGTGTATCAGCATTACAGTTCCTAAATACCATTCAACACAATGCACTTAGAATAGCTCTAGGTGCCTTCTGAACATCGCCAGTCCAGAGTCTTTATATTGATGCACATGAACCTCTATTATCGTTTCGGAGACAGATGCTGCTGCTTACATATGCAGCCAAACTTCGGAGTATGTCCTCACATCCCATCTGGCCTTACATGTTTACTCTCTTTCCAAAATTTCTACAGAAATAAACCAAATGAAAATATACCTGCTGGAATCAGATTGAAGGATGTTGCACAGAATTGGAGGGTCCCACTAGACAATATCCACCCAGACACTGGAGAAATGGAGCCTCCATAGTTTACTTTCAAACCTTTATCTGATGAATTCTTTCAAAGGTGGGGAAAACAGGCATTGGACAATCAAAATATACAGCAGCTACATTCAACTCATGTATCAGCAAATACACACACACTGTCTGCAAACATATACTGATGAATCCAAATCTAATACAGATGTAGGCGTTGCAGTAGTTCTTCCCACTTGTGCAATCTCTGAAAAACTTTCCACAAGTTGCAGTATTTACACCGCTGAACTCCATGCAATAAAAATGGCTATCGAATTCTGAATTACGTAACTTCAGACTTATATAATTTTTTTTGTAGAATTGTAAAGATACTTTCTGTATAATATTTCAAAAACTTAAACTTATTGTTCCTTCATTCATGAAGGAACAATAAGTACTGTATAAGTTTTTATTTTCGTTCCCACGCAAACTATGTTAGATAATAACCTGCAGCGTAACTAGAATATAGGTAAATAACTAGACATTTCATTTACTGCTTTAAAAATTCTGAAGAAATATTCGACAACAGGTGTTTGAGACAGGTGAACTACATCGAAGCACTTCAAAGAAACCCCACAACATTCAAGCCATGTGGACTATGTCCCATTGACTATTTCTTTGGAGAATTACACTCTAGCCCTTCGTCTCTACATTTTTCCTTCCTTTCTTTCTGAACTGTAGAGTCAGTTCAGTTTTGTTTGAGAGAAAAGTGCGAGCTTTTATTTGCATTTCGTATGTAATATTTGTTACATGTCGGTTATTGTGGTGAAGTTGAAATTCACGTTGATCTACCATTTTCATCTACTTTGCATCAAACTATTATTGTGTAGTGTGTGCTTCATTCTCATGTTGTAAGGTGTGACAACATCTCTTGTAACTTTACCTTGTTAAGATCTTTACAGAAAATTTCATTTTGACTGTTATCACGGTGCTGTCTAAGAGAATAAGAATAAATGACAGCGGTACTAGTAAATCTACCAAGAAAAGGAAAGTGATTGATTTGGATCAGAAAATTAAAATAAGGATGTATGAAAATGGTCAAACATTTAACAAGTATTGTGCAGAATTTAGATTTGTCAGTGTCAACAGTGAACACAATAATAAAGGACAAAGACAGGATATGTAGAGTGGTGAAGGGATCGGTACCAATGAAGTCAACTATAATAACCAAGGCTAGAACGGGACTAATAAGTGAGGCAGTCTTCCATCCACACTTATTGTGTGGATGTGGATAGGTTCTGTAACAGAAGTGGATATCATAGCATTGTCATAAGTGGCGTTTGGGTTTAAAGCTGCCAAAGAAAGGGTAACACTCTTGTGGAAGGTATCATTGTGGGTTATAAACGTAAACCTTTAGTGGTTTATCACTCAGAAAACCCACAGGCTTTTAAGGGCATTGACAAGAAATTGCTTCCTGTACACTTCAGGGCTAACTCAAAGGCCTGGGTGACAATAAACATGTTTGAAGAATGGTTTATAAATGTGTTTGTTCCTGAAATTGAAAAATATTGCTTGCAGATATCAGTGCCTTTTAAGATATTAATGCTCCTTGACAATGCTCCCAGTCATTCTAAATATCTAGATGATCTGCACGACAACATCAAGGAGGTGTATGTATATATATATATATATATATAGTAACGAATAATGGTATTAAGAAACTAATTAATATAGGGGGGAGGGAGAAAGTGCTGTACGAAAAAGATAATAATAGTAATATAGCTTATGGATCAGGGACACTGCATTAGCAAAACGTACCCTACAGCCATAATATGTATATATATATATAATATTGTAAGTAGAATGTGTGAAGGAGATTTTATTGGTTTAAGTCTAATGAAAACACGGTATACACTGGGAGCGATATATGGAATGAAAAAGAGGAAGAAATGGACTGGAAATTAAAATAAAGATAAGAAGTGAAAAAGCAACCAAAATGAAATAACATTGCGGTGTCCTTCAAAATTTTAGTGTCATCATCAGAGGTCATCCACCAGAATTATGAAAAAGACAGCAATGTTCTTGCTTCTGTTTCCGACATGATCTGTATGCTATGGTGCACGTGTGTGGTTGCCACTTGCTGCGAAGGCAAATTTTGATATGAATTTTGCATTATTGTTGTTGTTGTTATTTGGTTTTTAGGAGCATAGCAACTAAGGCCATATTGCTCCGGGATATGCGGTGGTCATTCCCTGACCTTTCCGCATCCTCCGTATTTGGTCGTGACAGGCTCGAACCCCAGTCTATTCAAGAAGCGTGTGCTACGCACTGCTGCTCCTTCCCACCTGGCTACGGATGCACTTTTTTGCATTCTTAAGTTTATAGGGGATGTGCCAATAAAAGTGGTTATAATATGTAGTGCATACATATCATGGATGACCTTACAGAAGCAAGTGAAAAGAATTGAAAAAACTGGATAAACTATAGTAAGGAATATCAATATAGGCCAGAAGAAAGGGACTTACCATTACTTTGTAAAACTGACCAAAAGAACAAGATGGCGGGGTGCCGGTATATTTATGTGGGGAACGCTAGCGACACCTAATGCAAGCTTTTCTTACACCTAATGCTAGCGACTCCTAGCATTAGGTGTAACAAAAAAAAAAAAAAATGTTATGGTGTCTGTATAGATAGAAATGATATGAAATAAGTTAAAATTAAATATGATTACAATATATACATTAGGCCAATTGGTGGGTACAAGTTTTGTAGACTGTAAGACACCACAGAGGCACAGTATATTGTATATACACTATATACATACTTGGTGTGTATGGGTTTAGTTATTAATTAAAGATTATGCTGTTTATTTTAATGTCCCATAGATTTTTATGCTTTAAGATGTTAAGGGCTTTACAGAAGTGGTAGCGAAGATATGCTTTAGGAAAATGGTTGTTAATTAGTTTTTTGTAGTATCTTGATGTTATCGATAGTTGTTTCCTTATTGCTGCAAATGGTGGCTATTCTGATGCTTTGCGTTAGTATAACGTTGGCATGTACTCCTCTAGAAATATTGGAGTTCCATTGTGTGAGGTTGACTATATTAAAGTTGAATGCATCACGTTTGTTGTATAGGTTGATGGTAGCTTTGTTGTTTATTAATGTAATTTCTAGATCTAGGAAATGGGCTGTAGTATCATTGTTGTTTGTTTTTTCTAGTATGAGTTCATTGGGGTATAAGTGTCCATAATCTATGATGAAATTAGGGATGAAATTATTAGATGACCTCATAGTTAATAACTATGAGGTCATCTAATATATCTGTAGAAGTTAAGGTTCTGTGGAAATGAGTTTTCAGACCAATATAGATTAGCTATAATGCATGAAGCAGGACTTCCCATGGGTGTTCCATTAGTTTGTTGATATACTGTTTTTGCCGTCGTATACAAAGTTATTGGATATACACAGGTTCAGTAGGTTGTTCCAGTAATTGGTATTGCAGGTTATATTCTCTCTATATTTAACATTAATATCTTTGAGTACTGTTTTTAGTTTGGTTTGGTTAATGCTTGTAAATAAGCTGTGGAAGTCAAAGGTTTGTATATTGGTAACATTATTATTCTGTAAGAAATTTAATACTGGTAGGTTGTTGCCTATGATTCTGCTATTTTTTATGATGTTTAACAGCGGTTGCAGTAGCTGTTCAAGTGTTTTGCCCGGTTTGTGTACATAACTATTCTTGCAGGACATTATAAATCTGAATCCTATTGGTTTTTTGTGGAATTTTGGAATGAAATATATATATATATGGTAAGTTATAATTGTTAATATTCAGTTTTAATTTTTTGTTGAAAGCTATGAGTTTCTTTGTAATATTATTACAAAGTTTCACAAAAAATTCCACAAAAAACCCATAGGATTCAGATTTATAACGTCCTGCAAGAATAGTTATGTACTCAAACCGGGAAAAACACTTGAACAGCTACTGCAACCCCTGTTAAACATCATACAAAATAGCAGAATCATAGGCAACAACCTACCAGTATTAAATTTCTTACAGAATAATAATGTTACCAATATACAAACCTTTGACTTCCACAGCTTATTTACAAGCATTAACCAAACCAAACTAAAAACAGTACTCAAAGATATTAATGTTAAATATAGAGAGAATATAACTTGCAATGCCAATTACTGGAACAACTTACTGAACCTGTGTATATCCAATAACTTTGTATACGACGGCAAAAAAACAGTATATCAACAAACTAACGGAACACCCATGGGAAGTCCTGCTTCATGCATTATAGCTAATCTATATCTATATTGGTCTGAAAACTCATTTCCACAGAACCTTAACTTCTACAGATATATATAGATGACCTCATAGTTATTATCTGCCCTAATTTCATCATAGATTATGGACACTTATACCCCAATGAACTCATACTAGAAAAAACAAACAACAATGATACTATAGCCCATTTCCTAGATCTAGAAATTACATTAATAAACAACAAAGCTACCATCAACCTATACAACAAACGTGGCACATTCAACTTTAATATAGTCAACCTCACACAGTGGAACTCCAATATTTCTAGAGGAGTACATGCCAACGTTATACTAACGCAAAGCATCAGGATAGCCACCATTTGCAGCAAAAAGGAAACAATTATCGATAACATCAAGATACTATACAAAAAACTAATTAACAATCATTTTCCTAAAGCATATCTTCACTACCACTTCTGTATAGCCCTTAACATTTTAAAGCATAAAAAACTATGGGACATTAAAATAAACAGCATAATATTTAATTAATAACTAAATCCATACACACCAAGTATGTATATAGTGTATATACAATACACTGGGCCTCTGTGGTGTCTTACAGTCTAGAAAACTTGTACCTACCAATTGGCCTAATGTATATATTGTAATCATATTTAATTTTAACTTATTTCATATCATTTCTATCTATACAGACAACATAACATTTTTTTTTTTTTTTTTTTTCCCCACACCTAACGCTAGGAGTCGCTAGCGTTCCCCCACATGAATATACCGGCACCCCGCCACCTTGTTCTTTTGGTCAGTTTTACAAATTAACGGTAAGTCCCTTTCATCCGGCCTATATTGATATTCCTTACTATAGTTTATCCAGTTTTTTCAATTCTTTTCATTTGCTTCTGTAAGGTCATCCATGATCTGTATGTACTACGTATTATAACCACATTTATTGGCACATCCCCTATAAACTTAATAATGCAAAATTCATATCAAAATTTGCCTTCGCAGCATGTGGCAACTACACACTTGCATCATAGCATACAGATCATGTCGGAAACAGAAGCAAGAACATTGTTGTCTTTTTCATAATTTTGGTGGATGACCTCTGATGATGACACTAAAATTGTGAAGGACACCGCAATATTATTTCATTTTGGTCGCTTTTTCACTTCTTATCTTCATTTTAATTTCCAGTCCATTTCTTCCTCTTTTTCATTCCATATATTGCTCCCAGTGTATACCGTATTTTCATTAGACTTAACCAATAAAATCTCCTTCATGCGTTCTACTTACAATATTATATATATATATATATATATATATATATATAAAAAAAAGGTAAACTGCAGCTGTTATCAACCCACTGCAGGTTGCAATCCTCCTCTACAATTCATGTTGAGAAAAATGGATTATAATCTGCCACGCTGGTCCAGTGCAGGTTGGCAGATCAACCATATTAAACAGTCAGGGGCTTGAACCTCGGCCTAATCAAAGAGCACGTGTTACTGCATTCCTGCTCCTGACCACTTGGCTATGGAGGCCCCAAGGAGGTATACTTCCCTCCAAATACAACAGCTTTTATTCAGCCAATGGATCAGGGAGTTATCTGGGCATTCAAAGCTTATTACATATGGACAACGTTTTCTGAGATTGTAAATGTAACACAAAGGAAAGATGCATCTGTGGCAATTTTGAAAGATATTTAACATCCTTGATGAAATACGCATCATTTCAAGAGCCTGGAATGATGTGACATCAAGTTTTATGAATGGAGTTTGGGAAAAACTTCTAAAACATTCCGAGCTTAACAACGAAGACTTCAACAAAGATGAGCTGATGTTATCTGTTACCAAAAGAAATTGTAAACTTAGCCCAGGAGTTGCAGCTGGTCCTGGAGGATGAAGGTGTAGATGAGCTTGTGGATGAATGAGGTAAAGATTTAACAACAAAAGACCTAGGCCAGTTGAAGATGCAAAGAGTTGAGGAGCAAGGGAGAGCTGAATCTGTTGAGGAATCGGAGCAACCCAAGAAGCAGTTCAAATCAAAGAAATGGCAGAAGCTTTTCATAAAATTCAGGAAGGTCTCTCTGTGTTTTATAGAATGGATGAAAACACCGAACATTTCTTGAAAATAGAAAGAAAAGTTCAGGATTGCTTATTGGCTTATTGCAAAATTTATGAAGAGGGAAAAAGAAAAGCATACAAAACAAATGAAAATTGAAGAGTTCATATCACATACTACCTCTCTGATCTCTACTCTGCCCATAACACTTTGTGATTAATGTATCTTATTAATGCTTCAGGTTCATTTTAAGTTACCTTCAGTTCATCACCTGAAGTGTATAGATTTTTATTCATTGTGTAGTTTAGACCAATTTTCTTAAATATGTACACTTCGGTTTTGATTCCCTTAGTAGCCCTTATAAAGCCTACATGGAGTATGAAATACATAACAGTTTTTATAGTACAATAACATGTATTTTTTCTTCCTTTTAAGTTTTCTTTTCTTATGTGCCACTCTGGCTACTTCACTGCTGTCCCTAGATAAAGTTTTTAAATGTTATAGCATATAACTATTTTTCTTTATTGTTCTCAGGATATCATGTGGTTTTTGTAATTTTGGCATATATCAGAGGTATAGTAGCAATACTGTATTTTATTAGTCTTTCCGAAGTTACGTAAAAATCGACTTACATAAGAAGTCCTGGAACGTATCTCTTACATATGTCTGAGACAGATTGTGTGTATATATAATCTATAATGAAATAATGGAAAGAAAGTAAGAGTGGAAAAAGTATATCAGATCCGATTAATGCCATCAAATTATTCATTACTTTGGTGGCATTAATTAATGCCATCAAATTAATCAATAATTACCTATACTAATGCTAATTTGATGTAATTAGCATTGGTAGAGGCATACGATGCAAGAAAGGAAGCTTATGCAGCATCAAACAAACAAAAAAAAAACCCCTCCCATTTCACCGCTCCATTCGTTCCAAATGCCTGTCCAGCTCAGCTTTAAATTTACTTAGGCTATCAACTTCCACAACAAAAGATGGAAGTCTGTTCCACCAATCAACTACCTGCTGGCTAAAGACAAATTTCTACACATCTATTCTACAACTGTCTTTCCTCAGTTTGAACTGTGCCCCCTCAGATTCTTAATGTGAGCTAGAGGAAGCTATCTGTGCCCCCTCAGATTCTTAATGTGAGCTAGAGGAAGAATCCCATCAGCATTCAGCTTGCTCAACCCATTCAAGGCCTTATACACCTCAATCAGATCACCTCGCAGGTGCCTACTCTCCAGTCACTGCAATTTTCAGAACTTAAGCCTTTCTTTGTAAGAGCACACCCTTTGTTCCCCTCTCCAATCTTGTTGCCCTTCTTTGTACTCTTTCTAGCAACTCTACATCCTTCCTAATATGAGGCCTCCAGACCTGTACATAGTACTCTAGGTGAGGCCTGACCATTGCCTTGTATAACAGGATAATCACCTCCATGTCCCTGCTAGCAAAATTCTTATATATCATTGACAAGACTCTATGACCTCTCCTGGCAGCTCGTCTGCACTGCTCAGCAAACCTCACATTTGACTGCACAGTTACCCCAGATCTTTCTCACTTTCCACTTCCCTGAGTGTAGTACCACACGGTTGGTAACGGTTGGTATGTTTCTCTTCGGTTATTGCTACTCATATGCAGTACTTTGCATTTGTCAAAGTTCAACTTCAGTTGCCTCTTCTCAGCCTATTTGCCCAACTTATCTAGATCCAGTTGGAGTAGCATACTGTCTTTACTGTCATTAACAACCCTGCCAACCATTGTATCATATGCGAACTTGGATATTAAACCTGATATACCTTCATCAATATTATTGATAAATATACAAAACAACAACGGGCCCAACACCAAACCATGGGGAATTCCACTAGTAACATTTGTCCATGAAGAGCAGTGTCAATTTATTACCACGCTCTGTTGTCTCCCACTCAACCATCCCTTTATCCATTGTAGCAACTTACCCTTAATGCCATACCTCTCCAATTTGTACAGCAGTCTTCCAAGTGCAACAGAATCAAAAGATTTCCTGAAATCCAAGTGCATTATATCAAACTTATTTTTGGCATTCATTTCCTTTGTGACCACATCATAGTATCCAATTAAATTGGTCAAAGACCTCCCTTTAACAAACCCATGCTGTGTCTTAACTATTACTGCAGTCTTGTCTAGATGATCCTGCAATGCTTCTTTAACCAGTAATTCCATTATTTTCCCTGGAACACAAGTTAAACTAACAGGTCTATAGTTACTTGCATCACTTTTGGAACCTCCTTTGTGAATTGGTGATACATTTGCACACCTCCAGTCCATGGGGATCTCTCCTGAGTCCAACGAAGCCCTCATAATTATTGCTAAGGGTTTGCTTACTTCCTTTAATATAACTGGATAGATCCCATCCACCGCGGGTGCCTTTTTTATGTTTAACTTCGACAATTTTTCCTCCACTTTGCTCTCAGTTATTACAAAATCACTTAGTTCCCTGTTGGAGTTTGATTAACTTCTGGCACTCTCCTAATTGAATAACTCCTCGTGTGTGAATGTAGATGCAAAATACTCATTCAGTTTATCGGCTATATGAGCATGATCATCAATAGTCAACCCATCTATGTTAAGTGGTCCAATCTGATTCATCCCTTTCCTTCTAGAGTTTACATAAGTAAAGAACTCTTTGCTGTTTTTCTTTGCATCCTTTGCCAAAGATTTCTCGTAATCTGCCTTTGCCTGCCTAACCTCCTTTGTGACTTGATTACAGACTAGCTTATATCTGCCATAGGCTTCAGTGTCACCTGATACTTTATATGCATCCCACACATTTTTCTTCTCTGCCACTAGCTTGATTAATTCATCTGACATCCATTTAGGCCTAAACTTTGAACAGTATTTGTTAGTTGGAATGAAAAGCCTAGTAGCCTCAAAAACTAAGTCCCTGAAGGCTTCCCCTTTGTAATTCAATGGTAACATCATCAGTTTATCCCACTGTACAGAATTTAAAAACTATCTGAGACCCCTGTAGTCACCTTTAAGAAAGCAAAAGCCCTTCCCTTTAGCCTTGATGGTAGTTACATATTTAAGTAATTCCCACATCAGTACATTGTAATCACTGTCATCCAGTGGTTCCTTTGTCTGCAAATTCTTAATGCCTGAATAATCACTGCTGATAATCAGATCAAGAGTATTACTCCCTCTAGTTGCCTCTCAAACATGTTGCTGTAGAACAGGGGTGGCCAACTTAATTTGTGATGCGATCTACCATCTCAAGAATTTAATTGCACATGGTTAAAAACGTTAATCAACACATATTGAAAAATGTTGCTTATAAATTTTAAAATTAAATACAATTCAGAATTCTTATTTTAAATTCATACATATTTAAATTTTTAATTTATGTGAAGTTTGTGTCTTAATGTCATCTGCCAAGCTTTCAAAATCGGGGATGTACTGTGATAAGGTCAACCATAAAGAATCTTCTGTCCGTAAGAGTGGAATGATTCTTCGTCTTTGTTTGTTCGAAATGTGAAAAGGCTGATTCACATTGATATGTGGAACCAAAACAGGAATTTTAAAGTTCACTGCATTTTTTTACATTTGGGTACTTTTCTTGGCAAACATATTTCCAAAAGTATTTTTTGATGATGATCTGGCTTTTAGGAAGATATCGCTTCGCAATTTAATAATTTCATTTTCAGCTAATATTTTCTCCATGTAAAAAATCTCAGCGTTTTTCTGCAATTTTTTTGCATCTATGTCGACATTAAAAGGATAAGAGGTATGTTGAACAATGTTTTCAATTGTTTTAAAATCACTGAATCTGGTTTTAAAATCATCCACAACTTTCTCAATTTTAGAAACATATTTCTCGATATTAAATCCAAAAACAGGATATTTTTGCAAATGATCTTGCATATTTGCAAAATGATCAAATTTTTTCCCTTTGAGATCTATCTATATGTAGAAAAACTACTAATCATGTCACCCACATTTTTTTCCCAAATTCAGATCACTTAATTTACTGGTAAAATCTGCCAAAAAAGCTAGATCACACAGTAATGGCAAGGTGCACTATAGCCAAAGTAGCTTATGTGCCATCAAACCCCCATATCAACAACAACAACAACAACAACAACAGTAATGGCAGTGTGCTACTGCAACAGGATCTAGATAATTTGGGCAGATGGGCTAAGAAGCGGCAACTGAAGATTAACCTTGATAAATGCAAAGTACTGCATATGGGTAGAAGTAACCCAAGAGAAAAGTACCAACCGTGTGGTACTACACTTAAGGTGGTAGAAAATAAAAAAGACCTGGGAGTAATTGTGCAGTCAGATATGAAGTTTTCTGAGCAATGCAGACAGGCTGCCAGAGCAGGTCATGGGGTTTTGTCAATGATATATAGGAATTTTGCTAGCAGGGAAAAGGAGGTGATTGTCCCTCTGTTTAAGGCAATGGTCAGGCCACGCCTTGAGTACTGTGTACAGGTCTGGAGGCCTCATTTTAGGAAGGATGTCGATTTGCTTGAGCGTGTACAGAGAAGGGCAACAAGATTGGTGAGGGGAATGAAGGGATCCTCTTACCAAGAGAGGCTTAAGTTCTGCAAATTGCAGTGACTGGAGACTAGGCACCTGCGCGGTGATCTGATTGAGGTGTATAAGGCCTTGAATGGGTTGAATACGCTGAATTCTGATGGAATCCTTCCACTTGGTCAGATTACGAACCTAAGGGGCCATAAATTCAAATTAAGAAAAGACAGATGTAGAATAGACAGATGTGCAGAAATTTGCCTTTAGCCAGCGGGTGGTTAATTGCTGGAACAAACTTCCATCTGTCATTGTGGAAGTTGATAGGTTGAATAAATTTGAGGAGGAACTGGACAGGCATTTGGAGGGAATGTTGTGATTTTTTTTTTTTTTTTTTTTTTTTTTGGCTGATGCTGCATAAGCTCATACACTTGCTTTCTTGCATCACATGCCACTACTACTACAACCACTCTGTATCTTGTGGCTGCTGATAATCATCTCCCCTTTGATCAACAAATACTTTTCATTCAGCAAATTTTGAAATCTCTCTAGAAACTTACTCCGACTCAACCAGCTCACATCTGTGTGCAATATCAGATCTGGTTCATTTTCATCGAGTTGCATTTTGAAAAGTCTCCTGTGATTAAATTGTCCTCTGTCGGAATTCACGATTTTGAAAGCTATGTCTATACCACTTTTAGTATTTAATCTTTTGCTGGTTAACACTTGTTGGTGGATGATACAGTGGTAACTCAAAAAATCGGAATTCATCATCCCTTTGGGTCAATTTTGGCTGCGCATCGACAAGAGTGGTCACGTTGTTCAACGGATTTGTAATAAGCGTATGCAGTGGTGCCCATAATAATAACATTTAGATTTTGACTAATCTACTTTTTAATATACTGTATATTTAAAATTCTTCCTGATCGACCGAAATTAAAGTCAATCGCGATCGACTTGTTGGCCACCCCTGCTGTAGAAAACAGTCATCCAATAAATCCGCAAGTCTTGCTAGTGTGTGACTGACCAACCCACAAGTTCCGGTCAAAATCTGGAAAGTTGAAATTCCCCATTATAAGACATTCTGATTTACTGGTCCACTCTATTTCTTTGCACAATTGCTCATTATACTCATCAGATTCATTAGGCCTATAACACACACCTACTTTCATTTTTCCTTTCCCATTGCTTATGTCACACCAAACAAACTCAGCATTACATTGTCCACCAACAATGTGTTTCTTAACTAACACCATAACCCCTCCTCCCTTCCTGTTCTGTCTATCCTACCTGTACACATTGTACTCTCCAAATTCTAATTCTGTACTACTTATACCTATGTGACACCATGTCTCTGATATCCCAACAATATCTGCCTTTGATGTCTTTGGCACTTCAAGCTTATCAAATTTATTAACTATACTCCTGGCATTTGTGCACATGCACCTTTTACTACTCTTAGTTACCCTAACATAACCCATGTATTTACTTGTTCTACTGTGACTCCTAGCAGTCCTGGAAATCTCTATTACCTTGTTTTAAAGGCTGCTGATCACTCTAATAGAAGCAGTGCAAGAATCACTTTTGCCTCTGCCTGCGGCCACTGTTAACCTTTTAGTCTGTGTATCCCCCCCCAAGATAGCAGTTTTCCGATCCACCTAACATTGTCTCGATAGTAACTGAGGGTTACTGTTACCAAGAGAGGCTTAAATTCTGGAAATTGCAGAACTTAAGCCTTTCTTGGTAAGAGCAACTTAAGTATCTGGAGACTAGACACCTGCAAGGTGGTAGTAGTAGTAGTAGTAGTGGCATGTGATGCAAGAAAGCAAGTGTATGAGCTTATGCAGCATCAGCCAAAAAAAAATCACACCATTCCCTCCAAATGCCTGTCCAGTTCCTCCTTAAATTTATTTAACCTGTCAACTTCCACAACGACAGATGGAAGTTTGTTCCAGAAATTAACCACCCACTGGCTAAAGGCAAATTTCCACACATCTATTCTACATCTGTCTTTTCTTAATTTGAATTTATGTCCCCTTAGGTTCGTAATCTGAACAAGTGGACGGATTCCATCAGAATTCAGCGTGCTCAACCCATTCAAGGCCTTATACACCTCAATCAGATCACCGCGCAGGTGTCTAGTCTCCAGCCACTGCAATTTGCAGAACTTAAGCTCCTCTTGGTAAGGTGATCTGATTGAAATTTATAAGGCCTTGAATGATTTGAGCAAGCTCAATGCTGATGGGATTCTTCCTTGCACAGATTACACACTTGACGGGGCCTAAATTAAAATTGAGGAAAGACAGGTGCAGAATAGAGATGCAGAAATTTGCTTTTAGCCAGCAGATAGTTGTTTGCTGGAGCAAACTTCCATCTGTCGTTGTGGAAGTTGATTGCGTAAATAAATTCAAGGAAGAATAGGACTAACTTTTGGAGCGAATGGATGGGTGAAATAGGAAGTTTTTTTTTTGTTATTTTTTTTTTTTGGCTGTGCTATATAAGCTTGCTTTCTTGTATCACAGGCCTCTACTAATGTATAATGTGTTGGCAACTTATGATGCTAAATAACTCGTGTGACATAGAAAGAAATGCACTCTGCTGTTTATTTGGGTAACTTTTGACTTATATTTCCGCATTCTAATTTTTTTTAAATGCTACTTTATGTCTTTGAGCTTGGCTGGCTTATAGTAAATTCTTCTCTGGATATACAGTGGTTTGAAAGCCATTGACACAGTGTTAAAGCATTTCTTGAGATGCATTTCATTTGCTCTCTTCCCTAGGCATTGAGTATTTAGAAAATCCAAGACTACATGAAATGGAAGTAAGAAACACAGTAACACAAAATAGTATAGATATTGTTAATTTTATGCAACAATCTTATAACTAGAAATTTTAACTCAAAGTGAGATTTCCCTTACTAAAAATACTGAAGCTACTTAAAATAATAATTAAGTAGGATCAGTTATATAGATTAGGATATGACATGACTGCTTCTTTTATTTTGAGCAGATAAGTTTAAAGTTATTTGAATTAAGTTTTTATTTGGATGTTGGACAATTTATTTTAACCTTAATAATAAATATAGCTCTTACTAATTATTCTGTACTTTTAATGCTATTTTCAGGTTACTACAATGCTAGGGCATTACCTAGTGCTGGTGCATTACCATTTTTGCAGTCTCTGATATGTAATGTGGATAATGAGTGCCTTAATAAATCATCATACGAAGAAATTCCTTCATATTCCAATGCAAGGTAAACAACATCAGTTTTTTAATTTCAGAAAAGTACATTTATTTTTCTATTATATACTAGTATTGAATGCATGCCTTTGCACCATGTTTTGTTCATAGTGAACTGTCCAAGTCGATAATTGGCATCGTTCTAATTTTATCTCATATTGTGAATTAACCTTCAAAACAAGTGGCTGAGGTAGCACAAGTGTCAGCACCATTTCGAAGCTTGTTGGTTTACTAATCTGTGGGTGGGCAAGTACCCTGTTGTTGCAATAGTGACAACTGAGTTACAAAGGATAAGTCCACAATATGAGAGATGCCTGATGGTGTGTGATAGCAAATTAAGGCAATTATTTTGCATGAAGCAATGGGACTACACTTACGATTCACTATTGAATAGGTTAGTGCCTTTGCGCAATGTTTTGTTCATAGTGAACTGTCCAAGTTGATAATTAGCATCATTTTAATCATATTGGCATTAGCATTTAGCATTAGTAGAGACATATGATGCAAGAAAGCAAGCTTATTCAGCATCAGCCAAAAAAAAAAAAAAAAAAAACCAACACAACACACACCACTCCCATTTCACCCCTCTGTTCGTTCGAAATACCTGTCCGGTTGAGCTTTAAATTTGTTTAGGCTATCAACTTCAACAACAAGTGATGGAAGTCGGTTCCACCAACCAACCACCCGCTGGCCAAAGGCAAATTTCCGCACATCTATCCGACATCCGTCCTTCCTCAATTTGAATTTATTCCCTCTGAGGTGATTATTCTGAGCAAGATGAAGAATCCCATTGGCATTGAGCATGCTCAAACCATTCAAAGCCTTATACACCTCTATCAGATCACCTCGCCGGTGCCTAGTCTCCAGACTCTGTAATTTGCAAAACTTAAGCCTTTCTTCGTAAGAGCAACCCTTTGTTCCATTCACTAATCTTGTTGCCCTTCTCTGTACCCGTTCCAGCAGCTCTACATCCTTTTTGAAATGAGGCCTCTAGATCTGTATACAGT
Organism: Mastigoproctus giganteus; assembly: GCF_048544385.1. Taxonomy (NCBI): domain Eukaryota; kingdom Metazoa; phylum Arthropoda; class Arachnida; order Uropygi; family Thelyphonidae; genus Mastigoproctus; species Mastigoproctus giganteus. Next base: position 70,681,781 of record NC_143581.1, read on the forward strand.
ACTCAAGATGTGGCCTAACCATTGCCTTATACAAGGGAATAATCACCTCCTTATCCCTGCTAGAAAAATTCCTGTATATCATTGACAAGACACCATGAGCTACTCTTGCAGCTCGTCTGCACTGCTTAGAGAACTTCATATCTACCTGCACAATTACCCTCAGGTCCTTTTCATTCTCCACCACTGTCAGTGTAGTACAGCAGAGTTGATACACTGCTCTGGGGTTACTGTTTCCCATATGTAGTACTTTACATTTGTCAATGTTAAACTTCATTTGCCACCTCTCAGCCCATCTGTTCAACCTTTCCTGATCCTGTTGCAGCAGCATAGCGTCAGTAGTGTCCTTAACTACCCTGCCAACCTTTGTATCATCTGCAAACTTGGACATTAAACTTGATATCCCATCATCAATATCATTCATAAACACCGAAAACAACAACGGACCCAACACTGAATCCTGAGGAACTCCACTAATAACATTAGTCCACGTTGAGCAGTGTCCATTGATTACCACTCTCTGCCTTCTGCCACTCAACCATCCCCTTATCCATAGCAGCAATTTGCCTCCAATGCCACACTGCTCCAATTTGTGCAGCAGTCTTCCATGTGCAACAGTATCAAAAGCCTTTCTAAGATCCAAATATATAATATCAAAGTTATTCCCTGCATCCAGTTCTTTTGTGACTACATCATAGTATCCAATCAAATTGGTCAGGCAAGACCTGTCCTTAACAAAACCATGCTGCATCTGAGCTATAACTGAATTCCTGTCTAGATGATCCTGCAGTGCTTCTTTAACCAGTGCCTCCATTAATTTGCCTTGAACAGAAGTTAAACTAACAGGTCTATAATTACTTGTGTCAGCCTTTGATCCTCCTTTGTGAATTGGGGTTACATTTGCACATCTCCAGTCTATGGGTACCTCCCCTGAGTCCAAAGAAGCTCTCATAATTATGGCTAGGGGTTTGCTTACTTCCTTTGCTGCCTCCTTTAATATAACTGGATAGATCCCATCCACCCCAGGTGCCTTTTTTATGTTTATCCTCAACAATCTCTCCTCCACTTTCCTCTCAGTTATTACAAAATCATCCAGCTCACTGCCAATGTTTACTTTACCTACATCATTCTCCTTCCTGAATAACTCCTCATGCGTGAATGTAGATGCAATATACTCGTTTAGATTGTTAGCCACCTGAGCAGGATCCTCAACTGTTGAACCATCAATATCCAGTGGACCAATCTGATTCATCCCTTTCCTTCTTGAGTTTAAATATGTAAAGAACTCTTTTCTGTTTTTCTTTGCATCCTTTGCTAAGGATTTTTCATAGTCTGCCTTTGCCTGCTTAATCTCCTTTGTGACTTGGTTACAGACCAACTTATATCTATCATAGGCTTCCATGTCACCCATTAATTTGTATGTATCTAATGCATTTTTCTTCTCTGCCACATGTCTCATTAATTCATCTGACAACCATTTAGGCCTAAACCTTGAACAATATTTCTTAGTTGGTATGTAAAGCCTGGTAGCCTCCAAGATTAGTTCCTTGAATGCTTCCCATTTTGAGTTTGCTGTTGGTAACATCATCAGTTGGTCCCACTGTATAGAATTTAAATACTGTCTCAGACCATCATAGTCGCCTTTACAAAAACAAAAACCCTTCCCTTTACCTCTGATGGTAGTTACCTCCTTGAGTAAATCCCACTTCAACACACTGTGATCACTGCCACCTAGTGGTTCATTTATCTGCAGATTCTTAATGCATGAAGAATCACTACTGATAATCAGATCAAGAGTATTGCTCCCTCTTGTTGCCTCAGGAACATGCTGATGTAGAAAACAATCATCCAATAAATCCACAAAAGCCTTGCTAGTGTGCGAGTGACCAACCCACAAATTCCAGTCAATATCTGGGAAATTGAAATCCCCCATTATAAGACATTAATGTATTCATAGCAGAGGAAGAGACGAAGCTCCTTGAAGCTCTTGGAACAGAGAAGTTTTTCCTGATTTAATTTCTGATTTATTAGCTTAAATTGTCATATTAACTTATTTTCTAGAGTAGCTTTATATTCCTAGTTATGATACTTAGTTTAAAGTTTAACTTAGACAGAGATTTTGTAGGTAATACTTAGTATCGGTAATGGTATCAAATCCACGTGTTACAAATTGAACGAGAGGTCTTTTTTTTTAACCAAATTTAGTCGATTTATTAACCAATTGTTATATCAGATTATCTTCTATAAGTAGATTATAGACCTAGTCAGGATCCTTAGTTTATTCTAAATTGAGATAGCGAGATTTGGAAGCTAATCAATACTTACGAGTCGGTAGAAGTACCGTTCGAGAATTCCCGCCATTTTTACACAATAGCATAAGCTTAGTGTAGTATAGTGCATAATATAATATTGTCAATTAATCAGTAAATCTATTAATCTTGATAAACTTTATTGTCAATTAAATTGTATTTTTAACTCTATATATATATAACGACTTAATCGTAACAAATAATTAATACATAACTATAGTGGTACACGTGATATGGAAGTTGTATAAAGGGAACTCGTAGAAAACACTAGATACCGGAAAAAAAAAATAATATAACTGTTTTGGGATATATGGCATATATCACAATATATGCCATATTGTGAATCAACCTTCACAACGAGTGGCCGAGGTATTTCATTGCTTTGAATAAGTAAAAAACCAATGTTACTTATTGTTAACATTGTTAAAACCAATGTTACACCAGTGAAAAAAGACCAATGTTACTTATTCTTGGCAGATACCACCACCCAGATGGCACTGTTTCGAAGCTTGTTGGCTTACTCATCAGTGGGTAGGCAAGTGAATCTGAAGTGTAATCCCATTGTTTCATGCAAAATAATTGCATTAGTTTATACTATTACACACCATCAGGCATCGCTCTCATATTGTGGACTTATACTTCATAACTATGAATACTTCATAACTTATACTTCATAACTTTATAAAATGCACTGTTTGCTTGATGTTTGCAGAGCAATCGGGTACGGGACATGATACTGCCAAGGGGGATGTCTTTGTGTGTGCGCGATGCAAGGAGTGTATCGATATCAAGCAACAACTCGGCGTTCTTGTGGGCCTGTATGAGAGCTTGAAGGACAGGGTGGATGCCCTAGAAGAAACTAAATTGAGGGGCCCATCAAGCTCTCAGCTGCCCACATCAACGCCAGAGCTTGCACTTGGGCATTGCGTGACACAGAGACAACCCCCAAGGCAGAATGCGCTGGTCCCGAAGGAACTAGTAGTTGTTGGTGACTCTATTGTCAGGGAAACAGGGAACATGCTTTGTAAAAAAGATAGGTGGAACAGGACCAGGGTATGTCTGCCAGGGGCAAAGGTTGATGACGTAGAGCGAATATCATCTTTTAAGGGCACAAAAGGTGATATAGTTGTACACGTTGGCACTAATAATATTAAGAGTAGGAGACCGGCAGAATTACTTAACAAGTACAGGTCACTGTTGAACAAAAGCCGAGAATTAGGGTTGAATTTGAAAGTGTCTGCAATTCTGCCCAGACACGATAGGAGGGAGTATATGATGAGAGCCTTGTCGATCAATTCGGCCCTGGAAAGATTGTGCAAGGCTCAAGGGGTAGAATTTTTTTCAGCCTGGACTGTACTTGTTAACAGGAGAGATTGCTTCTACAGGGATGGGATACACTTAAATAGAAAGGGTGCAAGAATATTTGCTGATGCTATCGAGGCAGTGTTAGGTGGGTCGGAAAACTGCTAGCTTGGGGGGAGACAAAGACCAATAGATTGACAGTAGCCACTGGCAGAGGTGAAAGAGATTCTTGCACTGCTTCTATTAGAATGAGCAGAAGCCTGGAAAACAAGATGCATGGTATTTCAGAGACTGCTGGGAGCCATTGCGGTACAAGTAAACACATGGGTTGTGTTAGGGTAGCTAAGAATAGAAACAAGTGCAGGTATACTTGTGTGTACACCAATGCTAGGAGTTTAGTAAATAAATTTGATGAATTTGAGGTGTTGCTCAAAACATCAAAGGCAGATATTGTTGGGATATCAGAGACGTGGTGTCACACAGATATAAGGGAAGCAGAACTGCAATTTGGGGAGTACAACGTCTACAGAAAGGATAGACAGGATAGGAAGGGGAGAGGGGTTATGCTATTAGTTAAGAAACACATAAAAACCAAGGAAGTGAAGCCAGTCGACATCGCCGGACAGTGCAGTGTTGAGTCAGTTTGGTGTGACATAAGCATTGGGAGATCAAAATTGAGAGTAGGAGTGTGCTATAGGCCTAATGACTCTGATGAGTATAATAAGGAACTGTACAGGGAAATAGAGTGGGCCAGTAAATCAGAGAGTCTTATAATGGGAGATTTTAATTTCCCAGATATTGACTGGAATTTGGGGGCTGGTTACTCACACACTAGCAGGGCTTTTGTGGATTTATTGGATGATTGTTTTCTACATCAGCATGTTCGGGAGGCAACTAGAGGGAGTAATACTCTTGATTTGATTATCAGCAGTGATTCTTCATGCATTAAGAATCTGCAGATAAACGAACCACTAGGTGGCAGTGATCACAGTGTGCTGAAGTGGGATTTACTCAAAGAGGTAACTACCATTAGGGGTAAAGGGAAGGGTTATTGCTTCGGTAAAGGCGACTACGATGGACTGAGACAGTATTTAAATTCTATACAGTGGGACCAACTGATGATGTTACCAACAGCAAATTCAAAATGGGAAGCATTCAAAGAACTTATCTTGGAAGCTACTAGGCTTTACATACCAACTAAGAAATATTGTTCAGGGTTTAGGCCAAAATGGATGTCAGATGAACTAATGAGGCATATGGCAGAGAAGAAAAATGCATGGGATACTTACAAATTAACACATGACACAGAAGCCTATGATAGATACAAGTTGATATGCAACCAAGTTACAAAGGAGGTTAGGCAGGCAAAGGCAGATTACGAGAAATCCTTGGCAAGGAATGCAAAGAAAAACAGCAAAGAGTTCTTTACTTATGTTAACTCTAGAAGGAAGGGGATGAATCAGATTGGTCCACTTGATATTGATGGGTCAACTGTTGATGATCCTGCTCAGGTAGCTAACAAACTAAATGAATATTTTGCATCGACATTCACACATGAGGAGTTATTCAGCAAGGGGAATGCCAGAGGTGTATTCAACTCTGGCAGTAAGCTACAGAATCTTGAAATAACTGGGAGTAAAGTGGAGGAGAAACTGTTGAAGATAAACACAAGAAAGGCGCCCGGGGTGGATGGGATCTATCCAGTTATATTAAAGGAGGCAGCAAAGGAAGTAAGCAAACCCTTAGCCATAATTATGAGAGCTTCCTTGGACTCAGGCGAGGTACCCATAGACTGGAAATTTGCAAATGTGACCCCAATTCACAAAGGAGGATCAAAGGCTGACACAAATAATTATAGACCTGTGAGCTTAACTTCTGTTCCAGGAAAATTAATGGAGGCACTGGTTAAAGAAGCACTGCAGGATCATTTAGACAAGACTTCAGTTATAGCTCAGACACAGCATGGTTTTGTTAAGGGGAAGTCTTGCCTGACCAACTTGATTGGATATTATGATGCAGTCACAAAAGAACTGGATGCAGGGAATAACTTTGATATTATATACTTGGATCTTAGAAAGGCTTTTGATACTGTTGCACATGGAAGACTGCTACACAAATTGGAGCAGTGTGACATTGGAGGCAAATTGCTGCTATGGATAAAGGGGTGGTTGAGGGGGAGAAGACAGAGAGTGGTAATCAATGGACACTGCTCATCGTGGACTAATGTTATTAGTGGAGTCCCTCAGGGCTCAGTGTTGGGTCCATTATTGTTTTCTGTATTTATAAATGATATTGATGATGGTATATCAAGCTTAATGTCCAAGTTTGCAGATGATACAAAGGTTGGCAGGGTTGTCAAGGACACTACTGACACTATGCTGCTGCAACAGGATCAGGAAAGGTTGAGCAGATGGGCTGAGAGGTGGAAAATGAAGTTTAACATTGACAAATATAAAGTACTACACATGGGAAACAGCAACCCCAGAACAACGTATCAACTCTGTGGTACTACACTGACAGTGGTAGAGAATGAAAGGGACTTGGGGGTGGTTGTGCAGGCAGATATGAAGTTCTCTGAGCAGTGCAGACAGGCTGCAAGAGTAGCTCATGGAGTATTGTCAATGATACACAGGAATTTTTCCAGCAGGGATAAGGAGGTGATTATTCCATTGTATAAGGCAATGGTCAGGCCACACCTAGAGTACTGTATACAGGTCTGGAGGCCTCATTTCAAGAAGGATGTAGAGCTGCTGGAACGAGTACAGAGAAGGGCAACAAGATTAGTGAATGGAACAAAGGGGTGCTCTTACGAAGAAAGGCTTAAGTTTTGCAAATTACAGTGTCTGGAGACTAGGCACTGGCGAGGTGATCTGATAGAGGTGTATAAAGCCTTGAATGGTTTAAGCATGCTCAATGCTGATGGGATTCTTCCTCTAGCTCAGAAAAATCACCTGAGAGGGCATAAATTCAAATTGAGGAAAGACAGATGTAGGATAGACGTGAGGAAATTTGCCTTTAGCCAGCGGGTGGTTGGTTGGTGGAACAGACTTCCATCCCTTGTGGTGGAGGTTGATAGCCTAAATAAGTTTAAGGCTCAGCTGGACAGGTATTTGGAACGAACAGAGGGGTGAAGTGGAAGTGGGTTTTTTTTTTTTTTTTTTGGCTGATGCTGCATAAGCTTGCTTTCTTGCATCAAATGCCTCTACTAATGCTAATGCTAACTAGGTTGTCACTATTGCAGAAACAGGGCACCTGCCCACCCACCAATGAGTAAGCCAACAAGCTTCAAAACGCTGCTGTCAGAGTGGTGGTATCCGCTGAGAATAAGTAACATTAGTCTTCTCCACTGGTGAAGCTTTACTTATTCAAAGCAGTGCAATATCTCGGCCACTCATTGAGAAGATCGATTCACAATATGAGACAATTAAAACGATGCCAATTATTGACTTGGACAGTTCACTATGAATAAAACATGGTGCAAAGGCATTGACCTGTTCAATAGTGAATCTTAAGCGTAGTCCCATTGCTTCATGCAAAATAATTGCCTTATTATATGTAGGTATATATAACAGTATGTATAGAGGTCGGAAGAGATTATTTGAATTAAATAGATATATCTATATTAATGATTAAAGTTTAAGTAAAACTAAATGCAACTGGGCATAATATTTTTAAGAATTATAATTATCTATATAATAACAGTGTAAAAACACCATAGACAACTCTTAAAGGAAAAAACTACGATAGTAGTGTAAAGGGCATCATTTCAACTGTATCTCATATTGTGCTCATCCTTTACAACGAGTTACCATGTATTGCACAAATATCAGGGTGCCTGCTCACTCACTGATGAAAGGTCAACAAGCTTTGAAACGGTGCCTTCTGGGTGGTGGTACCCACTGAGAATAAGTAACAGTAGTCTTCTCTATTTGTGAAGTGTTACTTATTTGAGGTTGTGCAATACACAGTAACTTGTTGTGAAGGATGAGCATGATATGAGATTCAGCTGAAATTGTACCCTTTACACTACTATCGTAGTTTTTCCCTTTAAGAGTTGTCTATGGTGTTTCTACACCATTATTATATAGATAATTATAACTCTTAAAAATATTATGCCCAGCTGCATATTTAGTTTTACTTAAATGTTATCATGTACACCTTTTGCATCTCTCATATTGTTGAATTACCTTCACATCATGTTTGCAATACCAGGGTGCCTGCCCACCCACCAATGAAAGGCCAACAAGCCTTGAAACAGTGCCATCTGGGGGGTGGTGGTGGTGCCCACTGAGAATAAGTAACAATAGTCTTCTCTATTAGTGAAGCGTTACTTATTCGAGGTTGTGCAGTACATGGTAACTCATTTTGAAGGAAGAGCACAATATGAGATACAGTTGAAATGATACCTTTTACACTACTATCATAGTTTTTTCCTCTAAGAGTTGTCTATAGTGTTTTTACACCGTTATTATTTAGATTAATGATTAAAATGTGAGTAAGACACACACAGGTAGTATATTATTGCATAGCAAGGCATAGCTCACATTGGAAATGAGAAAGTGATATGCTTATTTTTTTTTACTCATATCATAAGAGGATATCTAGATTTTAAAATTAGTTTCTCTATATGGGAATATTATTAAAAAATTTCCAAACAGTACAAGACTTATTTTTGATTGGAGCTGTTTTACATGTGAAAGTCGGACATGCTTCATTCTTGCTACTTGAACTGGCTTTCCTCCACATATTATGGCTACATTTATCGGCAAATTTTTTTCAGCCCACCGTGCTGGATGGTAATGGCAAACTAAAGTGTCAAATTTTTACTATGGCATAAGAGGATAACTATCTTTTACCTTTTGTTTCTCTATGTGGGGTAGGCTCTTTGGCTGCAGATAAAAAGTCACAAACAGTAAGTTGCCTCTTTATTTTGATTAGAGCTGTTTTATAAGAGAAAATCCAGCTGGTTCTCCTTCTGCACACATTACTGCCCTGTTAATATGAAACACAGCCATAACATTTGTGGACAGGCATCAATTCTGATAACAAAATAAAGCACGTCTTTCACAATAGCTTGGACCAAAAATAAAAAGTCGCATACTATTTGGAAATTTTTTTACAATGACACTTCATACAAAAACAAAAAAGTTAAAAGCTAGGTAATCTCTTGTGCCCTTAGTAAAAGCAAAATTGCTTAAATTGCTGAAATTAAATGAACAGCGAAAACAAAACTCTGACTGATAAAATTGATGGACCAGTGGTATGATAGATAATTAGATGTAGCAATGCCAACTAACTTGCCAATTCATTTAGTGGCATCACTTATTCAGATTTTATTAAATAAATTCTGTTGACATTTCATTATTCCTTTCTCAGCTGTATTTACAATATGGGGTGTACTTAGAAATCTTTATTGCAATAATAATAATAATACAAATGGATACATTGCAATATTGCCCTTGATTGCCACCAGACCAGGGGTTAACAGTGATAATACAGTATGTAAGACAAATGGATAAATAATAATAAACAGAGAACATTGATAAATTGAACATAAGGAAATACATATATGGATGCATTAAAGAAAGTACAGCTCAAAACTCAAAGTATAAAACAGTTATATACACCACAATATACAAATCACATACAAGTGGAAACAAATAATTTTATATAGTAATATAAAGTAGGAAATGTTCTTTGCACTGAACAGAAGTAGTTAGTAGTTTCATTACTCATTGTAATACTGAAAAGATTGTAAGTCATCTTCATATCAGATGGTATTGTTGGCTTGCGGCATTAAGACGAGCTTTGAGGAGACGGATCAGGAACAGGGAAGTAAAATTCAGGGATGTGGCATCTCTTTTTACTGTCACAAGCAAACTTATTAAGGTCAGCATCTAAAGTCTGGGCACATGCGAGTAGCTGAAAAGGCAAGAACCAGTTGGATAGGTGGAGATGGCTGAGATGTGGGCACAGAGTTGGAGTCGCTCTGAGGGAAGGCTGAGGGACTTTTCAAGAGCACAAGTCCCAGAATGATGGTGCCGAAATCTTGCCAATGATCATTTTGACAGTTATGGTAAGATTTTTCACCCTATTCATCGTGGGGAGTCTGTGAATTTGTATCAAACTGGCCATTTCAGTTGTCCTTAACTTGGAGGAAGCTTGGAGCAAGAAACATTTGATGGAGTGTTTTAGTGTGACAAACAAGTTTCAGATTCTTATTGAAATATGATAATTTCAAGGTGGTGTGGTTTTTTTGTAAATATTAGCTTGGTTGGTTATATCGGAATAACGCCAAAGTTTAGTGCATTGAATGCCTTATAAATACGGCAGTGATTGATAGTTTTATGTTACCATTTTATGCCGCCAACATTTTCAAAATTTTTTTAGCATAATAAGTAAAAAAAATTTTTTTATTGTAACTAGTGAGTATTTTTAGAGAGCCAAAAAACAAGTTTATAAAATTTTGAATCATTATGAAAAAATATAAATAAAATTAATAAGCATTACAATCCACTGGTAAAAGTTCAAGTATGGTATATTGCAAGCACAATTCAAAAAGCTGAATACTTTCAATTATGTACTTATTTTTTAATTTAAATAAAATTAATAAAGCATTGCAATCCACTGATAAAAGGTCAAGCTAGCACACTACAAGAACAATTAAAATCTGAATACTTTTTAAAATTTTTTTTTAAATAGTATCATATCACTAAAAGTACCATAGTCTCTGTCGGAGTAGGAGATATCAATTGCGTTGCAAAAAAAAGAGCAATAATACTGCCAGGTTAAGTAAATTACAGTCACTAAAATCTAATTTCACTCTTTGAATATTTAAAATTCTATGTATATGAATATCTATGTACAGGAACTCCCCAACTTACGTAGTACTTGACTTACGGAAGTTTTTACATACGTATTTGCTGGCTGGTGCAGGTTTAAATAAATCGTGGAAACGTATTTTGCATCTGGTAGGAATAAATGGAAGTATCGTGAAAATATCGTAATGTGAACCCAATAACACTATTGTTTGTTTTTTTTTTTTTTCTGTAATTCGTTCCAAGTCCTTGGAAGTTGAAAATTTCACTATATTACTAACATTAGTAAAATAATAAGAGGAGTTTACTTCAATGTAGTACGTAGAACACTTCCGTATGATACCCTCCAGAAATTAAAACAGAAAAAACGAAAAAATCGACAACTTACCGGTACATTAGAGTAAAATATAAATAATTAAATAATCAATTTAACACAATTCAAATCAATTTAAAACAATTAAAAATCAAATTAATGCAATTAAAATAATCTAACGAAAATATTCAAAACGATTTTCCTTCCCGAAGTTGACAACGCTTTTCGACTGTATGTCGTGATCACAGGAATGAAAATTACCGAATCGGGTTAAACCTGATACTTAAATAGAAATTATTTGTCCTCGCGCATGCGCGTAAAGGTCCACGCATCGGAGATCAAATATGGCCACCGAACATTAACAGAATTCTCGTGTAATTTAATTTCAACGGTTTCTGCAATTAATAGTCGCGTATGATTACGTTGAACGTTAAGTATTTTGGCCTCGTTAAATAAAAAAGTATGTTTTTCGTTAATGGCATGAAAGGCTAATTCTGACGCTGCTGAACGAGAAGCACGAACCGAGGCTTCATGTTGATTTACACGAATATTAAGAGAAAATCGGGTCGAACCTTGGTAAGACGAGTCGCAATCACCACAAGAAATGTTGTATACCAGATCATTAATTTGTGTTGCGAACGTTGAAAGAACCGAGCGATTGTTCAGTATAGTGTGTAACTTCCGTATTGGCCTAGCTACAATTTTAAATTCGGTATCTTTAAAGAATCTGTTAAGCTGTTTGTGCCACTATTCAACAGAAATAAAGTATTTTTTGATATTACTATTGTTGATTGGTGTAGTATTTTGTATCCTATCCTTAGCTTGTACCCTAATTCGGTTTATTGTGGTAATGGAATAACCCCTGTTTAAGAATCTGCTAGTTAATATTTGTATTTCTGAGTCCAAAGCAGATTCTGTTGTTGAATATTTATAGGCATTAAGAAATTGATTAAAGATAATCGATCTTTTGTAGGTGAATGGGTGATAGCTATTATAATGTAGAAGCATACCGGTGTTTGTAGGTTTTCGATAGATGCTAAATTGTATTTTATTCGAGTCCCGGGTAAGCGTGAAATTTAGAAAGTTTAATGACTTTGTATCCGTATCCTCCCTTTCTAATGTAAATTTGAGTCTAGAATGAATATTATTAAACGAATGTAAAATGTCTTGGATAGTACTACTATCGGTAATAACTAGATCATCATCTAAATACCTCCCATAGTATGTGATACGGGGTCGAAAAGGTGTCAAATGTATCTGCTCAATCGTTGAGAGATAGATCTCTGACATTAAGCCACTCAGGCTCAAACCCATTGGTAATCCAAAAATTTGTTTGTACACCTTGTCTCGAAAGGTGATGAAGTTAGCCTCAACTAACAGTTTAATTAAGTGAAAAATTTCCTTAATAGGTAGCTTCGTATAATTAATCGGTGTCGAGTTTTTATTTAACATATCCCAAATACTATCTAATGTGTATTCAACGTTTACATTCGTATATAATGAGGTAACATCTAGTGAGAATAAATTGTCATTGTCGCCGAGTCTACAGCCTTTAAGCTTATTAAATAATGTATCGTAGTTCTTAATCCCAAATTGTATTACCTGTCTAAAGGGTTTTATAATGTTATATACATGTGTGGCTAAGGATGAAAATGCCGAGTTCCTGTAGGAAACAAGAGGTCGAATAGGACCTATTGTTTTTCTAATATTATTATCAACGTAGAACATATTGAGTAGTACAGCTCTGATTCATACTATCTAACTATATTCTTAAACGATTTATCTCTCTAAAAAGTCATATTTATAATGGAAATTGCACTACCCTTTTATCTTTATTATATGTTCCCGTTACAAGAATCAATTTTGAATGCCTTTGTGATATTTTTCTAAAGCACGTTTCTGGAAGGCACAACCAGAAAATGATAGAAACAATTTGCACTTTCCAGTTTATTGGGCTTTTCTGTTAGTGCAAGAAATTACAAATGGGTAGTAAACTCGATCTTATTGCATTTGCAATAATACCGATAACTGCAATTGTGTGGGTTTCTACACTATTAGAGTGAAATGTGTTCCCCTTCACTGAAATCTTCAATCATATAAAAAACAAATTTTCATAAACTTCTCTTCATTCCTGTTTACGTATTACAATGATGAAGGGAAAGAGACCAATGAAAAGTGCAAGTGGTGGTAGTGCCAGGAAATGAAAAAAAAAAGATTTAGAAATGAAGATGAAAATTATTAAAAAGTACGAAGCAGGACAAAGTTTGTCATCTATTGCAAGGGAATTAGGTCTCGCTGCTTCAACAGTGAATACTATTTTAAAGGACAGTGCACTTATAAAAGAACATGTCAAAGGATCAACGCACTTAAGATCAACAGTGATCACAAAACAGCGTTCAGGTGCTATATCGAAGATGGAAAAGCTATTAATAATATGGATGGAAAATCAAATTCAGAAGCGAGTGTCCAGGAGTCTAATGATCATTCAAGCAAAAGCAAGAAGTATTTATGAAGATATTAAGGATAAGTACGGTGAACCCCAACCCAAGTTCGTGACAAGCAAAGACGTCGATTCTGGCAATGATGCTTGAGAGGTAAAACTTACTGATGTTATACTTGTCTCCTCTTATTTTGTAATTTTATAATTTTGAAATTTTTTTAAATTGCACGCTTTTGTAATTTTTCCTGCGCATGAGATAAAAAATTGAATAAATACAATAAATAATTCTATTTACATGTTCGGCGAACGTTTCTTTTTTGATTCAATCAATTCAGCAAGTGCTGCACAAGCATGGGGGAAATGCTGACTTACGTAAAATCCGACTTATGCAGCATTTCGCAGAACGCAACCCTTACGTAAGTCAGTGAGTTATTGTATAAACACACACATGCTGTATGGAGAAGGGGTTATGCTCCTAGTTAAGAAGCACATAAAATCCTAGGCTGCACATTTAATTGACGTATGGGTGGCTAGTGTACTGTTGAGTCAGTTTGGTATGACGTAAGCATTGGAGAAAACAAAAATGAGAGTAGGAGGGTGTTATAGTCCTAGTGACTGTGATAAGTATAACAAACAACTGTACAGATAAATGGAGTGAGCCAGTAAATTAGAATGTCTTATAATAGGAATTTTAATGTTGCAGCTATTGACTGGAACATGTGGTCATTCACAGAGCTGAAACACTTTTGTGGATTTATTGGATGACTGTTTCCTACACCAGCATATTAGAGAGGAAATGAGAGAAAGATCTGATTATCAGCAGCAATTGTTGATGCATTAAGAATCTGTAGATAAAAGAACCACTAGGTGGCATTGATCACAGAGTATTGATGATTTACTTAGAGATGTAAATCTCTAAATCTCTGGTGCCTCCAGGCGGGCAGGAGCAGCAGTACATAACACATATGCTTCTTGATTAGACCGGGGTTCGAGCCTGTGACCACCAAATACAGAGGATGCGGAAAGGTCAGGGAATGACCATCGCATATCCCGGAGCAATATGGCCTTAGTTGCTAATGCTCCTAAAAACCAAATAATAAACAAACAAACTCTAAATCTCTTGCTGTCAATTTTACTTAGAAATGTAAATCTCTAAATCTCTTGCTATCAAGGGCAAAAGGTTTTTGCTTTTCTAAAAGTGACTACAGTAGTTTCAGACAAACTTTAAAATCTATTCAGTGGGAGTCACTGATGATATGAATTCTAAATAGTAAACAAGCATTTGTTATGCAATAATAGATGCTACTAGGCCTTTTTATACGAAATAAGAGAAATTGTTTAAGGTTTAGACCTAAAGGAATGTCAGATGAACTTATGAGACTTGTTGTTGTTGTTGTTATTTGGTTTTTAGGAGCATTAGCAACTAAGGCCATATTGCTCCGGGGATATGCGGTGGTCATTCCCCGACCTTTCTGCATCCTCCGTATTTCAAGAAGCCTGTGCTATGCACTACTGCTCCTGCCCACCTGGCTACGGAGGCACCATGAGATTTGTTGTAGAAAGAAAAAATGTATGGGCTGTATATAAATTATCAGGTGATACAGAAGCCTACAGTAGATATGAAATAGTTTCCAATCAAGCCACAAAAGAGGTTAGGCAACCTGAGGCAGATTATTAGATGTCTCTGGAAAAGAAAAGTAGCAGAAACTTTATTACTTATATAAATGCTAGAAAGAAGGAAGGAAAAAGGAGATGCATTGCATTCATCCACTAAATATAGATGGTTTAACTTTTGTTTGATCCTGCTCAGGTTGCTGATAGTCTCAGTGTATATTTTGAATCTACATTCACACAATTTTTAGGGATGGGGATGACAGAAGTGTATCAGATTCTAACTGGACTCTAAATGATTTTGTGATAACTGAGAGAAAAGTGGAAGAGAAACTGTTGAAGCTAAATGGAAAAAAAAGGCACTTAGGGTAGATAGAACGTATCTAATTATATTAAGGAAAGCAGCAAAAGAGGCCAGCAAACCGTTAGCCTTATGAGAACTCCTTTCAGTTAAGAGGCTGTACCTATAGACTGTAGATGTGAGAATGTACACAAAGTGAGGAAGGATCGAGGTATGATGTGAGTAATTACATCTAATTAGCATGACTTCTATTCTATAAAAAAATAATGGAGTTACTGGTTAAAGAAGTAATGCAGGAATGCAATTATACTGTAGTCACAGCAGAGATTTCTTAACAGCGATCTTGCGTGACCAATTTGATTGGATACTAACGTGCAGTAACAAAAAAACTGAATGCAGAAAAATGGTTTTGTCATTATATACTTAGATTCCAGAAAAGCTTTTGATATTGTTGCACATAAAGGACTGCTGTAGAAATTGGAGCAGTGTGTCATTATGGGCAAGTTACTGCTGTGGATAAAGATGGTTGGGTGGGAGAAGACAGAGGGTGGTTGACAGTGAGTCCTACTCTTCCTTGACTAATGTTGTTAGTGGATTCCCCAAATTCAGTGCTGGGCTCATTCTTGTTTTTGATATTTATTACTGATATTGATGAAGGCATATCAAGATTAATGTCTAAATTTGCAGGTGATATGAAGGTTGGCAGAATGGTTAATGATGATAATCAAAGTACTGTATTTCCCCATATATAAGACGCACCTTTTTTCGAAAAATTTGGGTCTAAAAACTGGGTGCGTCTTATACAGTGGTTGTAGATTTTTTTTACTTGCATTTTCCGCTTTTTTGCGCTTGTTGTCTTTGCGCTCATTGTTTCGCACTTGTTACCAGTATATTAGGCTACATTTTGCTACGTTCTGCCCAGAAATGGCTCAGAAAAGATATTCATACAGTGCTGAATTCAAGTTAAAAGTGATTCAGTTTGCAAAAGTGAATGGAAATCGTGCTGCTGAACATAAGTTTGGTCCTCCTCCAACTGAGAAAACAATCCGAGACTGGCTACAGGAAGAAGAAACCCTACTTCCCAGTTATAATGGAGTCGCTGGTTAAAGATGCATTGCAGGATCATCTAGACAAGACTGCATCAATAATTCAAACACAGCATGGGTTTGTTAAGGGAAAGTCTTGTCTGACAAATTTGATTGGTTATTATGATGTGGTCACAAAGGAACTGGATGCAAAAAATAATTTTGATATCATATACTTGGATTTCAGGAAAGCTTTTGACACTGTTGCGCATGGAAGACTACTGTACAAATTGGAGCAGAATGGTATTAAGGGTAAGTTGCTACAATGGATAAAAGCGTGGTTGAGTGGGAGAAGACAGAGGGTGGTAATCAATGGGTGCTGCTCTTCGTGGACTAATGTTATTAGTGGAGTCCCACAGGGTTCGGTGTTGGGTCCACTGTTGTTTTGTGTATTTATCAATGATATTGATGAAGGTATATCAGGCTTAATGTCGAAGTTTGCAGATGACACAAAGGTTGGCAGGGTTGTTAATGACAGTAATGGCAGTGTGCTACTGCAACAGGATCTAGATAATTTGGGCAGATGGGCTAAGAAGTGGCAACTGAAGTTCAACCTTGA
Organism: Mastigoproctus giganteus; assembly: GCF_048544385.1. NCBI lineage: Eukaryota > Metazoa > Arthropoda > Arachnida > Uropygi > Thelyphonidae > Mastigoproctus > Mastigoproctus giganteus. Next base: position 70,698,516 of record NC_143581.1, read on the forward strand.
CAAATGCAAAGTACTGCATATGGGTAGAAGTAACCCCAGAGAAACGTACCAACTGTGTGGTACTACAATTAAGGTGGTAGAAAATGAAAAAGACCTGGGAGTAATTGTGCAGTCAGATATGAAGTTTTCTGAGCAGTGCAGACAGGCTGCAAGGGCGGGTCATGGGGTTTTGTCAATGATATATAGGAATTTTGCTAGCAGGGAAAAGGAGGTGATTGTCCCTCTGTATAAGGCAATGGTCAGGCCACGCCTTCTACAACGACAGATGGAAGTTTGTTCCAGCAATTAGGAAGGGCCTCATTTTAGGAAGGATGTAGATTTGCTTGAGCGTGTACAGAGAAGAGCAACACGATTGGTGAGGGGAATGAAGGGATTCTCTTACCAAGAGAGGCTTAAGTTCTGCAAATTGCAGTGGCTGGAGACTAGGCACCTGCGCGGTGATCTGATTGAGGTCTATAAGGCCTTGAATGGGTTGAGCACGCTGAATTCTGATGGGATCCTTCCACTTGTTCAGATTACCAACCTACGGGGACATAAGTTCAAATTAAGAAAGGACAGATGTAGAATAGATGTGCGGAAATTTGCCTTTAGCCAGCAGCTGGTTAATTGCTGGAACAAACTTCCATCTGTCGTTGTAGAAGTTGATAGGTTAAATAAATTTGAGGAACTGGACAGGCATTTGGAGGGAATGGTGTGATTTTTTTTTTTTTTTTTTGGCTGATGCTGCATAAGCTCCTACACTTGCTTTCTTGCATCATGTGCCACTACTACTACTACTACTACTACTACTACTGAAAATGCCACAGCAGAAGAAGGCTTGTTATTTGTTATTTGGTTTTTAGGAGCATTAGCAACTAAGGCCATATTGCTCCGGGATATGCGGTGGTCATTCCCTGACCTTTCCGCATCCTTCGTATTTGGTGGTGACGGGCTCGAACCCCGGTCTAATCAAGAAGCGTGTGCTACACACTGCTGCTGCTCCTTCCCACCTGGCTACGGAGGCGCCGCAGAAGAAGGCCATTAGAGGCAAGTCAGCAAAATGGCCTAATTTAGAGAGGGAATTGAAGATATAGATTGAGGAGTAAAGGGCAATTGGAATTCCTGTTTCCACAAAGATGGTTCAGCATGAGGCAAGAAGAATTTGCTGATGAAAAAGAAGTTACTGATTTCAAAGGAGGACACAATTGGTGCATCAGGTTCATGAAATGGAATGGACTAAGCATGCGTACACACACCAGACTTGCCCAAAAGATACCTGGAAGCTATGAGCACAATGTCCTTGAATTTCATCGTTTCGTCATTCAATGTCGGAAGACACATCAGTTTGAGTTGGGACAGATTGCAAATATGGACAAAGCCCCCCCCCTCAATTTGATGTCCCAAGTAACAGAACTGTTGATAAGAAGGGGGGGGGGGAGTGAAAACTGTAACTGTGAAGACAAGTGGACATGAAAAGAGCCATTATACATTTGTTCTAGCTTGTTGTGCCAACGGAACCAAGCTGCCTCCTATGCTGATTTTCAAATGCAAAACAATGCCTAAAGAAGACATTCCTCGAGGAGTGATTGTCCACGTTCATGACAAGGGTTGGATGGATCAGGATGGGATGAAGATCTGGTTTGAGAAAGTTTGGAGCAGGAGACCAGGTGGGCTCTTACGAAAACATGCCCTATTGGTGCTTGATCAGTTCAGGGCACACATAACAAAAAATACAAAGAAGATTGCTGCAGAGCAAAAAACAAAACTTCCCGTCATACCTTGACATCCCAGCTCCAACCACTTGATGTCAGCATTAACAAACCCTTCAGAGCTGCTATGAGAGATGAATGGAACCAATGGATGAAGCCTTCTGGGGACAATTTGACACCAGCAGGACGAGTGAAGACACCAACTATAGAAGAAGTTTGTACCTAGGTGAAAAGATTCTGGGATAATATCAAGATTGAGATCGTTCTTAAGTCATTTAAGAAGTGTGGCATTTCAAATGCCATAGATGGAACTGAGGATGAGGCAATATATGAAGACAGTGATTTGTCATCAGACACAGATGAGGACAAGCTAATGGATGGGAGTTTTGACAGTGATGAGTTATACGAATTTTATGATGAATAAAACTTGAGTTCAATAACTTTATGTAATACATTTTTTTTTCAAATTTCGGGCCTGAAAATTAAGGTGCGTCTTATACATGGGAGCGTCTTGTACATGGGGAAATAGGGTATGTTACTGCAATAGGATCTAGATATATCAGGAGGATATGCTGGAAAGTGGCAGTTGAAGTTTAACAAGTGCAAGGTATTTCATGTGGGTAGCAATAATCCCAAATTAACATACCAATTGTTTGGTACCATCAGGATGGTGGAGAATGAAAAAGACCTGGGGGTAATTTTGCAGTCAGATATGGAGTTCCCCGACTGCAGATGGGTTGACAATACAGCTCATGGAGTTTTGTCAATGATATTCAAGAATTTTTCCAGCAGAAATAAGGTGGTTATTATCCTATTTTATAAGGCAATGGTTAGGCCACATTTAGAGTACTGCATATAGGTCTGAAAGTCTCATTTTAGGAAGAATGTTGATCTTTTGGAATGGGTGCAGCAAAGAGCAACAAGTTTAGTGAGGGGAACAAAAGGGTGCTCTTATTAGAAAGTGCTTCATTTCTGCAAAGTGCATTTTGAGACTAGGCACCTGCAAGGTCTGATGAAATCCTTCATCATATTCAGACTACCCACATGAGGATGTATCATTTTAATTTAAGGAAGGATGGTTGCAGGATATATGTGTGGAAATTGCCTTCAGCTAGCAGGCAGTTGTTTGTCAGAATAAACTCCCATCTGGTTATAAGTGGGTTGTCAGAATAAATTCAAGGCAGAATGAGATAAAATATTAGAGAAGGTGTGGTGTGGAGAGGTGATATTGGGAGGTTTTTTTGTTTTTGTTTTTTTTTGCTTATGCTATATAAGCTTGCTTTCTTGCATCATTTGTCACTACTGATGGTGGTTCTTGTATTTTCTGAAAGGGTGGACTAAAGCAATTTGATCATATTTCACCATGATTTTCATTCTAAAACAGGCAGCCATGATGTTTTCCATTTTGGCGGGTATCCCCTTCAGCCTCTATCCAGGACTGCTACTATATACACGTAACATAATCTACATACAGTGTACTAAATAAACTAGCTTTTGAAAGATGGCATTCCAGTATTTTCTGAAATTGTGTGTGATCATTAATGAAATAAAATAAATGTAATACAGTATATTGAAAATGTACTTCAAGTTCAATAAGTAACACTGTCCTGCTTTGTATATAATTTACAGTTGCATTTTGCAATTTATAACTGAAATAAGCCAAATTGATCGACTAACTGATTACTATCATTATTTAAATGGGATATTTTTATCATTGCTCATATTTCTAATGCAGTTTGTTGTAGTGTATTAAGCTGGTTATTAAATGATTAAAATAAAGAGCAATAGTAATATGTAAGAATTATTTTAGTACAGGTCGACCATCACTAATCCGGTTCCACCGCTAATTCAGACATAATTTCCGCGAACGTAATTTCAAATTTCCCTGGTTGGCGCACTGACCTACACTACTGTTTTGGTGGTGTTGGTTGCAGCATCAAATGTTGGCACGAACTTGTAAACACTGGCAACCCATTCCCATTTGTTTTTGTGCATTTATTATTATAAACTGCTCACATTTAGTCCCAGCCATTGTTCCATTCAACCCATTCCCATTTGTTTTTGTGCATTTATTATTATAAACTGCTCACATTTAGCCCCAGCCATTGTTCCAATGGATAAAGGAAGTGTCTCTCGTGGTGTAAAGCGCAAACACCGTACATTGTCCATAACAGATAAAGTTGAACTTCTTAAAAAACTTGACAGCTGTGTGTCTGTGAGAAGTTTAACTCTGCTTAATTGTAAATTCCAGCAATTTTTCTAAGTTCCTCTTATCTTAGGAATTTTCTTTTAGCCATTCCTTTTTAGATTTTCTTTCTTTTTTTTTTACAACACACTTATACAAACTTGCGGAAAAACACAACAAACTTATTGCGACGTTTGAGAGTTTATTTTATCGTAATTAGTTTTATTGCAGTGCTCGCCGCGAGTGCAATAAACTAATCACAAACGACCTTCATGTGTACCGTAATAGTGTCACACTTATGTGGCTGACACAGCTTCTCAAGAAATAAAGTAACCAACATATGTGGCCACGTTGGCCACATATATGCGACATAAAAAAGTACTTTTTTTTATATATATTTTAAGCGAAAAAACGACAACACTGACATTATAATATTTATTTTAGAATTACTAATCAAATTATTTCCTAAATATTTTTTGGCCCCTGGGGAATTTTTTCTTAAACTAGCTTGGCAGTCAATGTGTTAAAGGTAGAAAGTGGTGGTTAGCTGTTGGGCAAAATGTATGTGCTAAAATAACCACCGGTGATCTGGCAAACTCGCTAATCCAGCCCCACAGGTTCCAGCGCTGCCAGATTAGTGATAGTCAACCTGAATAATGAATTCTGATAACAGTTTTGCAAAATCAGTTGCTTAATGTTCAGTATTATTGCATCATTAAATATCTAACTTCGTTGTTGATGGTTAAAATACAATTGTATGTTTTTCAGGGTAGATGAATTGGTAAATCAGCTTCGGCCATTAATGTCAAATGAAAACATTACAGACCTTGTGAAAGCACTTCCAAAGGGAATTAGGCTTATGAAAGCTATTGTTGATACAGTAGGCAATCCTGAAGTTAGAACAATGATAGGTAATGAATAAATTTTATATACATCTAAATTTTTAATGATAATATTCTTCTGATTATATCTCAATATACTGTATTTTTATATATTTTTTTCAGAATATTATATTCTAAAACTGTACAGTGATTGAATTGTTGGTTATGTTGTTGCCCTGCTTGGTTCTTATATGAGTACAATGAATCTTAATTGACTTATTCACATCCATTCAGAATAAGATACTGATTTTAGCACCTATGAAAATAAATCAGGGACTACAAATCTGTTCTTATTATTCTGGATTTATTATAAAAGATTGCAAATCCTATTTATTCAGATAGAAAGGTATGTAATTTCTGATATATTCATTCATCTATTTCAGAGTTCAAACTTTGCATTTTCCAGTTTTTAGTAATTTTAGGAATGCCAGCATGACTTTTCTTTTAAATTGGATCCCAAAATAATAAAGATATGTGGATAATTCTCAGCAGAAAAAAAAATTATTTATATATATATATATATATTTTTTTTATAGTTATACAAAAAATAGTTTACTTGCCTAAATGTAGCCTAAATATAATGTATATGTATTGTTATATTATATTATATATAATGTTATTTTAAATGTGCACTTGTGATAGTAATAAATAAACAAAAACATTTATAAGATTTACTATGGATTGTTTCAGTTAATGGTTACTATTAACTTAAGTGCTGCTTTAATTTTTCTTCCAAATTGATAAATGTAATTGCACCATGAAAAAACTGCACAGATAACTTTCACAAAGACAATACCTTTCTAATAAAAACAATATCCAGCCATTCGTCAGTGGCAATATAGAATGAAAAGGTATTATCCCATACAGATCTTCACTTAACCAAGATGAAACCTCACTTTTGAGGAGCATTTCCATCAAACAAGAAGCAAAACTTATGGAGCATTTTGGACAATATAGCAACAGTTAACAGGCCGCCATAATGTATCACTAATATACCAATATCTAACAAGATGTTGCACACCCATAACTCTTCCCATTATTCTTCAGAGATCTGGGCCTCAGCACCAGCATGCTATTCAGAAAAGACATTTAGCATTGAATATCGGATCTTATGATGGTTAAACTGACGAGGAGGGACGTTCACTTGGAAATACCCAGTTTTAGGAAAACAACGAGACACTCTGTCGAAATTACTAATCAGAAGGGTAGATATTCCTAATATAAATGATATTATCACAGATCCCATCAGAGGAGTGCACAGAATCCTTGTCTTCCCTTCAGGATGAATTTAACAACTTTGCCTGCCTCAATACTGAGCAAATGCCATAAAATATTTCAGCGAACCTTAAATAGGCCCTCACGAACTAATTGAAAATAAAGCATGCAGAAAAATCCATGAGAATCTATATTGCAACCATGCTCAACTCGTACCTGAACTCATAAGAGGATATGTAGCAATGAAGAACCAACTGTGAAATGAAATCCTATATCTGAAGAAGCAGTGACGCTCACTTTGTATAATTGGACAGTACTATACTTATTAACCTATCTCAACAATCTGCCTTCAGCTTACCCAGATTTTTAGAATATGCCCTTTTAGAGTCTAAACTATCTAATTCTATATATATTAATTTAATTACATATGTGTATATATCAAATAATAATATGCCTTTAGCTTGCAAGCAGTACAGGGGTGAATGTTGAAAGTATTTTTCTGTTTTTAGTTAAGAAATTAAGAAAGCAGTGGTGTTATTAAAAGTGTAATAATGTTAGCACATACTATGTAACAGAATCACATGATAAACATTTTATGCAATACTTGTTTTGTCTCTTTTTTTGCAAAGTACTTGAACAGCACATGATACATCCATGGGGGATATCACTGTGTATGTATGCTCATTGCAAGGGTGAGAGGAGGCTAAGTGCATATTCAACATTCAGATTGGCTTATATGAGGGCTTGAAGAATAGGGTTGATGCCCTTGAAGGATTACAAGAGATGGACTCATTAAGCATTCAGCTGCCCAGTCGAACTCCAGCAGCAGAAAACATATCTTCCACAGCAGAGATCCTTGGTCTTGTAGGAAATAGCTATACTTGCTGACTCCATTATCAGGAAACTGGGATATATATTGTGCAAAAAGGATAGGTGGAACAGGACTAGAGTCTGCCAGGAACTTAAAGTTAATGACGTTGCAGAGCAGCTGTCATCTTTTGAGGGCATTAAAAAGTGATATTATTATATCCATTGGTACTAATGATATTAAGAGTAGGAGATCTGAGGATTTAATTAACAAGTACAAAGCAATATTGAGAAAAAAGTTGCAAGTTAGAATTGAAATGAAAGTGTCCACAATCCTACCCAGACACAATAAGCGGGGATACATGATGAGAGCCTTGTCAATAAATGAGAGACTTTGCAAGTCTTATGGATGGAGTGGAATTTTTCTTAGCATGTACCGTGCTTGTTAACAGGAGGGACTGTTTCAAGATATTCCTTGAGCAGCATGGTGCATAGGTAAACTGTTGTTTGAAGATAATAAAGCACTCAGACCTATGTTGATATCATTATGTTTATTTCTGAATTGGAAACATGTACAAAATGCAGTCAAATGTTTCATGGTATTTTCTTACCACTTCCTCAGTGACAGCTGCCTTTACAATATCACCATCATAAAAGGTCATTTCAGTCACAAGAACGTGTTAGGATTGAGATACAATCCTAACACATTGAGATATAATCCTAACATACAATCCTTTGAGATACATGTCTAGCTTAGGGAGGGGAATGTACTATTCAAGTATAATTTGTATTTTTTGGGGGTCTCCAGGATTTCTCTTATATGCCGCAGTTGCATCTGTAAGGGAAGTGCGACAATGTGGGTGTGTAGTGTATGTGTTATTCTGTTGAATGTTAAGTGCCAACACCTGGTCGCCAGCCCCCCTGACTCCCATCCCCAGCCATGTAGAGGTGTGCCAGAGACCCAAAACTAAAAGTCTTGTACTGGGGCTTCCAGGGATTATCTGGAAACTCCTAGGTAAATTATGAAAAGAAATGGGATAATAGTGGAAGAAGTAAGGAAAGGAGGGGAGAATGGGAAAGTATTAGAAAAGATGGGAGATGAAAAAGAAAGGCATCTCCCAGAAAAAGGAAGAACAACTAGTAATAATGGGAATAGAAGAGAATAAGAAGAGAGTTAGTAGACTATCCATAAACATTATAATGAGAAATCTATGTATCTAGCACTTATGGATATTGAAAAATGATATTAAAATTATAGCTGTCATCAGAACAATGCAAAAAATTACTAAATTCCGACTATAATATTTGAAACACAAAACCAGCTGTCAACCAGACAGCAAAACAATTAATAAATACACTATATTACAGAATTTTGCTTAAATAAATTCAGTCTCCTCATCCAGTGCATGTTGGAGAGAGAGAGAGAGAGAGACAGACATTAATAAGCTTCTTCTTGCATTAACTTTCAAAGAACAACTCTAAATAAAAGATAAACAGACGTTGGAGTCAGATGTGTTCAAAGCCGCTAAGTGGATTTTCTTATTTATTCATTTGAAATTATTGTTTTTCTAAAACTTTTGATTTAACTTTAATAGTATAGCATTATTTTGTGATTTTCTGATTAATCTTGTGTAATTATTCTTTATTCGGCCTTGTAATTGCATAAAAGTATCGGTAAGGGTATCAAATCCACATGTTACAAGTTGCAGCTCTGCTGAACGAGAAGTTTTTTAGCCATATTTAGCCGCTATATTGACTAATTGTTACATCAAATTATTTTCTATAAGTAGCTTATAGATCTAGTCAGGATCCTTAGTTTATTCTGAATCGAGACAGTGAAATTTGGAAGTTAATTAATACTTAAGTGTCCGTATACCGTTTGTAACATGCAGCCATTATTATACGACACAACATTATATTCCTGAACTAGATAGCTTAAGCTTAGTATAGTACAGTATATAATATAATATTGTCAATTAATCAGTAAAATCTATTAATTTTGTTAAACTTTGTTGTCAATTAAATTGTACTTTTAACTAAATACATATAACGACTTTGATTACAAACGTAACATAATTAATTAACACATATCTTGATACGGAAGTTATATAAACAGAACTCGTAGGTAATACTTGATACTGAAAAATATATATAGCATTATAACTGTGTTGGGATACAAGTTTAGGGTTATAATTTTGTACTGAAATTGAAATTAAATCGAAATCAAGACTCAGACCGGAGCAGCAAAGCATAATCTCAAGCTGATGGGAGTGCTGTGGCTCAGGGGAGAACTGAGGGGGACAGTTTCCCTCTAAATCACAGCCTTTTAAAATGCACTGCTTGCATGATGTTGTGGAGCATTCGGGAACGGGACATGATATTGCCATGGGGAATGTCTTTGGTTGTGCGTGATGTAAGGAAATCAGGCGACAACTCAGCGTTGTTATGGGCCTATATGAGAGCTTGAAGACAGGGTGGATGCCCTCGAAGGATCTAAATTGAGGGGCCCATCAACCTCTCAGCTGCCCACATCAACGCCAGAGCTTGCAATTGGTCATCACACAACACAGCGGCAACCCCCCAAGGCAGAATGCGCTGGTCCCACAGGAACTAGTAGTTGTTGGTGACTCTATTGTCAGGGAAACGGGGAACATGCTTTGTAAACAGGATAGGTGGAACAGGACCAGGGTATGTCTGCCAGGGGCAAAGGTTGATGACGTTGTAGAGTGGATATCATCTTTTAAGGGCACAAAAGGTGATATAGTTGTACACATTGGCACTAAAGAGTAAGAGACCAGCAGAATTACTTAACAAGTACAGGTCACTGTTGAAAAAAAGCTGTGAATTAGGGTTGAATTTGAAAGTGTCTGCAATTCTGCCCAGACGCGATAGGAGGGAGTATATGATGAGAGCCTTGTCGAACAATTCGGCCCTGGAAAGATTGTGCAAGGCTCAAGGGGCAGAATTTTTTTCAGCCTGCTCTGTACTTGTTAACAGGAGAGACTGCTGCTACAGGGATGGGATACACTTAAATAGAAAGGGTGCAAGAATATTTGCTGATGCTATCAAGGCAGTGTTAGGTGGGTCGGAAAACTGCTAGCTTGGGGGGATACAAGGACCAATAGATAAATAGTAGCCACTGGCAGAGGTGAAAGTGATTCTTGCACTGCTTCTATTGGAATGAGCTGCAGCCTGGAAAATAAGATGCAGGATATTTCAGAGACTGCTGGGAATCATTGGGGTACAAGTAAACACATGGGTTGTGTTAGGGTAGCTAAGAATAGGAACAGGTGCATGTATACTTGCTTGTACACCAATGCTAAGAGTTTGGTAAATAAATTTGATGAATTTGAGGTATTGCTCAAAACATCAAAGGCAGATATTGTTGGGATATCAGAGACGTGGTTTCACACAGATATGAGGAATGCAGAACTGAAATTTGGTGAGTACAATGTGTACAGAAAGGATAGACAGGATAGGAAGGGAGGAGGGGTTATGCTATTAGTTAAGAAACACATAAAATCCAAGGAAGTGAAGCCAGTCGACATCGCTAGACAGTGCAGTGTCGAGTCAGTTTGGTGTGACATAAGCATTGGGAGATCAAAATTGAGAGTAGAAGTGTGCTATAGGCCTAATGACTCTGATGAGTATAATAAGAAACTGTACAGGAAATAGTGGGCCAGTAAATCAGAGACTCTTATAATGAGGGATTTTAATTTCCCAGATATTGACTGGAATTTGTGGGTTGGTCACTCACACACTAGCAAGGCTTTTGTGGATTTATTGGATAATTGTTTTCTACGTCATCATGTTCGAGAGGCAACTAGAGGGAGTAATACTCTTGATTTGATTATCAGTAGTGATTCTTCATGCATTAAGAATCTGCAGATAAATGAACCACTAGGTGGCAGTGATCACAGTGTGCTGAAGTGGGATTTACTCAAAGAGGTAACTACCATCAGGGGTAAAGGGAAGGGTTTTGCTTTCGTAAAGGCGACTATGATGGTGTGAGACAGTATTTAAATTCTATGCAGTGGGACCAACTGATGATGTTACCAACAGCAAATTCAAAATGGAAAGCATTCAAAGAACTTATCTTCGAAGCTATTAGGCTTTACATGCCAACTAAGAAATATTGTTCAAGTTTTAGGCCTAAATGGATGTCAGATGAACTAATGAGACATATGGCAGAGAAGAAAAATGCATGGGATACATATAAATTAACATGTGACACAGAAGCCTATGATAGATATAAGTTGATCTGTAACCAAGTTACAAAGGAGGTTAGGCAGGTGAAGGCACATTTTGAGAAATCTTTGGCAAAGGATGCAAAGAAAAACAGCAAAGAGTTCTTTACTTATGTAAACTCTAGAAGGAAGGGGATGAATCAGATTGGTCCACTTGATATCAATGGTTCAACTGTTGATGATCCTGCTCAGGTAGCTAACAAACTAAATGAATATTTTGCATCAACATTCACACATGAGGAGTTATTCAGCGAGGGGAATGCCAGAGGTGTATTCAACTCTGGCAGTAAGCTAGATAATCTTGTAATAACTTAGAGTAAAGTGGAGGAGAAATTGTTGAAGATAAACACAAGAAAGGCACCTGGGGTGGATGGGATCTATCCAGTTATATTAAAGGAGGCAACAAAGGCAGTAAGCAAACCCTTAGCCATAATTATGAGAGCTTCCTTGGACTCAGGGGAGGTACCCATAGACTGGAGATGTGCAAATATGACCCCAATTCACAAAGGAGGCGCAAAGGCTGACACAAGTAATTATAGACCTGTGAGTTTAACTTCTGTTACAGGAAAATTAATGGAGGCACTGGTTAAAGAAGCACTGCATGATCATCTAGACAAGACTTCAGTTATAGCTCGGACACAGCATGGTTTTGTTAAGGGAAAGTCTTGCCTGACCAAGGCTTATTGATTGGATACTATGATGCAGTCACAAAAGAACTGGATGCAGGGAATAACTTTGATATTATATACTTGGATATTAGAAAGGCTTTTGATACTGTTGCACATGGAAGACTGCTGCACAAATTAGAGCAGGGTGGCATTGGAGGCAAATTGCTGCTGTGGATAAAGGGGTGGTTGAGGGGGAGAAGACAGAGAGTGGTTGGTTGGTGGAACAGACTCCCATCCCTTGTGGTGGAGGTTGATAGCCTAAATAAGTTTAAGGCTCAGCTGGACAGGTATTTTGAACGAACAGAGGGGTGAAGTGGAAGTGGGTTTTTTTTTTTTTTTGGCTGATGCTGCATAAGCTTGCTTTCTTGCATCAAATGCCTCTACTAATGCTAATGCTCATCGTGGACTGATGTTATTAGTGGAGTCCCTCAGGATTCAGTGTTGGGTCCATTATTGTATTTTGTATTTATAAATAATATTGATGATGGTATATCAAGCTTAATGTCCAAGTTTGCAGATGATACAAAGGTTGGCAGGGTTGTTAAGGACACTACTGACTATGCTGCTGCAACAGGATCTGGAAATGTTGAGCAGATGGGCTGAGAGTTGGCAAATGAAGTTTAACATTGACAAATGTAAAGTACTACCTATGGGAAACAGCAACCCTAGAGCAACGTATCAACTCTGTGGTACTACACTTACAGTAGTAGAGAATGAAAAGGACCTGGGGGTAATTGTGCAGGCAGATATGAAGTTCTCTGACCAGTGCAGAGAGGCTGCAAGAGTAGCTCATGGTGTCTTGTCAATGATATACAGGAATTTTTCTAGTAGGGATAAGGAGGTTTTTTTTTTTTTTTTTTTTTTTTTGATTTGGTAGTTGTTGGCGCATCGGCTTCTGTGGCCATATTGCACCTCCCAAGGTTTTTGCAGTACTTTGATCCAAGCCCGAGGCGGGAATCGAACCCGCGACCTTTGGGTTGCCGGGCAGGTACTTTACCCACTCGGCTAGCCCGGTCGGCGATAAGGAGGTGATTATTCCCTTGTATAAGGCAATGGTCAGGCTTCACCTTGAGTACTGTATACAGGTCTGGAGGCCTCATTTCAAGAAGGATGTAGAGCTGCTGGAACGAGTACAAAGAAGGGCAACAAGATTAGTGAATGGAACAAAGGGATGCTCTTACGAAGAAAGGCTTAAGTTTTGCAAATTACAGTGTCTGGAGACTAGGCACTGACAAGGTGATCTGATTGAGGTGTATAAAGCTTTGAATGGTTTGAGCATGCTCAATGCTGATGGGATTCTTCCTCTTGCTCAGAATAATCACCTGAGAGGGCATAAATTCAAATTTCCGCACATCTATCCTACATAGGATAGATGTGCGGAAATTTGCCTTTAGACAGTGGGTAGTTGTTTGGTAGAACAGACTTCTTTCCCTTGTTGTGGAAGTTGATAGCCTAAATAAATTTAAGGCTCAACTGGACAGGTATTTCGAATGAAAGGAGGAGTGAAGTGGAAGTGTTTTTTTTTTTTTTTTTTTGGCTGATGCTGCATAAGCTTGCTTTCTTGCATCATATGCCTCTACTGATCCTAATGCTAAAAGACTGGAATATACACAATTTAAGTATAGAATTAACTCAGAGTTAATCACACTTCAATATCCACAATTAAATCTAATACAATATCCCCAATTAAGTCTAATACAACTGTGTAATTCTTCATGTAATGCTATAAGATACTGAACTCCTAAAGGAGTTACCATCCAACTTAAAGGACTCAGTCAGAGAATAAACACAACATATCATCAGTACCTTTGTATATCATCAACAATTAGTTACCTCTATACTAAGATTTAAACCAAGCATATATAATTTCAGCTTTAACATCAATTACCATATTCAGTATTTTTCCAGACAACAGCATCTATATATTACAATTAAACACCAACAGCCAATTCAATAAGTATTGACAAGTGTCATAACCCATTCAAGAATTTATATTTTTAACAAGCACTATCAGTCAGTCCAACCAAAAATCAAAGATCACTAATACCGCAAGGCCAATCTAATTATTGACCTAAGCCCAATCAGAATTATCCAGAATCTTGACCATTACAGGGGTAATAACTAAAAACAGATCAGTCCAATGACTCAATTGACCAGGTTTCTGTCAGAATGTTCCAGTAATCATTGTCAATTATCAAATATATACACTATTTACATCAAATTGATAGGTAGAGCAACAAACTTTGTACACTGGTGTGCAAAACTTAAGGACCAACACTATTTCTAAAGGTTACAGCCACAAAATTAAACGAAACAGCCTGTGGCAATTTGCATAACTGGGACCCTTCAGTAGAAAGCTGGTGCACATGCAAAATATTGAATCATGATGAGAGGGCTCACATAAACAGATAAAAGCAGCAGTTCAGCAGTTATGTGCAAATTACTGAATGGTGAGCACGATTGTTACAGACATTCGATTGGTTTCATACAGTGCTACACACAACAAAATGGTCAGTAGACAACATCTGGATGACTTTAACCAGGTTAGAATAATTGGAAAGCTTGAGGAAAGTCGAAGTGCAAGGAGTGTGGCTGCAGAGTTCGGTATCGTCCATAGCATCATCTCACGTGTGTGGTCGGCCTTCAGAACGACACGTACAGCTGTTCGAAGGGCCAGTGGTGGTCATCCACAAAAAAAAACGCCCAATGATGACCGCTATATACTCCTCCAGGCCAAGTGGGACCAACACCAGACAGTGGGATCCATTGCAAACCAGCTGCACAGGATGCAGGATATCATGGTTTACTGTGGCCAGGGGACTCCACAAAGGTGGACTGTTTGCCTGATGGCCAGTACTCTGTGTCCCTTTAACACCTGCCCATTGGAGACACCATTTACAGTAGTGCATCGAACACAAGGACCGGACAGCAGTGCAATGGAGTAAGGTACTCTTTACTGATGAGAGTAGATCCAGTTTCAGCAGTGATTCTGGACATCAGCTAATCTGGCGAGAGGTTGGCACATGGTATCACCCCCGCAAACATCACTGAAAGGGATTGATATAGCGGTCGAGGTGTTCTTGTCTGGGGAGGTGTTATCTTGGATGGATGTACACAACTCCAGATACTGGAAGGTGGTACTATAGCCGGTGCACGCTATTGTACTGAGGTAATCCTTCCCCACATGCGTCTATTCTGAGGTGCCATTGGCCCCGAGTTCATGTTACACCCCATTGCACTGCAGCTGTTGATATGCTTTTGAAAAGTGAGGACATTGTTCGTATGGATTGGCCTGCCCATTCTGCCGATCTAAATCCCATCAAACACATATGGGATGCTCTGGGGAGACGCCTAGTGGCATGTCCACACCCACCAGAAAATATTCACCAGCGAAGATGGTGCTGACGGAGGAATGGACGATGTTACCACAAGAACTTATCAACAACAACATTGTTCTAAGTATGGACAGGCTGTGCAAAGCCTGCATCGACATTAGGGGTGGCCATGTCTCCTACTGAGGAGCACCTCTTCCCTTTGTTCCATCTTTGGCAGTGATGCATCTGTATCATGGTAGCCAGTGCTATGTTGACATTTTTGAATAAAGTCCCTCTGTACCGTTTTGTTTCCATTGTTGTATCAGTGTTGTTTCCTTCATCATTTCTGTACCTCACGAGGTTCCTTTGGTATGCTTTTCCAAAGTCCAGGCCACTCCTATAAGATACTACAGGTGAAAACCTGACTGGTCCTTAAGTTTTGCAAACCAGTGTAGTTCTAAACACAATGATCACTTAGCACATCAGACTTTCCATGACAGATATTTTATTTCCACCACCAATGAATTGAATACAATTAGGTACAATTATTAGTACAATTATTAGTACAATTATTACAATTATTAGTACAGTTATTACAATTATTAGTACAATTATTACAATTATTAGTACAATTAGGTACAATTATTGAATAAATTAGGTCAAATTCTGTTTGTAACATACACAGCATACATGTTTGTCCAACAATTGTTAGAACTGGCATTCAGGATCCTTCTACAACTCGGCAATAAATATCAACTTATTAATTAACTGTACCAAATAATTGCTGGGGCTGAACTAGGGGCTCAGCAGACAATTTTTTTTTTTTTTTTTTTTAACTATGATGGATATACATAAAGCCAATCCAGACAGCCATCAAGTATTAATATTAAATATCCAAGTGAGTATTTACAATTCTTTTCCTCCTAGTAAAAAACCTATCTGAAAAATTTGCTAAAACAAGAAAATTTTCTTTATTGATCATCGCCGGTTGTGCTAGGTCTTCATGATTATAAACACTAGTTATAACCTGCATTCAAATTCTTAAATCTAAATATAAATTATAGTCAAATAGTAAATGCTTGACTGTTTCATGTTACCACAAGGACATAAAGGAGTAACTGAAAGACCAAAAACATCTAACTTAGAATTAATACTACCATGTCCGGTCAGTAGGAATGTAGTATTCAATCCAGGACAAAACTAATTAGTTTGTTTGTTAAACTCAAAAACATTTGGAATAAATTTGTAAGTCAACCTACTGAAATAAATGAATGACCTGCATAAATGATCTGCAGCAGACCATTCTGCCTGCCAATCCTGCATAAATTCATTCCTGATACAAACCATATCTAACTTTTCAGAGACATTCAGGTCAATTATGTAATTACCAACTCTAGCAGGCAAATTTCTACACCTGTGGTATAATAAATATTGAGTCATAATTTCATACTGAACTGGAAAAATTCCAGTTCAGTATGAAATTACACTTGCAAAGCAATAGTAGATACAGTTGTACAGGTTTGCAATATTGCTAATAAGAAAAAGTGCTGTGCTTGAGTAAGATTTTTTCTAACTGTGAGATGATTTAACTGTGAGATGTGCCAAGTACCATCCGAATTGGCCCAATACTTGCTGAGTAATTCATGTTTAAGTTTTGGGGTGATGATGTTCTTGTCTGTCTTCTCTGTTCTGTATTTGTACGCTATATCGTACGTGGCTGTGGCTATACCGTGCGGAGCTCTGGTCCCTGCTTTAACTATTGCGATCCCCAGATGCCCGTATGTATGCTGCCGACTTCAATTGCGCTTTTCCTGCCAATTCCTTTGTTTGGGCATTGGGGAAGAAGGCAATATGTCCACTTGTCTTGTTGTTGTTTTTTTGAACCGGCCGCGTGGCCAAGCAGCTATTTCCGTTTTCCGGCGTCCACTTACACCGTTCCTATATTGGAGGTGTTCCCAGTGTGACATCATAGGTGGCACGGACGCCTATGATAGATACAAGTTGATCTGTAACCAAGTTACAAAGGAGGTTAGGCAGGCGAAGGCGGATTACGAGAGATCCTTGGCAAGGGATGCGAAGAAAAACAGCAAAGAGTTCTTTACTTATGTAAACTCTAGAAGGAAGGGGATGAATCAGATTGGTCCACTTGAGATCGATGGGTCAACTGTTGATGACCCTGCTCGGGTAGCTAACAAACTAAATGAATATTTTGCATCGACATTCACACATGAGGAGTTATTCAGCGAGGGGAATGCCAGAGGTGTATTCAACTCTAGCAGTAAGCTAGAGAATCTTGTAATAACTGAGAGCAAAGTGGAGGAGAAATTGTTGAAGATAAACACAAGAAAGGCACCTGGGGTGGATGGGATCTATCCAGTTATATTAAAGGAGGCAGCAAAGGAGGTAAGCAAACCCTTAGCCATAATTATGAGAGCTTCCTTGGACTCAGGGGAGGTACCCATTGACTGGAGATGTGCAAATGTGACCCCAATTCACAAAGGGGGATCAAAGGCTGACACAAGTAATTATAGACCTGTGAGTTTAACTTCTGTTCCCGGAAAATTAATGGAGGCACTGGTGAAAGAAGCACTGCAGGATCATCTAGACAAGACTTCAGTTATAGCTAGGACACAGCATGGTTTTGTTAAGGGGAAGTCTTGCCTGACCAATTTGATTGGATACTATGATGCAGTCACAAAAGAACTGGATGCAGGGAATAACTTTGATATTATATACTTGGATCTTAGAAAGGCTTTTGATACTGTTGCACATGGAAGACTGCTGCACAAATTGGAGCAGTGTGGCATTGGAGGCAAGTTGCTGCTATGGATAAAGGGGTGGTTGAGGGGGAGAAGACAGAGAGTGGTAATCAATGGACACTGCTCATCGTGGACTAATGTTATTAGTGGAGTCTCTCAGGGTTCAGTATTGGGGCCTTTATTGTTTTCTGTATTTATAAATGATATTGATGATGGTATATCAGGCTTAATGTCCAAGTTTGCAGACGATACGAAGGTTGGCAGGGTTGTCAAGGACACTACTGACACTATGCTGCTGCAACAGGATTTGGAAAGGTTGAGCAGATGGGCTTCGAGGTGGCAAATGAAGTTTAACATTGACAAATGTAAAGTACTACATATGGGAAACAGCAACCCCAGAGCAACGTATCAACTCTGTGGTACTACACTGACAGTGGTAGAGAATGAAAGGGACCTGGGGGTGGTGGTGCAGGCAGATATGAAGTTCTCTGAGCAGTGCAGACGAGCTGCAAGAGTAGCTCATGGTGTATTGTCAATGATATATAGGAATTTTTCTAGCAGGGATAAGGAGGTGATTATTCCCTTGTATAAGGCAATGGTCAGGCCACACCTAGAGTACTGTATACAGGCCTGGAGGCCTCATTTCAGGAAGGATGTAGAGCTGCTGGAACGAGTACAGAGAAGGGCAACTAGATTGGTGAATGGGACAAAGGGGTTCTCTTACGAAGAAAGGCTTAAGTTTTGCAAATTACAGTGTCTGGAAACTAGGCACCAGCGGGGTGATCTGATAGAGGTGTACAAAGCCTTGAATGGTTTGAGCATGCTCAATGCTGATGGGATTCTTCCTCTAGCTCAGAAAAATCACCTGAGAGGGCATAAATTCAAATTGAGGAAAGACAGATGTAGGATAGATGTGCGGAAATTTGCCTTTAGCCAGCGGGTGGTTGGTGGGTGGAACAGACTTCCATCCCTTGTCGTGGAAGTTGATAGCCTAAATAAGTTTAAGGCTCAGCTGGACAGGTATTTCGAACGAACAGAGGGGTGAAGTGGAAGTGGTTATTTTTATTTATTTATGTTACTTTTTTTTTTTTTTTTTTTTTTTTTTTGGCTGATGCTGCATAAGCTTGCTTTCTTGCATCAAATGCCTCTACTAATGCTAATGCTAATGCTAATGATTTACTTTATGACCCCAAGCAGGGCCGCCGCAAGTGGGTATGCGAGGTAAGCATCGCTTACGGTGGCAGTTTAAGAGGGCATCAATTTTTATTCTAATTGGTTAACACTTATCACTACTCAACATTTAAGGTAAAAAATTTTATTTTGCTTACTGCAGCACATAGGAATGCAGTGCTACTGACCAGAAGCCCTGGCAGTGTAAAAAATAATGGGAAGAAATATACACTGATAGTATAATTTTAATGTCGACAATTTAATTCCCCAAGTACTCTTGCTTAGTCTGATAATTTTACCTGTTATGGCTTTTATTTTATGTAGAATATATTTAGTACAAGAGACAAAATTCAATCTATCATCCAACATGATGCCCAAATACTTGTAAGTGCGTTCTAATTTGATAGACTGACCATACACTTTAATAGTGGGAGGCTGGTTAACATTTAAGTGACCCTTTAATAACATTTGTTTTGTTTTGGGAATTGAAATTTCCAATTTGTGTATTTGACACCATGAATTCAGATCCTCTAAGACGTCATTAGATCTTTCTTCCAATTCTGGTCTAGAGTCTCCAAAAATTAATATGAGTCTGGTCTAGAGTCTCCAGGTCGTTGGCATATGCAATTTTCTGCACCCTATGATCTACTGTGGTAAGCCACCCATCAAGGACCACGTTCCAACAGATAGGACTGAGAACAGATCCTTGAGGACAGCCCCTAGTGACCTGACAAGATCCTGACGATATAACAGACTTCTATCCTGAAAATAATCTGTAATTAAACGATATAGTGGAGCTGACACCCCAGCCTCCCTGAACCTCGGCAGGATGCTTTGCAGGATCGGAAAATTGCTAGCTTGGAGGGATTCACAGACTAATAGGTTAACAGTAGCCGCAGGCAGAGGTGGAAATGATTCTTGCACTGCTTCTATTGGAATGAGCAGCAGCCCAGAAAGCCAGTTGCTGGGGATTTCAGGAACTGCTGGAGGCCATGAAACAAGTAAATACATGGGCTGAGTTAGAGTAACTAAGAGTAAAAAAAGGTGCATGTATACTTACATGTACACCAATACTAGGAGTATAGTAAACAAATTTGATGAATTTGAAGTGCTGGTTAAGACATCCAAGGCAGATATTGTTGGAATATCAGATACTTGGTGCCACTCAGATATAAGGGATGCAGAATTTGAATTTGGGGAGTACAATGTGTACAGGAAGGATAGACAGAATAGGAAGGGAGGAGGGGTTATGCTGTTAGTTAAGAAACACATAAAATCTAAGAAAGTGCATCCAGTTGACATAGATGGACAGTGCAATGTTTAGTCAGTTTAGTATGACATAAGCACTGTCTGGAAAGCAAAAATGAGGGTTGGAGTTTGTTATAGGTCTAATGACTCTGATGAGTACAATGAACAGTCATACAGAGAAATAGTGGGCCTGTAAATCAGAGTGTCTTATAATGGGGGATTTTAACTTCCCAGATATAGACTGTAACTTGTGGGTTGGTCACTTGCACACTAGAAGGCTTTTGTGGATTTATTGGATGATTGTTTTCTGCAGCAGCATGTTAGAGAGGCAACAAGAGGGAGTAACACTCTTGATCTGATTATCAGCAGTGATTATTCATGCATTAAGAATTTACAGATAAAGGAACGACTAGGTAGCAGTGATCACAGTGTACTGATGTGGATTTTAGTTAAAGATGTAACTACCATCAGGGATAAAGGGAAGGGTTTTTGCTTTCGTAAAGGTGACTACAGTGTTCTCAGAGATCAACACAGAAGCCTATGGTAGATAAAAGCCAGTCTGTAATCAAGTCACAAAGGAGGTTAGGCAAGCAAAGGCAGATTATGAAAAATCTTTGGCAAAGGATGCAAAGAAAAACAACAGACTTCTTTACTTATATAAACACTAAAAGGAAGCGGATGAATCAGATTGGTCCTCTTGATATCAGTGGTTTGACTGTAGATGATCATTATCAGACAGCTGCCAAACTAAATGAATATTTTGCATCTACATTCACACATGAGGAGTCATTCAAGGAGGAGAGAGCCAGATGTTATCAAACTCTACCAGGAAGTTAAATGATTTTGTAATAACTGAGAGCAAAGTGGAGGAGAAATTGTTGAAGTTAAACATACGAAACGCACCTAGGGTGGATGGGATCTATCCAGTTATGTTAAAGGAGGCAGCAAAGGAAGTAAGCAAAACTTTAACTATAATTATGAGAGCATCCTTGGACGGGGGAAGTCCCCACTGACTGGAGATGTGCAAATGTATCTCCAATTCACAAAGGGGGATCAAAGGGTGAAACAAATAATTACAGACCTGTTAGTTTGACTTCTGTTCCAAGGAAAATAATGCAGTCACTGGTTAAAGAAGCATTGCGGGATTATTTAGACAAGACTACAGCAGTAATTCAGACACAGCGTGGGTTTGTCAGGAGGAAGTCTTGTCTGATCAATTTGATTGGATACCATGATATCATCACAAAGGAACTGGATGCAAAAAATAATTTTGATATCATATTCTTGGATTTCAGAAAGCCAATTTTTTGATACTGTTGCACATGGAAGACTACTGTACAAATTGGAGCAATATGGCATTAAGGGCAGGTTGCTATAATGGATAAACGGATGGTTGAGTGGGAGAAGACAGAGTAGTGGTCAATGGGTACTACTCTACGTGGATTAATGTTATTAGTGGTGTCCCCCATGGTTCGATGCTGGGCCCATTGTTGTTTTGTATATTTGTCAATGATATTGATGAAGGTATATCAAGCTTAATATCAAAGTTTGCAGATGATACTAAGGTTGGCAGGATTGTTAATAACAGTAATGTCAGTATGCTGCTGCTGCAACAGGATCTGGAAAAGGTGGGTAGATGGTCTGAGAAGTGGCAACTGAAGTTTAACATTCACAAATGCAAAGTACTGCATATAGGTAGCAGTAACCCCAGAGAAATGTACCAACTATGTGGTGTTACACTCAGGGTAGTGGAGTGAAAGAGAACTTGGGGTAATTGTGCAGTTAGATATGAAGTTTTCTGAGCAGTGCAGACAGGCTGCCAGAGTAGGCCGTGGGGTCTTGTCAATGATATACAGGAATTTTGCAAGCAGGTATAAGGAGGTGATTATCCCCTTGTATAAGGCAATGGTCAGGCCACACCTTGAGTACTGCACACAGGTCTGGAAGCCTAATTTTAGGAAGGATGTAGAGTTGTTAGAATGAGTACAGAGAAGGACAACAAGACTGGTGAAAGGAACAAAGGGGTGCTTATGAAGAAAGGCTTAAGTTCTGCAATTTTTTTTTTTTTTTTCGCTTCTGGAGACTAGGCACCTGTGCGGCGATCTGATTGAGGTGTATAAGGCCTTGAATGGATTGAGCAGGTTTAATGCTGATGGGATTCTTCCTCTTGCTCAGATTACAAACCTGAGGGGGCATATAATCAAACTGTGGAAAGACAGTTGTATAATTGATGTGTGAAAGTTTGCCTTTGGCCAGCGGGTAGTTGATTGCTGGAACAAACTTCCATCTGTTGTTGTGGTAGTTGATAGCTTAAATAAATTCATGGCAGAACTAGACAAACATTTGGAATGAATGGATTAGTGAAATGGGAATTTTTTTTTTTTTTTTGGCTGATGCAGTATAAGCTTGCTTTCTTGCATCGTGTGCCTCTACTAATGCGAATGCTAAAGGTAGGCAGCAAAGGAAATAAGCAAACCCTTAGCTATAATTATGAGGGCATCCTTGGATTCAGAAAAGGTTCCCATGGACTGGAGATGTGTGATTGTATCCTCAATTCACAAAGGGTAATCAAAGGGTGATATGAATAATTACAGACCTATTTGCTTAACATCTGCTCCAGGGAAAATAATAGAATCACTAGTTAAATAAAGAAATGTAGGATCATTTGGACAGGCATGCAGTTATACTTTTGACTCAGCATGGATTTGTCAAGGGACAGTCTTGTCTGACTAAACTGATAGGTTACTATAATACAGTGACCAAGAAACTGGATGCAAAAAATAATTTTGGCATCATATACTTAGATTTCAGAAAGACTTTTAATACTTTTGCACATAAAAACGGCCGTACAAACTGAAGCAATGTGGCATTAAGGGCAACTTACTGCTATGGATAAAAGGGTTTTAAAGTGGAAAAAGACAGAGTGCTTATCAATGAGCCTGCTCTTCATGGACTAATATTATTAGTGGAGTTTCCCAGGGTTCAGTGCTGAGTCCATATTGCTTTCAATATATATCAGTGATATTGATGAAGGCATATCAGGCTTAATGCCTAAGTTTGCATATGATACAAAGGTTGACAAGGTGGTTAATAACAGTCATCAAGGTGAGCTACTACAACAAGATCTAGGAAAATTGGTTTGAAGTTTAAAATTGATAAATGCAAAGTACAGCATATGGGTAGCAGTAAACCAAGAGTAATTTATCAACTCAGGTTGGTGGAAAATGAAAAAGACATGAGGGTAACTGTGAAGTCAGATATTTAGGTCTCTGAGCAGTGTAGACAAGCGGCCAGAACAGGTCATGGGGTTTTGTCAGTGATATACAGAAACTTTGCTAGCAGGAATAAGGAAGTAATTATCCCATTCTACAAGGCAATGGTCAGGTCACATCTTCAGTAGTGTATACATGTCTGGAGGCCTCACTTTAGGAAGGATGTAAAGCTGCAGAGAAGGGCAACCAGATTGCTGAAGGGAACAAATGGATGCTCTTACCTATAAAGGTTTCAGTTCTGTAAATTACGGATGCTGTAATTTACAGAACTGAATTACTTGCAGGGGGTTATCTGATTGAGTTGTTTAAGGCCTTGAATGGATTGAGTAAGCTAAATATTAATGGCATTCTTTCTCTTTCTGAGACTATACACATGAGGGGCATACTTTGATTGTACGTTGATCATTATATAGGAGTTGAAGGGCAATTTTCCACATGAGCAACATGATATAAGTTTGAAAGGTTAAACACTGCAGTAATCTCACCTCCTGTTATTTAATTTTTATATATATATATATTTTTTTTTCTATTTCTGTTTTGGAGTTTACTGGTGTTTAGTTAGTTTATTATTATTTGCCCTGTATGTCAAAAAGTGAAAACTGTCATTTAGTAAATTATTTCTGATTCATTCAATGTGGTGTTCTATCTTTCATAGTACATGCTTTTTATTTTAACCTGGTAGTGGTATTACCTATCTTTTTTAAAATGAGTATTGTTGCTTTTCATGACAGACATAAAAATTTAATTTTAATATTTAAAAAAAAATAGCTTGAAGTGTACTAATGACCTGTTACCAACAGATTACAATGCTTCTTAATTTTATTTTTCTATTTTTTTTTAATAAATATTCAATAAAAAATAATTTGTTTTTCATTCACTAAAAATACTCATTAGTTGTAATGAAAAACACTTTTTATTAATTTTGATTTAAATTTTAGAAAAATGTTGGTAACAAAATTCAGACATGAAACTTTAAGTGTGTAGGTATTCGTTTGTTTGTTTATGGGCTTTATGGTGCAAGGGCAAAAGGCCATAATGTGCCTGATTATGATGTTATGTTGTTATGTTATTTTGGTTTTTAGGAGCATTAGCAACTAAGGCCATATTGCTCCGGGGATATGCGATGGTCATTCCTTGACCTTTCCGCATATTCTGTATTTGGTGGTCATGGGCTCAAACCCTGGTCTAATTAATAAGCGTGTACTACGCACTGCTGCTCTTGCCCACCTGGCTATGGAGGCGCTCCTGATTATGATCAAGTTAAATTTCCTCAATCAAGTAATTGAGAAAAGTAAAAATTTTGACCATGTGTGGTGTGTAGGTATTCACTGCATGAAACATCTACACTTACAGAAAGCTAATAGTTACAAAAACACTCTAAATGAATGTGTTTAAATAAGAAAAAAAATAATAGATCACAATTGATTTTGCTTGTCAATGTAGCAGATATTTTAAACATGACATTGTTCATATTTTTTTTACTCAAGTTTCTTGTTTTCTTTTCCAAGGTTTCTGTTCTGCATGATTTCACGGTTCAAGTCATGCAGAATTTTATGAAAATTCTGCAAGGCTCACATCGGGTGAGTATGGGCTTGGCACACCCAGGGTCCTGATCTGGATATCATCATCCTTCTCTTTCTTGGTGATTCCATTCTACTTCTGACTCTCTTTGTTATCTCTCTCTCTCTCTCAGGGTGAATAAGAAATTTTTTTTTTTTTTTTGCTGGTGCAGCAAAAGCCCCAGGTTTCCTTGTATCATATGGCTAATTAGCATTAGCAGGGCATATGATGCAAGAAAGCAAACTTATATAGCATTAGACAAAAAAAAAAAAAAAAAAAACCCTTCCCATTTCACCCATCCATTCACTCAAAATGGCTGTCTAGTTCTACCTTGAACTTATTTGTTTCTGACCTCCGCTACAACAGATGGAAGTTTGTTCCAACTATCACCCACCTGCTGGCTAAAGGCGAATTTCTGCACATCTAGTTTACAATTGTCTTTCCTCAATTTGAATTTATGCCCCCTCAGGTGAGGAATCTGAGCAAGAGGAAGAATCCTATCAGCATTGAGCTTTCTCAATCCATTCAAGGCCTTATACTCCTCAATTAGATCACCTTGCAGGCGCCTAGTCTCTAGAAGGTGCAATTTCCAGTACTGAAGCCTTTCTTGGTAACACCAACCCTTTGTTCCCCACACCAATCTCGTTGCCCTTCTCTGTACTCGTTCCAGCAGCTCTACATCTTTCCTAAAATGAAGCCTCCACACCTATATACGGTACTCAAGGTGTGGCCTGACCATTGTCTTATATAAGGGAACAATTACGTCCTTATCACTGCTAGCAAAATTTCTGTATATCATTGACAAGATGATATTCTTGCAGTCTTTTTTGCACTGCTCAGAAAACTTCATATCTGACTGCACAATTACTCCCAGTTGCTTTTCTTTCTCCACTACCCTGAATGTAGTACCACCCAGTTGATACATTACTCTGGGGTTATTGCTACCCATATGCAGTATTTACGTTTGTCAATGTTAAACTTCAATTGCCACCTCTCAGCCCATCTGCTCAACTTTTCCAGATCCTATTGCAGTAGCATACTAGTATTACTGTCATTAACAATCCTGCCAACCTTTGTATCATCTGCATACTTGGACATTAACCCTTATACACCTTCATTGATATCATTGATAAATACTGAAAACAACAATGGGCCCAACACCGAACCCTGGGGGATTCCAATGATAACATTAGTCCATGAAGAGCAGTGTCCATTGATTACCATTCTCTGAAGTCTTCCACTCAACCATCCCTTTATCCATTGTAGCAACTTGCCCTTAATGCCATACCGTCCAATTTGTACAGCAGTCTTCCATGTGCAACAGTATCAAAAGCTTTCCTGAAATCCAAGTATATGATATCAAAATTATTCTTTGCATCGAGTTCCTTTATGACCACATCGTAGTATCCAATCAAACTGATGAGACCAGACTTCCCCTTAACAAACCCATGCTGTGTCTGAACTATTACTGCAGTCTTGTCTAGGTTATCCAGTATCAATTATTTAACCAGCGACTCCATTATTTCCCCTGGAACAGAAGTTAAACTAACAGGCCTATAATTATATGTGTTACTCTTTAAACCCCCTCCCCCCTTTGTGAATTGGGGATACAACTACACATCTCCAGTCCATGGGGACTTCCCCCTGAATCTAAGGAAGCTCGCATAATTATGGATAAGGGTTTGCTTACTTCCTTTGCTGCCTCCTTTAATATAACTGGATAGATCTCATCCATCCCAGGTGCCTTCCTTATGTTTAACTTCAACAATTTCTCTTCCACTTTTCTCTTAGTTATTACAAAATCACTTAGCTCTCTGTTAGAGTTTGATAAACTTCTGGCATTCCCCTCCTTGAGTAACTCCTCATGTGTGAATGCAGATGCAAAATACGCATTCAGTTTATCTGCTACCTGAGCATGATCATTAATAATGAAACCATCTATGTTAAGTGATTCATCTGATTCATCCCTTTCCTTTTAGAGTTTACATAAGTAAAGAACTCTTTGCTGTTTTTCTTTGCCAAAGATTTCTTGTAATCTGCCTTCGCCTACCAAACCTCCTTTGTGACATGATTACAGCTAGCTTATATCTGCCATAGGCTTCTGTGTCGCCTGATATTTTATATGCATCCCATGCATTTTTCTTCTCTGCCACAAGCCTCATTAATTCATGGGACATCCATTTAGGCCTAAATTTTGAACAGTATTACTTAGTTGGTATGAAAAGCCTAGTAGCCTCCAAGATTAACTTCCTGAAAGCTTCCCATTTAGAATTCACCATTGGTAACATCATCAGTTGATTATTATTATTATTATTATTATTACTACTAGCCATATAGTGCAAGGAAGCCTGAGGCTTATGCTGCACCAGCTAAAAAAAAAATTTCCAAGTTACCCAGAGAGAGAGAGAGAGAGAGAGAGAAGTAGAAGGGAATCGCCAAGAAGAGAAGAATGGTGACATCCAGCTCAGGACCCTGGGTGTGCCAAGCCCATACTCACCAAATGTGAGCCCCTGGGGTGATCTCACTGTATAGAATTTAAAAACTCTCTGAGACCACTGTAGTCACCTTTATGAAAGCAAAATCCCTTCCCCTTACCCCTATGATAGTTACATATTTAAGTAAATCCCACATCAGTACACTGTGATCCCTGCCACCTAGTGGTTCCTTTATCTGTAGATTTTTAATGCATGTAGAATCACTGCTGATAATTAGATCAAGTGTATTACTCCCTCTGGTTGCCTCTCGAAAATGTTGCTGTAGAAAACAGTCATCCAATAAATCCACAAAAGTCTTGCTAGTGTGTGAGTGACCACCCCACAAGTTCCAGTCAGTATCTGGAAAGTTAAAATTCCCCATTATAAGACATTCTGATTTACTGGCTCACTCTATTTCTCTGCACAATTGCTCATTATACTCATCAGATTCATTAGGCCTATAACACAAACCTATTCTCATTTTCCCTTTCCCTGTATATATGTCACACCACACTGGCTCAACATTGCATTATCCACCAATGGCAATCGGATGCATTTCTTTAGATTTTATGTGTTTCTTAACTAACAGCATAACCCCTCCTCCCTTCCTGTCCTGTCTGTCGCCGACCAGGCTAGCCGAGTGGGTAAAGTACCTGCCCGGCAACCCAAAGGTCGCGGGTTCGATTCCCGCCTCGGGCTTGGATCAAAGTACTGCAAAAACCTTGGGAGGTGCAATATGGCCACAGAAGCCGATGCGCCAACAACTACCAAAAAATCAAAAAAAAAAACCAAACCTGTCTGTCCTTTCTGTACACATTGTACTCCCCAGATTCCAATTCTGCACTGCTTATATCTGTGTGGCATCACATCTCTGATATCCCAACAATATCCGCTTTTGAATAATATATAATATATAGCCAAACCTTTTATAATAATAATAATAATAATAATAATAATAATATAAGGTATGGCTAATAAATAAGAAGACTGTGCCTTTCCCTAGTTGTCACATTCCAACATATTATTTGCTTTGCCATGAGAGAGGTTTTCATTATCTTGTGTTTTTGCATTTTTGCAGTGTGGACAAAAGAATTGAACAATGCAACAATCTCAACTTTTTAACAAATCTAGATAAAACACCAATTGAAAGTTATGAGTTGTTATGTCAAGAGCTGTCATGTTTGAATGGCATAAAAGATTTTTAGAAGGAAGGGAGAATGTGGAATACATTAATGTTCTGGCTAACCAGTTAGGCTATCTATGAAAACTGATGAAAATGTGGACTGGATAAGGACATTGATTAGAAGAGATTGTTATTTAAGTAATGGAATGGTTGCATCAGAATTCAATATGGACAAAGAAACAGTTAGACAAATTTTAACTGAAAATTTAGGCGTGAGTAAAGTGTGTGTGCCAAGATGGTACAAAAATTTTGAATGAAGGTCAAATAATGAGGAGACTCCAAGTTTGTGATTTTTTTTTAAAAAAATGAAGATGATCCAGACTTTCTGAATACTGTAATTACTTGCAATGAAGTTTGGCTGTTCCACTACAACTCATAAACTAAAAGAGAGTCAATGCAGTGAAAGACAAAACAATCCCCCAGACCAAAAAGAGCAAGAATGTCAAATCAAAAATGAAAACCATGCTTCTTGTTTTCTTTAATATTAAAAGGAATTGTTATGGATGAATATATTCCACCAAAGCAGACTGTCAGAAAAACATACTACATTGAAGATATGAAAAGGCTGAGCAAAAAAAAATTCGAAGAGACCTGTATTATGGAAGGATGGTTGGATGTTCCATCAAGACAATGCTTCGACACTTGCTCTCTATTTGCCATTTTCTGGCCAAAAAACAAATTCCTGTGTTGAACATGCACCCTGCTCTTCAGACCTAGCACACCTTGTGACTTTTTAGTCTCCTCCCTATACTGAAAAGTATAATTAAAGGGACCCATTTTCTTCCACTGAAGACATGGGAAAAAAAAACAAACAATGGAAGTGTTAAAAGGGCTTACAGAAGATGACTTCCAGAAATGTTTTTTGTACTTGGAAGAAATGTATAGAATGATGTGCACAAGTCCAAGGCAATTATTTTGAAAGGATAACTTGTAAGGTAGGAATATTTCATTATATTTATTTTATTGCAACAGTCTCATTATTTAATAGCCACACCTCATAGATGGAATAAAAAATAACCGTAGACCAGCGCATGGTATTCCAACAGATATCACACACACAGCACACAGCTTGTCCAACTATGTCAATCCCTCTCCCCTTTGTAGAATTGTCAAATGTGATGATTCTGGCCCCCACACTCCTTGTTACACTAAAGCATCACTTTTATCTCTACTGGATGTCAGATTAACATTCTGGCTTTTTTCCCCCCCTGCAATGCAGAATACTGTTGTGGCATCTTCCTGGAATGAAAGTACACTGAAATTAGCTGATTTACTTTTTATGGTTATAAACTACCTGAATTTCTCTTATTTTTATGTAGTCTCTTGAAATTTTATGTGGTACCTTTGAATGAGATGGATCTTTGAAAAGATTTTTGATAGCAAAAATTCTTGATAGCAGATTTTGTTTGTATAAAATCTTTTGATAATGATAAGATTTCCATTATCAAAAAAAGATTTTTGCTTTCTGTTTACACAATGGCGTAACATAAATGATATGGCCTCTTCAGTTTACAAATTGAACAACAATATAAATTGACAAAAAAACTCTGCACATTATACTAAAGATGCAATTAAGAAGGTACAAATAACAGTACCACTAATTCCAAATTTGCAATTCGTGTGCAATAAATATTTTTCTGCAAGGCCTATCAGGCTATGCATTACCACTGCTTAGTTAAATAAATAAAAACTAAATTTTCTGTTTATATTCCTAAATGGTCACATAGGACCACAGGAGTTTATGGCCTATCAGCTATTAAAATATTACTTTATTTTGGGGTATCATGTAGATTTGAATTGATGGTGTGTGTAACTCTGCACTTTCACTGACCACTTAGCTATTGTTATCATAGTTAGTCAGACAATGCAAGAATTTAAAATATATATATAAAAAATAAAAAAACCTTAAAAAGTCTTATCTTTTAAGATATATGTTTGTATTCTTGCATTACAACTGTTGCATTTAAACTGTTTGTTGAAGTCTTAAAATGCATTATGCCATTTATTAAAAAGTCAGTCTAAGTTTACATAGATATTCTTCTCATACATAGATATTCTCGTAGTATCCTACTCTTTGGGTGCATTACGTACCCAAAGAGTATGGAGACTAAGAGGAGAATGTTCATTTAACAAATGTGATATTCTTATAATATTTTTGGTAAAGTTACTACAACTGTTCTGTGGTGATTGAAATCATTGCATTAAATATAAATATGGGCACTTATGTTTGGAATTTTTCTTTTATGTGGCACTCTGTAATTATAGAAAAGTTCCAATCAGAAAAAAGAAAGCTTGATATTTTTTATCTGTTTTAGAGAATGGTATTCCTGTCAGAGATCTCTTGAAGCATCCAGATAAAATGAAAGAAGTGTTAATTGATGAATTACCATTCCACTCTGATGAGACTGCAGTTGCTCTTATCGATTCTTCTGTGAATGTACTAAAGGTAATAGCATAAATGTGTAAAAATACTTTTCATATTTGTTTATTTTAATGATTTTGGAATTTTTTTTATTTCTAAATTATATTAAATCTATAATTTTAATATCTTTTAAAAATGATATAATTCTTTATAAACTATTAACTTAGCTGCTAGTTCTTCAGAGTTACAATGAGATTCAATTTTTTTTCCCAACCCATTTGCCTACTCACCATCCTACCATAGTTTTTCTCCATCTTTTTCACAAAAAAAACTATAAAAATATGGCTTTGCTGTTAAATTTGTAATTAAAAAAAAAAAAAAAAAAATCCTTCAAATTTATGCTTGAAACTTCATTGTTCATATGCAGTTAATGAATTGGCTATCAGGTGCATTAGTTTCTGTTTCAGACAAAATTTGTGGAATGCACAACAGAATATTAATATACTATAAAATCAAATCATATCTTCTTTGAATATGTGGTGCAAAGCAAAATAAATTTTGCGTAGCACATATAAGAGCAGCATGCAGTGTGTAGAAAGAAATAAGAGAAATAGATATGCATTTTAAAGTAAAATAATAATGTCTCACAGTGTTAAAAAAAAAAAAAAACAACCCAGCTTATGTAATGCATCTACCCTCCCTAATACGAGTAAATGTATACTTTTAATATGCATGCCCATTGTGCTACTGTCTACAGTTTACTTATTTACTTCAGAAGTGGCCAAGATGAAGTCAGTCTTGATCGTTGCCTTTCTGTAATTCTTCCAGTGATAGGTGCTAATAAAAGGCAGTAACCCAATGTAACAAATCTTCAAAAAGGTTCTATTTATTTCAATTTCTTAGGTAGATTGTACTGATTTTGAATACAACCATAGTTTTTTCGTAGTTTATGGTTCCCCAGAACGAATTAAAAATAAATAAACAATAATGCCATATCAGATTATTTACTATATCAGATTTATTAATATTGTTTATAACTTATCTTAGAGAACAGAGTATAAGTGTTTACAACTAGTAGATACCAAGTTATAAAAAAGAAAAAGAAAAAGAAACTCTCCTTGGTTTTGCTTTTCTTCTTGTGATCAATGTGATCAGCCAAAACTAAGAACAGATATAGTCACCTTTCATAGTTTAGCTTCATCACACCATCCTGGGTATCTCTTCTCTATTGTTTGTATATCCTGGTGGCATTTCTCCTTATGCTCTTCAATAAGATTTCCCAGATATGGTCTGAAATAATCCACGTGAGAGTGCATGAAATGGGGCTTGATTGCACATCCCATTTTCAGTCAGCTTATCAACTAGTTTTTTGTAATTTTCACGCTTAATGTCTCTAAGAATGTCATTCATTATTTCCAACAACATGGATCTGTTGTTGGAAAATCCACTAATAACATTAGTCTATGAAGAGGGGTGTCCATTAATTATTATTATATATATTTTATTATTATTATTATTATTAGCTATATGGTGCAAGGAAGTCTGAGGCTTATGCTGCACCAGCCAAAAAAAAAAAAAAAAAAAAAAAATTCCCGAGTTACCCTAAGAGAGAGAGAGAGAACCAAAAGGGAATCATCAAGAAAGAGAAGAATGATGATATCCAGCTCAGGACCCTGGGTGTGCCAAGCCCATACTCACCTGATGTGAGCCCCCGGGGTCTATTACCACTCTGTCTTCTCCCACCCCTTTATCCATAGCAGCAATTTGCCCTTAATGCCATACTGCTCCAATTTGTACAGTAGTCTTTCATGTGCAACAGTATCAAAAGCTTTCCTAAAATCCAAGTATATGATATCAAAATTATTTTTTGCATCCAATTCCTTTGTGACCACATCATGCTATCCAATCAGATTGGTCAGACAAGACTTCCCCTTAACAAAACCATGCTGTGTCTGAACTATAACTGCAATCTTGTCTAGATGATCCTGCAGCTCTTCTTTAACCAGTGACTCCATTATTTTCCCCGAAACAGAAGTTAAACTAACAGGTCTGTAATTACTCTAGTCCTTAGGGAACTCCCCTGAGTCCAAGAATGCCATCATAATCATGGCTAAGGCCTGCTTGCTTCCTTTGCTGCCTCCTTTA
This sequence comes from Mastigoproctus giganteus, assembly GCF_048544385.1. NCBI lineage: Eukaryota > Metazoa > Arthropoda > Arachnida > Uropygi > Thelyphonidae > Mastigoproctus > Mastigoproctus giganteus. The sequence continues at coordinate 70,731,694 of NC_143581.1, forward strand.
ATATAACCAGATAGATCCCATCTACCCCAGGTGCCTTCCTTATGTTTAACCTCAGCAATTTCTTGTAGTTATTACAATTTGCTCTCAGTTATTATAAAATCATTTAACTCCCTGTTAGAGTTTGATAAGCTTCTGTCCTCCACTTCCCTACAGAATTTCTCATGTGAATGTAGATACAAAATACTCATTCAGTTTGTCAGCTATCTGAGCAGAAACTTCAACAATCGAACCATCGATATCTAGTGGACCAATCTGATTCATCCCCTTCCTTCTAGAGCTTACACAAGTAAAGAAGTCTTTACTGTTTGATTTTTTTTTTTTTTTTTTTTTTTTTTTTTGCATCCTTTGCCAAAGATTTCTCGTAATCTGCCTTTGCTTGCCTAACCTGCTTTGTGACATGATTAAAGATTAGCTTATATCTACTACATGCTACTGTGATGCCTGATAATTTATATGCTTCCCATTTATTTTATTTTTTCTCTGCCACAAGTCTCATTAGTTCATCTGACATCCATTTAGGCCTAAACTGTGAACAGTATTTCTTAGTTGGTATGAAAAGCCTAGTAGCTTCCAAAATTAATTGTTCAAATGTCTCCCATTTAGAATTTACTGTTGGTAACATCATCAGTAGGTTCCATTGTATAGAATTTAAAAAATATCTGAGACCACTCTAGTCCTCTTTACAAATGTAAAAACCCTTCCTTTTACCGCTGATGGTAGTTACATCTTTGAGTAAATCCCATATCAGTATGCTGTGATCACTGCCACCTAGTGGTTACTTTAACTGCAGATTCTTAATGCATGAATAATCACTGCTGATAATCAGATCAAGATTTTTACTTCTCCTGGTTGTCTCTCAAACATGCAGATGTAGAAAACAGTCATCCAGTACACCCACAAAAGTCTTGCTAGTGTGTGAGTGCCCAACCCACAAGTTCCAGTCAATATCTGGGAAGTTAAAATCCCCCATTATAAGACATTCCGATTTACTAGCCCACTCTATTTCTCTGTACAGTTGTTCATTGTACTCATTCAAGTACTCATTCAATAGATGCAGAATTAAAGTGGGATCAGCTTTGTCACCTGAATTCCACACTTCAGAAGGCTTATTACAAGGTTGTTGCATGTCACCAACACTTTTCAAAATTTATATCGACATCTGCCTAAGATCCTGGTCAAAAAAATGTAATAAAATGGGATTGCCGATTAATAAGAACACCTATATTCACAATTTACTTTTTGCAGATGATCAGGTGGTGATAGCACAAGACTTAGGAGATGCGAAGTATGCATGTCATGAATTGTTTGAGGAATATAAACAATGGGGTCTAAAAATCAATTTTAGCAAGACTGAAATGTTGTCTTCAGGCCCAGGACATGTTCTAAATATTGCAGGTTTTAAAATCAAACAAGTCAACAAATTCAAATATTTGGGATCAATCTTACAAAATGATGGATCATTTCAGGCAGAGATCAATAAGAGAATTGCAGACTTCAGAAAGGCTATCGGCATGTTAAACTCTGTTCTGTGGAGCAAAAATATCCTAAATAAAACAAAGAAACTTATATTTCAAACTTCTTCTATTGTATGGAGCAGAACCCTGGACATTGAATAGGCGAGCGGAAAACAAATTGCTCTCCACAGAAATGGATTTTTGGAGATGCTCAGCAGGAACTTCTAGAAGAGACAGAAAACGGAATGAAGACATAAGGGAAAAAATCGAAGTGAAAAAGACTATTATTGACACCATCAAAGAAAAGCGTCTAACATGGCATGGACATGTAAAACGGATGCAAGAAAACAGATATCCAAAGGCTATCCTGGAATGGATACCTCCTGGAAGAAGGAGAAGAGGAAGACCTAGGAGGACATGAATGGATGGAGTACGGGAGTGCATGACAACCCAAGGCTTAACCGACCAAGACACCTTGAACCGCACTTTATGGCGGGAAAAAATTCCTAACAAGAAATAACTTGTAGGCTGAGGAAACCCATTGTAAATGGAAACACTCCTCTTGAAGAAGATATAATAAGACATTTGTACATAATTCTAAAAATTTCACATCATATCAATTTCTACATATACAGGTTGTGTCTACCCATTATGTATATATCTTATTAAATTTAGGAAAGTAGATATGACACTTATCCTTTGTATTACCACCAAATCATTATTTGTGCATGTGCAGTAATGTTTGGGAGGACTAATATGTTTGACCTTGTCTGTCTACCTCCCACCTCTTACTCTTTCAGTATTGGAAAGACATTTGTAGTGTGATTACATATATAGTTTATCTGCACATCTATTGCTTAGCATTGTATTGTTAAAATGTTTTAAGCAGAAACAAAGGAAATGTCTGAACCCTGACAGTTTCTGCTATGTGTATGAGCAGTTTACAACAAAAACTCAGAGGACGAAAATCTACGGTATTACCAACCGTGCATATTCTTTGTATTTTAGTTGCAAGATTAGTGATCAGGACAAAACGTGTGCTCCACATATGTGCTCTCTATAACTTATACTACAAATCTGATGATGTGGCTAACTGAAAAAATTAAAAGTACTTTATGATGTTTGCTGTTCTTGTGGTGTGGTGAAAGCTACACAATTTCACTGATGATTGCTATTTCTGCATGACAAAAATATTAGGGATATCAGAAAAAGCAAGCCCAGAATCAAATATCCTAATATATTATCTGTAGTAAGGCCTATTCTACATAATTGAAGACCTGCAGATATCATATTCCCCAAAAACATAGTGTGAAAAATTGATGCTTATTGAAACTTTTGAATTCTTTTATTTATTCATCTTTCAATGTTGCATAGATATGATTTGAACACGCATTAGCATTAGTTGAGGCATATGATGCAAGAAAGCAAGCTTATACAGCATTAGCCAAAAAAAAAACCAAAAAAAAAAAAAAACTCTTCCCATTTCTCCCTTATGGCTAAGACAAGCTGAAAAATTCTGTCTCCTTTTCAAACATGAATTTAGTTGTCTTTAATGTCAGTGAAACAAAATAAGATGGAACGCATCCAAAGAGCAATTATTGGTCAATAGATTAGTATCTGAGATAATAAAAGTTGCCTGAACATTCACTGTAGAAAGAGCTGATAGAAGAGAAACTTAAGTATTTACTTATGTTTTTATCTGAAAGAAACTGCCAGTCTAGCATCAGAAATATTGTAGTCTACAAAAGAACTATTTAAATAGAAAAAAATATTAACTATGTTTGGTGAGAGATTGCATGGCTTTATGAGAGTCCACATAGAACAAACAATTACGTCGGCCATATAACAATTACTAAAATCACAAAATTACACATCTACTTGCTTATATGCTAATGCTAGAAGTATGACCAATAAATTTGACGAATATGAAATATTAGTTAAGTCATCAAATTTTATACAGGTATAAAAGAAACATGCTGTCACTCTGATATTGCAGATGCTAAATTAGAATATGTTGATTATAATGTGTTGAGAAAGGGTAGACATGGCAGGGGGTTGGTTAGTTGGTTGTTGTTTTATGGTGCATTGGCAACTAAGGCCATAATGTAACAAGCCATGACAGGAGGGAGGTAGAGAAAGTCATGCTTTTGGTTAAGAAGCATAGACTATAAAATGGTATGACCAGTGGACATTGGTTGCCAGTGTAATATTGAGTCAGTCTGGTGTGAACAGTGGGAAAACAAAAAGGAGAACAGGAGTCGATAATAGGCCAAATGGATGTGATGAGTATAATGAAAAACTAGACAACAAAAGAGTGGGCCAGACAATTAGAATGTCTTATCATGGGGATTTTAACTTTTCAGACATTAATTGGAACTTGTGAGTCAGCAAATCACACTGCAGGAAAATATTTCTTGATTTGCTGGATGATTCACTTTGTATTTGGTTGGTTGGTCGTTGTTTTGTGGTGTATTGGCAGATAAGGCCATAATGTAACAAGTCATGACAGGAGGGATGGAGAGAAACATTCATGATGTGGTTATCAGCAGTGATTCATCATGTATTAGTAGTGGAGAATGATGCAAGGTAGCAAGCTTATAGAGCGTCATTAAAAAAGGGAAAAAAAAAACACACTCATCTGAACATCCCCTCTGACAGAGTTTGTTTTATCTGATCTATAAGGTTTTCACAAAGAAACTTGATGCAAAGAATAATTTTGAATAATTATATGCTTACATTTCAGTGAAACCTTTGATATTGTGTCAAATAATGATTATTGTGATTTGATCTCTCTCTCTCTCTCTCTCTCTCTCTCTCTCTCTCTCTCTCTCTCTCTCTCTCTCTCTCTCTCTCTCTCTCTCTCTCTCTCTCTCTCTGTGTGTGTGTGTGTGTGTGTGTGTGTGTGTGTGTGTGTGTGTGTGTGTGTGTGTGTGTGTGTGTGTGTGTGTGTGTGTGTGTGTGTGTGTGTGTGTGTGTGTTATTAGGAGCAATTTTGTGTGTATAAACAGACAATTAAGTGGTAAGAAACAAAAAGTAGGTATAAATGGCCACTCCCCTTCATAGTCTAATGTGAAGTGGGGGAATTCTGTGGAAGTTGGTGTTGGACCTCTTACTGCTTCTAATATTTGATGATACTGATGAGGTATTTCAAGTTTAAAATCCAAGTTTGGTGTTACAAAGGTGGGCACAGTGGTTAATGCCAGTAATCAGGGCATGCTGCTTCAAAAGGATTTTGATGAATTAAGCAAATAGGTGGAAATATGAGGTGTAACAGTGATGAATGCAAGTTATTCTCCTAGTCATTCATACTCCAGCCATCAACCTCCTTTTTAAGGCAAGCCATTTCACACCATACAGGCTCAACGTCTGTATTACTTTGATCAGACTCAGGGAATATCCTTTTACCTTTTGGCAGTTTTTGATGAGCAGCATCATTCTCCCACCTATCTGTTCCTCTTGAATACAATATTCAGTGAAATGATATTTGTCATCTTGTATATCCAAGTGGCACCATGTTTCACTACACATCTACAACAGCATTAGCTGACTTGATCAAAAGCTCAAATTTATTTAATTTGTTTTCAGTACAACTGGTATTATTATATAGCCAAATTAAGTTTTGTACATTATGCCTTTTCACTTCCATGATACACTCCTTATAATTACAAGCATTTTCTCATGTGCTCCTAGATTGCTGGTGGTTTCTACTTCTATTACAGTTTCATTTTCCATTTCAGGTTAAAAGAGTTGCACACAAGTGCTCAGAGAGAGAGAGAGAGAGAGAGAGAGAGAGAGAGAGAGAGAGAGAGAGTGTGTGTGTAAGTATAAATTTTGTCCCATACTATTGCCCTGAGTCGATCTTGTGCTGACTTCCTGACCCTGAGAGCCAAGCTCTAAAAATGACCACAGTGCCATTTCACAGTGATTATCTAGTATGCTTCATGAAGTGTAAATATATTTTTCCTTCATTTCACAAGTCTTTTAACTCTTGAATATTTGAATTAAGTAAGACAAATCATATATCATAAACCAGAAAAGCAAAGTTAATATGATATAGTTGGGGAAGGATGTAAGATGGTTGTTTTCTATTAAGATTATTATTATATTTAATACTACTCATATATCATAAACCAGAAAGCAAAAGCAAAGTTAATATGATATAGTTGGGGAAGGATGTTACATGGTTGTTTTCTATTAAGATTATTATTATATTTAATGCTACTCATATACCACGTGAAATTAATAATATAGTTTATTAAGCTATTCGCCTAAACTACTATACATTAAGATGGTGACGTTTCAGGCATCTTACTGATACCCGTCATCAGGCCATGCTGTTGGGGAAACAGAAAATATAAAGGGTTACAAATTTGAATATACAGTATTACAATATTACAATTGTCAATATTACAATTGCCAATATTACAATTACTAATATTACAATAAAAATTAATGTTGCAATTTCAATTACAAATACCAGGTGGTTATAAAATAAGTTTCCCTATTCAGAAGGCCCTAGTGTCAAAAACAGTTAGAGATAGCACTGTGAAAATTGGTGGATATATCATTTAGGGTATGGGGAAGCAATTTGTAGAAGAAAAAAAAATTAGTTCAAATTTCCACCACCAGGGTAGAAATTGGCATTGTAAACATGAGATGGAATACTTAACTTAGGATTAGATTTCAATATCAAAACTTAGAAATCTAAAGATATTGTTCTGTGTGCTTTCCTTCACTTGAGATGACATTCAGAAAATGGAGGACTGCATGCGATACAGTTTCACATAGCTTTGCAATTAAGTTTCGCAATTAAGTCATTGGGGATGTTGGCTACATGCTGTTTGATGCTTGCTTTCAAATTGACAAGCATCTGTATGCCACCAGTAAACTGTCTTTCAGGTATCTCCATTGCCAGAAATCACAGGGATTGAGATCTGCTGATTGGGCTGGCCAGAACTGCGGAAAGTCTCTAGAAATGATGTGATCATTTCTGAATGTTGAATGGAGCAGTTCCTTCACTTGTTGACCAATGTGGGGAGGGGCACCATCTTGCATGAACACTACGGTCTTCAAGCATTGCCTTTCTTGCAGAGAGGGAATAATGTGATCTCTTAGAAGAGTGCAGTACCGTGCACTAGTTATCGTACACTTTATGAGGGGGAGACTCTTCAAAGAAAAATGGCCCGATTATAAACTCTGCCGTGAATCACACCATACTGTAATGTATGGACTTTGTAGTGGTCTTTCATGCAGCAGATGGATAAGAATTTCCCCATATTCAGCAGTTTTGCACATTTACAGCTCTACGAAGAGTGAAATGTGTCTCATCAGACCACAAGATCATTCGAGCCTATGTATCGTCAAATTCCATACAAGCCAGAAATCGTAGAGCAAAGTCTATTCATTGTTGCTGATCACAAGACTTTAGTTCTTGCACTACTTGAATCTTGTATGGGAACCAGTGTAAAATTATTTGAAGCATTTTATGTACAGTAGACCAAGAAGGTTCAAGACTCTTGACACACCTCTAGCACTACTGACTGGTAGTGTTTCGCATTCAGACCATTGCAACTGCCACTTCATCCACTACCTCTATTGCGATACTTGGTCGTTCCCTGCCTGGAATTACATCTATCTTCCTTGTCACTTCAAATTTCGTTATTAGTTTTTGAAGCCCCACTGACATCAAAGGTCCTTTACACAAACCTTTAAGTTTCTGATATTCATGTAGTCCTGCATTAGCATTGCTATTATTCTGGTAGAACACTTTTAGTAAAAGAGCACATTCTTTTTTTTTGTTAGAGCCATAATGGTTATTGACGGTGGCATTGGCTTTTCTGCTTTTATCTAAGAGGATGTCATTTGCATAAGCAGTGTGTCTTGAAGTAAATGACAACTTTTACATATTATGTGCAGTGCCATTTTCCCCGGGTGGCAGAAATTTGAATTAATTTTTTTTTCTTCTACAAATCGCTTCTCCATACCCTAAATGTGACATACCCACCGACTTTCACAGCACTAACTCTAACCGTTTTGATTTTGATACTAGGGTCTCCTGAAGAGGGAAACATTTTACAACCACCCAGTATATGATTCCAGAGTATTAAGTTTGAATTACTGTTACAATAGAAACCAGATATTAAATTAGGTAAATACAAAGAGATTAAATTGTTACCTGCTCTTGCCGATACTCCCAGAAACCTGATGTGCATACAGGCAAGAGGTGCTGTCAGCAGTTAATTTATAGGTGAGAGATTAAGTCCAATAGCCAATAGAATTGTGTCAAGTTTTCTATCATGTATCTAGGGTTCTTATGTAGTGGAAGTGGAGGGGGTTGAATGTGGGCTACTCCTCTGGACATCTGGCCTATTTTCTCTTTTTCATAAATTTTATTTCTTCTTCTATTTACTTATAAAAAAGATGGAAGTATTGCTGGTTGAATTCAACTCCCTGTTTTCTATTGATTTCTGAGGCTCGAAACATTTTTATGAAGAAGGCTTCTTTGAATTTCCTTCTGTTGTATTGGTTGTTTGTAGAAAGAATTCTAGTGTTATTGAAATCCTTTGGCTGTCTGTGGAATCCTTTCTACAGACAGCCAATACAACAGAAGGAAATTCAAGGAAGACGTCTTCATAATAGGTTTTCATAACACTTTAAAACCTCTGTACCCCTAACCAAAGATACAAGGCAATATAAAGCAAAACTTCGTCACCAACAGGAAATGGATACTGATGGAAAAACTGCTGATGATAGTGTCCTACAAATTTTTTTTGAGGAAAGCATGGAAAGCCATTCTCTCCAAAACAAAGCAAGAATGAAGATCACAAACCTCAGCACCTTAAACCAAAGCATGCAGAGTACTGCATACAGGTCTGGAGGCCTAATTTTACAAAGGATGTAGATCTGCTGGAACAAGAGCAGAGGAGGACTTTTCATTTTCTTCATGAGATTGATGGAAGGAATGAAAGGGGTAATCTTACCAAGACAGGCTTCAGTTCTGCAAATTGCATCGTCTGGAGACTAGGCACCTGCAAGGTAATCTGATTGAGGTATTTAAAGCTTTGAATGGATTGAGCAAACTCAATGCTGATGGCATTCTTCCTTTTCCTCAGACCACATATGAGGGGGCATAAATTCAAATTGAGGAAGGATGGTTGTAGAACAGATGTGCTTAAGTTTGCCTTCAGCCAGTGGATGGTTGATTGTTGGAACAAACTTCAAGCTGTTGTTCTGAAAGTGTGGAAGTAGTTTGAATAAATATATGGAAGAACTAGAAATTATTGGAGGGGATGTACAAGTAATGTGGGAAGGTTTTTTTGGTCTTTCGATTTATAAGCTTGCTTTCTTGCATCATTTGCCATTACTAATACTAACGCTAATATCTCAGAAATGCTTTGAAAGTTGAACAAAGAATAAATAATAAACAGTGGAATAGAGGCCGTCAATACTGGCTTGGAAACCACCACCTCTATCCCACTGAATACTTCAGTGGAATATGAGGGGTGTTCAATAAAATATCTGCCTAAGGTACATATGCCAAAATTGGAGCATCATTCAGTCATCAAGTTTCTCACCAAAGAAGGAAATGGGCCAAAGGCCATTCATGAAAGAATGGTGGTTTGTATGACAACAGTGCTCCTTCAGAGTACCAGGTGAAATTCTGGCCAAAACAATTCAAGTGGGATAGAGAGTCACTTGGAAGATGATCCACATCCTGAAAGGCCTGTGACAGGGACCACTCCAGAAATGTGGCAAGCTGTGGAAACCCTCGTGCTGAACGACAGACATGTAAAGGTGTCCGAAATCTCTAGGAAATGTGACAGTATTATTATTATTAGCTATATGGTGCAAGGAAGCCTGAGGCTTATGCTGCACCAGCCAAAAAAAAAAAAAAAAAAAATCCTGAGAGAGAGAGAGAGAGAGAGAGAGAGAGTCAAAAGGGAATCACCAAGAAAGAGAAGAATGATGATATCCAGCTCAGGACCCTGGGTGTGCCAAGCCCATACTCACCGATTATAACCATCCTCCACGAACATTTGGGGATGAGTAAGGTCAGTGCAAGGTGGATCCCCAGATTTCTGATCCCTGCGCAGAAGCAATTTAGAGTACAGTGTTGTGAGGAAAATTTAGAGCTTTATGGAAGGGATCCTGAAACTTCATCTCTAGAATTGTTATGGGTGATGAAACATGGGTTCATCACTGGGATCCTGAGACCGAGCAAGAATCAATGCAATGGAAGTACAAGGGATCTCCCCAACTCGAAAACTTTCAGATGAAACCTTCATCTGGCAAGATTATGGCCACTATTTTTTGGGATTATGAGGGAATTTTGTACATTCACTACTTGGAACACAAGCAGACAGTCACTGGGGAGTCATATGCATCCCTACTGTAGTTGTTGTTATGTGGTTTTTAGGAGCATTTGCAACTAAGGCCATATTGCTCTGGGAATATGCAGTGGTCATTCCCTGACCTTTCTGCATTCTCCGTATTTGGTGGTCATGGGCTCGAACCCCAGTCTAATCAAGAAGCATGTGCTATGCACTGCTACTCCTGCCCACCTGGCTGTGGAGGTGCCTCCCTACTGTACAACCTAAGGATGTCATAAAGGAAAAATGCCATGGAAAACTTTCCAGAGGTGTGCTGCTTCTTCACGACAACACATCAGTACACAGGTCACATGCTGTTGCTGCTTTGAGAGACTGTGACTTTACAGAACTTACCCATCCACCTTACAGCTGAATCTGGCCTCCAATGACTATTTCCCGTTTTGACACGTCAAGAAATGCACTTGGAGATCGCTTTGTTGATGATAATGAACTGAAGTCTGCTGTTTCTAAGTTCTTTGATGGACAGGACAAAGAATTTTATTTGTCTGGTATTTCCTCATTGCCAACAAAATGGAACAAGTGTATTGAAGTTCAAGGGAGTTACACTAAAAAATAAAAAAAAAAGATTTTTGTCTCTATCTCATTTCCTTCATTGGTAGGTAGATATATTAAATAACTTATTGAATGCCCCTCATAGAGGTAGTTTCTGAGCCAGTGCTGATGGCCTATATGACCCTACCTCTGAATATACAATGTGTCTTTGTCTCCAAGACATATATATATTTGAAACCATAGGCTATGCCAAAACTATGTCAGTATAATATTTTTAGAAAGAACAGAATCCATCAAGACAACACACATGATTGAACTCTTCCCTTGAGGCAGCAGCAGCAGTCCAAATAGCTATTAGCATCCATATTACATTCTGCTTTTTATATATCCCACTGAACTGTAGCATTCAACAAAATGAGTTAGATAATTGTAATTAACACTATTCCAAAACACTGTTGATACAGCATTGGTTATAGATGACATTAGGATTTTTTTTTGTGTGAAACAAAAAACATGCATACTGTTAAGAATAAAATAAAAGGAGCAATAACTAAGATCAGTTCATGGGCACAAATCAGTGGCTTTCAACTTTGTTCACAAAAACAATATACATCTATTTTTGCTGCCAATGTAACCTTCATCCAGCTACTAGAACTACACGCACCTGAAACTTAATAAATAAATTTTTTGGTTATACTGCATGATGACCACACAAAGTCAGAAGAGTTCACAATATAGAGAGAATACAAGAACATTAATACTATACTTAGTAGTCAGGCAGGCTTGAACTATGGTCACACGAAGTGTGCGCTCTTTTGTACTCTCACGCTTCACCACTCAGCTTTTCCAACTAGTTCCAGTATACACTAGCATATGGTCCTTAGAAATTACATTAACCACAAGCTTACCTTTCTAGATAACTTTAAAAAGCTAAGACCATCAGTAAAAACTAAATATCATTCAGAGATTCTCTCAGTAACCAAGTGGAAGCTGATTGCCTTACCTTAATAATATCTAAACTTGACTATGGAATATCAGTATATAGCTCAACAAGACCCAGTGTACTTTGTTGGCTTGACCCCTTTCCTTATAGTGCAATATGCATTACTCATTGCACTATAATGGAGCATATTTTCCATCTCCAATAAAGTCCAGATATACAAGCACAACCTCTTCTTATCAGAAGACAACAATATATTATATACTGTATGAAATTAAGATCAAGTATACATATGAAATTAAGATCTATGCCTGAACACCCAAACTGGCAGATATTTTTCACTCCTCATTACCACACGTTATATCAAAACTGTCCTACTGCTAAACAGTCTTTAGGTTTGAGAATCAAACCTAAAGATTTAACAGATTTAAATCTGACTTTTCATAATGTTGCAAAATATCCCTCTACTTTTTCCTGCTTCTTGATATGTGATTTATGATTTATACCTCCCTCCCTCCATATGATTTATACCTCCATAAATGGAAAAAATCTGCACTACACAAATGGTTTCTTGCAGTTGTACCATGCTATAGTGGATCAGGTCCTCAACTATAGTAGTAGTACACAAAGATGGGTCAAAGAATGATAATGATATTGGGATAGTAACAGTTTTCCTGAACACCACATTGGCCTATCAGTTACCATATGAATTTAGTATATTTTCTGCAGAACTAACAGGAATTTAGGTGGCCCTGAAGTATAGAGAATCCTCTAATGTTCAAAATTGTATAATTTTCTCAGATTCTTTATGTGCAATCCAGGCCCTGAAAATCACAGTGAATATTACCCATACAGTTTTAAAGGAAATAACCACCTCCTTGAATATCTTAACTGAACTTTGGAAAAGTACATTCTTCTTTCCAGGATATATGGCAATTCCAGGAAAGAATTAACTGATACTGCTGTGAAATCGGCTGTCTTGCCACCCAGTAACAAGAAGAAGATAATTCCACATCAAGACCATAGACCAGTAATTTGGGAAAAATGCACGTCTCAATGGAAATTAATCAGCAAAACAACAGGCTTTCAACAACAGGTGTTGAAGTATCACAACACCCCTCAAACATTGGTTTTCCTTCAGACCAAATTGACAATAGGAGGTAATATTAGCTCTCCTGTGGATTGACCACACAAATGTTACTCATGCTTACCTTTAAGAGCAGAGGATTTCCCACAGTTTCATCATTGTAACACTTTGCTCATTCAGACATATTCTTCTCAAATGCATAAAATATTCAAGACAACAATAGAATCCTTTCACTCCAGCCATCAATGAAATTCCACTCATGCTTATCTCACTTTTGGATTATGAAACAAATGTTTCAAATATTTTCACCTTTTAAAAAATGTTTATTGCATACCACCTCCTTTACCTAAGAAAACAAAACTCCATTTCTGATAATAGTTTTGCAATTTTATTACTATTTGCAAATAAATAAACCTACTACTTACCATATGTATGGCACACTGTGGCCATAGATGCTGATATGGCAAAAAAAATCTGCAAAAACTTTACTTTTTTTTGCTGATTTTGTTTGACTTCTTCAAAGAAAATAAAACTAAATAAAAGTCTCTTCAATCAGAATACAAAGCGGGATAAATATGCTATTTCATTTGCAGTGTTTTTAGATTAAATAGTTCAGTCAAAATTTGGATTTTGTTTTAAGTAGTGTTGATGAGGAACTAGATAAAATTCTGTTTCTTTTGCCATGTAAATTTTCTCTCTCCTAGTCTCCTTCACATTCTGTAGTTATTTTTGCTCCTTTTTTTTTTTTTTTTTTTTTGCCAAACTTAAAAGCTACATTTTTGAGACATTTTAATGCGTTTTTAAGTATATACAATGTTTAAACATTGACTGTGCATTCACATGTGAATTGTAATTTTGATTCTTTTCCACATGTGTGGAAATGAATGGAAATTCCGAAAACCTCCTTGTTTCCATTACCAATAGTCTTAGTTTTAATTTTGGATGAATCAAAAGTGCATGCACATTTCTTTTGGGATCTTTTCTTTTTATTCTAATTTCTTTCTTTATTTATTTCAATTGTGCAACATTTTTCATCATTGATGGTTTGAAGGTTGAGAATAGTAAATATACAATTTTTGTACCATAATTGTTAGTTGTTTGTTATCAAGTACGTTTGTTACCAAGGCAATAAAGATACTACCCTTGAAATAAACAAGCTTTCTGTCTTTCTGTCTGCTCTTACTTTTTCTGTTCTGCAAGTTGGTTGCAGAACAGACAAAGAGCTTGAAGAATGAAGTCCACATAATATAATGAAATTTTTAATATATTTTTTTTATGATGGAATATTCAGATCATGAAAATAAAGGGTGATTATGGTTTTTTGGTCAGCTACATTTTACTTTTCTATTTATTTTAGTTTTAAAGATGCAGTTTCATCATTGATGCTTCCCTTATTTTTTAATATTTTATTTCAGCTGCCTAAATTTAATATTAAAAATTGTTTTACTTTCTTTCAGTTGCTAGAAATGATGGGACCAACAAGAAAACTTTCTGATATTGTATGTGATCCAAAGTCTTTAGGCCAGTTTCTGGTTGTAGAAAATTCTTCAGCTTTGGAAGAAACTTCAGAAGCATTGTGTGCTATGAATGGTTCTGCATTGTCATTACTAGTAGAAAAATTACAGAGTGAAGTTAACGGAGGAAAGATTGTGCGTCTGGTAAGAAAAATGTTCTATGACAAAAAATTAACTAAAATCACTAAATAACATACAAAGGATTGTTTGTCTGTTATTTAGGGATGATTTTAACTAATTTAATTTTTTATATTTCATATAATTTTATATATTATTACATACTCATAAAATATTAGGGATATGAAGTCCTAAACTAATAAAATTTCAAAGTAACATACAAGTTACAATTTACATCCAGTTCAATATGTAGTTGAAATAAAAACAAACTAAAGTTTGTATAAAAGTATCATCTTATATTGTAAAATTTTTCTAAACAAGTTGCCTATCTCTTATACAGTAGGGTCTCAATGGCAGTTGGTGACACATGAGATTGGAAGGGAAAGAATGGATAGGGAAGGGTTTAACTTGTAGCATGTGTGCAATATTAGCTTTTCATTTGAACAAGTAAGAATTCTGTATTTGAACTGGATGGATTAATAAGAACAATAATGTGGGGCTACGGCTGGTCTCTCTCTCTCTCTCTCTCTCTCTCTCTCTCTCTCTCTCTCTCTCTCTCTCACACACACACACACAATTCACAAAGGGGGATCGAAGGGTGACACGAGTAATTACAGACCAGTTTAACTTCTGTTCCGGGTAAAATAATGGAGTCACTGGTTAAAGATGCATTGCAGGATCATCTAGACAAGACCGCAGCAATAATTCAGACACGACATGGGTTTGTTAAGGGAAAGTCTTGTCTGACAAATTTGATAGGATATTATGATGTGGTTACAAAGGAACTGGATACAAAAAATAATTTTGATATCATATATTTGGATTTCAGGAAAGCTTTTGACACAGTTGCACATGGAAGACTATTGTACAAATTGGAGCAGAATGGTATTAAGGGTAAGTTGCTACAATGGATAAAAGGATGGTTGAGTGGGAGAAGACAGAGGGTGGTAATCAATGGGTGCTGCTCTTCGGGACTAATGTTATTTGTGGAGTCCCACAGGGTTCGGTGTTGGGTCCACTGTTGTTTTGTATATTTATCAATGATATTGGTGAAGGTATATCAGGCTTAATGTCGAAGTTTGCAGATGATACAAAGGTTGGCAGGGTTGTTAATGACAGTAATGGCAGTGTGCTACTGCAACAGGATCTAGATAATTTGGGCAGATGGGCTAAGAAGTGGCAACTGAAGTTTAACCTTGACAAATGCAAAGTACTGCATATGGGTAGAAGTAATCCCAGAGAAACGTGTACCAACTGTGTGGTAGAAAATGAAAAAGACCTGGGAGTAATTGTGCAGTTAGATATGAAGTTTTCTGAGAAATGTAGACAGGCTGCCAGGGCAGGTTATGGGGTTTTGCCAATGATATATAGTAATTTTGCTAGCAGGGAAAAGGAGGTGATTGTCCCTCTGTATAAGGCAATGGTCAGACCATGCCTTGAATGGTCAGGCCATGCTATTTGAATGGTCAGGCCATGCCTTGAGTACTGCATACAGGTCTGGAGGCCTCATTTTAGGAAGGATGTCGATTTGCTTGAGTGTGTGCAGAGAAGGGCAACAAGATTGGTGATGGGAATGAAGGGATCCTCTTACCAAGAGAGGCTTAAGTTCTGCAAATTGCAGTGGCTGGAGACTAGGCACCTGCACGGTGATCTGATTGAGGTGTATAAGGCCTCGAATGGGTTGAGCACACTGAATTCTGATGGGATCCTTCCACTTGTTCAGATTACGAACCTAAGGGGGCATAAATTCAAATTAAGAAAGGACAGATGTAGAATAGATGTGCAGAAATTTGTCTTTAGCCAGCGGGTGGTTAATTGCTGGAACAAACTTCCATCTGTCGTTGTGGAAGGTTGAATAAATTTAAAGAGGAACTGCACAGGCATTTGGAGGAAATGGTGTGATTTTTTTTTTGGCTGATGCTGCATAAGCTCATACACTTGCTTTCTTGCATCACATGCCACTACACACACACACACACACACACACACACACACACACACACACACACACACACACACACACACACACACACACACACACACACACACACACCATTGTAGGGATATGACAGTGCTTATTGCCCCAACTAAATAAAGACTTTCACGTCTCATTAGATTTATTTGTTGAGGCAGTAAATCAGTGGTTTTCAACCTTTTTTTAAATAACGGCACCCCTAAGTAATTTATTTTATTTTGCAGCACCCCTACTCAATTTTCTGCCTGTTAGATCCGATTCTTTCTCTGTATATATATATATATATTAAAAAATATATATGTTATATGATATTTATTAAATAATATAATTATAAAAAGTACATTTCATAATACAAATTATATATATATATATATACAGTATATAATTGTATTTTTTATATAGAGGTACTAAGTAAACATCAATTATAGATCACCACAAAATTAAAAAGATACTGTACACCTTTTTATAATGAAATAAATATATAAATTAAAAAATAATAATAAGTTTAAGTAACTTAAACCCAAATTACGTGGCACCCCTGGAATGTTGTTGCGGCACCCCGGTTGAAAACCACTGCAATAAATGCTGCCACATCCACTTCTGTTCCTCGTGTGTGAATGCAACCTTACACCTAAACACAGCTTCCTCTAAAGGTGTATTCATTATGTGGATGGACTTGTCTTGTCTGTACATTATTTAAGATTTATGTACATTCAATTTATACAAATAAAATTGTACATGGCTTACAGGAATTTGCCTAGTACAATAGTTTTATATAGAAGAAATCCCAACTCACATGAATACTCTTGTTCCCTCAAATACTTGCAGGGGGTACCAGATCCTACTGTACTTCAAATAAGTAACACTTCCCAGTAGAGAAGTCTATTGTTACTTACTTTCAGTTGAGAGTACCACCACCCAATCAGCACTATTTGTGTAAGGGATAAGCAAACCTTGCCCACCCCTCTGTTCTTATTAGCTTTAAGAAAAGGATAAAAGATGAAGAAAGGTAATAATAGAAGATAACTATAAATAGCAGCAGTTGAAAACAGAAAGGGATAGTTACCCCAATCTGTGCTTAACTCATATCTCACTTATTCAGAACAGTGCAGACAGCCTGCCAGAGCAGCACATGAGGTCTTGTCAATGATGTACAGGAACTTTGCTAGCAAGGATAAGGAGGTGATTATCCCTTTGTTTAAGGCAATTGTCAGGCCACACCTTGAATACTGCATACAGGTCTCGAGGCCTCACTTTAGGAAGGATGTAGAGCTGTGGGAATGACTAGACTCTGTAGATATGACTACAGAGAAGGGCAACAAGGTTAGTGAATGGAACAAAGGGTTGCTCTTATGAAGAAAGGCTTAAGTTTTGCAAATTACAGTGTCTGGAAACTAGGCACTTGTGAGGTGATCCGATTGAGGTGTATA
The DNA here is from genome assembly GCF_048544385.1 of Mastigoproctus giganteus. NCBI lineage: Eukaryota > Metazoa > Arthropoda > Arachnida > Uropygi > Thelyphonidae > Mastigoproctus > Mastigoproctus giganteus. Next base: position 70,749,093 of record NC_143581.1, read on the forward strand.
AGGCTTTGAATGGTTTCAGCAAGCTTAATGCTGATGGGATTCTTCCTTTTGTCCCAATTATGGACTTGAGGGCGCATAAATTCAAACTGAGAAAAGATAGTTGCAGAATAGATGCACAGAAATTTGCCTTTAGCCTACAGGTGGTTGATTGCTGAAGCAAACTTCCAAGTGTTGGGAAAATTACTAGATTAAATAGATTCAAGGAAGAACTGGACAAACTTTTGGATTGAATGGCTGGGTGAAATGGGAAGTTTTTTTTTTTTTTTTTTTATCTGATGCTGTATAAGCTTGCGTTCTTGCATCATATGCCACTACTAATGCTAATGACAGTGCTATCAGTCAGTGTAAGGCCTGACAATGAAGATATATTTCCACAATCTTGATAGAGATCAAAATGAGAAATTCCTGGGTTTGTAGCAAACTTAGTTCTTCTGTGCCTAAGAGTTTTTTCTCCAGATTTACTTGAGCATTAATTTTTTTTAAATGTACAATATTTTAAAATTTAGTTATATATGCATAATGAACTATTTTTCTGTAATTTTGTTTAAAATTTGTAGCTTTCAGAATTAATGTCACGGTTTGGGCGACCTGATATTGGAAATTTATTAGAAGATGTAGCAAAAATGGTGGACACAGTTCTGTCTCTTCCCAGTCTTCCTTTCAGTAATGGGGAATTTTCTTCTCTGATAACTGATGTGAAAGGTATCATTGAATCATTTTTAAAAGGAGATGTTGATATGAACCTGTAAGTATTTATTATTATTTTTCCTTAACATTTTTATAGTAATCTAAGTGGTCTCATAGCCATATCATCTATTTTTTCTGACTATTTGAAACCTGAATTGATATACTTGTGTAGTATAGTCAAAAACATTTCTACTTTTGAAGCCACTATCAAGGAATGTTTATACACATGAGCATTTTGCTGCTTATATAGAAGATATGATATGCCTAGATACATGCAGCTCATTGTCAGTTTAGGCATTCATATTTGATCTCCTTGTAGAGTCCATGAAAGGTAGATATGTACTCATTACCCACCCTACTCACTATATCTAGTTCCTGCTAGAATAAAATAATTTCTGCAGAGATGTAGGTTCTAGGACCTACATCTAGTCTGAGATGTAGGTTCTAGTCTGAAGAGATGGAACATGCTATGATGCAGACATTGCATCAAAGCATGCTAACTGGCCTTTTGCCTCTGAAAATATTCAGAACTAACTAAAGTCACAAAAATTATAATATGCTTATCTGTTATAATATCATTTACAATAAACTTATCTTGACAAAAAAGAACTCACTGAATTTTAAGTGGACAGGTGATGTGTTGCCTTTAGCTCAGGGATATGCTTGATTTCTGAACTTTTCAACGTTTTCAACGTCGGGAATACTGCATCCAAGTGGAAGTCAGTTTGCCTTTCCAAGTCAAAGAAAAATGGCTTTTGCACTACACATTTTGACACTACACATTTGACAGACTACAAAAGAAGTCTTCAAACAGCTGGTTGTGTTATTTTTAAAAAAAACTTACCCAAAGTTGCAAAATAATTACTCAAGAGATCTGACAATGTTCAGTAGCAGGTGTCAATGTGTATATTGTATACCAAGTATCACATCAACATTTGCTTAAAAGTTGTAACTACCATCAAGGGTGAAGGGAAGGGCTTTTGCTTTCGTAAAGGTGACTGCAGTGGTCTCAGACAGTTTTTAAATTCTATACAGTGGGATCAGCTGAAGATGTTACCAATGGTGAATTCTAAATGGGGTGCCTTCAGGGACTTAATCTTGGAGGCTACTAGCTTTTCATACCAACTAAGAAATACTGTTCAAGGTTTAGGTAAAAATGGATGTCACATGAATTAATGAGGCTCATGGCAGAGAAGAAAATGCATGGGATGGGATGCATATAAATTATCAGGCAAAGCAGAAGCCTATGGCAGATATAAGCTAGTCTATAATCAAATCACAAAGGAGGCTAGGCATGCAAAAGTAGATTATGAGAAATCTTTGGCAAAGGACATAAAGTAAAACAGCAAAGAGTCTTTACTTATGTAAACTCTAGAAGGAAAGGGATGAATCAGATTGGTCCACTTAACGTAGATGGTTTGATTATTGATGATCACGCTCAGGTAGGTGATAGACTGAATGAGTATTTTGCATCTACATTCACACATGAGGAGTTATTCAAGGAGGGGAATGCCAGAAATTTATCAAACTCTAACAGGGAGCTAAGTGATTTTGTAATAACTGAGAACAAAGTGGAGGAGAAATTGTTGAAGTTAAACATAAGGAAAGCACCTGGGGTGGATGGAATCTATCCAGTTATATTAAAGGAGGCAGCAAACGAAGTAAGCAAACCCTTAGCCATAATTATGAGAGCTTCCTTAGACTCAGGGGACGACTCCATGGAATGGAGGTGTGCAGATGTATCCTCAATTTACAAAAGGGGGGGGTGTTCAAAAAGTGACACAAGTAACTATAGACCTGTTAGTTTAACTTGGGTTCTGGGAAAAATAATGGAGTCAGAACACATGATGGGCCCAACACCAAACCCTTGGGAACTCCACTAATAACATTAGTCCACGAAGAGCAGTGTCCATTGATTACCACTCTTTGAAGTCTCCCACTCAACCATCCCTTTATCCATTGTAACAACTTGTAGCAAAGTTGTAGCAACAACCATTGTAGCAAACCCTTAGCCATAATTATAAGAGCTTCCTTGGACTCAGGGGAGGACTCCAGGGAATGGAGGTGTGCAAATGTATCCTCAATTTACAAGGTGGGGGGGTGTTCAAAAAGTGACACAAGTAACTATAGACCTGTTAGTTTAACTTGTGTTCTGGGAAAAATAATGGAGTCACTGGTTAAAGAAGCATTGCAGGATCATCTAGACAAGACTTTCGGTAGTAGTTAAGACACAGCATGGGTTCATTACAGGTAGGCCTTGTCTGACCAATTTGATTGGATACTATGATGTGATCACAAAGAAACTGGATGCGAAGAATATTTTGATATCATATACTTGAATTTTAGGAAAGCTTTTGATACTGTTGCACATGGAAGACTGCTGTACAAATTGGAGCAATATGGCATTAAGGGCAAGTTGCTACAATGGATAAAGGGATGGTTGAGTTGGAGACTTCAAAGAGTGGTAATCAATGGACACTGCTCTTCGTGGACTAATGTTATTAGTGGAGTTCCCAAGGGTTTGGTGTTGGGCCTATCATTGTTTTGTGTATTCATGAATGATATTAATGAAGGTATAGCAGGCTTAATGTCCGAGTTTGCAGATGATACAATGGTTGGCAGGGTTGTTGACAACAGTAAAGACAGTATGCTACTGAAACCGGATCTAGATAAGTTGGGCAAATGAGCTGAAAAGTGGCAGCTGAAGTTTAACATTGCATTAGCATTAGCATTAGCATTAGCATTAGTAGAGGCATTTGATGCAAGAAAGCAAGCTTATGCAGCATCAGCCAAAAAAAAAAAAAAAAAAGTAACATAAATAAATAAAAATAACCACTTCCACTTCACCCCTCTGTTCGTTCGAAATACCTGTCCAGCTGAGCCTTAAACTTATTTAGGCTATCAACTTCCACGACAAGGGATGGAAGTCTGTTCCACCCACCAACCACCCGCTGGCTAAAGGCAAATTTCCGCACATCTATCCTACATCTGTCTTTCCTCAATTTGAATTTATGCCCTCTCAGGTGATTTTTCTGAGCTAGAGGAAGAATCCCATCAGCATTGACCATGCTCAAACCATTCAAGGCTTTGTACACCTCTATCAGATCACCCCGCTGGTGCCTAGTTTCCAGACACTGTAATTTGCAAAACTTAAGCCTTTCTTCGTAAGAGAACCCCTTTGTCCCATTCACCAATCTAGTTGCCCTTCTCTGTACTCGTTCCAGCAGCTCTACATCCTTCCTGAAATGAGGCCTCCAGGCCTGTATACAGTACTCTAGGTGTGGCCTGACCATTGCCTTATACAAGGGAATAATCACCTCCTTATCCCTGCTAGAAAAATTTCTATATATCATTGACAATACACCATGAGCTACTCTTGCAGCTCGTCTGCACTGCTCAGAGAACTTCATATCTGCCTGCACCACCACCCCCAGGTCCCTTTCATTCTCTACCACTGTCAGTGTAGTACCACAGAGTTGATACGTTGCTCTGGGGTTGCTGTTTCCCATATGTAGTACTTTACATTTGTCAATGTTAAACTTCATTTGCCACCTCGAAGCCCATCTGCTCAACCTTTCCAAATCCTGTTGCAGCAGCATAGTGTCAGTAGTGTCCTTGACAACCCTGCCAACCTTTGTATCGTCTGCAAACTTGGACATTAAGCCTGATATACCATCATCAATATCATTTATAAATACAGAAAACAATAAAGGCCCCAATACTGAACCCTGAGGGACTCCACTAATAACATTAGTCCACGATGAGCAGTGTCCATTGATTACCACTCTCTGTCTTCTCCCCCTCAACCACCCCTTTATCCATAGCAGCAACTTGCCTCCAATGCCACACTGCTCCAATTTGTGCAGCAGTCTTCCATGTGCAACAGTATCAAAAGCCTTTCTAAGATCCAAGTATATAATATCAAAGTTATTCCCTGCATCCAGTTCTTTTGTGACTGCATCATAGTATCCAATCAAATTGGTCAGGCAAGACTTCCCCTTAACAAAACCATGCTGTGTCCTAGCTATAACTGAAGTCTTGTCTAGATGATCCTGCAGTGCTTCTTTCACCAGTGCCTCCATTAATTTTCCGGGAACAGAAGTTAAACTCACAGGTCTATAATTACTTGTGTCAGCCTTTGATCCCCCTTTGTGAATTGGGGTCACATTTGCACATCTCCAGTCAATGGGTACCTCCCCTGAGTCCAAGGAAGCTCTCATAATTATGGCTAAGGGTTTGCTTACCTCCTTTGCTGCCTCCTTTAATATAACTGGATAGATCCCATCCACCCCAGGTGCCTTTCTTGTGTTTATCTTCAACAATTTCTCCTCCACTTTGCTCTCAGTTATTACAAGATTCTCTAGCTTACTGCTAGAGTTGAATACACCTCTGGCATTCCCCTCGCTGAATAACTCCTCATGTGTGAATGTCGATGCAAAATATTCATTTAGTTTGTTAGCTACCCGAGCAGGGTCATCAACAGTTGACCCCTCGATCTCAAGTGGACCAATCTGATTCATCCCCTTCCTTCTAGAGTTTACATAAGTAAAGAACTCTTTGCTGTTTTTCTTCGCATCCCTTGCCAAGGATCTCTCGTAATCTGCCTTCGCCTGCCTAACCTCCTTTGTAACTTGGTTACAGATCAACTTGTATCTATCATAGGCATCCGTGTCACGTGTTAATTTGTATGTATCCCATGCATTTTTCTTCTCTGCCATATGCCTCATTAGTTCATCTGACAACCATTTAGGCCTAAACCTTGAACAATATTTCTTAGTTGGTATGTAAAGCCTAGTAGCTTCCACAATAAGTTCTTTGAATGCTTCCCATTTTGAATTTGCTGTTGGCAATATCATCAGTTGATCCCACTGTATAGAATTTAAATACTGTCTCAGTCCATTGTAGTCGCCTTTACGAAAGCAATACCCCTTCCCTTTACCCCTAATGGTAGTTACCTCTTTGAGTAACTCCCACTTCAGCACACTGTGATCACTGCCACCAAGTGGTTCATTTATCTGCAGATTCTGAATGCATGAAGAATCACTACTGATAATCAAATCAAGAGTATTACTCCCTCTAGTTGCCTCCCGAACATGCTGATGTAGAAAACAATCATCCAATAAATCCACAAAAGCCTTGCTACTGTGTGAGTGACCAGCCCCCAAATTCCAGTCAATATCTGGGAAATTAAAATCCCCCATTATAAGACTCTCTGATTTACTGGCCCACTCTATTTCTCCGAACAGTTTCTTATTATACTCATCAGAGTCGTTAGGCCTATAGCACACTCCTACTCTCAATTTTGATCTCCCAATGCTTATGTCACACCAAACTGACTCGACACTGCACTGTCCAGCGATGTCGACTGGCTTCACTTCCTTGGATTTTATGTGTTTCTTAATTAATAGCATAACCCCTCCTCCCTTCCTATCCTGTCTATCCTTTCTGTACACATTGTACTCCCCAAATTCCAGTTCTGCATTTCTTATATCTGTGTGACACCACGTCTCTGAAATCCCCACAATATCTGCCTTTGATGTTTTGAGCAATACCTCAAATTCATCAAATTTATTTACTAAACTCCTAGCATTGGTGTACACACAAGTATACATGCACCTGTTCTTTTTCTTAGCTACCCTAACACAACCCATGTGTTTACTTGTACCCCAATGATTCCCAGCAGTCTCTGAAATATCCTGCATCTTATTTTCCAGGCTGCGGCTCATTCCAATAGAAGCAGTGCAAGAATCACTTTCACCTCTGCCAGTGGCTACTGTTAATCTATTAGTCCTTGTATCCCCCCAATCTAGCAGTTTTCCGACCCACCTAACATTGCCTCGATAGCATCAGCAAACATTCTTGCAATTGACAATTGACAATTGCAAAGTACTGTATATGGGGTGCAGTAACCCAAGAGAAATGTACCAACTGTGTAATACTACACTCAGGGAAGTGGAGAGTGAAAAAGACCTGGGGGTAATTGTGCAGTCAGATATGAAGTTTTCTGAGCAGTGCAAAAAGGCTGCAAGAGTAGCTCACGGTGTCTTGTCAATGATATACAGGAATGAATTTTGCTAGCACTGATAATGAGGAGATTATCCCTTTGTACAAGGCAAACGGTCAAGCCACACCTTGAATACTGAGTACAGGTCTGGAGGCCTCATTTTAGGAAGAATGTAGGGTTGCTAGAATGCATACAAAGAAGGGCAGCAATATTGGTGAGGGGAACAAAGGGGTGCTTGTACCAAGATAGGCTTAAGTTCTGCAAATTGCAGTGCCTGGAGACTAGGCATATGTGAGGTGATCTGATTGAGGTTTATAAGGCCTTGAACAGGTTGAGCAAGCTCAATGCTGATGGGACTCTTCCTGATGCTCGCGTTAAGAACCTGGGGGGGGGAGCATAGGTTCAAATTGAGGAAAGATAGTTGTAGAATAGATGTGCGGAAATTAGCCTTTAGCCAGCGGGTAGTTGATTGCTGGAACAGACTTCTATCTCTTGTAATAAATTTAAGACTGAGCTGGACAAGCATTTGAAGTGAATAGATGACTGAAATGGGAGGGTTTATTAAGAAGCAAAATAAACAGAAAAAGGAAAATAACAAAAGTTATCTTTTGTCTAATGCTTCAAAATATGCAGTGCAGCAGTAAAGGAAGCAAAAGGATATAAATAATGTGTGGTTTGTAAAATAAATAAAGTGTCTGTGAAAATGGAAATGAAAAGTACACACGGTGCCTGAACTAAGAGCAGTTAAGGGATAGTCGAAAGTGGAAGTGAAGTAGTGGTTAAACAGGTGAAAGAATTTGAAAAACCTAGTACAAAAATGAACTGGGACTGAGCAAGCAAATAACAAAAAATAAAAATGAAAAATAATAAATAACAAAGAAATAAATAAGTAAATAACACTGTATTCAGATATGGGAGGGCAATTTTAGCAAATGGTCAAATCAGGGAATGGCAAATATGCAAAATCTGAATATAGTAGATGAAAATATCATACATAACCAGGAAATTCATCAGGGAAATACTCCTGACCATGTATCAGGTACTGCGTTTCCATACTTGTCTGTAGTATTAGAAAAAGGGGGGTAGCAAATATGTGGCCTTTATAGTAATACTAGTAGACAAGGTAGTCCCTACACAGTGTAAAAATAAAGTTAATAATGTAAATTAAAATAAATACAAATTTACAAAAGTGTAATGTGAAATATAATACAAATGCATGTGAAGTGTGGAAGGGGTGAAAGGTAATTAAATTAACATGGTTGAAAATTAAAATTCAAATATAAAGCAGAGAAATTTGATCAAAAAAGTGTGGACAAGCAAATGGTATAGGGAATGGTAAAATTCTTAGGGAGGGGAAGTGGAGAAAAAGATGGTCAAAAGAAGGTGAAAATAGTGATAGGAATGAGGATAGACGGAGCGTTCGTATTTTCGCCTTCTTTTGAGGCATGGCATATAACTTCGAGTTTTAAACAATAATAATGTGCATTTATTCTATTAAAACTTAATAAATTAGAATTATTAAAAAATTAATAATTATTAAGAAATGTGGGAGGCGAAATACGAGGGGCCACTTTTCAGGATCCCGTATAATATATATTGCATTTATTTTATAAAAAATAATCATATTAGTGAAACAAAGAAAAATAATTCCACAAACCATAAAAACTCAGAACTATATTTGTAATTTGTTTGGATATGAATATTAACAAATTAATATTGTATTACTGTTAATAAAAAATTGCTTACACAAGAGATTTATTGTTTGTTTATTTATTATTTATTTTCAGAATATCAAATATAGCGAATGATCTTGAACCCTTGTACAAGGAAAAAGCCGGACCTCAAATTAAAACTGTAGTGAAATATATTAATAAATTAGCAGCATTTCTGAAGAAAGGACTAAATGTTGTACATGGTAATATAGCCTTTCTTTTTATTTAACTCAAAAATTAGTAATGGTTTAGAAACATTTTCATAAAAATCTCACCTCTTTTTGGTCTGTAATGCTTATTAACCTAGAATTAACCTAGAATAGAAGTAGTGGCAGGGAACTTCACAGGTATCCCTCAAAAATAATGTTCCCACATTAACTGTTAATCAGTAATTAAAACTTCTGAAATTTTTTTCTTACCCTCCCAAGTACAGTCAGACTTTTACTGCAACAGTTTCTGAAGTGGTTTTCTTAGTTTTTGTATAAAAATTGGATGCAAGAATCTGTCAGGAGCCCTGCCACCATTTTGCAACTGTTTGAATTTTGCTTGAGGAATGTGATGGAATGGACAAGGGCCAATGTTGTGTTTGTTTAAAGTTAGAAACATTCAGATTACTTGTTTTTCCTCTCCCGCTAGGTGAGCAAACATAGGTATCTTCCCACTAGGTATCTTCCTTCCATTCAGATCAATCACACAAAACTTCCCCTTGACAAACCCATGCTGTGTCCGAATTATTACTGCAGTCTTGTCTAGATGATCCTGTAATGTCTCTTTAACCAGTGACTCCATTATTTTCCCCGGAAGAGATGTGAAACTAACAGGTCTATAATTACTCGTGTTAGGGGAGAGAGAGAGAGAGAGAGAGAGAGAGAGAGAGAGAGAGAGAGAGTGTGTGTGTGTACTCTTTATCTGATTATCAGCATTCATACCTTAGCAATATGCAGACAAAAGAACCATTAGGTGGCAGTGATCACAGTGTATTGATGGGGATTAACTTAAAGTTGTAGATACTCAGATGGGTAAGGGAAGGGAAAGGTTCTTTCAAAAAGGTGACTACAGTGTTCTTAGATAGTTTTGAATACTATACAGTGGGACCAACTGATTATACCATCAGAAAGTTCTAAATAGTAATAATAGCGATGCAAGAAAGCAAGCATATGAGCTTATGTAGCATCAGCCAAAAAAAAAAAAAATTCACACAACCATTCCCTCTAAAAGTTTGTCCAGTTCCTCCTAGAATTTTTTTAAGCTATCAGCTTTCACAACAACAACAGATGGAAGTTTGCTCCAGCAATTAACCACCCTCTGGCAAATTTCCCCATGATGAGAAGCATTCAAGGAAATAATCATAGTAGCTATTATGCTTTTCATACCAATTAAGAAATACTGTTAAGGTTTAGGCCTAAATGGATGTCAGATGAATTAATGAGATTTGTTGCGGAGATGAAAAATGCATAGGATGCATATAAATTATCATGCGATACAGCCATCTATATTTGATATAAACTAATATGCAGTCAAGTCACAAAGGTGGTTAGGCATGCTAAGGCAAATTATGAGAAATCTTTGGGAAAGGATGCAAAGAAAAATATAGTTCACTTGAGATCGATGGTTCAACTGTTGATGATCCTACTGCTCAAGTCGTTGAGCAGGATCATCAACAAGCTCGAATAAGTATTTTGCATCTACATTCACACATAAGGAATCTTTATGGAGTGGATTGCAGAAGTTTATCAAACTCTACCAGGAAGCTAAATGATTTTGCAATAATTGAGAAGAAAGTGGAAGAAAAATTCCTGATGTTAGATATAAGAAAGGATTTGGGGTGGATGGATCTATCCAATTATATTAAGGGAGGCAATAAAGGAGGTAAATAAGCCCTTAGCTTACTTACCTCCTTTGCTGCATAACTATGAGGGCACCCTTCTATTCAAGTGAATTCCCAGTGGACTGGAGATGTGCAAATGTCTCTCTAGTTCACAATTCAGATTCAAAGGATGACACAAGTAGTTACAGGCCTGTTAGCTTACTTTCTGTTCCAGGGAAAATGATGGATTCACTGGTTAAGGAAGTAATGCAGGACCATCTAGACAGGAGTGCAGTTATACATCAGTCACAGCAGTTTATTAAAAGAATTCTTATCTGCCCAGTCTGCTTGCATACTATGATGTGGTAACAAAGGAACCGGATGCAAAAAGTAATTTTGATATCATATACTTGGATTTCAGGAAATCTTTTGATAACTGTTGCACATAATAGACTACTGTGCAGATTGGAGCAGTGTAGTATTAAGGGCAGTTTACTGCTATGGATAAAAGGATGGTTGAGTGGAAGAAGACAGACAGCTGTCATAATGTTATCGGTGGAGTCCACTTGGGTTCAGTGCTGAGCCCATTGTTGTTTTTTCTATTTATTAATGATATTGACGAAGGCCTATCAGGCTTAATATTCAAGTTTGCAGATGATACGAAGGATGGCAGAGTGAGTGGTGATGACAGTAATGACTGCATGCTACTGCAACAAGGTCTAGAAAAATTAGGCTGTTGGGCTGAGAAATGGCAATTGAGATTTAACATTAACAAATGCAAAGTACTGCATATGGGTAGCAGTGATCTCAGATTAATGTACCAACTGTGTGGTACTACACTCAGAGTAGTGGATAATGAAAAAGATATGGGGGCAATTGTGCAGTCAGATATGAGATTCTCTGACAGTGCAAACAGGCTGCCAGGACAGCATATTTGGTGTTGTTAATGATATACAGGAATTTTGCTAGTATGGATGAGGAGGTGATTATTCCATTGTATAAGGCAATGGTCAGGCCACATCTTGAATACTGCATACAGGTCTGGAACCCTTTTTAGAAAAAATGTAAAGCTGCTGGAGTGGGTACAAAGAAGAGCAACAAGAAAGGTGAGAGGAACATAGGAGTGCTCCTTCTGATATCCTCTTGACGGAAGACCACAGGAGGCATTGAATGGAGCGTGTTGGGAATGGTGGGAGGTGTTTTACCAAGATCATTAATACATGAGCTGGAAGAAAAATGGGATGCTAGCAGGTCAGCTTTATCCTTGGCTGAAGTGACAACAGAACCATCTGGTTTGGACAGAGGTGGGAGCAGAGATGGGCAAAAGTTGTGGCCAATAGCTTTGGCAAGAGACCAGAATGCTCGGCTACCATTAGGGCAAGAAGCAAGTTTTCTACTCTTAGCCTGTTCAAACGCTAGTTTGGACTGATTAATAACTGCTTTACAATTGTTGCGAGCTTTGGTGTAGGCAGAAAATGAAACTGAAGAATTAGAAACAAGCCAATTACGATATGCAACATTCTTCTCTTGAACTGCCTTGGCACATTTATTGGAAAACCAAGGTTTGGATAAAGGACGAGATTTTTAAGTGGAGTGTGGGATAAAGGATTCCATTCCTGCAAGAATAATTTCACTGACACGATCTGAGCAAATGTTGACATCAGAAGTTTTGAAACAGTAATCCGACCAAGGAAAAGAAGTCTTGCAGGTCAATCCATTTTGCATTTTTGTAATGCCAAACAACACGAGGTTGGGAATAGCCATGAGATAAAGGTTCCATTGGAGAAGAGACAATCACCAAGTTGTGATCTGAAGTGCCTAATGGACCTCTCACTTCGACCGTGTACTTAGAAGCGTTGTTTGTGAGAAAAAGATCAAGTGTATTAGCTGTATGATTAGGATTGTCCAGTATTCTTGTAGGTAAATGAACAATCTGTGCCAGGTCATTAGGAATTGCAAAAGCCTCAGCATCTCGACCTGCTGGGTCGGTGTGACTAGAAAATGGAAGCCAGCTGGAGTTGTGAACATTGAAATCACCAAGGAAAATTACCTCACTGTTAGGAAAGTTTGACTGGAGAAAGTCAAGTTGCAAAGAGAGGAAGTCAAAGAGCTCCAAGTGACAAGTGATTAGTGAAGAGAACGGTAGAGACAACAGATGAATTTGACACAATGAGGTAGAGAGATTTTAAGCCAGAGAAGATCAAAGAGAGGAGATTCCAAATTGCCAAGTCTCTGACAGGGAATATCAGAACGGACATACGCACAAGTACCACCTTTGAGGCGAAAGGAATCATACAGCAAATAATTTGGGCATCTGAGATGAGCAGTAGTTGAATCAACCGTAAAATTTCAAACTTTAAATTTTAATAATCTTTTAAATTGGAAAATGGAAGGGTCTAAGTGACTGATGCTTCCGTTTTATGGTTTTTGTAATTTTTGGCAAAATTAATATTATTTTTGTTATTTTGAAAATAAAAGATATCAAATGCATTGCTTGCTTTAAAAATTTTAATATTTTTTTAAAACAAAAAAAAAAAACAATACAATAAGCACTTCAATCCATTAACAAAAGATGAAATATTGGCATTGTTCAAGCAGAATTAAAAAAATATATATTTTGCCCCTTCACTGTTTTTGCTACAAATGGTGGGGGGATTGTTATTACTGCCTGGTTAAGTAGAGCTTTATGAGCTATAATTCTTTACATTATTATTATTATTATTACACAAAAATAATTACATAAAATAATTTATGTAATTTGATCATTATATTTAAATTTATATTTCAAGTAGTAGCCAAATGTATTATAGTATAAAATAGCATAATGATGCAAGGAAGTGAACTGATTCTGGACCTTCTTTAAAAAAATCTCACATTATTCCCATAATCAAAAAATGCCTATTCAATTCAGAGAATTATACAAAATTCCTTGAATTTTGTATAATTCTCTTACTTTCCCACCCTAGCATGTGACTTATTTCAACTTTCTACATAAACCTTATGAAGTTTATCTTCTGCCTGAAGATAAACTTCATAAGGTTACATCTGCTATTACTCTGTAAGGTTTTATATTTATGTCATTACTTTCTTGTTTCACTCATCAGTGAGAGTACTCATTCGCTTTACTAATCCCCCTCAGAGCCATAAGATTTGGGGGGGAGGGGGATTTGTAAAAATGCTAACCGAATTTCCCCATGGCCCACAGTATCCAGTTGATAACTCTGTAGACCATGTCTTCCTAGCCACCCCTCATAGGGATAATGCTTAGGTGCAGAAGTTAGTACAAAAGTTAGTGTGGTCGTATCGGTTGTTAAAATGTCTAAAAACTTCCGTATCGGTTATTGGGAGTCTGACAAATTTACTCACTGAGAGAAAAAAAAAAACGTCCCTGTTGATTTTGGCCCACACTGGGTGGGGAAGTGTTGTAGCATTGCCAATCACACCATAATGTATAATTTTTCAAGGCCAGTTCCCATAGATTTGCTTTCTAAGGTTGGTAACTCTAGCGAGGTGTGAACTCCTTGTGGCAAAGGTAAGGAACGCCCACAAGAGAACTATGGGAAATCTCAGCAAAGTTTACCTGCGAAACTAGTTTGCTGTTACAGCATTTGTATTGTTGCTCTCTTGGTAAACAGGCGGTGGGTGTTATCGGTGTGAAGTATAAGTTGAATTCCTTGTAACCTTCTGGTTTTACTCTTTTCTGCGTCAGTAGTTTGAGCTGATTTGAAGCACCGAGTTTGTGTGTGTGTGTTCCTAAATTCTCAAAAGTTTACTCACAGCAATAAGTAATGTGTGTGGAGTTTTACTTTGTGAGTAGTGTTTTTAAATTGCATTTGTAATAAATTGTTTAAATTGTAACCCTTAGAATGAAGAGGCAACATAGTTTGGATCAATTTTTGATCATTTCTACTAAACATTCAACAACAGAAATGGAACAAACAAGAGAGAGCTACGATACTGTTGATATTGAGCTACGGCTTGGAAATTAGTCTAAAACTGTGGAACAATCAGTACAGCCTGAAAGATTTTCTCATTCTGGGCAGAAGTTAGCACAAAACACAATAAACAATTTGCATTTCTGGAATGAAAAGCAATTGGATTATTTCAAAAATAAGTACGAATGGCTTATTATTGCCAGTGGTGCTCAAAGGCTTTATCTTTAAGCATTTTCAGTGCTAAACACTTACATATTTCATCAGAGTGGTAATCATGTTCTGTCAAAGCTCACAGTTCTAATAACAAGAATATGCAATCATCAATGAGAAAAAAACTGAAAGAACATCATGAGTCAGCTTCACACAAAAAAGCATTACATATAATCAGAACATCCAAAAAAAATATTATTTCAAACAGTATTGACATGGCTAATGAAAAATATTTAAACAGCACTATAAATATCTTTAATACCATTTATTCCATAATTAAAAGCAATAAACAATTCACTGACATGGAACATTTAATAGCTTTGCAAAAAAAGAATAACGTCGATTTTGGAGTATCATTGCACTCTAGATTTATGGTCCCACTTGTCGCCAAACACATCTACACCGAAATAAAAAATAAAGATTCTGGAAAACTGATAAGTCAACTTAGTAAAATTTCAGTTATTATTGACAAAGCTTCAACTGTTTCACATAAGAGCATCTTAATAGTTTATTTAAAATCAGAAAATCAAAACTTTGAAGATAGTTTAACTGTTTTTGTTGATCTTGTCTAGTTAGAAGGAACAACATCTGAAATAATTTACCAAATTTTGATATTGGTTCTGGTGAAGTATGGTTTCAATGAAAATTATTTATGTGAAAATCTTATTGGATTTTGTGCAGATGGAGCCAGTGTGATGTTAGGAAAAAAGTCAGGAGTTTCTGCCAAAATTTTTTGGAAAAATTTCCAAATGTTTGTATCTGTCACTGTCTTGCCCACTGTATTCAGTGGTCTCTTGATGATGCAGTAAGAGATGTAAAAGAAGTAAACTACTTTTGGCTTTTTCTTGATAAACTTTGTTTATTTTCATACTTCAAATTAGAATCAAAGGGAGTTAAATGATATTTCTAAAGAGTTTGGAACTAAAACACTGAAAATAGGGAGAATATTTGGACTTCGGTGGGCAGCCTGTAGTGCTATAACTGCAAAAACTGTTTGGAAGTTCTATGAAACTTTGTGTGTTCACTTCAATAAAAATCATGAAGTATGAATGGTGAAAAATTTTGAAAATGAAAATTTTTTTAAAGATTTGGCCTTAATTAATGACATCCTAGCAGAGATTTCAATACTTTCTACAGCTTTATAAGAAAGAAATATTTCATTAATCAAATTAATGAAATATTTCTTTCTGATAGATTAAGTTGTTGAATAATAAAATCAATTGAATATATGAAATCAAATAAAGGACCACAGGAAAAAGAAGCAGATGATATTATGAAAAATAAGAAGTATAATATACCATTTGAAGTAAAGCAAAAAATAAAATCAATTCGCAGAGAAAAATTGTTTGATCGTCTAATACATTTTATGAGAATGCAATTGCTGTTCAATGATGTAAACGAAAAATATAATGACCTTCTGAGCTATTTCAATCTATTAAACCCTGAAACTTGGCCAGGTCATGTTTGTAAAGCTCCAGGGATTGAAGGTGAAAATAAATTAAAACAATTAAGTCAACTAATTTAATACAATATTCCAGTAAATGACTTTCGAGATTTCATTGATAGCAGAGATATTCTGTATAATAATGTGTCCGAGCCTGACAGTATTTTAAGGGCTAAAAGAATCTTAAAAGTTATCGCTGTTAATGCTGTGGAAGCTAGAACAGGCTTTAGTACCATGAATAATATTATTGAGAATAAACGAAATTCTTACTATGGAAACAACAAGTCACCTAATGACCATCAGTTTAATGGGGAAAATCGCTGGAAGAATTTGATGCAAGGGACATCATCTAGCAAGTGATAATTGTTTCAAAGAAAAGGCATTGAAAACAATTTCCCCAACAATCAATGATTTGGAAATTATTAGAATAATGTGTTGTACAACATTGTTGGCTAAAAATTATGTTTATTTCATTATTATTTATGTTAATTAAAATTTGTTTCTTTTTCTTGCCATTACAGTTTGTTTTTCTTATTTTTGATTACCTGCATTCCCTATACATAATTTTATCTTAGAGTACCAGTTGTTAAATAATTTGAATATTGCCACTGTATGCCTACAGGAAACAATACTCTCACTGCAAGCCAAAACTTTTCAAATTATATCATGTACAGATGAGATAGCAGCTCAGAATGCATATGGAGGAGTAGCTATTCTTATTAATTATAACATTCCATTAAGGCCTGTCCAATTACAAACCACCCTGGAAGCTGTGGCAGTGTGTATTGTGGTTGATACTTCAGTTACCCTTGTTTCTATTTACATTCCACTATCTCTGCCATTTCCCCATTCAGAACTTGACAACTTCCTTACGCAACTCCCAACACCAATTTGTCTTTTCAGGGACTTTAATGGCCACCATCCATTGTGGGGATCCACTACAATGGACACGAGACAAATTGATTGAATAATTTTTGAACAATAATGATCTTAATTTACTAAATTCTGTATCTCCCACCTATAATAACCACCTACCTACAATTTCTGCTTCTGTAATTGGTTTGTCAATTTGTTCACAGTCCATCTTTCCAATTATGACATGGTCGGTGTTATGGCCTGGATTTTTCCGATTTAGAACTTCAAGTCCTGCTTCCTGATAAGAGAGGAAAAAACTCTTAATTTATTGATTTTATGTATTTTTAATTAATTCTTATTGGAATCTAATGAATGTGTTAAAAATTAATTCTAATAACAAGAGAAAAATGGGAATTGAGAAATCTTTTTTCCACCAACATTTAATGCAATTCGAGAATTAGTAGAAATATTCAACATCAAAAACGTTAACTTAGATTTGCTTTTTGAAGAAATTTTAAGTCTAAAGGCATTTTGTTCATCACTGAGTAACGAAGAAAAGAAAATGTGTGTTGATAAAAAATGGGTGCAATTTTTCTCAAAATTTCCAGAGTTAAATAATTTGTCTCATCTTGCAAGCAAGCTCCATATTAAGCATTTGATATTCAAATGCTTCATCAGAAAGAGTTTTTTCAGCTTGATGAAAACTGCTTGGCGGAAAGAGAGAAACCATCTTTTATTAGAAAATTTAGAATCCGAACTTATGGTGAAAGAAAACTATAACATGTCCTATTCATAATTTAAAAACTTTTTAAAATCTTCGGAAGGAGAAGAAATTTTAAAACTAGTGAAATCTAAAGAAAAATATATAAAGTAAAAGTAGTCTTCCTCGCTATTTTTAAAATAACTGTTATAAATAATATTATGGTTTACATAAGACAAATACATATTAACAACAATCATATAACAAATAAATACTATGATTTGTTGATTGATTGACAAAAAATGTATTTTAATTGTAATTTTATATTTTTCTTTTACTTTTTGAAGGAAAAAATGCTATACTACACATTTTGTTTCAAGTTGTCTTGCTTACCGGTTTTCAAAATATGGCCACCCTGGTGTTAACCAATCCCTTTCCAATTATTTTGTTCAATCCTGATCAATGATCTGCTTGGAAGTTTAATATGGCAAACTGGGATGGCTATTCTGCCAAAATACTTTTAGGCAGACTATGTTCAACAACCTATTGATGATGTAACTATCTACATAACCAATCAGATTCTGATTGCAGCTAATGCTTCCATTCCAAAATCCAAGACATATCACATTCATTAAAATCACTGCTGGAATGCATATTATTTTAATAGCAAACAGGAGAAAAACCATGCATGGAATAATTTCTGCAAATATCCTACCACTAGTAACCTAATTGCTTATAAAAGATGTAAAGCTAAAGCAAGACAAATTAGATTGAAAGGAAATGTGATTTGTGGATTTGCTTTTGTGTCAACTATCACAAAAGACACCAACACATGGCTCATCTGGAGAAGGATACAGGCACTAAATGGCAAATTCATTCGACTACCATCTCAAATACTTCACTAGAAAGGAAAAAGATGTATCTACTCCTGAAGAAATTACTAATGCATTAGCAGAATCATTTGCTCTGCTAAGTTTCTGTTTCTGCCTCCTATGTGTCCTCTCTTCCTTTCAGAACATCAAAGCAGATGCAGAATGATACAAAATCATCTTCTTCATGCACTGCTTATTCCCATACAACCAACCCTTTACATTAATAGAACTTAAAGAATAATTAAGTAGATCATCCAATTGTGCCATAGATCCAGATTATCTAGATATGTCATGCTGAAGCACTTACTTGAAGAGGACTTGTGTACCCTGTCAATTTTCTATAATTGGACCTTCCCAAAAAAATGCCTATCCTTCTTCCTGGTACCATTCTTTCATTAGTGATTTTCTAAAACCAGGAAAAGATCCTTCATTTGTTCAGAATTACAGACCAATATCTCTTACCAACTGCGTGAGTAAAATTTTTGAAAGGATTGTTCGTGCAAGGCTCATATGGACTGTAGATTCACAGAATCTCCTACTAGGTCATCAGTATAGCTTTCAGAAGAACAGAT
Source organism: Mastigoproctus giganteus (assembly GCF_048544385.1). Lineage (NCBI taxonomy): Eukaryota > Metazoa > Arthropoda > Arachnida > Uropygi > Thelyphonidae > Mastigoproctus > Mastigoproctus giganteus. The sequence goes on from NC_143581.1 coordinate 70,767,891, forward strand.
CAACTGCACACATGCTCATTAAAGCTGAATCTCATATTCACAGTGCCTTTGCCATGAAACAACATCTAGTCATTGTAAATCTAGATCTTGAAAAGGCATTTGAACCTACCTGGCATCATGGTATTATTATGGATCTTTCTTAAATTGCTTTAAGATTATTTAAAATCTAATTTTTAATTAAAAAATTAAATTAAAAGTTTTTAAAAAAATTTTAGTTTCAACTATAATGGAGTAATAATCCTTAATAAAAAGAGTTTTCTTTGTTGCCAAACAATGCACTCACTTAATGGTTAAAAAAATTTTTTTAATGGTTTGTTATATGTTCATAATTGACATGTGTTAACAAATCATAAAATCATGTATATCAGTCTTTGTGATTAAAGTACATTACTTGGGTAGGATATATTAAGAATAATTTTATTTCTGCTTTGTGCTAATATATTTTAAATATTAGGTGCTTGTCCTTAAATTTTCTTTCTATTTAATTTGATTTAGCAGATGCTGAAGTATCAGTTGGATCACTTTTGAGAGATACCAGTAATTTCATAAATTTAACTGAAGGAGCTTTAAGTAGGGAAGAATTGAACACAGTATTCCATGCTCAGGTTTCCTCTAATTTAGTAAGTTATTTAATAAATATTTTAATATTAGTGTTAACTATATATTATATAAATTTATTTTTAATTTACTAATTTTATAAACTCTCTGTGTTAGAACATGTTGATGGTTGGAAAGGTGAGGTGCTGTAAGTACCTCCCACTTTTGCTGCACATCAGCACAAATAATGAGCTGCTGTGTACTATATTGTGATGTGTGATGGCTTTCCAAAGAATGTGTTTTTTGAATATTTGGAACTGAAAAATGAATTAGTCTTCTTTCAAAACCAGAAGTGGCTTTGTGATCTTGTGTTTTTAGTTGCCAACTACTCATAAAAATATATTGAATTTTAAATTACAAATATTAAAAAATTAATTACCCAACTTAATAAATGATATTTTATCATTTCAAAGGAAATTAAAATTATTTTGTATTCAATTAAATAAAAGAAAATTAGATAATTTCAAACATATGAAATTACAAATTTAAAATCAGAGTATTAACTTTTCTAAATATATTTGCAAAATAGACATTTTGTAATGATCATTTGATTTGCATTTTAATGAATTTTTAACAGAGTAAAGTAACATCTCATTATTTACAAATCCATTTTTATATCTGAAGAGAAAATTGGTACATTAGATGCATGTACACAAATATAATACTTAGTTTGTTCAACTTCTACAATTCCCATTATCGTGTTTCACAAATTATTGCCTTTCAAAAATTTTCTGAATTTCAGAAAATTTGTGCAGCAATATATCTGACAAGCCTTTTCATCAAAAACTAATCAAGATCAGATAGTGGTAATCTTAAAAACCTGGTGATACTTGCAACAACAAAATTATAACTATACATTGAAAAATTGGCTAAGGCAGGGGTGGGGAATCCGCCGCCTTTTTGGATACCAATTGTGGCCTTTTGTCTGTTTCTCCCAAATGCAAAATCCGCCTTTTATTTCATGGCATAACACCAAACTCAAAATTTTTTAAGGTAAATTTTACTATTCTCTTTTTTATATATCGTTATTCTCCTTATATAAATTAGTTTACATTTACACTGTACATTACCAAAAGAAACATAAAAGGCATAAAATATTGGATAGATCGATAGAGGACAAAACAAAGTGAAGAGGTAAAATTATTCATATTGATAACTGTGTAGTTAGTGAGAGGCCTGTCAGTGGCAACTCGGTAATTGACAAACTGACAACCACCCAGTGGTTCGCATCACAGGCCTGAGAGCTTCTTAAGAAAGAATTATAACATGTTAAATAAAATGTATGCATTGCTTTTTATAGTTAAGGAAAATAATAAGGAATAATATATTTAAATAAATACAAAATAAAAGCATTTATTCTAATTCACTAATCTTTACAGAATATTATTGTTTCCCTTATAGATGATATGGCTTCATTTCTACTTGAAACTGGACTTCATTTGGCAATGTTGCCTTTCTTATCAGCGATGACTCATCTCGCTGACTGCTATCAGTATCAGTTGACATTCCAGTCATTCTCCCCAGTGCCATTGGTTTCCAGTGCTTGTTTCCTTTAAAAATGACTCTTCAATCAATCTGTGTATTTCATTTTTAATTTTTACTGGTAACCCGATTATGTCAATAAATAATAAAAAAGCATTAGAGGAAGAAAAGAGAATATTCAATGAAGAATGGGAATTACAATATTATGTTGCAGTGAATGAGAAAATTGTGTGTTTGCTCTGCGATGCCATACTGGCAACAGTGAAGAAATACAATGCATATCAGCATTTTGCAACTCATAAGAACAACAAATATGCTAAACTCAAAGGAGAACCTTGAAAGTCATATTCAAGAACCTTGAATATGGGAAGTTAATGTCTGGTTAGCATATATTTGATTAACATATGAATTTCCAGGAATACATTGCATATGTTAATGAGTGTTACGTGTATTTGAGATGACTTTGAAAAACTTTATGGAAGATGGGTTATAGCCTTAGGATTTTGCAAATATCTGAAAGGTGTCTGTGGAATGGATTAGTAGTGATGTAGAATTTGGAGAGTTTTGAGCCTCCTGTGGAAAATTACCTACCTTCAGCATTTAAGGAATTGGTAGTGGATATTCTAGAAGTTGAAGCTGTTTGTGCAGAGCAAGGTTTCTGAAACTGAAAGGTGGAGTGAAATGTGCTATCATCAGCAAAAACTATAGATAGGATTTCCAGGCAATGGAAGAAGGTAAATGTGGTTTATGTATCAAAAAGCACACAAATTTTATTTAACTTTTAAAAATTTTTTTTTATGAAATTCCAAACCTGAAAGGTTTAGAACCTTTAGTACTTATTACCATACATGGGTTGAAGGTTGAGAAGATGAAACAAGATACTTGTTGATATTAGGCTTGAATTTCTGTAGATTGTAATTTTCAGGAAACAGATGTGAAAGGAGGTTGCTATGGAAAATGGAAGTTGAAGAAATAAATGAGGAAGGAGAAAAGTCAGTTCTGTGATTTTGAAGTTGGACAATAAAAGGGATGTAAGCCTGGTTTGGAAGAGAGGGGAGGAATTATAGAAGCCAATTCAGAAGAACAGCACCCATGGAAATATTTACAGAAAAGGCTTGCAGCAGAGCAGAAACAGGGCATCTATGAAACAGAGAGTGGAGACTTTGTAAGAGATGGGTCCTTAATTGATTAACCACCCTTTTCTGAATGGAGTCTAGGAAGCCTGAGAGAGAATATTGAGGCACTGATTCAGATGTGGAAACAATATTCCATTGTAGAATGGATTTGAGATTTATATAAAGCGAGTAGTTGTTTAGAAGAAAAGTAATGCTGAGGGTGAAAGACAAAACCCACAAAGAAAGAGAAAACCGAGAGAAAAAGAGAAAAAAAGTTTTTTTTGATGCAGAGGAAGCAATATTTGTGAAATTCTTATGCCAAGAGAGAGAGATTAGAAATCAGGGTAATCACTTATGTGATCTAGTCAAAAAATCTGAGTGTTGTCAAAGATAAGCATAGGAGCAGAAGAATCCTTTTATGTGAGATTTAAGACAGGACTGAGTTTTAAAAGGATATGAAATTAACTAAGTTATCTTTGCACTACTGGAAAATTACCTACCTTCAGCATTTAAGGAATTGGTAGTGGATATTCTAGAAGTTGAAGCTGTTTGTGCAGAGCAAGGTTTCTGAAACTGAAAGGTGGAGTGAAATGTGCTATCATCAGCAAAAACTATAGATAGGATTTCCAGGCAATGGAAGAAGGTCATTAATATACAAGAGGAAAAGAGTGGAAGAAAAAAACTGAACCTTGGGGAACACCAGCATTAGTGAAGAGGTTAGAAGACAGAGAGCCATCTACTGTTACCCATAGTTAGTGAACAGAGAGAAAAAAGGATATCCAATTACAAAAAACAGTTGGCTGACCATATGATGGAAGCTTATTTTGTGAAGACCTTTATACCAAATATGATCAAAAGCTTTTGAAATGTCAAGATAAACTGATTGAGTTTTATCAAATTTTTCCATTGAGTTTGTCCATAGATGGATAACATAAGCCAATATATCACCAGTGGATCGACACTAATGGAATCCATACTAGCAATCATTAATCAGATGGAAAGTTTCTAGATAATTTAGGAGTTAGTGTTTAATAAATCTCCATTACTTTAGAAAGAATAGAAGTAAGTGCAATGGGACAATAATGGGAAGATAAAACATCTGTAGAATAAGAAATTAAAAAAGGTGACACAGAACAGGAGTAAGCTCAGGCCAGTAGTTTTGGCAAGAGAACAGAATGCTGTACTGCCATGACAAGAAGCAAGTTTTCTATTCTTAGTCTCTTCAACCTCTAGTTTGGACTGATTAGTAACTGCTTTACATTTAAGGAGTTTGTTTATGCACGGTTACTGTACATACATTATTTCTACTACCAAGGTGGTATGAATGTATTGTTTAATTTTATCTCATATTGTGAATACCTGCACAATGAGTGGCTGAGGTATTGCACTGCTTTGAATAGGTAATGCTTCACCAATGGAGAAGACTAATGTTACTTATTCTTGGCGGATACCACCACCTAGATGGCACCGTTTCGAAGCTTGTTGGCTTACTCATCGGTGGGTGAGCAAGGTGCCCTGTTGTTGCAATAGTGACAACCCAGTTATGAAGTATAACCTCACAATATGATAGATGCTTGATGGTGTGTGTGTGTGTGTGTGTGTGTGTGTGTGTGTGTGTGTGTGTGTGTGTGTGTGTGTGTGTGTGTGTGTGTGTGTGTGGTTTAATCTAAAAATATTTCTTGACTAAATGCCCAAGAGTATGAAGGAATTAGTTTATGCATGGTTACTGCACATACATCATTTCTACTACCAAGGTAGTATGAATGCATCATTTAATTATATCTCATATTGTGAATACCTTCACAGCGAGTGGCTTTGAATAAGTAACGCTTTACCAGTGGAGAAGCATTGCTACTTTGGTGGTAGAAATGATGTATGTGCTGAAATGCATAAACAAACTCCTTCATACCCTTAGGCATTTGTTCAAGAAATATTTTTAGATTAAACCATGCACACCATCAAGCATCTCTCATATTGTGGAGTTATACTTCATAACTGGGTTGTCACTATTGCAACGACAGGGTACCTGCCCACCCACCAATGAGTAAGCCAACAAGCTTTGAATTGCCATCTTGGTGGTAGTATCCACTAAGAATAAGTAACATTAGTCGTCTCCACTGGTGAAGTGTTACTTATTCAAAGCAGTGCAATATCTCAGTCACTCGTTGTGAAGGTATTCACAATATGAGATGTAATTAAATGATGCATTCATTTCTACTACCTTGGTAGTAGAAATGATGTATGTGCAGTAACCATGCATAAACAAACTTCTTCATATTCTTAGGTATTTAGCCAAGAAATATTTTTAGATAGTTTCGAGTACAATTGTTTCAAGCTTTGATGTAGGCAGAAAATGAACCTGGAAATTTGGATGCAAGCCAATTGTAATATGCAGCATTCTTACCTTGAACAGCCTTAGTGCATTCATTGGAAAACCAAGGTTTAGATAAAGGACGAGATTTTAGGGTGGAGTTTGGAATAAAGGATTTCATTCCTACAAGAATAATTTCATTGACACGAGCTGAGCAAACAGTGACATTAGAAGACTTAAAACAGTAATCCACCCAAGGAAAAGAAGAAAAGTAATCTTGCAGATCATCCCATGTTGCATTCTTGTAATGCCAAACAACATGAGGATGAGAATGGCCTTGAGAAAAAGGTTTCATTGGAGAAGAGACCACCACCAAGTTGTGATCTGAGGTGCCTAGAGGACTAGTCACCTTGACCGTGTACTTGGAAGGGTTGTTTGTGAGAAAAAGATCAAGCATATTTGTTGTGTGGCTAGGATTGTCTGGTATTCTGGTTGGTAAATGAATAATCTGTGTAAGGTCATTAGTAATTGACCTTTTGCAGTTTGATCTCAATTCTCTAGTCATACAGACCAGCTGAGTCTGTATGACTAGAGAATGGAAGCCTGAATGTATGACTAGAGAATGGAAGCCTGAATGTATGACTAGAGAATGGAAGCCTGAATGTATGACTAGAGAATTGTGATCTGAGGTGTCTAGAGGACTAGTCACCTTGACCGTGTACTTGGAAGGGTTGTTTGTGAGAAAAAGATCAAGCGTATTTGTTATGTGGTTAGGATTGTCTGGTATTCTGGTTGGTAAATGAATAATCTGTGTAAGGTCATTAGTAATTGACCTTTTGCAGTTTGATCTCAACCAGCTGGGTCTGTATGACTAGAGAATGGAAGCCAGCTGGAGTTGTGAACATTAAAATCACTAAGGAAAATGATCTCACTATTAGGAAAGTTGGATTGGAGAAAGTCAAAGTTTTAAAGAAATGAAGTCAAAGAGGTTCAGGTGATTAGTAGAGTTTTGAGAACGATGGAGGCAAGAGATGAATTTGAAGCATTAGGATAAAGAGATTTATAAACCATAGAAGACTGAAAAGATGAGATTCTAAATTACTAAATCTCTGACAGGGAGTATTGGAGTGGACATATGCACAAGTACCATTTTGAAGTGAAAGGGATCATACAGTGTAATGGAATAATCGAGATGAGCAGAGTTCAGGCCAACTGATAATTGGGATTCTGTCAGAAGAAGCAAGTCGGTCTTGGCAGACTGTAAGTAGAAACGGACGTCATTCAGTTTGGATCTGAGACCATGTATATTTGTGGAATGAACAAGGAAGTATTTGGGAGGTTTAGATCTTTTTGCACATAAGTTGGTTTTATTAGTTTGATATTCCTGATGTAATCAGTAGTAAGGAAAGGTGGGAAGGAGACGTTGTATGAAGTAATGATATTTTTGGATATAGCACACACATGACAAGAATATACCCATCTTCTTTACATAATGTGGCCCCGATAACTTCCCCCCCACATGCACAACTACTTGGTCTCTCTTCAGTCACTATCTGGCAGAATAGAGGCAGTGAGATTATTCACTAGCTGATCCGAATGTCTCTTAGAGAGTTACCAATAGGTTCTTTCTAGTGGACTTGGTGTCTGATCTGCGAACACCACTTTAGAGCTGTACCCTTGAAATGTAAGAAAGATTGGATCCCACCATGATTCCCATCATAACCTCAAAAGATATAAATCACTGCATGATGGAAGAGATGGGGATTGTTGGAGTTTTGCTGTGGAGACTAAACGTGGGTATTCGACACTTCAAGCCTCCTATAAGCAGAGTGCTGGTATTGCACCAATTGATGAGAATTTTCTACCACCTAGTGTTGCCTAGTAACATAGAGGGACAGAATTCCTCTGTGTTGTGTGGCCACCACACGTGGGTGGCCACCTTCAGTTACTGGTATACTAGGTGCCATATTTCAGGACTTTCACATGGGGGTTATATCTAAGTTGCTAACAGTCCCACTAACATGTAGATGCAAGCAGAGGATTTGGTTGTTGCAGAATAACTGGACTTTGCTGAAATTTGGTTTACTTGACTCAAGTGTAACCTCAATATCAGTTCCGTCAGCATTTTAGACTCCCAGATAGCAAGCCGAGCTTGTCATACCTGAGAGAATATCTGATAGCCTGTGTATCTTTTAAATTACTGGTGACTGAATTCAAAAACCTTCTTTGAACCACCTATGTTGTTAGTCTCTTTAAATCAAGATACCTGATGTTAGAGTGTAATGACCAGTGTGGTGTGTCTGTCAGTGTTATGCAACCACATTTAATATCATTCTTATGCTCCCTCAATCTTGTCTTAAGGTGAATCAAATTTTGATCTGGTGAGATTCAGATATTCAGACTCATTTAACATAAAATGAAATCTTTGCCAATGATATCCTAAAACTACACAAGGAACTGGGGAATGTAACTATACAAGGAAGTTATGTCCTGTAGCATAGTATCTATCTACTGAAGAACTGCATTGTGGCATCTAGTACAACACATTGGTCAGGAGAGTTTTTCATTTGTCTGAGTTATGAAAGAACTTTCAATCCCAAGAATATAGTATGGTTTCCTACCATGCAAATAACCTTACTGTTCTCCTTAAATTTTCAGAGATAACAACATCACTTCCATATAACTTGAATTCAGCCAGAAACTTCTAGAGGTCTATATTCTAGATGATTTTTTTTTTTTTTTTTAATGTTGAAGTTTCCAGCATAGCTGCTATTCTTGGATTCTCCTTTTGTGCTTCTGAGGAAAGTCTCAAAATAAAGGCTTTCCTCAGAAGCACAAAAGGAGAATGCTCTTCAAATATTCAACACCATATGTGCTTTATATTCAAGACCAACAGCAGTCCTAGGACTTTCTAGGGGAGTGGGGGGGGGCAGCTAAAGGAATTTTTTGGGGAATCATTAAGCTTTAATCATTGTGTATACCAGTAAAATATCCATATTATTTTGATCATGGATGGGGAATGTAGCTATCCCATAGAACACACATTTTTGGGTTGACTGTTTTTCATTTGACATCCTCTGTATTATTAATGTTTCATTCTGCCCTGATATCCCATTTATTTTCTTCCTGAAATTTCTACTGCCTCTAGGTTTCATCTTACTTTGACTTTATTGCAGATCTGCTATTGCTTTTTAGTAAGTTAAGTTATCACTTAATTACTGAGATTATCATAATTATATAATTATAAAACATTAAACATCAAAAAACATTTTTTTTTCTCTGTACTTACAGAGTTCTCTGTTTAGGAACATTTCTAACTCAACTGATATATATGAAGCCTTTTGTAACAATCCTGGCTTGGTGAACCTTATTGAATTTGATGATTATTCAGATCTGAAGATTACTGTGCAAAAATTTCAAGATTCAGTTTGCAAGTTAGCATCCGTAGAAACCTTTAATGATATTGCAGAACAGTTTTCTCTGGATAATGAAGTGGTGAGCTAATTTTCTTGCACTGTGCTTTCTCCACATTTAAATTCTTTATTTAGTTAAATAAGAAATTAAATTAATTATTGCATTTAGAGTTTATAATACTGTTCATATATAATATTGATTTATTTAATTTCTTGCATACATGAATTTCATTTTCTGTATCTCAGAATGATCGTGATGATTTGTCAGTGAAGGATGTCATGAACAACACAGCTGATGTAATCTCTACTATAATCTCATTAGTGAAAAAGTTACAGACTTCATCTTCTGAGTATAATTCATTTGTGCAGATTATCAACAATGTTTTTTCTTTATCTAATTCAAATGTCACTATAGTACTGTGAGTATTTCATTTTATTTTTTCATTCTCTATTTTAAGTAAATTTTTGTATTCAAGTTTTTTTAAGCCTTCCTAGAAAAAAATTGTTTCTTTAATTTTGCAAAAATGTCTCCCACAGAATATTATTACATATTCTGAATTCAGCTTGTTAATGAATTCAGAATATGTAATCGACAACACAATAAATAACAACCAGAAAATTGCAAATTGTAATAATATGGAAAAATTTTAATGTGAGACTGTATCAGGAATAGATTATCTTTTTTTTTATAAAATAAAAGAATTCATTTGTATCGCTTCTTTCCCAATACTTTTTAACAAGGTCTGGATGCATCTGTATTCTATAATGTGTGTGTGTATGTAGCTCTGCTCTGGGAGATAAGGAGAGTTGTGGGAGGGGGGGGGGGTATATTATAAATTTTCAAGGTTCTCTGTCATATGGTGTTTTATTTGAAGGAATAAAGAAATATAAACTCACTTGCCATTCGGTGATGTAATTTTAACTATTAATGACTATTTGGAAAATTGCACCTATCAGAAAAACAATATTTAAATAAAATAATTCCTCATGTGCAAGTTAAATTATCACCTATTGATCAAGCATATCTTTATTGAATTGATGAAGACATATCGATGTCTTCATCGATACAATGAAGAATCAATGTTAATTCAACTTCTCAGCTTGTATGGCTAATTTTTCTTGGTCTCGTTTCAGCATCATACCCTGATTTCTGTCATTAACCAACCTGCCAACCATTGCATGGAAAGCAGCATGAATAAGATACCAGTCAGGTGGTATGGCTGCCCAAGGTCGGTGGAGAAAGAAAAAAACCTGGGAGTAATTGTACAGTCTGATGTGAAGTTTTTTGAGCAGAGTAGAGAGGATGTTGAGCCAGCTCAGGGGGGTTTTATCAATGATATACAGGAATTTTTCCAGCAGGGACGAGGAGTGATTTACACTAATGTGTGTAGTCCGTTGTTAGCCATTGTTCTTATATATTGGCTGCAGTAAAATAACTACAATGAAATTCTGCTCTGTATCTGGCAGTGCAGATTATAAATAGAAATTATAAAATAAACTGTAGATCTAAAGTCATATTCAAAGAATGTTAACAGAAACATGTTGTGTAACTTAATATAAACTTGATTAGGAGATATTTAAAAAAAACAGTTGCTATTTATGCACTGGAAAAAGCAGGATCTCCACTAAGATTGTCACCTTTCAAAAAAAAAAGAAAAAAGAAAAAATAACCACACACACACACACACACACACACACACACACACACACACACACACACACACACACACACACACACACACACACACACACACACACACGAAATCCAGTGTTAGTCCTAAAGAAATGTTATAATAGATTTCAGAGTTTAAATGAATATTTTTTTTGTTGCCTTTGCAGCTTTTATTAATTTTGCTTGTATTCTAACAAAGTCTAGTCTACAACTTTTGGAACAATTTTCATTAAAATGAATTCTAATTTGTGGTTCCACTTTTAAAATACTAATAAAGCATTAATAAAATTTGTATTAATCACAGATCAAGACAGAACAAGCATTGCTAACTTGAGAAGGCAGAACTCCATAAAGTAATACAGGTCGACCATCACTAATCTGGCCATTGGTAATCCGGTTCCACCACTAATTCGGACATAATTTCCGTGAACGTAATTTCAAATTTCCTGGGTCGGCACACCGACCTGCCGCTACTGTTTTGGTGGCTTTCGTTGCAACATCACCTGTTGGCACGAACTCGTAAACACTGGCAAGCCATTTCTACTTGTTTTTCTGCATTTATTATTATAATCTGCTCGCATATAGCCCCAGCCATGGTTCCAATGCATAAAGGAAGTGCCTCTCGTGGTGTAAAGCACAAACACTGTACATTGTCCATAACAGATAAAGTTGAACTTCTGAAAAACTTGACAGCAGTGTGTATGTGAGAAGTTTAACTCTGCTTAGTTGTAAATTCCAGAAATTTCTCTCAGTTGCTCTTATTTTAGTAATTTTCTTTGCCATTCCTTTTTTTTTTTTTTTTTTTTTACAACACACTTGTACAAACTTGTGGAAAAACACAACACAGTATGATGTGGATAATACAGTGCGCTAACGAACTTGTTTTCACAAAATCTCTAACAATACTGACAAACTTATTGCGATGTTTGAGAGTTTATTTTATCACAATTAGTTTAGTGCAGCGCTTGCTGCATGTGCAATAAACTAATCACAAACGACCTTCATATGTATGCCATAATGGCACCACACGTATGTGGCCAATACTGCTTCTCAAGAAATAAACAAACCTACTGGGCCACGTCTGCCACACATATATGTGACATAAAAAAACTCTTTTCTTTTGATATTTTAAGCGAAAAAATGACAACACTGACATTACAATATTTATTTTAGAATTACTAATCAAATTATTTGCGAAATATTTTTTGGTCCCCTGGGAATTTTTTTCTTAAACTAGCTTGGCAGTCAACATGTTAAAGGTAGGATGAGGTGGTTAACTGTTAGGTAAAGTGTATGTGCTAAAATAACCACCAGTGATCTGGCAAACTCACTAATCCAGCATCCCACAGGTCCCAACGCTGCCGGATTAGTGACGGTATATAATTTCACCAATATCTGTGATGACCATGCACTTGCAATGTAAAAGCACATCAACAGCAGACAAGCTGACAGTGCTTGTAGCCAGCAGCATTGGGGAAAGAACATACTTTGAGGATATTAGCAGCAGCAGCAGGCAGGGGCTTGTTTTAATATTAATTCGCACAAGTTCTCTAATACAGACAAGTATACAATGTGGTAAAAAAAAAAAAAGGAACATTTAAAGAGCAGAGCAGGACAAGGAGAGGGGAATTTAAAATCCAGGATGTGCCCTTTATATTAAAAGCAGGATGGTGGCAACCTTACTATTTACTATTACTATGTTACTATTCATGTAACATATGACATTGCTTTTGAACATGTTTTGATTGCCTGCATTGCTATGGTATTGTCCTTTGTTCCATATAAGGCATTAGAGAAGGAGGAGGAGTCTGCCAGAAGCCAAATGACTGTGATGAGTATAATGAATAACTACATAGACAAAGAGAATGGGCTAGTAAATCAGGTCTTATTAATGGGGAATTTTCTCTCTCTAGATATTGTTCTCTCTCTAATATGCATAAAAGTCATCAAATAAATCCAGAAATTTTCTATATTTATTGAATTGATTGACTTTTATGCATATTAGCAGTGACTTTTAGTTCATTATTAGCAGTGACTCTTCTTGCATTAATTATCTCCAGATAAAGGAACCAATGGCAGTGATCATGACATGTTGATGTGGGATATACTTAAAGATATAACTATATTCAAGGATAAAGGGAAGGGATTTTGTCTTCATAAAGATGATGTAGTGGTAACATTTGTACTATATATATAAATAAATTTTCTGTTTCTACTCTGGCACGACAACCAAGTCAGTAGAGTTTACAATAAATCATCAATACAAATATTTATCGTATTTAGTAGTCATGGGCTTGAACCCCAGTCCACTCCAGGAACGCGTGCTATGCACTCTCGCTCCTGACCACTGGGCTACGTCAGGCCTATATATTTAGTTCACCTACTGTATTTTATTAAGGTATGCTACCCTTTTGATTGCATTTAGAAGTCCAGGGATTTTCCTTTTTTGGTTAGCTAGAGGGAGACAAACTGACACATACACATATATAATTTCAACATATTTAATATAAAGGTTTTTTTTTTTTTTTTTTACATACATTACTGTGATTGATAATAAGGATTAATTTCAAACTAATTGTCCAGTACAAGTAAACTCCTCAGAGATATACAGTTACCAAAGTTTATATTAAATCTCATTTACTGCAAGGAATAATTACAGTTCTCAGTAGTATAAAGACAATCAGATAGGTGTTCTCCTTCCATCATACGGTTTAATAGTCATTCGCTGACAGGAATACAGAATGCCTTAATTAGCCATTTCCTTTAGTTCTCTTTGGACTAGGTATAATATGAATAAAGAGTACTTACAATTAATTGTCCCCTTCTCCAGGTTGGGCCAGCTCCATGGTTTTAGGATGATTTTCCATTTCGGGTTTTGACTTTCGGGATTCCTTTGTTCTGTACTTCCTCTTCTCCCCTTTTAACTATCAGATCGAAATCCCATGTTAGTGGACTGTCTGGTTCTCGTCATCCTTTGCATATCCTGAACTCAGCTAGTCAGACTCCGCTCAAAATTCCCACCTTGCTTATACTGCTCCTATTCCAGTTAAATTTTACTGATCTATACCTCCTTAGACAAATTTCCTGGTACACTATTACCACCCATCTCTTAACAGCGCCATGACACTCTTTCCAAAACCCTGCTAACTCACTAACTCCCTAACTCCTCAACTCACTAACTGACCAACTAACCCTTTTTCCCCGTCAAACAATTCCTTATACTATATTAGGTCCTAATTTCTCCTCCCCTTATTTTAATATAATCCCGATTAATCCCTTTGCTCTTGACCATCTAACCTCCTTCAGCCCGTTTCACCATATACTTTCCCGGGCTTGACCCTTTTCGAGGAAATTTGACTTTACCTTCTGTAGGTCGAAGTGAATTTGCTTCGTCTTTATGTACATTCTTAAACCATTAATTACCTGTTGCTATTTTAATCAATTATTTGCGTGTTTAAATAAATGTTTGCTGAATCAAACTAAGTTGTAATAGGATATAATATTCCAATGGTGTGTGTGTGTGTGTGTGTGTGTGTGTGTGTGTGTGTGTGTGTACAGTCGATTACGGTTAATTGGGAGACATCGGGACTAGTGCATTTTGGCCTGATTAAGCGGCTGCCCCAATTATCCAAAGTTCCACGTAAAAAAAGTTAAAAATACAATGAACCCCCCGCTTTACAATTGGTTCACTGTACAATCAAATCACGTTACGATAAAGTACCATTCACTGTACGATGTGTAGTAAGCGCTGGTCATTGTGATCACGTTTGTGAATCGAATTTTAATTCTATTAAACAGCGATTCTAATTAGCGAAAATAGGAGGATTATTTTCCACAGCTATAAAAGTAAAGATATATTAAGCACAAATTTACCCTTTGTTACCTTACCAATTAAAAAAAATTAAATGATACAAAAATTAATATGTACTGTAATATGTACATACTAACTAGTTGACATTTCTGTTCACTGACATTTGTGGGTGGGGGTTAAAATTTAAAACAGTAAAATGATAAGGAATCAATGACAAAGAACACGGCACACACAAATTGCAAGTAACACGGTATGTGCAAGTGAGAACGAAGTAACAATTTTATGAAGCTTTAATTCTTATTTTCATTCCTTCATTCCTATTTTTAAAGAAATAGGAATGAAGAGAAGATTCTGAAAATAAATTTTTTTATATGATTGAAGATTCCATGGAAGTGTAAGCACATTTAACCATAATAACCCACAGAATTCCAGCTGTCGGTATTATTGCAAATTCAATAAGATCGAGTTTACTATTCGTTTATGATAGATTGCAATAACAGAAAAGCTCAATAAACAAGTGACTGCTAATTGTTTTTATTGTTTTATGGTTGTGACCTCTAGAAATCAGAGTGAACCACGTGGTTCGCTCGGAAAAAAATCGTAGGGTAATCTCCAGTGCTGCGGTTTCCTGCCCCGATTAAACGGCATGTTGTCCCAATTAAGCGAAGTAAATCCTGGCTATTTTCTCGATTGGGTTCTGTTTTTTAAGATTTGCCCCAAATAAACAGCTGCCCCGATTAACTGGTGGCCCAAATAATCAGAATCCACTGTATATATATATATATTATTTATTTTTTTTTTTAACTAGTAAGCCAAAGCTTACAATGGCCTTAGACAATTTTTTAAATTCCTTTCAGTGGGACAAACTGATGATGTTACCAACTGCAAATTCTGAATGAGAAGCATTCTGATGTAATAGATTCTTTTAGTAGATTCTATCTTAGTAGATAGAATCTACTAAGGTTTAGGGTTTAAGGTTCAAGGTTTAAACCTAAATCAAAGTTAGATGAACTGATGAGCAGAGGAGAAAAATGCATAGGATTATTATAAATTAGCACAGGATACAAAACCTACAGGAAGTACAAACTAGTCTGCAATTAAGTTAATAATGGGATTGAGCAAGCAAAGCAAATTATGAGGCATCTTTGGCCAAGAATGCAAAGAAAAGTAGCAAAGAATTCTTTGCTTATGTTAGCACTAGAAGAAAGGGGCAAATCACATTGACCCATTAGATATGAATGGCACAACTGTTGATGATCATGTTTGGTTTGTTGACAAACTAAGTAAATTAAAATATCCTCCACAAGATTTTATCCAGATTAATTTTATAATAGTGTCTTGACTAACATTATTCAAATGATCTGCAAAGTTTCCCATAAATTTTGTGAAGATGGGCAGACTTCACAGACTTGATGGTCTGTGAAGGGTCCCCAAACTATGGCCTGCAGATATTTCAATTAGATCGTAAAAATTAATGTTTATATTAGCTCACAATAAAATTTACAAAAAACACATTTTACTGATTATTTTAACATTTGTCGGTTGATTAAAAGTGTTGACACTTCTGTGTCGTCAGCTTAGTCTTGTTATATGTTAATTCTGTTATTTCCACTCAAAGCTATTCTTTGAAACATTGTTAAAATAATCCATTAATTATGACCCTGTCATTAAATAAGAATAGGCATTAGCGACAGTAATTAAGGATTTTCTAATCCCTTGCCAGCCTGCACACCAACCCTCATGTACAGAGTATGGGAGCAAAGGTCACCCTAGACTTCTGCTACACAAGAATCTCAGATCCAGGATAAAATTTGGCCAGCAGCATGGTCTGATGGTTGGTATCTGTAAGATCCTGAACCAGCCTGCATCTTGATGTTCAGAGTATGGGAGCAAAGGTCACCCCTAGCTTCTACTATACAAGAACTCCAGATCCAGGATAAAAACATGACACTATTCTATTGGTTAATGGAGTTAATTCCTCTGCTATAAATTAACTGCTGGCAGCCTGTATGCACATAAAGTGTCTGGTAGCGTTGGTAAGAGGAGGCTGTCAGCAGGTATGAATTTAATCTCTTTGTATTACCTTAGATTTCCTAAGTTCAGCAATTCAAAACTTAATACTTTAGAATCATAATTTACAAATTGTAATATTGGAATTTAAATTGTATTATTGGTAATTGTAACTAATATCCTAAAATATTCAAATTTGTAGCCCTTTCTGTTCTTACCACAGCATGGTCTGATGATAGGTATTGGTAAGATACCTGAAATGTCACCTTATTAAGTTATATTATAATTAATAATATAGTTTTGTATAATAATATAAAACTATAAGTGATATGAATATAATAATAACCTTTATGTTAAATATTCCATAAAATTTAAGACATTATTGCTTGTTTTTTTTTTTTATAGGACCTACTTCAATATTCACGAGTATTTTTTTTTATTCCAGTGACCCCATAAAAATCATGTCAAAGTTGATGTCAAAAAAAACAGAAAAGTTGATGCTGAGTGTCATATTTTTAGTGAGCTGTGGCCAATTAATTACTTTTTTGCACTGCTCAATGATACTTGCACATGTCTTATTTGCAATGAAGCCTTGTTGGTGTTCAAGGAATATAATGTGAAACATCACTGCACCATAACACCACAAAACATGCCTCAAATTATGATAAATTTAAGGGAGCTTTGCAGCAGAAAAAACTCCAAGAACTAACCCAAACTTTTCAAAGTCAACAACAGAAGATTAGAACTTTTACTCATCAAAATTTATCTGCAGTTAGAGCTAGTTTTCAAGCCTCCCAAATCATTGCCAAAGAAGAAAGGGCCCTTTATGGATGGAGAATTTGTAAAACGAAATTGTTTGGCAATTGCAGAAGTATGTCCTGAGAAAGTAGAAATAGATTTATTTATCTGTCAACTACTTCAGAATAGGTGCCTCTGTAGCCAGGTGGGCAGGAGCACCAGTGCGTATGAGCACATGCTTCTTGATTAGACTGGGGTTCAAGCCCGTGACCACCAAATACAGAGGATGCGGAAAGGTCAGGGAATGACCACTGCATATCCCTGGAGCAATATGGCCTTAGTTGCTAATGCTCCTAAAAACCAAATAACAAAACTTCGGAATAATTTTTCACATTTTCCATGTTGTGATAATTTATCTAAAAATATGCCTAGTTGTAATTTTTCCACTTAAAAATTTTGTTCAAAACGTTAGTTTGTTGCAGGAAAATTTTGTGGCTAGATCTTCTGATTTTAAAAATAATTCAAAAGTGTTTGAACTTTTCAAAATTCATTTGACTTACCCATCAATGATGTTGATGAGAATTTACAATTAGAGTTGGTAGATCTTCAATCTAATAATGCACTGAATACAATATTTAAAAATGAAAATCTAATTCAGTTTTATTCAACATTATCTGAGTCAGATTATCCAAAAATTGAAAATTTTTGTAAGAAAGGTTACATCAATTTTCGGACGTACATATATGTGTGAGCAGACCTTTTCAAAAATGAAATATGTAAAATCAAAAATATGATCGCATATTACATGACTTTTTAAAAATTGGAACTAGTATTTTAAAACCCAATATTACGAAACTTAATCACACTCTACAACCACATTCATCGCATTATTTTGTTGTATTGCAAACTGTATTTTTGTAATTAGTACAATAAATAATTAATAATTAAAATTTGATATAAATCAACTGGTATATTTTAAATTACATATCCATTGATTTATTTTTGAATCTGTAGATATAGGTAGGTATAAAATTTGTTTCCCTGCATAAAATTAAAGTTATGCAGATAAAGTAGTTTTCAGTCATTAGGAATTTTCTCTGGCCCACCAAATATTCCAAAAATCCATATGTGGCCTGTTTCTCTAAAAGTCTGGAGGTCTCTGGTCTAGATGATCCCATTAAAGCTCTATTGGGTTTAAGTCAGGCAATTGGGATGGCCACACCATAATTTGCAATACTTCCTCCTGTTGTTTAGTTGCTAGAGAGTCCCTGCATAGCTTATTGCTGTGCTGTGCTTATCATTGTCCTGTTGTAATATAAAATTTTTTCCACAGTTTCTAAGTCCAGAGGATATTGCATTATGTTAATGTTTTTATAACCATCTTTTCTTAAAATTCCTTCAATTCTGTCTGACAAATTCTCACTCCAGAAAAAGAGAAGCAAGCCCAAATCATGGTGGAATGACCACCATGCTTGACTGTAGGCACCAAACAATGTGGCACCATTTTTTTGTTCACTCACATATAAACTCTACACTTGGATCCAAACATTTCAAATTTGGATTCATCCATCCACAGTACGTTTTTCCAAAACTTAAAATGAGAAATGCCAAAATAAAAGAATACGGCTGAAAACAGAGATGTCAAAATAATAGAATATAGCTTAAAACAAAGAAATGGCAAAATAAAAAATAAAAATATACCAAGCTATATTTTATGCAAATTGTGTATTGAATATATAATAAAATATCATAAAAAAGTATGCTAAAAGAGGGTCTTCCTTTACTTTATAGTCTCCTGGAAAGTACACAATGGAATACAAAAGCAGTAAAATGTAATATTTTATAATATACTTAAAAGAATTGGTGGAATTAAATTTTGAATAATACTAGAATAGGTGTAAACAAAAAGTTATAGTTATATCTAGTAATTGATCCTATTTTTGCTTTTTACCTTACTGAAATACCAGGACCCTACCTTATGAGATGGACAGTTACATTCCTGGTATATCGAGTACCATTTGGCACATGCTTTGCTCTTCTATTTAAGCCTTTATGTTTTTTTATTCTAATTTTTATACCTCTTGAATTATTAAAGTATTCGAGGATAATTGAGGGAGTACTATTGCTATCCTATTTCCTTCCCTTTTGGTGGCTCACGGGTTCGAGCCCGTGAGCCACCAAATATGGAGGATGCGGAAAGGTCAGGGAATGACCGCCGCATATCCCCAGAGCAATGCTCCTAAAAAAAAACCAAATAAAAATAAAATAACAAATCATATGCTAATGCAGTGGTAATTTGCATCTGGTCATTCAAGTCAAAGTGATAAAGTAGTAGAGTTTCAAAAGAGTATGATTGTGGGAGCTTGTACATCGGATTAAAAGTTGTAAAAGCTTCTAATTCAGTGGTTGCTTGCAAACTGAAAGTTAACAAGATGGTGATATGAATTTTAAAATGTTTTAGGGTGTGATCACTATAAAAGGGTATTGAATATACATATAAGTTTGATATGCCTTTAAATGTATTCGGGCATCCTGTGATATTTGGCAGGATAGCAGTCAACTACCAAAATACAATCCTTTTTGGAGTTCAACTGCTGATGTTTGAAAAGGTAGTGCTTTGAGTTTCCAATCTTTGACTAATTTTAATATTATTTTATTGGGAAGCGGCACATTCATTATTTAGTGGTTGTGGGGCATGTCCTCTGGCAGGGGGTTCGTGCACTTGCATGACTAAGGATAAATATTGCTTTGTCTTTTTCTGTTTTTTTTATTTTTTTTTATTTTATGTATTTATTTTATTTTAATATTGGGTATCTTGGGCTATTTTAACACCTTGCTAAGAATAACCCTAATTGTAACATTAGTTTTCTTCATGGTAAATAATGTTTCTTTTTATAATATCTACATCTGCATCAGTATCCTTCTATTTTCACAAACTATTACAGCCTTGCCACCTGGCATGCAGCATTGAAACTTGCAGGATCTTCTGGCAGAACTGTTTCACCTGACATAATTATGTTTTGTATTCAAAATTATATGAGTGATAAAAAAAAATTGGGAGGATTTATATGATATTTACTGTAAGTTCTTTTTAGCAATCATGTATTTTACCTTACCAGAAATATAATTTTATTTATAGGACTGCAGTAGCAGAAATCCTAGATGTTGCTTTGAATGCATTAGAGGCATTGCCTGAATGGCCAAAAATACAACCTTTCTTCCATGTTATTCAAAAATTTTTAAATACTACTTTGAATGCTTTAATTGGTAAGTTATTTTTATCCTTTTAATTTTTTACTGAAAATTTCAGTTTGTTTATAATATTGGAAGTACCATTATTTATATGAGATATTTCCCATGGCAAACATACAAATCTGCATATCTTTGAATGGGTTGGTGAGGGGCATGCACAGTAATTCCTGGAAAATGATTTCCCTTTAGTCAAATTTTGAAATGAAGACTTGGGGATCTGTTTCTCAGAGATATTATCTAATTTTTTTGTGCTTTATATAAATAAACTGAGAAATATTTATGAAAACTAATTCTTCCATTACATTTTCTTGAACTTTAATTATCAGTAAAAATCATTCCAGATATAATGGCTTCATTGCTGTCAATTTTTTGTGAAGCAGAATTTACAGCTCCTCTAGAATTATTTTAAAAATTCCAAAATGTCCTTGGGGGGGGGGAGCCGAAGTCCCCAGAACATTTTGGTGATCTGGTGATTATTTAATATTATATAATTATACTGCTATGTGCTAATGTATGTAAAAATTGCAAATTTTGAATGTATGCTACCCCAATGACACTCCCAAAATTTTGGGGTGCACCACTGAGGTGCGAGCATTTTTGGAAAAAATTTTGGTGATCTGTGCCTCTTTTTAACTGTTGTCATTATTCTTTCAAATTGCTTGCCTGAAGCTGACTTCCTTATCTGTGACCAAACGAAAATGCCTTCTTTGATCTTCACATCAGATCAAAACTTGGAACTTGATTACAAAGATATTTAACCTTTAGCAGACATATCCGAAAAAAAGTTACACCCACAGACATAAGTACTCCATGATACCATTAAAGTGTTTGAAATAAAGGCAATCAGTAATTTAAAATTAGACCCATCATTAACGTATTTGTTATCTTGATAGCATAATGAATGTAAGGAGAAACAATACATATTTTTAATTGTTAATTTAATTAATTTATTTTTTATAAGTTAATATCAATCAGGTTTAAAAAGTTATTACAACAAAAATTCAATATTTTGATAAACATATATAAAAAGCTATATAACTTATTTCAAAAGTATTAAAAGGAGTTTTAAAATAAAATTTAACAATAAAAGTTTAAGAACAAAAAACTTCAAAATAAAATAAAAAATAAGGTTAAAAGCTTCAATGGGTTGATCAGGGGCATGCACAAAAATTCCTGGAAAATGATTTTACAATAAAAACTTTATTCAGTGAAATCATTTTAAGAATAAAAAAGTTTAAAATAAAAATTTTATAAAAAGTGTTTCTTTTTATGCTTTATTTTAAAAAATAATATTTCAAAAATTAAATATTTAAAAAATATTAACTATTTGAGAATCATATTTTCTCCTGCCATATTCTGACATGATTGAATTTCTGCACTCAAGCTTGTAATATATGTGATTTAGAATAAAAATATAAATTAATAATAAATTTGCAAATGAAATTGGTAATCACAGATGCTGATGTAATAATAAAGGTTTACTTTATTACATTTTTTAGAATTGTGGGCAATAATGATCGGCACATATGAAATATTGAGTTGCAATTTCAGCTCATATCAGTTAATGAGCAATATTTTATATTCTGTTAATGAGCTATATTTTGCATATGGCTGTGTGCTAGCTGAACACTAGTACTAGAAAACTAATTTAAATAAATATAAAACTGAATTTTGAATTATTATTATTATTATAATAACTTACAATATAAGTGGAATTATTATTACAATAACTTACAAGATCAGGTGTGGAATTTAAAGTCCACCAAAAAATTATAACCCAAATAGTAATAGTATTCACCATATAGTGCAAGGAAGCCACAGGCTTTTGCTGCACAAAAAAAAAAAAAAAAAAATCACCAAGTAGATAAAAAAATTCAAATTATATGCTTCTCTCCTCACACTGGTAGCTATCTAGTGGACCTTTGAATTCATTCAAACTATCAGCCTCAACTACAAAAAAAAACTGTGAGTGCAGCTTGTTCCAGCAATCAATGACTCGCTGGCTAAAAGAAAACTTCCTATAATCTAATATAAATCTCAACTCTTATAATGGAATTCCTTATAACTGTGAAAACTCTGCCTTCATTCATTTTAATAATCCCTCTCAGAGCCTTATAAACCTCAGTCATGTTACCTCTGAGGTGACTGGGTTGCCAAGCCCACATAATCAGAGTCTTTCCTTGTGCACTCATGCTTTTTCCCAATCTCATCAATCAAGTTGCCTGTCTTTGGACCCTTTCAAAAGCTCAGTGTCTTTTTTTAGATGAGGTCTCCATACTTAACACAGAATTCCATATGTGGTCTTACAATTGCTTTATGCAAAGGGATTATGACCTTCCTATCTCTACAGGATAACATTCAATAAATCATTGATAGGACATCATGGGATTTCCTGGCTGCCTGTTTACACTGTTCAGAAAATTTCATATTTTCTCATATCATAATTCCCAGACCCCTTTCTTCCTCTACTGTTTTTAATTCAACCCTACCAAGTGTATAATTTATTTGTGGATTTCTATTCCCCAAGTGTAAGACCTTGCATTTAGCAGCATTAAAACATAGCTGCCACTTCTCTGACCACTTTGAAGTCTTCCTGAAGTAGTGCTGCTTGGCACTGATCATTAACGACTCTTAAAAATTTTTGTCATCTGCAAATTTTGACATCATGCCTTCTATCCCTTTTTTGATGCTATTTATGAAAATGAGAAACAACAGTGATCCAAGAACTAATCTTTGAGGGACCCCACTCCTGACATTATACCAATCTGAAGAATATCCATTAATCAGAACTTTGCCTTCTGTCCTGCAGCCACCCAGCAATCCGCCTTAGAATCTTACCAGTAATACCAACCTGTTCAAGCTTATGGAGTAACCTCTCATGAACGACCACGTCAGGTGCTGTGCTAAACTCCAAACAAACTATATCGAATTTGTTTGCTACATCTAGCTCATGAGTAACTGTGTCAAAGTAGCCCAGTAAGTTAATTAAACATGATTTTTCCTCAACAAAGCCATGTTGTGTGTGTGTGTGTGTGTGTGTGTCCTTCAGAATGCCATATCTATCTAAATGTTCCTGGATTGCATTCTTAATCATTGAGATTTTTCTAAGAGTTTTCCTACCACTGAAGTCAGACTAAACCTGTCCGTAGTTACCAACTTCACTCTTAGAACCACATTTTATGTATTGGTGATATGTTGGCAGTTCTCCAATCTAAAGGAATCTCCCCGGAGTTCAAAGATGTCCTCATAATTAACCTCAGTGGTTCAATACACTCCTTGGCAGTCATGGCAGTTCCTGCAGTTATGGCATTAACTGCAAGAACCTTACTTACCTTTATACTCAAAAGTTTTTCTAATAAACAGTCATCTGTAATTACTAAATCACTAATTTATTATGGCTCAGCCTTAGTCAGACAGCCTCTTCTCAGCATGAAGGGTCTTTCATCAGTAAAGACCGATGCAAAGTACCTATTCAATTCATCCATAACATCAGGTGGGGTATCTAAGACTTTCTCATACCTGGTGCACAAGGGTCTGATCTGATTAGGTTTCTTTTTCTTCATTGCATTCACATAGATGAAAAATTCCTTGTCCCTATTCTTTGCTGTCTTAGTTAATGCTTTCTCTTACATAGCCTTGGCCTTCCTTTACCTTATTTGTGGTACTATTACAGATCAACTTTTACCTTTTATAGGCTTCAATACTTTTCATCACTCTGTAACAATCTCATGCTACTTTTTTCTGTTCTATTTTGACTTGCCTGTTCTGCAGTCATTAATTTCGGCATCCTCTGCCTGCAATATTTTCTTAATGGTATGTATGCAGTCATGATTTCTGTGATTTTTGCTTTAAAAATATTCCCTAATTCAAATGTATTCACCCTAACCCGGCAATTCGCCCAATTCATAGATGTCATATAATGGCTTTGCCTTAAAAAGTCAGTCTCCCCGTTGTGAAGTTAAAACCTGGGCATTTACCTTTAACTACTGCAACATCTTTCTTCATCTTCCAATTGATGGTTGCATAATCAATTCCTGATAATAGTTTCTATACTTTAAGTTTTGTGATGTCATCTGATTCATTAGTAATAATGAGGTCAAGAATATTCTCACCCCTAGTACTTTCTCTAATGTGCTGGTACAAATAATAATCATCTAGTCTATTTAAAAAAAAAATTCCCCAATGGTGAGTTTCCCCTCTCACTTTTTCCAATCAGTCTGGTACAGATTAAAGTCACTCATAAGAAGACATTCACACTTGCCCATTCCATCTGCATGTAGAGACTCTAGTCATACTCTTCATAATCTTATAGTTGTAGATTACTCCCAATATCATTATGCCTTTGCTTCCAACAAATTCACACCATACAGATTCTGTACTGGCAGATGTAACTTCAGACTCAGCAAAATCTCTTTTTGCACTCAGGCTGCTTTTGATAAGAAGCACCCCTTTTACCTTCACTATCTTTTCTAAATACATTATACAAATAAAATACAAATAAAACACTTCAAAAAAATTTAAACAATGGCATGTAAGATATGAAATCAAAACCAAAAATAAATTTAATCTTAATTCAACCAGTGCAGCAAAACACACCTTTTAACCACTTTGTTTAATTCAAGAAATGTGGAAATTAATTTCCACATTTCTTGAATTAAACAAAAATTTCACCCCAACCATGAATGCATCTTAGCATTGTGGATTTCTATCCACTGAAAACCAATAGAAACACCAAAGTCAGGAGCTCAAACAAAGAGATTTTGGATTCTCATTCTCATGCAGACTATATCTAAACACTATATCTTTATCTATAGCTAAACAAATGAGGAGATTAATTAAATGACTAAAGGAATGTTGGAAAATCACCTTAGATGTTATTGCTTTATTCCATAACTGAAAGAGGTGCATTTTAATTTCCATATTTTTGAAAATTTTGCCAGTAATTGGATATTTAAAAAGTTCATTTGGGGGATTGAAAATCCTAACTTTAAATTCAAACTTTGTGAGCAAAGTAACAGTTGCTTTATTATTTTGTAAATTATGTTTTGTGTTGCAACAATAAGTTGAGAGCTCCATTTGTAACAAATTATTTTTAACATTATTTTATGGTAATGTTCTTGCAATGTGAATAATGTTGCAGTTTTCTTGACAAGATATTCTGTAAACAGTATTATTTATATCTTGGGTATCTAAATCCTGGTGAACTTTCAGGACCTAGACGTTTTGTCCACTGATGCTTTATCTTTTCAGGGAAAGCTACAAGGCACTCCAGTGGTGAAAGAAGAATGTAGTGTTATCAAAACAAAATATTTTTCCTTTGCTATCCCTGAATCCAGAAATGGCTTTGAGATGATGGCTGTAGCCCCACACTCTTTCAAACTCTTTTCCCAATTAGCATTAGCATTAGCATTAGTAGAGGCATACGATGCAAGAAAGCAAGCTTATTCAGCATCAGCCCAAAAAAAAAAAAAAAAAAACCCTCTCCCATTTCACCCCTCCGTTCGTTCGAAATACCTGTCCAGTTGAGCTTTAAATTTGTTTAGGCTATCAACTTCAACAACAAGTGATGGAAGTCGGTTCCACCAACCAACCACCCGCTGGCCAAAGGCAAATTTCCGCACATCTATATGACATCCGTCCTTCCTCAATTTGAATTTATGCCCTCTGAGGTGATTATTCTGAGAAAGATGAAGAATCCCATTGGCATTGAGCATGCTCAAACCATTCAAGGCCTTATACACCTCTATCAGATCACCTCGCCGGTGCCTAGTCTCCAGACTCTGTAATTTGCAAAACTTAAGCCTTTCTTCGTAAGAGCAACCCTTTGTTCCATTTACTAATCTTGTTGCCCTTCTCTGTACCCGTTCCAGCAGCTCTACATCCTTCTTGAAATGAGGCCTCCAGACCTGTATACAGTACTCAAGGTGTGGCCTAACCATTGCCTTATACAAGGGAATAATCACCTCCTTATCCCTGCTAGAAAAATTCCTGTATATCATTGACAAGACACCATGAGCTACTCTTGCAGCTCGTCTGCACTGCTCAGAGAACTTCATATCTCCCTGCACAATTACCCCCAGGTCCTTTTCATTCTCCACCACTGTCAGTGTGGTACCGCAGAGTTGATACGTTGCTCTGGGGTTACTGTTTCCCATATGCAGTACTTTACATTTGTCAATTTTAAACTTCATTTGCCACCTCTCAGCCCATCTGTTCAACCTTTCCAGATCCTGTTGCAGCAGCATAGCGTCAGTAGTGTCCTTGACGACCCTGCCAACCTTTGTATCATCTGCAAACTTGGACATTAAACTTGATATCCCATCATCAATATCATTCATAAACACCGAAAACAACAACGGACCCAACACTGAACCTTGAGGAACTCCACTAATAACATTAGTCCACGTTGAGCAGTGTCCATTGATTACCACTCTCTGTCTTCTGCCACTCAACCATCCCCTTATCCATAGCAGCAATTTGCCTCCAATGCCACACTGCTCCAATTTGTGCAGCAGTCTTCCATGTGCAACAGTATCAAAAGCCTTTCTAAGATCCAAATATATAATATCAAAGTTATTCCCTGCATCCAGTTCTTTTGTGACTACATCATAGTATCCAATCAAATTGGTCAGGCAAGACCTGCCCTTAACAAAACCATGCTGCGTCTGAGCTATAACTGAATTCTTGTCTAGATGATCCTGCAGTGCTTCTTTAACCAGTGCCTCCATTAATTTACCTGGAACAGAAGTTAAACTCACAGGTCTATAATTACTTGTGTCAGCCTTTGATCCTCCTTTGTGAATTGGGGTTACATTTGCACATCTCCAGTCTATGGGTACCTCCCCTGAGTCCAAAGAAGCTCTCATAATTATGGCTAGGGGTTTGCATACTTCCTTTGCTGCCTCCTTTAATATAACTGGATAGATCCCATCCACCCCAGGTGCCTTTTTTATGTTTATCCTCAACAATCTCTCCTCCACTTTCCTCTCAGTTATTACAAAATCATCCAGCTCACTGCCAATGTTTACTTTACCTACATCATTCTCCTTCCTGAATAACTCCTCATGCGTGAATGTAGATGCAAAATACTCGTTTAGATTGTTAGCCACCTGAGCAGGATCCTCAACTGTTGAACCATCAATATCCAGTGGACCAATCTGATTCATCCCTTTCCTTCTCGAGTTCAAGTATGTAAAGAACTCTTTTCTGTTTTTCTTTGCATCCTTTGCCAAGGATTTTTCGTAGTCTGCCTTTGCCTGCCTAATCTCCTTTGTGACTTGGTTACAGACCAACTTATATCTATCATAGGCTTCCATGTCACCCATTAATTTATATGTATCCCATGCATTTTTCTTCTCTGCCACATGTCTCATTAGTTCATCTGACAACCATTTAGGCCTAAACCTTGAACAATATTTCTTAGTTGGTATGTAAAGCCTGGTAGCCTCCAAGATTAGTTCCTTGAATGCTTCCCATTTTGAGTTTGCTGTTGGTAACATCATCAGTTGGTCCCACTGTATAGAATTTAAATACTGTCTCAGACCATCATAGTCGCCTTTACGAAAACAAAAACCCTTCCCTTTACCTCTGATGGTAGTTACCTCCTTGAGTAAATCCCACTTCAACACACTGTGATCACTGCCACCTAGTGGTTCATTTATCTGCAGGTTCTTAATGCATGAAGAGTCACTACTGATAATCAGATCAAGAGTATTGCTCCCTCTTGTTGCCTCACGAACATGCTGGTGTAGAAAACAATCATCCAATAAATCCACAAAAGCCTTGCTAGTGTGCGAGTGACCAACCCACAAATTCCAGTCAATATCTGGGAAATTAAAATCCCCCATTATAAGACTCTCTGATTTACTGGCCCACTCTATTTCCCTGTACAATATCTTATTATACTCATCAGAGTCATTAGGCCTATAGCACACTCCTACTCTCAATTTTGATTTCCCTATTTAACTTTCCCTATTTTCCTTTCCTAATTTAACTTGTTGCTTGGTATCCCCTTTTATCTGTTATTTTTCAAATTCGGAATTCACACTGTTGGTTTTTTTCTTTCAAAGTTATATTATTTTTATAATATTGTTTCTGTTATTTTATATTTTAGTTATCAGAGATAATCTTTTATGTTTGATATTTGAAATAAAATTATTAGATGCTCTGTCCCTTCCAGCGGTGCTGTCTGTAGGTATTTATATTCATATTCACATGTTTTTAGTTCATTCTTACAGTTTTGCTGGTCAGAAAAATGTATGCTTACGAGTTATAATGTGGGGGCTACAACCGCTCATCTCAGATGTTTCTGGATTGAGGGGTATATTGAAACACTTCTTCCTTTTTCCACTGGAGTGCCTTTTAGCTTTCCCTGAAGAGAGAAGATATCAGTGGCCAAATTTACTTCTACATATTCTCAGGTGTATTTTTACCATCCTTGCTTTCACTAGCATTTAGCATTAGCATTAGTAGAGGCATATGATGCAAGAAAGCAAGCTTATGCAGCATCAGCCAGAGAAAAAAAAAAAACAAACCCTTTCACTTCACCCCTCCGTTCGTTCGAAATACCTGTCCAGCTGAGTCTTAAATTTATTTAGGCTATCAACTTCCACAACAACGGATGGAATTCTGTTCCACCAACCAACTACCTGCTGACTAAACACAAATTTCCGGACATCTATCCTACATCTGTCTTTCCTCAATTTGAATTTATGCCCTCTCAGGTGATTATTCTGAGCAAAAGGCAGAATCCCATCAGCATTGAGCATGCTCAAACCATTCAAGGCTTTATACACCTCTATCAGATCACCTTGCTGGTGCCTAGTCTCCAGACACTGTAATTTGCAAAACTTTAGCCTTTCTTCATATGAGCAACCCTTTGTTCCATTCATTAACCTTGTTGCCCTTCTCTGTACTCATTCCAGCAGCTCTACATCCTTCTTGAAATGAGGCCTCCAGACCTGTATACAGTACTCAAAGTGTGGCCTGACCATTGCCTTATACAAGGGAATAATCACCTCCTTATCCCTGCCAGAAAAATTCCTGTATATCATTGATACGACACCATGAGCTACTCTTGCAGCTCTTCTGCACTGCTTAGAGAACTTCATATCTGCCTGCACAACCACCCCCAGGTCTCTTTCATTCTCTACCACTGTCAGTGTAGTACCACAGAGTTGATATGTTGCTCTGGGGTTGCTGTTTCCCATATGTAGTACTTTACATTTGTCAATGTTAAACTTCATTTGCCCACCTCTCAGCCCATCTGCTCAACCTTTCCAGATCCTGTTGCAGCAGCATAGCGTCAGTAGTGTCCTTAACAATCATGCCAACTTTTGTATCGTCTGCAAACTTGGACATTAACCTTGATATACCATCATCAATATTATTTATAAATACAGAAACATTAGTCCATGACACAATAACATTAGTTCACGATAAGCAGTCCACGATTACCACTCTCTGTCTTCTCCCCCTCAACCAACCCTTTATCCATAGCAGCAATTTGCCTCCAATGCCACACTGCTCCAATTTGTGCAGCAGTCTTCCATGTGCAACAGTATCAAAAGCCTTTCTAAGATCCAAGTATATAATATCAAAGTTATTCCCTGCATCCAGTTCTTTTGTGACTGCATCATAGTATCCAATCAAATTGGTCAGGCAAGACTTCCTCTTAACAAAAGCGTAGCACACGCTTCTTGATTAGACCGGGGTTCGAGCCCGTGCCCACCAAATACGGAGGGGATGCGGAAAGGTCAGAGAATGACCACCGCATATCCCCGCAGCAATATGGCCTTAGTTGCTAATGCTCCTAAAAACAAGATAACAACAACAATCTTAACAAAACCATGGTGTGTCCGAGCTATAACTGAAGTCTTGTCTAGATGATCCTGCAGTGCTTCTTTAACCAGTGCCTCCATTAATTTTCCTGGAACAGAAGTTAAACTCACAGGTCTATAATTACTTGTGTCAGCCTTTGCGCCTCCTTTGTGAATTGGGGGTCACATTTGCACATCTCCAGTCTATGGGTACCTCCCCTGAGTCCAAGGAAGCTCTCATAATTATGGCTAAGGGTTTACTTACTTCCTTTGCTGCCTCCTTTAATATAACTGGATAGATCCCATGCACCCCCGGGTGCCTTTCTTGTGTTTATCTTCAACAATTTCTCCTCCACTTTTCTTTCAGTTATTACAAGATTCTCTAGCTTACTGCCAGAGTTGAATAAACCTCTGATATTCCCCTTGCTGAATAACTCGTGTGTGAATGTCGATGCAAAATATTCATTCAGTTTGTTAGCTACCTGAGCAGGATCATCAACAGTTGACCCATCGATATCAAGTGGACCATTCTGATTCATCCCCTTCCTTCTAGAGTTTATATAAGAAAATAACTCTTTACTGTTTTCTTTGCATCTTTGCCAAAGATTTCTCATAATCTGCCTTTGCCTGCCTAACCTCCTTTGTAACTTGGTTAACAGGTCAACTTATATCTATCATAGGTTTCTGTGTTATGTGTTAATTTATATGTATCCCAAGCATTTTCCTTCTCTGTCATATGTCTCATTAGTTCATCTGATATCCATTTTATAGTTATCCTTCTTTCTCCAACCACTTCATTCACTTTATATAAGGGCAGACTTTATTTATCTTTTATTTATTTTTTATTTTATTTATTTTTATTTTATTAATAGCAAGATACACAACAGGTAACCATTAACAGTGTATCTGAGATCAGATCAATAAACATAATAACAATAATATGAAATCCAACAGGACGATAAACATTGATATAGATTCAAACAATAAAAGCATATGTACAAAAGAGGATTGTATTAAGTTAAGTTACCGGTAAAACAAGTAATAATTAATCCGTTAGAGAATAGAAAAATAATATAACAAATAAAAAGCTACAATAATTAGATGTGAGCTAGTCACTTTGCAGTTTAAGTGAAGAGGCAAACTTGTGGATGGAGTTCATCAGTGATTGGGAGTTGTCAAAGAAGTCAATGCGAGAGTCATTTGCTGATTTTCTGATTCTGTTCAGTGGACTGAACTTCATTAAGTCCGTGTTGGCAGAGTCAAGGCGAAACGGTGTAAGGTTCCTGACTTGTCTACAAGGAGCATTGAAGTTTATTTTACTCAGGATATCAGATGCTTCGTAAATTCCAGTGATTACTTTGGCTAGAAGGGCGATGTCAGCAGTAACTCTTCTAGTGCACAGAGGCCTCAGATGAAAGTAATCACACAGCGATTCGTAATACACTGAGTGATAGAATAGAGGATTGCGGTACGTAAGGTAACGGACAAAGTTTTTTTGGACTGCTTCAGTTTTGTTAGTTAAAGTCTTTGTGTGAGGATTCCAGATGGGTGAACTGAATTCAAGGATTGGCAGAACAATAGTTTTATAGAGGATAACCGCATATTTGTAGCTTTTGAACTTGTATGTGTTCCGTTTGATGAATCCCAGTGTTTTGAATGCTTTGCTGGTGATTTTAAGGACACGGGCATCGAATTTAGCACTGCTGGAAAAGAGAATCCCTAAGTCGTTAACTTGGTCACACCTTTCGATGATCACAGAGTTAATACTATACTCCGTATTCATTAGTTGTGGAGATCTGCAAGATGAGAATGAGATTACTTTGCACTTCGAGGGGTTAGCAGACAAGCCATTCAGAGATAGCCACAGAGAGAATTTATTGAGAGCACATTGAAGCTGTTGAGAATCGGTAGTCTCCTTCACTGCTGAGTAGATCTTAAGATCATCTGCATAGAGAGCAACTTGAACATTGGAGGTGTACATGAAAGAAGGAAGATCATTTACGAAAACAATGAAGAGAAGAGGACCTAAGGGAGAGCCTTGTGGTACTCCGCTTAGTGGTATAAAACAGTCTGAGTTCTCTTGATCTATGATAACGCTCAAGGAACGATGCGTAGCCATGAGAGCAAAGGGTCACGGATACCATATAGCTTAAGTTTTTCAAGAAGTTGTTCGTGCGGGACTTTATCAAATGCCTTGGATATATCTGTGTAGACTGCATCAACTTGTAGGTGGTTATCAAGAGCTTCCGAAGTGTATTGCCAGAAAGGAAGTAAATTTGTGACTACTGACTTGCCACTGCAGAAACCATGTTGATTCTGATCGATAAAAGGCTTGAAGAATTCGAAGAGATGTTTGTGCACTGCTGTGTCGAAGAGTTTAGCCAGGCTGTTTTGCAAGGTTATGGGTCTGTAATCACATACGTCATTTTTATCACCTTTTTTGAAAATAGGAACTATTGCGGTACGTAAGGTAACGGACAAAGTTTTTTTGGACTGCTTCAATTTTGTTAGTTAAAGTCTTTGTGTGAGGATTCCAGATGGGTGAACTGAATTCAAGGATTGGCAGAACAATAGTTTTTGTTATAATTTTTCAGATCCCCCATTCGATCAGTTACTCTTAGACTATTATATGTATCTTATCACAGTAATATGGACTGTATATATGAAGGGACCAAGGATCTGCACAGCAAGACAACATGTTCTTCTGATTCCACCAACAGACAGAGACCTCAGCAGAAGTTACCCATATTAACCAGCAAAACCAAGTTGGAAAAAGGTGTTATTGCAGGATCAAACACAAGAAAAACAACTAAGGCTTCTTGCCAACAGTGTTGGCAGGAGCAGAAGTGGACACCCACCCATGAAGAACAGAATACCAACATCCTGTCCACTTCTGCAAAGAAATTTCTCTGTTCGTGTATAAAAAATAATATACTGATCAATGTAAATAAAAGTGTGCCGTCCACCAATTCATCCATTATGTAATCCAAACTCTTCCAATTGCAAAAGAATATTCCTCCTTTTCTGCAAAAACTGAATTTGAAAAATTTTGAAAGGTAATAAAAGTTTCCCTTGTTTTAAAAGTAATGGCTCAGTCCCATCTACCAAACAAGTAACATCAACAACATTATGTACTAATTCCAGACTTACATCAGCATATTCCAAACAATCAAATATAACATGTTTCCATGTTTTTAGATCATCACATGTAGAGTTGCATCTTTCTACAAATACAAGTTAGTTAGTTACTTATTTGGTTTTTAGGAGCATTAGCAGCTAAGGCCATATTGCTCCGGGATATGTGGTGGTCATTCCCTGACCTTTCCGCATCCTCCGTATTTGGTGGTGACGGGCTCGACCCCAGGGGCTCACATCTGGTGAGTATGGGCTTGGCACACCCAGGGTCCTCAGCTGGATATCATCATTCTTCTCTTTCTCGGTGATTTCCTTCTACTTCTCTCTCTCTCTCTCTCTCTCTCTCTCTCTCTCTCTCTCTCTCTCTCTCTCTCTCTCTCTCTCTCTCACACACACACACACACACACACACACATACACACACACACATACACACACACACAGGGTAACTCAGAAATTTTTTTTTTTGGCTGGTGCAGCATAAGCCTCAGGCTTCCTTGCACCATATGGCTAATAATAATAATAATAATAACCCCGGTCTAATCAAGAAGCGTTATGCTATGCACTGCTGCTCCTTCCCACCTGGCTACGGAGGCGTCTACTAGAAATCCAAGACTATGTAGCTTAGCAAAAAATGACCTGTGACCTGTTAATAAGAACGTACAACACAGATTAGGTACCAACCAGATCAGTTTAATATAATTTATACATTAGCATAAGGGAAAAATTTGAATGTTTTTCTGCCTTTTTTCCGAACAATTCCATTTGATTTGCCACTTTTGTAAAAGGATTTGCTCCCAAATCCTTTTACAAAAGTGATGTCCATCAATGTCCATCAATGAGATTTTATTCACCTTCTCAAAGGCCTCGATTTAATAACTGTAAATCAAGTGGCATTTTTCCAGCCAACACTTCCAAAGCTTCTATGGAAACTGTTCTGCAAGCCATAACCATTTTGAGTATAACTTGATGTATTGAATAACGCTTTCTAGTGTTTTTTTACCTTGATGGAAACATACCGTCCCTTAGACGATTATTAAAAACTTGTAACAATTCATTTAAATAAATATTAGAGAATTCATTGATTGCCTCTCCCTCCAGTAGGTCTGTACCTGGACATTTGTTATTTTTAATGGACTTAATAATGGTGAGAATAGCAGAACAGGATCCATATGGGTTGCTAGAAAGAGTGTCAGATAAAAAAAATTAACAAGTTTTGGATCTCATGAACAAAGCCAAAATCCATATGGTGCTATCTGTACACAATTGTGTGGCAAAAGCATGGCCTGCCATATACTCCCAATTCTGTTATGATTTCATGTGCACAGAGTGGGTAGCATCAAATTAATCATCTTCAGTTCAGCATGTCCAAATTACAGATGATGCATGGCCCATTGGAAGCATCAGTTCAAACTATCTTTGAATAAAAGATAATGAATGAACAAAAAAAGTTCCGAAAACGTTTTATGAAAGAGAAACAAACTGTACCTCCAGAGAAAGCTAAAAGATGTGCACTCGACACTGTTGAGTGCACAGATCAATTTGTTACTACCGTGATGTGACTACTATAGCTGTATTACTGTTACAGTTGACATTTGCAAATATGTCAACAGAGGATTTGACACAAATATATTTAGCTTGACAAGAGATAAGACTGTACATGAAGAGGTTTAGAACTGTGGATCAGAGAGATATAGCAGAAGCAAAAACATCCATTTGGAAGGTCTTGAACTTGCTCAGAGCTGTATCACACAGGTAAAATAAGATATGGTAGTTATACACATATATATGTGTATTTGATTATAAATATGTATTGCATATATATTTATAATCAAATATAATTACATTCGATTATAAATATATATGATTTTGATTATAATCAAGATTACAATAAAATTTGCAATCCCTGCAAAGCTTTAGCTAACTAGTATTATCTTAGCAAGTTTTGTCCAAATGAAGTCCAAAAGAAAGGTGGGGGGGGTGAAACATTATTCACGTAATCACTTCAAAATTTGATTCTGTTGATCATTTTATTATATTTATTTCAGAACTGGATAATAACATCAAAAATGGAACATTGGTAGTTTGGTTATATTTTACGGAGGGGTTTTTCTATTCATTATCAGATGAAAGCAAAGTGAGTATATTTTGAATACTTAATTTTCCTCCCCCCCCTCTCTCTCTTTCTATCTATCTCTCTATTGATGATGATGACAATGAATGTTTTCTACAGCCTTAGGTGGGTTCAGAGTATACTATTATAATCTTGTTCCTGGCAGATTTAAATATATACAAATTACACTTGTGAGTAATACTCACAAGTGTAAATATATCATTGCTATTTATTTTATAATGTATATGGTATACTTGTTATGAATATTGAATATTGCACAACATAACATTCAGATATGCAGTGAATTTGTAATGATTTGCAACCAGATTTTATGTCCTGTAACATTATAGAAACACTGCATCCTAAAATATTTACCTAAAAATACTATTTTTATGACTTTTTTAACTTTTGCATTACAATTCAGTTTATCACAGAATGTTTTTAATTGTTTCATTCATTATTATTTTCATTTTTGAACTTTTTTGAACATGTTGGTGAACCAAGTTTTGGTTATGACCCAAGGTTGGGATGTACCAACCTAAAGGGTGTAATTACCATGGGATTATTCACAGAATAAACACCTTATTTGCTGCTTTTAGGAATCTCCCCACTGCAGTTATAGAGAGAGATCATTCTACACAGTAAATTTAGATAGCATAATTATTTTTTATTTCACATGTTTTCAAATGTTTTGAAAGTACTAAAAGTTTCTTTTATGCTTGGAGTTTAGAAAGTCAGCAAATAATATCATATTTGAGTTAATTATTTATTTTCAGAGGCTTTATTTATCATTATTTGGAAAAATTGCATTTGGTTTTAGACCTACTTTGTTTTTATTTTCCAGCCGCTGTTCATAACTTCTTCCCAAACTTATGACTCATTCTAGTCATTTCCAATGTAACCTGGCAGTGGTGGTGGTGAGCACCTCATAGGTGCCTTTTGAAAATAACATTTCAATGTTAATTCAAAGAATAAAATTCTGAAATTTTTTCTACCTTTCTAAGTATAGTCAAACTTTTACTACAAAAGTTTCTGAAGTGGTTTTCATATAGAAATTGGGTGTAACAAACTGTCAGGTGCCCTGCCACTGTTTTTGCAAGTATTTGGATTTTGGTTGAAGAATGGTATAGCATCAGGCAAGTTCTGACTCTATTTATTTAAAGTTTCAGATTGTTACTTGTTTTTTCTGTTTCCTTTAGGTCACTAAACATCTACCACCTCATTCTAGTTGTTTTAGAGAGATTTATTATTCTTATCACAGCAAACAGATGATAACATGTAACCCAGTATTCTCTCAAATTGACCACTACTCTTCAGGAAGCAACATACATAGTTTAAAATTTTGCCTGCTGTGAAGGGCTACAAATTTGAAATAAGCCTGAAAATGGAAATAACTATTGGTATTAAGTGTTACATGATATATTTTTTAATATTAAATTTTGAAAGTGTGAATTGAATTTGAAAGTGTCTGCAATTATGTCCAGATGCGATGGGTGGGGGAAGTACACATTGAGAACCTTGTCAATCAGTTTGGCCCTTGAGAGAATGTGCAAGGCTCATGGGGTAGAATTTTTCTGAGCATTGTCTGTGGTTGTTAACAGGAGAGACTATTTGTACAGGGATGTGATATACTTAAATAGAAGGGGTGCAAGAATCAAGGCAGTGATAGGTGGGTCAAAAAAATTGCTAGCTTGGGGGATACATAGACTAATTGATTAACTGGAGCTACAGGTAGAGGTGAAAGTGATTCTTGTACTGCTTCTATTGGAATAGGCAGCAGTCTGGAATTCAAGGTGTTGGGGATTTCAAGCCCTGCTCTCAGTCATCATTGAACAAGTAAATACATGAGCTGTGTTAGAGTAACTAAGAGTAAGAAAATGTGTACGTATACTTGCATGTACACTAATGCTGGGAGCATTGTAAATAAATTTGATGAATTTGAAATACTGATTAAGTCATCAAATGCAAATATTGTAAGGATAGTGGAGAAATGGTTTCACTCAGACATAAGCGATGCTGAATTTGAATTTGGGGAGATGAGTATATCATACAGCTATAGAGAGAAATAAAGTAGACCAGTAAATTATAATTTATTATAATGGGGGATTTTAACTTTCCAGATGTTGACTGGAATTTGTGGGTTGGTCATTCACACACTAGCAAGATTTTTATAAATTTCTTGGATGACTCTTTTCTATAGCAGCATGTTAGAGGAACAACAAGAGAAAGCAATACTCTTGATCTGGATATCAATAGCAATTCTTCAGACATTAAGGATGTCTGGTTATCAGCAACAATTCTTTGAGCATTAAGAATCTGCAGGTAAGAGACCCAGTGGATGGCAGTGATCACAGTGTACTAATGTGGAATTTAAATAAAGATATACCTACTGTTAGAATAAAGGGAAAGGCTTTTTATTTCATCAGACAGTTTTTAAATTGTGTGCAGTGGGCTTAGCTGATGATGTTACCAACAGCAAATTCTAAATGGGAAGCATTCAGGGAAGTAATCATAGAAGCCTACTAGACTTTTCATACCAACAATTGGGATACATATAAATTATCAGATGATACAGAAGCCTAAGCTGTATATAAATTAGTCTGTAATCAAGTCAAGTCATAATCTGCCTTAGGCCAGCTAAGGCAGATTATGAGAAGTCTCTGGCAAAGAATGCAAACAATGGCAGCAAAGACTCTATGCTTATATTAACAGTAGAAGGAAGGAGTTGGATCACATCAAGGCACTCGATGTCAATGGGTTAACTGTTAATGACCTTGCTCAGGTTTTCTGACATATTCTATAGGCTGCATTTACATTCACACATGAGGAATTCTTTAGGGAAGGGAATGGCAAAAGTTTATCAGACTCTAATGGGGAGCTAAATGATTTTGTAATAAAATGAAAGGAAAGTGGAAGATAAATTATTGAAATTACATAAAAAATGGGCCTGAAGTTGATGGAATCTATCCAGTTATATTAAGGGAGGCAGCAAAGGAGGTCAGCAAACCCTTAGCCACAATTTTGAGAGTATCCTTTCAGTCACGGGAGGTTCCTATGGACTGGAGATGTGCGAATATTTCCCCAGTTCACAAAGTGAGATCAAAAGATGACACGAGCAATTACAGACCTGTTAGCTTAATGTCTCTTCCTGGAAAAATAATGGAGTCACTGGTTAAAGAAGTAATGCAGGACAATCTAGACAGGAATACATTTATACTGTGGTCGCAGCATGGATTTGTCAAGGAGCAGTCTTGTCTGGCCGACCAAGCTAGCCAGATAGATAAAGTGCCTGCCTGGCAACCCAAAGGTCGCGGGTTAGATTCCCGCTTCGGGCTTGGATCACAGTAAAATGCAAAAAACTTTGGGAGGTGCATTATGTGGCCATAGAAGCTGATGTGCCAATAACTAACAAGGAAAAAAAAAAAAAAAAAGTCTTGTCTCACCAATCTGATTGGATACTGTGATGTAGTGATCAAGGAATTGGATACAAAAAAATAATTTTGATATCATATACTTGGATTTCATGAAGGCTGTTAATATTGTTGCACATAAGTCTGCTGTATAAACTGGAGCTTTGTACATTAAGGGCAAGTTTTTGTTATGGATAAAGGGATGGTTGAGTGGGAGAAGACAGAGAGTGGCTATCAGTGAGCTCTGCTCTTCATGGACTAATTATTAGTGGAGTGCCCCAGGGTTCAGTGCTGGGCATATTGTTGTTTCAGTATTTTTTAATGGTATTGATGAAGGTATATCAGGCTTAATGTCTAAGTTTGCCGATGACACAAAGGTTGGCAGGGTGGTTAATAACAATAATCAGGGCTACTGCAACAAAATCCAAGAAAATTTGGTTGATGGGCTGAGAATTGGCACTTGAATCTTAACTTTGACAAATGCAAGGTACTGCATATGGATAGCAGTAACCCCAGAGTAACATATTAACTATGTGGTACTGTGCTCTGGGAAGTGGAAAAATGAAAAAGCCATGACAGTAACTGTGCAGTCATATATGAAATTTTCTGAGCATATTAGACAGGCTGTCAGGACTACTCATGCAGTTTTGTCAATGATATATATGGAAACTTTGCTAGTAGAGTTGTGGAGGTGATTATTGCTTTGTGCAAGGCCATGGTTGGGCAACATCTTGAGTACTGTACACAGGTCTGGATGCATTACTTTAGGAAGATTTTAAATCTGCTGGAACAGTTGCAGAGAAGGGTAACCAGATCGATGAAGGGAGCAAAAAAAGGGTTCTCTTACCAAGAAAGGCTGCAGTTCTGTAAATGCAGTGTCAGGAGACTGCATTTACAAAGTTACAAAGACTTGCTGGGAGATCTGATTGGGGTGTTTAAGGTCTTGATTGGATTGAGTAAATGTTGATTACATTATTTCTATTTCTGAGACTACACATGTCAGGGCATAAATTTTAAGTTGAGGAGGATGGATGCAGGATTGATGTAGAACTTTGCCATCAGCCAACATGTAATTGATTGTTGGAGCAAACTTCCATTTGTTGTTGTGGAAGCGGCTGGTTTAAATAAATTCTGTGAAGAAATTAGCATTAGTATTAGCATTAGCATTAGTAGAGGCATATGATGCAAGAAAGCAAGCTTATTCAGCATCAGCCAAAAAACAAACAAAAAAAAAAAAAAAAAACACACCACTCCCATTTCACCCCTCTGTTCGTTCAAAATACCTGTCCAGTTGAGCCTTAAATTTGTTTAGGCTATCAACTTCCACAACAAGTGACGGAAGTCGGTTCCACCAACCAACCACCCGCTGGCCAAAGGCAAATTTCCGCACATCTATCCGACATCCGTCCTTCCTCAATTTGAATTTATGCCCTCTGAGGTGATTATTTTGAGCAAGATGAAGAATCCCATTGGCATTGAGCATGCTCAAACCATTCAAAGCCTTATACACCTCTATCAGATCACCTCGCCGGTGCCTAGTCTCCAGACTCTGTAATTTGCAAAACTTAAGCCTTTCTTCGTAAGAGCAACCCTTTGTTCCATTTACTAATCTTGTTGCCCTTCTCTGTACCCGTTCCAGCAGCTCTACATCCTTCTTGAAATGAGGCCTCAAGACCTGTATACAGTACTCTAGGTGTGGCCTGACCATTGCCTTATACAAGGGAATAATCACCTCCTTATCCCTGCTAGAAACATTCCTGTATATCATTGACAAGACACCACGAGCTACTCTTGCAGCTCGTCTGCACTGCTCAGAGAACTTCATATCTGCCTGCACAATTACCCCCAGGTCCTTTTCATTCTCCACCACCGTCAGTGTAGTACCGCAGAGTTGATATGTTGCTCTGGGGTTACTGTTTCCCATATGTAGTACTTGACATTTGTCAATGTTAAACTTCATTTGGCACCTCTCATCCCATCTGTTCAACCTTTCCAGATCCTGTTGCAGCAGCATAGCGTCAGTAGTGTCCTTAACAACCCTGCCAACCTTTGTATCATCTGCAAACTTGGATATTAAACTTGATATCCCATCATCAATATCATTCATAAACACCGAAAACAACAACGGACCCAACACTGAACCCTGAGGAACTCCACTAATAACATTAGTCCACGTTGAGCAGTGTCCATTGATTACCACTCTCTGTCTTCTGCCACTCAACCATCCCCTTATCCATAGCAGCAATTTGCCTCCAATGCCACACTGCTCCAATTTGTGCAGCAGTGTTCCATGTGCAACAGTATCAAAAGCCTTTCTAAGGTCCAAATATATAATATCAAAGTTATTCCCTGTATCCAGTTCTTTTGTGACTACATCATAGTATCCAATCAAATTGGTCAGGCAAGACCTGCCCTTAACAAAACCATGCTGCGTCTGAGCTATAACTGAATTCTTGTCTAGATAATCCTGCAGTGCTTCTTTAACAAGTGCCTCCATTAATTTACCTGGAACAGAAGTTAAACTCACAGGTCTATAATTACTTGTGTCAGCCTTTGATCCTCCTTTGTGAATTGGGGTTACATTTGCACATCTCCAGTCTATGGGTACCTCCCCTGAGTCCAAAGAAGCTCTCATAATTATGGCTAGGGGTTTGCTTACTTCCTTTGCTGCCTCCTTTAATATAACTGGATAGATCCCATCCACCCCAGGTGCCTTTTTTATGTTTATCCTCAACAATCTCTCCTCCACTTTCCTCTCAGTTATTACAAAATCATCCAGTTCACAGCCAATGTTTACTTTACATACATCATTCTCCTTCCTAAATTCACGCATGAATAACTCCTCATGCGTGAATTTAGATGCAAAATACCCGTTTAGATTGTTAGCCACCTGAGCAGGATCCTCAACTGTTGAACCATCAATATCCAGTGGACCAATCTGATTCATCCCTTTCCTTCTTGAGTTTAAATAGGTAAAGAACTCTTTTCTGTTTTTCTTTGCATCCTTTGCCAAGGATTTCTCATAATCTACCTTTGCCTGCCTAATCTCCTTTGTGACTTGGTTACAGACCAACTTATATCTATCATAGGCTTCCATATCACCCATTAATTTGTATGTATCCCATGCATTTTCTTCTCTGCCACATGTCTCATTAGTTCATCTTAGGCCTAAACCTTGAACAATATTTCTTAGTTGGTATGTAAAGCCTGGTAGCCTCCAAGATTAGTTCCTTGAATGCTTCCCATTTTGAGTTTGCTGTTGGTAACATCATCAGTTGGTCCCACTGTATAGAATTTAAATACTGTCTCAGACCATCATAGTCGCCTTTACGAAAACAAAAACCCTTCCCTTTACCTCTGATGGTAGTTACCTCCTTGAGTAAATCCCACTTCAACACACTGTGATCACTGCCACCTAGTGGTTCATTTATCTGCAGATTCTTAATGCATGAAGAATCACTACTGATAATCAGATCAAGAGTATTGCTCCCTCTTGTTGCCTCACGAACATGCTGATGTAGAAAACAATCATCCAATAAATCCACAAAAGCCTTGCTAGTGTGTGAGTGACCAATCCACAAATTCCAGTCAATATCTGGGAAATTAAAATCCCCCATTATAAGACTCTCTGATTTACTGGCCCACTCTATTTCCCTGTACAATATCTTATTATACTCATCAGAGTCATTAGGCCTATAGCACACTCCTACTCTCAATTTTGATTTCCCTATACTTATGTCACACCAAACTGACTCGACACTGCCCTGTCCATCGATTTCGACTGGCTTCACTTGGACTTTATGTGTTTCTTAACTAATAGCATAACCACTCCTCCCCTCCTGTCCTGTCTATCCTTTCTATACACATTGTATTCCCCAAATTCCAGTTCCGCATTCCTTATATCTGTGTGACACCACGTCTCTGATATCCCAACAATATCTGCCTTTGATGTTTTGAGCAATACCTCAAATTCATCAAATTTATTTACCAAACTCCTAGCATTGGTGTACACG
The DNA here is from genome assembly GCF_048544385.1 of Mastigoproctus giganteus. NCBI lineage: Eukaryota > Metazoa > Arthropoda > Arachnida > Uropygi > Thelyphonidae > Mastigoproctus > Mastigoproctus giganteus. The sequence continues at coordinate 70,810,781 of NC_143581.1, forward strand.
CAGGTATACATGCACCTGTTTCTATTCTTAGTTACCCTAACACAACCCATGTGTTTACTTGTACCGCAATGACTCCCAGCAGTCTCTGAAATATCCTGCATCTTGTTTTTCAGGCTTCTGCTCATTTCAATAGAAGCAGTGCAAGAATCACTTCCACCTCTGCCAGCGGCTACTGTTAATCTATTAGTCCTTGTATCCCCCCCAACTAGCAGTTTTCCGATCCACCAAACACTGCCTCGACAGCATCAGCAAAAATTCTTGCACCCTTTCTATTTAAGTGTATCCCATCCCTGTAGAAGCAATCTCTCCTGTTAACAAGTACAGTCCAGGCTGAAAAAAATTCTACCCCTTGAGCCTTGCACAGTCCCTCCAGGGCCGAATTGATCGACAAGGCTCTCATCATATACTCCCTCCTATTGTGTCTGGGCAGAATTGTAGACACTTTCAAATTCAACCCTAATTCATGGCTTTTTTTCAACAGTGACCTGTACTTGCTAAGTAATTCTGCTGGTCTCCTACTCTTATAGACAGATACTTGGAGAGTATGAATGAGTGAAGTGTGTAGGTTTTCCCTCCCCTCCTAATGCTTTATAAGCTTGCTTTATTGCATCATTTGTCACCACTAATATGAATAGAAATATTTATATACAGGCAGTTCTTGCTTTATGAGTTTTTTTCCCTCAAGTATCAAGTATCAACAAAATCGAAAATATGAAAATATTAATGTTAAACATTCATAAATACCGCATTCCAAACCACATGCATAGCTATACAATATAGTGTGCCCCATTTTACAATATTAATCAGTTGCAGAGAAACCATCGTATCGTTAAAATATCGTAATGTGAATCCAATAACACATTGTTTTTTGGTAATTCGTTTCAAGATCTTGGAAGTTGAAATATTCGCTGTATAACTAATCTGTTTATCTCTCTAAAATGTCATGTCATTGTTAAGGTTACAAGCGTGACTTTAACAATGACATGACATTTTAGGGCATATAAAAGGTTGTGAGCGTGGTTTGTAAATTGTATTAGATACCAATTCAAATCATTAAAATGCACTCCACTTTCATTTTTATCATATGTGCTATTATAAGAATCAATTTTAAACGCCTTTGTGATATTTTTCTAAAGCACATTTCTGGAGGTCACAACCATAAAACAATAAAAACAATATGAACTTTCCGGTTTATTGGGCTTTTCTGTTACAGCAAGCAATTATAAACTCGATCTTCTTGCATTTTTGACAACACCAATAGCTAGAATTGTGTAGTTTTTTACGTTATTATGGTGAAATGTGTTTCCCCTTTACTGAAATCTTCAATCGTATAAAAAACATAAATAAATCTTCTCTTCATTCTTTTTTTTTAAAAGCTTTGTAAACTTGTTACTCCATGCGAATTGTGTTAGTTGCAATTTGTGTGTGCCGTTAAAAAATGGTTATGCATGCAATTGTGGAATTTATAATTAAAAGGGTAGATTATCTTGGAAACAAATGCCTCTTGAAACATTTCTGAAGAAGACAACTCCTTGTGCAACAAACCAATGAGTGCTGAGCCATTAATGAGTGATCAACGAGTGTGCATTTAGTCAATGATGATGAAGAATAAACATTCTTTGTTGTTGTTGTTATTTGGTTTTTAGGAGCATTAGCAACTAAGGCCATATTGCTCCGGGAATATGCGGTGGTCATTCCCTGACCTTTCCGCATCCTCCGTATTTGGTGGTGACGGGCTCGAATCCCGGTCTATCAAGAAGCGTGTGCTAAAACATTCTTTAACATTTGTAAGTTGTAAATAATTTCTCTATTATTATAATTTGCTTGATTTTACAGGCTATGTTTTCATTTCTTTCAATAAATCAATCGTTGTTTAAACATAAATTAATTAGCTAACTAATTTCATTGTTGAGAACGTAACCCCTATTTTTAACCTTATGTCTGTGGGAAATAAATTCCCGCTTTATGAGTTTCGCTTTACGAGCACGCACTAGGAATGAATTAACTCGTAAAGTCGAGAATTACCTGTATATAATAAGCAGAAATAAATGCACATGTGAAGTTTTGAAAATTCATGCACTTAACAGTCCTTTAAATTTAAAAATGGAAGCGACTAAGGGATCGACTAATGTCTTTTTTTATGTATAATTTATTTTTGTAATGTTTATTAAAGTTAATATTTTACTGTTTTTTTCCTGAAAATAAAAGGTATGTAACACAGTGTTTTAAACAATTAATTTTTTTTTAATTTAAAACGTTACATATAATAAGCATTGCAGTCCATTAAGAAAAGATGAAATATTGGTATTGTTTAGGGTTTTTCTGAATTCATGTGTATGAAAAACCCTAAAAACTTTTCAAAAATTAAAACAGATATTTGTTAGGTGACCTGCCACTGTTTTTGTTAGGAATGTGCTGGGTCACAAATGATCTTTATGATTTTAAATTTTACAGTCAGGTTATAATGTAATATCCTGTTCCTAATAGTTTTTATTGTCAATTTATTTTTCACAACTATTTTACTGGTGACATGCTTTCATTCTAATATTTCTGATTTAATTTTCCATCTCATGAGAGTATGCCATCTCAGGGAATATAACAGTTTATTCAAAGGCTATTCTTTTAATTTTTTTGCTTTGTCTTGATAGGTGCCTTGCAGTTGAGATGTTCATAGCATCGGGATACTCCTCAGCTCAGCCAAATGGTGCTGTTGAGGAGTTTTAACAATGTTATCTCCTTTAATTTGATAAAGTCTTTTGATTGTTATGAGTTTTATGATTTGATACTATTTTATGTTTATGATCACTTTTGAGATGAGGTCAAACAAGCAATAAAACAATAAAATAATTCTGCTGTTTCTGGCAATTTTGCTTGGTTTACATTTAGTTTTCAGGTTTGTTATTTAATTTTGACTTTTGTACATGCTGTGTTTTTTCTAAATAACTGGTGAAGGAGACTGACAAGGTTTCAGCAGGTTTGATAGATATTTCATTAGTACTTTTCATTCTGATTAAAAATTTCATACATTTTGACTCTTCATAATTTGGCAAATGAGGCAACATAGTCCCATCAGGCATATATTTTTAATGAATACAACTAAATTTCATTACCAAGTCTCCTTAATTTTCTTGTTTTATTTGACATTTTAAATGTTAACAAATCCAGATCACAGGTCTAATAGACCAATTGTCTGTTCAGCATGCATTTCATAAAAATTCTTATGCCTTTTAAACATTAATAACTTTGCTTCTATTTATGATAGAATACAAAACAGTATATTAAAGCATAATTTATTACATTTTCCATTATAAATTAAAAATGAACTTAGTTATAAGTTTAATAATTTATAAGAAAAAAATTTAATTTCAGATCCTGTTGTGACTAATTAAAAATGGTCATAGTAGAGAAAAAGTTAATTGTGTTCTATGGCTGGTAGAATTTAAATTGCAAGTTATGTTAAGTTCACAGAAGAAATTTCACTGCACAATATCACAGAATTTCACTCCACAGGAATTTAATTTCTAATTGAATGAATATTTTAAAGAAATTTAGATAGTAATATCATGACCATGATTTAGAAGGCATCAAAGTAGCATGTGAAATGTGTATGATAATGGCATTTATGGAAGAAGCATTTCAAATGAGTCCATGAAAGTTGCCAAAATATATTATGTTGAACTAGATACAGTAGTGAAGGAAATTCTCAGAGTGAAATTATTGCATGAATATGCTTAGTCAGTCCAAGTGTTTCAAATGTTACAAGAAGAGGAATACCATGAGAAGTTTAGCTTTATGTCAAATTAGAAAAACAAAAAATTTCAAATTTGAAAGAAGCAGCAGTCACTATCGAATGTTACCTTTCAATATCACAAAATTTCTACCTCCCCAAACTGATTAAATCTTTCTAATAGTAGTAATGGCAAATGATGCAAGAAAGCAAGCTCATATATAGTTGTGAATTCAGGGGGTGACTGGGGGTGAGTTTTACCCCGGTGGAATAAAATCCCCCCCCCCGGTGAAAAATAGTAATTTTTATTTTATAAAACACTAATTCAATAAAGTTATTTCAAATAAACAACACGAAAAATCACATCAACTAAGTGTGGTACTTGTTAGGCAGTAGACAGCTGAAATAAATCACTAAAATTCAAGACAGGAAATTTTCAAAATAATTAAATGGGCAATATTTCTGGCTGCGCAAATTGAAACTAAACTCCACTATTTCAAGTGTCCGCATTTTAGTTTTATGGTTTCAGGTTCCTTTTATTTTCACACAAACCATCTCTTGATAGTGATACTGTTTCACACAAATGTTCTACTTGTAACTAATTCTTTGTTTGTATATTGCAAACAAGATTGCAAGCCGCAAATAGGTTCACCTGAATTGGTTCCTGACAGATAGTAGTAGTAGTAGTAGTAGTGGCATGTGATGCAAGAAAGCAAGTGTAAGAGCTTATGCAGCAGGCGCCTCCATAGCCAGGTGGGAAGGAGCAGCAGCGCGAAGCACACGCTTCTTGATTAGACCGGGGTTCGAGCCCATCGCCACCAAATACGGAGGATGCGGAAAGGTCAGGGAATGACCACCGCATATCCCGGAGCAATATGGCCTTAGTTGCTAATGCTCCTAAAAACCAAATAACAAACAAAACAAAGCTTATGCAGCATCAGCCAAAAAAAAAAAAAAATAATAATAAAAAAAAATCACACCATTCTCTCCAAATGCCTGTCCAGTTCCTCCTTAAATTTATTTAACCTATCAACTTCCACAACGAACAGATGGAAGTTTGTTCCAGCAATTAACCACCCGCTGGCTAAAGGCAAATTTCCACACATCTATTCTACATTTGTCTTTTCTTAATTTGAATTTATGCCCGTTCGTAATCGTAATCTGAACAAGTGGAAGGTTCGTAATCTGAACAAGTGGAAGGATCCCATCAGAATTCAGCGTGCTCAACCCATTCAAGGCCTTATACACCTCAATCAGATCACAGCACAGGTGCCTAGTCTCCAGCCACTGCAATTTGCAGAACTTAAGCCTCTCTTGGTAAGAGGATCCCTTCATTCCCCTCACCAATCTTGCTATCGTTCTCTGTACACGCTCAAGTAAATCTACATCCTTCCTAAAATGAGGCCTCCAGACCTGTACGCAGTACTCAAGGCATGTCCTGACCATTGCCTTATACAGAGGGATAATCACCTCCTTTTCCCTGCTAGCAAAATTCCTATATATCATTGACAAAACCCCATGACCTGCCCTGGCAGCCTGTCTGCATTTCTCAGAAAACTTCATATCTAACTGCACAATTAGTACCAGGTCTTTTTCATTTTCTACCACCTTAAGTGTAGTACCACACAGTTGGTACGTTTCTCTGGGGTTACTTCTACCCATATGCAGTACTTTGCATTTGTCAAGGTTAAACTTCAGTTGCCACTTCTTAACCCATCTGCCCAAATTATCCAGATCCTGTTGCAGTAGCACACTGCCATTACTGTCATTAACAACCCTGCCAACCTTTGTATCATCTGCAAACTTCGACATTAAGCCTGATATACCTTCATCAATATCATTGATAAATATACAAAACAACAGTGGACCCAACACCGAACCCTGTGGGACTTCACTAATAACATTAGTCCATGAAGAGCAGCACCCATTGATTACCACCCTCTGTCTTCTCCCACTCAACCATCCTTTTATCCATTGTAGCAGCTTACCCTTAATACCATTCTGCTCCAATTTGTACAATAGTCTTCCATGCACAACAGCGTCAAAAGCTTTCCTGAAATCCAAATATATGATATCAAAATTATTTTTTGCATCCAGTTCCTTTGTAACCACATCATAATATCCTATCAAATTTGTCAGACAAGACTTTCCCTTAACAAACCCATGCTGTGTCTGAATTATTGCTGCAGTCTTGTCTAGATGATCCTGCAATGCATCTTTAACCAGTGACTCCATTATTTTACCCGGAACAGAAGTTAAACTAACTGGTCTGTAATTACTCGTGACACCCTTTGATCCCTCTTTGTGAATTGGGGATACATTTGCACATCTCCTGTCCATGGGGACCTCCCCTGAGTCCAAGGATCCTCTCATAATTATGGCTAAGAGTTTGCTTAGTTGCTTTGCCGCCTCCTTTAATATAACTGGATAGATCCCATACACCCCAGGTGCCTTTCTTATGTTTAACTTCAACAATTTCTCCTCCGCTTTGCTCTCAGTTATTACAAAATCATTAAGCACCCTGCTACAATTTGATAACCTTATGCCATTTTCAAATCTTAATAACTCCTCATGTGTGAATGTAGATGCAAAATACTCATTCAGTTTGTTTGCTTTCTGAGCAGGATCATCAACAGCCGAACTATCAATATCAAGTGGACCAATCAGATTCATCCCCTTCCTTTTAGAATTTATATAAGTAAAGAAATCCTTGCTGTTTTTCTTACATCCTTTGCCAAAGATTTCTCGTAATCTGCCTTCATATGCCTAACCGCCTTTGTGGCGTGATTACACACCAGCTTATATCTGCCATAGGGGGCATGGTGGCCCAGTGGTTACGACACTGGACTACCAGCCTGATTTACCCGGGTTTGAGTCCCGCTTTGCTGGAAGTCCAGCAAAGTCCAGCTCCATCATGCTGGGAGAATGGTATAATAATAGTAATAAATTAGAACAATAATAATAAATTAATTAATAGTAATAAAAAATTAATAAATAAATAAACATCATGAAAGTTGCTCCAATGGACCTACCTATCCCAAGGTTGGAGTGGCGGCCAAGGCAGATTGTGGTGCCATCTGGTGTCACTCCCAAGAACTACAATTGGACATAAGCCGAAGCTAAACAGGTCCACCTCCATAGATGAATGATGTTGCAGAAAAATATTAACCATACTGCATTGAGTGTGGCGCAGGATAAAGTCACTCATGCTCAGGCCTTAGGCAGAGGGGATGGTTTGAAAATTCAGAGACGGTCTCCCAAGGAAGACAGCGGAGCAAGTGGTGCTGTCCCCCATATGGTTACCACAAGAAAAAGGGCAAGACCATCCATCCCCACCAACTGGAAGTGCTTACTGCACCAGTGACCACCCAGAAAGGAAGAAAAAGCCAACATATGAAGGGAAGCATCGAAATGAATACATACATCATGCAAGCATACTACGAAATAACAAAGCTGGAGACCGACATGACAACATACAGGGCGAGACTACATACAAAGTGGCTGGAATGATTCCCAGATATTGAGGTCACTGAATAGCAGACCAGAGAAGGACCATCATTATGAAGAACCTGATAGCTCCTGCAATCTTGGAAAAAAATCAAGCAGGACGTGAGCGATCAACTACAAAGGATAAAGAATATGGTCAATATGGAACCATAAAGACTCACATGATACCGAAGCAGAGGCCCAATAGAACTTTGTGGAGAGTCATGGACCACCTCAATCCAGCAAATAATACCACATTACCTCAACCACAATAGTGCAACACTGGAGGCCATCCACACAGCTGTGTATTGTGCTGTCATAGCAGCCACTAGGATTAATGGAAGAGAAACAAGAGACCAGCAGCAGCAGCAGAAGAACTGAAAGCAGAAGGAACCGCCAGCTTGGAAAAGAAGACTTCATCAGAAGATAGAAGAATTAAGAGTCAAGATAGGCCAATTGACCCAGTACCAATGGGGTTATAGGAGTAAGAAATTGATTGGAAAAGAGAGACAGCGTCCACAGCAAACATGAGACAAAAAATCAGAGAATAGGAGAGTACTTGGACACAGTGAAGCAGAACCTCCTCACACTCAGCAAGAGACTACACCAATACAAAGAGAGCTCCCAGAGGAAGATGAACAACCGAATCTTTGATGAGGACCAAAGATGCTTCTACATGAGTCTCAGAGAAGATGGGAAAGAAGGGAATGGACCACCAAAGCAGAAGACGATTGAGGGAGTTCTGGGGGAAACATATGGAGCAGGGAAGTAAGACATAACAGCTGAGCCCTCCTGGATAGAACTAGAACACAAGAAAACCAAGGATGTACAAGAGATGAGAGAGTGGGAGATTTGGGAAGAAGAAGTAAAACAACCAATCAAAAACTCTCACAACCAATGAACTCCAGGAATAGATAACATCCACAACTATTGGTACAAGAAGCTCACCTGCACACACAAGCACCTGGAGAGCAGCTCACCCGAATGATAAGGCACCCAGAGACAATCCCAAAGTTTCTTATTCAAGGAATCACATATCTGAAGCCTAAAGATGAAGATATAAGAAACTCGGCAATACAGGCCAATCACCTGCCTCCAAACAATGTACAAGATCCTGACCAATTGAATAACCAAGAAGATATCAGACCACTTGGAGAGCCAGAACATAATGGCCAAACAGCAAAAAGGATGCAAGCAGCTAAGCAAAGGATGCAAGGAGTAATTAACTATATAGCCACAGTTATAGAGAAGCCTACAAGAAGCACCTGAACATGTACACAGCCTACATTGATTACTGCAAGGCCTTCGACTGCATGCCTCATAGCTGGCTAATAGAGGTGTTGAACATCTACAAAGTCAATCCATTAGTGACAAACTTCCTAGGAGAAACGATGGCAAAATGGAGTACCACCATTAAGATCGAGAACATCATTTTTGTCCATCCTCAATTTCTCCTCTGCTTCCCTTTCAGTTATCACAAAGCCACATACTCCTTGCTTGATGAACATTTGGCATCTCCTACTCTAAAGAATATCTCATTTGTGAATGTAGATGCAAAATACCTATTCAATTTGTCCACAATCCGAGGAGGATCATCAACAGTCAACCCATAAACATCAGCCTCTTCCTTCTACGTTGATAAGCATAGAAGTCTTTGCTGTTTTCCTTTGCGTTCTTTACCAGAGACTTCTCATAATCTGCCTTAGCTTGCCTAACCTCCTTTTACACTTGATTACAGACTAATTCATATCTACCATATGTTTTGTTATCACCTGATAACTTATATGCATCCATTACCTTTTCTTCTCTGCCACATTTCTAGGTCATCTGACATCCATTTAGGTCTAAGCCTCGAACAGTATTTCTTTGTTCATATGAAAAGCCAGTAGTTTACTTCCCTGAATATTTTCCATTTAGAAATTGCTGTTATTAACATCATCAGTAGGTCCCACTGCACACAATTTAAAAACTGTCTGAAACCTCTGTAGTTGTCCTTATGAAAGAAAAAGCCTTTCCCTTTACCCTTGACAGTAGTTATGTCTTTAATTAAATTCCGCATTAGTACACTATGATTGCTGCCACCCAATGGGTCTTTTACATGCAAATTCTTAATGCACAAAGAATCACTGCTGATAGCGAGATCAAGAGTATTGCAATGATTTGAACATTCAGCAGTTACTGATTGATGTTTTTCCAGAAGATAGATTGGTACAAGCAGATCAGTTGCTTGGTTATCTGTTTTCATTTGGTCTTTCCTCATTAGGTTATTCATCAAAACCACATTTTGGAGGAAATGAGGGTTTCAGATTGTTTTAAGCAGGATTGAAAATAGGATCGAGTAATTTATCATAAGTTATGATTCAGTCAAAGCCTAGAAATATGTCTTGTAATTGTGCTTAAATTTTGTTAATTAAGCCTTCATATTCCTTTTACAAATTGATTTGATTTTGTGTGTGTGTGTGCATTCGCATGCATAAAAAGTTAAGGTTTAAAATTTCATGGAGCATTTGTAATGCTAATTATGTCTATATAAACATAAAATAAATTTGTTGTATTTGTCAGATATTTGCATAATATACTGTGTTCTTATCTGTGTTAAATCGCTGCATAAACCAAAGAAGTTATAACATGTTTAATAGGTTGACACCAAATTCCTTTACTTTTCTTACATTTGTATTTGAATAACTCTTTAATGTAAACAGTAAGGGTATTTTAGTGTTTCATTCATAATGAAATTTTGAGATTCTTATTTATAATGAAATTATTTCATTTTAGTGGAATCAATTGCTAAATATCAGTTCATGGTCTGAGCAATTCTGTAACAAGGAGTTTAGTACTTTTTTTGTTGTTCCAAAGAATGTGACCTTAGATGAGTTGCAGCCATATGCATGCGATATTGTTGGACCATTTTGGAAGGTTAGAATTTTATTTTTTCATAGTGATATATATATGTTGTGTATTAATATTAATATACCTTTTAAAAATTGCATTTTTTAGCAGAATGATAAAAAATGTAACTGTAAATAATATGATAATATATATATATTTTTTTGTGGAATTCAGGGAACCCATGTCTGCCTGCATAAATAATATAAATTCAGTGAAACAGAAGATTAAATAATGAAAATGTAATTGAAACTAAAATGGGGGAAGACACGTGCTAAAGCCATTAGTCCTAATATATGCACGTTATTTGCCATACATTAAAAATGAGCAAGCATGCCAAAATCAGTAATAAGGGTATCACAGCCTCTTCATAAATTGTGCTATTAATATACATGGCATTGTATTTTAAAATTTTAAAACTGGAAATGCTATTCCTTCTTTTAACACTATATTGGATACAACTGTAAATTATGTACTTTTTAAGTGCAAACATAGTTTTAAATAAATTTTAAACTGAAAGCCAATACTGGTGTGTAATGTGTAGGGTGCAACCACTTGTTCAATTGTATTGAAAGCAAAAATTATGCCAGTAGGGCACACCTCACATGAAACATGCTAGTCAGTAACTCTGGAATAATGATCATTCTGCACTATGAGTATCATTCTTCATTTTATCAAAATGATAGATTTAAATACAAGCATAACTACCACGTGTGCACGTGCACGCACACACACAGGCAAAATGACTATGTAGGCCACAGGTTAGGTTATATAGCATCAGCAAGAGGGGGGGGGACCACCAATACACACTTTTCCCATCCATACATTCCAAGAATTTGTCTAGTTTTTCTAGGTCAGAGCACCCTTTTGTTCCCTTCACCAATCTGGTTGCCCTTCTCTACACTCATTCCAGCAGATCTACATCCTTCCTAAAGTGAGGCATCCTGACATGTATACAATACTCAAGGTTCAACCTAACAGTGGCCTTGTACAAAGGGATAATCACCTTCTTATACCTGCTACCAAAGTTTGTGTATATCATTGACAAAACCCTGTGAGCTGTTTTGTCAGCACTCTGCACTGCTCAGAGAATTTCATATCTGACTGCACAATTACCCTACATTACTTGAGTGTAGTACCACGCAGTTGATACGCTACTCTGGGATTACTGCTACCCATGTGCAGTAACTTACATTTGTCAATATTAAACTGGAACTACCATTCCACAGCACATTGACCCCATTTTCCCAGATCTTTTTGTAGTAGCTCACCCAGATTATTGTTATTAACCACCTTGCCAACCTTTGTATAAGCTGCAAACTTAGACATTAAGCCTAGTATACCTTCATCAATAACATTAATAAATACTGAAAACAACAATACGCTCAGCACTGAACCCGGGGCACTCCACTAATAACATTAGTCCACGAAGAGCAGTTCCCATTGATAATCACTCTCAGTCTTCTACCAATTAACCATCCCTTTATCCATAGTGGTAACTTGCCCTTAATGCCATATTGCTCCGGTTTATACATCAGTCTTTTATATGCAACAGTATTAAATTGACATCCAGTTCTGTGGCCACTGCATCATACTAACCTAACAGGCTGAACAGACAAAACCATCCTTAACAAATTTGCACTCCTGTCCAGCTGGTCTTGCCTTACTTCTTTAATCAGTGACTCCATTATTTTCCCTGGAACAGATGTTAAGCCAACAGGTCTGTAATTAATCATGTTACCTTTTGAGCCCCCTTTATGAATTGGGGATACAATCAAACATCACCCATCCATATGGACCTCCCCTGAATCGAAGGATGCTCTCATAATTATGGCTAAGGATTTGCTTACTTCCATTGCCGCCTCTCTTAATATAACTGGATAGATCCCATCCACCTCAGGTGTCTTTCTTATGTTTAACTTCAACAATTTCTCCTCCACTTTGCTCTCAGTTATTACAAAATCATTTAACTCCCTGTTAGAGTTTGATAAACATCTGTTCCTCTCCTCCTTGAATAACTCCTCATGTGTGAATGTAGATGCAAAATACTCATTTAGTTTGGGAGCTACCTGAGCAGGATCATCAACAGCCAAACCATCGATATCAAGTGGACTAATCTGATTGATCCCCTTCCTTCTAGAATTTATGTAAGTAAAGAAGTCTTTGCATCCTTTGCCAAAGATTTCTTAATTAATTTTCCGCCAAAATATCAATAACAAAGATCTTCTGAATATTAAGCTGTAGCTTTATAAATACTTAACTAAATACAAATATAAACTAATCTACGTGACTACATGAATTTAAACTATATATTATCTACAGTTTAGTATACTGAATAAAAAAAAATAATAAATAAAAAAATAAATAAAAACTCTAAATTATTCCAAAAACTAACCTGCTATGAAGTTCAGAAATGCGCAGATAACTTATGCAATCAAGTGCAGCAATGTGCTATATGTCTGCACTGTTTGATGTTCCTAGTTAAACGTTAATCCAATCATGATAAAGAGTGATAAAAACCATGCAGACCATCCTATTTTATACTGTTGTAGTGTTGAATGACATGAGGCTGAGATCAGCCATGAGAGGGAGGCTCCAATGAAGAAGAAATGGCCTGCCTGAAAAAGCTGAACATTCTGAAAGCCCTCTCATCCACCAATCAACAATCAGGTCACCTCACTGTATGCTCTGATTATACAGCATTTCAATCAGGGTCCAAGCTTGGTTATGAAGCACCAGTATATTCTAGTAAATGAACAACACTCAACATTCTTTACTGCATGATCTAATTCACCCCTACACAGAACGCTTGTTGTACTTTTTGTACATTAAATTTTAAGCCTTCAACATATAGTATTAAAGTATAGATTCTTATGTTTTTTATGTTTTAGGTTATCACAAACAAAAAAAAAAAAAAAAAAAAACCAAAAAAAAACCCAGAAAAATTGGTTGTAGGACAGATTTTTTAAATTCATATTTTCCACAATTTTTAGGCCTATAAAAAGTCCTGAATATCAGCTTTAGGCTATACCAGACAATGCGCACCATACTTGTTTTAACCCCTGGGCTTGATCAGACTTGTAACCATCTGACTATTTTCAGGACACTTTTGATAAGAATCATAACCCATCAGGCACCATGTTCCAGAAAGAAAATTGAATAATTTTTAAAATAGTTCTATTATAGCAGCTGTAGAGCTTGATCAGTAGTTCAAATTCATTCATTTGCTTATATTACTCCTGGCATTATTATATAAATAAAGTAAATTTTTTACCTTTTTATTTTTTGCATCTATTATACTACTTAAATAACTATTATTGACAGATGTATTTTTTAGTGTCTTTTCAAGCATGTGTTATTTTGAGGGTCTTTCACAAATGCTCTTGGAGCAAGTATAAGTGTAACCGTGATACATTTTACTAATTAAATTTCTAATGGATTCCCCTCCCCCACCCTCCAGTTCTCCTAAGAACTGCAAGTAGACTTCACCAGTGAAACGTTGGTCCATTTGCAACAGGGTTCCTAGTTCTTGCCGGCAAAACATGCTCCATATTAAGCAACTACTGCCATCTGTCTGGATAGTGGTCACTATGCATGACGGGTCCATGGGCTCACGTTGCTTGCATCATACACAAAGGCATCTGTTGGCATTTGTTGTACCATGTATTTGGATTCATCTAACCAGCGTAATTGTTTCCAGTCCTTCAGTGTCTAACCAGCAACTGAACTCAAGCATATTGTTGAGTTCAGTTGTTGTTATTTGTTATTTGGTTTTTAGGAGCATTAGCAACTAAGGCCATATTGCTCTGGGAATATGTGGTGGTCATTCCCTGACCTTTCCGCATTCTCTGTATTTGGTGGTGATGGGCTCGAACCCCGGTCTAATCAAGAAGCGTGTGCTATGCACTGCTGCTCCTTCCCACCTGGCTACGGAGGCGCCCGTTGAGTTCAGTGGTGAGGAGAGGATGTCCTTTGGGTTTTCTCTGGAACCCCATACATCTGTGTCTGTGTGTGTGTGTGTGTGTGTGTGTGTGTGTGTGTGTGTGTGTGTGTCCCATCATCATTTGGGATATTGTTCTTGCATTCTCCATATTGTATTGCGATGTCAGCTGTTGCACAGTGACCTGCTGCTGCTCAACAGCAGGTCACTGTGCAACAGTGTTGAGCCGTACAATATGCTGCACCCTTTGCTTACCATGTACATCCATCTTGTGTAACCCTTTACAGTCTATCAGTGGGAAGTCAAACTGCCTCCTGTTGGTTTGACTCATTTGACACCGTTCTTTGTACACCTTAAGCACAGTGCGCCATGAGCAACTGACAAGATGTGCCGTTTCTAACATGGAAGCACCCAACACACAAGCTCCTACAAACATGTCCTTTTGAAGATCCGTGATATCTTTGCTACATCTCATAACTGATGTATAACTGCTACTTTATCACTTTGATTTGTGTCTAGATGCAAATTTCCACTGCTCTGGTGTATGAAGCTGTTCTGCTTTTTATATTGCAAGCTATGTGACATAGTCCATTATTGATGGGATGGTCATAATTCAGTGATTACTATGAGTATATACGAATGACCTAAAGCTGACCTGATTTCACAAACTCACAGGACTAGTTGACTGAGCTATAGCCATGCTTCCATAATTATATCTCTGGATGCCATTTCAGCCAGAAAAGCTTCAATATTTCCTTGTACAAAGAACCTATTTAGAAAATTCAGGTACTTACATAGTACCTGAATTTTCTAAATAGGAATCTTGACAACAGATCAAATATAACATCTTTAATCTCATGATTTGCTGATCATGGGAACATGTTTTTAACAATAATCTCAACAGCTTTTACTCTAAAAAAATAATTTCAACAGTGTGTGCTATAAAACGAGAGCCATCTGACAGAACTTATTCATGGCGTTGGATTGTTAGTTTGTTATTTGGTTTTTAGGAGCATTAGCAACTAAGGCCATATTGCTCCGGGAATATGCGGTGGTCATTCCCTGACCTTTTCGCATCCTCCGTATTTGGTGGTGACAGGCTCGAACCCCGGTCTAATCAAGAAGCGTGTGCTATGCACTGCTGCTCCTTCCCACCTGGCTGCGGAGGCGCCTATGGCGTTGGAATCCAAAGTTAGTACATTGTTAAGAAAGTCGAAGCAAAATTATGGAGAAACTGGGGTTTATATCCCTCATGACATGTTTATATCCCTCTGTCTCAGTTTTTATGATCTTCCAAAGATTCATAAACCATCTAGTCCATTATGTCTTGCATTATATTTCTTACCTATAGACTGGTCAAGTTTGGTTCAGGTATTATTGGGCCTTTGATGGGCAAGACTGAAAATACTGTAGAATTTGTGAGAATACAGAACTTGTGTGGCATGTCTATAACTTATAAATAAATAACTATCTATTTATTACAAGTGAAAGATACACAGGATACTTTCAACCTTACACGACCTGCATTACACAAATTTAGAGGGGCTAACATTTTAGGATTATAATAACATACAAAATCCTGCACACAGGTAGGTCATAAATTTGACTAAAAATTTAAAGAAGGCTGCAATACAACATAAATTAATAAGAAAATTTAACTTGTGACAAGAAGGGACAAGATATTTCTGCAAAATAACAGATATATACAAAATAACAGAGTATATACAAATAGAGAACAGTTACACCACAAAGACAGCACTTCGAAAAAGCTCAGTAACACAGTTGTATTCAAATTATATTAATAATTTTCTTTCTATAAGGAGTTACAGTTCATACATACATATGACACAGCAAAGTCAATTTCGTATTTCTCAATTACAAAATGCTAAGGAGGGGCCAGGAAGCATTCTGTCTAAGAATTTTTGATTTTCTGTTTGTACTCTGCCAAAGTTATGTAAGGTTGGAGGACTTTACAAGATGCAGAATATAAGGATATTACTGGATTTTTGCATTCATTTAATTAGATTGTCTAATAGAGTTAATTTAGGTTTTGACTAGTATTATTTTGGAGAGATGTGCAAACCATTACTGACTACAGAGAAGGACATGGAAATTCCTGAAGATACAGAGGAGAAGGTTATTATAGATTTGCACTTAGTATGTATAGAAGCGGAGGAAAGTATTGGTCTCCTTTGACATAGTGCCCTTACAGAAGTGCATACTTCTACACGTACCTTATAGTGTTTGATGATTTCATTCTCACTTACTGTAGAAATGAAACTTAATGCTCCTGATATTTGTGAGAGAGTCTAAATTTATGTCTAAATTTAGACTCTCTCACAAATGGTACAAAAAGCTTAATATCTTCTCTGATTTCTTCCCTGAATGTTCTACATTTGGAATTTCCATTTGGTAACATCATCAGATGGTCCCAATTAAAGGAATTTAAAAAATAAGAAAGTTTTCATGCTCTGTATAAAGCATCCATAAATCTAGAAAATACTACTATGTGAGTGATCAATCGACAAGTTCCAGTTAATATCTGGAAAGTTAAAATCTCTCACTGTTAAGAGCTTCTGATTAACTGGCTAAACCTATCACATGCTTCTACTTTATTTTTGTTTTCCCAGTGCATATGGTGCACAAAATTGATTCACCATTGCACTGGTCACCCACAGTGGTGGCTCATGACTAATGTACAGGGGTGCTGCTTCTTAAAGTTACATTAAATTGTCTTGGTTATAAGACATGTAGACATAGATAGTAATAATAATAAGCTAAAAATACTATAAAACATTAACTGGACACTTACCATTAACAGACTTGGGTAATCTTGAAATTTTATTTAAAAATAAAATCCATTCTTTGGTTTGGAACTGCTCGCTCAGCAGTTTCTTTGCCTCATTTTAGCACCTCTGAAAAATGCATATTGGCAACCTGCCAACTAGGCATTAACTGAAACATTGGGACCAAAATGTGGAACTGCGTAGCGCACAGTTTGGCCTATGGTTAAACTTCAAAGTTTAAAATGATATCAGGTTTTTATTCGTTTATTATTGAATGACTACGTATATATTAAGTGCAATAGCATCATTAATACACAGCCATTTCTGAATAAACAGAATATTTATAAGGTGGCATCGTTTTAAGTTATATCTCATATTGTGAATACCTTCACAACGAGTTGCCATGATATTGCTCTACTTCGAATAAGTAACGCTTCACCTAAGGAGAAAACTAATGTTACTTATTCTCAGATAGGTACTACCACCCAGATGGCACCATTTCAGGGCTATTTGGTCCTTCTTCAGTGGGTGGGTGGGTAGGTAGGTACCGAAGGGATGCAATGATGGCAAAACAGTTATGAAGTATAGCTCCAAAATATGAGAGATGCCTGATAGTGTATGATGTATTTAGACTAAGATGCATTTAGGGCTAAAGCCTCAAGCTGCGAGAAAATTTAGTCTATGTATATATTAAGTGCAATAGCATCATTAATATACAGCCATTTCTGAATAAACAGAATATTTATTGCAGAATGCCACCTTATAAATATTCTGTTTATTCAGAAATGGCTGTATATTAATGAATGATTATTGGAAATAGAGGATGAGTATACTATATACGGAACCTATTAATAAAAATATTCATTGCGTTGCATTGCTCTTCACAAAATTTCATATAACTCCGTAGACTGTATATTTATATTTAAAAAGCTAGGTTTGTTGCAGTTCCTCTGTGCCTTAACCAGTACACAAAAGGAAATTCATAAAATTTGTTTATAATTTTAGCATTACAGCAGGCCCTCATTATAACACGGTTCACTCTCTGCTGATTCACTATAATGCTGTTTTTATATTATTAGCAGCATTATTAGAGGCATATGATGCAAGAAAACAAGCTTATACAGCATCAGCCAAAAAAAAAAACAAAAAAAAACCCTCCCATTTCTCCCATCCATTTGTTCCAAATATTTATCTAGTTCTGCCTTGAATTTATTTAAGCTATCAACTTCTACACAACAGATGAAAGTTTGTTAGAGCAATCAACCACTCGCTGGCTAAAGGAAAACTTCTGCACTTCTATTTGACAATTGTCCTTCGTCAGTTTTAGTTTATGCCCCCTCAAATTTGTAATCTGAGCAAGAGGAAGAATCCCATCAGCATTGAGCCTGCTCAATCTATTCAAGGTCTTATCCACCACAATCAGATCGCCTCACAGGTGCCTACTCTCCAGATGCTGCAATTTGCAGAACTTAAACCTTTCTTCATAAGAGCACCCCATTGTTCCCCTCACCAGTCTTGTTGCCGTTCTCTGTTCTCGTTCTAGCAACTCTACATTCTTCCTAAAATGAGGTTTCCAGATCTCTACGCAGTACTCAAAGTGTGGCTTGACCATTGCCTTACTAGGAGATAATCATCTCTTTATCCCTGCTCATCAAATTCTTGTATATCAGTGACAAGACCCCATGACCTACTCTGGCAGCCTGGCTGCATTGTTCAGAAAACTTCATATCAGACTACACGATTACCCCCAGGTCTCTTTCATTCTCCACTAACCTGGTCCTTGCACCACCCAGTTGGTGCATTTCTCTGGGGTTACTGCTACCCAAATTCAGTACTTTGCATTTGTCAATGTTAAAATTTTGTTGACATTTCTCAGCCCATCTGCCCAACTTTTCTAGATCCTGTTGCAGCATCATATTGTCATTACTGTTATTAAAAATCCTCTCAACCTTTGTATCATCTGAAAACTTGGATATTAAGCTTGATATACCTTCATCAATATCATTGATAAATAACAAACAACAATGGGCCCAATGCTGAACCTGGGGGACACCACTAATAGCATTAGTCCATGAAGAGCTGTGTCCGTTGATTACCACTCTCTGTCTTCTCATACTCAACTTAAACCATCCTTTTGTCCAGTAGCAACTTGCCCCTAATTCCATACTGCTCCAATTTGCACAGTAGTCTTCCATTTTCAACAGTATCGAAAGCTTTCTGAACTCCAAGTATATGATATAAAAATTATTTTTTGCATCCACTTCCTTTGTAACCACATCATAGTATCCAATCAAATTGGCCAGACAAGACTTCTCTTTAGCAAACCCATGCTGTTTGTGAACTATAACTGCAGTCTTGTCTAGATGATCCTGCAATGCTTCTTTAACCAGTGACTCCATTAGTTCCCCTGGAACAGAAGCCAAACTAACAGGTCTGTAATTACTCGTGTCACCCTTTAATCCCCTTTTGTGAATTGGAGATATATTTTCACATCTCCAGTCCATGGGGACTTTCCCATGAGTCCATGGATGCTCTCGTAATTATGGTAAGGGTTTGCTTACTTCCTTTTCCATCTCCTTTAACATAACTGGATAGATCTCATCCACCCCAAGTACCTTTCTTATGTTTAATTTCAATAATATCTCCCCCACTCTTCTCTCAGTTATTACCAAATCATTTAACTTCCTGGTAGAGTTTAATAAACATCTGGCCCTGTCCTCCTTGAATGACTCCTCATGTGTGAATGTAGATGCAAAATATTCATTTAGTTTGGTAGCTTTTTTCTTTGCACCCTTTGCCAAAGATTTCTCATAATCTGCCTTCACTTGCCTAAATTCCTTTGTGACTTTATTAAAGACTAGCTTATATATACCTTCTGTGTTGCCTGATAATTTATATGCATGCCATGCATTTTTCTTCTCTGGAACGAGTCTCATTAGTTCATCTGATATCTATTTGGGCCTAAACCTAGAACAGTATTTCTTAGTTCGAACAAAAAGCGTAGTAGCTTCCAAGATTACTTCCTTGAATGCTTCCCATTTTGAATTTGCTGTTAGTAACATCATCAGTTGGTCCTACTGTATAGAACTTAAAAAATCTCTGAGGCCACTGTAGTCACCTTTATGAAAGCAAAATCCCTTCCCTTTACTCCTGATAGTAGACAATGTGATCATGGGCACTTAGTGGTTCCTTTATCTGTAAATTCTTAATGCATGAATAATCACTGCTGATAATCAGATCAAGAGTGTTACTCCCTCTGGTTGCTTCTCTAACATGCTGTTGTAGAAAACAATCATCCAATAAATCCACAAAAGCCTTGCTAGTGTACAAGTGACCAATCCACAAGTTTCAGTCAATATCTGGAAAGTTAAAGTCACCCATTATTAGACACTTTGATTTACTGGCCCACTCTATTTCTCTGTATAATTTCATTGTACCCATCAGAGTCATTAGGTCTATAATAAACTCCTACGTTCATTTTTCCTTTCCCAGTGCTTATGTCACAACAAACTGACTCAACATTACACTGTCCATCTGTGTCGACTCGATGCACTTCCTTAGATTTAATGTATTTCTTAACTAACAGCATAACCCCTCTTCCCTTCCTATACTGTCTATCCTTTTTGTACACTTCCAAAATTCCAATTCTGCATTCTTTATATATGTGTGACACCACATCTCTGATATCCCAACAATATCCACCTTTGATGTCTTGATCAGCACTTCAAATTCATCAAATTTATTTACAATACTCCAATACTCCTAGCAGTGGCGTACATGCAAGTATACATGTTGTTGTTGTTTTGTTTTTAGGAGCATTAGCAACTAAGGCCATATTGCTCCGGGATATGCAGTGGTCATTCCCTGACCTTTCCGCATCCTCCGTATTTGGTGGTGACGGGCTCGAACCTCGGTCTAATCAAGAAGCATGTGCTATGCACTGCTGCTCCTTCCTGTCTGGCTACAGAGGCAC
The DNA here is from genome assembly GCF_048544385.1 of Mastigoproctus giganteus. Taxonomy (NCBI): domain Eukaryota; kingdom Metazoa; phylum Arthropoda; class Arachnida; order Uropygi; family Thelyphonidae; genus Mastigoproctus; species Mastigoproctus giganteus. Next base: position 70,831,579 of record NC_143581.1, read on the forward strand.
CACAAGTATACATGCACCTGTTCTTACTCTTAGTTTCTCTGTCACAGCGCATGTATTTACTTATTTCATGACTCCCAGTAGCTCCTGAAATCCCCAGCAACTTTCTTTCCTCGCTGCTGCTCCTTCCAATAGAAGCAGTGCAAGAATCATTTCCACCTCTGCCTGCAGCTACTGTTAGTCTGTGAATTCCCCCAAGTTAGCAGTTTTCCAACCCACCTAACATTGTTTCGATAGCTTCAGCAAATATTCTTGCACACTTTCTATTAAAGTGCATCCCATCCCTGTAGAAACAATTTCTCCTGTTAACATGCACAGAACCACCCTGAAAAAAAATTCTACCCCCATGAGCCTTGCACAATCTCTCCAAGGCCGAATTTATTGACAAAGCTCTCATCATATGCTCCCTCCTATCACGTCCGGGTAGGATTACAGACACTATCAAATTTAATCCTAACTCGCAATTTTTTTTCAACATTGACCTGTACCTGTTAAGTAAATCCGCAGATCTCCTACGCTTAATGTCATTAGTGCTAACATGTACAACAATAACACCTTTTGTGCTGTTAAAAGATATCTGCTCTACAATGTCATAAAATTTTTCCCCTGGGAGACATACCCTGGTCCTATTCCACCTATCCTTTTTGCACAATATATTTGCCATTTCCCTGAGAATTGAGTCACCAACAATAACTAGCTCCTGTGGGACCAGCGCATTCTTCCCTGAAGATTTCTGCTGTGTTGACTGGTGTACAAGAGTGAGCACTCTTGTTGAGTTGAGTTGAGAGCTCGAGGCCCCACCATTTTGATTCCTTCGAGGGCATCTACCTGACACTTCAAACTCTCATAGATGCCCATCAGAACCCTGAGTTGGTGCCTAATTTCTTCACATTCTCTGCACCTAGGACACACACACAAACACATCCTCCATGGCTAGATCATATCCTGTTCAAGAAATTTCCACAAACATATCACATTTTGCACATTTCTTTAGACTGCAAGGTGTCGGTGAATCTCCCCTGCGGTTCTTCCCCCAACCACAGCACTTTCGCTATTTTGTGCATGTTGCTTTGCTGCTCTAGTCTTGGGCATGATTTCCATTTAAATATAATTTAATTATCAATAAATATTAATAAGATTTATAAATTTAGTTGATTAATTGCTAATACTATACTAAACTAACAGATTTCTGTGCTATCTATTACGCTATCTAGTTTTACGTTATACCTTACACTATCAAGTTTGAGATGTTATGGTATTCTGTACTGATCTACAACACGGGTGGACAACGAGTCGATTGCGGATTTAATTTCGGTCGATCACGATGAATTTTAAATATACAGTCATCCCTCGATTTGTGCAATGATAATTTTGCAATGGTAGATGGCGGCATATTTTGAAGGAAAAAAGTAGATCGCATCACAAATTAAGTTGGCCACTCTTGATCTACAACAATGGTGTGGTTTCAAACGGTACAAGTTTTACCGATACTAAGTAATAACCTACAAAATCTCTATTTAAATTCAAAATAAACTATTGTAACTAGATATATAAAGCTAATTCTAGAAATAAATTAATATGCCAATTAAAATCAATAAAACGGTAAAAATTTACCGTTTTAAAAATTTATTGTATAATAATCCATATTTCACTCTAACACTGTCACAACTCACTGTAACACTCATTTACCAGCATACAGATTGAATTTTTGGCCTGTGTAATGAAAACATTTCATCTGATATGGTTGATAGCTTGAATGTGAATAGAAAAAGAGCATTAAAACCTTTCCCACACAGACTTGAGAAATTTTCCCACCCTCAGTGAAATTTTCTCCCATTCTAATTTAACTGCAATGCAGTGACTTGTTACATAGTTCCAAAATCAACATTTTAAAAAATGATCAAGTATATTGCTTGTAATATTTGCTTTATATGCATTTATCCGAAGTCTAGTCATCACTCAGTTCAGTGTTAGACATTGTCCGTAACGGACAGTTTACTTGAACGTTGTATCGTAATTAATGCAACGCAGCTCTATTTTCAAGGAGTTAATAATGGTGGATAAGAATTAAAAAGCAACATTGTCTGGATGTGGTATTTTGACTAAAAGTTAAGAAAAAGATTGAATTTGAAAATTAAATTAGACGTTTTGAAGCGAATTGATTCCATTTAACGACAAGTGGATGTGTGAAATAATTTATTACTGGCAGGTTTAACTGTAAGAATAATTATAAAAAATAAAGAATTAATTTTAGCAGCAGGAAAAACAACTGTTCCACTGCAAGCAACTAAATTGGTTAGGGCTAGGCCGGCTATTATGATTGAAATGGAGAGACTTCTAAATAATTTTATTGAAGATTAATATACAATGCAGAATTCTGTTAAGTTAAATATTATTAAAGAAAAAGTGATTAGCCTATATGATGATCTGAAGAAAGCTCACCTCAAAGAACCATTTAAAGCTAATAAGGGCTGGTATGATAGATTTAAAATCTAGGGAGAAGCCACAAGTGCAGATCAAGAAGGAGCAGAAACTTTCAAAAAAGAACTTCTTAAAATTTTTGAAGAGGGGTGTTATACTTCTCAACAAGTTTTTAACATAGATAAAAGCAGGACTCTTTTGGAAACAAATGCCTAAAAGAAGTTTCATATCAAAAGAAGAAAAAACATTCCTGGCTTCAAAGTGATGAAAGATCAGTTGACTTTATTGTTGGGCAGTAACGTTGGAGGGGATTTTAAAGTAAAACCCCTTTTAGTTTACCAGGAAGAGGGCCAAAGTACAACCCAAAATTGAACAAAGATATGAAACCTCAACAGTCCAGGGGGCCATCGGATTAATAAATTCATGATTTTAATTGGCATTTTAAGTTTAATTTTGATATGTAATGTAGTTACTTATCGCATAATTATATATATGTAATGGAGAATATTTTATATGAACAAATTTTTGAATATTAAATATTTTGACTGACATTTGTGCATATTTTCACTACCGTTTATTATTGATTTGGAAATATCCTATGGCATAGACCACAACTCACAAATACATATGTTCTTTTATGGGAATACAGTGCTCACTTAGCTGATTCACTTAGCGCTCTGTTTTTCCAGAATGAATTATCAGCGTTAAATGGGGGTCACTTGTATAGTATACAAGCAAGTATACATGCACCTATTTTTGGTTTTACTAGCACTAACACAGCCCATATATTTGCTTGTCTCTTGACCCCCCCCCCCCGCAGGTCTTGTAATTTTTTTATATCTTGCTTTCCAGGCTGCAGTATGTCACAACAGAGCAGCACAAGAATCACTTTCACCTCTGTTTATGGCTAATGTTAATTTGTTATTCTATGTATCTTCCTCAAGAGGAAGGTATAACAGAAGTTTATGAATGGAGTGTGGAGAAAGCTTTGGGAAGGTTGTGTTATGTATTTTAAATGTCTTTGATACTGATGAAGTTAAAAACAACACTTAGTAGAGCTTGGTGAGAATATTGGGTGATGATATAGAATCTAAAGTTCTGTATTTTGTATATCTTAGATCATTGGATATTGGATAATGCACGGACAGTTTGTTTCCCTCAATAAGTTTAATGCTAATGTAAAAGCATTTTTATATTCATCCTCTACCATACCACCTCTGTCATCCAGCAAGTGCACCTGGATTTTATGGCAGCTTTCAGGGCCACATCAGGTGGATTTTCTCTTAGGCTATTAAGTCTGCAAGTGAGATTGAAAATTCACCAAGCCTTATAAATAAAATAAATAAATATTCATTTATTGCAAATACAGCAAGCCCATCACAGCACATGATTAGGGGCAGGTAATAATACAAAGGGAATGACATAAAATAATCGAATATATGTACATAGCAGATTTCATACAGACATTAACAATTACTAGGAATTATAGTTATGAGTTAAAAAAGAATTTGCAGAACAGGACATTTGGATTTCAGTTGCAATTACTAGGTTGGATTATTTTTCTTCATTTTATCGGAGATCTGACTCCTGTAGGCTTCAGAGTTGATTAACCTGTTGCAATAAATGTTGTGATGATTTATGAGGTAAAGGGATGCATTGGGGAACATTCTATCCATTTGTTTGAGCCTGGAGAGGTTGGATTTGAATTGCTGGTTTCTTGAATTTTCCTTGTTGGGGGCAGCTATTATATTGGCTAAGTTTGGTGCGTTGCATGCAGAAGTGATTAACTTTGCAAGAAGCATGACTCCAGACTCGCTGATCATCTGTTGCAGAGGCTTTGTTTTTAGATTTTCATAAAGCTGTTGCCTGGATATTGTATGGGGAAAATGAAGCTTACTATTGAGCTATCTAAGAACCCAATATTCTAGGGCAAGCAATTGCTTGACAGTTACTTGAGGAGCACCAGGACAGAATGGGAAAGATGCATCTTTGAACATGCTTAATGACTGTTTTTCTGTCTTGAATCGCTGCTGCTTCTTGTTTGATTAACCATTTTGCTTTTTGAATTTTTTGAGCAACATATAAATAGTGGGCATTAAAGGAGAGATTTTTATCAAAAACAACTCCAAGGTCTTTGTGAGCATATACATTTGGGATTGGGACATCTGCAATTTTTATTTCTATGTGGTTGGGTTGTTTCTGAAGGGAATAAGTAATTTGAGCAGATTTGCTTGCATTTATATTCAGATTGAGATCTTTCAGGTACTTGATGATTTCACAAATCTGTGAATTCGCATCATTGATAACTTTGTGAATATCATCACTGGCTTTGGAGATTATAAATAACTTTAAATCATCGGCATATGCCAGTAGATTCGTATTTTTTTGTAGAAGTAGTTGAAGAGAGGCTGAAAATATCGTACTGGAGAGAATGGCTCCTTGAGAAATGCCTGTTGAGGTTGTGACGAGAATATTGTCAGTACTAGTGGGGAAGAGGAGAAATCTGTGATTTAGGCTGTATCAAAGATAGGAAATAATCATTGTGTCAACGAGAAAATGATTTTTTAGTATTTCAAAAGCTTTTTTGAGATATATGTTGTCGATAGCACCTTTGATGTCAAAATAAAATACATCGCATTGTGCCTTATCTTGAAATGCAGTTTGGATGCATACAATGGTGTCAGCTAGGCTTGTTGTTGTGGAGCGCCCGCTAGGACCAAAATGCATATTGACAGGTGTATTAGCAAAGATTGCATGTTGAAGATATGGGAGCATAATTTTTTCAATAATTTTAGTAATTATTGACGAAACAGCAATTGGCCAATGGCCGAGATGGTTATTTCTGCAAGCTTTTTTAGGAATCAGTGCAATCCTGAAAGTTTTCCACTGTCTTGGAAGGAATGGCTGGGAGATGCACCAGGAAATGATATGCACTAACGAATCAATGATGTATACGCTGGACAATCTAATAATAAAACCAGGGATACCGTCAGGACCTTCACTACTATCAGGGCGTATTTGGTTAACTGCATGCTGAACTGTATTCTTGTTCACAAGTTGGTTAATTGGCAGGGCTTGACCCGGAGACACATCATGTTGCACGTTGTCTGCTTGTTCATAAGAATTGAGTGCTATAAATCTGTTTTGTATACCTTCAGTGCAAATTTCAGAATTGCTTGTTTCCATATTGCATCTTATCCATTCAAAAACTAGATCATGCTGTAAGGTAGCTGTTGTTTTTGTAGAAAGTGCTCTTTTGTAGTGCTTTAGCGTGGACATAACATAATTTTTGTATGACTGAAATTTTTTGAGTTGAAACAATGCTCTGCTCTTTTTATATTTTGTGTGCTGATGAAGTGCCGTATTTCTTTCACTGTCTGTGGCATTTTTTGCTTATTTTTAAAGTATGGTTTCGGGTGGGATTTGAACCAAGGTTTGGAGTGAGAAGATATTCTAACAAGTTTGGACGCCGACTCTGTTTTCAATTGATTCAGCCATTTTATAAGAAGAAAGTTGGCACCCTGTATAGAAATATTTTTAAGAGAATCCCATGGGTAGTATTTTAAGAGCTGCAAAAACCTTTCTTTCTGAAGGAATTTAATGGATGATATTCTTTTAGTGATTTCCAGAGGGGTGGGGGGCCAAGGATTCCCGCAGCAAATTGTTGCTTGTAGTATACCCTTGTGGTCAGATTTAAATGTAATGTTGCTGCTAAGTTTTTCATGCAGTGGAAAGTTAGAGCATACAAGATCAAGTGCTTGATTACCTCTTGTAACAGGGACTTTGATTTTTTTTAGCTCCTAGGACGAAACATGAGTTGGACAGCAGCTTCATTTGTAAATTATATTTGGGCAGGGGAATGTTAAAGTCACCCATTATAATGATGTTAGTTTGAGGCTTAAGAACAGTAGTGACCCAGGTTATTACTTCATTAATGATGTCATCAGTAGGTCCAGGCAGAATATAAATATTATAAATTTGAAGCAGAGAATCCTTAACTTGGATTAATAGGGAAATTCCCTCAAAGTTGAAGGTATTAGAGTTGTATGTGTTCAAAACTTTAATATTGGATTTTAAAATTATTGCCGTCCCACCACCTCTATGATTAATTCTTGATGTCATGTATGGCGTGTAGCTGAGATTCTTTGGCAGTAGGAAAACATCTTATAAAGATTCCGGCATCCACGTTTCAACTAAACATATGATTTCATGCGATTCTTCAACCATTAATGAAATAAGCGTAGACAGTTTATTTTTTATGCTTACATTTTGAAGAAAAATGCTGAGATGGACATATGTGTTGGAAGGATGTTTGCAAACAGATGTATTAGGTGGCAGGTTAAATGATGGATTAGGATGAGAATCAGGAATATCATTCTCTAGTTTTGCAGAGAGTTCAGCAGATTGAGAATTATTTGGTAACTTTTCACTAGCCTTGTTGACCGATCTTCCAATAGCTCCATAAAATGGCATGACGAGTAGACCATTTGGCCAGATATCAGGATTTAGATATTGTTGTAGGTCACAATTCTTTAGCTCAATTCTAAATGATGAATATGTCGGATGTTTGGTTTTTAATTTGAAAGCTCTACCTGGAATTTCTAGCTCTAATAGTAGGTGGTCCATCTGCTGGGAGGTAGTATTAGGGTCTAGCCTGCTAACAAAAATGTTACTACTTCTAGGAGTCGAACTATTTTTGTTTTTAATTTTAATGCAAGACTGCATATTCCTTGTTCCTATTATGCTTGCATATCTGTTGTTTCTGTGGGGAAACTTAAAATTTGGGGGGTTTGTAGGCAAGCTATTATGGGAAGGCACTTCAGGATAATGCTCAGAGCGATCATTTTGACAGTGCGCATACAAATTGCTCGGTTTCTGTTGATTACTAATAGTGGTGGATATCGGTTGTCTGCCTGTGTCAACACATTGCGAGGAAGCACGATTATGTTCTCAGAGATAAAGAGAGCTAGAGCCCGATTTTTGGGATCGCGCAGCTGTTTTTTTCCGGAACAAATTCTTCAGCATCTGAACTGAGGACTGGAACTGCAGAAGCCTGATGAACAGAAGGGTGAGGCACCGGAGGGCTTTCGACCATAGCCTTTAGTTCGAGAAGCAAATGGTAGAATTTACATTGCTGATCTTCTATTTGAAAAAGATGCTGTTTTAATATCTTCATTTTCTCTACATTGCTTCCTCAGCATTTGTTCCAAGGAAGCAAATGAGCAATCATTGTTTGGGACTGTTGAAGGCAGGGGGGACGGATTAGAAGAGTCATCCATTTGGGCGGAGGCATCTTTAGTTGACTTCCTTGTATGGTCTGAGGGCTTAGGAGATTGTAGCATATTGACGGGGGGGGGAGATGAAGGATAGTCAGCATTGCGAAGGAGATCAGCATCTGTTGGGGTATCCTGGCAAAGCTGATGCTGACTAGGAGACTGTAAATTGGCACTTCCCTTGTTAGCACTTTTGCATGAAGGGCATCTGAATTTGTTTTTTAAATTACTGGACTTAGAAAAGTTCTTTATTAATGAACACTCATCACAAAACACCATACTGCAAATTCCTTTGCAGATAACCCAATTCCGTACTGTTTTTTGACATACATTGCATGAAACCACTTCCTTAGGTGGCATGTTAAAGAGTTGAGAATGGCTTTAAATATCAGCAAATAGAATGTAACAAATAAGCAGATGAGCCGTTATCGACACAGCAGGGAATCGAAGAGAAGAGTATTAAGTCTGAAGAAATGAGATGACAGTTCGGACTTGGGAGTGGCCAACTGAAAAATTGCTAGAGGGCTGCAGGACTTTACCAAAGCATGAACACTGCCAAGGTCACGAACAGCTTTGTGTCAAGGTAAGCACTTCAGGTCAAAAGTCAATAACGTTGCTGTTTGTAGTTATGCTAAACAAAGGCTCAGAGAGTAACGTTGCACACTAAAAATTTAATCTTAAATACTTATCTTGATGAATACTTCATAAAAACCATCTAAGTTGCTTGATAGTCATCTAAGGAACATGTTAGTACACAGATTTTATAAAGATGCCCTTCAAAAACTACTTAAAATCACTATAAAGCAGGAGCTTATTCACACACATCTAATACCTAGGCCACCTGGCGAGATATTGGAAAACTTATAACATTAAACATGCCATTGATAATATTGTAAGTGCCTGCAGGAAATGTAACAGAAATTGATGAATGGAGTTGGAGAAAGCTTTGAAAAGATTGAGGCACAGATATTGAGCTTGGCACAGATATTGGGTTGGATGATGTAGAATCTGATGATATACAAGAGCATATTGAGAACCAGAAAGATGGCACTCTGGATTCCTTCTTTGTGAGCTAAGAGATGTGAAGAAGGAATTATTCAATGTTTGCTGCTGCAAAGATTCCTAGTAAGAAAATATTCCTGCCCATCTTCCAGCCCTTGCATTACATTTAGTCGATTTGAGCAATGTGAAAATTAACAGTGTCACAAGCTGTTATTGTAAATAATGACAGTGTACATATAAGATTCCATAATTTTAAGGTAAGTTTTCCTTCATTTTCTTGAACATTTACTCTATTTAAGTTTTATTGTACAATTTATGCACATTTAAAGTGTGTGTTTTAGGGTGTTAATGTTTCTGCTATATTTAATAATGTTATTTAGAGAAATGTTGCTTTAAAATTGACAAGAAATTTTAATCATACCATCCAGTTAAAATTATTTACATTATTTGCTATAGATAAATCTTCTCTGCTCTAGATAATGTGGATTCCTTTTGTGCTCTGTATTTACATCCCCTATTAATGCTGCTAACAGGAAGGGGATAGGACTGTAGAGATAGAGAATTCTATCCTTCTGGACAAGGCAATTATAAGATCACACTTGGAATATTGTCTCCAATATGAAGACAGCACCTAAAAATAAAGAAAAGAAACTTGTTGAATGGCTCTAAAGATGGGCCTTTTGAAGAGTCTATCTAGTGAAATTGACAAAGGGACATTCATCACGAAGAAAGACTTTGAATATGGGATACAAAGTCTTGATAGCTAGGCACCTTAGAGGAAACTTAAATGAGTTATATAAGGTTCTGAGAGGAAAAAGTAAAATGAATGAGGGTGAAGTTTTCATGTTATAAATGATTCCAGCACTGGGGCTATAAATTCAAATTACAGGGAAAGAGGTTTAGATAGGAAAGTAAGTTTTTTCTTTTTTAGCCAGCACGTTGTTAATTATTGGAATAATTGTCCCTATGTGTGGTTGAGGCTGACAGTATTGGAGGAAATTTAGATGACAGTTGGATAGTTACATGTGTTAGGAGGATTTCACATAGGCAGTCTGTTTTTTGGCTGGTCCAGCAAAAAGCCTAAGGCTTCCTCACACTATATGGCTAATATCAATACAGTGCAGCTATGATATAACATGGATTTAAGGCAGTGGTGTGCTGGTAAATTTTTAACAACTGGTTCGCGTGACTCAGTGTGAATGGCATCAATCATTCTTCCTTCCCCTTTATATAATTCCCAATTTACCTATTACACACTTCCCACTTAACCTGTTCATTCCCTCCAATAGTCTAGTTCTTCCTGAATTTATTTAAGCTATCAGCTTCCACAACAACAGATAGAAGTTTGTTCCAACAATCATCTACTCTCTAGATAAAGGCAAACTTCTGCACATCTATCCTGCAACTGGTCTTCCTCAATTTGAACTTGTGACCCCCTCATGTGAGAAAACTGAGCAAGAGGAAGAATTCCATCAGCATTTAGCTTCTTCAATCCATTCAAAGCCTGAAACACTTCAATCAGATCACCTTGCAGGTGCCAGGTCTCCAGATGCTGCAATTTACAGAACTGAAGCCTTTCTTGGTAAGAGCACCCCTTTGTTACCCTCACCAATCTCATCACCATTCTGTGCACTCATTCCAGCTGCTCTACATCCTTCCTAAAATAAGGCCTCCAGACCTATATGCAGTACTCAAGATGAGCTGGATATCATCATTCTTCTCTTTCTTGGTGATTCCCTTTTCTCTCTCTCTCTCTCTCTTTTTTTTTTTTTTTTTTGGCTGGTGCAACATAAGCCGCAGGCTTCCTTGCACCATATAGGTAATAATAATAATAACACTATGCTACTGCAACAGGATCTGGAAAGGTTGAGCAGATGGGCTGAGAGGTGGCAAATGAAGTTTAACATTGACAAATGTAAAGTACTACATATGGGAAACAGCAACCCCGGAGCAACGTATCAACTCTGTGGTACTACACTCACAGTGGTAGAGAATGAAAGGGACCTGGGGGTGGTTGTGCAGGCAGATATGAAGTTTTCTGAGCAGTGCAGACGGGCGGCAAGAGTAGCTCATGGTGTATTGCCGATGATATATAGGAATTTTTCTAGCAGGGATAAGGAGGTGATTATTCCCTTGTATAAGGCAATGGTCAGGCCACACCTAGAGTACTGTATACAGGTCTGGAGGCCTCATTTCAAGAAGGATGTAGAGATGCTGGAACAAGTACAGAGAAGGGCAACAAGATTAGTCAATGGAACAAAGGGGTGCTCTTACGAAGAAAGGCTTAAGTTTTGCAAATTACAGTGTCTGGAGACTAGGCACCAGCGAGGTGATCTGATAGAGGTGTATAAAGCCTTGAATGGTTTGAGCATGCTTAATGCTGATGGGATTCTTCCTCTTGCTCAGAATAATCACCTGAGAGGGCATAAATTCAAATTGAGAAAAGACAGATGTGAGGAAATTTGCCTTTAGCCAGCGGGTGGTTGGTTGGTGGAATAGACTTCCATCCCTCGTCGCGGAAGTTGATAGCCTAAATAAGTTTAAGGTTCAGCTGGACAGGTATTTCGAACGAACAGAGGGGTGAAGTGGAAGTGGTTATTTTTTTATTTATTTTATTTTATTTTATTTTATTATTATTATTTTTTTGGCTGATGCTGCATAAGCTTGCTTTCTTGCATCAAATGCCTCTACTAATGCTAATGCTAATAATGATAAACCACTAGACATAAGCCGAAGCTAAACAAGTCCACCTCCATAGATGGATGATGTTGCAGAGAAATATTATTCATACTGCATTGAGTGTGGTGCAGGATAAAGTCACTCACGTTCAGGCCTTAGGCGGAGGGGTTGGTTCAAAAGTTGGAGACTGTCTCCTGAGCAAGAGAGTGGAGCAAATGGCGCTGTCCCCCGTAAGGCTACCATAAGAGAAGGGCAAGACCATCCAGCCCCACCAACTAGAAGTGCTTCCTGCACAACTGTGCTAGTGACCACCCAGGAAGGAAGAAAATACGAACGCATGAAGTGGAGCATTGAAATGAATACGTACATCATGCGAGCATACTATGAAATAACCAGGCTAGAGACTGATGTGACAATGTACAGGTCGTGACTACATACCAAGTGGTTGGAACGATACCCGGATATTCAGGTCACCAAACAGCGATTAGCAGACCAAAGAAGGACCATTGTCACGAAGAACCTAATAGCTCCTGCCATCTTGGAAAAATCAAGCAGGATGTCAGCGATCAACTACAAAGCACAAAGAATATGGTCAATATGGAACCAGAGGAGGAACATCATACCATGGAACAAGAGGAGGAATAGCAAGAAGAAATACAACCCAGAGTATCCGAAGTGGAAAGAGACGGTCATGATATCCAGAATAGAAGATGAGTGGAAGAAGGTCCTAACAGAATTCGAAGCAATGGACCCCACAAGAACCCATGTGATACCTAAGCAGAGGCCAAATAAAATCCTGTGGAGAGTAACAGACCACTTCAATCGGTAAATAATGCCACATTACTTTGACAACAGAAAGAGGTGCAATGCAGGAGGCTATCCACACAGCCATATATTGTGCTGCCATAGCAGCTACTAGGATTAATGGAAAAGAAATGAGGGACCACCAGCAGAAGAACCAAAAACAGAAGGAACCACCAGCTTGGGAAAGAAGACTTCAGCAGAAGATAGAAGAATTAAGAGTCAAGATAGGTCAGTTGACCCAGTACCAACAGGGTAATAGAAGTAAGAAATTGATTGGAAAGGTGAAGAGCATCCTCAAGACAGACAGCGTCCACAGCAAAAATGAGACCAGAAATCAGAGAATAGGAGAATACTTGGACACACTGAAGCAGAACCTCCTCGCACTCAGCAAGAGACTACGCAGATACAAAGAGAGCTCCCAGAGGAAAATAAATAACCGAATCTTCAATGAGGACCAAAAAGCCTTCTACAGGAAACTGGGTGAAGATGAGAAAGCAGGAAACAGACAACCCGAGAAGAAGACGATCGAGGAGTTCTGGGGAAATACCTGAATAGAATTAGAATGCAGGAAAACCAACGGCATACAAGAGATGAGAGAGTGGGAGATTCGAAAAGAAGAAGTAAAACAGTCGATCAGGAACACCCACAACTGGCGAACCCCAGGAATTGATAACATTAGCATTATTAGCATTAGTAGAGGCAATTGATGCAAGAAAGCAAGCTTATGCAGCATCAGCCAAAAAAAAAAAAAAAACCCACTTCCACTTCACCCCTCTGTTCATTCAAAATACCTGTCCAGCTGAGCCTTAAACTTATTTAGGCTATCAACCTCCACCACAAGGGATGGCAGTCTGTTCCACCAACCAACCACCCGCTGGCTAAAGGCAAATTTCCGCACGTCTATCCTACATCTGTCTTTCCTCAAATTGAATTTATGCCCTCTCAGGTGATTTTTCTGAGCTAGAGGAAGAATCCCATCAGCATTGAGCATGCTTAAACCATTCAAGGCTTTATACACCTCTATCAGATCACCTCGCTGGTGCCTAGTCTCCAGACACTGTAATTTGCAAAACTTAAGCCTTTCTTCGTAAGAGCACCCCTTTGTTCCATTGACTAATCTTGTTGCCCTTCTCTGTACTCGTTCCAGCAGCTCTACATCCTTCTTGAAATGAGGCCTCCAGATCTGTATACAGTACTCTAGGTGTGGCCTGACCATTGCCTTGTACAATGGAATAATCACCTCCTTATCCCTGCTGGAAAAATTCCTGTATATCATTGACAATACTCCATGAGCTACTCTTGCAGCCCGTCTGCACTGCTCAGAGAACTTCATATCTGCCTGCACAATCACCCCCAAGTCCCTTTCATTCTCTACCACTGTCAGTGTAGTACCACAGAGTTGATACGTTGCTCTGGGGTTGCTGTTTCCCATGTGTAGTACTTTACATTTGTCAATGTTAAACTTCATTTGCCACCTCTCAGCCCATCTGCTCAACCTTTCCAGATCCTGTTGCAGCAGTGTAGTGTCAGTAGTGTCCTTGACAACCCTGCCAACCTTTGTATCATCTGCAAACTTGGACATTAAGCTTGATATACCATCATCAATATCATTTATAAATACAGAAAACAATAATGGACCCAACACTGAGCCCTGAGGGACTCCACTAATAACATTAGTCCACGATGAGCAGTGTCCATTGATTACCACTCTCTGTCTTCTCCCACTCAACCACCCCTTTATCTATAGCAGCAATTTGCCTCCAATGTCACACTGCTCCAATTTGTGTAGCAGTCTTCCATGTGCAACAGTATCAAAAGCCTTTCTAAGATCCAAGTATATAATATCAAAGTTATTCCCTGCATCCAGTTCTTTTGTGACTGCATCATAGTATCCAATCAAGTTGGTCAGGCAAGACTTCCCCTTAACAAAACCATGCTGTGTCTGAGCTATAACTGAAGTCTTGTCTAAATGATCCTGCAGTGCTTCTTTAACCAGTGCCTCCATTAATTTTCCTGGAACAGAAGTTAAGCTCACAGGTCTATAGTTACTTGTGTCAGCCTTTGATCCTCCTTTGTGAATTGGGGTCACATTTGCACATTTCCAGTCTATGGGTACCTCCCCCGAGTCCAAGGAAGCTCTCATAATTATGGCTAAGGGTTTGCTTACTTCCTTTGCTGCCTCCTTTAATATAACTGGATAGATCCCATCCACCCCGGGTGCCTTTCTTGTGTTTGTCTTCAACAGTTTCTCCTCCACTTTACTCCCAGTTATTTCAAGATTCTGTAGCTTACTGCTAGAGTTGAATACACCTCTGGCATTCCCCTTGCTGAATAACTCCTCATGTGTGAATGTCGATGCAAAATATTCATTTAGTTTGTTAGCTTCCTGAGCAGGATCATCAACAGTTGACCCATCAATATCAAGTGGACCAATCTGATTCATCCCCTTCCTTCTAGAGTTTACATAAGTAAAGAACTCTTTGCTGTTTTTCTTTGCATCCCTTGCCAAGGATTTCTCGTAATCTGCCTTCGCCTGCCTAACATCCACAACTACTGGTACAAGAAGCTCACCTGCACACACAAGCACCTAGTAGAGCAGTTCACTCGAATGATAAGGCATCTGGAGATAATCCTGAAGTTTCTCACTGAAGGAGTCACATATCTGAAGTCTAAAGACAAAGATACAAGAAACCCGGTGAAATACAGGCCAATCACCTGCCTCCCAATGATGTACAAGATCCTGACCAGCTGCATAACCAAGAAGATATCAGACCACTTAGAGTAAGAACATAATGGCTGAAGAGCAGAAACAATGCAAGCGGAGGAGCAAAGGATGCAAGGAGCAATTAACCATAGATGCCACATGTTATGGAGCAAGCCTAAAAGAAGCAGTGCAACCTATACACGGCCTACATCGATTCCGCAAGTCCTTCGACTCCGTACCTCATAATTGGCTAATAGAAACCCTGAAGATCTACAAGGTCAATCTGATAGTGACAAACTTCCTAGGAGCAACAATGGCAAAATGGAGTACCATCATTAAGGTCGAGAACATCACAACGAGGCCAATCCCCATTAGAAGAGGAATCTTTCAGGGAGATGCTCTGAGCCCGCTCTGGTTCTGTCTAGCACTCAACCCGCTAACCTCAAAGAAGGAAGAAAGAACCTGTACACCCTCACCCACCTGATGTACATGGATGACATCAAGCTCTATGCGGCAACCAAGAAGCAACTCCAGCAACTACTCCGGATCACCGAAGAATTCAGCAAAGACATCAGGCTGGAACTTGGTCTAGACAAATGCAAGATCCACACACTGCTCCAGGGAAAATTAGGTGGCCAAAACTACCAGCTGCTGACTGGTAAAGAGATCAAAGCTATGACAGAAGGAAAGACCTACAAATACCTAGGGATGATGTAGGCCTAGCAGTTAGAGCACAAGGAAATCAAGAAGTGCCTGACCGAAAAATATCATCAGAGACTCAGAAGCCTGCTGAAAGCAAAATTGAATGGAGGGAACACAGTTAAAGCCATAAACACCTATGCAGCTCCAGTACTAACATACATCTTCAGGGTCGTAGATTGGACTAACGCCGAGCTAGAAGATATCATGCAAAAGACAAGGACAATGATGACCAAGAGCGGCCAACACCACGCAAAGTCAGCAGTGGAGAGACTAACAATAGCTTGGAAAGAGGGAGGAAGGGGCCTGATAAACATGATAGAGCAACAGAAAACAGCTATAGTTAACATGAAGGATTACTTCGAGAACAACACAGCACCACTCCACCAGGCCATAAGGAAGATAGATAAGTGGTATACCCCACTCAACCTAAGCGAGAAACCCCCACCCACCCACCCAGACGGCACAAGAAATGAAGTTAGAAAGATGGGCAAAGAAGACACTCCATGCCAGACACTACAATGACCTCCATCAAGATCTTATCGATAACATTGCTTCCAATGCATGGCTCACAAGTGGGACACTCTTCCCCGAGACTGAAGGATTCATGCTGGCCATCCCAGACCAGGTAATCAGCACCAGAAATTATAGAAAATATATTGCAAAGGAGCCCGCGATATCAGATGACACATGTCGACGATGCCACCTGGCCTCAGAAACGATCCAACACATCACCGCGGGTTGCAAAGTGATCACCCAGACTGAGTACACTCATAGACACGACCAGGTAGCCAGGATAATACATCCGAAGCTAGTGAGGAAATACCAGTTGACCAAAGAAAGTGTACCATACTACAAGTACAAACCCCAGGTAGTACTAAAGACCGGAACCCACAAGCTGTACTGGGACCGCGTCATAATAACAGATAAGATCATCCCGCACAACAGACCAGACATAACCCTTGTGGACAAGATGGAAAAGGCTACCTAACTGATTGACATAGCGGTGCACAACACTAACAATGTCCAGAAAATCCATGAGGAAAAAAATTAGGAAGTACACGAACCTGAGACATGAAATCAAGGAGATATGGCATATGCAAGAAGTATTGACCATCCCGATCATCGTGTCAACCACCCGTATGGTGCCAAAGACTCCATAGTAGCCTAGCAGCAATAGATCTCCTAGAGAACACCTACAAGGAACTCCAGAAAGTCGCAATCCTGAACACCTGTAGGATAGTCAGAGATTTCCTCGACCAACAGTAACACCAGACATTACAACCACCCTGTGTACTTGGTAGTAGTACCCATCATGGAGTGGAATGCCCAATCAGGGAGAAATAATGTAAGAGCAACAATAATAATAATAATATCGCCTGACTACTCCCTTTAAATGTGATAATTAATTCCTTATCCCTTGTAGCAGAATTCCTGTATATAATTGACGAAACCACAAGCTATCCTGCCAGCCTCTCTGCATTGCTCAGAGATCTTCATATCTGACTGCTCAATTACCCCCAGGCTGTTTCATTTTCAACTACCCTGTGTAGTACCACACAGTTGGCATGTTATTCTGGGATTACCGTTACCCATATGCAGTAGTTTGCTTTTGTCAATGATAAACTTCAATTAGCTTTTCTCAGCCCATCTTCCATAACTGTTCTAGATTGTGTTACAGTGGCATACCATCATTCATGTCATTAACCACCCTGCCAACCTAGGTATCATCTGCAAACTTGGATGTTATTAGCATTAGTAGAGGCATATGATGCAAGAAAGCAAGCTTATGCAGCATCAGCCAAAAAAAAAAAAAAAAAAAAAAAAAAACCCCACTTCCACTCCAACACTCTGTTCATTCGAAATGCCTGTCCAGCTGAGCCTTAAATTTATTTAGTGTATCAACTTCCACGACAAGGGATGGAAGCCTGTTCCACCAACCAACTACCTGCTGGCTAAAGGCAAATTTCTGTACGTCTATCCTACCTCTGTCTTTCCTCAATTTGAATTTATGCCCTCTCAGGTGATTATTCTGAGCAAGAAGAAGAATTCCATCAGCATTGAGCATGCTCAAACCATTCAAGGCTTTATACACCTCTATCAGATCACCTCGCACGTGCCTAGTCTCCAGACTCTGTAATTTGCAAACTTAAGCACCCTTTGTTCCATTCACTAATCTTGTTGCCCTTCTCTGTACTCGTTCCAACAGCTCTACATCCATCTTGCAATGAGGCCTCCAGACCTGTATACAGTACTCTAGTTGTGGCCTGACCATTGCCTTATACAAGGGAATAATCACATCCTTATCCCTGCTAGAAAAATTCCTGTATATCATTGACAATACACCATGAGCTACTCTTGTAGCCCGTATGCACTGCTCAGAGAACTTCATATCTGCCTGCACAAAAAAAAGCGGATATCATCTTTTAAGGACACAAAAGGTGATATAGTTGTACATGTTGGCACTAATGATATTAAGAGTAGGAGACCGGCGGAATTACTTAACAAGTACAGGTCACTGTTGAAAAAAAGCCGTGAATTAGGGTTGAATTTGAAAGTGTCTGCAATTCTGCCCAGACATGATAGGAGGGAGTATATGATGAGAGCCCTGTCGATCAATTCGGCCCTGGAAAGATTGTGCAAGGCTCAAGGGGTAGAATTCTTTTCAGCCTGGTCTGTACTTGTTAACAGGAGAGACTGTTTCTACAGGGATGGGATACACTTAAATAGAAAGGGTGCAAGAATCTTTGCTGATGCTATCGAGGCAGTGTTTGGTGGATCGGAAAACTGCTAGATTGGGAGGATACAAGGACTAATAGATTAACAGTAGCCATTGGCAGAGGTGAAAGTGATTCTTGCACTGCTTCTATTGGAATGAGCTGCAGCCTGGAAAATAAGATGCAGGATATTTCAGAGACTGCTGGGAATCATTGGGGTACAAGTAAACACATGGGTTGTGTTAGAGTAGCTAAGAAAAAGAACTGGTGCATGTATACTTGCATGTACACCAATGCTAGGAGTTTAGTAAATAAATTTGATGAATTTGAGGTATTGCTCAAAATATCAAAGGCAGATATTGTGGGGATTTCAGAGACGTGGTGTCACACAGAAATAAGGAATGCAGAACTGGAATTTGGGGAGTACAATGTCTACAGAAAGGATAGATAGGATAGGAAGGGAGGAGGGGTTATGCTATTAGTTAAGAAATATATAAAATCCAAAGAAGTGAAGCCAGTCGACATCGCTGTACAGTGCAGTGTCGAGTCAGTTTGGTGTGACATAAGCATTGGGAGATCAAAATTGAGAGTAGGAGTGTGCTATAGGCCTAATGACTCTGATAAGTATAATAGGAAACTGTACAGGGAAATAGAGTGGGCCAGTAAATCTGAGAGTCTTATAATGGGGGATTTTAATTTCCCAGATATTGACTGGAATTTGGGGGCTGGTCACTCACACACTAGCAAGGCTTTTGGGGATTTATTGGATGATTGTTTTCTACATCAGCATGTTCGGGAGGCAACTAGAGGGAGTAATACTCTTGATTTGATTATCAATAGTGATTCTTCATGCATTAAGAATCTGCAGGTAAATGAACCACTAGGTGGCAGTGATCACAGTGTGCTGAAGTGGGATTTACTGAAAGAGGTAACTACCATTAGGGGTAAAGAGAAGGGTTATTGCTTTCGTAAAGGCGACTACGATGGTCTGAGACTATTTAAATTCTATACAGTGGGAACAACTGATGATGTTACCAACAGCAAATTCAAAATGGGAAGCATTCAGAGAATTTATCTTGGAAACTACTAGGCTTTACATACCAACTAAGAAATATTGTTCAAGGTTTAGGCCTAAGTGGATGTCAGATGAACTAATGAGACATATGGCAGAGAAGAAAAATGCATTAGATACAAGTTGATCTGTAACCAAGTTACAAAGGAGGTTAGCCAGGCGAAGGCAGATTACGAGAAATCTTTGGCAAGGGGTGCAAAGAAAAACAGCAAAGAGTTCTTTACTTGTGTAAACTCTAGAAGGAAGGGGATGAATCAGTTTGGTCCACTTGATATCGATGGGTCAACTGTTGATGATCCTGCTCAGGTAGCTAACAAACTAAATGAATATTTTGCATCGACATTCGCACATTTGGAGTTATTCAGCGAGGGGAATGTCAGAGGTGTATCCAACTCTGGCAGTAAGCTAGAGAATCTTGTAATAACTGAGAGTAAAGTGGAGGAGAAATTGTTGAAGATAAACACAAGAAAGGCACCTGGGGTGGATGGGCTCTATCCAGTTATATTAAAGGAGGCAGCAAAGGAAGTAAGCAAACCCTTAGCCATAATTATGAGAGTTTCCTTGGACTCAGGGGAAGTACCCATGGACTGGAGATGTGCAAATGTGACCTCAATTCACAAAGGAGGATCAAAGGGCGACACAAGTAATTATAGACCTGTTAGTTTAACTTCTGTTCCTGGAAAATTAATGGAGGCACTGGTTAAAGAAGCACTGCAGGATCATCTAGACAAGACTTCAGTTATAGCTCAGACACAGCATGGTTTTGTTAAGGGGAAGTCTTGCCTGACCAATTTGATTGGATACTATGATGCAGTCACAAAAGAACTGGATGCAGGGAATAACTTTGATATTATATACTTGGATCTTAGAAAGGCTTTTGATACTGTTGCACATGGAAGACTGCTGCACAAATTGGAGCAGTGTGGCATTGAAGGCAAATTGCTGCTATGGATAAAGGGGTGGTTGAGGGGGAGAAGACAGAGAGTGGTAATCAATGGACACTGCTCATTGTGGACTAATGTTATTAGTGCAGTCCCTCAGGGTTCAGTTCATTCATTTAGTTTGTTAGCTACCTGAGCAGGATCATCAACAGTTGACCCATCGATATCAAGTGGACCTGATTCATCACCTTCCTTCTAGAGTTTACATAAGTAAAGAACTCTTTGCTGTTTTTCTTTGCATCCCTTGCCAAAGATTTCTCGTAATCCCTTCGCCTGCCTAGCCTCCTTTGTAACTTGGTTACAGATCAACTTGTATCTATCATAGGCTTCTGTGTCACGTGTTAATTTGTATGTATCCCATGCATTTTTCTTCTCTGCCATATGTCTCATTAGTTCATCGGACATCCATTTAGGCCTAAACCTTGTACAATATTTCTTAGTTGGTATGTAAAGCCTAGTAGCTTCCATGATAAGTTCTTTAAATGCTTCTCATTTTGAATTTGCTGTTGGTAACATCATCAGTTTGTCCCACTGTATAGAATTTAAATACTGTCTCAGACCATCGTAGTCGCCTTTACGAAAGCAATAACCCTTCCCTTTACCCCTAATGGTAGTTACCTCTTTGAGTAAATCCCACTTCAGCACACTGTGATCACTGCCACCTAGTGGTTGCATAATGTGCAGATTCTTAATGCATGAAGAGTCATTACTGATAATCAAATCAAGAGTATTACTCACTCTAGTTGCCTGTCGAACATGCAGATGTAGAAAACAATCATCCAATAAATCTACAAAAGCCTTGCTAGTGTGTGAATGACCAGCCCACAAATTCCAGTCAATATCTGGGAAATTAAAATCCACCATTATAAGACTCTGATTTACTGGCCCACTCTTTTTCCCTGTACAGTTTCTTATTATACTTATCAGAGTCATTAGGCCTATAGCACACTCCTACTCTCAATTTTGATCTCCCAATGCATATGTCTCACCAAATTGACTCGACACTGCACTGTACAGTGATGTCGACTGGCTTCATTTCCTTGGATTTTATGTGTTTCTTAACTAATAGCATAATGCCTCCTCCCTTCCTATCCTGTCTATCCTTTCTGTAGACGTTGTTAAGCCAGATATGCCTTCATCAATATTATTGATAAATATAGAAAAACAATAATGGGCTCAACACTGAACACTAATAGCATTAGTCCACAAAGAACAGTTTCCATTGATTACTATTCTGTCTTCTCCCACTCAACTATCTGTTTCTGTATAGCAGCAACTGGCCTTTGTTCAATGAATGCAACTGTTCAATAAATTGAAATGCCTCCACATTTACCATCTACTAATATGAATAGGTCTATTGTAGACCACTAACTTGTGGTCTGCAATAGACCTATTCATATTCCTATTAACATGATCTACCATATGTGTTTTTAAATTACTGGGCAAAAAAATATGTCTTCTCAGTTTGAGTAGCTATTTTTCCATGAAGCTGCATGGCTGAGGGGAATAAACACCCTCTACACATTGACTAGCCAAAACTCTGAACAAAGATTTTCTTAAACATAAGCATCACCAGTTTCGGTTATGGGGTGAACAATTTCAACCGAATATGGTCCTGTAGAGGTACAATTCCCAGCCATGATTATCCAAATTGCCCTAGCCAAAAATATGTGAATTGCCAAAAATACTAGTCTGCTTATTCCCAACATTTAATTTATTAACCCTGATTATCCTGCATCCTCTCACCCAATCGATTCATACCACCCTATTCTGCAAATTTCTTGTAAATTTCTGAATTGGCCAAATATCTTCCAAGCAGGGGTTATTTTAAGAAAAATTTATAACTGCACAAGTAAGTACAAATGGGAAATTTGAAAAGGAAAATAAAATCATATGGTTATATTATGTTTCACTTATTGTAAATATAAATTATTTGTACAATATATGTATACAGCCCAGCCTCGCATAACACGAGTTTGATTAATGCTTTTTTCTGTTATCGCTATTTGAAAAAAATGTAACACTTTTTACTTTACACGATGAAAATTTCTGGTTAAAGTGATCTTTTTTATGTGATAATTGAAAAAGATTTGAATTGTATGCTAAGCTTACTGCGCTTTGGGCAGGCAATAAACAAGCATTTTCGTTCCTCAGTTTGTTCCATGAAACATCAGAAACAGATGTATTACTTCTCCTGCTAATAAAGTCATGTGCAGACTTGGATTTAAAAATTCTAATTTTCTAGCCCTTTTAATTATGGATAAAATAAAGAGTGAAAAACAATGTGACTACAATAAAAAAAACAAAAGTTATTACTTTAACTGAAAAACTTGACGTTATTAAAAAACATGAAAGTGGTGCAAGCCATGCAAAAATGGTAAGAGATCTAGGATACAGTGAGTCTATGATACAAACTATCTTGCGCCATAAGGATGAATAAAAAAAGAAAGGTAAAGTTTCAGTGACTTCTTTCGGTTTACAAAATACCAGAAACAGAACTCCAATAATGATTGAATTAGAAAGTCTTTTATCAATTTGGATAGAAGATTTCAATCAAAACATAATTCCGTTATCTAAGGACAATATTTAGAGCAAAGCTATTAATATTTTTACTAAGCTCAAAGAAACTAAATATGAAGGGGAGACTGAAACATTTGTTGCTAGTTCAAGGTGGTTTGAATGTATCAAAAAATTGAGCAGGACTGCATAATGTTAAAGTAACAGAGAAAGCTGCTATGCTGATGAAGATGCTGCAGCCAAATTTCCTGCAGAATTGAAAAAAATCATTCAGGATGGTGAATACAATGATTGGCAAATATTTAATCTATTTAAAAACTGGCCTATTTTGGAAATGGATGCCAACTAAAACTTATTTGGCTGCAAATGAAGCATCACAACCTGGGCATAAAGTCACAAAAGATTGACTAACACTTTTATTAGGAGGTAACACTGAAGGTAATTTTAAATTGAAGCCTATGCTTGTGTATTGTACAGAAAATTCTAGGGCTTTAAAAGGATACAGTCATCGAACCCTTCCAGTCATTTTCCATTAAAATAAAAAAGCATGGGTGACCAAAGCCCTATTTTGAAGACTGTTGGACAGAACATCTTATTTCTGTCCAACAGTTGAAGCATATTGCAGGAAAAATAATCTTACTTTTCAAGCTCTGTTGCTTTTAGATAATGTACCTGAACATCCTTCTGCACTTGGCAACTTAAATGAAAATGTGAAAGTCATTTTTTTACCAGCAAATACGACTTCATTATTGCAACTCATGGGCCAAGGGACCATTGCAACATTTTCAAGGCTTACTATCACCATAGAACATTTGCACAGACACTTGAAGCTACAACAGGAGACAATGCAATTTCTGTACCAGAATTTTGGAAGAAATATAACATACATGTAGTATGGACAGCCAGCAATACAATATGTGAATGCAGTTTTGGAAGCGTCTTTCACCCCATTGTGCAAATGATTTTACTGCCTTCAAGGATGCACTTCAAAAAAGTTATTGACGACATAACTAATATTGGTAATGACCTTGGTTTTAAAGGCCTGGATACAGCTAACATTTGAGAATTACTGAATTCACATTCAGAACAGCCAAGTGACAATGATCTCCTTCAAATAGAGGAACAGCATGTGTACGAATAAGCTGAAGAATAAGAGTTTGAGCCAGATAAAAATGTTGCCGCAAAGGAGATAACGGTAAAAAACTAGGTGAAATCTTTTGTATCGCAGAAAATCTCAAACAAAAGGTAATGGATGTTGATCCTAACATCAAAAGAAGCTTGTAATTTCACTAGGACCTAGGGAAGCTTGTTTTTGGCTATCGGAAATTGTATGATGAAAAAAAGAAAGCCAACACTGTTCAGATATTTCCATAACAAATAGTTTATTCAAATGTGTATTTTATGCAATAAATATTTAACTCTATAATTATTTTTATTATCTTTTACATGATATACAGTTCAAAAGTTATTTAAAAGGTAGGCTAAGGTAAAGAAAGCCAACATGAGAATTACTGCAAACTTTGGGAAACTCACCCGGAGAAACTGTTTGCCACTACAGTTTCTCCCTGCAGTCGTGGTAAACAGATGGTGCATGTTATCGGTAGTGGCAGTACAAGTCAATAACGATGTATTCATTAGTTTTTTCTCATTATTAAAAGCAGATTATTGGAGTTCATGAGTGTGTTCTCAGCTGAAATTTACTTATGAGTACACCGTCCAGACTGCCCCAGTCTTGGGGGGGATGTGTTACACCCCCTTTCCACTGTTTTAAAATAGGAAAAAATGACTTCTACTGCCACTACTAATAGCGATGTATTGATCAGAAGTCGACAATGATGTATTGATTAGTTTTTTTTTTTTCATTATTAAAAGCAGATTATTGGAGTTCATGAGTGTTTTCACTGCTGAAATTTACTTAAGGGTATACTGTCCAGACTGCCCAAGTCTTAAGGTGTTTATCCCCCCCTTCCTGCTGTTTCAAAATAGGGAAAAAAACCGACTTCTGCTACCACTACCAGTAACATGACTATCTGTTTACCAAGAATGCAGGGAGAAACTGTATAATTATTTATACAGTTATTAAATTGGTTTGTTGCTAATTATTTAGCAACAAACCAGTTTTTCCAGGTAAGTTTCCTGACTTTTCGGTAGTTCTCGTGTTGGCTTTAGCATTAGCATTAGTAGAGGCATTTGATGCAAGAAAGCAAGCTTATGCAGTATCAGCCAAAAAAAAAAAAAAAAATAAATAAATAAAAAAAATAAATAATAAATAAATAAATAAAAAATAACCTTCCACTTCACCCCTCTGTTTGTTCGAAATACCTGTCCAGCTGAGCCTTAAACATATTTAGGCTATCAACTTCCACGACAAGGGATGGAAGTCTATTCCACCAACCAACCACCCACTGTCTAAAGGCAAATTTCCTCACGTCTATCCTACATCTGTCTTTTCTCAATTTGAATTTATCCCTCTCAGGTGATTATTCTGAGCAAGAGGAAGAATCCCATCAGCATTGAGCATGCTCAAACCATTCAAGGCTTTATACACCTCTATCAGATCACCTCGCTGGTGCCTAGTCTCCAGACACTGTAATTTGCAAAACTTAAGCCTTTCTTCGTAAGGCACCCCTTTGTTCCATTCACTAATCTTGTTGCCCTTCTCTGTACTCGTTCCAGCATCTCTACATCCTTCTTGAAATGAGGCCTCCAGACTTGTATACAGTACTCTAGGTGTGGCCTGACCATTGCCTTATACAAGGGAATAATCACCTCCTTATCCCTGCTAGAAAAATTCCTATATATCATCGGCAATACTCCATGAGCTACTCTTGCAGCCCGTCTGCACTGCTCAGAGAACTTCATATCTGCCTGCACAACCACCCCCAAGTCCCTTTCATTCTCTACCACTGTCAGTGTAGTACCACAGAGTTGATACGTTGCTCTGGGGTTGCTGTTTCCCATGTAGTACTTTACATTTGTCAATGTTAAACTTCATTTGCCACCTCGAAGCCCATCTGCTCAACCTTTCCAGATCCTGTTGCAGTAGCATAGTGTCAGTAGTGTCCTTGACAACCCTGCCAACCTTTGTATCATCTGCAAACTTGGACATTAAGCTTGATATACCATCATCAATATCATTTATAAATACAGAAAACAATAATGGACCCAACACTGAGCCCTGAGGGACTCCACTAATAACATTAGTCCACGATGAGCAGTGTCCATTGATTACCACTCTCTGTCTTCTCCCCCTCAACCACCCCTTTATCCAAAGCAGCAATTTGCCTCCAATGTCACACTGCTCCAATTTGTGCAGCAGTCTTCCATGTGCAACAGTATCAAAAGCCTTTCTAAGATCCAAGTATATAATATCAGAGCTATTCCCTGCATCCAGTTCTTTTGTGACTGCATCATAGTATCCAATCAAATTGGTCAGGCAAGACTTCCCCTTAACAAAACCATGCTGTGTCCGAGCTATAACTGAAGTCTTGTCTAAACGATCCTGCAGTGCTTCTTTAACCAGTGCCTCTATTAATTTTCCTGGAACAGAAGTTAAGCTCACAGGTCTATAATTACTTGTGTCAGCCTTTGATCCTCCTTTGTGAATTGGGGTCACATTTGGACATCTCCAGTCTATGGGTACCTCCCCTGAGTCCAAGGAAGCTCTCATAATTATGGCTAAGGGTTTGCTTACTTCCTTTGCCGCCTCCTTTAATATAACTGGATAGATCCCATCCACCCCGGGTGCCTTTCTTGTGTTTATCTTCAACAGTTTCTCCTCCACTTTACTCCCAGTTATTTCAAGATTCTGTAGCTTACTGCTAGAGTTGAATACACCTCTGGCATTCCCCTCGCTGAATAACTCCTCATGTGTGAATGTCGATGCAAAATATTCATTCAGTTTGTTAGCTACCTGAGCAGGATCATCAACAGTTGACCCATCAATATCAAGTGGACCAATCTGATTCATCCCCTTCCTTCTAGAGTTTACATAAGTAAAGAACTCTTTGCTGTTTTTCTTTGCATCCCTTGCCAAGGATTTCTCGTAATCTGCCTTCGCCTGCGTAACCTCCTTTGTAACTTGGTTGCATATCAACTTGTATCTATCATAGGCTTCTATGTCACGTGTTAATTTGTATGTATCCCATGCATTTTTCTTCTCTGCCATATGCCTCATTAGTTCATCTGACATCCATTTTGGCCTAAACCTTGAACAATATTTTTTTTACACAGCTTATATTAACTGGACTTGGACTCGATATGTATATATATATATATATATATATAATATATTTTTGACATTTTAGTGTACCACGTTGTTAATACATAAGGTGTGTTTTTCAAAAACCTGTGTTTTATTTAACTTTTTTTTTTTTTTTTTTTATATTTGGCCATCAGATTCAATATTATAAGATTGTTGCATACATTGTTGATTTTTATATAATTATACTGCACAAAACTGTAATTAGAACTGCACATTTGGATTTTAGAAGTGAACAATAAAATATCCCCTGCCTCCAAACTTTTCTAGTACTAAAACCTAAAAATTACCAACATAAATCTGTCCTGATTGGATTCTGCCTTCCTCTTTGTAAATTTATGAATCTTTAGTAAAAAAAAGAATCACTTGTATTACTGAAGTTAGCATTAAATGCCACACATAACAGACTGTAGAAAGAATATAATTAAACCATAGATGGCCAAAATCTTTCTGCCACCCTATCTAATAGTGCCTTTTCCTGTCTGCATGTAAGAATTTTGAGCTGTCTAAGCATATTCTTAGATTCTTCTTGGTCCTTGATTCTTAGTCATTTTCTTGGTCCTTCAGGTTGTCACAGACATTCTCTCAGATATGCCAGACAAGCTGCACTTGCTACCTGGGAGTCTAAAATGCTAATGGAATTGATATTCGGGTGACATTCAATTAAAGTGGACCCAATTTTGGCTAAGTCCGGGCGGACTATGACAACCAAATTCTCTACTTGCACTTTCACAATGGTGGGACTGTTAGTAATCCTGGGTATAACCTCCATGCACAAGCACTGTGGATGACCACCCAAGTGTGAACCAACATAACCAGGGGTTGATGTGTGGTGCCCACACCACATGGAAGAATGCCACCCTTCTGTGTTACCAGGCAATACTAGGTGGTAGATGACTCTCATCAACCAGCGCAATACCACCACTTTGCTTATTGGAGGCTTGAAATGGTGGAACCCACGTTTAGTCTCCAGAGCTCAACCCTTCCCCATCTCTTCCCTCATAAATTATGACTGATGAATTTTGAGGTTATGATGAACATCAAGGCTAGATCCAATCTTCCTTACATTCCGAGGGTACCGCTCTAAAAACGGTGTTCACAGGCCGGCCGCTAGTTAATACACCGGACCGAACCTATTGGTAACTCTTTAGGAGGCTTCCAGATCAGCTTGTGTATAATCTTGCTACCTCTACTCTGCCAGATAGTGACTGGAGGGAGTCCGAGTAGTGTGTATTCAGGGGGCATTGTCGAAGCCACGTTATGTCGAGGACTGGGTATATTCTTACTGTGTGTATGCCATATCCAAAAATTTCATTACTTCATACAGCATGTCCCCCCCCCCCCCCCCACTTTTTCTTACAATTGAATACACCATGATTTGTCAAACTAATAGAGTAAGCTTATCTGCGAAAAGATCTAAACCTCCCAAACATTTCCTAGTTCATTTCACAAATATACATGGTCTCAGTTCTAATCTCAATGATGTCCATTTCCATTTGCAATCTACCAAACTCCCTGTACTTTTTCTGACTGAATCTCAGTTATCAGTTGATTCAACTATTGCTCATCTCAGTTGCCCAAATTATTCGCTGTATGATTCCTTTTGCCTCAAATGTGGTACTTGTGCATATGTCCGTTCCGTTATTCCCTGTGAGAGACTTGGTTAAATTTGAATCTCCTCTCTTCGATCTTCTCTGGCTCAAAATCTCTCTACCTCACTGTGTCAAATTCATCTGTTGTCTCTACCATTTTCCCAACTCCGCTAATCACTTGGAGCTCTTTGACTTCCTCTCTTTGCAACTTGACTTTCTCCAGTCCAACTTTCCTAACAGTGAGGTAATTTTCCTTGGTAATTTTAATGTTCACAACTCCAGCTGGCTTCCTTTTTCTAGTCACACCGATACAGCTGGTCGAGATGCTGAGGCTTTTGCAATTACTAATGACCTTGCACAGATTGTTCATTTACCTACAAGAACACCAGACAATCCTAACCACACAGCCAACATGCTTGATCTTTTTCTCACAAACGACCCTTCTAAGTACACAGTCGAAGTGAGTGGTCCTTTAGACACCTCAGATAACAACTTGGTGATTGTCTCTTCTCCAGTAGAGCCTTTATCTCACACCTACTCCCAACCTCATGTTGTATGGCCTTACAAGAATGCAAAATGGGATGTCCTGCGAGATTTCTTTTCTTCTTTTCCTTGGTTGCATTACTGTTTCAAAACTTCTGATGTCAACGTTTGCTCAGATCGTGTCAGTGAAATTATTCTTGTAGGAGTGGAATCCTTTATTTCACACTCTATTTTAAAATGTCATCCTTTATCTAAACCTTGATTTTCCAATAAATGTGCTAAGGCTGTTCAAGAGAAGAATGTTGCATATCGTAATTGGCTTGTTTCCAATTCTTCAGTTTCATTTTCTGCCTACACCAAAGCTTGAAACAATTGTAAAGCAATTATTAATCAGTCCAAACTAGATTTTGAACAGGCTAAGAGTAGAAAACTTGCTTCTTGCCCTAATGGTAGATGAGCATTCTGGTCTCTTGCCAAAGCTGTTGGCCTCAATTTTTGCCCATCTCTTCTCCCACCTCTGTCAAAACCAGATGGTTCTGTTGTCACTTCAGCCAAGGATAAAGCAGACCTGCTAGCATCCAATTTTTCTTCCAACTCATGTATTAATGATCTTGGTAAAACACCTCCCACCATTCCCAACACACTCCATTCAATGCCTCCTGTAGTCTTTGACAAATTTTGATACTAAGAAAGCTCCAGGTCCTGATGGTATTTCTCCACTTGTTCTCAAAACCTGTGCTCCTGAACTTACTCCTATTCTTTGCCGCCTTTTTTCACTTTCTTATTCCAAAGGTATTTTACCTTCTGCTTGGAAATTTGCTCATATCCAAACAGTTCCTAAAAAGGGTGACAAATCCCTTCCATCCAATTATCGTCTCCCATTGCAATTACTTCTACTCTTTCTAAAGTAATGGAGAAATCAATTAACCACCAACTCTTAAACTACCTAGAAACCTTCCATCTGATCAACGATCGCCAGTATGGATTCCGTCGGTGTCGATCCACTAGTGATGTTCTGGCTTATGTAACCCATTTATGGACAAAATCAATGGAAAAGTTCAGTGAAACACAAGCAGTTGCTCTTGACATCTCAAAAGCTTTTGATCATGTTTGGCATAAAGGTCTTCTAAACAAGACCATCTTATGGTTTGCCAACTGTTTTTTTGTAATTGGTTATCCAGTTTTCTCTCTGATCACTCACTGAGGGTGATAGTAGATGTCTCTCTGTGTTCTAACATCTCCACTAATGCTGGTGTCCCCCAAGATTCAGTTTTTTCCCCCACTCTTTTCCTCTTGTATATTAATGACCTTCTTCCATTGACTGGAAATCCTATTCATAGTTTTGCTGATGATAGTATATTGCATTCCACTTTCCATTTTGAGAAACCTTGACCTGCTCAATCAGCCTCAACTTCTCGAATATCTGCTACCAGTTCCTTAAATGCCGATTGCCAGGTAATTCTTCGGTGGGGCAAAGAAAACTTAGTTGATTTCAATCCTTCTAAAACTCAGTCTTGTCTTATTTCTCGCAAAAAGGATTCTTCTGCTCCTATGCTTATCTTTGGTGACACTCCGATTTCTAGGCAAGTTTATATATCTCTTTTGGGGATTACCCTGACTTCTAATCTCTCTTGGCACAAGCACATCACAAATATTGCTTCCTCTGCATTTAAAAAACTTGGTTTTCTCTTTCGTTCTCGGCGTTACTTTTCTTCCAAACAGCTGTTCACTCTGTATAAATCGCAAATCCGGCCTACCATGGAATATTGTTCCCTCATCTGGGGTGGTGCCCCCAAAACCTCTCTCAGACTTCGAGATTCCATTCAGAAGAGGGCAGTTAGGTTAATTAATGACTCCTCTCTAACAGAGTCTCTCCTATCGCTGTCTCACGGATGTACTGTTTCTGCCGCATGCCTCTTCTACAGATATTTCCATGGGTACTGTTCTTCTGAATTGGCTTCTATTATTCCCACTCTTTCTTTCGAAACAGTCCGAACACGTGCTGCCCCCAGCCAACATCCATTTACTGTCCAACCTCAAACTCAAAGAACCAACTTTTCATCTTCCTCATTTATTCATTCATCTGCTGTTTTCTGGAACAACCTTCATTCGTACGTATTTCCTGAAAATTACAGTCTACAGAAGTTCAAGTCTAATGTCAACAAATATCTTCTTTCGTCTTCTCAACCTCCAACCCAAGCATGGTACCAAGTATTATAGGTTCTAATACCCCTCGTGTTTGGGGTTTTCATAAAAAATAAAATAAAATATAAAAGATTATCCTTGTTGTCCCTGTTGTCTCATTAACTAAATTACTCATGTAAAATTATCCTCACTATGCTTCTAATCAGCTGTTTCTCTTTCCTGTCTGGAAAAAAAAAATTCAAATATGGTGATCCATAATGATCCTCAAAATCCTGTAATACAGTAACATACCTCCCCTTTTCAGAGAGAGTTTGATTCAATAAATGATAAACCCCACTCATGACATCCATAGGCATGTCCTCATTGCCATCATCATCCTTTTTTGCTTGTTCCCTCACCAGAGTATGGACTCAACTCAGTATATGCATAAATCCTTTCCTGTGGATCCCATACAGAATGCTTGACCTCTGCCATGGTTCTATTAAAGAGTCACGACAGAGACTTTTGTGCTGCTCAACCTCTGAAAGTTGAGTTCCATTTGGCACAACTCATCTGTGCAAGTAATCTGCTCAATCACTTCCTGGATCATCCTACTTAGCTGTTTAACTAGTTCCTTTTGAACTTGTAATAATGGAAATTCTGTTAAATCTACAACTTCATTATTTCTCACATCATCAGCTACCCTCTTCATAACTGCCACCTTAAAGGATTTCTAAGGACATTTGTAAATTATGTTCTTTACTATCTTAAATTTCTCAAAGGCTGCTTTGCACTGATCAGTCACATAACTAAATTCCAGACAATTAATAATATTTTGCCTGGTCACATCAAGTTGATATGACCTTTTCAGGACCAAAGGCTTTCTGGTTCTCCCTGCCCTCTTATAGTTCATGATTAACTTATAACCAGCCACCTCCACAATAGTAGTAGTGACAGATAACGCAAGAAAGCAAGCTTATATAGCATCACAAAAAAAAAAAAAAAAAAAAGGCAACACTTCACATTCACCTGTTCATCTCCTCTATCTGTTTATCTAGTTCTTCCTTGAATTTATTCAAACTACCTACCTCTCTCTCTCTCTCTCCAACACCAGATTGGGGGTTTGTTCCAAGTCAACCACCATCTGGCTGAAGACAAATTTCTGCATGTTCCTGTCTGCAACCATTCTTCCTCAATTTGAACTTGTGCCCCCTCATGTGTAGGCTGAGCAATATTCCATCAGCATTGAGCTTACTCAGTCCATTCAAGGCCTTAAGCACCTCACTCAGATCTCCTTGCAGGTTCCTAGTTTCCAGACACTGCAATTTGCAAAAAGTGAAGTCTTTCCTGGTTAGAGTGCCTTTTTGCACCTTTCACCAAATTTGTTGTTCTTCTCTGCAGCTGATCCAACAGATTAGCATTAGTAGAGGCATATGATGCAAGAAAGCAAGCTTGTGCAGCATCAGCCAAAAAAAAAAAAAAAAAAAAAACCTCACTCCCATTTCACCCCTCCATTCGTTTGAAATACCTGTCCAGCTGAGGCTTAAATTTATTTAGGCTATCAACTTCCACAACAAGGGATGGAAGTCTGTTCCGCTAACCAACTACCCGCTGACTAAAGACAAATTTCTACACATCTATCCTACATCCTTCCTAAAATGAGGCTTCCAGACCTGTATGCAGGACTCAAGATGTGGCCCAAACTTTGCCTTATACAATGGAATAGTCACCTCCTTATCCCTGCTGGCAAAATTCCTGTATAGGGATATCATTGTCTTCATGTCTGTGACTAGCATTGTCCCTCATTATACTGTAGGCAAGTCCTTCACTTTCCTTTCTAGCTTACTAACCATCCCAAACTGACTTAACTTTTTCTGAATCAGTTTATCAGGTATTATAATGGATACTGCTCTATAGTAATGAATTTTCTAATTTTTCACCAGTTCTGCCCTATCTTCCTACATGCAATAAAAAAAAAACTTTCAAAATTGCATTTCATAATCTTATATTGCTAGCAAAGCTTCATACTTTCCTCCTACCAAGTGGAGTAAGTTACTGAATTTTCTTCCTGGACAACATAGCTATTCTATGACATGTTGAATAGCATTCTCTGATAATGAGAGTTGCCATGCTAAAACAGAGTGCTATCTTTTCCAGTGTTCACCAAATTGGTATAAATAAAAAATAAATCCCATACCACCTGAAGGACATAGTGTCTGCCAATTATTCACATAGCCAAACAATTAATGTTTTTTTTTTTCAGCTAACTCCTATCTTACAGAATGTAAGGTATGAAAATCCTATACTACTACTGTAGTATAGGATTCACAAAGAAAAAAGAAATGAAAAAGTGTTTTTCTTTACTTGTGAAAAGTATTTTCAAAGTAAAGAAGAGTACTTACCACCAGCTTTTCTTTAGCAGTAGAGTTGAAATAGGCACTTCTTGAACAGCAACTGGCCTAAGTAAAACTAGTTGGTTTACCATTTGGTCAACAGGTAGCCTCGGTTAGTGACCTTGTGGCAAGTGGTAAATATATGTCAGTGATCAAGGCTACCTGTTGTAGGATGAGTGAATCAAATAGTTCTGAAACCGGTCACAACAGTGCTTTTGGGTTTTTAATGAATAATGGATTCACCTTCTGGGTGATGTTATTCAATTAAAAACAATATTAGTAACTTTAGGTTGATATGTGAATAAATGTAGTTGTTTATAGAGAGCATAAGCCCAAGCTCTGTCATTGGAGGGGTAAAAGTATACTCAGACAGTTTGTTTTCTCAAACTGTTTCAGTATGCATTGAAACAGTACTAAATTCATTACTAAATTTCTATTTTGGATCAATACAGCCCAATAATAGGGATTATATTGTATATATAATGAAAGTTATATTTTCAATCAGAAATTTTCTTTCACACACTGCTTGGCTGCTCATTTAGATTCAATACATTTATTTACCACTCAACACAAGGTCACTAATCAAGGCTACCTGTTGTCTGATGAGTGAACCAAATAGTTCCGAAACCGGTCACAACAGTGCCTTTGAGTTTTTAATGAATAACATGCATTTACCTTTTGGGTGATGTTATTCAGTCAAAAATGGGGATGAAAAATTCGACACAAAAGTGTCTCTCAGCAGTGAAGACAGAAAAATATAATAGAAAGTAGCATTATTTTCTAACTATTTCAATACCTGTATTAAAATAGTACCCCACTTATTTACTAAATTTTTGTATTTAGCTAACAATGCCCAGTAATTGGGATTATATTGTATACATAACAAAATTTACATTTTCAATCAGAAACTTCCTCCCACACACACATCAGTTAACTGCTCATTTAATTTGATACATTTATTCACTTCTCAACACAAGGTCACCAATTGAGGCTGCCTCAATTGGTGACCTTGTCTAGAATGAATCAGCTAGTTCTTAAAATAATTACAACAGTGCCTTCAAGTTTTTAATAAATAATAGATCCACCTTCTGCATGATGTTACTTGATCAAAAATTATATTAGTAACTTTAGGTTGATGCGTGGATAAACTTAGTTCTTTCTAAAGTACACAAGTCCAACTTTTGGCACTGTAACTGGTGTAGAACAAAGGTGTCCACAGACAGTAAAGACAGAAAAACTTAATGCAGAGTAGCATTATTTTCTCAAACTATTGCTTCAATTTCCAGCCAGAAATGACCCAACTGTACGTAAAATGGTACAGAGGAAGCCTATGTGGAATGTAGTTGGAGAAGAACATTATGTGGTGGTTTTCCATGGAATCTTAATTTCTATAATGACCATTCTTATACGATATGATTTAGTTAATATAATAGTGATTTAGTTGTGAAGTTAATGGTGATTTAGTTAACAGTTAAATAGACTATTTTAATATTCACATGCTATAAGAATGGTCATTATAGAAATCTATGTGTGTGGTACAATTTGCTAATTACACTTCTTTTCATGTTCTAACATACATGAAAGCATGGCATAGGATTTAGTGGATTGGGCTTGTCTCATTGTAATTGTAGAAAGTGATTGGGATTGAGAGGTTGCAGTGGTGAAAACAAGCCTCAGTGCATGTGATTTCTTAGATTGAGGCCTCAATAAATGTGAAAACACCTCTAGTGCTGCTGTTTTCAGGATTCCATGACAATGTGGCATTCAGTGAAGGGATAAAATGCTTGACCAAAAGTTACAGGCATTTTTCACTTCAATGAAATCCAGAGTGCTCAGTGGGATGTATGTAGGATCCATTTTTAGGACTAATGTCCTAAGAGTTATATTAGTGAGGCCAAGAGACATCAGAAAGGCCATCTGGGTAACCTTGTTGATGCATTCTATAATGTAGAATTTAACATAGCAATAGCTGAATGTGTGTGATAGGAAGGACACCATGTTGACTCCTCCGTGCTGCTGTCATTGTGGATTATGATTTTACTGTGGATTTTTTTGAGGTGATTCACAATTGCAATATGAAGCCTAATATATGGAAGTGAGTTAAGATAAACAAAACAAGAAACAATATAGAACAAAATGAGAAAAATGAGAGTGATTTGTAAGAGCAGACATCCATAATGCTCTAGCTGAATGGAGAAAGGTAACAGAACAAACTGTAAATAGGAAACATATTAAGAGAAATGTTTGGCAAGTTATTTAGGCAGGAGTCATAACTGCTGGAATCCTTGAGTCACAAAGAACATTCTGAAAGAAGTAAAAAAAGTACAGCCATTATCAACCCACTGCAGGATGGAAGCCTCCTCAACAATTCATGCCGAAGGAAAAGATATATTAAGTACAAATTTACCCTTTATTACCTTACCAATTAAAAAATTAAATGATACGTGAAATTCGGAAGAATTAATACGTACTGTAATATGTACATACTAACTAAACTAGTTGACATTTCTGTTCCCTGTCATTAGAATGGGTGGGGTTAAAATTTAAAACAGTAAAAAGATAAGCAATCAATAACAAAGAACATGGCACACACAAATTGCAAGTAACACGATACGTGCAAGTGAGAATGGAGTAACAAATTACGAAGCTTTAAAAATAGGAATGAAGAGAAGATTCTGAAAAGTATTTTTTTTTATGATTGAAGATTCCATAGAAGTGTAAACACGTTTTACCATAATAACCCACAGAATTCTAGCTG
This sequence comes from Mastigoproctus giganteus, assembly GCF_048544385.1. Lineage (NCBI taxonomy): Eukaryota > Metazoa > Arthropoda > Arachnida > Uropygi > Thelyphonidae > Mastigoproctus > Mastigoproctus giganteus. The sequence goes on from NC_143581.1 coordinate 70,868,016, forward strand.
TCAGTATTATCGCAAACTCAATAAGATCGAGTTTACTATCAGTTTATGATAGATTTCACTAATACAAAAGCCCAATAAACAGGTGACTGCTAATTGTTTTTATTGTTTTATGGTTGTGACCTCCAGAAATCTGACCGAACTACGTGGTACGGTCAGAGACAGTCATAGGGTAATCTCCAGTGCTGCGGTCTCCTGCCCCGATTACACAGCATTTTGTCCCAATTAAGTGAATAAACCCTGGCTATTTTCTCGATTGGGTTCTGTTTTTTAAGATTTGCCCCAAATGAATGGTTGCCCCGATTAACCAGTGGCCCAAATAACCAGAATCCACTGTATATGAATTATTTGAAGTGCTGGATTATGACAAGACCAAATGTGAATGGACTCTATAAGATACATTCCAATAGGATTAGAACTCTAAATAGAAAGGAAATAGAAAACTTTCTTCTCACCTTATATAACAGCATATTTCTAGAAAATCAATACCTTTGAGCATGTATAGCGTTAGTCTTTCCAAAACCCAGGAAAGACAGTCCAAAAACTAGCATTGTTTGGTCTTTTTGTATCTTCCCTGTGCAGGTGGTGGGATCTACACAGGAAAGTGATATGTGCCACCTGCATAGAGAAAGTGCTTTAAAAAAATGTTGATCATACTTCATGACAGCATCTGAAAGCATTGTTATTCTAGAGAGTGGTGAAATGATGTATCAATACAGTTAAATGAATTCTGATTTTTCTGAGGCAAATTAGAAGAAGCAGTAGTACTTTTAGGTGACGTTTTGATAAGATTATTATTGATATAAGAAAATATATTAATAGTTTTGCATTCACCGTAAATAAAATTATCAAATGCATTTGGATGCGTAATAAGCTTTGCATATCAACATGGTGACTACATTGAATTGAATTGAATGGAGACTCATTCAAAGTTTTGGCAAGGGCATTAAGTTATTGTGTCAAACAAACAGGTGATTATTAATGTACATTCAAAGCCTAAAGCTGAAAAAAGAACTGGAGAGTCAATAAATACAACTGTAAGTCATGCTTGAAAATTAACTGAGGTTTCTGTTTGGGCAGTCCAAAGATTTAGAACCAAAATAAATAAACTGTAATGTTATTGTCCAGCTGAAAGCCATTGTCAAGTATCGTAAATGATCAGTGTTACAGCAATAAAATGCATAAAACAAAGTCCATTTTAATTTTCTATAATTATCCCACACTGCTAATAGTGACTTGTTACCTAGTAAACCTGGTATTAGAAGTTAAAACTGATTTAGCAATGAACAAATATTAGAAATACAGTCAGTTCTGCTATAACGCACATTTTTGCAATGTGACTGATATATTAGGGAAAATTATATAATATCGGTGTTGATACACTATAGTTTACCTATAAATTTGAACTACATACGTAATGTAAAGGCGTCGTTTTTAATTATATCTCATATTGTGGGTGGCTTCATAATGAGATAGCTGGTATTATAGTACTTCGAATAAATAATGCTTCTCTAATAGAGAAAACTACTGTTATTTATTTTCAGTGGATACCACCACCACCACCACCCAGACGATCGTTTCGAAGCTAGTTGGCTTCATCATCGGTGGGTGGGCAGGTACCCTGATAATGCAACATGCCATCACAGTTGTGAAGTTATTTCCACAATATGAGAGATGCCAAATGGTGAATAAATAATAATGTATTAGAAGATGAAATGCACAAGGCATAATTTCTTATGGGTTTAAGTAATTAACTGTATAATATCAGTGTAGATACACCATAGTTTATCCATAAATTTGAGCTACGTATGTAGTGTAAAGGTATCATTTTAATTGTATCTCATATTGTGGGTGCCTTATTATTATTATTATTAGCCACATGGTGCAAGGAAGCCTGAAAAAAATTTCTGAAGAATTACCCAGAGAGAGAGAGAGAGAACATGAGTCAGAAATAGAAGGGAATCACCAAGAAAGAGAAGAATGATGATATCCAGCTCAGGACTCTGGGTGTGCCAAGCCCATACTCACCAGATGTGAGCCCCTGGGATAAAAAAAGCCCACTAAAGTTGCTCACGTCATTGATGGAATTCAAACCCTGGCCTTTTTCAATGGGTGTGGGGAGGACGATACCACTGTGCTATCCATGCAGACAATGAGATAGCTGGTATTGCACTACTTAATTACATAGTTCAAATTTATGGGTAAACTATGGTGTATCTACACCAATATTATATAATTAATTACCTAAACCCATAAGAAATTATGCCTTGTGCATTTTGTCATCTAATACATTATTATTTATTCATCATTTGGCATCTCTCATAGTGTAGAAATAACTTCACAACTGTGATGGCATGTTGCATTACCAGGGTACCTGCCCACCGATGCTGAAGCCAACTAGCTTCGAAACGATCGTCTGAAAATAAATAAAATAAATTCTGAAAATAAATAACAGTAGTCTTCTCTACTAGAGAAGCATTATTTATTCGAAGTAGTGCAATACCAGCTATCTCATTGTGAAGGCACCCACATGTATGAGATACAATTAAAACGATGCCTTTATACTACATACATAGTTCAAATTTATGGGTAAACTGGGGTGTATTTACACTGATATTATATAGTTAATTACCTAAACCCATAAGAAATTTTGCCATTTCGTCTTCTAATAAATTAGGGAACAATAAGAGTATAACGCGATTTTCGTGTTGGCTCATGCATGATTTCGTCTGTGAGTAAACTAAGTGAATGCAAAACCCAACACCAAGCTGAACGTACTGAGCAGCAATATATACAAGTTTATGAAGCTTAAACAATGTCAATTGTGTGTGAAAGCTATATTTCCCATTTACCGTAGTTGTATTGGTTGGAGACACACTGTTGTCATTCTCTATATTTGTGATAATTGTAGGCCGACTCATGTTTTCAGGAGCTCACAATTTTCTGTTCGAACAGAAATTTCATGAGGCATGAGCAGAGGAGCTCATTTCTGGAGGTCACTACCATAAAACAATTTGCAGTTCCTTGTTTACTGGAATTTTCAGTTAGTGCAGTCTAATTATAAATGGGTAGTAAACTCGATCTTACTGCATTTTCCATAATACCAATAGCTGGAATTCTGTGGGTTTTTATTATTACAGTAATGTGAAATGTGTTTCCCCCTTCCATGAAATCTTCAATCACTTGAAAAAACATAAATTTTCAGAATTTTCTCTTCATTCCTATTTTTTAAGCTTCATAAACTTGTATAATTTGTGCATCCCGTGTTCGTCGTTATTGATTGCTTATCTTTTTTACTGTTTTAAATTTTACAATCCAAAAAAAAAAAAAAAAAAGAAGAAAATGACAGTGAACAGATATCAAACAAACAAACTTCATATCTTGTCAAGGTAAAATGCTATATTTACTATAATGTTTATTTATTTATTAGAAATTTAAGATGTAGACTATAAAGTACTTAGGGGCAAAGGCCTCATGCTATGAGGTAGAATGATTTATGTAGATTAGTGCAAATGCATCATTTTAACATAGCTATCTACCAAAGTAGTTAAATTAATTAATGAAATTGGCATCGTTTTGGTTATATCTCATATTGTGACTGCCTTCACAACGAGTTGCCCATGGTATTGTACTACCTCGAATAAATAACACTTCACCAGTGGAGAAGACTATTGTCATATTACTACTTATCATTATATACTTATATTATATTACTACTTATTGTTATATACTACTCTCATATTGTGAAGTTATACTTCATAACTGGGTTGTCACTTTTGCAACACCAGGGTACCTGCAACCGAAGAGAAGCCAACAAGCTTTGAAACGGTGACGTCTGGGTGGTGGTATCCGCTGAGAATAAACAACAATAGTCTTCTCCACTGGTGAAGTGTTATTTATTCAAGGTAGTACAATACCATGGCAACTCATTGTGAAAGTAGTCACAATATGAGATATAACCAAAATGATGCCAATTTAATTAATTAATTTAACTACTTTGGTAGATAGCTATGTTAAAATTTAAGATGTCTAAACCTCTTAGCAATTTTATTGCATTTCTAACTATTTTTAGAGTTTTACTTACCAGACTGAACATTTTTTTTAGTGCTCTGCCTCTATCCCTATTTTTCCCATAAGTCCTGTTGTTTTTAATACGGTAAATACTATAACGCGGAGATTTTTGGGAACACATGTACCTTGTTATAACAGAACTGACTGTACCTTTGCCAAATTAATGTGGAGATTTACCGAAATGTATACAAAATTTCGTGATGAACAGATCAGTTTAGGATAAAAACTTTTATTTTAAAAACATAAACAAGGACTAAGTGTGCTCCTGAGTAGAGCACTCAGCCATAAAGATAAATACTGTCACAAACCAATTCCAATCTGCAACATTGCACTTTATCTAGTTATTAGTACATGAAGCCAAATGAAGAACATGAGAACAAAAGAAAGGCAATTACAGTGCACAGTCAACATGATGTGTCAATGGGCCTAAAAAAATGAATTTAGAATATCAATGCAAAAAGTAAATAAAAGAAGACAGCTTTTGTGCACCTACCAAAAACAAAACCTGCATCAAGACCCTGAGCTCACATTGAGCAATAAGATTATCTCAGTCAGTTCAAGTGTGAAGTTCCTAGGAAAAAGGCACTGTTCACTATGATCCACGAGGTCGATACACTAAAAAACTCTTAATTTACTAACCAATCTGTCTACCCAAACCTAGTCTGAGCTACACATACATGGAGCTAGTATACCAATTATTTCTTGGACAAAGGTTACTATTTTTATTATGCTGTCCACTGATCACTTTTATATGTTTTTATTTCTTGTATTATGAAAGTAAACAACAAATGCATCTGATATTATATACATGCCCATTTCATTTACTATTGATACTATTGATTACTCCTTTTTTTATCCATTGTGAAATAACCCATATTTTGTTTTGTAGTCAAGCTATTCACAGCTTACAGTTTATCTTATTTTTACTTTTTAATTTTTTCAGTTTCTTGAGCCATGACTATGGTCAGCATGGTCATTATTATTATTATTATTAATATTAGCTATATAGTGTAAGGAAGCCTGAGGGTCATCATCTAATTTTATTGGTAGAAAAACAAAAGTAAAGAACTTTGCAAATAGCCCAACTATTTTTTATGCTGGTATATATTAATGTTTTGAAATCCTTGTGGAGACTGTTGTTAAATCTTGAATACAGAGATATCCTTGAGCAGTCTGCACATGTGCTAACAGATGTATCCATATTCAAGACTTCACAATGATTTCCATAAGCATTTTGAAATGTCATCAAAATTGGCATAAAAACCATTAGGTTATTGGAATGTTTTTTTTTTTAATGAAGTTTTTTTTCCATTATTTATTTCAATAAATTCAATCAGTTTGCCCAAAATTATGCACAGTGCAGTGTTTTTTCTTTGAATTAAAAGTCAGTATTTTTTAAAGGGTGTTGTATCTTAAACAGTATGTGAACAGCAATTTTGTGTCACAGGTTATATTTAAAGAAGTTGGTGTGCATGTATGTGTGTGTGTGTGTGTGTGTGTGCGCACATGCACACTCTAATTCATAATAAAATTAGATTATCATTATTTGTTTATTTATTCTTTGCAGATGAATGACAATAATACAAATTCTGAAATGATGAATACTAGAAATATATTGATGAAGCTTCATAAAGTAATATCTATGCTTCAGAACAATGATACTATGGAAAATCCACTTTTAAAATATCAGTGGAATAGAGTTGAAGAAGCTTATAATCATTTTATTAATACTGTATGGGCAAAAAAGAATGAAACAGAGAAGTAAGTTAATCTTAAATATTTATTATTACAGTGAAAAGCACCAAATAACTTAATAATTTGCTTGCATATTTTACTAAACCTGTTTTATATAATTTTAAAATTTTCAGTTTTCATTTTTGATGATAGTACCTGATTTGCATCAAATTTATCTGAAATCCAGATATACACTATACCGCTAACTGTACCTGGGTACCTACTTTCAACCTTTTATTGATGTAATATTTAATAACATGTCAACTCACCTTTGGCGATATCATTAGAGACTTCTAACAAATTTTTCATAACAGGCAGGTGGTGTTTTATTCCATTTCACCTTCAACACAGCAGTCAGTTCAATCACTGGTTGCATGTTGCTATTGGCCTGGCCAGAAGCCAACGTTCCAGTCCACTCCAGTAATGTTCAGTAGAGGTAAGATTATAGCCTTGTGCAAGCCAATGAAGATTTTGCACATTCATTTCTTCAAACTAAATTACAACAGGCTGTGCAGTATAGAATGAGACATTGTCATGCTAAAACAAAAAAGAACCTTATATAAACCTTATATGAACCTTATACATTGCCACAATGTAAAAAGAGTGAAATTGTCTAGAATATTATTGTACCACATGAGATTTGTTGTTACAGGAATGGTGACCAGTGGCCCAAGCCTAAAACATGAGAAACAACCCACACAGTGACAGCACCTCAATCAAACTTCACAATTGAGATGTCACACTCTGGCAAATGTTCTCTGGGTATCCATACCCCATACATGGGCCATCAGATTGGAAACCATGTAGAATGGTTTGTCACTACATAATGTAGTGGGAAAATCTTGCTACGTGGTTTTCCAATGTTCCAGGACCAATTATGATGGATTGTGCACCAGGCAAGTTGATACAATGCATTTCATGCTGTGACGTTTGGTTTCTGTACAGCAGCTCCTCTGTACAATTCAGTGCCGTGCAGCTACCTATGTGGCATCCTTGTACTAATGCCAATTTTTCTGGCCTCCTGGATCTCTTAGTTGACAGTATTCAATTAGGACTGACAGGAGATCTATGAATGCCCTCCAGTTTTTTTCTGTCAATTTCTGTGGTTTACCTGATCATTTCCTGGCTGTAGTAGCACCATGACATTTCCATTGGTGAATGCCTACCATTGGTATAGTGTGTTGCACACCATCGAACTAGTCTGTTGAAGTTTTGCCAAAATGGCACAAACAGATTTCTTCTGTCTATAATGACTTCCCCCATTGGAAGTTGCTAAGCTCAACACCTTGACCCATGTACTCTATATTTTGATCTTCTGACCTTTAGCATGAAAGCAGCTACTTTTTTATACCTATTCCTAAAACATAGTATGGTTAATTTTTCCAAATCATAGTGGTAATTATGATACTTTTGGCAACATAGTTTAGATTCATATTCATATTAAATATTTTTTTATATTACAAATCAGCTTTATTTTTCATTAGGATCTTGGATCACTTTTTAATAAATTGCATTAGGGTTTATTGAAATTATAAGGAATAAAATTTCTTTATGTTTCATTACACCATTAGCATTGGCATTAGTAGAGGCATACAATGCAAGAAAGCAAGCTTATGCAGCATCAGCCAAAAAAAAAAAAACTCCCATTTCACCCCTCCATTCATTCCAAATGCCTGTCCAGCTCAGCCTTAAATTTATTTAGGCTATCAACTTCCACAACGAAAGATGGAAGTCTGTTCCACCAATCAACTACCAGCTGAATAAAGGCAAATTTCTGCACATCTATTCTACAACTGTCTTTCTTCAATTTGGACCTGTGCCCCCTCAAGTTCTTAATCTGAGCAAGAGGAAGAATCCCAAGCATTCAGCTTGCTCAACCCATTCAAGGCCTTATACACCTCAGTCAGATCACCTCGCAGGTGCCTACTCTCCAGGCGCTGCAATTTGCAGAACTTAAGAAGCCTTTCTTGATAAGAGCACCCCTTTTTTTCTCCCTCACCAACCTTGTTGCCCTTCTTTGTACTCGTTCTAGCAACTCTACACCCTTCCTAAAATGAGGCTTCCAGACCTATACACACAGTACTCAAGGTGTGGCCTGACCATTGCCTTATACAAAGGGATAATCATCTCCTTATCCCTGTTCACAAAATTCCTGTATATATTGACAAGACACCATGAGCTACTCTTGCAGACCATCTGCACTGCTCAGAAAACTTCATATCTGACTGCATAATTACCCCCAGGTCTCTTTTGTTCTCCACTACCCTGAGTGTAACACCACCCAGTTGGTACATTTCTCTGGGCTTACTGCTACACACATCAAGTACTTTGCGTTTGTCAATGTTAAACTTCAGTTGCCACTTCTCAGCCCATCTACCCAACTTTTCCAGATCCTGTGTTTCAGCAGCATACTGTCATTACTGTTTTTCACAACCCTGCCAACCTTTGCATCATCTGCAAAGTTGGACATTAAGCCTGATTGATAAATATACAAAAATATTTATTATATATTTATCAATGATAAATATATCATTGATAAATACACAAAACAACATTGGGCCCAACACTAAATGCTGAGGGACACCACTAATAACATTAGTCCATGTAGAGCAGTATCCAGATTATACACCAGCTGCTGTGCTTGCCTCTAGAGAGTTACCAATAGGATCATTCTAGTGAACTATCTAGTGGTCAGCTTGCTGAAATTGTTTTAAAGCTATATCCTCAAAATGTAAGGAAGATTGTCATACTGCATGATAGAAGAGATAGAATTGCTGGAGCTTTGATCTGAAAACTAAACATAGGTTTCACCATTGCAAGCCTCCAATAAGAAAAGTTGTGATATTGCAGTAGTTGATGAGAGCCATCTACCACCTGATATTGTCTGATGAACTGGGGGGAAGGGGGCATTCCTGTGTGGTGCAGATACTAACCCTAAAATAAAGTATGGATTAATTAATAAATTACTTGTCATATGCAGTGAAGTGCAGTTTATCCATATTTTATTTTTTTATTTATGATTATTTACCTAATGTTTTTTTGCATTGTTTGTGATATTAACAATATAAAATTTTAAATTTTTCAGTCACAAAATGAAATGTGAGATGTTAGAGAGAACAAAACGACTGAAAATGGCAAATCTTATAAACTCCTATTGGAAAAAAAAAAAAAAAAATGAAGCAGGACTAGAATAATTTACATCATTTGAAGACTTCCTAGAGTTGAATCAATCTAAAATTTATCATCACTAATCACTGGTATGTTCAATAACAAGAAGAAAAATTAAAGTTCAAAGCTTAGTGAAAATCACAAACTGCTCAGGCACATAACTAAAAGAAACCATATATGCAAACACCATACATGTCATCTGATATAAGAACTGAACCTAAATATTCTGAAATAGTACTTTCTCTTGGATGATGACATTTTAATCATTCACAGAAAAGTTGATTTATAATAGAATGCCTCTACTTGATAGATGGTTGAAAGTGAAAAAGATCTGGGGGTAATTGTGCAATTAAATATGAAGTTTGCTGAGCAGTGCAGAGGGGCTGCCAGGGCAGGTCGTGGAGTCTTGTCAATGATATATAGGAATTTTGCTAGAAGGGACAGGGAGGTGATTATCCCATTATACAAGGAAATGGTCAAGCCACACCTAGAGTACTGTGTACAGGTCTGGAGGCCTCATTTTAGGAAGGATGTAGAGTTGCTAGAATGAGTACAGAGAAGGGCAACAAGACTGGTGAAGAGAACAAAGGGGTGCTCTTATGAAGAAAGGCTTAAGTTCTGCAAATTGCAGCTTCTGGAGACTAAACACCTGCAAGGTGATCTGATTGAAGTGTATAAGGCCTTGAATGAATTTAGCAGGCTCAATGCTGATGGGATTCTTCCTCTTGCTCAGATTACAAACCTGAGGGGGCATAGATTCAAACTGAGGAAAGACAGTTGTAGAATAGATGTCGGAAGTTTGCCTTTAGCCAGTGGGTAGTTGATTGCTGGAAAAACTTCCATCTGCTGTTGTGGAAGTTGATAAATAAATATGATGCTGATGCTGTATAAGCTGGCTTTCTTGCATCATGTGCCATTGCTAATGTTAATCTAGTTGCCTCTACTCTGCCAGAAAGTAAGTGGCAGGAATCCAAGTAGTGTGTATGATGGAGGGCATTTTCGAGGGCACATTATGTCAAGGAGCCAGGTATATTCTTGCTGTGTGTGTGAATGATACCATATCCTAAAATTTCATTACTTCATACAACATGGCCCTCTCTACTTCTACTTGGCTACTGAATGCATTACGAATAGTCAAACTATAGAACGAACTTATTTTGTGAAAAGATCTAAAACTCTCAAAAAACTTCCTCATTCATATCACAAATATATGTGGTCCCACTCTGAATCTCAATGATGTCCATTTTTACTTAGTCTGCCAAACGTCACTTACTTTTTTTGACAGCATCACAAGTTTTTGGGCTCCTCTGTAGCCAGGTGGGAAGGAGCAGCAGTGCGTAGCACATGCTTCTTGATTAGACCGGGGTTCGAGCCCGTCATCACCAAATACAGAGGATGCGGAAAGGTCAGGGAATGACCACCGCATATTCCCGGAGCAATATGGCCTTAGTTGCTAATGCTCCTAAAAACCAAATAACAACAACAACAACGACAACAAGTTTTTGGTTGCTTCAACCATTGCTCATCTAAGTTGTCCTAATTACCCTCTCTTTGTAGAAGTAGAGAAGTCATCCTCTCTACTTCTACTTGGCTACTGAATGCATTACGAATAGTCAAACTAAGAGAATGAACTTATTTTGTGAAAAGATCTAAAACTCCCAAAAAACTTCCTCATTCATATCACAAATATATGTGGTCCCACTCTGAACCTCAATGATGCCCATTTTCACTTAGTCTGCCAAATGTCACTTACTTTTTCTGAGAGCATCACAAGTTTTTGGTTGCTTCAACCATTGTTCATCTAAGTTGTCCTAATTATTCACTATACAATTCCCTTTGCTTCAAAGGTGGTACTTGTGTATATGACTGTTTTGATATTCTCTGTCAGAGACAGTAATTTGGAATATCCTCTTTTTGATCTTCTCTGGCTGAAAATACCTCTTCCCCATTCTGTCAAATTCATCTGTTAACTCTGTTTTTCTCCAAACTCCATTAATCACTTGGAACTTTTTGACTTCCTTTCTTTGAAAATTGACTTTCTTCTATTTATCTTTCCTAATGGTGGGGTAATTTTACTTGATGATTTTAATGTTCACAACTGCAACTGTCTTCCATTTTCTAATCACATGGATAGCTGCCCAAGATACTGAGGGTTTTGCAAATAATAATGACCTTGTACATTTTTCATTTATCTACCAGACACATCCAGCACTGTTGATCTTTTTCTCATGAACAACACTTCAAAGTACATAATTGAGGTGAGTGGTCCTCTAGTCATCTCAGATCACAACTTGCTAATGGTCTTTTCTCCACTGGAGGCTTTCTCTTGTAGCATTTCTCAGTCTTGTGTTGTTTGTCATTGCAAGAATATGAAATGGGATGATCTGCAAGATATTTATTCTTCCTTGGTTGTACTGCATTTTTAAATCTTGTGATGTCAATATTTGTTGAGATTGTGTCTGCGAACTTTATTCTTGTAGGGATGAAGTCCTTTATTCCACACTCCACCTTAAAATCTCATTCTTTATCTAATCCTTGATTTTCCAATAAGTGTGCTAAGGCTGTTCAAGAATGTTGCATATCACAATTGGCTTGCATTCAAATCTTCAGGTTCATTTTCTGCATATACTAAAGTTTACAACAATTCAAAAGTAGCTATTAATCAGTCCAAACTAGATTTTGAACTAAAACAGACCAGTTACTAAGACAGAGTAACAAATTTCTCTCTCTCTCTCTCTCTCTCTCTCTCTCTCTCTCTCTCTCTCTCACTCTCTCTCTCTCTCTCTTTCTCTCATCCAATTATTGGTCCATTGCACTTGCCTCTATTCTTTCCAAAGTAATGAAGAAAACCGTTAATCACCAACTCCTAAACTAACTATCTTGAAACTTTCCACTTGATAATTGCCAATATGGATTCCACCAGTATTATTTCATTGGCCAATAATTTATTCACAGATATGGTTTGACATATCTATGAATAAATTCTGTGGAATAGAAAAGTTTGGTGAAACTCAAGCAGTTGCCCTTGACATTTCTAAGACTTTTAATCATGTTTGACATAAAGGTCATCCAAAAAAGCTCCCATCTTATGGGCTGCTGACGGTTTTTTGCAATTGGATATCCATTTTTCTCTCTGACTACTCTCTCTCTGGGTGTTAGTAGAGGGGTCTCTGCATTCTGACTTCTCTACTAATGCTCAAGGTCCAATCCTTTTTCCCACTCTTTCTCTATATATTAAATAAACTCTTTCTTGTATATTAAATGACCTTCTTCCACTTACTGGAAATCCTATCTATAGTTTTGCTGATGATAGCACATTGCACTTTACCTTCTGGTTTGAGATACTCTGCTGTGCTGCACAAACCGCTTCAACTACTCAAATACCCACCAGTTTTTAAAAAGGTTGATCTCGAGGTAATCCAAATGTGGAAAAGGTAACTTAGTAAAAAATTCACTCCTTCTATAATGACTTGTCTTTCATATCACAAAAAAGAGTCTACTGCTCCTATGCTTTTCTTCATTTACACTAATATTTCAAGACAGGATCATTTCTCTCTTAGAGATTACTGTGACTTTTAATCTCTGTTAGTATAAGAACGTAAATATTGCTTCCTCTGCATCCAAAAAAAATAAGATTTCTTTTTCTCACTCAGCATTAGTTTTCTTCTAACTACTCACTCTGTACTAATCTTACATCTGCCCTACTATTGAATATTCTTCCAACATCTGGAGGATGGTGCCATTTAAACCTCTCACAAGTTTCTGGATCCACTGAAAAGAGGGCATAATTAACGACCCATCTCTCTTACAAAGTCTCTCCACTTTCTGAATCATAGACAATCTGTTTCTGCTGCATGCCTTTCTATAAATACAGTAAGTGCTGGTTATAGTGATCACGTTTTCAAATTGAATTTTGATTTTAATAAACGGTGATTCTAATAAGCGAAAATTGACAAATATTATCCAGAGGCTATAAAAATAAAGATATAAAGCACAAATTTACACTTTATTACCAAAAAAGGTTTATTACCAATTAAATATGTAAAAATCAGAAGAATATTATCCACAGATTAGCAAAATGAAAATAAATATGTACTTACATGAATAGTTTAATTAATATACATATTAATTAAACATAACACTTTGTAATATGATTATAATTTAAAATAGTCACTTATTTTAGATTGCTTTAAATTATTACTACAAAGTCTATTTATAGATTTTTCAATATTGTATAACAGTCTATATTCACGATTACCTGCACCAGTTTCTTCCAACATTCTCCTCAGGATGGCTATAGCTTCACAAGTTTCCTGTTTTGTAACTGGAATTTGTTCAGGTTCATCTTCATTTTTCTCCTCCTCCTTGACGAAATTATCAGTAACAGATTGGGCAATTTCTTCATCTGTTAAAGCTGTAGTAACTCGCCCATCATGAATAATTAATCCACATTTTTTGAAACAGTTGCTAATGCAGGTTTCGGAAACTTCATTCCAGGCACTCATTGTCATATGAAGTGCATCTAGAACTGCTTTGCGATATCGGATGATGTTCCCAAACATTCATCCATAGACTGGATGATTCTTTGCCGGATATGATTCATATCCGATCTATAAAAAGCCTTAAAGGTTTTTATTAGTCCCTGGTCAAAAGGTTGAATCAGTGATGGTATTTGAAGGTAGAAAAACTAATTCAAAAACTCATTCCAAAGTTGACTTTCAAAAACTAGTTTTTGAAAGTCAACTTTGGAATGAGCTGGGCAGTTGTCCAAAAACAATACAATTTTTTTGTTTTTCTCATCCAATTTCAAATCCCATTTATGAAGATAAACTTCAAATAAAGAAGCTGTCATCCAAGCATTGGTATTATTGACATATTCAACAGTTTTACTCCTTTAAAACATCTAGGCGATTTACTCTTGCCTGTAACTAATGGCTTCATCTTGATTGTTCCCATCATGTTGCATGTTAAAACTGTAATCCTGTCCTTGATCTTCTTTCCTGCAGACGCAGAGGAATTTTTAAAAATCATGTAGTGGTCTGGGATAGCTCTGTAGTACAACCCTGTTTCATCTGTATTAAAAATATCTTCAGGATTATAAGTGCTTATCACAGTTTGCCAAGAAATTTTCAATCAGGTGTCAACTGCAGAACCATTGGAATCCTGTTTTTCTCTGTGAAGTTTTTTGTTAACAATATCATGCCTCTCCTTACATCTTGTCACCCAACCATCTGTCACCTTAAACTCGTGTTTAATGTGTGAGGTGATTTTTACAATTTTGATAAAGATGACTGAGGCACTCCTAATTTTACTGCCGCTTCCCTTTGAGACCTGTTGCCTAAGTTAAATTTATTGTACATTTCTATAATTTGTAACTTATCTTTTACACTCAAATTCACTCTTTATGTTCACTGATATTTTTTTTTTTTTTTTTTGTAGTAAAATTTAAAACACGGTAAAAAGATAAGCATTGATCAATAACAAAGCACATGGCATACACAAATTGGAACTAACATGACACACACACACAAGTGAGAAGAATTTTAGATATAGAAATGAAGAGCAGATTTCAGCAAAGGGGAAACACATTTCACCATAATAATGTGAAAACACAGAATTCCAGCTATCGGTGTTATTGCAAATGAATAAGATCGAGTTTACTACCTGTTTATTGCACTAACAGAAAAACCCAATAAACTGGAAATTGCAAATTGTAGCCGAAAAACCAAAAAACATAACAACAAAAATATGACCTGTCCATCCCCTCTAATAGTTTGTCTAGTTCTTCCTTGAAATTTATTCAGAGTACCCATTTCCAGACCACCCAATGAAAGCCTGGCCTAATATTCAAATACTCCTTGGCTAAAGACAAACTTCTGCACATATATCCTGCAACCATTCTTTTTCAATTTTAATTTATGGCCCCTCATGTGTGTGTGTGTGTGTGTGTGTGTGTGTGTGTGTGTGTGTGTGTGTGTGTGTGTGTGTGGTCTGAGCTTACTTGATCCATTCAAAGCCATAAACACTCAGAAATTGGGGATGAGGAGTTTCAATGTGGTATATGCAGTGCATTTGGATAGGGAAAATAGAAAGGGTGTTGGAGCCATGCTTCTTATGCAAAGGGATCTTAGTGTGAAAAGAGCTTTTGCTGAATCAGAAGTTATGCCTGCCAGCAGAGGATCTGTGTTGTGTGAGTTAGTTGGAAGCAAAGGTATAATGAGAGTGAGAGTAATCTATCAGCCAGAAGATTGTGACAAATACGATGAGAGTCTCTATATGCAGATTGAATGGGTGAGAAAGTGTGAATGTCTGATTATGGGTGACTTCAGTCTGCCTCTAATTGATTGGAATAAGAGGGAGAGAAACCCACAATGGAGAACAAAATTTTTGAATAAACTAGATGATTATCATTTGTACTGACATGTTAGAGAAAATATTAAGGGTAAGAATATTCTAGAGCTCATCATTACTCATGAATCAGATGATAACACAGGGCTTTTAGTAACAAAACAAGCAGTTAGAAATGAAGTTGTTAGTTGAAAGATGTAAAAATATGTTGTAGTAGTCAAATGTAAAGACACAGGTTTTACTTTTAGAAAAGGGATTGTGATGGTTTAAGATGCTACAAAGCATCTATGGATTTCAGAGGGAGGAAGAATATATTAGAATTGCGGAATACCTTTAAAACAATAATCATAAAGCCATGAACACCTATGAAGCCTGCAGCAGCTACAAGTTGGTCTCTAACACTACCACAAATAAGGTTAGGGTGACTAAGGTCAACTATGAGAAAGCACTGGCTAAGAAAGCAAAGAATGGAGATTAGGAATTGTCATGTAAGTGAATACAAATGAGAAGAAAATGAATGAGATTAGACCCTTGTGTAGGGTGTCAAAGTCTTATATAGCCCAGCTGATGAATTAAGTAAGTACTCTGCATAGATTTTTGCTGATGAAAGGCCTTTCGTGTGTGTGTGTGTGTGTGTGTGTGTGTGTGTGTGTGTGTGTGTGTGTGTGTGTGTGTGTGTGTGTGTGTGTGTGTGTGTGTGTGTGAAATCGTGAAATTAATGATTTGAAATTGCAGAAGTTTATTTATTAGAAAAACATTGAAGGCAAGTAAGGCTCCTAGAGTTGATGGCATATACTGAGTAATTCTGAGGGATTTTGCCAGAAAAGTGCATTAAACCATTGAGATTAATTATGGGAGCATCTTTGGATTGGAGAAATGCCATGTATTGCCAATGCATAAAGGCGGTTGTAAGAGTAAGTTGGTAACTAAAGACCAGTTAGTCTGACTTTAGTTTTAGGGGAAACCTTGGAGAAAGTGATTAAGATTGTAACATAGGGACATTTAGATAAAAATGGGATTATAAAGGAAACACATTTTTTGTCCTTTTTAATCCTAATTTTTTTATTGAAGGAAAATTATATTTAATGAACCTGGTAAGCTATTTTGGCACAGTTATTCATGAGCTGGATGCAGGGGAAGTTCTCTGTGCATTGCAGGGAACAATTCTAACATAGTTTATTTGCATTTTATTATGGAATTTGACTTAGTCCCGCATCAAACATTACTGAATTAAGCTGAACACAGTGCAGTTAGTGGAAAGATTCTGTGATGGATTGCAGGATGGGTACAGAGCAGAAGGCAGAGGGCTGTGATTAATGATATTCTTCAGATTGGTGTAACATCAGAAGTGGCGTTCCCCAAGGATCAATTCTTGTTTTTGAAAATTAGAAATTTTCATAAACAACATTGATGAAGGGATAGAGCACACGACCTAAAAATTTGCAGATGATATAAAGATTAGGAAAGTTGGTAAAGATTAGTGCCAGGTAGTATTCCTTCAGGAGGACTTAAACAAGCTTCAAAATGGTCAGAAAAGTGGCAGCAAAATGTAAGATTCTTATGCTTTGTGAAAAAGCAACCTCAAAATGACTTATATTCATGGTGGGATTGAATTAAAACCAGTAGACAAAGAAAGGGATCTGTACAAAGTTATAATACAGGTGGATATGAAGTTCTTTGAGCATTGTAAAAAAGTGGTCAGGAAAGTGATGAGATCATGGTGGTGTCCTGTCAATGATTTATTGAACAATAACCTGGAGAGATAAGAGGTCATAATCTCATTGTATAAAGCAATTGTAAGGCCATACTTGGTATGCACTGTCCAAGTATGGAGACTTTATCTAAAAAAAAATTTGAACTTCTTGGAAAAGTCCAAAGACAGGCAACTCTCATGGTGAGATTGGCAAAAGAATAACCATAAAGTATGATGACTGGTTGTGGCACATGTTCGGACTGGTTTGAAAGAGAGAGAGAGGGAGGAATTATAGAAGTCAATTCAGAAGAACAGTGCCAATGTAAGTATCTATAGAAACGGTATGCAAGCAGAAACAGCACGTCTATGAGACGGAGAGTGAAGAGATTGTAAGAGACAGGTCATTAATTAACCAAATTACCCTCTTTTGAATGGAGTCTAGAAGCCTGTTTCCACATCTTGGGCACTGCCCCAGGTGGAACAATATTCCATGGTAGGGAGGATTTGAGATTTGTATAGAGTGAGTAGCTGTTTAGAGAAAAGTAATGTAAGAAAAGTAATGCAAAAGAGAAAACATGGTTTTTTAGATGCATAGGAAGCAATATTTGTGATGTGCTTATGCCAATAAAGCTTGGAAACCAGGCATTTGGGGGGGGGGGTCTGATTGACTTTTATGAGGTTGTGAAAGGATTATTAAAATGAATGAAGGTGAAATTTTCACTGTTATAAAGAATTCCAGAACTAATAGTTATAAATTGAAATTTAGGGGGAAAGGAAGCTTGTAGGAAGTGTTCTTTAAGCCAGTGATTTGTTGATTACTAGAACAAGTTGTCTCTGCAGGTAGTGTAAGCTGACAGTTTGAAGAAATTTGAAGGTCAGCTGGATAGTTACCTATGTGAGGAGGGAAGTACGTAATTTGTATATTTTTTTATCTACCTTTTACATGTGTGTGTTTTTTTTTTTTTTTTTTTTTTGCTGTTGCAGCAAAAGCCTCTGGCTTTCTGGGATTATATGACTAATAGTACAACACTGGATGGAAACCTGGTCCAATAATAAAATACCCCCAGATAAAGGCAAACTTCTGCACATCTATCCTGCAACCATCCTTCTGCAATTTGAATTTATATCCTCATGTATAGTCTAAGTAGGAGCAATGATGCCATCAGTGTTGTGTACTCAAGTCATTCAAAGCCTTAAACAATGTGATCAGATTTCCTCTCAGGCACTCTCTACAGATGCTGCAATTTTCTGAACCAATGTCTTGGTAAGAGATCCCTGTTGTTCTTCTGACTAACCTTATTCCTCTTCTCTGCACCCTTTCCAACAGAACCATATTGTTCATACAATGAGGTTTTCAGACCTATATGTAATACTCAAGATGTGGACTAATCATTGCCTTGTGCAATAGCATAATCACCTGCTTATCCCTACTGAAAAAATTCCTGTATATTCTTGACAAAATTCCCATGGGTTTCCCTGCCAGCCTGTCTGCTCTGCTCAGGAAACTTCATATCTGACTGCACAATTATCTTCATGTCATTTTCATTCTTTGCTACCCTGAGTATGGTACACAAGTTGGTATGTTATTCCGAGATTACTATTATCTGTATGCAGTACCTTGCATTTGTCAATGTTAAACTTCAATTGCTGCTTCTGAGAATTATGCCTAATTTTTCTTGATCTTGTAGCAGCAGCATATCTTGATTACTGTCTTTAACAACACTACCAACCATTATATCATCTGAAGGCTTAGACATTAAGTCTGCTATGCCTTCATCAATATCATTAATAAATACAGAAAACAACAGTGGGATCAGCACTGAAACTCTGGGGAACTGCACTAATAACAGTAGTCTTAAGACGAGCAGTTCCCATTCATCACCATTCTGACTCCTACCAGTCAACCATCCCTTTATCCTTAGTAATAATCTGCCCCAATGCTGTGTTGCTCCAATTTAAACAGCAGTATTTCTTGTGGAACAGTATCCAAAGCTGTCATGAAATCTACATTAGCATTAGTAGAGGCACGCAATGCAAGAAAGGATGCTTATGCAGCATCAGCCAAAAAAAAAAAACCTCCCATTTCACCCCTCCATTCGTTTCAAATGCCTGTCCAGCTCAGCCTTAAATTTATTTAGGCTGTTAGCTTCCACAACAAAAGATGGAAACCTGTTCCACCAATCAACTACTCACTGGCTAAAGGCAAATTTCTGCACATCTATTCTACAACTATTTTTTCCTCAATTTGAAACTGTGCTCCCTCAGCTTCTTGGTCTGAGGAAGAGGAAGAATCCCATCAGCATTCAGCTTGCTCAACCTATTCTAGGCCTTATACAACTCAAGCAGATCACCTCGCAGGTGCCTACTCTCCAGGCACTGCAATTTGTAGAACTTAAGCCTTTCTTGGTAAGAGCACCCATTTGTTCCCCTCCCCAATCTTGCTGCCCATCTTTGTACCCGTTCTAGCAACTCAACACTTTCTTAAAATGAGGTACTCTAGGTGTGGCCTGACCATTGCCTTGTATAACGGGATAATCACGTCTCTGTCCCTGCTAGCAAAATTCCTATATATTATTGACAAGACTCCATGACTTGCCCTGGCAGCCTGTCTGCACTGCTCAGCAAACTTCATATTTGACTGCACAATTACCCCCAGGTCTTTTTCACTTTCCACTTCCCTGAGTTTAGTACAACATAGTTGGTACGTTTCTCTTCGGTTATTGCTACCCATATGCAGTATTTTGCATTTGTCAATGTTAAACTTCAGTTGCCACTTCTCAGCCCATTTTCCCAACTTATCTAGATCCTGTTGGAGTTGCATACTATCTTTACTGTCATTAACAACCCTGCCAACCTTTGTATCATCTGCAAACTTGGACATTAAACCCGATATACCTTCATCAATATCATTGATAAATATATAAAACAACAATGGGCCCAACACCGAACTCTGGGGAACTCCACTAATAGCATTTGTCCACGAAGAGCAGTGTCCACTGATTATCACTCTCTGTCGTCTCCCACTCAACCATCCCTTTATCCATTTTAGCAATGTACCCTTAATTCAAGTACAGGTCAATGTTGAAAAAAAGTTGTGGGTTAGGGTTGAATGTGAAAGTGTCATCAATTCTGCCCAGACACGATACGAGGGAGTATATGATGAGAGCCTTGTCGATCAATTCAGCCCTGGAGGGATTGTGCAAGACTCGAGGGGTAGAATTTTTTTCAGCCTGTTCTGTGCTTGTTGACAGGAGAGACTGCTTCTACAGGGATGGGGTACACTTAAATAGAAAGGGTGCAAGAATATTTGCTGATGCTATCAAAGCAGGGTTAGGTGGGTCAGAAAACTGCTAGCTTGGGGGAATGCACATACTAAAAGGTTAACAGTGGCAGCAGGCAGAGGTAAAAATGATTCTTGCACTGCTTCAATTAGAATGAGCAGCAGCCTGGAAAGCAAGGTAATGGAGATTTCCAGGACTGTTGGTGGTCATAGTGGAACAAGTAAATACATGGGCTGTGTTAGGGTAACCAGGAGTAGGAACAGGTACATGTATAATTGCATGTACAGCAATGCTAGGAGTATAGTTAATAAATTTGATGAGTTTGAAGTGCTAGTCAAGACATCAAAGGCAGATATTATTGGGACATCACAGACATGGTGTCACACAGATATAAGCAGTGCAGAATTGGAATTTGGGGAGTACAATGTGTACAGGTAGGATAGACAGGACAGGAAGGGAAGAGGAGTTATGTTGTTAGATAAGAAACACATACAATCTAAGGAAGTGCATCCAATTGATGTTTGTGGACAATGCAGTGTCGACTCTGTTTGGTGTGGAAATAAGCACTGGGAAAGGAAAAATGAGAGTAGCTGTGTGTTATAGGCCTAATGAATCTGATGAGTATAATGAGAAATTGTGCAGAGAATGTCTTATAATGGGAGATTTTAACTTTCCAGATATTGACTGGAACTTGTGCATTTGTCACTTGCACACTAGCAAGAATTTTGTGGATTTATTGGATGACGGTTTTCTACAGCAACATGTTCGAGAGGCAACCAGAGGGAGTAATACTCTTGATCTGATTATTAGCAGTGATTATTCATGCATTAAGAATTTACAGATAAAAGAACCACTGGGTGACAGTGATCATAATGTACTGATGTGGGAATTACTTAAAGATCTAACTACTCAAGGCTAAAGGGAAGGGCTTTTGCTTTCGTAAAGGTGACTACAGAGGTCTCAAACAGTTTTTATAAATTCTGTACAGTGGGATCAACTGATGATGTTACCAACGTTGAATTCTAAATGGGAAGCCTTCAGGGACTTAATTTTGGTGGCTACTAGGCTTTTCATTCCAACTAAGAAATATTTTTCAAGGTTTAGGCCTAAATGGATGTCAGATGAATTAATGAGGTTTGTGGCAAAGAAGAAAAATGTATGGGATGCATATAAAGTATCAGTTGACACAGCAGACTATGGCAGGTATAAACTAGTCTGTAATCAAGTCACAAAGGAGGTTAGGCAGGCTAAGGCAGATTACGAGAAATCTTTGGCAAAGGATGCAAAGAAAAACAGCAAAGATTTCTTTACTTGTGTAAACTCTAGAAAGAAAGGAATGAATCAGCTTGGACCACTTAACATAGATGGGTTGACTATTGATGATCATGCTCAGGTAGCTGATAAACTGAATGAGTATTTTGCATCTACATTCACACATGAGAAGTAATTCAATGAGGGGAGTGCCAGACGTTTATCAAACGCTAACAGGGAACTAAGTGATTTTGTAATAGCTGAGAGCAAAGTGGAGGAGAAATTGTTCAAGTTAATCATAAGGAAGGCAATCTGGGATGGACGGGATCTATCCAGTTATATTAAAGGAGGCAGCAAAGGAAGTAAGCAAACCCTTAGCCATAATTATGAGAGCTTCTTTGGACTCAGGGGAGGTCCCCATGGACTGGAGGTATGCAAATGTATCACCAATTCACAAAGGGGATTCAAAAGGTGACACAAGTAACTACAGACCTGTTAGTTTAACTTGTGTTCCAGGGAATATAATGGAATTACTAGTTAAAGAAGCATTGCAGGATCATCTAGACAAGACTGCAGTAATAGTTAAGACACAGCATGGGTTTGTTAAGGGGAGGCTTTGTCTGAACAATTTGATTGGATACTATGATGTGGTCACAAAGGAACTGAATTTTGATATCATATACAGGTTGACCGTCACTAATCTGGCAGCACTGGGACCTGTGTGGTGCCGGATTAGTGAGTTTGCCGGATCACCGGTGGTTACTTTAGCACATACAGTTTACCAAACAGCTAACCACCTCATCCTACCTTTAACACGTTGACTGTCAAGCTAGTTTAAGAAAAAAATTCCCCAGGGGCCAAAAAATATTTAGCAAATAATTTGATTAGTAATTCTAAAATAAATATTGCAATGTTAGCATTGTCATTTTTTCGCTTAAAAAATAACAAAAAAAAGTCTTTTTTTTTTTTTTTTTTTTTTTTTTTGTCGCATATATGTGGCCCAGTAGGTTACTTTATTTCTTGAGAAGCCGTGTCGGCCACATATGTGTGACGCTATTACGGCATACATATGAAGGTCGTTTGTGATTAGTTTATTGCACATGCGGCGAGTGTTGCGATAAAATAAACTCTCAAACGTCGCAATAAGTTTGTCAGTATTGTTAGAGATTTTGTGAAAACAAGTTTGTTAGTGTGCGCTGTATTATCCATCATATTGTGTTGTTTTTCTGCAAGTTTGTTGTAAAAAAAAAAAAAAATCTAAAAAGAAATGGCTAAAAGAAAATTACTAAAATAAGAGGAACTGAGAGAATTTTCTGGAATTTACAATTAAGCAGAATTATACTTCTCACAGACACACCGCTGTCGAGTTTTTTCAGAAGTTCAACTTTATCTGTTATGGACAATGTACGGTGTTTGCGCTTTACACCACGAGAGGAACTTCCTTTATGCATTGGAACCATGGCTGAGGCTAAATATGAACAATAAATGCAGAAAAACAAGTGGGAATGGCTTGCCAGTGTTTACAAGTTTGCTCCAATAGATGATGCTGCAACCAACGGCACCAAAACAGTGGCAGGTGGGAAATTTGAAATTACTTTCGTGGAAATTGTGTCTGAATTAGTGGTGAAGCTTTCCTGAAATCCAAGTACAGGTCGACCATCGTTAATCCGGCCACCAGTAATCCAGGTTCACCACTAATTCAGACACAATTTCCACGAAAGTAATTCCACGAAAGTAATTCAACCCTAACCCACAACTTTTTTTCAACATTGACCTGTACTTGTTGAGTAATTCTGCAGATCTCTTACTCTTAATGTCGTTAGTTCCAATGTGTACAACAACATCACCTTTTGTGCCCTTAAAAGATATCTGCTCTACAACATCATCAACATTTGCCCCTGCATGGCATACCCTGGTCCTGTTCCATCTATCCTTCTTGCATAATATATTTCTTGTCTCTCTGACAATAGAGTCACCAACAATAACTAGTTACTTTTGGGGCAGCATATTCTGCCTTGGAGATTGCCTCTGTTTAGCCTGATGCACAGGAGTGAGCTCTTTCATTGAGTTGGGCAGCTGAGTGCTTGATGGGCCCCTCATATTAATTTCTTTGAGGGCATTTACTCTACACCTCAAGCTCTCACACCCATCAGAATGGTGAGTTGATGCCTAATTTCTTGACACTCTAAACACCCTAGCACACACACACACACACACACACACACACACACACACACACACACACACACACACACACACACACACACACACACACACACACACACACACACACACACACACACACACAAGGGCATTCTCCTTGGCTAGATCATGTCCTGTTTTAGAAAGGTTGGCAAACATTTCGCACATTTTTTGAGACTGTGATGCATTGGAGAATCATCGCCTTCATTTCTCCCCTGAGTTACAGCACTCTCACTAGTCTGTGATCTTTGCTTCGCAGCTCAAGTCTGGGTCATGATTTCTGTTTAAATACAATTTAATTAACAATGAATTTTAATAAGATTAATATTATTTTTAATTAATTGATAATACTATAATAATCTAACAGATTCCTAATACAGTGCTTTGTATTACGCTATCTAGTTTTACTTTATACCTTATGATATCAGTTAGAGATACGTATGCATTAAGCTATTTCTTATCGACTACAATATGGCGGCTAGTTCAACAAAATTGGTGCCAATATGCCGGGAGTCATAACTTCCAAAAATGGCTGGTTAAATTTAAAATAAGCAGCTAACACATGCTATTAAACCTATTTAATATCTCTGTAAAACACAATGTACTACATTCATTAATGAAGAAAATGGTAAAAATTAAAAATACTTATCCCTTTACAGCAGCCAAAAATCCACCAACTTTTTCTAAGACAAGCAGTTCCCATTCATCACCACTCTGTCTTCTCCCAGTCAACCATCCATTTATCCTTAGTAGTAACCTGTCCGCAATGCTGTGTTGTTCCAATTTATAAAACAGTCTTTTTTGTGGAACAGTATCAAAAGCTTTCATGAAATCTACGTATGTAATGTAAAAATTATTTTTTTGTATTGTGTTCCTTGTTGCTACATCACATCATATTAGCCAATCAGTTTGGTTAGATGAAATCATTTCTTAAAAAAGCCATGCTATGATTTTGCCATATAACTGCATTCCTGTGTAGATGATCTTGCATTATTTCTTTAACCAGCGACCTTCTTTAACAAGTGACCTCATTATTCACTCTGAAACAGAAGTCAAGTTATAGTTCTGTAATTACTCCCTTCACTCTTTGATGCTCCTTTGCAAATTGGGGAGACTTTCACACATCTACAATTCTTAGGGACCTCCCCTGAATCCAAGTATGCTCTCATAATTATGGCTAAAGTTTTGCTTACCCCTTTTGCTGCTTGTCTTAATATAATCAGATAGATCTCATTTGTCTGAGGTGATTTTAATTAACCTTTTTGATGGTGCTATTTGTTCTAGAGTAATGCAATATCAGGAAACTCACTGTGAAAGCAAAATTAGTTCGCTGTGTGCAGTATTATCATTGCCCAAATTAAATGTTTAAATGTTTTTAATGTTGCTGGCCAAAAAATACACGACAGGAAAATACAGTTATCTTCCCCCAAAATATTTATATAATTTCAATAAGGCAAAATGGCATTAGCTCTTTAATAATTTTGAAGCTCTAACTGTGTACAGGTAACCCTTGTATAACACGGTAGTTTGGTTCCTACAAAATCTCGTGTAATGAGAAACCATGTTATATAGGACTAAGAACCAGTACAAAAAGTGGGGTTATGTTCCAAAAGCTAACAAAAATACACCATTTTTTTTAACTATCGAAAACTTAATTTTTATAGTAGTAATAACTTAATATTTTTATAATAGTAGTAACTTAAATAGTAATAACTGATTAAATCTTACCTTACAAACTGTGATATTTATATGTCAGATAATGTATGTTCATTTAATTTTCTTCCTCTTCATTGCTGCTAAGCACAATTCTGCAGCATCTAGATTTTGTATACCTTCTGTTCTCTGTAAAAGTCATGAACTATACGCTTCGAAGTCACAATTTTTTAAGGTCTCAAACAAGCAGAAGTTCAATAGCACAGAATCTAGGGATTTCCCAACAAAATACAGTGGTTCCCCACTTTAAATGATACACAAAAATTGTAAGAATATTTTCCAGTTAGCAAAATAAAAATAAATTTCCACTTACATACATAGTTTAATTAATACGTACGGTAATATGTACATGCTAATTGATATTTCTGTTCACTGACCTGACTTTTTTTCTTTTTTTTTTTTGGTTGTAAAATTTAAAACAGTAAAAATGATAAGCAATTAATAACAGAGAACATGGCACGCACAAGTTGCAACAAACATAATACGCACCAGTGAGATACAGAGTAATGAGTTTCTGAAAATTTTTTATGTTTTTTATATGACTGAAGAGTAAACACATTTCACCATAATAACGTGAATTACAGCTATCGGTACTATAGCAAATGCAAGAAGATCAAGTTTACTACCCATTTATAATTGATTACACTAACAGAAATACCCAATAAACCGGAAACTACAAATTGTTTTTATTGTTTTATGGTAGTGACCTCCAGAAATGTGCTTTAGAAAAATACCGTGAAGGTGATAATGACTAGTGAGTCAATAGCAGGGATTCACAAAAAGAAATGGAAACATTGAAAATTACATCTAACATAATAGCAGGGTTTTCCCAGCACAAAAGCTCAAAAATATCATGTTATGCAAGATTTCCCGCAATTCTCAAACCGTGTTAGAGCGAAACTGTATTATATAAGTACCGTGTTGTGCGAGGATTGCCCAATTTATCAGTCGTGTTAGAACGAAACCATGTTGCAGAAATACTGTGTTATATGGGGGTTGCCTGTATAATTAATTTTAATTCCACAACATATCCAAAAATAAAATTTATGCTCTGTGAGATGATACATGTGTACAATGAACAATAATACATGTGTTAACGTACCATACGATACTTATAACTCAATTGAAAGAGTATAATGCTCACACAAAAGATGAATTTTAGCATTGAAAAGCCCATTCTCAAATTTATTCAAAGAAAATTCATGATTCTCAGATAACTAAATCTATGGATAGCAAGTTTTCAAATACACAGGTTATTGTTTATTGGTTGTCAAATACAGCCATTGTAAGAATATTATAATTGTAGTTCCACTTCACCATAAAGTGTGTACACTGTACAGAACAGACATTATACAGCAGTACTAAACATTTTTTCAACCCACCTTATGTCTCTGTGTTGAACAGCTCTGTAATGCCAGTCATGTATGTTGTGTTGGTTTGTGTAGTTATTGACATGTTATCAGAGGCAGTCCCAGGATTTTCTAGAGGTGGAAAAGCTAAATCATTGTTCCCAGGAATCATTATGCTTTAATCATAATATAGCAGTAGAAAAAAATCCTTATTATTTTGATCATACAGGTTGAGGGCTATAGCCCCTACCTGGTACTACTTGTGTACATTGTATTGTATGACTGGCCTCTTAGCAATCAGTAAAAGTCACCCCTGAAAATCTGCTGACTGGCTCTAATCCTTGCCAGGTCTTTGCTCTTGTCCATTCTATCTTCTCTGCAAAATTAAAACACATTTTTTTTTTTTTTTTTAACTAATAGTGATTACCTGCAAGTGAAGGGTAGATAGTGCAGAAGGGGACAAAATGTGCCAGCTCTTTAATTTCTCTGTTTCTCTATCTGCTACCTTGAGATAGACAATGCCAAAGTGAACTTTCCAATTTTTAATTTTCCAAGCAACTGATGTTAGGAAGAGAAATATTATGTTTGATTTGGTTGAAATGAAATTTTCACTGAGCCCTTATTTTCACTCTTAAAATCAGTGAACCAGAAAGCTACAAAGTAGATATAGTGTTGACACCCATAGCAACAATGATATCCTTGTAGCTGAGAATGTCAAACATATGATTAAGATACAATATATGAGGTGATAGAGTCATGCTGTTGGCAGTACAAAGAAATGATGAAGACTGAACCAAAGTTACCAGCAATATTGGTACAGATGGCATGAGAGCTACATAAAGAATTTATTATTGTCGCAACCAATTTATTAACTTTGTCTATGATTTGTTGTCTATGTTGGCAGTACAAAGAAATGATGAAGACTGAACCAAAGTTACCAGCAATATTGGTACAGATGGCATGAGAGCTACATAAAGAATTTATTATTGTCGCAACCAATTTATTAACTTTGTCTATGATTTGTTGAAATGCAGTTAAAAAGAAGTTTATATATGAGTAGAAAATCTTTGATGACATCACTGGAGCGGTGTGGCTCCTGAATATAGAGAATATACAGTGCCTCATTTTTAGGTGCATTAGGATATATGCATAAGTATGTATTGTCTTCACCATGTCTGTCTGTCTCTCTCTGTCTGTCCATCCATGGAACAGAAGGACTCACAATGACTGGATTTTCATGAAATTTTATGTTTGGGATGGCTCAAAAGATCTTGCTGTTTAGCCATCCCAAATTGCATTAAAATCAGACAAATAGAAATTCAGCAATTACTATTTCTTTTTCCCATACTATTTGTATGTGCATGCACAGACTGTCTAAAGATACATTTAAGATACAGATACATATGTATAGATAAAAAAGAGAATTAAAAGTATATGAGAAAGAGCAAATAAATATTAGGCACTTGTAATTGAACTGAATTGGATATGTTTCGAGAATAGAAAACTGGTTTTATTAAGTGTTCTATGAAGTTATAATCTTAGTTATTAATTATAAGAAGATTAATTATAAGAATTAACCTTACTTATTAATATTTTAAATTTTAAATTTTTAAAATTTAAAATATTTCAATTAATTTTAAGAAAAAATGGAATGTAGCTGAATTGTAATGCACTGCATACAATACCTCACTTGAATATTGCATTTTCAGCGTATGTTTCATTGGTCCCTGGAAACTTAAAAGTTTAGAAGTTTCTGGGGGCCAATGAAACACTCACCCCACTAATGTTGAAATCTATCCCTATAAATGAAAGAATATTTCGTGTATAACTCTAGAAAGAAAAAATCAGATTGAGGCCAATTTTCAAATTATGTTGTTCTGTTGGTCCTTGAAAAAATTTCAGATCTACTTGCTATTTTGGAGTCTCCGTATCCAGGTGGGAAGGAGCAGCAGTGCGTAGCACACACTTCTTGATTAGACCGGGGTTCGAGCCCGTCACCACCAAATACGGAGGATGCGGAAAGGTCAGGGAATGACCATCACATATCCCGGAGCAATATGGCCTTAGTTGCTAATGCTCCTAAAAAAAAAAAAAAAAAACCAAAACCCAAATAACTTGCTATTTCACAAGCCCCCCCCCCCCAAAATTTGAAATAAACGAAAGTATGTTTTTGCATTAATCAACAAAGGAAATGCAGATTTCTACCAAAATTTCAACATAATTTTAGTTCAGTTATGAAGTTAGCATTCCTTTCCCAGTTTCCCCTACAGAAATATTATTATATTTCTGTAGAAATAGAAATAGAGCTCTGCCTAAAAATTTCATGCTTAGAATATTTTAGGAATCTTTGTAACAAATTTTCATGACATTAGGTTGACTTATTTTGTTATAAATCATGGATTATTACTATATGTTAACACACACCTGAAATGTAATGTACTGAATACGTTAACTACAATGTTTATTTTTAAGTGCATTTGATCAAAGTCTGTAAGCAGGTTATTGCTGTTGAATTGTAATGTCATGGGCTGAATTAAAGTGGTTAGGTTAAAACTTAATAGTAAGAAATTCTCAATGACATTAGTTCAACAGCTGTCTTATACTTGGGGCAGTTTCTGGAATGGACAAAATTTCCTTTATGGTTTCTCTAATACTTTCAGATGTGCCTCTTGCTTCTGAGAGCAATTTGCAAAAATGTGACTGGAGCCAGCACAGTGACCACAAAAGGAAAGTTTCAATCTGCAGCTCAAAGATGAGTGCTAATAATCTAAGGCTCAAAGCACTTTTGCACTAATGTAAAGTCTCTTGAATTTGTATCTTATGGGATGGCCAGGGAAAAAACAGACTACCACAAAACATAAGACCATATCTGATTCTTCTAGGAACTTCAGTTATCCAGTTTACAGTATTCCTGGACTGAATCAGGAATTTATATATAGTTTTGCATCTTCCTTTATATCTAGTTTTGCCTTGGTATGCCAATTTTTGAAAAAAAAATTATATTTTTTATCTAGAGATCGTATCCAGCACCCTCTTGTTCCCCTCACTAATCTTGTTGCGTGTCTGCTTGCATACCCATTCTAGCAGTTCTACATCCTTCCTAAAATGTGGCCTGATGATTGCCTTATACAATGGGATAATCATCTCCTTATCCTTGCTAGTAAAATTGCTGTAAAAGGCTACAAAATACATATCAGTTTTTACAGTACAATACATTCGTTCTTTCTTCCTTTTATGTTTTCTTTTCTTATGTGCCACTCCGGCTACTTTACCACTGTCCCTAGATAGTTTAATTGAACTAATTAAAAAAATATAAAAAATATATAACTAATTAATTTAAAAATATATGACTATTTTTCTTCATTCTTCTGAGTATATTATGTGGTTTTTGTAATTTTGGCATATCAGGGATATGGTAGCAATATTTATTAATCATTCCTGAGTTACGTAAAACTTGACTTATGCAAGAAGTCCCGGAATGTATCTCTTACATATATTGAGACTTACTATATCAGAAATTAAACAGTAAATTTGATCATATTCTACCAATTTTTGTTGAGTTTTTCTTGGATATTGCTGTAATCAGTGCTGGCCTTAGGTATTTTGGTGCTCCAGGCAGTGACACATCCTGGCACCCTGTAGTAACATATAGATATGCAAACAGATGAAGGAAAGCCCCTATCCCCTTTAAGATTTAGCCAGCTGATGCCCCTAATATCTTAGGCCAGCCCTGATTGTAAGTTTCTAAGAAGCAAGTTTGATTTTAAATTGATATATATGATGACATTTTTAGGATTTTGCTTGTTTTCGACTTTATTGAACATTTCATGGATCCATTGAATTGGGCTGGTATCAAGTATTGGAATGATTTTTTGGCTATATTTTCATCCATTGATCAAGTTATACAACTCATTAATCGTCAACTGCAAAAGGTTATTGGTAAGTTACAAGAGAATTATTTCATATGTTATCTGCATAAAACAAAATGTAATATTACATGAATTAAACTCACAGACAATATTTATTTGATTTAACACTTCCAAGAAAATAACCTTTGGTTATCACAAAATTTCATATAAATAACATGAAAGTAGGTCTAAATTAATATAATTAAACTTATTTTTTTCCTGTAGACAGTTTATTACAGAAGTATACATTGTTTGCTAGAGAGCAACAGTTTCTATTGAAACATTTAAAGTGTTTACTGGCAAGAGAAACAACTAGTGAGTGTTTCTAAATTTCAGACTGATGTGCTATGGAAGTGGAAGTGCAATATTTGTGTTTCCTTTGTAATTAAGAAACAGTAAGAGTACATACCTTATTTTGTGAATTTTGAAATCAAGGGTGTTTAAAGAGTGGAATAAGTAAAATATGAATGTTTTAAGATGCTACTTTTTATTGTGATTGAAAATGTGGCTTCTCAATCCAACAGAATAAGTGAATACTAAAATTTTTCAGAACACATAAAAGGTTAAATTAGCATTAGTTGAGTCATATGATGCAAGAAAGCAAGCTATCAAGTTCATATCAAGATGAACCATCAGCCAAAAAAAAAAAAAAAAAAAAACCCCTTCCCATTTAACCCATCTGGTCACTCCAAATGTTTGTCTAGTGCAGCCTTAAATTTATTTAAGCTCTCTACTTCTATAACAACAGATGGAAGTCTGTTCCGACAATCAACTATCTGTTGGCTAAAGGCAAACTTCTGCACATCTATTCTACAACTGTCTTTCCTCAATTTGAATCTATGCCCCCCCCTCAGGTTCTTAGTCTCAGCAAGCTGAAGTATCCTGTCAGCATTCAGCCTGCTCAAACCATTCAAGGCCTTATACACCTCAATCAGATCACCTCGCAGGTGCCTAGTCTCCAGATGCTGCAACTTGCAGAACTTCAGCCCTTCTTGGCAACAGAAACACTTTGTTCCCCTCACCAGTCCCATTGCCTTTCTCTGTACTCATTCTAGGAGCTCTACATCCTTCCTAAAATGAGGATTCCAGATCTGCATGCAGTGCTGAAGGTGTGGCCTGACCACTGCCTTATACAGAGGTATAATCACCTCCTTGTCTCTGCTAGCAAAACTCCTATATATCATTGACCTGCTCTTGCAGCCCATCTGCACTGCTCAGAGAACTTCATATCTGACTGAACAATTACCCCCAGATTTTTTTATTCTCCACCTCCTTGAGTGTAGTACCGCAGAGTTGATATGTTTTTTGTGGGTTACTGCTACCCATATGCAGTACTTTGCATTTGTCAATGTTAAACTTCAGTTGCCACTTCTCAGCCCATCTGCCAAACTTTTCTAGATCCTATTGCAGTAGCATACTGTCTTTACTGTCATTAACAACCCTGCCAACTCTGTCTTTACTGCAAAGTAGCAACCCTGCCAACATTTGTATCATCTGAAAACTTGGACATTAAGCCTGATATACCTTCATCGATATCATTGATAAATACCCAAAACAACAATGGGCCGAGCACCGAACCCTGGGAGACTCCACCTATAACATTAGTCCATGTAGAGCAGTGTCATCCATTTATTACCACTCTGTGCTGTCTCCCACTCAACCATCCCTTTATCCATTGCAGTAACTTGCTCTTAATGCCATACCACTCCAATTTGTACAGCAGTCTTCCATGTGCAAAAGTATCAAAAGATTTCGTGAAATCCAAGTATATGATATCAAAATTATTTTTAGTATCCAATTCCTTTGTGACCACATTGTAATATCCAATCAAATTGGTCAGACAAGACTTCCCCTTAACAAACCCGTACTGTATCTGAACTATTGCTGCTGTCTTGTCTAGGTGATCCCGTATCACCTCTTTAACCAGTGACTCCATTATTTTCCCCGGAATAGAAGTTAAACTAACAGGTCTATAATTATTTGTGTCACCATTTGAACCCCCTTTGTGAATTGGGGATACATTTGCACCTCTACAGTCCATGAGGGCCTCCCATGACTCTAAGGATGCTCTCATAATTATGGCTAAGGGTTTGCTTACTTCCCTTGCTCCCTCCTTCATTATAACTGGATAGACTCAATCTGCTCCCAGGTGCCTTTTTTACGTTTAACTTCAACAATTTCCCCTCCACCTTGCTCTAAATTATCACAAAATCACTGAGCTCCCTGTTAGAGTTTGGCATTCTCCTCTTTGAATAACTTCTCCTGTGTGAATGTAGATGCAAAATATGTAGATGCAAGATGATAAACTCATTCAGTTTATCAGCTACTTGAGGCACAATCATCAATAGTCTAAACATCTGTGTTAAGTGGGCAATCTGATTCATCCCCTTCCTTCTAGATTTTACATAAGTAAAGAACTCTTTGCTGTTTTTCTCTGCAACCTTTGCCAAATATTTCTCGTAATCTGCCTTAGACTGCCTAGCCTCCTTTGTGGCTTGATTACAGACTAGAATATGTCTGTCGTAGGCTTCTGTGTCGTCCGATAATTTATATGCATCCCATGCATTTTTCTTCTCTGCCACGAGCCTCATTAATTCATCTGACATCCATTTAAGCCTGAACTTTGAACAGTATTTTGTAATTGGTACGAAAAGCCTAGTAGCCTCCCAGATTAAGTCCCTGAAATCTTCCAATTTAGAGTTCACCATTGGTATCAGTTGATCCACTCTATAGAATTTAAAAACTGTCTGAGACCTCTGTTGTCACCTTCACGAAAACAAAAACCCTTCCAATTACCCTTAATCATAGTTACATCTTTAAGTAAATTCCACATCAGTACACTGTGATCACTGTCACCTAGTGGTTCCTTTATCTGAAAATTTCTAATGCATGCGTCATCACTGCTGATAATCAAATCAAGGGTATTACTCCATCTGGTTGCCCCTCGAACATGTTGCTGTAGAAAACAATCCTCCAATATATCCAGAAAAGTCTTGCTAGCAGGCACGTGACCAATCCACAAGTTCCATTCAATGTCTGAAAGGTTAAAAATCCCCCATTACAACAGATTCTGATTTACTGGCCCATTCTATTTCTCTGCACAACTGTTCATTGTACTCATCAGCATCATTAGGCCTATAATATGCTCCTACTCTCATTTTCCTTTTCTCAGTGTTTATGTCACACCAAAGAGACTCAACATTGCACTGTCCACCCGTGTCAACTGGATGCACTTCCTTAGATTTTATGTGTTTCTTAACTAACAGCATAACCCTTCCTTCCTACCCTGTCTGTCCTTTCTGTACACATTGTACTCTCCAAATTCCAATTCAGCACTGCTTATATCTGTGTGACACCATGTCTCAACAATATTTGTCTTTGATACCTTGATTAGCACTCCAAATTCATCAATTTTATTTACTATACATCTAGCAATCGTGTACATGCAAGTATACATGCACTTGTTCTTACTCTTAGTTACCCTACCACAACCCATGTATTTACTTGTTCCATGATGACTCCCAGCAGCTCTTGAAATTCCCAGCAACTTGCTCTCTAGGCTGCTGCTCATTACAATAGAAGCAGTTCAAGAATTATTTTCGCTTCTGCCTGCGGCTACCATTAATCTTTTTGTTTGTGAATCCCCCCCCAAACTAGCAGTTTTCCGACCCACTTAACACTGCCTCGATAGCATCAGCAAATATTCTTGCACCCTTTCTATTTAAGTGTATCCCATCCCTGTAGAAGCAGTCTCTCCTGTTAGCAAGCACAGACCATGCTGAAAAAAATTCTATCCCGTGAGCCTTGCACAATCTCTCCAGGGCTGAATTGATTGAAAGTCTCTCATCATATAATCGCTCTTATCATGTCTGGGTAGAATTGCAGATGCTTTCAAATTTAACCCTAACTCGCAACTTTTTTTCAGCATTGACCTGTACTTGTTAAGTAAATCTACAGATCTCTTACTCATAAGGTCATTAGTGCCAACATGTACAACAATATCACCTTTTGTACCCTTAAAAGATGATATCTGCTCTACAACGTCATCAACCTTTGCCCCAGGCAGACATACCATAGTCCTGTTCCACCTATCCTTTTTGAATACTGTATTACCCGTCTCCCTGACAATAACGTCCCCAACAATAACTAGTTCCTGTGGGACCAGCACATTCTTCCTTGGAGATTGCCGCTGTGTTGCCTGATGCACAGGAGTGAGCTCTGGCATTGAGTTTGGCAGCTGTGAGCTTTATGGGCCCTCATATTAATTTCTTCAAGGGCATTTACCTTACACCTCAAACTCTCATACATGCCCATCAGAACACTGAGTTGGTGCCTAATTTCTTCATAGTCTCTGTACTTAGCACACACAAAGACATCCTTCTTAGCTAGATTACGTCGTGTTCTAGACAGGTCTACAAACATTTTGCACATTGTTTTAGACTGTGATGTGTGGGAGAATCGCCCCCTTCGGTTCCCCCGCGAGCCACAGCACTCAGGATATTCTCTGAATGCTGCTTTGCTGCTCTAGTCTGGATGGTCATGATTCCGTTTAAGTATAATTTAATTAACCATGAAATTTAATAAGATTAATAAATTTTATTGATAATACTATAGTAATCTAAGAGATTTCTAATACACTGCTACATATTTTGCTATCTAGTTTTACGTTAAACCTTATAGTATTCCGTGTTTTTTCACAATGGCGGCAAGTTACGACTGTAAAATCCACGGACATTAAGTATTAACTTTCAAAATTGTTATCTAAATCTAAAATAAACCACAGAGCTTGGCTAGAACTATAAAACTACTTATAGAAAATAATTTAGTATAACAATCAAGTCAATAAAACAACTAAATATAAATGAAAACTTATGTTCAGCAGAGCTGCAAAAATTTTCGAAAATCATAGTTGCAAAAGGGGGAAAAAAATCTTTCTCTTAGTTTATTTGAAGCTTGAAGGTTATCTGTATGCTAATTTTCCTCATTATTTGTTATCAAAATTGTATAACTTTAAAGCAGTTCATTCACTTCATTTAGTAACAAAATGAAGTGAATGAATTAATTTAAAGGCTATAATTTAAAAAATTATATAATCAATCATATTTACAGAAAAACACACAAACACACATATATATATATATATATATATATATGATATAATCATCCATGTTATGTGATTCAACCCATAACCTGATGTGAAAAGGATTATTCTGCCTCTAAGTGCACAGTGTCACGTAGACCTTATGCACCTACATTTGAAAAAAATCATTGAAAAGCGAAAAATAATTAAAAATTGTTCACTTTATTGGTGCCACATATATATTCAATGTTTTCTGAGCACAACTGTGAAAAATCTATTTTTTGTATTAAAAACATATTTTAAATTAATGTTTGAAGTTAAAACTCCCTTTAGACTAGTGAGCAAGTGAAATTCAAATTTAAAAACTGTGCACTTCAATGAGTGTGTTTGCAATTGAATGCCAGCCTGTCAGCAAACAGGAGTGCCTACTACGTGAAATGCTTGCATCAAAAGTTTTATTCCAGACAATACTTCAGTGTCATGAAGCTAGAGAGTGTTACCAATTGGAGGAAAGCATATGGTATTAAAGCCTGCTTGCTATCAGTAACTCTAAGTGACAGATGCATTAGTAGAGGCATATGATGCAAGAAAGCAAGCTTATGCAGCATCAGCCAAAAAAAAAAAAAAAAAAACCCTTCCAGTTCACCCCTCCGTTCGTTCGAAATACCTGTCCAGCTGAGCCTTAAATTTATTTAGGCTATCAACTTCCACAACAAGGGATGGAAGTCTGTTCCACCAACCAACTACCCGCTGGCTAAAGGCAAATTTCTGCACATCTATCCTACATCTGTCTTTCCTCAATTTGAATTTATGCCCTCTCAGGTGATTATTCTGAGCAAGAGGAAGAATCCCATCAGCATTGGGCATGCTCAAACCATTCAAGGCTTTATACACCTCTATCAGTTCACCTCGCTGGTGCCTAGTCTCCAGACAATGTAATTTGCAAAACTTAAGCCTTTCTTCGTAAGAGCAACCCTTTGTTCCATTCACTAATCTTGTTGCCCTTCTCTGTACTCGTTCCAACAGCTCTACATCCTTCTTGAAATGAGGCCTCCAGACCTGTATACAGTACTCAAGGTGTGGCCTAACCATTGCCTTATACAAGGGAATAATCACCTCCTTATCCCTGCTAGAAAAATTCCGAAAAAATGCAAATCAACATATGCATATAATTATGTTTAATTAGGAACAATTAAATGAATTGTTCCTAATTGTGCAATAATTATTATAGTATAGTTTATCTATAGCTATATATTGCAAATAACCCGCAGGCTTTTGTTACATTGACCAAATTTACAGATTTTGACATCATGCCCTTTATACCTTTTTCAATGTTGTTTATGAAAATTAGAAATAACAGTGGTCAAGAACTGCTCCTTGATACTCCATTTCTGATATTGCACCAATCTGAAGAATATCCATTGATATTCTTCAGTGCAGAAGGCAGAGCATTGATCACAATGCTCTGCCTTCTGCCCTGCTGCCACCCTGCAATCCATTTTACAATCTTTCCAGTAATCCCAACATGTGCCAACTTCTACAATAACCTCTCACGAGGGACCAAGTCAAATGCTTTGCTAAAATACAAATAAACTATGTTTAAATTGTTCACTATATCCAGCTCATGAGTATCTGTGTCAAAATTGTTTACTAGGTGAGTTAAATGTGATTTTTCCATAACACATCCATGTTGTGTGTCATTTAGAATGCTATTTCTTTCAAAATGTACCTGGATTGCAGTCTTAATCATTGCTTCTGAGGCTTTTCCAGCCACTGAAGTCAGACTAACTAGTCTGTAGTTATTGAGTTTTCTCTTAGAACCACCTTTATGCCTTGGCAATATGTTGGCACTTCTCCAATCCAAAGGAATCTCTTCTGTGTCCAATAATGCCTTCATAATTAACCTCACTAGTTAAATGTACTCTCTGGCCTTCCCCCTCAGAATTACTGGGTATGTGCCATCAAATCTTGGAACCTTACTTGCCTTTATGTTCAAAAGTTTTTCTAATAAATATACATATATTTATTAGTCATAAATAATTTCAAAATCACTAATTTCATAAGGCACAGCCTCACTTATGCATCCCCTGTTCAGTATGAAGGGTTTTTCTTCAAGAAAGGCCAATGCAAAGTACCTTTTCAGTTCATCTGGGTTATCTAACACTTTCTCACACAGTACACAAGAGTCTGATCTGATTTATTTCTTCCTTTTTTTGTATTCACATACATGAAAAATTCCGTGTCCCCATTCTTTGCTCTTTAGCCAGTGCTTTCTCTTACTCAGCCTTCCCCTCGCTAACCTTATTTGTGGCAGTGCCACAGATCAACTTGTAGCTATTGTAGGCTTTATCACTTTTCATTGCTATATAACTTTCCTATGCAATCTTTTTCTGCTCTATTAGTCTGACTAGCTCTGTATTCATGCATTTCAGTATCCTCCTTGTGCAGCATTTTTTAATGTTATATGTGCATTCATGGCTTCTGTGATTTTTGCTTTAAAGGTATTCCATAATTCAAATGTATTTGCTATCCCTCTAAATTCCACCCAATTTATAGATGCCATATAGTCCTCCTTCTGAAATTAAAACCCATGTCTTTACCTACTAATAAAGATTTCTGAAATTTTCAGTGGAGAAATCTTGAATGAAATTTGCAGAAGTTCAGCCTTTCTTGGTAACAGCAACCCTTTGTTCCCCTTACCAATCCCATTGCCCTTCTCTGTACTCATTCTAGCAGCTCTACATCCTTCCTAAAATGAGGATTCCAGACCTGTATGCAGTATTCAAGATGTGGCCTGACCATTGCGTTATACACAGGGATAATCATCTCCTTATCCCTGCCAGCAAAATTCCTATATATCATTGACAAGACTCTGTGAGCTGCTTTGGCAGACTGTCTGCACTGCTCAAAAAACTTCATATTTGAGTGCACAATTACCCCCAGGTCTTTTTTCATTCTCCACTTCCCTGAGTGTAGTACTGCACAGTTGGTACTTAGCATTTGTCAATGTTAAACTTCAGTTGCCAACTTTTCAGTTCTATCTGCCCAACTTTTCTAGATCCTGTTGCAGTAATGTACTGTCATTACTGTCGTTAACAATCCTGCCAACCTTTTAAAATTTAAAATTGTTGAAGGGTGGCTTTGTAGATAGAAGGTTCATCATGGGATATACCAGGATAGTCTTGTAGGTGAATCTGCATTTGGTAACATTACATCAGCAGAAGCGTTTCCTGAATTTCTGCATAATGTGATCCAAGATGGTAAATTCACAGATGAACAGTTGTAAAACTATCACAAAACAGCACTGTACTATAGACTTCTTCCTGACAAGTCCCCGGTGTTTTAAGCATGTCAACACAAAATCTCTACCTTTGATTTATAAAAATAATTCAAATGCTTGGATGATGAGAAATATTTTTGCTTCATGGTTTGAAAGTGAGTCTGTACCATTGGTGAGAAAACAATTGCTTTCCAATAAACTTGAAGAAAAGGCTCTGTTACTATTGAATCACTGCCCAAGCTTATCCTTCAGCTGATGTCCTGAAATTGAAAGATAGCAAGATCAGAGTCGAGTTTCTGCCATGGAACATAAATTCACTCCGCAGATCAGGGCATTATTCAAGCCTTCAAAGCAGCCTACTATCATGGTTGTTTACTTGCTTGTGGCGTGAACTCAGACATTTGAGTCCTAGAATTTCTGAAAACATTAACACTGAAGGATGTTGCATGCAACGTTCGATTATTGTGGAAGAAAGTAAGCTCAACAGCAATTGAAAACTGATAGAAAAAAATGTATTCAAAAAGATGAGATCATTAATAATCTCTCAATTAGCAGCATTTTCAGAACAAGAAGCAAAGGCTGCTATTAACATACTTGGTGATGATAGTAACATACTACAATGATTTTGATGGAGATCATCTTCTCTGTCCATCTTTCTAGCTTCGTTTGTACTTCCTGGTTTTGGGGGGGACTCCTCGCTTAGGTTAAGTGGGGTGTACTGCTTGTCTATCTTCCTTATGGTCTGGTGGAGTGCTGCTGTGTGTTTCTGGAAGTAATCCTTCAGGTTAACTATCGCTGTCTTCTGTTTCTCAATGAGGTCTAGGCACCTCCATAGCCAGGTGGGCAGGAGCAGCAGTGTGTAGCACACACTTCTTGATTAGACTGGGGTTCAAGCCCGTGACCACCAAATACAGAGGCAGGAAGGTCAGGGAATGACCACCGCATATCCCCGGAGCAATATGGCCTTAGTTGCTAATGCTCCTAAAAACCAAATAACAAACAAACAATGAGGTCCATCAGGCTCCTTCTTCTTCATTGGCAATTATTATTATTATTATTATTATTAGCCATATGGTGCAAGAAAGCCTGAGGCTTATGTTTCACCAGCCAAACAAAAAAATTCCCAAGTTACCCTGAGAGAGAGAGAGAGAGAGAGAGAGAGAGAGAGAGAGAGAGGAATCACCAAGAAAAGAAGAATGATGATATCCATCTCAGGACCCTGGGTGTGCCAAGCCCATACTCACCAGATGTGACCACTTTAAGCTGTCAACTTCCACAACAACAGGTGGAAGTTTGTTCTGGCAATCAATCACCTGCTGACTAAAGACAAATTTCTGCTCAACTATTCTACAACTGTCTTTCCTGAATTTGAATTTATATCCCCTCAGGTTTGTAATCTGAGCAAGAGAAAGAATCCCATCAGCATTAAACCTGCTCAATCCATTCACGGCCTTATACCCTCAATCAGATTGCCTCACAGGTGCTTAGTCTCCAGAAGCTGCAAAAAAAAATTGCAGAACTTAAGCCTTTCTTCATAAGAACTTCCCTTTGTTCCCTTCACCAGTCTTGTTGCCCTTCTCTGTACTCATTCTAACAACTCTACATCCTTCCTAAAATGAGGCTTCCAGACCTGTACGCAGTACTCAAGGTGTGGCCTGACCATTGCCTTATACAAGGGGATAATCACCTCCTTATACCTGCTCGCAAAATTCCTATATATCATTGACAAGACTTCATGACCTGCTCTGGCCGCCCATCTGCACTGCTTGGCGAACTTCATATCTGACTGCACAATTATCCCCTTTCATTTTCTTTTTCATTCTCCACTTCTGTGAGTGTAGTACCACACAGTTGGTAGGTTTCTCTTGGATTACTGCTACCATATGCGGTACTTTGCATTTGTCAATGTTAAATTTCAGTTGCCACTTCTCAGCCCATTTTACCAACTAATCTAGATCTTGTTGCAGTAGCATACTGCAACAAGATCTAGATAAGTTGCAGTAGCATACTGTCATTAATATCCTTTGTAACAACCTTTGCAGATGATACAAAGGTTGTCATTAACAACCTTCGCATCATCTGCAAACTTGGACATTAACCCCTTCATGGATTATCCTGAGATATCTAGTTTTTAGTTTTAAAAGTTATTTGGAACTACACGAAATATCACGGGATAAAAGCAAACAATAATACCTCCAAATTTAGGACTGAAACATATTTTCTCGGGCATTTATCTGGCTAATTTTGCATTAGCCAGATAAATCCTGAGATCTCTTGGGATTTTCTTATGCCTGGCAGCAGACAACTGGGTTTCATTTTACTTATATTGTACAGCAATGTCAGAACAGTAGCACGTGTTCCTATGTGCCGCCAGGAAGCAAAATAAAATTTGCTGTCCTAAATGCTGAATACTGATAAGTGTTAGCCAATCAGAAAACAGTATCAAAAAATATTTTGGCGCCCTCTTGAACCACCGCCCGTAAGCAATGCTTACCTCACCTATCCACTTGTAGAGGCTGTGTGTCAGAATGTAATTAGTTCATGATTATTGCTTGTGGTGGGAGGTTACTGCTCGTGTGTTCCACTTGATTTTTTCAATTTATTTATATAATGAGTAGTGAAGAAGAGAACAGTGAAGATTTATATAGTTTATTGGAAACTTTTGGTAAATCCGATTCTGATGAATCTGTTTCAGGTTTTGATTCAGATGAAGAAGATGGTGATGTCAGTGTTTTAGATGCTAGACAGTGGTGCAAAATTGACTGCACTAAAGACCCCCCCCCCTCCCGCCACCTCCAAGATTTCTATTTTTTGCACAGCCAGATTTGTGCATTGAAAACAATACAGATGAAATGACTCTCATAGATTTTTTTGCTTTATTTTTTGATGACGAACTAATTAATCTAGTGTGCTCTGAGACTAATAGATTTGCAGAACAAAGTGATGCTCGTGATTCTAGTTGGACTCTGGTGATGCATTCTGAATTGAGAGTATTTTTTGCTCTGAAAATGTTGCAAGGTATTGTGAAAAAGCCTGAAGAATATATGCA
Organism: Mastigoproctus giganteus; assembly: GCF_048544385.1. NCBI lineage: Eukaryota > Metazoa > Arthropoda > Arachnida > Uropygi > Thelyphonidae > Mastigoproctus > Mastigoproctus giganteus. The sequence goes on from NC_143581.1 coordinate 70,910,140, forward strand.
CTGGTCAAACAAGTCATTACTTGAGACACTAGTGTTTGGACTACAATGGCTCTTAGGCATCATAAAAAGATAAAACAATACCTTCGTTTCTCAGATAATAAGTCATATGATGTAAATACACACCCAAATCCAAAAACAAAATTTATGATATCTATTGATTCTTAGAAAATAAATTTAGAAGTCTCTCTGTTCCTAAAAGAGACATAACAATAGTTGAAAGCGTGATGCTGTACAAAGGAAGACTCGGTTAGGTGCAGTACATGCCATTGAAGCACTCAAGGTTTGGCATAAAGTATTATATGCTGTGTGAATCCAAAAGTGGCTATGTTTGGACTTTCATAATGTATGTAGGAAAAGGCACAGAAATGGATTCAGACTTTATTGAAGTATGCAAGTCTATGCAAGTAGTTTTGACTCTCATAAAGCCTCTGTTTGGAAAAGGGTATTGCCTCACAGTTGACAATTATTATACCAGTCCCCAATTAGCTGATATTCTCATCACAAAGAAAACTGATGTTTATGGTACAGTGAGACTAAACAGAAAGGAAATTCCCAAAATTCTGAAGAAGGAAAAGCTAAAACGACAAGAGAAAAGTTGCTGGTTTTCAAAGAGGGAAAGTCATGGCCTTACATTGGAAAGATAAAAAAGATGTGGTGTTGTTATCTACTGTCCATAATCCTTCTTGGGAAGAAATAGAAACTTGAACAGGAGTAGTGAAGAGACCCAAATTAGTTTGCGACTAGAACTTTTCCAAGGGAGATGTAGATAATGTTGACCAGCATTTAGCGAACTATCTCCTGCCCAGGAAATGGATTAAAAAATACTACAGGAAGGTTTTCTTTCACCTAATGGACCTAGCTGTGTGGAATACATTTCTGCTGTATAAAGCCATGATTTCAGATGGCCAAAAAGCCCTCTCACCTTGAAAGAGTTTTTTTGGATTTCAGATTGGACCTGATTGATGAAATTATCAAGAAATATCACCCGCAAATTACACCAGTTAGAAAGGGAAGACTGTCCTCAACATCCCACCCAACTTGCTATTCTCCAGGCCATTATCCCTTTGATATTCCACCAACTGAGAAGAAGAAGGTTCCAACTAGAACTTGTCGGGTATGCTCCCAAAAGTGGAACAGAGATGGCAAGAAAATTCAAAAGGAGACACGCTACATGTGTGAAACATGTGAAATTGGCCTTTGCATCACTCTTTGCTTCAAGACCTACCACACCAAGTAAAATTACTATTTGTTTTTCATGAAATGCCATTTTTTTTATGGAATGCCTTTTTTTAAGGAATTCAGTTTGTCTTTCAGGGAATAAACTAAGTTTGCATTTTTTTTGTGTTTTTCTGTTCCTTTCTTTTATCTCAAGTGCTAATTTATTAAAAAAAATCTGTATAATTTGCACACTTTTTGGCATACATAAGATAACTCAGGATAGCTGAAATGGGTTAATTGTACTCCCATGTATTTTCTACGAAACAGTTTATGAAAAACACAAAACTATACAGTGAGTACTCGCATGATGCATACTTTTAATATAGTATATTTTTCTAAAATAAACTTTTATTTTAGTTTAGAAAATAAACTTTTATTTTATTTAAAATAAACTAAATGTTATTTAGTTTATTTTAATCTAAAATAAAAAAAAGTCAATCTGTTATGGCACATTTTTAGGAAAAAAATGTTCCGGGAAGGGGTTAAGAAGAGCAGAGTCCATTGATTATCACTCTCTGTCATCTCCCATTCAACCATCCCTTTATCCATTGCAGCAACTTGCCCTTAATGCTATACTGCTCCAATTTGTACAGCAGTTCTCCATGTGCAACAGTAACAAAACCTTTCCTGAAATCCAAGTATATGATATATCTGTATGCTGTGGCAAATTGGTGTGCCACAAGTATGCTTGTAGTGTGCCATGGAAAATGTAAAAAAAGATAATAATAAAAATAAAGTCAAATAAAAAATTCATTTATTTACGCTGTGTGATCCGAGTTCCTTCTGGTGGTCAGTGTGATGTCACGTTTAATTCCTAGTAGTAGATCTGCTTTAAACGAAAAAGAGAGAGACTAAAGTCAGTAGAAGAGGAGCTGAGAGTAAGCCTATTCACAATAAATCCTCATATTAAAAAACTATGTGCCTTCCATCAAACTGAACCGTCTCACCGATTAAAAAGTTATAATTCTATATTTTTTGTTTTTATATAATTATGTTAATTTTTTTATATATTTTCTTTTAAATTTCATGTATGTTCTTTTAAATAATTTCTTTTCTTTTAAATTTCATGCAATTCATGTATATTCAGAAAGCCACATTAAAAGCATTTAAAACAAATAATAAGTGTATTATTAAATGTACCCAACAAAAAACTGTGTGTTTATATACATATATATATATATATATATACTTTGTATATATATTTATAATATAAGCCGTTAAATATATATTATTTATATGTATATACACCAATGAGCCAAAACATTATGACTAGCTAGATGTTATGCAAATCGAAGCAAATGCAGGTGAACTACGGCGTGTGTGGGTGTGGGTGTGGGTCAGGACACGGTATAAAAAACACCTGATACTGAGCTTTGTCAAACAAGTTTAATAAAGGCCAAATTGTAATGGCCAGGCTAATGGGTCAGAGTATATCTGAAACGGCACAGCTGGTGGGGTGCACACGGTCAGTCGTGGTTAGTACCTACCAAAAATAGTTCAAGGAGGGAAAACCCATGAATTGTCTGCGAGGTGTTGGACGACCACGGCTCATTGATGCTCAAGGTGAGCGAAGACTCTCCCGGATGGTATGTGGCAACAGGAGGGCGACTGTGGCGCACCTCGCTGGTAATTGGAATGCTGGAGATGGGAGTAATGTGTCACAACACACATTATATTGAACCCTGTTGAAAATGGGGCTGTGTAGCCGCATGCTGTTTTGAGTGCCCATGCTAACCACGGTTCACTGGCGACAGTGCCTACAACGGGCACTCAAGCATCGAAACTGGACCTTGAGTGATTGGAAGAAGGATGTCTGGTCTGATGAATCATGTTTCCTGTTGCACTACATGGACGGCCGGGTAAGTGTGCTTCATTTACCTGGGGAAGTGATGGTGCCTGGATGCATTAGCATTAGCATTAGTAGAGGCATATGATGCAAGAAAGCAAGCTTATGCAGCATCAGCCAAAAAAAAAAAAAAACCCACTTCCACTTCACCACTCCGTTCGTTCGAAATACCTGTCCAGCTGAGCCTTAAATTTATTTAGGCTATCAACTTCCACGACAAGGGATGGAAGTCTGTTCCACCAACCAACTACCCACTGGCTAAAGGCAAATTTCTGCACGTCTATCCTACATCTGTCTTTCCTCAATTTGAATTTATGCCCTCTCAGGTGATTATTCTGAGCAAGAGGAAGAATCCCATCAGCATTGAGCATGCTCAAACCATTCAAGGCTTTATACACCTCTATCAGATCACCTCGCTGGTGCCTAGTCTCCAGACACTGTAATTTGCAAAACTTAAGCCTTTCTTCGTAAGAGTACCCCTTTGTTCCATTCACTAATCTTGTTGCCCTTCTCTGTACTCGTTCCAGCAGCTCTACATCCTTCTTGAAATGAGGCCTCCAGACCTGTATACAGTACTCAAGGTGTGGCTTGACCATTGCCTTATACAAGGGAATAATCACCTTATCCCTGCTAAAAAAATTCCTGTATGTCATTGACAAGACACCATGAGCTACTCTTGCAGCTCGCTGCACTGCTCAGAGAACTTCATATCTGCCTGCACAATTACCCCCAGGTCCTTTTCATTCTCTACCACTGTCAGCGTAGTACCACAGAGTTGATACGTTGATCTAGGGTTACTGTTTCCCATATGTAGTATTTTACATTTGTCAATGTTAAACTTCATTTGCCACCTCTCAGCCCATCTGCTCAACCTTTCCAGATCCTGTTGCAGCAGCGTAGCATCAGTAGTGTCCTTAACAACCCTGCCAACCTTTGTATCGTCTGCAAACTTGGACATTAAGCTTGATATACCATCATCAATATCATTTATAAATACAGAAAACAACAATGGACCAACACTGAACCCTGAGGAACTCCACTAATAACATTAGTCCACGTTGAGGAGTGTCCACTGATTACCACTCTCTGTCTTCTGCCACCCTGCTAGCAAAATTCCTATATATCATTGACAAAACCCCATGACCTGCCCTGGCATCCTGTCTGCATTGCTCAGAAAACTTCATATCTGCCTGCACAATTACTCCCACGTCTTTTTCATTTTCTACCACCTTAAGTGTAGTACCACACAGTTGGTACGTTTCTCTGGGGTTACTTCTACCCATATGCAGTACTTTGCATTTGTCAAGGTTAAACTTCAGTTGCCACTTCTTAGCCCATCTGCCCAAATTATCCAGATCCTGTTGCAGTAGCACACTGCCATTATTGTCATTAACAACCCTGCGAACCTTTGTATCATCTGCAAACTTCGACATTAAGCCTGATATACCTTCATCAATATCATTGATAAATATACAAAACAACAGTGGACCTAACACCGAACCCTGTGGGACCCCACTAATAACATTAGTCCAAGAAGAGCAGCACCCATTGATTACCACCCTCTGTCTTCTCCCACTTAACCATCCTTTTATCCATTGTAGCAACTTACCCTTAATACCATTCTGCTCCAATTTGTACAATAGTCTTCCATGCGCAACAGTGTCAAAAGCTTTCCTGAAATCCAAATATGTGATATCAAAATTATTTTTTGCATCCAGTTCCTTTGTAACCACATCATAATATCCTATCAAATTTGTCAGACAAGGCTTTCCCTTAACAAACCCATGCTGTGTCTGAATTATTGCTGCAGTCTTGTCTAGATGATCCTGCAATGCATCTTTAACCAGTGACTCCATTATTTTACCAGGAACAGAAGTTAAACTAACTGGTCTGTAATTACTCGTGTCACCCTTCGATCCCCCTTTGTGAATTGGGGATACATTTGCACATCTCCAGTCCGTGGGAACCTCCCCTGAGTCCAAGGACGCTCTCATAATTATGGCTAAGGGTTTGCTTAGTTGCTTTGCCACCTCCTTTAATATAACTGGATAGATCTCATCCACCCCAGGTGCTTTTCTTATGTTTAACTTCAACAATTTCTCTTCCACTTTGCTCTCAGTTATTACAGAATCATTAAGTATCCTGCTACAATTTGATAACCTTCTGTCATTTTCAAACCTTAATAATTCCTCATGTGTGAATGTAGATGTAAAATACTCATTCAGCAGGATCTGAGCAGGATCATCAACAGTCGAACCATCGATGTCAAGTGGACCAATCTGATTCATCCCCGTCCTTTTAGAGTTTATATATGTAAAGAAATCCTTGCTGTTTTTCTTAGCATCTTTTGTCAAGGATTTCTCGTAATCTGCCTTCGCCTGCCGAACCTCCTTTGTGACCTGATTACAGATTAACTTATATCTGCCATAGGCTTCTGAGTCGCTTGATAATTTATATGCATCCCATGCATTTTTCTTCTCTGTTACGAGTCTCATTAGTTCATTTGACAACCATTTAGGCCTAAACCTTGAACAATATTTCTTAATAGGTATGAAACTTTTAGTAGCTTCCCCGATTAATTCCTTGAATGCTTCCCACTTAGAATTTACTGTTGGTAACATCGTCAGTTGATCCCACTGTACAGTGGGATCAACTGACGATCAACTGATCAATAGAGGCACCAACAACTACTAGTTCCTGTGGGAACAGTGCATTCTGCCTTTTGAGTTTCCATTGTGTTGCGTGATGAACAAGTGCAAGCTCTTGCGTTGATGTGGGCAGTTGAGAGCTTGATGGGCCCCTCAATTTAGTTCCTTCGAGGGCATCCACCCTGTCCTTCAAGCTCTCATATATGCCCATAACAACGCTGAGTTGCTGCCTGATTTCGTTACACTCTTTGCATCGCGCACACACAAAGACATCCCCCATGGCAATATCATGCCCCGTACCTGATTGCTCCACAAACATCATGCAAGCAGTGCATTTTAAAAGGCTGTGATTCAGAGGGCAACTGCCCCCCCCCCCCAGTTCTCCTCTGAGCCTTTTGCTTTGCTGCTCTGGTCTGAGTCATGATTCCGATTTACTTTCAATAAAATTTTAATTTCAGTACAAAATTATAAGCCTAAACTTGCATCCCAATACAGTTATAATGGTATATATATTTTTCAGTATCAAGTATTAATTATCTACGAGTTCCCTTTATATAACTTCCGTATCAAGTTATATATTAATTAATTATGTTATGTTTGTAATCTAAGTCATTATATATATTTAGTTTAAAGTACAATTTAATTGACAACGAAGTTTAACAGGTTTTACTGATTAATTGACAATATTATATTATACTATACTAACGCTATCTAGTTCAGAATATATATCGTATCATATGACAAAGGCAGCAAGTTATGAACAGTAAATCTACGGACACTTAAGTATTAATTAACTTCCAAATCTCGCTGTCTCAATTCAGAATAAACTAACGATCCTGACTAGGTCTATAAGGTACTTATAGAAAATAATTTGATGTAAAAAATATTCAATAAAAGGGCTAAATATGGCTAAAAAACGTCTCGTTCAGCGGAGTTGCAACTTGTAACACGTGGATTTGATACCCTTACTGTTACTTTTATGCAATTACAAGGCCGAGTAAAGAATAAATACACCAGATTAATCAGAAAATCACATAATAATGCTATACTACTAAATTTAAATCAAAAGTTTTAGAAAAACAATAATTTCAAATCAATAAATAAGAAAAATCCACTTACTGGCTTTGAACACGTCTGGCTCCCACCTGGGATGAAAACAAGCCGGTGGCGGCGGTGCCATGCTTTGGGCGAAGTTATACTGGGATACCCAAGGTCTAGTCATCCATGTGCCGAGCACTCTGATGTCTACCACCTACCAAAACATCATTGTTGACCAGGTACACCCTTTCATGGCAACAGTCTTCCCCTCTGGCGGTGCAATCTTTCAGCAGGATAATGTGACATGTCACATTGCCTGGATTGTTCGAGACTGGTTCGCGGAACATGAGGAAGACTTCCAGGTATTACCTTGGCCTCCAAATTCCACAGACATCAATCCCATCGAGCATCTGTGGTTTGTGTTGGAACAGCAACTCCAATCTGCGGCATCTCAACCATAGACCTTACAGGAGTTGTAGAATCTGCTGGTTACGTGTTGGTACCAGATACCACAAGACACATTTAGAAATCTTGTAGCATCCATGCCTTGCTGGATCCGAGCTGTTTCAGTTGCATGTGGAGGACTAACATCATATTAGGCAGGTGGTCATAATGTTTTGGCTCATCAGTAAATAATATATATATGAGCATAATAGTGATTGCAGTGTGCCGCAAAATTTTAGTGTCTTGAAAACTGTGCCACAACAATGAAAAGGTTGAGAAACACTGTGATGTATACTTCGATTTCATGATATCAAAATTATTTTTTGCATCCAGTTCCTTTGTGACCACATCCTAGAATCCAATCTCCCTTTAAAAAACCCATGCTGTGTCTTAATTATTACTGCAGTCTTGTCTAGACGATGCTGCAATGCTTCTTTAACCAGTGACTCCATTAATTTCCCCAAAACTCTAGTCTATAGTTTACTTGTGTCACCTTTTGAATCCCTTTTTTGAACTGGAGATACAGTTGCACACCTCTAGTCCAAGAATGTTTTCATAATTATGGCTAAGAATTTGTTTACTTCCTTTACCACCTCCTTTAATATAACTGGATAGATCCCATCCACCTCATGTGCCTTCCTTATGTTTAACTTCAACAATTTCTTCTCCACTTTGCTCCCAGTTATTAGAAAATCTCTTAGCCCCCAGAAGTTTATCAAAGAGTTTGATAAACTTCTGGCATTCTCCTCCTTGAATAACACCTCATGCATGAATGTAGATGCAAAATACTCACTCAATTTATCAGCTACCTGAGCATGATCATCAATAGTCGAACCATCTATGTTAAGTGGTCCAATCCGATTCATCCTTTTCCTTCTAGAGTTTACATAAATAAAGAACTCTTTATTTATGAACTGCCAAAGATTTCTTGTAATCTGCCGTTGCTTGCTGAACCTCTTTTCTGACTTAATTACAAACTAGCTTATATCTACCATAGGCTTCTGTGTCGCCTGATAATTTATATGTATCCCATGCATTTTTTTCTCTGCTACGAGCCTTATTAATTCATCTGACATCCATTTAGGCCTAAACCTTGAACAGTATTTTTTAATTTAAGTCCCTGAAACCTTGACATTTAAAATTCACCATTTGGAACATCATCAGTTAATCCCATTGTATAGAATTTAAAAACTCTCTTAAGACCTTTATGAAAGCAAAAACCATTCTCCTTATTAGTTACATCTTTAAGGAAATCCCACATCAGAACAATCTGATCACTGCCACCTAGTGGTTCTTTTATCTGCAGATTCTTAATGCACGAATAATCACTTCTAATAATCAGATCCAGAGTATTACAGTATTTCTTAGTCGATATGAAAAGCCTAGTAGCATCCAAGATTAAGTTCCTGAAAGTTTCCAATTTAGAATTCACCATTAGTAACATCATCAGTTGATGCCACTATATAGAATTAAAAACTGTCTAAGACCATTGCAGACACCTTTACGAAAGCAAAAACCCTTCCTTTTACCCTTGATGGTAATTACATCTTTAAGTGAATCCCACATCAGTACACTCTGATCGCTGTCACCCAGTGGTTCCTTTATCTGCAAATTCTTAATGCATGAATAATCACTTCTGATAATCAGATCCAGAGTATTACTCCCCCAGGTTGCCTTTCGAACACCTTGCTGTAGAAAACAATTCATCGAATAAATCCAGAAAAGTCTTGCGAGTGTTCGAGTGACCAATCCACAAGTTCCAGTCAATATCTGGAAGGTTAAAATCCCCCATTACAAGACATTCTGATTTACTAGCCCACTCTATTTCTCTGCTCAATTGTTCATTATACTCATCAGAGTCATTAGGCCTATAACACACACAAACTCGCATTTTCCTTTTCCCAGTGCTTATGTCACACCACACTGACTCAACATTGCATTGTCCACCAATGTGAATTTTGTGGACTTCCTTAGATTTTATGTGTCTTTTAACTAACAGCATAACCCCTCCTCCCTTCCTGTCCTGTCTATCCTTCCTGTACACATTGTACTCCCCAAATTTCAATTCTGCACTGCTTATATGCATGTGATACCACATCACTGATATTGCAACTTATCTGCTTTTGATGTTTTGACCAGCACTTCAAACTCATCAAATTTATATACTTTACTCCTAGCATTGGTGTACATGCAAGTATACATACATCTATTCTTACTCTTAGTTAGCCTTAAACAACCCATGTATTTACTTGTTCCAGGATGACTCTCAGCAGCCCATTAAATCCTCAGCATCCCGCTTTGCAGACTGCTGCTCATTCCAGTAGATGCAGTGGAAGAATTAATTTCACCTGTGCCTTTGTCTACCGTTAATCTATTAGTCAGTTAATAGATTAACACTAGCTGTTTTTTGACCCACCTAACACTGCCTCGGTTGCATCAGTAAATATTCTTGCACCTTTTCTATTTAAGTGTATCCCATCCCTGTAGAAACAATCTATATTGTAAACAAGCACAGACCATGTTGAGAAAATTTCTACCCCATGAGCCTTGCACAATCTTTCCAGGGCCAAATTGATTGACAAGGCTCTCATCATATACTCCCTACTATCATGTCTGGGCAAAATTCCAGACACTTCAAATTTAATCCCAACTCATGATATTTTATCAACATTGACCCGTAACTTGTTAAGTAAATCTACAGATCTCTTTACTTTTACTGTCACTAGTGCCAAAGTGTATAAAAGTATCACTTTTTGTGCCCTTAAAAGATGATATCTGCTCTACAACATCATCAACTTTTGCCCCTGGCAGACATACCTTGCTCCTGTTTCACCTATCCTCTTTGTATAATTTCCCTGTCTCCCTGACAGTAGAGTCACCAACAATAACTAGTTCCTATGGGACGAGTGCATTTCGGCCTCAGAGATTTCTGCTGTGTTGCTTGATGCACAGGCGTGCACTCTGGTATTGTGTTGGGCAGCTTTGAGCTTGAAGGCCCTCATATTAATTTCTTTGAGGGCATCTACCCTACACCTCAAACTCTTATAGACATCCATCAAAACGCTGAGTTGGCCCCTAATTTCTTGATACCCTAACACTCATTTACACTGCTTTATTAATAAGCATTTTGTGGATTCTATTTTATGCTACATTTTTAATGGGTCTTTATTTTATTTTAAAATAAGATAATTTTGTTTTACAATTTTTGTTATTTTCATAAATTTATATTTAATTTTAATTTTTAAAATTTTTTACAGATTTATTATATTTTAATGTTTTAAAATTTTTACAATTTAATTTTATTTTACAAATTTTCATTCTCTTAAAATTGCCTGGTGAGATAGTCTCAGCAAGCTTTTGAATCTATTCGTTGATGCTTTTCAAAATTAATCAATACAGTACAGTATAAAAAATGTATTAAATGCAAGAACTTAGGAAACAATTTAAAAAATTAAATCTTTGAATTGTTTCCTAATTAATTAATAAGTGAAGGTGTATCATGTATGATATTTCCTTTTAGTTTATTATTTTCAATTTTCTGTCTGATCCTTTTAGTTCCATGTAAATTTTTAAGCTATGCAAAACTCTTATATCAAAAAATACAAAACTGCAGCTTGCAAAACAAAAACATTTTTATATAACATTATTACACAAGCTTATATCATTGATGAACATAGTGCTTACTTATTCCTCAGAATATTAATTTGCAGATTTGTTAAAATTAGAAATGTCACACAAAATTTACTGATTGACAAAATCATTTTATTATTCTTTATTTCAGATACTGATACTATTCTGGCAACACACATATCTTTAGATTTACCCTCTGCAACCCCTATTATTAAGAAGATTGTAGTTCTGCTACCTGATTTGCTTTCTGTAGCAGTCCATTCTTTGAAAGATGGTTTAGGACAGGTATAATAGAATTTTAATACCATATCTTTGTAATTGTGTATTAAAGCATTGTATTCTGGAATGCAGTTTTGATGAAACTATGAATTAAATATTTCTGTGATAATGGCATTTATTTATGAATATAAATAATTTTAAAAAATTATATATATATATATATAAATATCTAGTAACATCTAAAATATATATAAATATCTAGTAACATCTAAAATATATATAAATATCTAGTAACATCTAAAATATATATAACACATCTAGTCCTCTATTATCTCTATTAGGTTTGTCTTATGTACAGTGTTATTAAGAAAGATTTTAAAAAAGTCAAGTTTCTCCATGTGAATTTCTCCAACTTAATATTTCATATCATTCATTTTTAAGTAAATATTGGTTAAAATTTACTGTTTTTCAAAACAGTGGTATCAAAAAAAAAAAAAAAAAAAAGATAAAATAAAAACATAACCTGTTATGCTGTGCAGTGCGAAAAGAGCTTTATTTTTATTTCATGTACATTTTATAATAAAACAATACGAAAAATGTGAATTGCTACTGATATTACTTAATATTCAGTGTAAATGATTTTCACAGTAAAAATAGTGTAAAAAAAATAAGTGTTTTCATCATTTCCATCCCAAATATTCTATTTTAAATCCATTTTAAAACACACCAGTATGAAATATACAAGTTCATGGCTGGGAAGAAAAATCTATGTGGTGGAAGAACTGGCCACCCAATCAACTCCTCCTACCCAGTCTTATACAATTTTTTTTTTAATCTGTTGAATCTTTTCTTGTCTTCTTTCTTTATATAGCAAGCATACTTTATATTTTATAGCAAACATACTCAGTCTGCGTTTTTTAATAGTATTAAAATAGCACCTTGAAACTGCCACCTCTGAGGATCAAGAGGTCATATAAGTCAATGTCTTTTTCAAGCACCTGAAAGTCTTTAGCAAGCCCTTTTGCTATTATCTTACATAACTTATCAGCTTCTTTGTTGTCAGTTTCTGTTAACCTTGAAGTTTTAAGTTTTCTGAGGCCTTCATTAGATAACTCTAATCTTGTACCTCAAATCTCAGGGATGCCATTGTATTTTACCTGTTAAAAAGCCAGCTAGGAGGGCCATGATTCTGAAAGCAGTATTTTTCTCTTTTGAAATATTCAGTTTACTCTGTTGTAGTAATTATACTCTGCCAATCAACAGATGTATACAAAGTCATTCAAGCTTTTTTTTTTTTTTCACTATCCTGTAGATTGGGAGTTCATTTTTTTGGATATCTGTTAAGATTGCATGGGTTTCGAGAGTGGTAATTTGCTAGTGACTTTTGGACATTTCTGAAAACATTTCCTTTTGACAGTTTTGTAATTCAGTCTTTGTTGCTTTGAATACTGTTGCCATTTTTTATTCATGACATAGGTGTATATCTCATGATACATCAATATAAAATAAGAATGTGCCAGTCACAAAGCAAAACAAGTAAGGTAAATAGAAAGTAACTACAGTAATAAGCAAAGGACAGGAGGGAAATAAATCAGAATAAAGGGTACTGCAGAAGGAATGCTCTCCAAAAATAATTTAGAAAGAATGCCAATTATTACAAATACCAAATAATATAAATTTACAAAAATGTCAGTTAATTCAAATTTAGAAGTGCCCCTTGATGGCAACAGTGGCAGAGGAGTCGTTGCATTTTGTGTGCGTGCGGCACGAAGAAAGGGGAGGGGGGATGTAATCAAGCTCTCTGCGAGTAGTTCAACACGTGTTCTTGTCCTTATTAGAAACAAAAAAAGTTTCCAATTTAACATCTATCGAAAACCTACAAACACCGGTATGCTTCTTCATTATAACAGCTATCACCCGTTTTTAAAAGCAGGGAGTTGGGGGGGGGGTTGTTTAAGTAGGCAAACAGAAGAGAAGGAGGAAAAATCCTACATCTCCCATTTCACTAATAGTTTGGGAATTTGAAAATCTAGAGATTTAGAACAGCTTAAAGGTTTTATGGAGGAAAAGATATATAAGTTTCCACTCGGAAATCTGGGTGCGTGACTAACCTCATTAGAAGATGTCCTGGATGGGGGGAGGATGTTACGTTTTGCTGCTAAATTTAAACTTGTAGGATATTTGTTTAAGATCCCACTCCTCAGAAATTATTAATGTAGGTCTATGTCTGTTTATTGACCTTGTTCATTGATCTTATTACTAGAGTCTCACTGCTGTCTAACTTAAATTTTGTGTCTTGTTTGTCTAATATTATCTAGTTCTTCATTGAATTTATTCATATTACCCACTTCTACAACATCAGATGGCAGTTTCAAACAATCAACCGCTGACTGATGACAATTTTCCGCACATCTGTCTCTTCAATTCATCTGACATCCATTTAGGTTTAAGCCTTAAACATTATTTTTTATTTGGTTGAAAAGCTAGTAGCTTCTATTATAACATTCCTGAATGCTCTCAATTTAGAATTTGCTGTTGTTAACTTCATCAGTTGGTCCCATTTCGTAGAATTTAAAAACTGTCTGAGACCATTGTAGTCACCTTTACAAAAGCCCTTCCTTTGCCCTTCACAGTGGTTACATCTTTAAGTAAATCTAATGTTAATACACTGTGATCAGTTCCATCTAGTTAGTCCTTTATTTGTAAACTCTGAATGCATGAAGTGCTGCTGCTGCTGCTGTTAATTGGATGAAGAGATATTGCTTTCTATTGTTACCTCTCTAAAATGCTGATGTTGAAATAAATCATCCAATCAATCCACAAAGGTCTTGTGATTGTGTGAATGACTGACTGGAACTACAAGTTCCTGTCGGTATTTGGAAAATTAAAATTCCCCATTATAAGACATTGTGATTTCCTCTTCCACTCTTTTTCTCTGTACAGTTGTTTATTGTTGATGTGATGAGTACAACTATTCAACTTACATCACACAAATCTGATTAAACTTAAATTTTGTGTCTTGTTTGTCTAATATTATCTAGTTCTTCATTGAATTTATTCATATTACCCAATAAATTCAATGAATTTATTCAATATATTCCATATATTCCAGACATATTACCCAATAAATTCAATGAATTTATTGGGTAATATGTCTGGAATATATTGAATTTATTGGATAATATAATATGTATTGGAAAATTGTCTTCTACAACATCAGTTATGTCACACCAAACTGACTCAATGTTGCTCTAGCCAACCATGTCAACTGGGGATGCACTGCCTTTCATTTTATGTGCTTCTTAACTAAGAGCACATTTAGAGTAATACAGTGATGTATCTGCCTGTTGAGTGACTTTTTCCCAATGAAGCATGATTTCATTGAGCAGCTATGTTAATAGTCAGCATTATCAGTTATGGAGTTTGAACACTCCCTATACATATCATGAAAGGCCCAAAGGTTCTATTGCCGCCTCAGGTAAAGATAAAGCCAACCTACCAGCATCCTACTTTTCTTCTAACTCTTGTATTGATGATCTTGGTAAACCACCTCCTACCATTCCCAATTCACTCCATTCAATTCCTCCGGTGGTCTTCCATAAAAAGAATGTCAGAAGAATCTTGAACAACCTTGATGCCAAGAAAGTTCCAGGTCCTGATGGTTATCCCCATATGTTCTCAAAAACCTATGTTCCTTAGCTTATTACCGTTATGTGTCCCTTTTGAACTTTCTTATTCCTCTGTTTTCTTTTTCTTTTTTTTTTTTTCCTGCTTGGAAATTTGCTCATATCCCACCAGTTCCTAAAGAGGGTGACATATTCCTCCTATCCAATTATTATCTCATTGCACTTACTTCCACTTTTTCTAAATTAATGGGGAACTCCATTAACTGCCAACTTCTGAACTATTTAGAAACTTTTATCTGGTCAATAATTGCCAATATGGATTTCGTCAGTTTTGATCCTCTGGTGATACACTGGCTTACGTTACTGATCAATGGACAAATTCAGTGGAAAAGTTTGGCAAAACTGAAGTAATTGCACTTGATATTTCAAAGGCTTTTGAGTGTGCTTGGCATAAAGGTATTCTAAATAAGCTTCTATCGTGCAGTTTGCCAACTGCTTTTTTGTAACTGTATATCCAGTTTTCTCTCAGGCCACTCACTGTGGGTGATGATAGATGTCTCTGCCTTTCTCCCACTCTTTTACTCTTATATATTAATGACCTTCATCCATTGACTGGTAATCCTATTCATAGTTTTGCTGATGATAATGCATTGCATTCCACCTTCCAGTTTGGGAAACCTTGCACTGCACAAAGAGTTTGAACTTATTGAATATCACTACCAATTCTTTAAATGCTGATCTCCAGGTAATTCTCTAGTGGGGCAAAGATAACTTAGTTAATTTCAATTCTTCTAAAACTCCTGTCGTATCGCTTGCAAAAATGATTTTGCTGCTCCCAGGCTTATCTTTGATGACACAGATTTCTAGTCTATATCACATAATCTCTATTACTAATTACCCTGATTTCCAGATGGCGGTAGTTTGTTCTGGCTGCTTTTTTTTTATGTGCTGTGTCCCAGTTAATTTTTTTCAGTTTTCACATGGCTATGCGATTGATGTTAATAGTTAAATATATGAAAATGCACAGCCCTGGTGGCTCTTATCCCTGTAAGTTGATGGCAAAATGTAAGTACTGTTTTGAAATATAAAGAAATGCTCATCCTCAAACCTCTAAGCCTAATCGCTTCATCCCACGTGGTAGCACTAAGCCTAGTGTTCTGCTGACAAACCTTGTTGGGCCAGACTCTGCTGCTTTGCAAACTGTCAATTACTCTGCAAAAACACTCCCTTCTGGGTAACCAACAATGCATATTGCTCTCTGAAAATCTCAAATTCAAATCTACAATCTTAGAGCTGAAGAACAACCACTGGAATCACTACTTCCAATGGCCATAATGCTACAGCAATGAACAAATGATCTTGTCGTCTGACTCAACAGCAATTGGCTCCACATACCATAATCCAGCTTTATGTGCTCATGAACTACATTGATTGCATCAGCAATGTTAATATCTGCAATATTATGTATTAGCCATTCCATGTGCTATTAATTTATTTGTTTTTCTGTGAGTTGTATTTTATTCCAAACATTTGTTCTCATATAATGAAAGCTCTTATAACTGTTTCATTAGTTGTCCCAGGGTAAGCTTGTAATTATCAGAGCTAATAATGGAATCAATTAATTTAATCTCTCTTGGCACAAGAATTTCACAAATATTGCTCCCATATAAAAAAACTGGGTTTTATCTTTCAATCTTGGCATTACTTTTTTTGTAAACAGCTGCTCACTCTGTACAAGTCTTCCACCATACCATGGAATATTGTACCCACATTGGGGTGATGCCTCTGTTCAAAAGAGGATAGTTAGGTTAAGTAATGACCCATCTTTCACACTGTCTCTCCACTCTCTTGACACTTCTAAGGTTTTGAGTTCCCACTTCATGGATTACAAACTTTTATTTTGCAATTGCATATCCAGTTTACTCTGTGATCACTCTCTACAGGTGATGGTAGAAGGCACTGTATTTTCTAACTTCTGCACTACTGCTTGTGTTTCCCAAGGTTCAGTTCTTTCCCCACTCTTTTCCTCTTATATAGTAATGACATTCTTCCATTGACTGCAAATTCTATCCATAATTTTGCTGATGACAGCACATTGCAGTCCACTTACAGTTTGAGAAACCTTGCTCTGGAAAAACAGCTTAAACTTCTTGAATGTGCATTACCAATTTCTTAAATGCTTATCTCTGGGTAATTCTCTCATGGCATAAAGACAACTAGTTAATTTCATTCTTTCTAACACCCAGTCCAGCCTCTTATATCTTGCAAAAAAGAGTCTACTGTTCTTATGCTTATCTATGACACGAACCACAAAAACTCTGGGACACAAACTGAAAATACCCAAGGACACCCAGATTTCTAAGCAAGATCACATATCTCTATTATTGATCGACTTCTCTCTGGGACAAGCACATCACAAATATTGCTTACTTTGCATCTAAAGACTGGGTTTTCTTTTTCAGAGAAGTTTTTGGGGGTACCATCTGGGATGGGGTACCATCTGGGATGGTACCCCCAAAAACCTCTCTCTCTCAGACTCCATTCAAAAGAGAGCAGTCAGGGTTAATTAATAATCCTTCTATTACAAAGTCTCTCCACCATCTGTCTTATGGATTCTCAGTTTCTGCAACCTGCATTTTCTATAGATACTTCCATGCGCACTGTTCTTCTCAATTGGCATCCATAATTCCCCCAAACACATGCACATGCTACAACCAGTCAGCATCTGTTTACTGTCCAGCTTCAAACTCATGGGAACCAAATTTTCTTCGTCCTCATTTGTCCCTTCAACTTCTGGTTTTTGGAACAACCTTTCTTTATGTTTATTTCCTGAAAATTACGATCAACAGAAATTAAGGTCTAATGTCAACAAGTATCTTCTTTCATCTTCTCTACCTTCAACCCATGCACGATACTAAGTACTATAGTTTCTAATAACTTTTGTGTTTGGGGTTTTCATTAAAAAAATCAACTTGACATTAATTTAGTAGTAATTGAATTATTCACCCTGCTATCTATCAAATTTTTCTGGCCTTTAAACATTGTTATAGGTAGATATGAAAAATTATTTTAGTGGTAACTGCATTAAAAAAAAAAAGTTGAGAATTACTGACATAGTGAGTACTTCATATTCATCAAAAATATGAAGTATAAAGATCTACCTGTTTTTACTCTTAGTAACCCCAACAGCCCATGTATTTGCTGTTTCCACAAGGACACCCAGCAGGCCTCGTCATTCTTGACTCCTTGCTTTCCAAGCTATTTCATGTCATGACCGAAGCAGGGCAAAGTTTACTTTCAACCTCTGCCATCAGCAGCTGTTAATCTATTAGTCTGTTATTCTACCTTCCAAGCCTAGCAGTATTCCAACCCACCTAACACTGCCTCAATAGAATCTGCAAATATTTTTGCACCCCCTTCTATTTAATGTATCCCATCCCTGTAAAAACAGCCTCTCCTGCTAACAAGTGACATATCATTCTGAGAAAAATTCCACCTCATGAGCCTTGTTCACAATGACTGCACAATCTTACACCAACTGTTATAAACTTTTATTAAATAAAATAAAATAAATTAGAGTTGCATTGTATTAAGATAATAATAATAAAAAGGAAATAAAATAAGTAAAATGAATAGTACAATTACACTAGATAAACGGAC
The DNA here is from genome assembly GCF_048544385.1 of Mastigoproctus giganteus. Lineage (NCBI taxonomy): Eukaryota > Metazoa > Arthropoda > Arachnida > Uropygi > Thelyphonidae > Mastigoproctus > Mastigoproctus giganteus. Next base: position 70,928,469 of record NC_143581.1, read on the forward strand.
GGAGACCGTCCGTAGCCCACTTGGCTACGGACGGCCTCCGTAGCCGAGTGGGCAGGAGCAGGAGTGCAGTAGCACACGCTCTTTGAGTAGACCGGGGGTTCAAGCCCCTGACTGCTGAATACAGTCGATCTGCCAACTCGCACTGGACCAGTGTGGCAGATTATGGTCCATTTCCCTCAGCATGAATTGTTGAGGAGGCTTCCATCCTGCAGTGGGTTGATAATGGCTGCACTTTACTTTACTTTTACTTTTACCAGATAAAACTGATAAAATAAGATACTGACTATACAAAAAATATAAAATACAATAAAATAAGACAATGTATATAAAACACTGGATAAAAGCAATAAAACACCAATAAAAGCGATAAAATACTGAAGCTTTCAGAGGCATCCGCCTCCTTTTACAACAGTGAAGCTTAACATACAGTACATCCTTAAATATCAGCAGGCTCATGGTTCACAGCACGTGTTTCTACAAGAGCATGGGCAGTATTCTCCATATGTGCACTGGAATCAGAAATGGCTCTGGAGCTTGCCAGGCGGAACCGTTCATCCCTGCTATCGTCGACCGAGCACACAGATTTCGGTACCCCAAGTGGCTCGAAAACTTGCAAATTTGCTCCTCTGAAAGTAACACTATTAATAGAGACAGGGGGAATCCGCATTCATCCCCCTTTTGAAGCTGTGGTTCTTGGACAGGATGAATGGTTCCGCCTGGCATGCTCTCGAGCCATTTCCGGTTCCAGTGTGCATATGGAGAATACTGCTCATGCTACTGTAGAAACACATGCTGTGAACCATGAGCCTGCTGATATTTAAGGATGTACTATACGTTAAGCTTCACTGTTGAAAAAGGAGGTGGATGCCTCTGAAAGCTTTCAGTATTTTATTACTGTTATCCGGCGTTTATCTACTTTGTTTTATTTTATTTTATTTTATTGTATTTTATATTTTTTGTTATCAGTTTTATCTGGTGTAATTGTACTATTCATTTTACTTATTTAATTTCATTTTTATTATTATTATCTTAATACAACACAACTCTAATTTATTTTATTTTATTTAATAAAAGTTTATAATGGTTGGTGTAGAATTGTGCAGTCATTGTGAACATGAACATTCCCAACACCAGAGGCCTATTTGAAGATCATGAGCCTTGCACAGTTTTTAAATGCCCAAATTGAGTGATTGTGTGATAAGACTCTCATCACGTATTCCCTTCTATCTCATATGGGCAGAATTGCAGGCAGTTTCAATTTTAAACCCAACTCATGAATTTTTCTCAACATCAGCTTGTACTGTCAAGTAAATCCTCTAATTTCCTACTCTTAATATCATTAGTAACCAAAATGTACAATAACATCACCTTTTGTTCATCTGTCATCTTGAAAATATGATAGCTGCTCTACATCATCAACTTTTCCACCTAGCAGACATACATACCTTGGTACTGTTCCATCTATCATCTTTTACAAAATATATTTTACATTTCCCTGACAATAGCTACTTCCTGTGAGACTAACACTTTTTGCCGTGGAGGATTTTGTTGTGTTGTGTGATGCTCAAGTGTAGTTTCCAGCATTGTGCTGGAAACTACACTTGAGAGGATGGTTGCATGCTTGATGGGGACCCTCATTTTAATTTCTTTAAGTCCATTAGAACACTGAATTGGCAGTTAATCTATTCATACTCTCTCTCTCTCTCTCTCTCTCTCTCTCTCTCTCTCTCTCTCTCTCTCTCTCTCTCTCTCTCTCTCTCTCTCTCTCCAACTAAAGCCCCTCTTTTTAATTTCTTTAAGTCCATTAAAACACTGAAATAGCAGTTAATCTACTCATACTCTCTCTCTCTCTCTCTCTCTCTCTGCAACTAAAGTATGCATAGACATCCTTCTTGGCCGTATCATATTCCACTACATATAACTCTGCAAAGCAGCCACAATTAGCACACTATATGTGACTGTTATTTGCAATTGATGATGGTTTAATAACCATAAATCGTACAAAAAGTCAAATTCATTTAAATATTCTTATTCTATTCGTAAGCCCGACTACAGTTAGCATTCCTGTTTGCTTATATATCATAGGATACTGCAATATACGTACATACATACATATATTTCAGTATGTACATATATTGCAATATACGTACATACATACATAGTTTTGCATGAGTGTGGACAGGAGCTAGCAGAGTGAGTTCAATTCAATATATATATACATACTTACCCCTTCTCTTCCCTCCCTGTTGGTTTGATCATTATATTTAATTTTGACTATTTTCGCACTTTTGTCTTGCCATGCTGCTGGCATTATTTTTATTCTTTAATCATCATTCTAATTTATTTTTATATTTCACGTATCATATAGAGGAATATGCTTTTTGCTGCCTCTGATGTTTGCTTTACCTTTTTATTTTTTATTATGAAAGATTCAGTTTTCAACTATTTCAAACGTTATTCAAATATATGTATAAGTATATATATATATATATATATATATATATATATATTTTTTTTTTTTTTTTTTTGGAGTAATTGGTGATAATTCTTGTTAGATTTGGTAAAACACCAAGCACGTGACTTGGCAACCATGGTGTCAGTTGCTAAATGTTACTTGAGGATGGATGAGATTCCTGGAATTGCAATAACTCTTTCATAATCCATAATTAATATCTCATAACTCATTATTGCTTATCATTATATTAAAAAATAAAATTAAGACAATTTAAAGTTCCTGGGAAATTTCTTGGAATTAAATTCCCAATAAAAACATGCGGGATCCAGGATTCCCGGAAAAGAAGCTCTAATCAGTACCTTATTTTCAAATGTCTGTGAATTCTAATGAACATAAAGCAAAAATGAATAAACAATTTGAAGGCTTCATTGGGGGGGGGGGGGAATTATGAATATGCTAGCTAGAGAGGACTATATTATTCTCACATATGCAGTTGAAAGTGTTTTATTAAAATAAGAGTTATATAAAAATCTGATATTTCTTGACATTGTGCTAAAAACACTATTTTTCTGAGTAATGGTTAAATTTTTAATAATAGGTTTTTTTTTTTTTTTTTTTTTGTAAGTTCAAGATTTTACTGTGAATGCTAGAAAACACTGGTTAGCAGAGCCTATTTTACATATGCATTCAAGCATCAGTACTCTGACACTTAAAGTAGGACTGTCTTAGTTGTGATTTACAATTTATTAGGATAAGAGTGGACCTCACCTAGTATTAGATGAGTTTGTTAATCCAGTGGACAACCTGAATATTTTTTCTTTCTTTGTGGCACAGACATTTTTCTGTTTACCTTGTAATTCCCTTGGAATTTTTTTTGGAATGCATACAGTCACTTTTCATTTTGGAGTGTACCAACTTTGTTGTAATTTTGCTTTAATGTTATAATTATTCAAGTTACACACACACACACACACACACACACACACACACACACACACACACACACACACACACACACACACACACACACACACACACACACACACACACACACACACACACACTGTTGAAGCTGTTTATAGTGACTTTCTTTTTATCATTCAAGCACATTATAATGACCTCTGTGATAGGTCCTGGCTGATTTTCCATAAACCTAATGCTATTTTACATTCTTTTTAACCATCTTGAAAGACAAACAAATTCTCTATAAAAATCCAAAATTTTCACCACACTCTTGTTTTTTATTATAATACAGCAGGCCCCCGTTATAACGCGGTTCGCTATACGCTGATTCGCTATAACGCTGTTCTTATATTATAACCCGTATCTGACTATAACGCTGTCACAGATCACTATAACGCTCTTTTACAGATTACATTTTTGACATATTAACGAAATCGTTTCATTTGATGGAGTCGATAGCTTGAAAATGAATAGCAAAACAGCATTAAAACGTTTCCCACGCCGACTTGAGAAATTTTCCCACGCCGACTTGAGAAATTTTCCCACGCCGACTTGAGAAATTTTCCCACGCTCAGTGAAATTTTCTCGCACGCTAATTTAGTTTCAGTACAGTGACTTGTTACGTAGTTCCGAGATCAACATTTTAAAAAATGATCAAGTATATTGCTTGTAATATTTGCGTTATATGCATTTATCCGAAGTCTAGTCATCACTCAGTAGAGTATTAGACATCGTGCGTAACGGAAAGTTTACTTGAACATTGTATCGTAATTAATTCAACCAATGCAGTTACATTTTCGAAGAGCTAATAATGACTGATAGGAATGAAAAAGCAACAACGTCTGGGCGCAGTACGAAGAATATAAATGTAAGAAAAAGACTGAATTTGAAAATTAAATTAGACGTTTTGAAGCAAATCGATTCCGGTCAACGACAAACGGATGTGTGCCATAATTTAGGACTTGCAACTTTAACTGTAAGAACAATTATAAAAAAATAAAGAATTAATTTTTGCAGCGGGAAAGATAGCTGTTCCACTGCAAGCAACTTTCTCATGTATCTTTTGTAAATATGTTTTGTAAACCCCTGGCACCACCATGCCGTGACGGGACTAATTGTATGTCTATCATTGCTGCAATTAAAGATTCTATTCTATTCTATAGGACTAGGCCCGCTATTAGGATTGAAATGGAAGACTAATTTTATTGAAGATAATATTCCAATGCAGAATTGAATTAAGTTAAATATTAAAAAAAGAGAGAGAGAGAAAGAGATTAGCCAATATGATGATCTGAAGAAAAGTCGCCTAAAAAAAAAAAAAAAAAAATGTGGAACCATTTAAAACTGGTAAGGGCTGGTTGAATAGATTTAAAATCCAGGGAGAAGCCGCAAGTGCAGATCAAGGAGCCGAAACTTTCAAAAAAGAACTTGTTAAAATTATTGAAGAGGGGTATTATGTGTTATACTTCTCAACAAGTTTTTAACATAGCTGAAGCAGGACTTTTGTGGAAACGAATGCCTAAAAGGAGTTTCATATTGAAATAAGAAAAAAACATGCCAGGTTTCAAAGCGGCGAAGGATCGGTTGACTTTATTGTTGGTTGTAACGCTGCGGGGGATTTAAAATTAATATCCCTTTTAGTTTATTTGGAAGAGGGCCAAAGTCCAACTCAAAATCCACACATTTTTCATGATTAAATTCATCAATTAAATTAAATTTATTATTTTAATTGGAATTTTAAATTTACTTTTGATACGCAAGTAGTTACCACATAATTATACGTATGCAATGCAGAATATTTTATATGTGCAAATATTTGAATATTAAATATTTTGACCTACATTTGTGCATCTTTTCATTACTGTTTATTATTCATTAGGAAATATCCTATGGCACCGACCGCAGCTCATAAATACATATGTTACCTTATGGGAAAACGGCGCTCGCTTAGCGCGGATTCACTTAGCGCTCTGTTTTTCCGGAACGAATGATCAGCGTTAAGCGGGGGTCACCTGTATTCACATTTCAAAATGAAAGAACATGATTTGATGAGACTTATGATGAGCTTGTAAGCTGACTACGAGAAATCACTTTGTGGGGATTTTCCATGCTTATTGACAATTTCTTGTGCTCACTGAAATAATGAAATTAACTTCAACTAGAAGTTCATTTCAGTATACAGTATCTATAGACTGTATGTTTATTGATATGGCTCCTATGAATTGGGTAGCCTTGCCAATCACAAACAAAATTAAGATTTTACAAGCTGTAGATAATGACATGCATTCTAAGACCAAATTGTCAACAGTTCAGCATTCATATGAGTGCACTATTCACCATTCTGAAAGATTGAAAATAGATTGCAGTATTAAAGAAATCTGCTGCACTGTATAGGGATGCCTCCGTAGCCAGGTGGGCAGGAGCAGCAGTGCTTAGCACATGGCTTCTTGATTAGACCGGGGTTCGAGCTCATGAGCCACCAAATACGGAGGATGCGGAAAGGTCAGGGAATAACCACCGCATATCCCCGGAGCAATATGGCCTTAGTTGCTAATGCTCCTAAAAACCAAATAACAACAACAGCACTGTATAGGATCAGAACATGAAAGGCAAAAGTATCCAGATCTTCAAAAGGTTCTCTTGGAATGGCTAATGATGATGCATGCAAAAAATGTTCACATAGATGGAGATCTTTTGAAAAGTAAGGCTGAATTGTTTGCACACCAGATGATATTGAAGATTTCAAGTGTTGCAACGGTTGCCTCCAGAAATGTACAATAGACAGTTCCAGAAATTTCAAACTCATCACAGTGGTATTTCAAAAACACATGTTCAGTGAGAATGCAACTGTTTTTACGGCTGATGCTATATAAGCTTGCTTTTTTGTTCACATATAGTGTTAGCATGAGTAGGACATATGATACAAGAAATCAAGCTTATATAGCATTAGCCAAAAAAAGAAAAAAAAAACAAAACACCCTTTCCATTTCACCCAACCATTGACTCCAAATGTTTGTCTAGTTCTGCCTTGAACTTATTTAAGTTGCTGACCTCCACTACAACAGATGGAAGTTTGTTCCAACTATCAACCATCCACTGACTAAAGGCAAATTTCCATACATCTAGTCTACAATTGTCTTTCCTCAATTTGAATCTATGCCCCCCCCCTCAGGTGAGTAATCTGAGCAAGAGAAAGATTCCCATTAATATTGAGCCTGCTCAATCCATTCAAGGCCTTATACACCTCAATTACATCAATTACTCAATTAGTCTCCAGAAGCTGCAATTTGCAGAACTTAAGCCTTTCTTGGTAACACCAAACCTTTGTTCCACTCACCAATCTTGTTGCCCTTCTCTGTACTCGTTCCTGCAGATCTACATCTTTCCTAAAATGAGGCCTCCAGACCTGTATACAATACTCAAGGTGTGGCCTGACTATTGTTTTATACAAAGGGACAATCACCTCCTTATCCCTGCTAGCAAAATTCCTGTATATCATCTGGATCCTATCTTCAATGCTCAGAAAACTTCATATCTGACTGCACACTTACTCCCAGGTCTCTTTCATTCTCCATTACCCTGAGTGTAGTGGAGAACGAAAGAGACCACCCAGTTCATACGTTACTCTGGCATTACAGCTACCCATATGCAGTACTTTACATTTGTCAATGTTAAACTTCAGTTGCCACCTCTCAGCCTGTCTGCTCAACTTTTCCAGATCCTGTTGCAGTAGCATACTATCATTACTGTCATTAACAACCATGCCAACTTTCATATCATCTGCAAACTTATTAATCCTGATATATACCTTCATCAATATCATTGATAAATACCAAAAACAACAATGGACCCAACACAGAACTCTGGGAGACCACTAATAACATTAGTCCATGAAGAGCAGTGTCCATTGATAACCACTCGCTGTTTTCTCCTATTCAACCATTCTTTTATCCATTGTAGCAAATTGCCCTTAATGCCATGCTGCTCCAATTTATACATACTCTTCAGTGTGCCATAGTATCAAAGGCTTTCCTAAAACCTAAGTATATGATATCAAAATTATTCTTTGCATCCAATTTCTTTGTGGCCACATCATAGTATCCAATCAAATTTGTCAGTAACAAGGCTTCCCCTTAACAAACCCATGCTGTGTCTGAACTGTAACTGCAGTCTTCTCAAGATAATCTTGCATCACTTCCTTAACCAATGACTCCATTATTTTCCCTTGAATAGAAGTTAGACTAACATGTCTGTAATTACCTGTATCACCCTTTGATCCCCCTTTGTGAATTCAGGAAGTCCCCTGAATCCAAGGAAGCTTATATAATTATGGCTAATGGTTTGCTTACTTCCTTTGCTGCCCCCTTTAATATAACTGGATAGATTCCATTCACTCCAGGTTCCTTCCTTATGTTTAACTTCAACAATGTTCCTCCACTTTGCTCTCAGTTATTACAAAGTCACTTAGCTCCCTGTTAGAGTTTGATAAACATATGGCCCTCTCCTCCTTGAATAACTCCTCATGTGTGCATCCTTTGCCAAATATTTCTTATAATCTGCCTTTGCCCACCTAACTTCCTTTGTAACTTGATTACAGACTAGGTTATTCTCCATAGGCTTCTGTGTTGCCTGATAATTTATATGCACCCCATGCATTTTTCTCCTCTACCACGAGTCACATTAATCCATCTGATATCCATTTAGGCCTAAACCTTGAACAGTATTTCTTAGTTGGTATGAAAAGCCTAGTATCCTCCAAGATTAAGTCCCTGAAGCCTTGACATTTAAAATTCACCATTTGTAACATCATCAGTTAATCCCACTGTATAGAATTTAAAAACTCTCTCAAGACCACTGTGTAGTCCCTTTACAAAAGCAAAAACCATTCTCCTTACCCCTGATGTTAGTTACATCTCTAAGTAAATTCCACATCAGAACAATCTGATCACTGCCACCTAGTGGTTCTTTTATCTGCAGATTCTTAATGCATGAAGAATCACTGCTGATAATCAGATCAAGAATATTACTCCCTCTGGTTGCCTCTCGAACACCTTGCTGTAGAACACAGTCATCTAATAAGTCCAAAATGTCCTGCTAGTGTGCAAGTGACTAACCCACAAGTTCTAGACAATATCTGGAAAGTTAAAATCCCCATTACAAGAAAATCTGATTTACTGGTCCACTCTATTTCTCTGCACAATTGCTCATTATACTCATCAGATTCATTAGGCCTATAACACAAACCTACTCCCATTTTCCCTTTCCCCGTGCTTATGTCACACCACACTCAATCAAAATTGCATTGTCCACCAATGTCAATTGTTTGCACTTCCTTAGATTTTATGTATTCATAAAATTTATGTGTTTCATAACTAACAGCATAATCCCTCCTCCGTTCCTGTCCTGGCTATCCTTTCTGTACACATTGTACTCCCCAAATTCCAATTCTGCTCTGCTTATATCTGTGTGCCACAACGTCTCTGATATCCTAACAGTATCTGCTTTTGATGTCTTGACCAGCACTTCAAACTCATAAAATTTATTTACTACACTGCTAGCATTGATGTACATGTAAGTATACATACACCTATTCTTACTGTTAGTTACCCATGTATTTACTTGTTCCATGATGTGTCCCAGCATCCCTTGAGATCCCCAGTACCATGCTTTGCCAAAACACCAATATGATAGTGATAAGAGTAGCGAGTTGTAACTTGCAAAGTCACTAGCTAAATTTAAAAAAATTCGCTAATGAACGCTACTGAGCCTATTTAATCCACTTGTAAAACACAAATTAATACATTAACTAATCAAAAAATACAACATAACAGATATGCCCAAGAAGTGATTAAACTCTTCAAAATACTTATATATTACAATTCAAACCGTACTATTCTTTTGGTTATGCTACAATATTCCCGCCAAAAACACTGCTACGATAGTGGTAGGAGTAGCGAGTTGTAACTTACAAAATCGTACTAGCTAAATTTAAAAAATATAGTAACAAATGTCAGTAAGCCTATTTAATCTATTTGTAAAATACAAATTAATATGCTAACTAAAAAAAAATACCATAAAATTTCAATGAAAACTTGATAACCAGAATTTTGATGAACAGAATTTTTAATACTGCTGAACCTTGGTTACATTTAAAGGTGAAAATTGTAGTGATGGCAAACAATGAATTACCATTCTCCTAGTTCAAAGATGTCTAGCACAGAGAAACTTCCACTCTGCCACTCTCTTTGAAACTTCCCTGTATATCACTGGAGAAGCTTGGATGCTCTGATGCTCTAAAGGTTTGAAGACATTGTCAACTATGCATTAAACGAACAAAAGGCTTGGATATCATCAGAAATCTATGAAGAATTATTCAAAGACTTAGATTGCAAGACAGGGAGAATAGAAAACTTTTGCTGCTTGTTGATAATTGCATCCCTCATTGCCAAGAGAATGGTCTATGTACAGTTGCTGTTGAGTAACTGTTGCCCATTATGATTTTAATTCTTCAACTGCTTGATCAAGATGTTATCCAGTGCTATAATAAAACTGATTGAAGGATGCTATTAAAAAATTGTTCTGTGTCTTGAAAGCAAAATACATTGTGAAATTTACTGGCTACAGGCAATGTATTTTTGTTTCAGTATAGTATGAGGTTGTCAAAAAAGTGACTGTGAACTGCTTCAAACATGCATTTATGGATTTTATCACCATGAATGATGCAATGAATGAAACTCTGCATGCTTCATCTTCTATTAATTGCAAAGAACAGTCTGATAATAGTGAAGAAATTTTTGAGGATGTGAATCATTGCCCAAACTTAGAGTGGAGCCATGTGCTTTGAAGGATGTACTGAGGTGGATACTGCATTCTGTGTTTCAGTGTACACACAAGTGAAGAGAAACTTGTGTAATGGAAGCTGAAATTTACAGTGATGAAGAAGAGGAACCTATTATGGTTGAACAAGACATTTTGTTGGAGGATGCTCATCAAGGATTAGAACCTGTACATTGCTTTTAAAGTGCTCTGTAGAAACATGCTCTGCTCTAACATGCTCTGCCACTGAAACAGTGCACTTTGAACAGATTATTTTAAAGTCTGAAACCAATTCCCCTGTTTCTAGTTGGGTCTTGATATAGTATATACCAGTGTTCCCATGGCAAATATTTCTCTAAAAAACTGTTTCAAGGAAGAAGTAAATACTGAAGTAATTATAAATAAAACCTTTCCATCAGCTCTCTTCACTGCTAGCTAAGATGTCAGTGGGACGACTTGAGTAATAAAATATATTTTAAAAAATGGAACTTAGAGCAACAGTTTGTTTAATCTTTGAGAAAAGCTTGTTTAATTTTTGAATTATTCAATTTCAAGGAGTATTTTGGACAAAGGGACATAAGCAAATTGGTGTATAGATATCTACATGTGTACATAGATATTGTAAATTATGTACTATTGTATATAGTAATTATTGTAATTAGTATATACTATTTACTACTGTATATAGTAATTATTGTAATTAGTATATACTATTTACTACTGTATATAGTAATTTGTAAATTATCATATACAGTAGTATTGTAATTTACAAATTAATCTTACTACACTACAAAATCAATGCAAAATGCAATCGTTACTTATGTTTATATTATTAGTAGAATCAGAGCCAGCCCGTCCATTAGGCAAACCTAGTCGCCTAGGGTGCAAAGGTCCTACAGGTGCATTTCAACAAAATGTAATTTTCTTTAGTGGTTAAAAAAATAATTATTAAATTAAATAAGGTAATAATTATTTCTAAATAAAGAAATAACATTATCTAAATATTTTATCAAATATTAAAAACATTGTTTCTATCTTTTGAAAGAGGGGTTTCTAGAGATTATGCAAGTGATTTAAAGAGAATTTTTTTGAGAAATTTTTAAAAAATAATATACATCAACTGTAAATATTAATGTTTCTCAATTTTGACATTATAGATCAGACATAAGAGCTGGATTATTTTCAAAAATAAAATAAAAATCAAAATTTCATTATAAAAATGAAAAAAAAAAAAAACCTTAAAAAAAATTTGTCATTACTTAATTTATTTTTTGCAATAGTAGTGTACTGCACATTTATATATGTATTATTTGATTCAGTTTCATTTAACTTCTGCATCTGAATTCCAGAAAATGTTTTTCTATTTCAGGTTATTAGGCCTCATTTTTTCAAATCTTGTTAAAAGGATATATATCCAACTATATTCCAGTTTTGTTTCAATACAATAACTTTGAAACACAAAATCTGATTTTCAAAGCTATCAGAAATATAAAAATGGCTACTATTAGCATTAGTATTATTTTTTTTATGAAAACCCCAAACAACAGAGGTATTAGAACCTATAGTACTTAGTACTGTTCTTGGGTTGGAGTTTGAGAAGATGAAAGAAGATATTTATTGACATTAGACTTGGAAGTCTGTCTAATGTTGACATTAGACCTGTAGACTGTAATTTTCAGGAAATACATATGAAGGAAGGTTGTTCCAGAAAACAGCAGTTGAATGAATAAACGAGGAAGATGAAAAGTTGATTCTGTGGGTTTGAAGTTAGACAGTAAATGGATGTTGGCTGGTGGCAGCACGTGTTCGGACTGTTCAAAAGAGAGAGTGGGAATTATAGAAGCCAATTCAGAAGAACAGTGCCCATGGAAGTATCTGTAGAAGAGGCATGCAATAGAAACAGTACATCTATGAGACAGACAGTGGAGAGACTCTGTTAGAGATGAGTCATTAATTAACCTAACTGCCCTCTCTTCCAAATGGAATCTAGAAGCCTGAGAGAGGTTTTGGGGGCATTGCCCCAGATGTGGGAACAATATTCCATGGTAGGGCGGATTTGTGATTTGTACAGAGTGAACAGCTGTTTGGGAGAAAAGTAACACCAAAGGCTAAAGAGAAAACCAAGTTTTTTAGATGCAGAGGAAGCAATATTTGTAATGTGTTTGTGCCAAGAGAGATTAGAAGTCAAGAAAATCCCCAAAAGCGATATATCATCTTGCCTAGAAATTGGAGTGTCACCAAACATAAGCATAAGAGCAGAATCCTTTTTGCAAGATATAAGACAAGACTGAGTTTTAGAAGGATTGAAATCAACTAAGTTGTCTTTGCCCCACTGAAGAATTACCTGGAGATTGGCATTAAAGGAATTGGTAGAGGATATTCGAGGAGTTGAAGCTGATTGAGCAGGGCAAGGTTTTTCAAAATGGAAAGTGGAATGCAAATTGCTATCATCGACAAAACTATGGATAGGATTTACAGTCAATGGAAAAGGTCATTAATATATAAGAGGAAAAGAGTGGGGGAAAGAACTGAACCTTGGGGGACACCAGCATTAGTGGAGAAGTTAGAAGACAGAGAGACATCTACCATCACCCTCAGTGACCAATCAGAGAGAAAACTGGATAACCAATTACAAAAAACAGTTGGCAAACCATAGGATGGAAGCTTGTTTAGAAGCCTTTATGCCAAACATGACCCGAAAGCCTTTGAGATGTCAAGAGCAACTGCTTATGTTTCACTGAACTTTTCCATTGAATTTATCCATAAATGGGTAACATAAGACAGAATATCACCAGTGGATCAACACTGACAGAATCCATACTGGCGATCGTTGATCAGATGGAAGGTTTTTAGGTAGTTTAAGAGTTGGTGGTTAATTGATTTATCCATTACTTTAGAAAGAGTAGAAGTAATTGCAATGGGAGACGATAATTGGATGGAAGGGATTTGTCACCCTTTTTAGGAACTGGCTGGATATGAGCAAATTTCCAAGCAGAAGGAAAAACACCTTTGGAATAAGAAAATGAAAAAAGGTGGCAAAGAACAGGAGTAAGTTCAGGAGCACAGGTTTTGAGAATAAGAGGAGAAATACCATCAGGACCTGGAGCTTTCTTAGCATCCAGATTCATCAAAATCCTTCTGACATCCTTTTGACGGGAGACCACAGGAGGCATTGAATGGAACATGTTAGGAATGATGGGAGGTGTTTTACCAAGATCATTAATATATGAGTTGGAAGAAAAATGGCATGCTAGCAGGTCAGCTTTATCCTTGGCTGAAATGACGACGGAACCATCTGGTTTTGACAGAGGTAGGAGCAGAGATGGGCAAAAGTTGTGGTCAATAGCTTTGGCAAGAGACCAGAATGCTCATCTACCATTAGGGCAAGAAGAAAGTTTTCTACTCTTAGCCTGTTCAAAATCTAGTTTCAACTGATTAATAACTGATTTACAATTGTTTGTTGAACTTTGGTGTAGGCAGAAAATGAAAGTGAAGAATTGGAAACAAGCCAACTATGATATGCAACTTTCTTCTCTTGAACAGCCTTAGCACATTTATTGGAAAACCAAGGTTTAGATAAAGGAAGACATTTTAAAGTGGTGTGTGGAATAAAGGATTCCATCAGAAGTTGATATCAGAAGTTTTGAAACAGTAATCTGACCAAGGAAAAGAAGAAAAGAAATCTCGCAGGTCATCCCATTTTGCATTCTTGTAATGCCAAACAACACGAGGTTGGGAATAGCCATGAGATAAAGGCTCCATTGGAGAAGAGACAATCACCAAGTTGTGATCTGAGGTGCCCAAAGGACCACTGACTTCGGATTGTCCGGAATTCTTGTAGGTAAATGAACAATCTGTGCAAGGTCATTAGTAATTGCAGAATCCTCAGCATCTCGACCAGCTGGGTCGGTGTGACTATAAAACGGAAGCCAGCTGGAGTTGTGAACATTAAAATCATCAAGGAAATTACCTGAGTGTTAGGAAAGTTGAACTGGTGAAAGTCAAGTTGCAGAGAGAGGAAGTTGAAGAGCTCCAAGTGATTAGTGGAGTTGGGAGAACGGTAGAGACAACAGATGAATTTGACAAAATGAGGTAGAGAGATTTTAAGCCAGAGAAGATTGAAAAGAGAGATTCCAAATTACCAAGTCTCTGACAGGGAATATCGGAATGGACATATGCATAAGTACCACATTTGAGGCGATAGGAATCATACAGTGAATAATTTGGGCATCTGAGATGAGCAGTAGTTGAATCAACCGATAACTGAGATTCTATCAGAAAAAGTACATGGGGGTTTAGCAGACTGCAAGTGGAAATGGATATCGTTAAGATTAGAATTGAGACCACGTATATTTGTGAAATGAATTAGGAAGTACTTGGGAGGTTTAGATCTTTTTGCAGATAAGCTTACTCTATTAGTTTGACAATTCATGGTGTATTGAATAGTAAGAAAAAGTGGGGGGGGAGACAGGCTGAATGAAGTAATGAAATTTTTAGATATGGCTTACGCATGGTAAGAATATACCCAGCTCCTTGACATAACGTGGCCTTGACAATGCCCCCTGCATACACACTACTCGGACTCCCTCCAGTCACTATCTGGCAGAGTAGAGGTAGCAAGATTATACACTAGCTGATCCAGATGCCTCCTAAAAAGTTATCAATAGGTTCAGTCCAGTGCACTAACTAGTGGCCGGCCTGTGAACACTGTTTTAGAGCCGTACCCTTGAAATGTAAGGAAGATTGGATCTCATCATGATGTCCATCATAACTTCAAAAGTCATCAGTCATACTACATGATGGAAGAGAGAGATGGGGGAAGGGTTGACCGGAACTTAGCTCTGGAGACTAAACATGGGTTCCACCACTTCAAGCCTCCAATACGTATTTTATTACGATTATTTATTGTATTTGGTAATGTTTTGGTTATAAATGTGTGTTCAATCTTGGGGTGGTCGGCACCTAACCCTATTTTTCCCATAGGGCCTGTTGTTTATATTGCACAATTTTGCATTGCACGGGGGTTTCTAGGAACACAACTATCGTGCTATACGAGGACTGACTGTAGTTTGCATTTGTCAATGTTACATTTCAGTTCCCACTTCTCAGCCCATCTGCCCAACTTTTCCATATCCCGTTACAGCAGCATACTGTTATTAACAATCCTCCCAATCTTTGTACCATGTTCAAACTTTGACATTAAGCTCAATATACCTTGATCAATATCATTGATAAATATACAAAACAACAATTGTTGGGATATCAGAGACGTAGTGTCACACAAATATAAGGAATGCAGAATTGGAATTTGGGGAGTACTATGTGTACAGAAAGGATAGGAAAAGAGGAGGGGTTATGCTGTTAGTTAACCGCTTCATGGATTATCCCGAGATATCTCGTTTTTAGTTTTAAAAGTTATTTGGAACTACACGAAATATCTTGGGATACAATAATACCCGAAGCAAACAATAATACCTCCAAATTTAGGACTGAAACGTATTTTCTCTGGATAATTTTGCATTAGGCAGGTAAATCCCGAGTTTTCTCAGGATTTTCTTATGCCTGGCAGCAAACGACTGGCTTTCGTTTTACTTATATTGTACAGCAATGTCAGAACAGTAGCATGCATTCCTGTGCTGCCAATAAGCAAAATATAATTTGCCATCCTAAATGCAGAATACTGAACCCACGAAAATAATTCACGAAAAATATTTCGGCGCCCTCTTGAACTGCCGCATGTAAGCAATGCTTACCTCGCCTGTCCACTTGTGGCGGCCGTGTATCAGAATGTAGTTAGTTCGCGATTACTGCTTGTGTGTTCCACTTGATTTTTTAAATTTATTTATATAATGAGTAATGAAGACTCTTTCTGTGCCTTTCTTTTAGCTCAAGCCCTAATTTATTAAAAAAATCTGTATAGTTTGCTCACTTTTTTGGCGTAAATGAGATAACTCGGGATAGCCCAAATGGGTTTATTACTCCCATGTATTTTCTACGAAAAAATTAATAAAAAACACAAAACACTATACAATGAGTATTCTCATGATGCATACTTTTAATCTGTAAAATAAAAAAAGTTGATACTTTTAATCTGTAAAATAAAAAAAAAAAAGGGGGTTAAGAAACATTAAATCTAAGGAAGTGCATCCAGTTATCATACATTTATAGTGCAATTTTGAGTCAGTTCGGTGTGTCAAAGCACTGGGAAAGCAAAAATGAGGGTAGGAGTTTGTTATAGGCCTAATGACTTTGATGGGTACAACGAACAATTATACAGAGAAATAGATTGGGCCAGTAAATCAGAGTGTCTAACAATGGGAGATTTTAACTTCCCAAATATTGATTGGAACTTGTTGGTTGGTCACTTGCACTCTTGCAAGGCTTTTGTGGATTTATTGGATGATTGTTTTTTACAGCAGCATGTTAGAGAGGCAACCTGAGAGGGTAATACTCTTGATCTGATTATTAGCAATGATTATTCATGTCTTAAAAATTTATAGATAAAGGGACCACTAGGTGGCAGTGATCACAGTGTACTGATGTGGGATTTACTTAAGGATGTAACTACCATTAGGGGTAAAGGGAAGAGTTTTTGCTTTTGTAAAATTGACTACAGTGGGCGCAGACAGTTTTTAAATTCTATACAGTGAGACTAACTGATGATGTTACCAACAGTAAATTCTAAATGGGAGGCATTCAAGGAAGTAATCTTGGAAACTACTAGGCTTTTTGTTCCAACTAAGAAATACTATTCCTAGTTTAGGCCCAAATGGATGTCAGATGAACTAATGAGACTCGTGGCAGAGAAGAAAAATGCATGGGATGCATGTAAATTATCAGGTGACGCAGAAACCTATGGCAGATATGAGCTAGTTTGTAATCAGGTCACAAAGGTGGTTTGGCAAGCAAAGTCAGACTACAAGAAATCTTTGGAAATGGAGGCAAAGAAAAACAGCTAAGAGTTCTTTATTTATGTAAACTCTAGAAGGAAAGGGATGAATCAGATTGAGCTACTTGATATGAATGGTTTGACTGTAGATGACCATTCTCAGATAGCTGCCAAACTAAATGAGTTTTTGCAACTACATTCACACAAGGCGTGATTCAAATGTATCTCCAATTCATAAAGGGGTATTAAAGGGTGACATGAGTAATTACAGACTTGTTAGTTTGACTTTTGTGTGTCGGAGAAAATAATGGAGGCACTGGTTAAAGAAGTGATGGAGGAACACCTAGACAAATCAGCAGTAATAATTCAGACACAGCATGGATTTGTTAACAGGAAGGCTTGTCTGACCAATTTTATTAGATACTATGACATGGTCACAAAGGAACTAGTTGCAAGAATAATTTTGATATCATATACATGGATTTCAGGAAATCCATGTATATGATACTATTGTACATGGAAGACAACTGTACAAATTGGAGAAGTATGGCATTAAGAGCAAGTTGCTACAATGGATAAAAGGATGGTTGAGTGGGAGAAGACAGAGAATGGTAATCAATGGATACTACTCTTTGTGGACTAATGTTATTAATAGTGGTCCCCCCCCAGGGTACGGTGTTGGACTCATTGCTGTTCAATTAATAGAAATAACTACAAAATTTTATCCTATCTTTGTACAGTATACCGATGAAATATTGTATACTTTGATACAGCACGATGAGTCAACATTTAGTGTATGGAAGTATCTTATTTACTTAGTTCCAAATGTATTAATGAGCAAGGAAGACTATTTCTGTGGTGAAGGGTAGGCCTGTATGATTGGATTTTTTTACTGAATAGAGTTTCTAATTTTTTGACCAGTGATTGAAAACTAGCTTAACTGAAATATGTATGTTCAACTATATTTCGCAAAAATTAATTTAAATAAAATTTTATAAAAATCTGACTTGAATAATCAAATCGCTTACGCAAATTAAAAAAAAAATGGAATCACAACCTGTGGAAATTAGAGTCCCATAGTGTGGAAGTCTTTAAATGGATTGAGTAAAAATAAATGCTGATGGCAGCCTTACTCTTTGCTCAAAAAACATAAATATAAGGACATATAAATTAAACTAAGGAAGGATGGCTGCAGGACAATGAGCAAAAATTTGCTTTCAGACAAAGAGTAATTATAATAGTTGGAACAAATTACGATCAGGTGATGTGGAAGTGGGTAGTTGGAACAAATTACCATCAGGTGATGTGGAAGTGGGTAGTTGGAACAAATTACCATCAGGTGATGTGGAAGTGGGTAGTTGGAATGGAAAAATTTATGGAATAAATTTATTTATTTATCTTATATATAAAATTTATTTATATATAGGAAACACAGTGTATTCAGCCATATTGTATGGTACTGAATTGTGGGCATCAGCCACCCCTACCAACACTAGTAGAATATATGCGACTGAATTCTGACTGCTGAAGTGAGTTAACAGTAAACACCATCTTCCCCATCAGTTAAGGATCACGCAGCTTGCTGAGCAGCTGAAACTACAGCGTTTACCAGACACTATTGCCTGGAAATGACTGATAACTATAATAAAGATGATGACTGGTGTCATATCATCACTGTGCTTCTGGCAGCTTTGTGAGTGCATATCCCACCATCAGCCTTAAGAGGCATGAAATTCCCGAGGATGAAGGCCAACAGACTGAAGATAGCCAATAGGTTCATACCAGCCAGGGTGTTAGAATCAATCCACACCTTATCTCAAAGTGGAATTGACCTTAAAAGGCTAATAGAAGATCCAATTACAGGAAACAAATCCATGATGTCATTCGCTCAGTCCTCTAACAGTTCTATGCATTTTTCTAACAACTGTGTATACTCAATGATGTGCTTATGTTAACAAACGTACCACGTCTAAGTGTATTCAGCATGTGTGGTGTTGTTATACTGAGCAATTTATATGTTAACTGCCAGGACTCTAGACAGAAATGCAATGTAAATCTAATCACTATATATTTTCTATTCCTTTATATTGTATATGCAAATCCCCTGGCATTTACTGCCGTGAAGGGAATTTGTCACTCATCAATGTAACACTTTATTTATTTTGGTAGGATAAATAAATATTTGTTTATTTATTTAATTACATGAATATTTAACTGATTTTCATTCAGATGTAGAATTCAATTCCACCTTAACAGATGCAAAAGAAACTTTAGAAGCATGGTCAAAATTCCCATCTGTTTTTGCTATGCAACTCCACTGTATAAAGTAAAAAGAAATTCTAATTATGAACAAGACTATGAAGAAGAGAAGGATCCCAAAATCTATAATGTCTTAGAATAAATTATCAAATTTTCAATATCTATAGAAAGTTAAACATGCTACTTTTTTATTTTTATGTAATTAAACAATTTTCAACGATCAGAGTCAGAAAAATCAATCTTTATTTAAATTTAGTTAAAATAGCCTTGCCAAAACAGATTTAGCTTACTTTTATTTTTTTTTTTATCCAAATATGTTATGTATATAATTAAAATGATTATTACAACTGTGTTACCTGCGAGCACCGTTTGAAGATACACTGGCCATTGTGCAATTCATTCAAAACATTGAACACAATTGGACACCTTTCGATTTGAATGGGGACAGAATTAGGGTAAAACTGTGAACCTTTTTTGTTAGCAGAGATTAGCATAAAATAGTAGAAAATCTTCCACAACACATTGGAGCCATCTTCTCTGACCAAAGGTGAAAGAAGACGCTGTAGATTAATTTATTTACATTTATGAACAAAACAAGAAATTGTTTTGTTCATAACTGAAATTTTATTTTGGTTAGGACATTTTTATGTTGAAAAAAAGATTTACAAAGTACTCAGAGAAAGATACCAATTTATTCAAAATTTCAATCTTTTATTCTATATTGCATATTGAAATTCTTTTATTCAACATTCCATTTCAATCTTTTATTCCATATTTAACAGATAACGTATTTTATTGTGTTTATCCAAAAAAATATTTTATTTTGAGTGCTGCTAGAATTTATGATACAGTGAAAGCAAGACTTTCTCCATATTGGCATAACTGCAGTATCAATTAATTAAAATATGCTGATAATTAGTAAGAGAAATTAGTCAAATCCTAATAATACATGAACACACAGGCAATAACTCACATTATCATAATGTCGAAGATTTCAGGTGTGACATCGCGAACCGAAATTTTACCCCCATCCTTAAAGGACCCATAAAACATCTTTTCAAACACTGGACTTCCAAGAGCTAGTATTAACTTGTGGGTGTGTATTTTAGTTGTTTTTTTCTCCTTTTCCAGCTACAAAGGCTACATCACATAGCTGGGTGATCTTCAATGAGAACAAGTCTGGTTCTCACTTTTTCCATTTCCATATAAAAGTTTTAAACAAGATAAAATAGACTTCTGTTATTAATCCATATTAATTGTCATACAAAATCCAGGTTTTATGAGTTATAAATAAAATTTGTAGAAATATTTTATTTTCAGAAATGCCTAATTTATTTATTACATCTCTGTAAAATCATTATAATGTAAATTTTGTTGTTGATGTATAAACTAGTTTATCACTAAAATTAATTTAATTCTCAGATAAAAAAAAAATTAAAGTATAATATCTATTTTAATAATAATTACTTTGGAATATTAGATTAAAAATAAACTAACAGTACAATGCAATTTTATTTTATATAGTTACTGTTTGGCATATCTAAAGAAGCAGTAAACTTTGCAAATTTTCCCTGCCACAATGGATCCATTGCAGATATTTGGGATTTCAAAAATAAATCAATGATTCATGACTTGGAAGCAACAGTATGTGAGATGTCTCCATATGCTACACCGGAAGTATTTTCTGAACCAGCTGTGGCTGCAATTATAGCCAGTGTAAGTATCACATCACAGAAATTAAATAAAGATTATCATTGAATAGAAGAAATATTTCATTGATGTTAATTTTTCTAAGTAGTATTTTGTATTATGTAACTATTAATGTTAGATTCCTTTCTTTTTTTTTTGTTCCCTAAAATGTTTTATACACATAATTCTTGAGAGATTTTCCTCTCATCTCTTTTGAAAATTTATCTTCTTCATTAGTATTAGTAAAGGCACATGATGCAAGAAAGCAAGCTTATATAGCATGAACCAAAAAAAAAAAAAAAAAAACTTCTAATTTCACCCAATCCACTCACTCCAAATGTTTGTCTAGTTCTGCCTTGAATCTATTTAAGCTATCAACTCCTACAACGACAGATGGAAGTTTGTTTCAGCAATCAACCACATGCTGGCTAAGGGCAAACTTCTGCACATCTACACTACAGCTGTCTTTCCTCAATTTGAATTTATTCCCTCTCAGCTGATTATTCTGAGCAAGAGGAAGAATCCCATCACATTGAGCGTGCTCAAACCCAGAGGGGTAGCTAGGTTTTTCGACAATTGCTAAAATCATAATAGCATTAACATTACCAAAGGCACATGATGCAAGAAAACAAGCTTATATAGCATCAGCCAAAAAAAAAAAAACACCCTTATTTCACCCATCCACTCACTCTAAATGTTTGTCAAGTTCTGCCTTGAATCTATTTAAGCTATCAACTTCTACAACGACAGATGGAAGTTTGTTCCACCAATCAACCACTCGCTGGCTAATGGCAAACTTCCGCAAATCTATCCTACAACCGTATTTTCTCAATTTGAATTTATGCCCTCTCAGGCGATTATTCTAAGCAAGAGGAAGAATCCCATCTGCATTGAGCATGCTCAAACCATTCAAGGCTTTATACACCTCAATCAGATCACTCGCAGGTGCTTAGTCTCCAGACACTGTAATTTGCAAAACTTAAGCCTTTCTTTGTAAGAGCAACACTTTGTTCCATTCACTAATCTTGTTGCCCTTCTCTGTACTCATTCCAACAGCTCTACATCCTTCTTAAAATGAGGTCTCCAGACCTGTATACAGTACTGACCATTGCCTCATACAAGGGAATAATCACCTCCTTATCCCTGCTAGAAAAATTTCTGTATATCATTGAAAAGACACCATGAGCTACTCTTGCGGACCATCTGCACTGCTCAGAAAACTTTATATCTGCCTGTACATTACCCCCAGGTCCTTTTCATTCTCTACCACTCACAGTGTGGTACCACAGATTTGATATGTTACTCTGGGATTACTGCTTCCCATATGTATTACTTTACATTTGTCAATGTTAAACTTCATTTGCCACCTCTCAGCCCATCTGCTCAAGTTTTCTAGATCCTGTTGTAGCAGTGTACTGTCATTAGGGTCATTAACAACCCTCCCAACCTTTGTATCGTCTGCAAACTTGCACATTAAGCCTGATATACCATCATCAATATTATTTATAAATATAGAAAACAACAATGGACCCAACACTGAACCCTGAGGGACTCCACTAATAACATTAGTCCACAAAGAGCAGTGTCCATTGATTACCACTCTCTGTATTCTCCCACTCAACCATCCCTTTATCCATAGCAGCAATTTGCCTCCAATGCCACACTGCTCCAATTTGTGCAGCAGTCGCAGCTGTTTTCCAACAGCAACAGTATCCAAGGCCTTTCTAAGATCCAAATATATGATTTCGAAGTTATTCTTTATATCCAGTTCTTTTGTGACTACATCATAGTATCCAATCAAATTTGTCAGACGAGACTTCCCCCTTAACAAACCAATGCTGTGTCCGAGCTATAACTGAAGTCTTATCTAGATGATCCTGCAATGCTTCTTTAACCAGTGCCTCCATTGATTTCCCTGGAACAGAAGTTAAACTAACAGGTCTGTAATTATCTGTGTCTCCCTTTGATCCTCCTTTGTGGATTGGGGTCACATTTGCACACCTCCAGTCCATGGGTACCTCCCCCGAGACCAGGGAAGCTCTCATAATTATGGCTCCACCAAACACAGAAGATACGGAAAGGTCAGGGGATGACCACCGCATATCTATGGAGCAATATGGCCTTAGTTGCTAATGCTCCAAAAAACCAAATAACAACAACAACATAATTATGGCTAAGGGTTTGCTTACTTCCTTTGCCACTTCCGTTAATATAACTGGATAGATTCCATCCACTCCAGGTGCCTTTCTTATGTTTATCTTCAACAATTTCTCCTCCACTTTACTCTCAGTTATTAAAAGATTATCTAGCTTACTGTCAGAGTTGAATACACCTCTGGCATTCCTCTCCCTGAATAACTCCTCATGTGTGAATGTAGATGCAAAATATTCATTTAGTTTGTTAGCTACCTGAGCAGGATCATCAACAGTTGAACCATCGATATCAAGTGGACCAATCTGATTCATCCCCTTCCTTCTAGAGTTTACATAAGTAAAGAACTCTTTGCTGTTTTTCTTTGCATTCTTTGCCAAAGATTTTACGTAATCTGCTTTCGCCTGCCTATCCTCCTTTGTAACTTGATTACAGACCAGCTTATATCTATCATAGGCTTCTGTGTCACATGTTAATTGATATGTATCCAACGCATTTTTCTTCTCTGTCATGAAATTAGTTCATCTGACATCCATTTAGGCCTAAATCTTGAACAATATTTCTTTGTTGGTATGAAAAGCCTAGTAGCTTCAAAGATTAATTCTTTGAATTCTTCCCATTTTGAATTTGCTGTTGGTAACATCATCAGTTGGTCCCACCGTATAGAATTTAAATACTGTCTCAGACCACTCTAGTCACCTTTATGAAAGCAAAAACCCTTCCATTTACCTTTGATGGTAGTTACCTCTTTGAGTAAATCCCACTTCAGCGCACTGTGATCACTGCCACCTAGTGGTTCCTTTATCTGCAGATTCTTGATGCATGAAGAATCACTACGGATAATCAGATCAAGAGTATTTACTCCCTCTAGTTGCCTCCCGAACATGCTGCTGTAGAAAACAATCATCCAATAAATCCACAAAAAAGCCTTGCTAGTGTGTGAGTGACCAAACCACAAATTCCAGTCAATATCCGAGAAATTAAAATCCTCGCATTATAAGACACTCTAATTTACTGGCCCACTCCATTTCTCTGCACAATTGCTAATTATACTCATCAGATTCATTAGACCTATAACATACATCTACTCTCATTTTTCCTTTCCCAGTGCTTATGTCACACCAAACAGACTCAACATTGCATTGTCCAGCCACATCAATTGGATGCACTTCCTTAGATTTTGTGTTTCTTAACTAACGGCATAACCCCCCTCCTCCCTTCCTGTCCTGTCTATCCTTTCTGTACACATTGTGTTCCCTGACAATAGAGTCACCTACAACAACTAGTTCTTTTGAGACGAGCGCATTCTGCCTGGGGGGTTGTCGCTGTGTTGCGTGATGTTCAAGTGCAAGCTCAGGCATTGATGTGGGCAGCTGAGAGTTTGATGGGCGCCTCAATTTAAATCCTTCGAGGGCATCCGCCCTGTCCTTCAAGCTCTCATATAAGCCCATAACAATGCCGAGTTGGTGCCTGAGTTCCTCGCACTCCTTACATCGCGCGCGCGCGCACACACACACACACACACACACACACACACACACACACACACACACACACACACACACACACACACACACACACACACAAAGATATTCCCCTTGGCAATATCATGTCCCATTCCTGATTGCTCCACAAACATCAAACAAACAGTGCATTTCAATAGACTGTGTGACAGAGGACAACCGCCTGCCCCCCTCAGTTCTCCTCTGAGCCACAGCACTTCCACTAGTTTGAGCCTTTTGCTTTGCTGCTCTGAGTCATGATTTCTATTCAAGTTGCTTAGCATAAATAATAAGTACAGTTGAATTGTGTTTAACGAACTTTATAGCAAATTTTTGGAATTTTCTTTCTTAATTACATTTAAAATAGTTTCCGTAAAACTATGAAATTTTCCATATAAAGTGTGGTTTACGAGAAACTTAACTAGGTACGCAATGTTTGCCCCTCTGACCATCAAGCAATTTATGCAATAGTGCTGCTGCCAAGCACGAATTAAGAGATTACCATCTTCAACTAAGTGGTACCCATAAAATCTATCCCAAATACCTGGCAACCATATCGAGAAGTTGAGTTGGTCAACTACTTTCTGTTTATCCATTGCAAGTGTTCAGATCAAGGTGTATTCCATATTTGAACAATAAGCTTTGGTTAACCTTCTACTGTAAGCACCCTATTAGAGATTTAGGAGAGAGAGAGAGAGAGAGAGAGTGGTTTTCCTTTAGTCGAAAACCACTCTTTATAAATGCCAATATGTCTGGCATTTGTGGATTATGAACAGGCATTTGACTCCATACAGTATAAGGCAATGTTTTGGTCACTGGAAAGACAAGGCATAGACATCCTATACGTTATGACTCTGAAGAAAATATATGAGAACGCTACCTCCTTTATTAGACTAGACAAAGACAGTAGTAAATTTAAAATTGAGAAAGGAGTTCTACAAGGAGACACAATATCTCCGAAGTTGTTTATTGGTGCCCTTGAAGAAGCTTTCAGAAGGTTGAAATGGTTATATAAAGGAAGCATTGTGAACCATTTATGATTTTCAGATGACATTGTGATCATAAGCCATGATCTTGAAGAATCAGAGGAAAAGCTTAATCAGTTATGCATATTAGAAAGGATTTCGGACTAAAGATGAAAATAGTTAAAACAAAAATGAACAAGTATGCCACAGGAAGTGATATAATCATTGAAGGAGCAGAAATTGAAAAGTTGGATTCAGGGCAGACCCTACGGGTGTGCAAGTGAGGCACTTGTCACAAGTGCTGTCTAAAATAGGTGACATGCCGCACTGCATATACATGTGTTGAGATACAATATGAATTAGGAAACATTTCAAGGTTTTTCCTTGGGCACCACAAATGCTAGCTTCGGCCCTGGGTGGATTTATATACAGGAACTCCCCAACTTATATAATACTCAACTTATGGAAATTCGACTTTACGTAAGTTTTTGCCGGCCAGTGCAAACATTAAAAAAAATCAGTGAATGTATTTTGCATCCCATAGGAATAAATGGAGGTATCCTGAAAATATCGTAATGTGAACCCAATAACACATTGGTATTTTTTTTTTTTTTTTTGTTTTTTTTTGTAAATCGTTCCAAGTCCTTGGAAGTTGAAAATTTTGACATATTACTAAGCTATTGATCTGTCTAAAAGGTCATATTTATAATGGAAATTGCACTACCCTTCCATTGTTATCATATGTTCCCGTTATACGAATTAATTTTGAATGCCTTTGTAATATTTTTTCTAAAGCGCATTTCTGGAGATCACGACCAAAAAACAATAAAAATAATTTGCACTTTCCAATTTATTGGGCTTTTCTGTTAGTGCATCTAATTATAAACGGGTAGTAAACTCGATCTTATTGCATTTGCAATAATACCGATAACTGCAATTGTGTGGATTTTTACGCTGTTATGGTGAAATGTGTTCCCCTTCACTGAAATCTTCAATCATATAAAAAATATAAATTTTCAGACTCTTCTCTTCATTCCTATTTACTTATTACAATGGTGAAGGGAAAGGGACCAACAGAAAGTGCAAGTGCTAGCAGTGCTAGGAAACCAAACAAAATTCATTTAAAAATGACGATGAAAATGATTAAGAAGTACAAAAGAGAACAAAGTTTGTCATCTATTGCAAGGAAATTAGGTCTTGCTGCTTCAACAGTGAATACTATTTTAAATGACAATGCATGTATAAAAGAACATGTCAAAGGATCATCACACTTAAGATCAACAGTGATCAGAAAACAGCATTCAGGTGCTATATCGAAGATGGAACAGTTGTTAATAATATGGATGGAATATCATATTCTAATATCATATTAGAAGCGAGTGCCCCTGAGTCTAATGACCATTCAAGCAAAAGCAAGAAGTATTTATAAAGATATTAAGGATAAGTACAGCAAACTCCAACCCAAGTTCATGGCAAGCAATGGGTGGTTTAATAGGTTCAAACATCGCGCTGGTTTCCACAATGTTAAAGTATGCAGTGAAGTTGCTAGTACCGATTCTCCAGCTGCAGAGAAATTTTGTGATGTGTTGGAAAAAATTATTGATGAAAACGGCTATTAAAATGCAGAAAATTTTTAACATTGAAAAGATTGCCCCGTATTTAAAAAATGCCAGATCGAACATACATTGCCAAAGAGGAAAATACAATGCCAGGTTTCAAGGCATCAAAAGATAGGGCCATGCTCTTGCTTGGGGCTAATGCAGCAGGAGATTACAGATTAAAACCACTGCTTGTGTATCATTCTGGAAATCCTCTTGCATTTAAGGGCATCAATAAAGACACCCTACCTGTGCATTTCCGATCGAACCAGAGAGCATGGATAACAATATCTCTCTTTGAGGATGTGTTTAAATGCTGCTTCATTCCCAAGATTGAAAAATATTGTAAAGCTAACGACGTTCCTTTCAAGATTTTGCTTCTATTAGATAATGCTCCTGGACATCCTACGTATCTAGTTGATTTCAATTTGAACGTGAGAGTCATATTCCTACCGCCAAACACAACTTCACTCATCCAACCAATGGATCAGGGTATTATTTCGAATTTAAATGTATACTATTTATGCACAACATTGTCTGCAGTAGACGATGAGAAAAAATTTACATTAAGAGACTTTTGGAAATCTTACAGTATCTACCATGCCATCTTAAACGTTAATAAGGCCTGAGCAGAAATTACTAAAAGTTGTTTAAATGGCACATGGAAGAAAATATGCCCACGGCATGTAAAAGGCTTTGAAAGATTTGAAAAAGACGAATCATATTAAGAGATTACAGATAAGATTATAAAGGTTTCAGAGCTATTTCAATTGCAGGTTGATGCCGAAGGCGTGGAGGAGTTAATAGAGGAAGAAGAGAAGGAATTATCTAACAAAGAATTTATTGACTTGCAGGCAGCGATAGTGAAAGAAGAAAATGCTGATGAAGCTCAGGATGAACGAAATGAGGAGCCGAGACGCTTCATCACCAGAGAGATGGCGAGGTTTTAGAAGATGGATCCTGACAGCGAACAATTCTTAAAAGTTAACAGAGGGGGGGGTGAATGATATGCTTGCTTGCTACAAAGAAATCTACGATAAAAAGAAAAAAGCCACCATCCAGTCATCCATTAATAAGTTCTTTTGTAAGGTTGAGCAGCTGACCTCTTCTAAATCTACGCAGCCCTCATCCTCAGCAGCGCCATACTTATCAGCTAAAGACGTCGATTCTGACAACGATGCTCAAGACGTAAAACTTGCAGATGTTATGCCTGTCTCCTCTCTTTTTTTTGTAATTTTATAATTTTTAAATTTTTTAAATTGCACGCTTTTTTAATTTTTCCTGTGCATGAGATAAAAAATTGAATAAATACAATAAATAATTCTATTTACACGTTTGTCGAACATTTATTTTTTGATTCAATCAATTCAGCGAGCACAGTTGTGGGTGCTGCACAAGCATGGGGGAAATTCCGACTTATGTAAGTCGGAGAGTTCCTGTACTTATCTTGGTCAAGTCATTAGCTGTGATAATGATAAATGGCTGGAAATCAAGAGAAGAATATTTTTCGGATGGATAACATTCTAGAAATGTAGTCACTGAGGCATAGTATCCCAATTTTTCTGAAACATAAAATAATGAACCAATCAATGTGTATTCCCACCATGACTTTGGCATTCACCAAAATAATGGAATAGAAGCTGAAAACTACACAGCAAAGAATGGAGCGAATTATATTAGGACTCAAACTGTTGTATAAGAAGAGAAATGGAGCGAATTATATTAGGACTCAAACTGTTGTATAAGAAGAGAAACACATGGATTAGGCAGCAAACTCAAGTAAAGGACATTCTTATCAAAACTAAAGAACTGAAATGGACTTGGGTAGGACACAGCTCGAAGACATGGTGACAGATGGACTAAAAAAATAAGAGAATGGTACCCAAGAGGAGCTGGAAGAAAACCTGGAAGACAATGACAGAGATGGACAGATGAAATTCAAGAGTTCGTGGGGAGTAAATGGATGGCCATTGCACAAAACAGAAGGAACTGGGAAGTTGCTGGAGAGGCCTTCATCTTGCAATGGCTGATGATGGTTTGCCTTTTCCCCGACAAGTGGTCATCTGTTGTTTCGAGGAAGTGAATCATCCACACTTTGCCGTAAATCTCCCTTATTTCTGTTTACATGGTCAAAGAAAATAGTTGAATATCCAAGTGATTCAGACATTTAGGACAGTTTCAAAAAAAAAAAATAATAAATAAAATAATAAATAAATTAATTTAAAAAATAAAAAAACAAAATAATAAATAAATAAATTTTTTTTTTAATTTCCTTTTTATTCAATCCTTCTATGCGGTACTGATGAATAGATCGATGCTGCTATGCAGTATGTACCCAGTTTTAAGGATGTATTCACACTTGAATAATCGCCATTTAAGAACACCATTTGGCAAAAATTAATTTTTACCCTGCCCTTTACTCTCATCCTGATGAGACATCATCTGGGGGCACCATTTCAACAGGTAGCCTAGGTTGTTGAAATGGTTTGGCATGGAACTGATGTGGCCTGTAAATAGTGCCCTTCTCATATCAGTGCCCGTGGCATCAGCCCCAATGCCAAGGCGTTCCTATGCTACTGCTCAAACCATTCAAGGTTTTATACACCTCAATCAGATCACCTTTCAGCTGCCTAGTCTCCTGACACTGTAATTTGCAAAATTCAAGCCTTTCTTCATAAGAGCAACCCTTTGTTCCCTTCACTAATCTTGTTGCCCTTCTCTGTACTCGCTCCAGAAGTTCTACTTTCTTCCTAAAATGAGCCTCCAGACCTGTATACAGTACTCAAGGTGTGGCCTGACCATTGCTTTATACAAGGGGATAATCACCTCCTTTTCTCTGCTAGTAAAATTCCTATATATCATTGTCAAGACACTATGAGCTACTCTTGAAGACTGTCTGCCCTGCTCAGAAAACTTCATATCTGCCTACACAATTACCCCAGGTCCTTTTCATTCTCTACCACTGTCAGTGTAGTACCACACAGTTGATATGTTTCTCTGGGGTTACTGCTTCTCATATGCAGTACGTCCCATTTGTCAATGCTCAACTTCAGTTGCCACCTCTCAGTCCATCTGCTCAACTTTTATAGATCCTGTTGCAGCAGCGTACTGTCATTAGTGCCATTAACAACCCTGCCAACCTTCATATCATCTGAAAACTTGAACATTAAGTCTGGTATACCTTCATCAATATCATGATTAAATACAGAAAACAACACTGAACCCTGAGGGACTCCACTAATAACATTAGTCCACTAAGAGCAGTGTCCATTGATTACCACTCTGTCTTCTCCTACTCAACCATCCCTTTATGCATAGCAGAAATTTGCCTCCAATGCCACACTGCTCCAATTTGTCAGACAAGACTTCCCCTTAGCAAAACCATGCTGTGTCCAAGCTATAACTGAAGTCTTGTCTAGATGATCCAGCAGTGCTTCCTTAACCAGTGCCGCCATTAATTTCCCTGGAACAGAAGTTAAACTAACAGGTCTGTAATTTCTTGTGTCACCCTGTGATCCCTCTTTCTGAATTGCGTTCACATTTGCTCATCTCCAGTCCATAGGTACTGTCCTCTGAGTCCCCTGAGTCCAAGGAATCTCTCATAATTATGGGTAAGGGTTTGCTTACTTCTTTTGCTGCCTCCTTTAATATAACTGGATAGATTCCATCCACTGCAGGTGCCTTTCTTATATTTATCTTCAACAATTTCTCCTGCACTTTGCTTTCAGTTATTACAAAATCATGTAGCTCACTGCCAGCATTTAATTCACCTCTGGCATTCCCCTCCCTGAATAACTCCTCATGTGTGATGGTCGATGCGAAATACTCATTTCATTTGTTAGATATCTGAGCAGGATCATCAACAGTTGAACCGTCAATATCCAGTGGACCAATCTGATTCATCTCTTCCTTCTAGAGTTTACATAAGTAAAGTTGTTTTTCTTTTCATCCTTTGCAAAAGATTTCTCGTAACCTTCCTTTGCCTGCCTAACCTCCTTTTTGTGACTTGGTTACAGACCAGCTTATATCTATTATAGGCTTCCGTGTCACCCATTAATTTATACGTATCCCATGCATTTTTCTTCTCTGCCACATGTCTCATTAGTTCATCTGACATCCATTTACACCTAAACCTTGAACAATATTTCTTGGCTGGCATGAAAAGCCTAGTAGCTTCCAAGATTAATTCTTCGAATGCGGTATTTTCTGAACCAGCTGTAGCTGCAATTATAGCCGGTGTAAGTATCACATCACAGAAATTAAATAGAGATTATCCTTGCAGAAAAGAAATATTTCATTGATGTTAATTTTTCTAAGTAGTATTTTGTATGATGTAACTATTAATGTTAGTTTCTTTCTTTTTTTTTTTTTTTTTTTTTTTGTTCCCTAAAATGCTTTATACATGTAATTTTTGTGGTAGTTCCTCTTTCATCCCTTTTTTGAAAATTTATAAATGAATAAGAACCAGATTCTTATTTAAATGGCCATATTCTTAGTAAATTAATTTCATCTTTAATTTATAATAAAATTGTAAGTGTTTATAAAAATCAAAACACCACTTAAATCCTTTCATAAGTATTCAAGAGGTGAGCTTTGATATTTAGTATGTTTTCTGAAAAGGGGAACTTTTATTAAAAAGTTTGCCCTTTCACAAAGGTTCATCAAAATTAATGAGATAAAAATCTTTGAAATATTTAAACTAATGAGTCTGAACAATTAGCTTTGTATACAATTTCATCCTTAACGGTAATATGCATTATAGTAGTGTTGATATGGAGCTTAATGAATAACATTACTTCCATATATTAAAAGAGAAATATAGTGTTTTTTAAAAAAAGGTACATACTTTTTTGTATGAAAAATATCAAAGTACTATGTAATGAGATGTGGAATGAAGTTTAAAAAAAAACCAAAAATAAAATAATAAAAAAAACCACATGAATTATGTGGTTTTTCTTTTTGAGTTTAGAACTGGGGAAATCCTGATATGCTTCAACTTTCACATTTGCAATACTTGGTGGGATGCTGAACTTTAAGAATGTTAAAGGATTGTGGATCAAGTTGTGGACCATTTAATGATTAAGATTTTTACATGATTTCACTGCAGGGAAAGTGATATGGAATATGCCTATTAAGTGAGCTCTGTGAAAAAGAGTTGTTGTTAAACTATGATAATGGAAATAAGCTGTAGAGTTTGATATGGTAATGAAACTGGATCATGTAGAAATTTTCTCAGCATGGACTGTGCTTCTTAACAGGACAGACTGCTTCTACAGAAATGAGATACACTTAAATATAAAGGGAGTAAGAATGTTTGCTGAAGATATCAAGGCACTACTAGGTAGGCTGGAAAACTGCTAGCTTGGGGGATACACAGACTAATAGATTAACAATGGCCACAGCCAGAGGTGAAAGTGATTCTTGCACTGCTTCTATTAGAATGAGCAGCAACCTGGAATGCTAGTTGATGGAGATTTCAAGGGCTTCTGGAAGTCATCACGGAACAAGTAAATAGATGAGCAGTGTTAGGGCAACTAAGAGTAAGAACAGGTGAATGCATACTTGCACATACACCAGTGCCAGAAGCAAAGTAAATAAATTTGTTGCATTTGAAGTGCTTGTCAAAACATGAAATGCAGATATTGTTTGAATATCAGAGATGTGGTGTAACTCAAATATAAGGGATGCAGAATTTGAATATGTGGAGTACAATGTGTACAAAAAGTGCAGATGGGGTGGGTTATGTTGTTAGTTAAGAAACATAAAATCTAAGATAGTGCATCCAGCATGGGTCGACAGTGCAATGTTCAGTCAGTTCGGTGTGACATAAAAACTGGGAAAGCAGAAATGAGAGTAGGAGTGTGTT
This sequence comes from Mastigoproctus giganteus, assembly GCF_048544385.1. Lineage (NCBI taxonomy): Eukaryota > Metazoa > Arthropoda > Arachnida > Uropygi > Thelyphonidae > Mastigoproctus > Mastigoproctus giganteus. The sequence continues at coordinate 70,961,622 of NC_143581.1, forward strand.
ATAGGCCTAATGACTCCGATGAGTACAACGAACACCTGTACAGAGAAATAGATGGGCTAGTAAATCAGAATGTCTTATAATGGGACATTTTCCAGATATTAACTGGAACTTGTAGATTGGTCACTTGCATACTAGCAAGACCTTTGTGGATTTATTCAAAGACTGTTTTCTATAGCAGCACGTTAGAGTGACAGCAAGAGGTAGTAATATGGTTTAACATTGAAATTCTGGATTATGCTCATAATACACACCATCTCCCATGGCCTTCCATATAGCAATGGTGGGTCCCACCATTAATCATAATGGGAGATTTTAATTTCCCAGATATTGACTGGAACTTGTAGGTTGGTCACTTGCATACTAGCAAGACTTTTGTGGAAATCCACATTCAAAGACTGTTTTCTATAGCAGCATCTTAGAGTGACAACAAGAGGTAGTAATATGGTTTAACTTTGAAATTCTGGATTATGCTCATAATACACATCTCCCATGGCCTTCTATATAGCAACAGTGGGTCCAACCATTAATCATAATACTGGGACCTTCATTAACTGTATTATGGAGGCTACTATACATGCTCAGGTCATTGAAGAAAGTGAGGACATGATTTCATTTGATGTGGTGTCTCCCCATTTACATGCAACCCCATTGAGCATGGGGAGAAAGCATGCACATGGCATTAGAGAGGGATGACACCTTAAGGGACAGGATTCCCAAGAGCATAGAAGATATTTGTAGTGGGATAGAACTATGTCTCTCCAGTATATGTTATTTCAAAATGCTATGTATAAGCAGGGTACAGCGATGGGCTCTTCAATTAGTGCTGTTGTAGAAAACTTAGCCACGAAGGAGCTCAAGTCTAAGATTTTTGACGGGTCTGATTCCCTCATGCGTGCATGGAAACGATACATCAACAATACATTCACCATTGTACAGAGGGCAAAAGGTTCTTAGTTTTCTTAAATCGCTCAGTCCTTTCCTCGTTCACAACACAAATAAATGACATGGTATACAACATTTCTTGCAGAGATTGTAACTCGTCATACCAAGGTTCTACGTGTTTTCCTCTGAATTTTCATGTTAATCAACACGCGGCCTCAGTTCGTGCTTCTCGTTTAGCAGCCTCAGAATTAGCCTTTCATGCTGTTAACGAAAAACATACTTTTTTATTTAACAAGGCCGAAATACTTAGTGTGCAACGTAATTATAGCAGACTATTAATTGCAGAAACTGTCGAAATTAAATTACATGAGAATTCTGTGAATGTTCACTGGCCATTTATAATTTCTGATTCATGGGCTTTTATGTGCATGCACGAAGACAAATAATTCCTATTTAAGTTTCATGCTCACCCCTATTTGGTAATTTTCGTTCCTGTGATCATGACATACGGTCGAAAAGCATTGTCAGCTTCATGAAAGAAAATCGGTTTGCAATTTTTTCGTTAAATTCCTTTTAATTAATTTATTTAATTGCATCAGATTGATTTTTAATTGTGTTCAATTGATTTTTAATTATTATTTTTTACTGTAATGTAAGATTTTCGATTTTTTAGTTTTAATTGCTGGAGAGTATCATATGGAAGTGTTCTACCTATTATATTGAGGTAAACTTTTCTTATTATTTTACAAATAGAAAACCCATGTGCCGGGGGACATATAACATGGCACATGCCAACAATCACAAGAATAGTGTTATTAGGGCCTTGTTGGATAGGGCTAGGTCTCACTGTAGCACCTCTGAGGTTAGAATGGAGGAGATTAAACCCGTCACAGCAAATCTCAGGAAACCTTCATCTGTGTTCCACTTCCCGAACATATTTATCCAAGGCCCAGAAGGCCTTGGATAAATATGTTCGGGAAGTGGAACACGGATGAAGAGAGCTGTTCATATCCATTGCCATCACCACATACATTCCCTACTAATGGGGCTTAACTGAATAAATTGGCCGAGTATTACATAATTGCCAGACATGCTGTGTGCAACTACCAGGGCAACTGAATGCACACAGTTGTGTCGAAGATTAAAGATCCCGTACCCATGGAAGGTACAAGTGGGGTCATATATGAGATCAAATGCCCGGACTGTGGGGAGTGCTATGTTGGTGAGACAAAGCACTGTTTCAAAGATCATATGGGGGAACATATTAATACAATAAAGGCTGCAGGTTATGGGAAATCTGCTGTGGCTGAACATTTTTGGGAGGAGAACCACCAAATTTCACCTTGTGATGCCATCATAGTCGATCATTCACATGGATATTGGAACCACAAATGGATTGCGGATTTGCTCTTCTGAGCATAATGCCATTAATAGAGACAGGGGAATCCATACTCATCCCCTCTTTGAAACCATAATTCTTGGACGGGATGAATGATTTCCATGCATGTGTGTGTGTAGGATACTGCCCATGCTGCGAGCCATGATCCTGCAGTTATTTAAGGATGTAAATGACAAGTTAAGTCTTACTGTTGATAAAGGAGGTGGTTGCCTCTGAATGCTACAGTTGTTTTATCGTTTTTATTCTGTATAGTATAATGCTATTCTTTATATTTTATTTATTATTTTATTGCTTTCATTGTGCAATCATTTTATTTTATTTTATCATTTTTAATTTGATCTGGTCTTATATTATAATATTATTTCTATTTTAATTAAGTTTCAGTTATACAGTTTGCGTATTCCATTGTAGTTATTATGAATCAGAACTTTCCCAACCCCAGAGGCCTATTTGAAGAATTAATTGATTAACAATGAAAATTAATAAGATATATAAATTTAATTGATTAATTAACAATACTACACTATGCTAACAGATTCCTAAATGCAGTGATATGTATTACACCTAGTTTAGGGGGGTAGCCAGGTGGGCAGGAGCAGCAGTGCATAGCACACGCTTCTTGATTAGGCCAGGGTTCCAGCCCATGACCACCAAATACAGAGAATGCGGAAAGGTCAGAGAATGATCACCGCATATCCCTGGAGCAATATGGCCTTAGTTACTAATGCTCCTAAAAACCAAACAACAAACAAACAAACGTAGTTTAGGTTTGCGTACCTAATAGCAAGTAGGTCCTTTTAGCCCTCCGAACAGTCTGGTTGTTTGTGGTATGGGCTCAATGAGATGTTAAATGCATGCCACAGGAATATTGTTCTAATTTACCCATTACTTCTCATTGTTGTTGCAATTTGGACAGTTGCCAAAATTCTGAAGAGCTTATTTCAATTTGTCCCACAGATGCTGAATGCAATTCAGATATCGTGATTGTGAAGGCCACTGATGTAATAGTAATAGTAATCATGGCATGTGATGCAAGAAAGCAAGCGTATGAGCTTATGTAGTATCAGCCCAAAAAAAAAAAAAAATAAATAAATAATCACACAACCATTCCCTCTAAATGTTTGTCCAGTTCCTCCTTAAATTTATTTAACCTATCAACTTCCACAATGACAGATGGAAGTTTGTTCCAGCAATTAACCACCCGCTAAAGGCAAATTTCCACACATCTATTCTACAGCTGTCTTTGCTCAGTTTGAATTTATGCCCCCTTAGGTTCGTAATCTAAACAATTGGAAGAATCCCATCAGAATTCAGCATGCTCAACCCATTCAAAGCCTTATACACCTCAATCAGATCACCTCGCAGGTGCCTAGTCTCCAGCCACTGCAATTTGCAGAACTTAAGCCTCTCTTGGCAAGAGGATCCCTTCATTCTCCTCACCAATCTTGTTGCCCTTCTTTGTACATGCTCAAGCAAATCTACATCCTTTCTAAAATGTAGGCTGAATTCACTCACACAGTTCATTGAACCAGTTCTCTGCAATTCTAGCCTTGTGACATGTTGTATTATCCTGTTGGAACAACCCATTCAGATGAAAATACTGCAGCCATGAAGGAATGTGCTTAGTGAGAAATATTTTTTCAGAAACACACCTATGCCAAAAACACCACCACCACCTATATTATTGATACTTAGCAGAATGGGTCCATTCTTTCATATAGATCCATTATTTGTCTTCTTAAGCATCTGTTTTCACCTTTTTTATGTAATGGTGAAAACAGCATAGACTTGTGCATTTTCACTATTTTCTGATCCTCCTGTCAGCATTAAACAGCAGTAACTGGAATTCATCAGACTATGCAAAATGCTTCCAATCTTCCAGTGCCTCCACTGTCCAGTGTTGATGTTTCTGAGCCCAATGTAATCATAACTTCTTTTAATTTTTGCTGATAGGAGTGTATCACAGTTCTGTCATCAAATGCAATACCCTATTTTTGACAAGGCAGAGTTGTGCAATGTGAAATGCCTTTTTGGTTACCATTGTTGGGTTGTTATTTGACGGACTGTACTCCTTCTGTTACCTTGCACATTTCTTGTTAATCTCCATTAGCCTCCCTCCATCAATGAGCAGTTTCCAACCATGGGATCATTATTAGCTGGATTTTATTTGGTTATTGATCAATCTTGGTACACTTGAGACACAATTACACATGAAAATCTTGCTTTTAATTTCTCAGATATGCATTCTGATTGTATGGTGCCAACTATCATTCCATGTTCAAAGTCACTTAAATCTTTTGCCTTGTCCATTCTTGCATTGAATTACATACATAGAGCATACAGCATTCCTCTTACTTTGCCACCTGCTTTATTAGTATTAGTAACGGCTGCACGGTGCAAGAAAGCCTATGGCTTATGCTGCACCAGCCAAAAAAATAAAAATAAATAAAAATAAAAAAATCCGAACAAAACAATGATAAAAACAAAAAAATAAAATAAAATAAATAACTAAATAATAATAATTAATAAAAAATTTTAAAAAAAGGAAATTAAACCTATCATTCTATGCGCTTCCCTTACCCGAAAGTACTATCCAGATGACTTTTGAATTTCCCCAAACTGTCGGCCTCTACCATCCATGAAGGCAACTTATTCCAGTAATTTATAACTCTGGCTAAAATAAAACTTCCTGCAGTCCAATCTAAACATTTCTCCCCGTAACTTGAATTTATGTCCCCTAGTTCTAGCATCATTTATAATCTTGAAAATTTTGTCCTTATTCATTTTACTGATGCCTCTCAGAGCCTTAAACACCTCAATGAAATCTCCTCTAAGGTGTCTAGTTTCCAACTCTGCAACCCACATATTCGAAGTCTTTCTTCATAAGGACGCCCTTTTGCCGATCTCACTCTTCTTTCAAAGGGTGCAAAGAAGGCGAGTTACCCTTCTTTGCACCCTTTCAAGAAGCTCGATGTCTTTCTTTAGGTGCGGTCTCCATACTTGAACACAGTATTCCAAGTGTGGTCTAACATAAGCCTTATATAATGGGATTATCACGTCCCTATCTCTACTTGCAAAAGTTCGATAGATCATCGATAGGACACTATGGGCCTTCCTTGCAACCTGTCTACAATGGTCAGAGAATTTCATGTCTGTCTCTCTGACCATATCGTAACACCCAAGTCCCTTTCCTCCAGTACTGGGTTTAGTTGAACTCCACCAAGTGAATAAGTTTTTTTGGGATTACTGTTTCCCAGGTGTAATACCTTACACTTTGTTGGATTAAAACACAGCTGCCATTTTTCTGACAATTCCTGAAGTCTATCTAGGTCTCTCTGAAGAAGCTCAGCTTGACAGTGATCATTAACTACCCTACCAATTTTAACATCATCTGCAAATTTAGACATCACGCCCTCTATCCCTTCATCAATGTCGTTTATGAAAATTAAAAACAACAGTGGTCCTAATACTGATCCTTGGGGAACCCCACTTCTTACATCAACCCAATCTGAGGAATAGCCATTTATCACAACCCTCTGCCTTCTGCCCTGAAGCCATCCTTCTATCCATCTAAGGATTTTCCCAGTGATTCCAACCTGTTCCAGCTTATAAAGCAACCGCTCATGTGGGACTGAGTCAAAAGCTTTGCTGAAATCTAAATAAACAATGTCGAAATTATTCCCTAAATCCAGCTCGTGAGTGACCCTTTTGAAATAGCAAACCAGATTTGTTAAACATGATTTTCCCTTTACAAAACCATGCTGAGTATCCTTGAGAATTTCAGTTTGATCCAAATGATCCTGAATTCCACCCTTGATCATTGCCTCCATGATTTTCCCTACTACTGAAGTCAGACTGACAGGTCGATAATTTCCAACTTCACTTTTAGAGCCACCCTTATGTATGGAAGATACATTTGCACTTTTCCAATCCAAGGGAATCTCCCCAGAGTCTAGTGATACTCGCATAATTAGCCTCAATGGTTCAATGCACTCGCTTGCCGCCTCTCTTAAGATTATAGGGTATATTCCATCAACTCCAGGAGCCTTACTGGTCTGTAGGCTCGAAAGTTTTTTCATTAAATGTTCTTGCGAAATTTCAATATCATTAATTACATATTTTTTAACTTCGCTCCCACAATTTCCCATTGCCACAAAAGGCTTTTCATTTGTAAATATCGATGCAAAATAACTGTTGAGTTCATCTGCAACGGCAGCTGGTGTATTTATTACTATCCCCTTTCCCTTACGTAAAGGTCCGATCTGGTTTGCCTGCTCTTCTTGGCATTTATATATGTGAAGAATTCTTTATTCCCCCCTCTTTGCTCTGTTTGCTAGTGATTTCTCATAAACTGCCTTTGCCTGTTGAACCTTTTCTGTGTCTCTATTACACATCACCTTGTAGCTGTTATAGGCTTCAGTACTTTTTATTGCTCTGTAACCTTTCCATGCCACCTTTTTCTGCTCAAGTAATGTGGCAACTTCACTATTCATCCAACTTGGAACCCTTCTCGTGGAGTATTTTTTTAATGGTATATACGCATTCAAGGCATCTGTGATTAATGTTTTAAAAGCGTACCACTGTTCAATTGTATTCATTCTCTGCACGATATCTACCCAGTTAATAGAGGCCATGTAGTACCTTAAGGCATCGTAATTTCCTTTTCTGAAATTAAAACCCATTCCTTTGCCTTTTACTTCTGCTACCTCTCTCATCATCATCCACTGTAGAACTCCGTTATCACTTCCTGCTACTGGTTCCTCTACTGTCAGCCCTGTTATATCATCTGATTCATGTGTGATGATGAGGTCTAGGATATTCTTTTCTCTAGTACTTTCCCTGACATGTTGATACAAATAACAGTCATCTAGTTGATTTAAAAATTTTGTTCCCCATGTCGAGTTTCCTTCCCATTTACTCCAATCAATTAGAGGCAAATTGAAATCACCCATAATAAGGCATTGATGCTTACTTGCCCATTCCATTTGCATGTAGAGGCTTTTGTCATAATCTTCACAATCACCTGGTCTGTAGATTACTCCTACTCGCATTATACCTTTGTTTCCAACTATCTCACACCATACAGACTATACTAGCATGTGAAATGTCTGAATCCGGAAAAGCTATCGTCACACTCAGGCTGCTTCTGATAAGAAGCATTACCCCACCACCCCTTCTATCTACCCTATCCTTCCTAAATACATTATACAAGCCATACTGAAACTCATCACCCCCAATTTCCGGGTGGCACCACGTCTCTGTAAGCCCTATTATGTCCGCGTTACTTGTTTTAGCCAGCAGTTCGAATTCGCTCATTTTATTGACGACACTTCTAACGTTACTGTATAAACAATTAAGATTTACTGTTCTTCTATATTTAACAACCCCAACACAACCCTTGAAGTTTTTTAGGCTCTCTTCCCTGATATTAGCTACCCGCTCACGTGAAACGTCTTTGCCCCCAGAACATCTAGATAATACGTCCAGTTGGGGTAACAGATAAGAACTCTTAAGGTATGTGCAAGAGTTACATTGACCAATATTATCAGATAAACGCGTGTCAGTATTACCCACATTCCCCCCTAACTAGCAGTTTCCCTGAACCTTTAAGGTATCCTCAGTAATACTGGCAAAAACTTTTGCACCACCTTTGTTTAAGTGTATCCCGTCTCTACAAAACAAATTCCTTCTACCTACAAGTGTGGGCCATGCTGATAGAAATTTACCCCCTAAAGCCTTGCAGATTCCTTCAAGTCTTGAGTTAATCCACAAGGCTCTTAACATATAATCCCTCCTATCGTGTCTGGGCAGAATTGCAGACACATAGACATTATGGCCTAGCTCGCGACATTTCCTCAGCATGGTCCTGTATTTTTCCAACAAATCATCAGATCGTGTACGTTTAATATCATTTATCCCCACATGAATAATAATATTTTCTTTACCCCCTTTAAAATCTGACAATCTGTTGGTGACATCATCAATAGTTGCTCCCGGCAGACGTATCCTGGTTCTGCTCCACCTATCCTTATTACAAAAAATATTCCCCGTTTCCCTGACAATGGAGTCTCCTATTATCCAGAGTAGTTTGCACTTGGTTTTTCTGTTTTGAGGCTCGAATCGGGTGTGCATCACTTGGTAGATTGCTGGAGTTTTGAGTCCCTGATGAGCTCCCAGATGCATTATTTTCGAGGGCAAGCACTCGTTTTTTCAGGGACTCAAATTGTTCCATCAGTGCACCAAATTGTAATTTAAGATCGGTGCACTCCTTACATCGATCACAAAGAAAAGAATCCCCAGGTGAGGTAGGATTAGTCACCAGGTCGACCTTGGAAAACATTCCACAGGTTCCACAACGGATTAAATCATGACTCACCCGTAAATCACCATCTGCTATTTCCGTGTGAGTCACGATACCCTGTGACGTGTTTAAGGCAGATCTCATAACTACCATTATAAAATTAAATAAATATCAATGAAAGTAACTTTAAAAAATTATATCTATAATATTATTAAAATCAAACAGTTACAGGAAAACATATAACAAAATAATCCAACAATATCTAAATAAATCAAATATTTAAAAGCACTATCCAAAAGTAAACCACTTAATTGAGGAGCCCTGTCTAAGCGCATCCGCTCACCTCGAATGCCAACGTAATCTCATACCACGTAATCTCGAATCCACAGAATCCACATTGAATACCACGTAATCAACATAATCTCGAATGCCAACGTAATCTCATATTTCATACCACCACATGACAAATGTTACTGAAAGAGAATTTCATTTCATGAAACACGAAAGTGTACCTAATAGAGTGATCACTGAGTGTATAAGCACATAAAAATACGTATACAAATATATATATTTATATATGCCATGGTGATCATTTAATTCGTGGACTGGTGCAAGATCTTATCTTAATTGTCATCATCTGGATCTTCTGTGGATTTCTCCTCAAAATACTCTCCCTTGAACTATACACACTTTTGCTACTGTTGTACCCAAACATTAAATGCTTCTTGCAAGCCATTTTTCAAAAGACTGTGAAGTTCTTTAGTTGTGGCTCTGCAACCATCGTTGTGTCAAACACAAAATGCTTGCTTTTCAGAGCCTTCTTCAAGTTTGGAAATAGGAAGATATCACACCGGGCTAAGTTAGCATTAGTAATGGCACATGATGCAAGAAAGCAAGCTTATATAGCATCAATCAAAAAAAAAAAAAAAAAAAATCTAATTTCATCCATCCACTCACTCCAAACGTTGTTGCCTTGAATCTATTTAAGCTAACAACTTCTACAACAACAGATGGAAGTTTGTTCCAGCAATCAACCTCCCGCTAGCTAAAGGCAAATTTCTGCACATTTATTTGCACCTGTCTTTCCTCAATTTGAATTTATGCCCTCTCAGGCAATTATTCTGAGTACGAGAAAGAATCCCGTCAGCATTGAGCATGCTCAAACCATTCAAGGCTTTATACACCTCAATCAGATCACCTTGCAAGTGCCTAGTTTCCAGACACTGTAATTTGCAAAACTTAAGCTTTTCATCATAAGAGCAACCCTTTGTTCCATTCACTAATCTTGTTGCCCTTCTCTGTACTCGTTCCAGCAGCTCTACATCCTTCTTAAAATGAGGCCTCCAGACCTGTATACAGCACTCAAGGTGTGGCCTGACCATTGCCTTACACAAGGGGATAATCACCTCCTTATCCCTACTAGAAAAATTCAGTATATCATTGACAAGACACCATGAGCTACTTTTGCAGACCGTCTGCACTGCTCAGAAAACTTCATATCTGACTGCACAGTTACCCCTAGGTCATTTTCATTCTCTACCACTGTCAGTGTGGTAGCACAGAGTTGATACGTTACGTTGATTGTTAAGTTTGGTGAATAAATGGAGATGTGGCAGAACCTCAACACCTATGGCAGTGATCACTGCCTACACAATATTAGCTGTATGTTGCCTGGCATTGTCATGATGGAGAAACCACCTCACACCACCGAAATATGGCCATTCTACCAAGACACTCATTACCATATGCTTCATTCATCTCTTTAATTGTTTCTTAAGCCCCATCTGACACAATAATGAATCATACATCATTATTCAGTCTGTATCTGACATGATACTTGGTTTAAAATGAATGTCAGTGACGTGGTTAAAAAAACTCTCTTCATGCAACACTAGCTCGATAAGTACTGGCATGCGCACACAGAGTCTGCTCAGTAGCGATCAGGGAGAGTGCTTCCAGTGGCAGTTATGGAAAGTTTGTGCGGTAAACATAAAAAATGTTGTACCAGTCCATTAATTAAATGAGTGCCCCTCATATACATATATATATATATATATATGTATATGAGGGGCACAAATTAATCAAATTAATCCAAAAATTAAATAGAGAAATAAAAATTATATATTAAAATAAATAAGAAAAATAATAGAAAAAGCTAACATCAGTGGCAGCAGAAAAGCACAATCCACTACATGTTACATATAATTGTTTTCTACATCAGCATGTTCGTGAGGCAACAAGAGGGAGCAATACTCTTGATCTGATTATCAGTAGTGATTCTTCATGCATTAAGAACCTGCAGATAAATGAACCACTAGGTGGCAGTGATCACAGTGTGTTGAAGTGGGATTTACTCAAGGAGGTAACTACCATTAGAGGTAAAGGGAAGGGTTTTTGTTTTCGTAAAGGCGACTATGATGGTCTGAGACAGTATTTAAATTCTATACAGTGGGACCAACTGATGATGTTACCAACAGCAAACTCAAAATGGGAAGCATTCAAGGAACTAATCTTGGAGGCTACCAGGCTTTACATACCAACTAAGAAATATTGTTCAAGGTTTAGGCCTAAATGGTTGTCAGATGAACTAATGAGACATGTGGCAGAGAAGAAAAATGCATGGGGTACATACAAATTAATGGGTGACATGGAAGCCTATGATAGATATAAGTTGGTCTGTAACCAAGTCACAAAGGAAATTAGGCAGGCAAAGGCAGACTATGAAAAATCCTTGGCAAAGGATGCAAAGAAAAACAGAAAAGAGTTCTTTACATACTTGAACTCGAAAAGGAAAGGGATGAATCAGATTGGTCCACTGGATATTGATGGTTCAACAGTTGAGGATCCTGCTCAGGTGGCTAACAATCTAAACGAGTATTTTGCATCTACATTCACGCATGAGGAGTTATTCAGGAAGGAGAATGATGTAGGTAAAGTAAACATTGGCAGTGAGCTGGATGATTTTGTAATAACTGAGAGGAAAGTGGAGGAGAGATTGTTGAGGACAAACATAAAAAAGGCACCTGGGGTGGATGGGATCCATCCAGTTATATTAAAGGAGGCAGCAAAGGAAGTAAGCAAACCCTTAGCCATAATTATGAGAGCTTCCTTGGACTCAGGGGAGGTACCTATGGACTGGAGATGTGCAAATGTGACCCCAATTCACAAACGAGGTTCAAAGGCTGACACAAGTAATTATAGACCTGTTAGTTTAACTTCTGTTCCAGGTAAATTAATGGAGGCACTGGTTAAAGAAGCACTGCAGGATCATCTAGACAAGAATTCAGTTATAGCTCAGACGCAGCATGGTTTTGTTAAGGGCAGGTCTTGCCTGACCAATTTGATTGGATACTATGATGTAGTCACAAAAGAACTGGATGCAGGGAATAACTTTGATATTATATATTTGGATCTTAGAAAGGCTTTTGATACTGTTGCACATGGAAGACTGCTGCACAAATTGGAGCAGTGTGGCATTGGAGGCAAATTGCTGCTATGGATAAGGGGATGGTTGAGTGGCAGAAGACAGAGAGTGGTAATCAATGGCCACTGCTCAACGTGGACTAATGTTATTAGTGGAGTTCCTCAAGGTTCAGTGTTGGGTCCGTTGTTGTTTTCGGTGTTTATGAATGATATTGATGATGGGATATCAAGTTTAATGTCCAAGTTTGCAGATGATACAAAGGTTGGCACTGTCGTTAAGGACAATACTGACGCTATGCTGCTGCAACAGGATCTGGAAAGGTTGAACAGATGGGCTGAGAGGTGGCAAATGAGGTTTAACATCGACAAATGTAAAGTGCTGCATATGGGAAACAGTAACCCCAGAGCAACGTATCAACTCTGCGGTACTACACTGACAGTGGTGGAGAATGAAAAGGACCTGGGGGTAATTGTGCAGGCAGATATGAAGTTCTCTGAGCAGTGCAGACGAGCTGCAAGAGTAGCTCATGGTGTCTTGTCAATGATATACAGGAATTTTTCTAGCAGGGATAAGGAGGTGATTATTCCCTTGTATAAGGCAATGGTAAGGCCACATCTTGAGTACTGTATACAGGTCTGGAGGCCTCATTTCAAGAAGGATGTAGAGCTGCTGGAACGGGTACAGAGAAGGGCAACAAGATTAGTAAATGGAACAAAGGGTTGCTCTTACGAAGAAAGGCTTAAGTTTTGCAAATTACAGAGTCTGGAGACTAGGCACCGGCGAGGTGATCTGATAGAGGTGTATAAGGCTTTGAATGGTTTGAGCATGCTCAATGCCAATGGGATTCTTCATCTTTCTCAGAATAATCACCTCAGAGGGCATAAATTCAAATTGAGGAAGGACGGATGTCGGATAGATGTGCGGAAATTTGCCTTTGGCCAGCGGGTGGTTGGTTGGTGGAACCGACTTCCATCACTTGTTGTTGAAGTTGATAGCCTAAACAAATTTAAAGCTCAACTGGACAGGTATTTCGAACGAACGGAGGGGTGAAATGGGAGTGGGTTTTTTTTTTTTTTTTTTGGCTGATGCTGAATAAGCTTGCTTTCTTGCATCATATGCCTCTGCTAATGCTAATGCTAATGCTAATAAACTTATTATATGTAACATGTAGTGGATTGTGCTTTTCTGCTGCCACTGATGTTAGCTTTTCCTATTATTTTTCTTATGGGGGTAGCATGACAATGTGCTAATGCTGTGTTCATACCGCCATCTATAGCCTAATTTGTCTCTATATATTTTCAGTTCAGTTATTGTTTTGTCAGTGGTGTTGTTTTGCCATGCAATTACTAGGCTTTCTGTTTTATTATTTTTTGCTGCATAAGGACCACCGCTATGCAAATCTATTGCATTGGCGGTTTGATTTTAGTATCATTCCATTGTTGCATGGATTTGTTTAGTGTTCGAAATGCAGTGATTCCCTTACTATTATTGGCCTCGTGGTCCTCTGTCAAGATGGGGCATAATGGTCAGTCTATTTTATTTTATTTTATTTTATTTTATTAATTTTCAGTTTATTTGATCATGTAATGTTGTTAGTTTATGTTAGTGAGATTTCACATAATTCGGAAACGGGTGCCATCGAGCGCCACTAAATTTCTCTTAATTGGCTTAATTTCTAAATTATTTTAGGAACGTTACTTCAACACTACCCTTTTCTTCTTTAACCCTTCCCCATATTTTTCTGTTATTGTTATTTAATTTGATTCAGTTCATTTTCACTCTACTGGTTTGCCATGCTACTGGCAATATTTTATTTTAATTTAGCTTATATATATATATATATATATATATATATATATATATATATATATATATGAAATGCCAAATATAAAAATGAGTTTTAACAAGAAGTGTCAGTTGATAGATGAAAATAAGTAAGATATGACAGATGCACCTAATGCACTTTTATCACACCCATTAATTCCTTCCTGCTTATATATATATGCTCATCAAAGAGTTAAACAGTTGATCTATGTAAGCACACTATAAATAGACCTGCTTTTTAAATTCCTGCTCTAATAGTGTTGAGTTAAGTTGTTGAAAACTTTTCCTGTAAATCATAAATGACTTTTGTGATTATTATTATTATTTTTTTAAATCTTAATATAAAACACTACTAGAGCAGTTAAAGTCAGTGGTGTGTTAGTCTCTATAGCTGTTAGAAAATACTAATTCTCTCATAATCATTATATAATTTTTAAAATAGTTTCAATTTCAAAAATATTATAGGGAAATATATAAAATTAAAATAAAGTAAATATAAAAAATTTCTATTTACATAAAAAATATTTGGTGTGGGAAAAGTTAACTTCATTATTAGAATTAGCACTAGTTGAGGCATATGATGAAAGAAAGCAAGCAACACCTTCCCATTTCACCCAACCTTTGCTCCAAATGTTTCTCTAGTTCACTCTTAAATTTATTTAAGATTTCAACTTTTTCATGTCTATTCTGCAACTGTCTTTCCTCAGTTTGAATCTGTGCCCCCTCAGGTGCTTAATCTGAGCAAGCAGAAGTATCCTATCAGCATTGAGCCTGCTTAAACCATTCAAGGCCTTATACACCTCAATCAGATCACCTTGCAGGTGCCTAGTCTCCAGATGCTGCCTCTCTTACCAAGAACTTAAGCCTCTCTTGGTAAGAGCACCCCGTTATTCCTCTCACCAATCTTGTTGCCCTTCTCTGTACTCGTTCTAGCAACTCTACATCCTTCCTAAAACGAGTCCCCCAGACCTGTACACAGTATTCAAGGTGTGGCATGACCATTGCCTTATACAAGGGGATAACACCTCCTTGTCTCTGCTAGCAAAATTCCTATATATCCTTGACAAAACTACATGACCTGCTCTGGCAGCTCATTTGCAGTGCTCAGAGAACTTCACATCTGACTACACAATTACCTCCAGGTATTTTTCAGTGTAGTACCACACAGTTAGTACATTTCTCTTCGGTTACTGCTACCCGTATGCAGTACTTTGTATTTGTCAATGCTAAACTTTAGTTGCCACTTCTCAGCCCATCTGCCTAAATTTTCTAGATCCGGTTGCAGTAACATACTGTCTTTTCTGTCATTAACAACCCTTCCAACCTTTGTATCATCTGCAAACTTAGACTTTAAGCCTGATATATCTTCATGGATATCATTGGTAAACACACAAAACAACAATGGGCCCACAATCGAAACATGGGGGACTCCACTAATAACATTAGTTCACATAGAACAGTGTCCATTTATTACCACTCTCTGCCGTCTCGCACTCAAACATCATTTTATCCATTGTACCAACTTGCTCTTAATGCCATACTGCTCCAGTTTGTACAGCAGTCTTCCAAGTACAACAGTATCAAAAGCTTTCTGAAATCCAAGTATATGATATCAAAATTATTTTTTTGCATCCAGTTCCTTGGTGACCACATTGTAGTATCCAATCAAATTGGTCAGACAAGACACCCTTAACAAAACCATGCTATGTCTTAACTATTAAAGCAGTCTTGTGTAGGTGATCCTGCAGCATTCTTTAACTAGTGACTCCATTATTTCCCCATGAACAGAAGTTAAACTAACAGGTCTATAATTATTTGTTGAACCCCCTTTGTGAATTGGGAATACATTTGCACATCTCCAGTCCATGGGGACCTCCCCTGAATCTAAGGATGCTGTCATAATTATGGCTAAGTGTTTGCTAACTTCCCTCACTGCTTCCTTCATGGATAGATTCCATCCACCCGTGGTGACTTTTTTATGTTTAACTTCAACAATTTCTCCTACCCTTTGCTCTCCATTATTTCAAAATCATTTAGCTCGCTGTTAAGAGTTTAGTAAACTTCTGCCCTCTTCCTTACAGAATTCTTCATGTGTGAATGTAGATGCAAAATACTTATTCAGTTTGTCAGCTATCTGAGCAGGATCATCAACAGTCAAAACACCAACACCAAGTGGACCAATCTGATTCATCCCCTTCCTTGTAGAGTTTATTTAAGTAAAGAAGTCTTTGTTGTTTTTCTTTGCATCCTTTGCCAAGGATTTCTCGTAATCAGCCTTCGTTTGCTTAACCTACTTTGTGACTTGATTACATACTAACTGATATCCAGTATAGGCGTCTGTGTCATTTATATGCATCTCACACATGTTTTTTCTCTGCCACGAGCCTCATTAGTTCATCTGACATCCATTTAGGTCTAAATCTTGAACAGTATTTCTTAGTTGCTATGAAAAGCCTATTAGCGTCCAAGATTAATTCCTTGAAGGCTTCCCATTTAGAATTCGCTGTTTTTAATGTCATCAGTTGACTCCACTGTATAGAATTTAAAAATTGTCTGACACCACTGTAGTCACCTCTATGAAAACAAAAACTTTTCCCTTTACCCGTGACGATAGTTACATCTTTAAGTAAATCCCATATCAGTAGACTGTGATCACTGTCATCTAGTGGTTCCTTTATCTGTAAATTCTTAATGCATGAATAATTACTGCTGATAATCAGATCAAGAGTATTATTCCCTCTGGTTGCCTCTCTAACATGCTGCTGTAGAAAACAATCATTCTATAAATCCACAAAACTCTTGCTAGCGTGAGAGTGACCAATCCACAAGTTTCAGTCAATATCTGGAAAGTTAAAATCCCCCATTACAAGACATTCTGATTTACTGGCCCACTCTATTTCTCTGTACAATTGTTCGGTGTGTTCATCAGAGTCATTAGACCTATAACACACTCTTACTCTTATTTTCCCTTTCCCAGTGCTTATGTCACACCAAACTGACTGAACATTGCACTGTCCACTCATATCAACTGGATGCACTTCCTTAGATTTTATGTGGTTCTTAACTAACAGCATAACCCCCCCCCTGCCTACCCTGTCTATCCTTTCTGTACACATTTTACTCCAAAAATTCCAATTCTGCACTGCTTATATCTGTGTGACACCATGTCTCTGATATCTCATAAATATATGCCTTTGATGTCTTGATCAGCACTTCAAATTCATCAAATTTATTTACTATACTTCTAGCATTGGTGTACATGCAAGTATACATGCAACTGTTCTTACTCTTAGTTACTCTAACACAGCCCATGTATTTACTTGTTCCATGATGACTCTCAGCAGCCCTTGAAATCCCCAGTACCTTGCTTTGCAGGCTGCTGCTCATTCCAATAGAATCAGTGCAAGAATCACTTTCACCTCTGCCTTTGGCTACTGGTAATCTATTAGTCTGTGAATTTCCGCAAGCTATTAGTTTTCCAACCCACTTAACACTGTCTCGATAGTATCAGCAAATATTCTTGCACCCTTTCTATTTAAGTGTATCCCACCTCTGTAGAAGCAGTCTATCCTGCTAGCAAGCACAGACCAAGCTGAAAAAAATTCTACTCCCATGAGTCTTGCACAAGCTCTCCAGGGCCAAATTGATTGACAACTGTCTACATATACTCCCTCCTATCGTTCCTGGGCAGAATTGCAGACTTTCAAATTTAACCCCAATTTGCGACTTTTTTTTTTTTCACATTGACCTCTACTTGTTAAGTAAATCTGCAGATCTCTCATTCTTACGGTCGTTAGTACCAACATGTACAGCAGTATCATCTTTTGTGCCCTTAAAAGATGATATCTGCTCTACAACATCATCAACTTTTGTCCCTGGCAGAGATACCCTGGTCCTGTACCACCTACCCTTTTTGCTGTTGTTTATTAATTGTTCATAAACTAAATAGAGAATAACATTCCAATATTGTATATTGATAAAATTGTTTATTTACTATACTTCTTAACCACAAAAGTCTCTGTCTACATATACTCCCTCTTATCGTTCCTGGGCAGAATTTCAGACTTTCAAATTTAACCCCAATTTGCGACTTTTTTTTTTTTCACATTGACCTCTACTTGTTAAGTAAATCTGCAGATCTCTCATTCTTACGGTCGTTAGTACCAACATGTACAGCAGTATCATCTTTTGTGCCCTTAAAAGATGATATCTGCTCTACAACATCATCAACTTTTGTCCCTGGCAGAGATACCCTGGTCCTGTACCATCTACCCTTTTTGCTGTTGTTTATTAATTGTTCATAAACTAAATAGAGAATAACATTCCAATATTGTATATTGATAAAATTATTGTTAAGAAATGTAATAGATGATTATATATTATAGTCAATTATCAAGAATAAGAAAACCTTCCTTCTTTTTGTCTTCTTAAGTGATTCTTGGATATTGTTAGATTATAACATCTCGTATGATTTAATTTGTTAATATGCTTTTTTTTCCCCCAGCTAAATACAGTTATGCAGAATCAGCCGTTTGCATTTAGCTGGTCAGATGCTGGGCAGCATTCTGCAAGATTACTGAAAAATATTCGAATATTACGCAAATTTAATGGTACCGTATTTCCTGATGTAGAAGAATTTAACTTAACAGAAATGAATGAGGCTCTGTCTAGTGCTAAGGCAGAGTTCAGCGATACAACATTATGGCATATCCCTGTAAAGTAAGTTTATATATATTGAGTCTCTCTCTTTCATTAGATGGAAGTTAATAAAAGCCATATGACAGATTATAATATTTTAAGTTTTGAGAATGCATAGTTATTCTTTCACTTTTCCTGGGTTTTTATACCATCCTAACATGCTTTAGTGTCTTCATGCTTCAAGAGAAGGTTTGTAGAAAGAATTACTTCTCTTATGTGTGAAATGTTTTACAGATATTAAACTGTTTATTTGACACCATGAAAATTGACTTTATGAAAATAATTAATTTCCAAACATCTGGGAAATTGTAATCTAAAACTGACACCTACTAGAGATTCTCTTAATCATTGATGTTGGCCTGGATGTATCTGACCAAGCACAACAAATCGTTTTTGAGTAAGTGAAGCTTGGGTTAGTAAACAAGCTCAAGAAAACTGAAACCCATGATGTGTAGAGCCCGATAAGTATAAGTAATTGTACAAACAACTGGACTGTGCCTATCATAAAGGCCTTAAAAAAAATTAAACCAACCTTAAAAAAAGCCAGTTACTGGTATTTATAGACATTTGGCAGCTTTTGCAAGCCTCTGTAACAGCATTAGTCAAACCTTGATGATAGCAATGCTTTTGTTCTTCAGCTGCTAACATAGTGATTTGCTGTAATTAGGCCAACTTTTAGTGGGTTTAAGTCAGTGATGTTTCCTTGATGATGGCTGCTTTATTATTGTTCTTTAAAAAAACAGATTGTAGTTCATATTCTATACAATTATGTGTTGAATTAATCTATAGTGCAATTCCTTAAAAATCTTTCTATAGTATGAGTGGAATTGGGGGTGGGAGGAAGGTTAGCCACAAAAGGTTGAGAAATATAGCCCTAGTCCACCGGTGGCTAGCTTTTGTTCAAACTGTTGGCTAAATATAAATTATGTAATTTACCACAGGCTGGGTTGAAAATTTATGAATTTCCATGGGCTAGTGTACAAATTATGTTCATATAGTTTATACGTGAAATATGAAAGAGTATTAATCAACATATAATGTTATATAATGTAATATGAAAGCGTATTAATTGACTCTTTTTAAAATGATTTTTAAAATAAACAGTAGTAATTATGAAAATTGTTTATTAGGATTATTAAAAGCTGTAACACAATTGTAATTGTGATATTAAAAATTATTATCTGGAATAATTACATAACAAGAAAGGAATGAAAAAATATAATGTCATATTAATCTAACATTTGGATTTGGCATTGCAAAGTGCCATAGCTATTCATGGTTTTGTGTAAGTTGTTTTGGTGGTTATGGTCTGCCAGTCTGAGTTTATTTGATTTTGATAATAGTATTAGTAGTGGCAAAATGTTGCAAACTTATATGGTATCAGCCATAACAAAAAAAAAAAAAAAAGGCGAGTGAGATGAGGACATGCATGTTTCTTTTTAGTATTATTATTAGTATTAGCAATAGCCACATTGTGCAAGGAAGCCTATGGCTTATGCTGCACCAGCCAAAAAAAAAAAAAAAAAGTAAAATTAAATAACAAAAAATAAATAAAACAAAATAATAATAATAATAAAACATAATAAGAGAAAAGAAAATAGACAACCTATGTGTTCCTCCCCATAGGTAATTATCCAGCTGACCTTTGAATTTTCCCAAACTGTCAGCCTCTACCGCCCATGTAGGTAACTTATTCCAGTAATTTATAACTTGCTGGCTAAAATAAAACTTCCTGTAATCCAGCCTAAACATCTCCCCCATAACTTGAAATTATGGTCTCTTGTTCTAGAATCATTTATAACCATGAAAATTTCATCCTTATTCATTTTGCTTATGCCTCTTAGAGCCTTAAACACCTCAATCAAGTCTCCTCTAAAGTGCCTAGTTTCCAAGCTCAGCAACCCAGATATTCGAAGTCTTTCCTTATACTGATGCACTTTTGCCGATCTCACCAGGTGAGTTACCTGTCTTTGGACCCTTTCAAGAAGCACAATGTCTTTCTTTAGGTGTGGTCTCCATACTGTTTTTTTTTTTTTTAATGAAAACCCCAAACACAAAAGGTATCAAAACCTATAGTACTTAGTACCGTGCATGGGTTGAAGGAGAAGTATGGGGGGGGGAGAGGAATGCCGGAAACTTTGCTCTAGAGACTAAACGTGGGTTTCACCACTTCAAGCCTCCAATAAGCAAAGTGGTGGTATTTCACCGGTTGATGAAAGTCGTCTACCACCTGAACACAGTATTCCAAGTGTGGTCTAACAACAGCCTTATATAATGGAATTATGATATTCTTATCTCTACCCGCAGTTATTATTATTTTATTGCTGCTCTTATATTATTTCTCCCTCATTGGGGATTCCACCTCGTGATGGGTATTGCTACCAAGTACACAGGGTGGTCGCTGTTATTACTGTTGGTCAAGGAACTGACGATCCTACAGGCAATCAGGATTGCGACTTTCTGGAGTTCCTTGTAGGTGTTCGCTGGGATACCTATTGCTTCTAGGCTGTTATGTAGGGTCTTTCGCACCACACCTGTGGTTGACACGATGATTGGGATGGTCGTTACTTGTTGCATATGCCACATCTCTTTGATCTCCTGTCTTAGGTTCGTGTACTTCCTGATTTTTTTCCCCATGGGTTTTCTGCAGGTTGCCAGTGTTGGGTACTGCTATGTCATTCAGATAGGTAGCCTTTTCCTTCTTGTCCACAAGGTTATGTCCGGTCTGTTGTGTGGGATTGTCCTATCTGTCATTATGGTGCGGTCCCAGTACAGCTTGTGGGTTAGAGTCTCTAGTACTGCTTGGGGTTCGTACTTGTAGTACAGTACACTTTCTTCGATCAACTGGTATTTCTTTACTAGCTTCTGATGTATTATCCTCAATACATGGTCATGTCTATGAGTGTCCTCAGTCTGGGTGAGTGATCACCTTGCATCCCACTGTGATGTGTTGGATCGTTTCTGAGGCCAGGTGCCATCGTCGACACATGTCATCTAACACTCTGGGCTCCTTGGCAATGTATTTTCTAGTCTGGTCTTGGATGGCAAGCATGAATCCTTCAGTCTCGGGAAAGAGTGTCCCGCTTGTGAGCCATGCATTGGAAGCAGTTTTATCTATGTGACCCTGATGGAGATCATTGTAGTGTCTTCTATGGAGTGCCTTCTCTGCCCATCTTTCTAGCTTCATTTGTACCTCCTGGTTGGGAAGGGGCAGACTCCTCTCTTAGGTTGAGTGGGGGTATACCATTTGTCTATCTTCCTTATGGCCTGGTGGAGTGCAGCTGTGTGTTTCTGGAAGTAATCCTTCAGGTTAACTATCACTGTCTTCTGTTGCTCAATGAGGTCTATCAGGCCCTTTCCTCCTTCTTCCCGAGCTATTGTTAGTCTCTCCACTGCTGACTTTGGGTCGTGTTGGCGGCTCTTGGTCCTCATTGTCCTTGTCTTTCTCATGATATCCTCCAGCTCCGTGTTAGTCCAATCTACGACCCCGAAGGAGTATGTTAGCACTGGAACTGCATAGGTGTTTATGGCTTTAACTGTGTTCCCTCCGTTCAGCAGGCTTCTGAGTCGCTGATGGTATTTTTCGGTCAGGCAGGCCTTAATTTCCTTGTGCTGTGACTTCTGAGCCTGCATCATCCCCAAGTATTTGTAGGCCTCTCCCTCTACCATGGCTTCAATCTCTTTACCACTCTGCAGTTGGTAGTTTCGGTTGACTAATTTTCCCTGATGCAATCCGTGGATCTTGCATTTGTCTAGACCAAATTTCATCCTAATATCCTTGCTGAATTCTTTGGTGATCTGGAGTAGTTGCTGAAGGTGCTTCTTGGTTCCTGCGTAGAGCTTGATGTCATCCATATACATCGGGTGGGTGAGGGTGTTCAGGTCCTTCCTTTACTTCTTTGAAGTTATATCCATACTTGCTACTGTTGAGCATGGTAGATAGCGGGTTAAGTGCTAGACAGAACCACGATGGGCTCAGGGCATATCCCTGAAAGATTCCTCTCCTGATGGGGATTGGCCTGATTGTTATGTTTTCAAATGGTGGTACTCCATTTCGCCCTCGTTTCTCCTAGGAAGTTTAAGGCTCAGCTGGACAGGTATTTCGAACGAACGGAGGGGTGAAGTGGAAGGGTTTTTTTTTTTTTTTTTTTTGCTGATGCTGCATAAGCTTGCTTTCTTGCATCATATGCCTCTCCTAATGCTAATGCTAAAGTTTGTCACTATCGGATTGACTTTGTAGATTTTCAGCGCCTCTATTAGCCAGCTATGAGGCACAGAGTCGAAGGCCTTGAGGTAGTCAATGTAGGCTGTGTACATGTTGCGGCGCTTCTTGTATGCTTGCTCCATAACTGCAGCATCTATGATTAATTGCTCCTTGCATCCTCTGCTCAGCCGCTTGCATCCTTTCTGCTGTTCTGGCTCTCCAAGTTGTCCTGGTTATGCAGCTGGTCAGGATCTTGTACATTGTTGGGAGGCAGGTGATTGGCCTATATTTTGCCAGGTTTCTTGTATCTTTGTCTTTAAGCTTCAGATATGTGATTCCTTGAGTGAGAAACTTCGGGATTGTTTCCGGGTGCCTTATCATTTGGGTGAACTGCTCTGCCAGGTGTACAAGAAGCTCACTTGCACACTTGTGTGTGCAAGTGAGCTTCTTGTACCAGTAGTTGTGGATGTTATCTATTCCTGGAGTTCGCCAGTTGTAAGAGTTCTTGATCGTCTGTTTTACTCCTTCTTCCCGAATTTCCTCTCATTTCTTGTACGTCCTTGGTTTTCTTGCATTCTAGTTCTATCCAGGTGGCTTGGCTGTTATGTTTTACTTCCCTGCTCCATATGCTTCCCCAGAAATCCTCAATCGTCTTCTTCTCGGGTGGTCTTTTCCCTTGTTTCCCGTCTTCTCTGAGATTCCTGTAGAAACCTCTTTGGTCCTCATCGAAGATTTGGTTGTTTATTTTCCTCTTGGAGCTCTCTTTGTATTGGCATAGTCTCTTGCTGAGTGCAAGGAGGTTCTGCTTCAATGTGTCCAAGTACTCTCCTATTTTCTGATTTTTTGTCATGTTTGCTGTGGATGCTGTCTCTCTCTTGAGGATGCTCTTCACTTTTCCAATTAATTTCTTACTCCTATTGCCCTGTTAGTACTCGGTCAAATGGCCTATCTCGACTCTTTAATTCTTCTATCTTCTGCTGAAGTCTTCTTTCCCAAGCAGGTGGTTCCTTCTGTTTTCGGTTCTTCTGCTGCTGGTTTCTCGCTTCTCTTCCATTAATCCTCGTGGCTGCTACTGCAGCCACGAGGATTAATGGAAGAGAAGGCATCCACATAGTCATGAATTGTGCTGCAGCACAATTCATGACTATGTGGATGCCTTCAGTGTTGCACCATTGCTATTGAGACAATGCGGTATTATACTGATTCAGGTGGTTTGTGACACTCCACAAGGTTCTATTCGGCCTCTGCTTTGGTATCACGTGAGTTTTTGTGGTGTCCATTCCTTTGAATTCTGTTAGGGCCTTCTTCCACTCGTCCTCTATTCTGGATATCATGACCTCATCTGTTTCCACTTCAGCTGCTGCAGGTTGTATTTCCTCTTGCTCTTCTGCCTCTGGTTCAGTGGTGGTATGTACTTCATCCTCTGGTTCCATATTCTTTATCCATTGTAGTTTATCGCTCACATCCTGCTTGATTTTTTCCAAGATTTCTGGAGCTATTAGGTTCTTCGTGAAGATGATCCTTCTTTGGTCCGCTGTTCACTGTTCAGTGATCTGAATATTTGGGAATTGTTCCAGCCACTTGGTATGTAGTCTCGCCCTGCAAGTTGTCACATCAGTCTCCAGCTTTGTTATTTTGTAGTATGCTTGCATGATGTACGTATTCATTTCGATGCTCCACTTCATGCGTTGGTGTTTTCTCCCTTCCTGGGTGGTCACTAGCACAGTTGTGCAGGAAGCACTTCCAGTTGGTGGGGCTGGATGGTCTTGCCCTTCTCTTGAGGTAGCCATACGGGGGACAGTGCCACTCGCTCCACTGTCTTCCTTGGGAGACTGTCTCTGATTTTTCGAACCGACCCCTCTGCCTAACGCCTGAACGTGAGTGACTTTATCCTGTGCCACACTCGATGCAGTATAATTAATATTTCTCTGCGACATCATCCATTATTGGAGGTGGATCTGTTTAGCTTCAGCTTATGTCCAGTGGTAGTTCTCGCGGGTGATGCTAGATGGCGCCACAATCTGACTTAGCCGCCACTCCGACCTTGGGGTAGGTAGGTCACTTAGAGCAACTTTCACGATGTTTATTTATTTTATTAATTTTTTATTACTATTAATTTATTTATTATTATTATTCTAATTTATTACTATTATTATTATAATACCGCTCTTCCAGCTTGATGTCAGCCGCGTTCACTTCCGTCAAGGCGGTACTCGAACCCAGGTCCATCAGGCTGGTAGTCCAGTGTCGTAACCACTGGGCCATTGTGCTCCCCCCCCCTCCCGCGATGGCCCAGTGGTTTCATAATTATTTTATTATTATTATTATTATTGTAAACAAATTCTCTTGATAAAAATAAATTGTATTGTATTGTGTTATTAATAATTATTTGTATCTATATATAATAATATAATAATTATTTTATTATTATTATTGCTGCTCTTATATTAATCCTCCCTGATTGGGGGTTCCACCTCATGATGGGTATTGCTACCAAGTACAGGGGGGTTGTTGTTATGTCTGATGTTTCTGTTGGTCAAGGAACTCTCTGACAATCCTACAGGTGTTCAGGATTGCGACTTTCTGAAGTTCCTTGTAGGTGTTCGCTGGGAGACATATTGCTGCTAGGCTGTTATTTAGGGTCTTTGGCACCATACCTGTGGTTGACATGATTATTATTATTATTATTATTATTATTATTAGCCATATGGTGCAAGGAAGCCTGAAGCTTATGCTGCACCAGCCAATAAAAATTCCCACATTACTCTGAGAGAGAGAGAGAGAGAGAGTGTCAGAAGTAGAAGGGAATCACCAAGAAAACAAGAAAGAGAAGAATGATTATATCCAGCTCAGAACTCTGAGTTTGCCAAGTGCATACTCACCAGATGTGAGCCCCTGGGGTAATAAATCATCGATAGGACACCATGGGCCTTCCTTGCAAACAGTCTACAGTGCTCTGAGAACTTCATGTCTGACCGTATCGTAATACCCAAGTCCCTTTCCTCCACTACCGGCTTTAGTTCAACTCTGCCAAGTGTATAAGTTATTTTGGGGTTATTGTTCTACAGGTGTGGGGTTATTGTTCCCCAATACCTTACACTTTGCTGGATAAAAGCATAGCTGCCATTTTTCTGACCATTCCTGAAGTCTATCTAGGTCACTTTGAAGAAGCTTGCTTGGCGGCGATCATTAACTATTCTACCAATCTTTACATCATCTGCAAATTTAGACATCACGCCCTCTACTCCTTCATTGATGTCATTTATGAAAATAAAAAACAACAGTGGTCCTAATACTGATCTTTGGAAACCCCACTTCTTACTTCAACCCAATCTGAGGAATAAACATTTACTACAGCCTTCTGCCTCCTGCCTGAAGCTATTCTATTATCCATCTAAGGATTTTTCCTGTGATTCCAACCTGTTCCAGCGTATAAAGTAACTACTCAAGTGGGACTGAGTCAAATTCTTTGCTGAAATCTAAATAAGCAACGTCAAAATTATTCCCTAAATCCAGTTCATGTGTGACCCTGTCAAAATAGCTAATCAGATTTTCCCTTTATAAAACCATGCTGCGTTTCCTTCAGAATTCCATTTCTATCGAAATGATCCTGAATTTTTCCCTTCATGATTGCCTCCATTGTTTTCCCTACTACTGAAGTTAGACTGACTGGTCATTTCTCACTACACCCTTAGAACTGCCTTTATGTATTGGAAATACATTGGCACTTTTTCAATCAATTCTCTCCTGAGTTCAGTGATGTTCTCATAATTAGCCTTAATGGTTCAATGCACTCACTTGCTGCCTCCCTTAAAATTATAGGGTATATACCATCAACTTCAGGAGCCTTACCTGCCCATAGGCACAAAAGTTTTTTCATTAAATAATCATGTGAAATTTCAACATTATTAATTGCATTTTTTTCAACTTCACTCCCATAATTTCTCATTGACATACAGGGTTTTTATTCTGTAAATATCAATGCAAAGTAACTGGTGCTTTCATCTGCAACAGTTACTTTGCATACATCAGCTGAGTTGTCTAATTCTATCCAACGTACATTACTTAAGGGTCTGATCTGGTTTATCCTTCTCTTCTTTGTATTTATATACAAATTTTTGTATGTGAAGAATTCCTTATCCACACTATTTGCTCTCTTTTCGTGATTTCTCATAATCTGCCTTTGCCTAGCTAACCTTTTCTGTGGCACTATTACAGATCAATTTTTAGCTGTTATAGGCTTCAATACTTTTTATTGCTTTGTAACTTTTCCATGCTGTCTTTTTCTGCTCAAATAATCTGCAACTTCATTATTCATCCAACTTCTAATCCTCCTCATTTTTTTTTTTTTAATGGTATATATGTGCATTCAAGGCTTCTGTGATTAATGTTTTAAAGGTATACCATAATTCAATTGTATTCATAATAATTGCACAATCCTACACCAACCGTTATTAAATAAAATAAAATTAAATAAATAAAATAATGATATATAATTCTTTTTATTTCATTTATTTGTATCATTATTATTGTTATATAACACAATGCTATTTATTTATTTTATTTAATAACCGTTGGTGTAGGATTGTGCAGTTATCATGAATATGAATATTCTCAACCCCCAGAGGCCTATTTGAAGACATAATTCAATTGTATTCACTCTCTGTGAGATATCTGCCCATTAATAGAGACCATGCAGCACTTTAATTAAGTGCTGGCAGTACCTCTTGCCTGGATGCATATCAGGTCCCCAGCAGCATCAGCAAGCAGGAGTCTGTCAGCAGGCAAGAACTCAATTTTTATGTGTTTGGATTCACTTAAATTAATATCTATTTTCCACTGAAACCTGACAATTACAGACCTAAAATTCACAATTAATTTTGTAATTGTCATATTTGTCATTGCTACTGTAATATTGTAAAATTTGCAACCCCCCCTCAACCGCTCCGTCTCCCAACAGCATGACGACGATGGACATTGGCAAGATGCCTGGAATGCCACCTCAATGCACAGTGGTCCAGGCAATCAGCCCCATAAACCACATCATCAGTATCACGTGGCATAAGAGTGGTACTAAATATAGTAATAATCTTTAAGAGATTACTAATAATATTTAAAGGCAAATTTTTACACTCAAAACTGACATGAAATATGTCATACATTTAAGTAATTCTAGAATTTTAAATTTGTGCCATAATGGAGAATATTCTTTTTTATTATTCAACCCTCTTAAAATTATATAGTTAATCCTTGTATATAAGACTCCTGTAGAGCAGTTATAGCCTATTATGGCTACTCACAAAAAACATCACATCTCTAGAAACAAAGATAATTTAAAATAGGACATCTCACATTAACTATTCACATCGTCATAGTGAAACCTCAACTGAAATTTTGCTCATAAAATTTTGCTAAGAACTGAGTATTGATGCTGTACAAAATTCAACTGCCAACAGAAACTGAAAGTGCCAATGAAAAAAATTGAATATTAACATTAATAGCACAAAAGTTGAAACGTGTGTGAATAGCATGATTTCCAAATTCAAAACTTAAAATAAATTCATTGCTATAACAATGGAAATTATTTACATACTGGAGACAGAACCACAAAGTTACTGTATATCAATGACTGCATTTTGTCTTTTGACTTCTTATTCCTGGTTTGGTGTCTTGCATTTTTTTAAATCAATATTTTACATTTCTTCTTCTGTCTCCCCCCCCCCTTTCAAGTTAACTGTTGTTTGTACCAGTAGCTGAAATTTTGTACTACATTACTGCATTGCTCAGCATATTCTATTAATTTGCAAAAGGGTTTTTTTTTTTCATTTGATGCTATAAGCTTGCTTTCTTTGCCTTATTTGTCAATACTGATATACTAAAATGTTAGATAAGGTTTCAACATGACTAGAGTGTTTATCCTGTCAGACCTCACCAGTCATATGGGAGAAAGAAATGGGCGCCTCCGTAGCCAGGTGGGCAGGAGCAACAGTGCGTAGCACATGCTTCTTGATCAGACCGGGGTTCGAGCCCGTGACCACCAAATACGGAGGATGCGGAAAGGTCAGGGAATGACCACCGCATATCCCCGGAGCAATATGGCCTTAGTTGCTAATGCTCCTAAAAACCAAAATAACAACATAACAACATAACAGAAAGAAATGCTCTTCATTCCCAGCATAAAAGTTTGCTTCTTTACTAAATGATGCAAGAAAGCAAACTTTTCCTGCATTACCAACAAAACAAACAAAACAATCGCTTACTTTCCCCATCACCAAAAAGACCTATTCAATTCCACTTTGAATTTTTCTAATGATGGATCAGAATCAACATCAAATGTGAGCCAGGAAAGAAAAAAAATTTAAAAAAAAAAAAAAAAAAAAACATTTCAGAACAACTGCATTAGGTATAAAATTCATTTTATATTTAGATATTTTTATATAATAATCTAAAGAAAAATGTTCCTCTCTAAAAGTGCAGACTTTAAAGTGGAATGATTGTTATTATTATACATTTACACACAAATCTACCAGATGTAATTAACTGGATTTGGTCCTTTAACCATTGGACCTTTCCCAAAGGTCTAAGATAATCAAGAGATATCATTGTAAAATTTGTACTTCCGAGCAGTGCTGCTTTTTGCAATTGATGGATTGTGATATTATCTATGTCTATGGTGTTAAGGTGATATTCCAGGCCTTTTAGAATGGCCCCAAAGGTACCAACAACTGTGGGCACTACTGTTATTTTTCTTTCCCAGTTGTTCCATTTTGATCTTCAGGTCTTTATATTTTGTTAGCTTTTCCAGCTGTTTCTCTTTGACTCTGCTGTCTCCGGGTATTGCAACGTTGAATATCCACACCTGCTTCTTCTTCTTCTTAACCACTGTCAAGTTGGATGTATTATGGGGAAGGTGTCTGTCTGTCTGTCTGTCTGTCTGTTTGTATTTGAAAATCCCAAAGCACTTTGGTCTCATTATTTTCCACATTTTCTGGATTGTGGTCTCACCAATTTTTGCTAGATGGTAAATTATATTTTTTTTGCAAATGTTCCTATGTATCATGAAAGTCACTTTGTTGTCCCTCTCTAAATAGTCAGTCTATGCAATTGTTTTGCAGCAGCATACGAGATGTTCAACTTTTACATTGGATTCCTTACAAAGCCTGCACTTGTTATCCTTTTCTATCTTATCAATGTGAGCCTTTGTTGAGCTCACAATGTTGAGCAAAGTTGCATAGTGCTTATTCTTGGGCTGCTAATATGAGGCCTTCAGTTTCTTTTTTCTTCATGCTATCAACATTTCCTTCAATGGCCCTAAAACACTGGTCATGTAGTGGTTTGTTGTGCCAATTTTCTCTTCGGGTCACCAGCTGCTGTTTTTTATAATCCTCCTTTGTTTCATGTCTTCAATAAGCCCTCTTTGCTGACTTCATTTAGGACATCTTCCTGGCTTTTTCTGATGTGCTCCACTTCTACAGATTGTTAAACTTGCAAAATTCCTCGTCCCCCTTCACAGCTTGGGAGATACAGCCTGTCAACACACTACATGGGTGAAGAACATGTTTTACTTTCATTATCTTCTGGATTTTTCAATCAAGGCTTTCTAGTTCTGCCTGAATCCAATCTACAATACCAGCAGTGATCAAAGGATAGGGATAGCAGTGTTATTGGTTTTAATGGTATTCCCACCATTAAGTTTAGACAGGATCCTCCTCACCCTTCTGATCTACGCCTTACTATTTCAGCTCCTAACTTCTGTATTCTTGAAGAATGCCCACGTAATTGTAGGATTCAGCCAGTGTGAGGCACCTAATATCGCAATTATCAGGCATTTTGATTCCCTCTGTGCACGTGAGTTTTCCTTGAATGATTGCCAAACTTGCACATTTATCCAACTCAAACCCCACTGCAATATTAGAACTGAAAATTCGAACAGTACTGATCAGTCGTTCAGTTTCAGGTGGTGACTTTCCATATGGTTTCAAATTATCCATATAAAGGTGGGAAAGCTTTGTTGGTGTTTTCAATATTTGATACCTGTGGCCTGCTCTCCTCAGAATTATTGACAGTGGTATCATTGAAATTATAAATAATAATGGTGAGAGTGAATCGCCTTGAAAAATGCCTCTTTGGATGATGACATCACCTGCTTCTTCTCCATTTACTATTAGCCATGTCATCCAAAGACACTGCCTTGTTTATAAATTTCTATGTATTTTCATTAATTCCAGTTATTTATAAGCACTTTAGTGTCCAACTACGTGAACGTGATTCAAAGCCTTTCTTGTGATCTATCCAAACAATGGTGCAAATTAGTTTTTCTTTGCAAGCAATTCTCCACAATCATTGGTAAGAGGACCCACAAAGGAGTCCTCTTACCAATGATTGTGGGTCCTCTTGGTAAAAGGACCCACGAAGGAGTCCTCTTACCAAGATAGGCTTAAGTTCTGCAAATTGCAGTGGTTGGAGACTAGGCACATGTGAGGTGATCTGATTCTGGTGTAGAAGGCCTTGAATGGGATAAGCAGGCCAAATTCTGATAGAATTCTTCTGCTTGCTCAGATTATGAACCTGAAGGGGCATAAATTCAAATTGAGGAAAGACAGTTGTAGAATAAATGTGTGGAAATTTGCTTTTAGCCAGGGTGTGGTTAATTGCTGGAACAAACTTTCATCTGTTATTGTGGAAGT
Source organism: Mastigoproctus giganteus (assembly GCF_048544385.1). Classification (NCBI taxonomy): domain Eukaryota; kingdom Metazoa; phylum Arthropoda; class Arachnida; order Uropygi; family Thelyphonidae; genus Mastigoproctus; species Mastigoproctus giganteus. Next base: position 70,993,041 of record NC_143581.1, read on the forward strand.
TGATATCTTAAATAAATTCAAGGAAGAACTGGACAAAGTTTTGGAGGGAATGGATGTGTTAAGTTTTTTTTTTTTTTTGGCTGATGCTGCATAAGCTCATACGCTTGCTTTTTTCTTGCATCACATGTCTCTATTACTACATGAGGAGTTATTCAAGGAGGAAAGGGCGAGATGTTTATCAAACCCTAACAGGGAGTTTAATGATTTTGTAATAACTGAGAGCAAAGTGGGGGAGAAATTATTTAAGTTAAACATAAGAAAGGCACCTGGGGAAGGGATGGAATCTATCCAGTTATATTAAACGAGGTGGCAAAGGAAGTAAGCAAACCCTTAGCCATAATTATGAGAGCATCCTTGGAATCAGGGGAAAGTCCCCATGGATTGGAGATGTGCAAATGTATCTCGAATTCACAGAGGTGAATCAAAGGGTGACATGAGTAATTACAGCCCTATTAGTTTGACTTCTGTTCCACAGAAAATAATGGAATCACTGGTTAAAGAAGCATTGCAGGATCATATAGAGAAGACAGCATAATAATTCAGACACAGCATGGGTTTGTTAAAAGGAAGTCTTTTCTCGCCAATTTGATTGGTTACTATGACGTGGTCGCAAAGGAACTGGATGCAAAAAATAATTTTGATATCATATACTTGGATTTCAGGAAAGCTTTTGATACTGTTACACATGGAAGACTACTGTACGAATTGCAGTAGTATGACATTAAGGGCAAGTTGCTACAATGGATAAAAGAATGGTTGAGTAGGAGAAGACAGAGAGTTGTAATCAATGAATACTGCTCTTTGTGGACTAATATTATTAGTGGTGTCTCCAGGGTTTGGTGTTGGACCAATTTTTATTTTGTATATTTATCAATGATATTGATAAAGGTATATCAAGCTTAATGTCAAAGTTTGCAGATGCTACAAAGGTTAGCATGGTTGATAATAACAGTAATGACAGTATGCTGCTGAAACAGGATCTGGAAAAGTTGGCAGATGGCCCGAGAAGTGGCAACTGAAGTTTAACATTGACAAATGCAAAGTACTGTGTATGGCTAGCAGTAATCACAGAGAAATGTACCAAATGGGTGGTGTTACACTCAGGATAGTGGAGAATAAAAGAGACCTGGGGGTAATTGTGCATTCAGATATGAAGTTTTCGGAGCAGTGCAGACAGGTGCCAGAGTATGTCATGGGGTCTTGTCAGTGATATATATAGGAATTTTGCGAGCAGGGATAAGGAGGTGATTATCCAATTGTATAAGGCAATGGTCAGGCCACACCTTCAGTACTGCATACAGGCCTGTAAGCCTCATTTTAGGAAGGATGTATAGTTGCTAGGATGCATGCAGAGAAGGGCAACAAGACTGGTGACGGGAAGAAATGGATGCTCTTACGAAGAAAGGCTTAAGTTCTGCAAATTTCAGCATTTGGAGAATAGGCATCAGTGAGGTGATGAAATTGAAGTGTATAAGGCCTGGAATGGATTGAGTAGGCTCAATGCTGATGGAATCTTTCGTCTTGCTCAGATTGCAAACCTGAGGGGGCATAAACTGAAATTGAGGAAAGACAGTTGTCGAATAAATGTGCGGAAATTTTCCTTTAGCCAGTGGGTAGTTGATTGCTGGAAAAGAACCTTCCTTCTGTTGTTGTTGTGGAAGTTGATAGCTTAAATAAATTCAAGGCAGAACTAAAAAAACATCTGGAACGAATGGATGGGTGAAGTGGGAAGGGTTTTTTTTTTTTTTTTGGCTGATGCTGTATAAGCTTGCTTTCTTGCATCATATGCCCCTACTAATTCTAATGCTAATTGTACATCAGTAAATTCTACATTATTATTATTATTGATTATATTAATCAGTTCAGTTAATCAATGTAATTCATGGCTTCTAAGGTCTCTGCAAGAATTTATTAATTGTATAAATTACAAAACCATCATTTTAACATGCCGTAAGCACAAAAACTAACACAAATATGCAGATTTCCACAGTTAGAGGCCTTAAAGGTAGTGAAATTCATTACATTTAATTTATGCACCTTTTGGTATATCTCACATGAAAATATTTAACTTCTTGGTTCTCTAATAAGAGTGACTCAGAGTGCCTACCCACCTACCAAAGAGGGAACAACTAATACCAAAATGGTGCATTTGAGTAATGGCACCCTACTGAAGGGCCTTAGAGGGAACAGGTATCCTGTGTGTTATCAGACACTCAGCCTAAAACACTGATGGATCCAATATCTCTCTATTACAGAAGGTTTAGGAGAAGTCCGGTTGGCCTGCCTCCCTAAAATCCACTCATGCACACTTTCTTGATGGTAAGCCCTGTTACGTCACTTAGGTGGCAAGAACGTGTAGAGTGGTTCTCTTCAAGACACCTGGTCAGTGTGAAGAGAAAAAGACCAAACCCTCCAGCATATGACAGCACAACAAAACAAATAGCCCCCAGTCCCCAGCAGCTTTCACTCTCCCTCTTACGGCAGCGAGAGGATCAGAGTGGAAGCAGAGGGTGCTAAGAATCTCTGGGTACGACCAGGCTGCCATGTATGGAAACTGAACTTGGCCTGTTATAATGTAAGATCACTCATAGGTGAAGACAGGATATTAGAGCTGGAAAAGGAATTAGAAAATGTGAATTGGAATATCATCGGTTTGGCTGAAACAAGAAGAAGAAATGAATCACTTATAAGTTTATCAAGTGGAAATCTGCTGTACACCAATGGAAACAATGAAAGGAGTGAAGGTGGAATTGGGTTTCTGGTCCATAAAGATTTTAAAAACAACATTTTGGAATTCAAAAGTACATCACCAAGGGTGTCAAGACTAATACTCAAGATTTCTAAATGGTACAAGCTAAAGATTATAATGATTTATGCACCAACATATAGCCATGATGATGAAGAGGTTGAAGAAATGTACACCGAAATTGAGAGTCTTCTAGATGAGCAGAAAACCCACTACACTATTATTATGGGGGACTTCAATGCTAAGGTTGGAAAAAAGACAAAACAGCGCAGAAAGGGGAACTATAGGAAATTTTGGAATTGGTGAAAGAAATGAAAGAGGTGAAAGACTTGTGGAATTTGCAGAATCTCAAGGACTGTCAGTAATGAACACTTTTTTCAAGAAAAGGGTGAACAGAAAGTGGACATGGAAGAGTCCAAATGGATTAACAACTAAATGCAATCGACTTCATCCTCACCAACAGAAGATATATTGTGAATGATGTTACCGTCCTGAATAAGGTAAATGTTGGAAGTGATCACAGAATGGTAAGATGTACACTTGATATAAATGTAGGAAAGGAAAGGAAAAAACTGACTCGAGTAAATAATACAAAGGTCTTTGAGATAACAGAAGAGGAGAAAAAGCAGTATGTACTGGAACTTAAGAACAAGTTTGAGCTTCTGCAGACTGCTCAGGACCAAGATATCGATGAGGAATATTACAACTTAATGAAAGTGATAAAAGCTCAAGAAACCTATAGGGAAAAAGAAATCCAAAAAAGAAAAAAATTAGTCAAGAAACACTTGTCATGATGACAAATAAAGAGGAAGAACTGAAGACGGCAAATGAAGAGGAAGAAAAACACTGACAGGGAGAAAATTGAGTATACTGAGTTATGCAAAGCCATTAGAAAGAGACTCAGAGAGGACATAAGAAGATTTAACACAAGAAAAGGAGAACAAGCATTAAGGGAAAACAAAGGATTTAAATCAACAGCTATGAGCAGTAATACACAAAGGCAAATGAAACTGAAACTGTAGAATACCGATGATGTACTTATAAACAGCAGGGAAGGCATAATTCAAATAGAAGAAGACTACTATAGAGAATTATACAAGGAACAAGGGAATGATGCCAGCAGTGGGGAAGATGGATTGCAAAGTAGCAACACATATGACATACCCGATATTCTTCCTGACGAGGTAGAACATGCATTGAAGAAAATGAAGAATCAGAAAGCCCCGGGGGAAGATGAAGTTACATTAGCATTAGCATTAGCAGAGGCATATGATGCAAGAAAGCAAGCTTATTCAGCATCAGCCAAAAAAAAAAAAAAAAAAAAACCCACTCCCATTTCACCCCTCCGTTCGTTCGAAATACCTGTCCAGTTGAGCTTTAAATTTGTTTAGGCTATCAACTTCAACAACAAGTGATGGAAGTCGGTTCCACCAACCAACCACCCGCTGGCCAAAGGCAAATTTCCGCACATCTATCCGACATCCGTCCTTCCTCAATTTGAATTTATGCCCTCTGAGGTGATTATTCTGAGAAAGATGAAGAATCCCATTGGCATTGAGCATGCTCAAACCATTCAAAGCCTTATACACCTCTATCAGATCACCTCGCCGGTGCCTAGTCTCCAGACTCTGTAATTTGCAAAACTTAAGCCTTTCTTCGTAAGAGCAACCCTTTGTTCCATTTACTAATCTTGTTGCCCTTCTCTGTACCCGTTCCAGCAGCTCTACATCCTTCTTGAAATGAGGCCTCCAGACCTGTATACAGTACTCAAGATGTGGCCTTACCATTGCCTTATACAATGGAATAATCACCTCCTTATCCCTGCTGTAAAAATTCCTGTGTATCATTGACAATACTCCATGAGCTACTCTTGCAGCCCGTCTGCACTTCTCAGAGAACTTCATATCTGCCTGCACAATTACCCCCAGGTCCTTTTCATTCTCCACCACTGTCAGTGTAGTACCGCAGAGTTGATACGTTGCTCTGGGGTTATTGTTTCCCATATGCAGCACTTTACATTTGTCGATGTTAAACCTCATTTGCCACCTCTCAGCCCATCTGTTCAACCTTTCCAGATCCTGTTGCAGCAGCATAGCGTCAGTATTGTCCTTAACGACCCTGCCAACCTTTGTATCATCTGCAAACTTGGACATTAAACTTGATATCCCATCATCAATATCATTCATAAACACCGAAAACAACAACGGACCCAACACTGAACCTTGAGGAACTCCACTAATAACGTTAGTCCACGTTGAGCAGTGTCCATTGATTACCACTCTCTGTCTTCTGCCACTCAACCATCCCCTTATCCATAGCAGCAATTTGCCTCCAATGCCACACTGCTCCAATTTGTGCAGCAGTCTTCCATGTGCAACAGTATCAAAAGCCTTTCTAAGATCCAAATATATAATATCAAAGTTATTCCCTGCATCCAGTTCTTTTGTGACTACATCATAGTATCCAATCAAATTGGTCAGGCAAGACCTGCCCTTAACAAAACCATGCTGCGTCTGAGCTATAACTGAATTCTTGTCTAGATGATCCTGCAGTGCTTCTTTAACCAGTGCCTCCATTAATTTACCTGGAACAGAAGTTAAACTAACAGGTCTATAATTACTTGTGTCAGCCTTTGAACCTCGTTTGTGAATTGGGGTCACATTTGCACATCTCCAGTCCATAGGTACCTCCCCTGAGTCCAAGGAAGCTCTCATAATTATGGCTAAGGGTTTGCTTACTTCCTTTGCTGCCTCCTTTAATATAACTGGATGGATCCCATCCACCCCAGGTGCCTTTTTTATGTTTGTCCTCAACAATCTCTCCTCCACTTTCCTCTCAGTTATTACAAAATCATCCAGCTCACTGCCAATGTTTACTTTACCTACATCATTCTCCTTCCTGAATAACTCCTCATGCGTGAATGTAGATGCAAAATACTCGTTTAGATTGTTAGCCACCTGAGCAGGATCCTCAACTGTTGAACCATCAATATCCAGTGGACCAATCTGATTCATCCCTTTCCTTTTCGAGTTCAAGTATGTAAAGAACTCTTTTCTGTTTTTCTTTGCATCCTTTGCCAAGGATTTTTCATAGTCTGCCTTTGCCTGCCTAATTTCCTTTGTGACTTGGTTACAGACCAACTTATATCTATCATAGGCTTCCATGTCACCCATTAATTTGTATGTATCCCATGCATTTTTCTTCTCTGCCACATGTCTCATTAGTTCATCTGACAACCATTTAGGCCTAAACCTTGAACAATATTTCTTAGTTGGTATGTAAAGCCTGGTAGCCTCCAAGATTAGTTCCTTGAATGCTTCCCATTTTGAGTTTGCTGTTGGTAACATCATCAGTTGGTCCCACTGTATAGAATTTAAATACTGTCTCAGACCATCATAGTCGCCTTTACGAAAACAAAAACCCTTCCCTTTACCTCTAATGGTAGTTACCTCCTTGAGTAAATCCCACTTCAACACACTGTGATCACTGCCACCTAGTGGTTCATTTATCTGCAGGTTCTTAATGCATGAAGAATCACTACTGATAATCAGATCAAGAGTATTGCTCCCTCTTGTTGCCTCACGAACATGCTGATGTAGAAAACAATCATCCAATAAATCCACAAAAGCCTTGCTAGTGTGCGAGTGACCAACCCACAAATTCCAGTCAATATCTGGGAAATTAAAGTCCCCCATTATAAGACTCTCTGATTTACTGGCCCACTCTATTTCCCTGTACAATATCTTATTATACTCATCAGAGTCATTAGGCCTATAGCACACTCCTACTCTCAATTTTGATTTCCCTATGCTTATGTCACACCAAACTGACTCGACGCTGCCCTGTCCATCGATGTCGACTGGCTTCACTTCCTTGGACTTTATGTGTTTCTTAATTAATAGCATAACCCCTCCTCCCCTCCTGTCCTGTCTATCCTTTCTATACACATTGTATTCCCCAAATTCCAGTTCCGCATTACTTATATCTGTGTGACACCACGTCTCTGATATCCCAACAATATCTGCCTTTGATGTTTTGAGCAATACCTCAAATTCATCAAATTTATTTACCAAACTCCTAGCATTGGTGTACACGCAGGTATACATGCACCTGTTTCTATTCTTAGCTACCCTAAAACAACCCATGTGTTTACTTGTACCGCAATGACTACCAGCAATCTCTGAAATATCCTGCATCTTGTTTTTCAGACTTCTGCTCATTTCAATAGAAGCAGTGCAAGAATCACTTCCACCTCTGCCACTGGCTACTGTTAATCTATTAGTCCTTGTATCCCCCCCAACTAGCAGTTTTCCGACCCACCTAACACTGCCTCGACAGCATCAGGAAAAATTCTTGCACCCTTTCTATTTAAGTGTATCCCATCCCTGTAGAAGCAATCTCTCCTGTTAACAAGTACAGTCCAGGCTGAAAAAAATTCTACTCCTTGAGCCTTGCACAATCCCTCCAGGGCCGAATTGATCGACAAGGCTCTCATCATATACTCCCTCCTATCGTGTCTGGGCAGAATTGCAGACACTTTCAAGTTCAACCCTAATTCACGGCTGTTTTTCAACAGTGACCTGTACTTGCTAAGTAATTCCGCCGGTCTCCTACTCTTAATATCATTAGTGCCAACGTGTACAACTATATCACCTTTTGTGCCCTTAAAAGATGATATCCGCTCTACAACGTCATCAATCTTTGCCCCTGGCAGACATACCCTGGTCCTATTCCACCTATCCTTTTTACAAAGGATGTTCCACGTTTCCCTGACAATAGAGTCACCAACAACTACTAGTTCCTGTGGGACCAGCGCATTCTGCCTAGGGGGCTGCTTCTGTGTTGCCTGATGACCAAGTGCAAGCTCTGGCGTTGATGTGGGCAGCTGAGAGCTTGATGGGCCCCTCAATTTATTTCCTTCGAGGGCATCCACCCTGTCCTTCAAGCTCTCATAAAGGCCCATAACAACGCTGAGTTGTCGCTGTAGAGTTGCTGTAGAGTTACTGTAGAGTTGTTAAAATTGGGATGAAGAGATATAACACAAAAACTGGCAAGGCTCTTCACAAAGTACATTCGAAAAGGTGTGACACCTAAGCAGTGGAATAATGCAATCATAGTTTTGCTGCATAAGAAAGGAGATAATCAGAAATTGGAAATTATAGATCAATTAGCTTGTTATCCTACATCTACAAGTTGTTCACAAGGGTCATTACTAACAAATTAGAAAGAATACTTGATGAGAATCAACCGAAAGAGCAAGCTGGCTTTAGGACAGGATTCTCAACTATGAATCACCTTTAAGTAATAGCACAGCTAATGGAGAAAGCAAATGAATATAAAACACCATTATGCCTGGCATTTGTGGATTATGAAAAGGCATTTGACTCCATTCAGCATAAGGCAATGTTTAGGGCACTGGAAAGACAAGGCATAGATACCCCATATATTATGATTTTGAAGAAAATATATGAGAGTGCTACCTCCTTTATTAGACTAGACAAAGACAGTAGGAAATTTAAAATCGAGAAAGGAGTTCAACAAGGAGACACAATATCTCTGAAGCTGTTTACTGCTGCCCTTGAGGAGGCTTTCAGAAGATTAGACTGGTCGCAGAAAGGAGTCAATGTGAACGGAGAGTACCTAAACCATTTACGATTTGCAGATGACATTGTGGTCATAAGCCACGATCTCAAAGAATTAGAGGAAAATCTTAATCAGTTATGCGCAGTTATTAAGGATTTTGGGCTAAAGATGAATATGGCTAAAACAAAAGTAATGATGAAAAGTATGCCACAGAAAGGGAAATAATGATTGAAGGAGCAGTAATTGAAAAGGTGGAGTTATATACTTATCTGGGACAAGTTATTAGCTGTAATAATGATAAATGGCTAGAAGTCAAGAGAAGAATAAATTTTGGATGGATAGCATACAGGAAATATAGTCACATACTGAAGAGCAATATCCCAGTTTGTCTGAAACGTAAAATAATGAACCAACGTATACTCCCCACCATGACATGGAAGTGAAACTTGGGCACTCACCAAAAGAATGGAAGAGAAGCTGAGAACTACACAGCGAAGAATGGAACGAATTATATTGGGAATCAGACTGTTAGATAAGAAGAGAAACACATGGATTAGGCAGCAAACTCAAGTAAAGGACATTCTTATTATTATTATTATTATTATTATTAATAATATCCATATGATGGAAGGATGATGGAAGGAAGCCTGAGGCTTATGCAGCACCAGGAAAAAAAAAGTTCCCGAGTAACCCTGAGAGAGAGTCAAAAGTAGAAGGAATCACCAAGAAAGAGAAGAATAATGATATCCAGCTCAGGACCCTGAGTGTGCCAAGCCCATACTCACCAGATGTGAGCCTCCAGGGTTACCAAAACTAAAGAACTAAAAAGGTCTTGGGCAGGACACATAGCTCAAAGACATGATGACAGATGGACTAAGAAAATAACAGATTGGTATCCAAGAAGAGCTAGAAGAAAACCTGGAAGACAAAGGCGGAGATGGATAGATGAAATTTGAGTTTGTGGGTAGTAAATGGATGGCCAGTCTCAAAACAGAAGGAACTGGAAAGCTGCTGGAGAGGCCTTCATCCTGCAGTAGATTGAAAATGGCTGATGATGATGATGATGATGACTCTACTGAAAATAAGCAACAGTCTTTTCTTTTTTGAAAGTACAGTCAGTCCTCGTATAGCACGATAGTTGTGTTCCTAGAAACCCTCGTGCAATATAAAGAACAGGTCCTATGGGAAAAATAGGGTTAGGTGCCGGCCACCCAAGGTTGAACACACAAATCAAAACCAAAACATTACCAAACACAATAAATAATCGTAATAAAATACGTATTTTATTACGACTATTACGTAATAAAATATTGCTAATGCTTTTGCTTCTATCGTAAGCAGACTTGTACTTTGTTTGATTTTCTATCCAAACAGATGACAGCCATTCCATCTCTTCCAATTCTTTGTGTCTTAATCTAATGGATTTTAATTACACTTTGAGTTGTTCCTGCTATGAAAGTTTTTATTTTCTCTGCATTCTTTGTAATTCTCGGCGTTGCCTCATTTAGGTCTGTAGCATGTGCAATATCACATGGTCTTTCATTTCGCTCAAAGCGTTTCACAATTTCATATTTTTTCTCTATGACATGGCGGGCCAGTCCGCCATATCTATTGATATGGTGGACTGGCCATATGACTTACAGGGGAAACCCCGGTGGGCCAGAGGCCGGTGTGATTTTGGCCATAAACAACAGTATCAGGCCACTACAAATTTTCCCAGGTAAGAATTTTTAGCATTAGCATTAGCATTAGTAGAGGCATTTGATGCAAGAAAGCAAGCTTATGCAGCATCAGCCAAAAAAAAAAACCCCACTTCCACTTCACCCCTCTGTTCGTTCAAAATACCTGTCCAGCTGAGCCTCAAACTTATTTAGGCTATCAACCTCCACTACAAGGGATGGAAGTCTGTTCCACTAACCAACCACCCGCTGGCTAAAGGCAAATTTCCGCACGTCTATCCTACATCTGTCTTTCCTCAATTTGAATTTATGCCCTCTCAGGTGATTATTCTGAGCTAGAGGAAGAATCCCATCAGCATTGAGCATGCTCAAACCATTCAAGGCTTTATACACCTCAATCAGATCACCTCGCAGGTGCCTAGTCTCCAGACACTGTAATTTGCAAAACTTAAGCCTTTCTTCGTAAGAGCAACCCTTTGTTCCGTTCACTAATCTTATTGCCCTTCTCTGTACTCGTTCCAACAGCTCTACATCCTTCTTTAAATGAGACCTCCAGACCTGTATACAGTACTCTAGGTGTGGCCTGACCATTGCCTTATACAAGGGAATAATCACCTCCTTATTGCTGCTAGAAAAATTCCTATATATCATTGACAAGACACCATGAGCTACTCTTGCAGCCCGTCTGCACTGCTCAGAAAACTTCATATCTGCCTGCACAATTACTCCCAAGTCTTTTTTATTCCCTACCACTGTCAGTGTAGTACCACAGAGTTGATACGATGCTCTGGGGTTACTGCTTCTCATATGTAGTACTTTACATGTTCAACTTCATTTTCCACCTCTCAGCCCATCTGCTCAACCTTTCCAGATCCTGCTGCAGCAGCATAGCATTAGTAGTGTCCTTAACAACCCTGCCAACCTTTGTATTGTCTGCAAACTTGGACATTAAGCTTGATATACCATCATAAATATCATTTATAAATACAGAAAACAACAATGGACCCAACACTGAACCCTGAGAGACTCCAATAATAACATTAGTTCATGATGAGCAGTGGCCATTGATTACCACTCTCTGTCTTCTCCCACTCAACCATCCCTTTATCCATAGCAGCAGTTTTCCTCCAATGCACACTGCTCCAATTTGTGCATCAGTCTTCCATGTGCAACAGTATCAAAGGCTTTTCTAAGATCCAAATATATGATATCAAAGTTATTCTTTGCATCCAGTTCCTTTATGACTACATCATAGTATACAATCAAATTAGTCAGACAAGACTTCCCCTTAACAAACCCATGCTGTATCCGAGCTATAACTGAAGTCTTGTCTAGATGATACTGCAATGCTTCTTTAACCAGTGCATCCATTAATTTCCCTGGAACAGAAGTTAAACTAACACGTCTGTAATTACCTGTGTCTCCCTTTGTTCCTCCTTCGTGGATTGTGGTCACATTTGCACATCTCCAGTCCATGGGTACTTCCCGTGAGTCCAGGGAAGCTCTCATAATTATGGCTAAGGGTTTGCTTACTTCCTTTGCCGCCTCCTTTAATATAACTGGATAGATTCCATCCATCCCAGGTGGCTTTCTTGTGTTTATCTTCAACAATTTCTCCTCCCCTTTATTCTCAGTTATTACAAGATTATCTAGCTTACTGGCAGAGTAGAATACACCTCTGGCATTCTCCTCCCTGAATAAGTGCTCATGTGTGAATATCGATGCAAAATATTCATTTAGTTTGTTAGTTACCTGAACATGATTATGAACAGTTGAACCATCAATATCAAGTGGACCAATCTGAATTATTCCCTTCCTTCTAGAGTTTACATAGGTAAAGAACTCTTTTCTGTTTTTCTTTGCATCCTTTGCCAAAGATTTCTCGTAACCTGCCTTCGCCTGCCTAACCTCCTTTGTAACTTGGTTACAGACCAGCTTATATCTATCATATGCTTCTGTGTCACATGTTAATTTATATGTATCCCAAGCTTTTTTCTTCTCTGTCACATGTCTAATTAGTTCAACTGACATCAATTTAAGCCTAAATCTTGAACAATATTTCTTTGTTGTTATGAAAAGCCTAGTAGCTTCCAAGATTAATTCTTTGAATGCTTCCCATTTTGAATTTTCTGTTGGTAACATCATGAGTTGGTTCCACCCTACAGAATTTAAATACTGTCTCAGACCACCGTAGTCAATTTTACGAACGCAAAAACCCCTCCCTTTACCCTTGATGGTAGTTACCTCTTTGAGTAAATCCCACTTCAGCACACTATGATCTCTGCCACCTAGTGGTTCCTTTATCTGCAGATTCTTGATGCATGAAGAATCACTACTGATAATCAGATCAAGAGTATTACTCCCTCTAGTTGCCTCCCAAACATGCTGCTGGAAAACAATCAGCCAATCAAATACACAAAAGTCTTGCTAGTGTGTGAGTGACCAACCCACAAATTCCAGTTAATATCTGGGAAATTAAAATCCTCCATTGTAAGATACTCTAATTTACTGGCCACTCTATTTCTCTGCACAATTGCTCATTATACTCATCAGATTCATTAGGCCTATAACACACACCTACTCTCATTTTTAAATTTTCAAAGAGACTATCTATAAATTTAATAAAGCATACATTTTCTTTCTTGCTTTACCTACATGGGACATTAGCATTAGCATTAGCATTAGCAGAGGCATATGATGCAAGAAAGCAAGCTTATTCAGCATCAGCCAAAAAAAAAAAAAAAAAAAACCCACTCCCATTTCACCCCTCCGTTCGTTCGAAATACCTGTCCAGTTGAGCTTTAAATTTGTTTAGGCTATCAACTTCAACAACAAGTGATGGAAGTCGGTTCCACCAACCAACCACCCGCTGGCCAAAGGCAAATTTCCGCACATCTATCCGACATCCGTCCTTCCTCAATTTGAATTTATGCCCTCTGAGGTGATTATTCTGAGAAAGATGAAGAATCCCATTGGCATTGAGCATGCTCAAACCATTCAAAGCCTTATACACCTCTATCAGATCACCTCGCCGGTGCCTAGTCTCCAAACTCTGTAATTTGCAAAACTTAAGCCTTTCTTCGTAAGAGCAACCCTTTGTTCCATTTACTAATCTTGTTGCCCTTCTCTGTACCCGTTCCAGCAGCTCTACATCCTTCTTGAAATGAGGCCTCCAGACCTGTATACAGTACTCAAGATGTGGCCTTACCATTGCCTTATACAAGGGAATAATCACCTCCTTATCCCTGCTAGAAAAATTCCTGTATATCATTGACAAGACACCATGAGCTACTCTTGCAGCTCGTCTGCACTGCTCAGAGAACTTCATATCTGCCTGCACAATTACCCCCAGGTCCTTTTCATTCTCCACCACTGTCAGTGTAGTACCGCAGAGTTGATACGTTGCTCTGGGGTTACTGTTTCCCATATGCAGCACTTTACATTTGTTGATGTTAAACCTCATTTGCCACCTCTCAGCCCATCTGTTCAACCTTTCCAGATCCTGTTGCAGCAGCATAGCGTCAGTATTGTCCTTAACGACCCTGCCAACCTTTGTATCATCTGCAAACTTGGACATTAAACTTGATATCCCATCATCAATATCATTCATAAACACCGAAAACAACAACGGACCCAACACTGAACCTTGAGGAACTCCACTAATAACATTAGTCCACGTTGAGCAGTGGCCATTGATTTCCACTCTCTGTCTTCTGCCACTCAACCATCCCCTTATCCACAGCAGCAATTTGCCTCCAATGCCACACTGCTCCAATTTGTGCAGCAGTCTTCCATGTGCAACAGTATCAAAAGCCTTTCTAAGATCCAAATATATAATATCAAAGTTATTCCCTGCATCCAGTTCTTTTGTGACTACATCATAGTATCCAATCAAATTGGTCAGGCAAGACCTGCCCTTAACAAAACCATGCTGCGTCTGAGCTATAACTGAATTCTTGTCTAGATGATCCTGCAGTGCTTCTTTAACCAGTGCCTCCATTAATTTACCTGGAACAGAAGTTAAACTAACAGGTCTATAATTACTTGTGTCAGCCTTTGAACCTCCTTTGTGAATTGGGGTTACATTTGCACATCTCCAGTCTATGGGTACCTCCCCTGAGTCCAAAGAAGCTCTCATAATTATGGCTAGGGGTTTGCATACTTCCTTTGCTGCCTCCTTTAATATAACTGGATAGATCCCATCCACCCCAGGTGCCTTTTTTATGTTTATCCTCAACAATCTCTCCTCCACTTTCCTCTCAGTTATTACAAAATCATCCAGCTCACTGCCAATGTTTACTTTACCTACATCATTCTCCTTCCTGAATAACTCCTTATGCGTGAATGTAGATGCAAAATACTCGTTTAGATTGTTAGCCACCTGAGCAGGATCCTCAACTGTTGAACCATCAATATCCAGTGGACCAATCTGATTCATCCCTTTCCTTTTCGAGTTCAAGTATGTAAAGAACTCTTTTCTGTTTTTCTTTGCATCCTTTGCCAAGGATTTTTCATAGTCTGCCTTTGCCTGCCTAATCTCCTTTGTGACTTGGTTACAGACCAACTTATATCTATCATAGGCTTCCATGTCACCCATTAATTTGTATGTATCCCATGCATTTTTCTTCTCTGCCACATGTCTCATTATTTCATCTGACAACCATTTAGGCCTAAACCTTGAACAATATTTCTTAGATGAAACATTATCATTCTTTCTTTGCTCTCAACTGTCCTGAAGTGACATGGCTGGTCATACAGTGCTGAATGAGTTGGTCACCAACTCATGTCATATAAAGTTACAGATCCTCAGAGAAATTATATATATATGTATATATATATTATTTATTTTTTTTATTTTTTTATTTTTTTTGTGTTTCCAGAACTACCTTGTCCTTTGAAAGTAATACAATACTTGGGAAATAAGTAATATACTACTTTCAAAACAGATGGCCTTGGCAAATAGTTTGGTCATTTGTTTAAAAGATGAGTGCTACAACAGCCTGTTTAAGGATCACCCAGTCCCCTCATCAGATAGAAAGGTCTTTAGTGACCACAGAGAAAATGGAGAGCTTTAGATATATTTCAAAATTTTAAATTCTGAATTTGTATACTGCATAGCAGCTCACATTGAACAACTTCTTCACAACTGTTTTGTGTTCCTGTTGCTACTACAGACTACCTACTGATGAGGTAGTCTGTAGTAGTAACAATGGTCACTGATGAGAGACCATTTGGTTCCTGAAACAGGCTGCTACGTCAGTCTCATCTTTTTAAACAAATGGCAATTAACCTTTTGGCAAGGCCATCTGTTTGTAAAATACTGCAATATCTGGTCAGCTTGTTGCAAAGACAAGTTTGTTCTATTGTGAGAATCAAGACCATGGTAAAGTTCGTTGTAGTTTAACTCTTGCTGGCCACAAAATAATTTTAAAGGAGAAGTATCTTGTAAAGAGGGAGCTGTCACCCTTTTTTTAATGGATTCTTAAACATAACTCTGTGATCACTGATACAAGTGGTTGATTGATTTCTTAATATATCCAAATTTTAAAATGTTCATTATTTTATAAAATGTGCCACATTTTAAAGAATCTGGATCAAAAAGTTATATTATAACCTACTTCCTTTTGAATATGATTATGCAATATTCTTTCAGCAGGTAGTACCTCTTCTTATATGTTATTGCGTTGTGCCAAATCTCAGTTTAATAGATCCAGTCTTTTTTTTTTTTTGTAGGTGATTTTGTGAACTAAGTAGAAACTTTTCAAAATGGAGAGGGGAAAACTATGGGCTGTGATAAAATACCTGTCTTTGAAAGTAATATTCCCACAGGAGGTTCATGCTGATATGGTGCAAACATTGGGGGATGAGACTTCTGCATAACCCACAGTTATGAAGTGGCACAGAGAATTTTGTTATGTCAGGGAATCGTGCAATGATGCAGATTGTTCTGGACAACCCTTCACTAAGGAAAACATCAACCATGTTTATGACCTAGTGATGCAAGATAGATGAATGACTCTTAGGTCTAAAGGCATTTCATTTGGCATTATCAATTCAATCCTGATGAAATCTTTGAAGATAAAAACGGTTAGCACTCAGTGGGTCACACGAATGTTGACAGATAAGCAAAAGGCATTCTGTAAATTAATGAATGTGCATCCCAATTTGCTTTGTGAGGATTCACAAATTTTTTGTTCCCAGATTGTTACAATGGATGAAACATGGATTTATCATTTCGACCCAGAGACTGAAAAACAAAGTTTGATGTGGAAGCAGCTATATCCTGTGCCTCCCAAGAAGTTCCATTTTCATTTTGCTCCATCAGTTGGCAAGGTGATGGGATCATCATGATTGACCCCCCCCCCCAATATGAAGGATAACATCTGTGGGAAGAGATATGCCTCCGATTCTTGGAGGACCAAGATTAAGATTTTTTTTCCCATTGGGATCAAGGCACTAGAGCATTTGTGGGAAAAGTGCATTGCAGTGGCTGGAAACTATGTATAAAAATAAAAAAGGGAATCATAATGGTATGGCTTTCCTGTACGTGTTAGAATATAAACTTTTTGAATCATCCTCATATATATATATATATATATATATATATATATAGTAGTAATATACAACTGTTAAGAAGCAAAATAAGCAAAATTTATAAATATTTTATAAACCACATATTATTTATATATATATAAATGGGTAATCAATGTAACTCTATAAAGGTAATGTTTAAAGAGTTACATATGAAAAAGGTATACAGCTGATGAAATGGTTTCAGTGAATGCAAAATTAATAAATAGGTATGACAGATGCACCTAAAAGTGCAAAGCAGCATTAAAGGATGCAAAAGTAAATATAAGTTTTATTAATATTTTGAATTAAATATGCATAAATGGATGTGCATAAAATATGCATAACTATATTAGCACATTACGCAATGTAGTTATAGATTATTGGAATGGATTGCCTGCTACAGTGGTTGATGCACTTGTTCAAATCAAAGTAGAATTGGATAGCCACTTCATGGCAATGGAGCAATGTGAAAGATATAGCTGAAATATATATAATTCCAAGAAAAAAACCATCAGCTAAGATTTATACAGAGAATAATATTGTGTTATTTCCTTGTGATACTAATGAGAAATTTATATGCAAAATTCGCATAATTTATTTATATGGAACTTTTAATTACTGCGCAAAATATTTTTGTCAATCATTTATATTACACAATAACATTCCATTGGCATTTTGTTTATTACCAGACAAAAATGCATGTACTTAAAAGAAATTACTATCTTAATCAAAAAGGGTATGTCATTAATAAAGCCATAATCAGTATTTGAGGTTTTGAGATGGCTGTTTACAATACTGTCAGTTCTGTTTGGCACAAAACCATTATTGCCGAATGCTAGTTGCTTTCAGGGCAGGGGTTTAATCTGATGCAGAATAGAACGAGATACAGTAAAATGGATGATATATGTATTTGACATTCCATTTTTAAATACCATTGAAGTTTATGATTACTTTGTGGGTGATTTCATTCTAAAATGGACAATGATGAAAGACAGATCTCTCTTTCTGATTACTCGGTTTACACATATATAAAAACACTACATTTTCTGTAATTGTCTGGTCACAAGCAAGTTGCATTAAGGAATGAATTACGAATTATAGAAAATTCATAATTTTCTAAAATACATCTACTAAAAATAGATTTATTTTTATAAATCTATTTACTATTATAATAATTATTATTGTTATAATTCTTATAATTATTATATAATTATAATTATTATAATCTATTTATTATTATAAATCTATTAACTAAATTTATTTATTATTATTAATAGTAGTAGTAGTAGTAGTAATAGCATATGATGCAAGAAAGCAAATTTATAAAACATAGCCAAATAAAAAAACAAATTCCCACATCACCAGGCCGTCCGTTCCAATAATTATTGGAGGGGGTTGGAGACAGGTGATGTGTGAGACAAATTATAATTTGTCTATTTCTTCCTCGAATTTATTCAAACTACCCACTTTCACAATAACAGATGAAAGTTTTTTCCAACAATCAACCACCCACTGCTGAAGGAAAATTTTTACACACACCTATCTTGCAACCATCCTTCCTCAGTTTAAATTTAGCTCCCCTTATATGTGAATGTAGATGCAAACTAACTATTTAGTTTGTCAACAACCTGGGCAGGATGATGAACAGTTAAACACCATGAAGTGGACTAATATGATTCAATCCCTTCCTTCTATTGTTAATATAAGTAAAGAGGTCTTTGCTGCTTTCCTTGGCATTCTTTGCCAGAGACTTTTGTTAACCTGCCTTGGCTTGTCTAACTTCCTTTGTGACTACTGATCTTAGATATAAATCTACCATCAGTTTCTCTGATAATTTATATGCACCCTATGAATTTTTCTTCTCTGCTACAAGTCTCGTAAATTCATCTGACATCCATTTAGGTCTAAGCCTGAAATGGTATTTCATAGTTGGTGTGAAAAGCCTAGTAACTTCTGTAATAACATCTCTGAATGTTCACTATTTGGAATTTGCTGTTGCTAACTTTATCAGTTGGTCTCACATCATAGAATTTAAAAACTGAGACCATTGTAACCATCTCTACAGAAGTAAAAGCCCATGCCTTCTGCTTTCACCCTTGACAGTGGTTATATTTTTCAATAAATATCACATTAATACGGTCTTTTATCTGCAGATTCTTAATGCATGAATGGCCATTGCAGAAAGAGTATTGCTTTCTCTTGTTGCTTTTCTAACATGCTGATGTGAAAATCAATCATCCAATAAATCCACAAACAATTCATCTTGTGATTGTGTGAATGACCAAACCACAAGTTCCAGGCAATATCTGTGAAGTTAAAATCCCCCATTATAAGACATTCTGTTTACTGTCCCACTCTATATGTCAGTCCAGTTTCTCTTTATACTCATTACAGTCGTTAGGCCTGTAACCCACTCTTACTATCATTTTTATTTTCCCAGTGCTTACATCACACAAAACTGACTCAGCATTGCTCTGACCACCCATATTGATTGGATGCATTGCTTAGATTTAACATGTTGACTGCCAAGGCTTTTTTGGGTAAATGGGCCTCCGATGCCAATTTGAGTTAGTCATGTTAAATTATTCAAAACCCAAATTATAATATATATCCATCACCAAAACTCATAAAAAAAGCTTATTGTTTTAAAAAAAAGCTTTGCGAATTATCTCATAGTTGGTTTATGTAATAGAAAATTCTTTGCAGCAGCCACATATGAGTTAACTCAGACGTGTTGTAACTTGCAGAATTTGCTGTATATGAGTGCTGTGCGTAAATCTGCACTAGTGACACAGACTGTTGTGTATGTTTTATTTAACTTTGTTAAGTTTTTTTTTTTTTTTTATTAAAAAAAAAAAAATCAAAAACATGGATAAGAAGAGACCACTGACCAAGAAGAGCTTGAACTCTACGCTAATATGAGTGACTTGGAATTTGAAGAGTTTTTGATGAGCTGTGCAGTTCTGGTTCCGACAGTGACAATTATAAACCTTCTGATGATTCAAATGAGGATAGCAAAGATGAAGCCAGCTCCCAGTGTGAAGATAATCCTAACTCTTCGCAGGCAAGTACATTAAATAATGACAATAATTTGTGGAATGAAATAGCACAAGATTCTCACAATTTATTTTTGAAGAGAACATTGGTTTGAAAATGGACACGACAGAATTTAGTGTACAAAAATTGGTAGACCTATATTTTTTGAAAGAGTTTCTTACATTATTAGTCAAACAAACTAATTTAACTGCTTTGCAAGAAATTGAAAAATGTGGACAGTCGCGAAAATCTGCCAGGTCTTCAAGATGGAAGGACACTGACATCTCAGAAATGAAAGTGTTTCTTGGACTTTTGTTACAAATGGGTCCTTGTTCTTTTCCTTCAATAGAGTATTACTGGAGTACAAGTGCATTCTACAATGTTATGTTTTGGTGATCATTTATGAGTTTAAATAGATCCAGTTGATATTACAATATTTTCGCTTTTCAGATAATTCATTACAGTCTGCTGACAGGCTATACAAAGTAAGACTGATTTTGAATTATTTCAATAATGTTATGCACAATAATTACGTACCAAATAAAAACATCTGTATTGATGAGTTGATGACGTTGTGATGTGGGAGACTGAATTTCCACCAGTACATAAAAAATAAAAAGCACAAATACGGAATCAAACTTTACAAACTGTGCGAGTCTGATGGCCTTGTTGTGAAAATAAAAATTTACTCTGGTAAATCAGAAGAAACTTAACAAAACTTATGTCATACTGCTGAAGTTGTGCTATACTTGCTTGAGGACTACTTAGAAAAGGGATAAGTATTGTATATGGACAATTTTTATAATTCCATTGCTCTGATGAAATTGTTGTCTGCTCGAAAAATATATGTATGTGGAACATTACGCACCAACAGAAAAGAAAATCCAAAAGATTTGGTGATTTGAAAATTGAAGAAAGGGAAAGTTACATAGCAACAAAATGGCCCTGTTGTAGTATGTAAGTGGAGGGATAAAAGAGAAGTTCTCACAATTTCTAACATACATGTTGTTGAAATGGTTGCGGTACACAACCGGAATGGAAAAATTTCGATAAAACCAAACATAATTCGAGATTCCAATAGTGGAATGTCCGGCATAGATCGATTAGATCAAATGCTCTTGTATTATTCAGCACTAAGAAAAACCATCAGATAACAGAAAAAAATTGCATTATGTATTATAGAAATATATATACATAATACATACATCCTTTTCCATCAAGTTACGGGTTCCACCATAAAATGTCTGAAATTCAGAGAAACATTCCTTGAATCTTTAATTGGACAAAAAATTTTAAATGTTCCAAAGGAGATTATGCCTGAATGTGAAATTCATTATTTAGAAGCTATACCACCAACTGAAAAAAAACCATGCTCGACTAAGTATGTGCAAGAAATAAAAATGCCGCAAAACATGATATTATTGTCCAGTGTGCCAAGAGAAGCCAGCTCTTTGTGTAGAAGAATGTTTCAAGAAATATTAAAAATAAACAATATTATTTTTGTGAGTTTTAGTAATACACTTTTCTTTATGTATCTGTGAATAAAATATTTATTTTTTGTGAATAAATTTTCTGGTTTCTGATGCTGTGGTTGATTTTTTATTCTTATCCCAGAAGCCCGTTATCCATCACCTGCTTGTATTTGCTACGAATATACTCGTAGCTACGCCTGAAAGGCAAGTCATACCAGTCTGAGTTAACTGATATGCCGCGTCCTGAGCCAGATTGCCAAATAAGAGTTTTTTTTTTTTTTTTTTTATGAAATCCCCAAACACGAAAGGTATCAAAACCTATAGTACTTAGTACCGTGCATGGGTTGAAGGAGAAGTATGGGGGGAGGGGGATGCCGGAAACTTTGCTCTAGAGACTAAACATGGGTTTCACCACTTCAAGCCTCCAATAAGCAAAGTGGTGGTATTGCACCGGTTGATGAGAGTCATCTACCACCTACGAGTTAACTCGTATTTGGCAGTCAACATGTTAATATACTGCTTAACTAATAGCATATCCCCCCCCACTTGTCCTGTCCTTTCTGTACTTCTCATACTCAAATTCTGCATCTCTTATGGCTGAATGACTCCATGTCTTCAATATCCCCACAATGTCTGCATTTGATTTCCTAATCAGTACTTCAAATTAATCGAGTTTATTTACTATGCTTCTATCATTTGTTACATGTCAGTATAAATACACTTGTTCTTACTCTTAGTTACTCTAACACAGCCCATGTATTTACTTGTTTCACGATGACTCACAGCAGGGCTTGAAATCCCCGACACCTTGCTTTTCAGGTTGCTGCATGTTCCAATAGAGCAGTTTCAAGAATCACTTTTGCCTCTGCTTACAGCTCTATTTAATCTATTAGTCTGTGTGTCCTCTAAGCTATGAGTTTTCTGACCCACCTAACAGTACCTTGATCGCATCAGTGAATATTCTCACATCCCTTCTATTTAATTGTATCCCATTCCTGTAAAAACAGTCTCTCAAGGGCTGAATTGATTAAGACTCTCGGGATGTACTCCCTACTATCATGTCTGGGCAAAATTGCAAAGACTTTCAAATTTAATTATAACTCGCAACTTTTTCCCAACATTACCCTGTATTTGTTAAGTAAGGCCTCAGATTTCCTGCTCATAAGATATTAATATCATTACTATTAATGTGTTAAACATGAACTGCTATGCCCTTAAAAGATGATATCTGGTCGTGTACTATGTCACCTACTTTTGCCCCTGGTTGACACACCCTGGTACTATTCCACCTATCCTTTTGCTCATTTTCCCAATTTCCTTGACAATAAAGTCACCGACAGTAACTGCCTCCTGTGGGACCAGTGCATTCTGTCTTGGAATTGCCACTGCATTGCTTGACGCACAAGTGAAGGCTCTGTCATTGAGTTTTGTAGCTGAGAGCTTGATGGGCACCCATTTTAATTCCTTCGAGGGCATCTATCCTGTTCTTCAAGCTCTCATAAATTCCCATCAAAACACTGAGTTGGCCAATAATTTCCTCATACCCCTTGCACCAAATATTCACAAAGACATCTCCCTTTGCTGTATCATGTCACATTCCAGGTAGTGTTTCACGCATCACACAAGCAGCACATTTCTTAAGGCTGCACTTCATAGTAGAATCCTGCCTTTGGTTCTCCCCTAAGCCACAGCACACCTGCTGTTTTGAGCCTGTTGTTTTTCTGCTCTAGTGTGATTTCCATTTAAATTAAATTTAACTTTAGAATACTACACTAAACTAATAGATACCTAAATGCAATCATATGTATTATGCTATCAATTTACCTTATATATATTTTACTATAGCGTTACATTCATAAAGTTTTAAATTAGTTATAGCTGTACTAGAAATGAAATTCTCTTAGCTAAAAAAAAATATATGCCAACTTATGTGATTAGAACCTTCAAGTTACTTATTTACTACAATTCCACACCTATACACTACTGGTTATGTCATATGATATTTGCACCAAATCATAGATATAAAAGCTCTGTGAAAATTAATGTCATACATTACATACTACATGATAATTTCACATTTTAAAAACACATTTGTATCGTTACTATTTATAGTTTGCAGGCTTCTTCTGATATGATTACAACAACTACAAAACTATGTAGAAACCTCCAAGTATCACTTATATCAATATTTTGTAGTCGTATGAAACACATTTGACATTCTAACAACTTTTATCACTTGTGAACTTTAATATCTGGAATGGGGAAAATTAAAAATTGAATTGTTTTTTATATATATTTGGATTGTTTCTTATATATACACTGAGTGATCACTGAATTGTGACCACCCCTATGAAAACTGAATGTGACCTGTTGACCACATGAGGTACGAGAGTGCGCAGTTAGTCGACCTATGTAGCATAGATAGGTGTCAGTGGTTCAGTAGGTAGTAAAATTCTCAGTGTGATGGGTAAAAGGAAGAATTTATCGGACTTTGATAAAGGACAGATTGTGGGAGCTCAATGAGCTAGTGCCTCGATTTCCCAAACGGCTGAACTGGTGGGATGTTCGAGAGCTGCCATTGTTAAAGTGTACCAGGACTGGCATCAAAATGGTCAAACAATGACCTGATGGCAAAATTGCAAAGGTCTGCAAAAGGTTGATGTTAGAGGTAATGTCTAATGATTTGTACAGGCGAACAGGTGCAGCACTGTTGAAGAGTTGACTACCCAACACAACATGGGCCAACCCGGAACAATATCTGGCATGACCATGCATCACATGCTTGCACGTGTGGGCTATACCAACAGATGACCCCAATGGCATCCTCTCCTAACCAAGGTTCATCAGTGTAAAAGACTTGCCTGGTGCAGAGCATGCAAGTTGGATGTTAAAGGACTGGAAGAAGGTGTGCTTGTTGGATGAGTCACGTTATTTACTCCACATCATGGATGGTCATGTGCGGATTTGGCATCAACAACATGAGGTTCTTCATCCATCATGCATGGTATCAAAAGTGCAGGCCAGTGGAGGCAGTTGTATGGTGTGAGGCATGTTTTACTGGCAGGAACTTGGACCCCTGGTGCATGTGGAACAACATATCACTGGTCTCCGCTATCGTCAACTGCTTGCTGACTATGTACACCCCGCTATGTTACACTTTTTCATGAATGGCCATGGTGTCTTCCAAGATGACAATGTGCCGAGCCATTGGGCATTTGATGTGCAGGAATGATTTGAGGAACACAGTTCTGACTTCCAGCTTATCAATTGGCCTCCAAACTCCCCCAATATCAATCCCATAGAGCACTTGTGGGACACTATAGAAAGGCATATCAGGCATTTGGATACACCAATCACCTCCATACCTGCATTGCTAGCCACATTACACACAGCTTGGTTGGCCATACCTCCCGAACGCTTCCAACATCTTGTTGAATCAATGCAACGTCGGATAGCTGCTGTACTGAGGGCAAAAGGAGGACCTAAAGTATTAGGTAGGTTGTCATAATTCAGTGATCACTCAGTATATATATTGAATTGTTTCTTATATATTGTTTCTTGGAGTGCACAGAGGGGTGAAATGAGAATTGGTTGTTTTTTTTTGTCTGATGCTCTATAAGCTTGCATTCTTGCATCATATGCCTCAACTAATGCTAATATATAGTTTGCAAAGATTTATTTCAGCTTTTTTTGAGCAGAGTTAAATATAATTATTCAGTTTATTAAACATAAAAATTAAAATGGACATCAGATGTGTGTGTGTGTGTGTATGTGTGTGTATGTGCATGTATTTACATAATTCCATGTTGTTTTCTTTCAGACTTCTGTTTGTAACATTTGACAGAATGATTGCTATATTAATAAATGGATCACGTGTTTCCAATGAAACATTTGCAAATCTTTACAAAAATCATTCCAATGCATATGAGGCAGAAGCATTATCTTCAGTACCAGAAATAAAGTTCTCACTCACTAGATTCATATTTTGGGTTTTTACAGAACTTGCAGATTATTTCATAAATCTTTTTAATAGACTAAAAGGTGAGCAAAGAAAATTTTATATTATGGTACACTTATATTGGTAAATATTAAGTGATGTTTCGCTAGCTAATAATTAAATACATAGATTTTAAATTCAGCCTTATTTATTGATTTCAGATTCAAAAATTGGCCTTACTGACATCTTTTATAATGAAGTGTCACATGATGTTCTAGATTTAATAGGAAACTTTCCACAAATAATGCAACTGATAGCACAGTCCATCACAGATCCTACATTTCTGTACAAGGTAAGCTGCTGAAAATTGTCATGCTCTTTTTTGTTTGTTTGTTTACACTTACAGTGGAAAAGATAATTGTTAGGTTCAATATGTGCTTTTAAAATGTACTGCTTGTTTGATGCTTGTGGAGCAATCAGGGACGGGACATAATATTGCGAAGGGGAATGTCTTTGAGTGTGCACGATGTAAGGAGTGTGAGGAAATGAGGCGACAATTCGGCATTGTTATGGGCCTATATGAGAGCTTGAAAGAAAGGGCGAATGCCCTGAAAGGATCTAAATTGAGGGGCCCATCAGGCTCTCAGCTGCCCACATCAACACCAGAGCTTACATTTCAACATCACGCAACACAGTGGCAACCCCCAAGGCAGAATGCGCTGGTCCCACAGGAACTACTAGTTGTCAGTGACTCTATTGTCAGGGAAACAGGAAACATATTGTGCAAAGAGGATAGGTGGAACAGAACCAAGGTATGTCTGCCAGGAGCAAAGGCTGATGACGTTGTAGAGCATATATCATCTTTTAAGGGCACAAAAGGTTATATAGTTGTACATATTGGCACAAATGACATTAAGAGTAGGAGACCAGCAGAATTACTTAACAAGTTTTTATCAACAGGTCACTGTTGAAAAAAACCGTGAATTTGAATTAGGGTTGAATTTGAAAGTGTCTGTAATTCTGTCCAGACACGATAGGAGGAATTATATGATGAGAGCCTTGTCAATCAATTCGGCCCTGGAAAGATTGTGCAAGGCTCAAGGGGTAGAATTTTTTTCAGCCTGGTCTGTACTTGTTAACAGAAAGGGCTGCTTCTACAGGGATGGGATACACTTAAATAGAAAGGGTGCAAGAATATTTGCTGATGCTATCGAGGCAGTGTTAGGTGGGTCGGAAACTGCTAGCTTAGAGGGATACAAGGACTAATAGATTAACAGTAGCCACTGGCAGAGGTGAAAGTGATTCTTGCACTGCTTCTATTGGAAAGGGCAGAAGCCTGGAAAACAAGATGCAGAATATTTTAGAGACTGCTGGGAGTCATTGCGGTACAAGTAAACACATGGGTTGTGCTAGGGTAGCTAAGAAAAAGAACAGCAGCATGTATACTTGTGTGTACACCAATGCTAGCAGTTTGGTAAATAAATTTGATGAATTTGAGGTATTGCTCAAAGCATCAAAGGCAGATATTGTTGGGATATCAGAGACGTGGTGTCACACAGATATAAGGAATGCAGAAATGGAATTTGGGGAGTACAACGTCTACAGAAAGTATAGACAGGATAGGAAGGGAGGAGGGGTTATGCTATTACTTAAGAAACACATAAAATCCAAGGAAGT
The DNA here is from genome assembly GCF_048544385.1 of Mastigoproctus giganteus. Lineage (NCBI taxonomy): Eukaryota > Metazoa > Arthropoda > Arachnida > Uropygi > Thelyphonidae > Mastigoproctus > Mastigoproctus giganteus. The sequence continues at coordinate 71,019,744 of NC_143581.1, forward strand.
GAAGCCAGTCGACATCGCTGGACAGTGCAATATCGAGTCAGTTTGGTGTGACATAAGCATTGGGAAATCAAAATTGAGAGTAGGAGTGTGCTATAGGCCTAATGACTTGTTAGATGTGCAAATGTAACCCCAATTCACAAAGGAGGATCAAAGGCTGACACAAGTAATTATAGACCTGTGAGTTTAACTTCTGTTCCAGGAAAATTAATGGAGGCAATGGTTAAAGAAGCACTGCAGGATCATCTAGACAAGACTTCAGTTATAGCTTGGACACAGCATGGTTTTGTTAAGGGGAAGTTTTGCCTGACCAATTTGATTGGATACTATGATGCAGTCACAAAAGAGCTGGATGCAGGGAATAACTTTGATATTATATACTTGGATCTTAGAAAGGCTTTTGATACTGTTGCACATGGAAGACTGCTACACAAATTGGAGCAGTGTGGCATTGGAGGCAAATTGCTGCTATGGATAAAGGGTTGGTTGATGGGGAGAAGAAAGAGAGTGGTAATCAATGGACACTGCTCATCATGGACTAATGTTATTAGTGGAGTCCCTCAGGGTTCAGTGTTGGGTCTATTATTGTTTTCTGTATTTATAAATAATATTGATGATGGTATATCAAGCTTAATGTCCAAGTTTGCAGACGATACAAAGTTGGCAGGGTTGTTAACAACGCTACTGACGCTATGCTGCTGCTGCAACAGGATCTAGAAAAGTTGAGCAGATGGGCTGAGAGGTGGCAAATGAAGTTTTACATTGACAAATGTAAAGTACTAAATATGGGAAGCAGTAATCCCAGAGTAACATCAACTCTGTTTTACAACACTGGTAGAGAATGAAAAGAACCTGGTGGTAATTGTGCAGGCAGATATGACGTTCTCTGAGCAGTGCAGATGGGCTGCAAGAGTAGCTCATGGTGTCTTATCAATGATATACAGGAATTTTCCTAGCAGGAATGAGGAGGTGATTATTCACTTGTATAAGGCAATGGTCAAGCCACACCTTGGGTACTGTATACAGGTCTGGAGGCCTCATTTCAAGAAGGATGTAGAGCTGCTGGAACGAGTACAGAGAAGGGCAACAAGATTAGTGAATGGAACAAAGGGTTGCTCTTACGAAGAAAGGCTTAAGTTTTGCAAAATACAGTGTCTCGAGACTATGCACCTGCGAGGTAATCTGATAGAGGTGTATAAAGCCTTGAATGGTTTGAGCATGCTCAGTGCTGATGGGATTCTGCCTCTCACTCAGAATAATCACCTGAGAGGGCATAAATTCAAATTGAGGAAAGACAGATGTAGGATAGATGTGCAGAAATTTGCGTTTAGCCAGCGGGTGTTGGTTTGTGGAACAGACTTCCATCCCTTGTTGTGGAAGTTGATAGCCTAAATAAATTTAAGGCTCAACTGGACAGATATTTTGAACGAACAGAGGGGTGAAGTGGAAGGGGTTTTTTTTTTTTTTTTTTGGCTGATGCTGCATAAGCTTGCTTTCTTGCATCATATGCCTCTACTAATGCTAATACGTTGTAGACATGCCAGATAGTAAGATAGAAGGTAATCTCTCATCTTTGGCCTTTGATAACTAGTCTCTCAGCAACATTAGTCCAGAAAGAGCAGTGCTCATTTATCATTACCCTCTGTCTTCTGCTGCTCAAGTATGGAAAAAGGAATAATTTGTGACTAGAAAACTGTTTGTTTATAAATAGATACTGCTATTCCTGGACCAACATTATTAGTGGAGTCCCTTAGGGTTCAGTACTGGATCTGTTATTGTTTTCAATATTATTTACAATATTTATGAAGGCATATCAAGCTTTTCTAAGTTGGCAACTGACTAAGTTTGGCAGAGTGATTTATGACAGCAATCATGGCATACTACTCCAACAAGACAAAAAACTTGTGCATATGGGCTGAGAATAGGTAGTTGAGGTTTAAACATTGATAAATGCAAGATACTGCATCCTTCATCACCACTATATTGTAATTATCAGTGTTCCTCTGCCAGTCTCTAAATTATTTTATTTTATATCCAGAGTGTATTAAATTAGTTTATATGTTACATTTATGTTATGTTTTTAATACATCCTTTACTGATGTATGTTTCATTATTTTCATTAAAATGGTTTATTTTTTAATGTTTGTTATTTATGAGTACATTCCATTTTAGGGTAGTTGAAGTTATGTATATACTTTCTGATAATAAATACAGCACAGTGAAAATATTTTATTTATCACAAATTTATCATATTGTTTAGAGTAATGAATGCATGCATATGCTAAATGGGGTTGCAGATTGTACACCTACTTAGGGGCCTTTTTTTATATATATATATACCTACATAGCAAGCAGCTGCATGTTGCAGAAAGTTTGAACATTTGAATAGGCTTCTGTCAGGCAAGTAGTAAAGATTGTTGAAGTCAAAATTTGAATTTGTAGCTTCATTTTCTACTACTAGGTGTACAGACTGGGAATGGTTATCAATTCCCAGTCTGTACACCTAGCAGAAAATGGCTCTTCTTTATTAACAAGTAATATAAAAAAAAAAAATTTTTAAAGTCAATTCCTACTTAGGTCAACAACGAACTTTCGACTTTCGACTTCAAAAATTTATCAAAAAATTATTGATTTTCGCAAGAATTGAACTCGCATTCTTAACCTTCACGTGAAAAATACTGAAATTCTTGCATTTTACCGATTGAGCTACTTACTGCCTGTTGATTTCAATTTTATTCCTAAATTTATATCCTGCTAAATATCTTATATAAGAGAAATTTTTTTCTACCATATAAAACTAAAATTAATTAATTAAATTTAATTAATGAATTAATATTTGAAAAAACTGTATTAACATCAAGTGTCATCCACTACAAGTTTAAAAAAATGTATTTGAACTTGAGTGGATGAATAAAAAGTATTTTATTAACGATTTAAAATTTGAACAAGATATATAAATATATATAGGGAGAATGTGAACTAATAGTAGGAATTGAAAAAAAAGACTGGTGAAATAATGGAATCACTGGATTTATTGGATGACTGTTTTCTACAGCAACATGTCTGAGAGGCAACCAGAGGGAGAATACTCTTGATCTGATTATCAGCAGTGATTATTCATGCATTAAGAATTTGCAGATAAAGGAACCACTGGGTGACAGTGTTCACAATGTACTGATGTGGGAATTACTTAAGGATGTAAATACCATTAAGGCTAAAGGGAAGGGCTTTTGCTTTCGTAATGGTGACTAGAGGGGTCTCAGACAGTTTTTAAATTCTGTTCAGTGGGATCAACCCATGATGTCAGCAATGTTGAATTCTAAATAGGAAGCCTTCAAGGACTTAATTTTGGAGGCTACTAGGCTTTTCATTCCAACTAAGAAATACTGTAGGCCTAAATGGATGACAGATGAACTAATGGGGCCTGAGGCAGAGAAGAAAAATGTATGGTACACATATAAAGTATCAGGTGACACAGAAGCCTATGGCTGATAAAAACTAGTCTGTAATCAAGTCACAAAGGAAGTTAGGCAGGCGAAGGCAGATTATGAGAAATGCTTTGCAAAGAAAAACAGCAAAGAGTTCTTTACTTATGTAAATTCTAGAAGGAAGGGGATGAATCAGATTAGCCCACTTAACATAGATGGGTTGACTATTGATGATCATGCTCAGGTAGCTGATAAGCTGAACGAGTAATTTGCATCTACATTCACACATGAGGAGTTATTAAGTGAGGGGAGTGCCAGAAGTTTATTGAACTCTAACAGGGAGCTAAGTAATTTGTTATTACAAATCACTTAGCTCCCTGTTAGAGTTCAATATTGAGAAGATTGAGAGCAAGTGGAGGAGAAATTGTTGAAGTTAAACATAAAAAAGGCACCCGGGGCGAACGGGATCTATCCAGTTATATTAAAGGAAGCAGCAAAGGAAGTAAGCAAACACTTAGCCATAATTATGAGAGTAGCCTTGGACTCAGCGGAGGTCCACATGGACTGGAGGTGTGCAAATGTATCATCAATTCACAAAGGGGTTCAAAAGGTGACGCAGGTAACTATAGACCTGTTAGTTTAATTTGTGTTCCAAGGAAAATAATTGAATCACTGGTTAAAGAAGCATTGCAGGATCATCTAGACAAAACTGCAGTAATAGTTAAGACATAGCATGGGTTTGTTAAAGGGAGGTCTTGTCTGACCAATTTGATTGGATACTATGATGTGGTCACAAAGGAACTGAATGCCAAAAATAATTTTGATATCATATACTTGGATTTCAGGAAAGCTTTTGATACTGTTGCACATGGAAGACTGCTGTACAAATTGGAGAGGTATGGCATTAATGGTAAGTTGCTACAATGGATAAAGGGATGGTTGAATGGGAGACAACAGAAACAAATGGACACTGCTCTTCATGGACAAATGTTATTAGTGAAGTTTCCCAGGGTTCGGTGTTCAGCCCATTTTTGTTTTGTATATTTATCAATGATATTGATGAAGGTATATCAGGTTTAATGTCCAAGTTTGTAGGTGATACAAAGGTTGGCAGGGTTGTTAACGACAGTAAAGACAGTATGCTACTCCAACTGGCTATAGATAAGTTGAACAAATGGGCCGAAAAGTGGCAACTGAATTTTAACATTGACAAATGCAAAGTACTGCATATGGGTAGCAATAACCGAAGAGAACATACCAACTGTGTGGTACTACACTCAGGGAATTGGAAAGTGAAAAAGACCTGGGGGTAATTGTGCAGTCAAGTATGAAGTTCGCTAAACAGTGCAGAGTAACTGCCAAGGCAGGTTATGGAGTCCTGTCAATGATATATAGGAATTTTACTAGCAGAGACAAGGGAGGTGATTATCCCATTATACAAGGCAATGGCCAGGCTACACCTAGAGTACTGTGTACAGGTCTGGAGGCCTCATTTTAGGAAGGATGTAGAGTTGCTAGAATGAGTACAGAGAAGGGCAACAAGATTGGCTAGAGGAACAAAGGGGTGCACTTATGAAGAAAGGCTTAAGTTCTACAAGTTGCGGAACTGCTGCGAGGTGATCTGATTGAGATGTATAAGGCCTTGAATTGGTTGAGCAACTGAATGCTGATTGGATTCTTTCTCTTGCTCAGATTAAGAACCTGAGGGGACACAGATTCAAATTGAGGAAAGACAGTTGTAGAATAGATGTGTGGAAATTTGCTTTTAGCCAGCTTTTTGGCTGATGCTGGATAAGGTTCTTTCTTGCATCCTCTACTAATGCTAAATGCAAGGTACTGCATCCTACGTCACCACCATGTTGTAATTATCAGTGCTCCTCTGCCAATCTCTAAATTATTATATTTTATATCCAGAGTGTATTAAATTAGTTATATGTTATATTAATGTTATGTTTTTAATATATCCTTTACTGATGTGTGTTTCGTTGTTTTCATTAAAAATGTGGTTTATTTTTTAATGTTTGTTATTTATGACTACATTACATTTTAGGGTAGAAAATTTGATGTTATGAATATACTTTCTGATAATAAATACAGCTCAGTGAAAATATTTTATTTATCACAAATTTATTGTATTGTTTAGAGTAATGATTGCATGCCTATGGTAAATGGGGTTGCAGAGCTGTATACCTACTTAGGGTCCTTTTTTATATATATATCTACATAGCAATGCAGCTGCATGTTGCAAAAATTTTGAACATTTGCATAGGCTTCTGTTAGGCAATCAGTAAAGATTGTTGAAGTCACAATTTGAATTTGAATTTGTAGCTTCATTTTCTTCTACTAGGTGTACAGACTGGGAAGTGTTATCAATTCCATTCTGTACAGCTAGTATAAAATGGCTCTTGTTTATTAAAAAAGTGTGAGTGATGAAATATCCATTGTTCAGTGTTCAAGATAAATGATAAAATGTGGGATCTCCTTCAGAATTTGAGATGTGGGAATACATCTTCACTGGATTCTAATAATGGTGGCAAGAGCAGCTCACACTTATGCCATAGGTATGATCCTTTTACTTTTGATTGCCTGGTGATAAATTTGTATTTATGTCACTTCATAACTAGCCAATAGTAAATGGTTTGGTGTCTGTTATCTTCTGATTTGATGTGCTGTTTTTATTGTCTATTCCTATTATACTATCTCATTATACTTCTGAAGTTCTGATTTTATTTCAGATTACGGACATAATTGAGGCCAGAGATCAAGAAACTTTATGTTCAAATACTTCAGTGTTAGGAGGATTGGTTGTTGTTGATGAAGAAACAAAATGGATTGGAGAAAAGTTGCTAAATCTGGCATGTAAATTTATGAATCACTCAGTTACAGAATTTGTTATTCAGTTTGGATCAGAAAACATATTAGGAATTATAATGCATTTAGTAAGTCTGAAATCTTATTAATTTCATTGAAATACATAACACTCTTGGGCTTTAAATTGGAATTTGCATATTGTATTTTTTTTAGGTATAAAAAAAAATATATATAAAGATGTTTATAATTATTAGACCAAAATGAATAATTGCAGCTCACCATTTTAAAGTAAAATAATTGATTTATAATTTATAGGTATTATTTTCTGATTTAATTTTTTTTTTTTTTTTTTTTTTTTTCAATGTGGAATAATTATTTCAAGAAAATGAATAGAAATAAATCCTATTATAATGATTAGGCAGTGTGCTGAAATTAAACATTGAAAACCCAGCATATTGGGCAGATGGGGATGGGGTAAAATTTAATTGTCTAAATTTACTTGTTATTTTGCACCAAGATGTGTAGAGCAAAAGCTGACCCAAAGAAATATATATTATATTTTTATACAAGAGATATGTAAATTACATAAATTTTTATTTAAATTAAAACAAAGTGGGAAATGCTATTTCCATCTGAAAAATTTTAGATGTTATGTAGAAACTTTTTCACATGTTATGTAGGCCATATTTCTGGATCACCTATGTAGCAAATGTGGCAGATGGTATCATGAGAATGATATAACTGGACAATTGACTGGTGAAGAGCTTGATGTAGAGATTGTCTAGTTACAATTTTAATATGCAGCAATAGCAGGGAGTACATAGTGAAAGATTAACAGAGATGAAGATAATATTGTGACTTCAAGATGAGGTTGTTACCTTACTACCTTACCTTACATTACCTTACTATTCATGAAAGGATTAACTGTGACATTGATATTTCAGAGTATTAAGGAATTAAACAATATGAAAGAAAATTACATCGTATGGTTTACATATGATGTAATGGTTTTTACATCTTAAGTTATGGTTATTACATCATAAATTACATTAATGATAAAAAGATGATAATAATATGTAATATTTGAAGCTTCCTTTTAGAATGACTCATTTCTTCTATAATGGTTAAATTCTCATAGAAAAATTAAGATTAAAATTTAAGTTAAAAAACTAACTAAAAATTGATATTTTTATACTGAAGTGAATTTCAGCTAAGTGCATCCATTTAAGACAAGCAACAGAACTTTTTAAAAGAGAAATTAAAGCTTTATAAAAACTATGACAGAGAGAAAAAAGCGAGCTACTCTTTTCCAAGAACCACTCATTTTCAGTTTACATTATTCTACAAAATTGCTACCTTCATATTCCCATTTATGGGAATATGAAGCACCTGGCCACTGAGAACCTTACAGGTGGTTTAGCATTTAGTGTATTTTCATCTTCTAGTTCAGATTTAATGTTAAAACAGATTTAATGTTAATGTTAAGTTAAAACCTCCATAATGTGCAGTCTTGTAGTCATTATTTAATTGTAGTTAAATTTTGCATTTTCTAATTTCAGTTTATGAGAAAAAAATTTCTTCTGTGTATTGAGAGCTCTGTTTGTCCCTTGTTTTGGAGGCTATACTTATCATAATATGCATGTATGTGTTTGAAATGTCAGAACAACTGTATATGTGGAATCAACATATTTAGCTGGGCAATCTTCTTGACAACTAATTAGGAAAGCTATATTATTTAAGTTGCCTACTTGATAATTAACCTTTCAGAGTTTTTTTTTTAAAAAGGATCCAATTTTTGAATAAGAGGAAAAAACCAACTTTATATCTGTGTTTCAAAATATGTTTCTTATCTTATTTGCTTTTAACTGTGGCAGGGTAGGATTCCTGTTTTGCTGTAACCTTGTAATGGACATGTTTTTGTGGGAGTAATCTAAATATATAATGTCAAAATTATTATTTGCACCCAATTCTGTTGTTACTGTGTTATAATAACTAATCAGATTGGCCAGACAGGATCTCCCTTCCTTATCAAGTTCTTAATATTTTGTGGGAGCAGTGCTAGGTTTCTAGTATTTTCTATAACTTCATTTATCAAAGGTGGGGGGGGGGTATGCTTTTGTATGAAACAGTAGTAATATATTGCAACTACTCTCCTAGATCAACATTAAATCATCAGTATTTTACTGCACCACATTATATATACAGGAACTCTCCAGCTTACATAAGGGTTGCGTTCCCTGGAACACTACGTAAGTCGAAATTTCCCACATGCTTGTGCAATACTCACAACTGTGCTCGCTGAATTGACTGAATCAAAAAAGAAATGTTCAATGAACAAATAAATAGAATTATTTATTGTATTTATTCAATTTTTTATCTCATGCACAGGAAATATTACAAAAGTGTGCAATTTAATAAATTCCAAAATTATAAAATTACAAAAAGGGCGAGGAGACAGGCATAACGTCAGTAAGTTTTACCTCTCAAGCATCATTGCCAAAATCGATGTCTTCAGGTGATGAATATGCTGCTGTGGAGATTTAGAAGGGCTCGGCTACTCAACCTTATGAAAGAACATATTAATGGATATAATGGATGGCTAAGATGGTGGCTTTTTTTCTTTTCATCATAGATTTCTTTGTAGCAAGCAAACAAGCAAGCAAGCATATCATTCACCCCTCTGTTAACTTTTAAGAATTGTTCGCTCACAGGATCCATCTTCTAAAACCTCTCCATTGCTATCTCTCTGGTGATGAAGCGTCTCGGCTCCTCATTTCGTTCATCCTGAGCTTCATCAGCATTTTCTTCTTTCACTATCACTACCTGCAAGTCAATAAGTTCTTCGTTAGATAATTCCTTCTCTTCTTCCTCTATTAACTCCTCCACGTCTTTGGCATCAATCTGCAATTGAAGTAGCTCTGAAACCTTTATAATCTTATCTGTAACCTCTTCATATGATTCGACTTTTTCAAACCCTTTGAAGCCTTTTACGTGCCGTGGGCATATTTTCTTCCATGTGCCATTTAAACAACTTTTAGTAATTTCTGCTCAGGCCTTATTAACGTTTAAGATGGCATGGTAGATATTGTAAGATTTCCAAAAGTCTCTTAATGTAAATTTTTTCTCATCGTCTACTGCAAACAATGCCTGAGCAAATATTGTGCGTAAATAGTATGCTTTTAAATTCAAAATAACACTCTGATCCATAGGTTGGATGAGTGAAGTTGTGTTTGGCGGTAGGAATGTGACTCTCACATTCAAATTGAAATCATCTAGATACGTAGGATGTCCAGGAGCATTATCTAATAGAAGCAAAATCTCGAAAGGAACGTCATTGTCTTTACAATATTTTTTAACCTCAGGAATGAAGCAGCATTTAAACTAATCCTCAAAGAGAGATATTGTTATCCATGCTCTCTGGTTCGATCAGAAATGCACGGGTAGACTATTGCACGAGGATTTCCAGAATGGTACACAAGCAGTGGTTTTAATCTGTAATCTCATGCTGCATTAGCCTGAAGCAAGACTGTGGCACTATCTATTGAAGCCTTGAAACCTGGCGTCTTTTCCTTTTTTGGCATTGTATGTTCAATCCGGTATTTTTTTCCAATACAGAACAGTCTCATCAATGTTAAAAATTTCCTGCATTGAATAGCCACCTTCATCAATAATTTTTTTCCAACACATCACAAAATTTCTCTGCAGCTGCAGAATTGGCACTGGCAACTTCACCACATACTTTAACGTTGTGGAAACCAGCGCGGTACTTGAACCTATTAAACCACCCGTTGCTTGCCATGAACTTGGGTTGGAGTTTGCTGTACTTATCCTTAATATCTTTATAAATACTTCTTGCTTTTTCTTGAATGGTCATTAGACTCAGGGGCACTCACTTCTGAATCTGATTTTCCATCCATATTATTAATAGCTGTTCCATCTTCGATATAGCACCTGAACTTTGTTTTGTGATCACTGTCGATCTTAAGTGCGTTGATCGTTTAGCGTGTTCTTTTATACACACACTGTCCTTTAAAATAGTATTCACTGTTGAAGCAGTGAGACCTAATTCCCTTGCAATAGATGACAAACTTTGTACTGCTTTGTACTTCTTAATTATTTCTTTTCATTTCTAAATCAATTTTGTTTCCGTTTCCTGGCACTACCACCATTTGCACTTTCTGTTCACCATTGTAATACATAAATAGGAGTGAAGAGAAGATTTTTCATAACAATCATATAAAAAAAAATTTCTGAAAATTTTTTTTTTTATATGATTGAAGATTTCAGTGAAGGGGAACACATTTCACCACAATAGCGTAAAAACCCACACAATTGCAGTTATCAGGATTATCACATATTCAATAAAATCGAGTTTATAATTAGATGCACTAGCAGAAAAGCCCAATAAACTGGAAAGTGGATATTATTTTTTGGTCATGACCTCCAGAAATTTCCTTTAGAAAAATATCACAAAGGCTTTAAAATTGATTCTTATAACAGGAACATCTGATAAGATGAAAGGGTAGTGCAATTTCCATTATAAAAATGACCTTTTAGAGAGATAAATAGCTTAGTTATATAGCGAAATTTTCAACTTCCAAAGTCTTGGAACGAATTACCAAAAAAAAAAAAAAAAAGGGGGGGGGGGTGGTTATTGGGTTCACATTACGATATTTTCACGATACCTCCATTTATTCCTATGGGATGCAAAATACATTTCCACGATTTTTTTAAGTTTGCATTCGCTGGCAAAAACTTACATAAAGTCAAATTTCCATTAGTTGTAAGTCGGGGAGTTCCTGTATTTTAAAATTTTATTCCCTATAATTTATTCCCTTGTATATGGCAATGGTCAGGCCACACCTACAGTACTGTATACAGGCCTGGAGGCCTCATTTCAAGAAGGATGTAGAGCTGCTGGAATGAGTACAGAGGAGAGCAACAAGATTAGTGAATAGAACAAAGGGGTGCTCTTACGAAGAAAGGCTTAAATTTTGCAAATTACAGTGTCTGGAGACTAGGCACCAGCGAGGTGATCTGATAGAGGTGTATAAAGCCTTGAATGATTTGAGCATGCTCAATGCTGATGGGATTCTTCCTCTTGCTCAGAATAATCACCTGAGAGGGCATAAATTCAAATTGAGGAAAGACAGATGTAGGATAGACGTGTGGAAATTTTGCCTTTAGCCAGCAGGTGGTTGGTGGAACAGACTTCCATCCCTTGTCGTAGAAGTTGATAGCCTAATTAAGTTTAAGGCTCAGCTGGACAGGTATTTTGAATGAACAGAGGGGTGAAGTGGAAGTGGTTATTTTTTATTTATTTATTTTATTTATTTTTTTTTGGCTGATGCTGCATAAGCTTGCTTTCTTGCATTTTTTTTTTTTTTTTTTTTTTACACTATGTGGATGCTATGAACTGTAATGCAAGAATTTCCTTTATCCATAGCAGTGCTCCAAGTCACTGCTATGGATAAAGGAATGATTGAGTGGCAGGAGACAGAGGGTGATTGTAAATGAGCACTGCTCTTCTTATAATACTGTTGTTGGTGGAGTGCCTCAGGGTTTAGTGCTGGGTCCTTACTGTTTTCAATATTTATTAATGATATTGAAGGGATATCAAGTTTAATATCTAAGTTTGCAAATTACACAAAGGTTAGCAGGGTAGTTAATGGCAGGAATCATTAACTGGTATGCTACTTCAGCAATATCTATAAAGATTAAAAAGCTGGGATGAGAAGCAGTTGAGGTTTAAGTTTGGTAAATGCAAGGTATTGCATATGGGCAACAGCAGTCCCAGAATAAATACCAATTAGGTGGTACTAGCAATCCCAGAATAACATACCAATTAGGTACAATTAGCCCTATGTCTCTTTTGTTCCCCACCACTTGAGGACATAGGACTGATTGTACAGTCCGATGTGAAGTTCTTTGAGCAGTGCAGATATGATGAACTCTCTTTGATATATAGAAACTATGTTGGCAGGGACAAAGACATGATTATCCAATTGTATAAGCCACATCTTGATTATGATGTGGATCTCTTGGAGAATGGGTGCAGAGAGGAGCACCATGGGTATCTTACCACAAAAATCTTCAGTTTTTTTTTTTTTTTTTTTTTTTTTTTGGTTGATGGTGTTGCTTCTTTCCATCATTTCTGAGTAACAATAAACTACAGTTAATTTAACTGGATTCAGAAGCATTGTAAATATGTAATTAGTAATTAGCATATTGAATGTTCTTGATGAAAGATCTTCCAGTGTTATATTCAGTAAAATTGGGCCTTTCAAAGTGTGTTCAGCTAGTATTAGTGTTAATTAATTTAATCTAAATGTAGATGCAGAATAAGTCTGCTACTTGCATCATTCTGACATTTTAATACTAATATTATTAAAATTAATTAAAATTGTAAAGAAAATGAGAGTATCTTTGCTTTGATCTTCATTTCAGTTTGTCACATTTGTGAGCCAGCCCTTTTAGAAATATTTCAATCCTCTACAATATATTCTGTCCTCCAGCTACAGACATTGTGTTTTATATTTGTTCACCATTTTTGTACTCTTTCCCCCCTATTTTTATTATCATGTGTTCCTAACACAGTGTAAAACAAATCTGTGATGTTTCTTTTATATATGGTTTATATTAGTACTAATTAAGGCAAATAGCTGCAAGGAAGGAAGGCTATATAAGACCAGTCTGAAAAAATTTATCACATCAAGTATTTATGGTTCAACATTTATCCAACTCTGTCTTAAATTATACAAACTTTTAAATTTTACAATGTTCAGTAGTAATTTATTCCGAAAGTTGGCTCCCATCAATGAAAGTCATAGTTACCCCTGTATATATGAATTTTTTTTTCAGCCCTTCAAAATTCACAATGGCTTAGTAATTGATGATCCTCATTCTACCCACGAGTCTTAGAGAGAGCAAGCATGACTCATGTAATTTATTATGAGTAGGAAAAGTTGAAATATATCTATTTAGGTTGAGAGAGTATGAACAGTTCTGTTAACGTTTTCAGTGCAAGGTCAATTCCTTGCTGATGTAATGAGCAGCGATAACAGTCTAGGCCAAAACTTCCTCGTTATTGCATTTTCAGTTCTTCCCCCAAGCTCACTCCGGCTACTTTGTGCCTGTTGCTTTGCTGCTCTAGTCTGGAGCATGATTTCCATTTAAATACAATTTAATTAATTAACAGTGAAATTAATAAGGTTAAAAATTTAATTGATTAATTTACTAGACTATACAATACTATACTAAGCTAATGCAGTAATATATATTCCGCTATGTAGTTTTACGTTATACCTTAGCTATCAAATTCGAGATATACATTATCAAGGCACGTTATACCGTATATCTGTTTATTACAGTGCCCCTTCCCACCGAAAGGTATTAAAATGAAAAAAAAGCATGACATATTAAATTTTATGTAATAAATTATTAGTATTTGAAGAGCTATTGACTTTCCGCATTAAAATTATCCATAATTTCTAATTTGGATTCAACATGTACCCAGATTGATTACACTAAATGATTACTTCTTTTGTTTTTTTTGCATAATAAACTGACTACTCCAGTAATTTTATTTAAACAACAGATAATTTGGTAATTATCTTTACAGCAAAAAGCCTGGACCAGTTCATCCTCATCTAATTTGCCACCACTCTCATATGAAAAAGTTGGAAAAATATTTGAACTTTCTGACAGGATAGTTCAGTACAGTAAGAATCCATTGCGTTTTCAGTTTGACTGGAAGGATACACTTCTGAACAAAGTAGTCTGGCAATATACTGGTGGAAGTATTTTAGGATTTCTTCTGGACTCTGCATCAAAAAAGTAAGTCTACTTTTATTAGCTTTAAATATTTTTTTAATTATTTAGAGAATTATTAAATTGAATTATTTGTAAAAGTGCAAGAGATTAAATATTAATGCCACTTGTTAAAAAAGCAGTTTGTTTTTTTATCTATTTAATCAAAAATACAATAAAATATAACAGTCTGATATTGAACTGACATGAAAATTTCAAACTAGAACTATCTGAAGTAGTGCTTTTTTTATTTTATGTAATATACAGAAATTAAAAATATTACAACTTATTTCATTAATAGCTTGAAGAATAACACTCATACTGTGTTTTTTTTTATTGTCTATACTACTGGTGAACCATGTTGCCTCTCCTGTGACAGTGATAGAGCTTAAGCTTAGGTTCTTTAGAAGTGACTTATACCCACTTTATAAATGACTATGTTATCCCTGAGCCAGCCTGAAATTAGTGATATCATTTTTAATAAAATAATATCTCCAAGAAGGTGAATTCATTATTTATTAAAACACTAAGACACTGTTGTTAACAGTTGTACTCTAATGAGACAACAGGTAACCTGAATTAGCAACCCAGTGTGAATTGGTGAATAATGTATTTAACCTAAATGAATAGCCAAAAGATGTGTAGCAATAATACTTATAATGGAAAACCTAACTTTCGCTACATATATAAAAATATAACTCCCATGCAGAATTTTATTCTGTAAGATGAAAAAGAAAAAAAAAAACATATTTAATTTCATTACACCTTTAGTTACTTCATTTGCTTATTTCTTCTGTTTTATTTTTTAAATTTATATTGAACTCCAATGTAAATGCAAATTTTTGTACATCTGTTCTGTAGTTCAAGTTTCTCAGTGTAAGATGATCCTACCCTCTCCCTTTGTAATGCACTTGAGAAAGAGAAAAGAACCTCTTGGCATTTAGTTTATTTAATTCTCTTAAAGATTTAAATATTTCAATTAGGTTACTGAACAAATGCAACTTGTTTCCAAAATATTATAACTTACAGAAATCAAATCTCTCTCTCTCTCTCTCTCTCTCTCTCTTGCTCCCTCCCTCCGGGTCTGTTCTTCTTTTCCTTGGTTGTATTATTGTTTTAAATCTTCCAATCTCCATATTTGCTAAAATCATATCAGAAAAATTATTCTTGTAAGGATGCGATTCTTTATTCCACATTCCATTCTAAAATCTCATCCTTTACCTAAACCTTGGTTTTTAATAAATATGCCAGAACTGTCCAAAATAAGAATGTAGCATATAGCATTTTGTTGAAAATGAAGCTCACAACAATTGTAAAAAAGTTATTAATCCATCTGTATTTATTTTTGAACAGGCTACTAATGGGAGTTATTCTTGTCCAAATGGTTGTTGAACCCTCTGATCTCTGACCAAAGCTATTGACTGTAACTTCTGTCCATCCATAATTGCACTTCTCTTACAACTTAATGGTTATTTTGCATCCACAGCTAAAAATATTCTTAGTATCCTACTTTTCTTGTTACTCTTGCATAGATTACTTGGATAAATCACCTCCTACCATACCAAACACATTCCATTCAATGGCTTCTGTGGTCTTTTGACATAGTATGAAGGAAAATACAGAAAAATCACAAATCAAGAGGTTCCATGTTCTGATGTCGTTTCTCCACCCATTATCAAAATCTGTGCTCCTGAGCTTGTGCCTGTTCTGTTCCTTTTTACACCTTCTTATTCCATTGGTGCTTTTCCTTCTGCCTGGAAATTTGCTTGTATGCATCCAGTTTCTGTTGTTATTTATTTGTTGTTGTTATTTGGTTTTTAGGAGCATTAGCAACTAAGGCCATATTGCTCCGGGAATATGCGTTGATCATTTCATGACCTTTCCGCATTGTCCGTATTTGGTGGTGACAGGCTCGAACCCCGATCTAATCAAGAAGCGTGTGCTACGCACTGCTGCTCCTTCCCACCTGGCTACGGAGGCGCCTACCCAGTTTCTGTAAAAAAATGGTTAGAAATTCCTCCCTTCCAATTGTCATCCTATTGAAATTATCTCTACTCTTTCCAAAAGTATGGAGAAATCCACCAACTGCCAAATCTTAAACTATCTGAAACTATCTTTCATCTGATCGATGATCACCAATATGGATTCCATCAATGTTGCTTGACTTGTTATATATCAGCTTATGTTACTTACTTTGGATAAATTTGATGGAAATTTGTAAAACTCGAGCAATTCCTCTTGACCTTAGTAAAGTTTTTAGTCTTGTTTGGCATGAAGTTCTAACCAACTCCATTTTATGAATTTCTGACTATTTTTTTTTAAGAAGTTAGATTTCTTTGTCTTCTAACTTCTTCATTAATGATCATGATACCTAAGATTCTGTTCTTTCTCCCACTCTTTTCTTGTTGTATGTTAATGATATTCTGCCGACTCAAAATCCTATTCCATTCTAAATGTTAATGTTAAGAATATAGTTTTGCTACCGATAACATACTATATTCCTCCTTCTAGTTTGAGAAACTGTGCACTGCAAAAAACAGCCACAACTTTTTAAACATCCACCACCAATTCTTTAAATGCTGATCTCCAGATAATTCTCCAGTAGGGTGAAAAAAAAAATTATTAACTTCAGTCATTCTAAAATCAAATGCTGTCTTCTCACAAAAAAGAGTCTACTTTTCCTATGCTCATCTTCAGTGATACTCAGATGGTTTCTAGACAAGATCACAGATCTCTATTAGGGATTAACCTGACTTCTAATTTTTCTTGGCATAAGCACATCACAAATATTACTTCCTCTGCATCAAATAAACTGGGTTTTCTTTTTCTCAGCACTAGTTTTCTTCTAAACAACTACTCAATCTGTACAAATCTCAAATCTGCCCTACTATAGAATATTGTTCTCACATGCAGGGTGATGTCCCCAAAACCTCTCTCAAGCCTCTTGATTCTATCCAAAATAGAGCAGTCAGGTTAATTAATGATCCATCTCTGTATCAAGTGGAGATCCCAACTCTGAGAATACCACTTTGTACATCAGTTCATTCAAAATAATGTGCAATGGTTACCACCCTCTACTTCCTTTCATTCACCCAGCCTCAGATCCACTTAAAGATCTTCCTAGCCTCTCACAGGGAACCAAATCAAAAGCTTTACTAAAACTCAAGGATGCTGAATCGAAATGGTTTCCAGCACCAAACTGCTTTATGAATTCATTATACTAATTAACCAGATTTATATACTAATTAACCAGATTTGTAGGGCAAGACTTTCCCTTTGGAGGGGGGGAGGTTCATTATTATGAGATCTTTTCGTATTGTATCTGTAAGCATCAATTCTATTATCTTTTCAAAATAAGGTGGTTGAAGTCACAGTAATGTATGATGACTAATTTTATTAAGTTATACACTGCACTGCATTGAATTAACATAATTTAGAAATGAGACTGTGTATTTTAGTGCAATTGAATCATTTATACACAGCTAAATATAAATTAGCAAATTTGCAATAGTGGCATCGTTTAAGTTACATCTCATATTGTGAATACCTTCATGACAAGTTGCTATGACAATGCACTACTTCGAACAAGTAGTGCTTCACCTGAAGGAGAAGACTGTTGTTACTTATTCTCAGTGGATACCACCACCATTTCAGGGCTATTTGGCCCTTCTTCGGTGGGTGGGTAGGTAGGTAACCCAAGTGATTTAATGATGGCAAAACAGTTGTGAAGTATATCTTCACAATATGAGAGATGCCTGATGGTGTATGATATAAGTTAAGACTCTAATGCATTAGGGCCTAAAGCCTCAAGC
Source organism: Mastigoproctus giganteus (assembly GCF_048544385.1). Taxonomy (NCBI): domain Eukaryota; kingdom Metazoa; phylum Arthropoda; class Arachnida; order Uropygi; family Thelyphonidae; genus Mastigoproctus; species Mastigoproctus giganteus. The sequence goes on from NC_143581.1 coordinate 71,037,601, forward strand.
TGCGAAAGAGATTAGACTATGTGTATTTTAGTGCAATTGCATCATTTATACACAGCTAAATATAAATTACTTTATAATTAGCATTACTTATTCGAAGTAGTGCAATGTCATGGCAACTTGTCATGAAGGTATTCACAATATGAGCTGTAACTTAAACGATGCCGCTATTGCAAATTTGCTAATTTATATTTAGCTGTGTATAAATGATGCAATTGCACTAAAATACACGTAGTCTAATCTCTTTCGCAGCTTGAGGCTTTAAGCCCTAATGCATTAGAGTCTTAACTTATATCATATACCATCAGGCATCTCTCATATTGTGAAGATATACTTCACAACTGTTTTGCCATCATTACATCACTTGGGTTACCTACCTACCCACCCACCGAAGAAGGGCCAAATAGCCCTGAAATGGTGGTGGTATCCACTGAGAATAAGTAACAACAGTTTTCTCCTTCGGGTGAAGCGTTACTTATTCGAAGTAGTGCAATGTCATGGCAACTCATCATGAAGGTATTCACAATATGAGATGTAACTTAAACAATGCTGCTATTGCAAATTTGCTAATTTATATTTAGCTGTGTATAAGTGATGCAATTGTACTAAAATACACATAGTCTAATCTCTTTCGCAGCTTGAGGCTTTAAGCCCTAATGCATTAGAGTGTCATAATTTAGAAATTTAATTAATTAATAACTGAACATTAAAGAATACCATAAGTTTCAGAACATTGTGGTTCTTTCGTCTTTGGGGAATTGGAATAGATATATAATTATGAAATTACATCCTAAGTTTCCTACAGTCCAGAAGAAATGGACCACACTTGGAATACTGTGTTCAAGTCTGGAGACCGCACCTAAAGAAAGACATCGAGCTTCTTGAAAGGGTGCAAAGACGGGTAACTCGCCTGGTGAGATCGGCAAAAGGGTGTCCTTATGAAGAAAGACTTCGAATATGTGGGTTGCAGAGTTTGGAAACTAGACACCTTAGAGGAGATTTGATTGAGGTGTTTAAGGTTCTGAGAGGCATCAGTAAAATGAATGAGGACGAAATTTTCAAGATTATAAATGATGCTAGAACTAGGGGACATAAATTCAAGTTACGGGGGGAAATGTTTAGATTGGACTGCAGGAAGTTTTATTTTAGCCAGCGAGTTATAAATTACTGGAATAAGTTGCCTTCATGGGTGGTAGAGGCCGACAGTTTGGGGAAATTCAAAGGTCACCTGGATAGTACTTTTGGGTAAAGGAAGCGCATAGGATGATAGGTTTAATTTCCTTTTTTTTTTTTTATTAATTATTATTATTTAGTTATTTACTTTTTTTTATTTTTTATTTTATTTATTTATTTATTTATTTTATTTATTTATTTTTTTTTTTTTTTGCTGGTGCAGCATAAGCCATAGGCTTTCTTGCACCAGCCTTTACTAATACTAATACTAAATATTGCATGCAGTCCTCCCATCATGATACACCAACACAATGTGTCAGTGTATCATAGGCAATTTAGAATAGATGTGCAGAAATTCACATTTAGCCATAGTGTAATTGACTAATGGAATAAAATTTATATAGTGTTGTAGAAATGGGTTGTTTGAATAAATAAATAAATAAAAAAAAGAGGTTTGGACAAATTATTAGAAGGAAAGACCAAATTAAGGGGTTTTTCTTTTGTTTAATTTTGGCTGGTGCTATATAGGCTTTGCTTCTCATCATTTTGCTAATACTAATACTTTGCTTTTTGTTTTATGTACTTGCATTTAACAGGTTTACTCTTACTTTGCAATCATTTGCTCCATTATTAGAAGAACTGGACAAGAAAAGCAATAACAGCCTATATAACAATTTGGGATCAGCTGCCATATATATGGGTAAATTAGAACACCTATTGAAAGAAGTACAAGAAACAGGAGGTAATATAACAAGTTTTATTTTACTTTTATTGATACATACATGAACTTGCTTTGCTGATATAAAATTACCAAAAAATTAATGCCAAATAGAAAATTTGAATAACTATAAAATGATATTACCATACATCTCCTAAGATTACTATTAAGGGGTTGAGTGAAATATGCATCTTTATCATGAAATGTAAATGTAGGAAACAATATTTACATTTGAAATAAACTTTTATTTTTATTTAAATGGTATCCACTACTCTATGTGAAAAAATATATATCTATTTTAATTAGGATACTAAACTGTTAAGTGCTCAAAGAGCTTACAAATAAAAACAATTTTGGAGAATTTTTATTACAGACAGCATTACACAATTTTTAAAAAGTTAATGACCTATTCTGGATGTAGATGCCCAGATGTTTGGTCTGGTCCAAGATTTTTTACTGTGGCTAATAATATATACTTTAATAATAAAGTGGCAACTTTAATATATACAGACATACGGAATCTAGCCTTTTCCTGAAATAGAGTGCTCCTTCAGTAACAACATCATTTGTTCATATCACATAATGTAAAGCAGGTAGACAGATATTTAGAGGTTCTGTATGTGTGTAACTTGGGGTTGAGAATGGAACAAGATGAAAGATGTGATTATGGGATTTTCATGTACAATTGCATTTTGGGTGTACAGAGAATTGTCTAGTAACCAAATGACATCAAGCCAATAGTGATCCTATGGTCAGAACTAGCTTGTTGATGTGAAAGGCTAAAGGAGGCTTCAGTCAGTCAAATAACAACCAAGTGTAACAGTAGTAACCAAAGAGGCAATTTAGAATGCACAACTTATCACCCCTTTTCACATGTGGGGTATCGCTGCCAATGACTGATTGATGTTCTACTCCTGTCAGAAAAAATTTTCCCTGCTCTGATGAATCATGGTTCCTGTTGTTTCCCACTGAAGGGAGGACCAGGATATGTCAAAAACGAAAAAGTCCATGGACCCATCCTTCCAGTCAATAATGCAGGCTGGTAGTGTGGAGACTGTTTTTATGGACCACATTTTGCCCCTTGATACCACTGGAGGAAGATTTGAATGCCACAGTTTATCTGGAAATTGATTCTGACTAGGGACATCTCTTCATCTGTGAATAGGTTGTTACAACAGGTTAATACATCAGCTTACAAGGACAGAATTGTATAGAACTAGTTCCAGAAATACAAGAGTGAATTTATCTTACTGTGATGCCCCCAATCATCAGATCTCAATCTAATTAGCACCAGTGGATGAGGTGGAACATGCTCTTCCAAATAGATATCAGCAACTTTACAATTTTTAACTCTGGGAAGCAGTTGCGTCAGCATGGATCAGAATCTCTGAGGTATCATTGAACAGATGCCATTATAAATCCAGGCTGTTTTGAGGGCTAAAGAGGAACTTACTCTCTATTATGTAGGTGTACCTACCTAACAAAGTGTCCACTCAATGTAAATAAAGCTTTGAAAATATTAGAAATTGTACCTTGTAATTCCAGATCAGAACCTTGATTATGATTAATAGCTGCTAACAGATATGTTGTCAAAACAAGGCATATATCATAAAAGTTATGTTATTGCTCTCATGTTATTTGTGAACCTCTGGTTGGTTATTTTTTTGATGTTGCTTGTGAGCCTAAATATATATTTCAGAGTAATACTGATTGTAATTAGTTGGTCATGGTTGGAACTGGTTGCTGTCATTCCGCTCTGAGTATTCTTGGCACAGTTGGACCTTCATTGAGATTGCTCTACTTAAGTTGCTGAAGTCGACGATGTGCATAAGGTTCCCCCCCCCTTCTTTCTTTTTATTGTGGAACCCTAAATATGAAAGGTATTAGAACCAATGGTAGTTAGTACTCTGTGTGTGTGTGTGTAGGTTAAATAGTAATAGTATTCACCATATAGTGCAAGGAAGCCACAAGCTTTTGCTGCACTGACAAAAAAAACAACAAAAAAAATATCACCACCAAGTAGATAAGAAAATACAAATTATATTCTTCCCTCCTCATACAGGTAACTATCCAGTTGACCTTCAAGCTGTTGGTCTCAACTACCTGTGGGGCAACTTGTTCCAGCAATCAAAACTTGCTAGCTAAAAGAAAACTTCCTACAATCTAATCTAAACCTGAACCACTGTAATTTGAATTTATGACTAAAATTTCTGGAATTCTTTATAATAGTGAAAATTCAGCCTTCATTCATTTTAATAATCCCTCTCAATAATCAGTGCCTTATAAACCTCAATGTGGTCACCTCTGAGGTGCGTAGTTTCCAAGCTCTGTAGCCCATGTAATCAGAGTCTTTTTGCGTACAGTCATCCTTTTGTCGATCTCACTACACGAGTTGCCTGTCTTCAAATGTGGTCTTACAACAATTGACTTATATAGTGGGATTATGATCTCCCTATCTCTACACAATAACGTTTGATAAATCATCGATAGGACACCATGGGCTTTCCTGGCTGCCTCTTTACACTGTTCAGAAAACTTCATATCTGTCCGTATCATAACTCAGATTCCTTTCTTCCTCTATTGTCTTTAGTTCAGTTCCACCAAGTGTTTAATTTATTTTGGGATTGCTCTTCCCAAATGTATGCCCTTGCATTTTTCTGCATTAAAACATGGCTGCCACTTTTCGTACCATACTCGAAGCCTGTTTGAGTCATCCTGAAGACATGCTGCTTGGCACTGATCGTTAACGACTCTACTAACCTTTATGTCATCTACAAATTTTGACTTCATGCCTTCTATCCCTTCATCTTTGTCATTTACGAAAATGAGAAACAATAGTGGTCCAGGAATTGATCCTTGAGGTATCCCACTCCTGATGTTACACCAATCTGTAGAATGTCCATTAATCACAACCCTCTGCCTTCTGCTCTGCAGCTACCCAGCAGTCCATTTAAGAATCTTACCAGTAATCCCAAGCTGTTCAAGCTTATAGAGTAACCTCTATGAGAGACCAAGTCAAAAGCTTTGTTAAAATCCAAATAAACTATGTCTAAATTGTTCCCTACATCCAGCTAATGAATAGCTGTGTCAAAATAGCCCACTAAGTTAAACATGATTTTCCCCTTAACAAAACTATGTTGCATGTCTTACGAATGCCACATCTATATAAATGTCTTTCGATTGCATTCTTAATCATTGCCTCTAAGATTTTTTCTACCACTAAAGTCAGACTAACCAGTGGCTCACATCTGGTCATATGGGCTTGGCAAACCCAGGGTCCTGAGCTGAATATCATCATCCTTCTCTTTCTTAGTGATTCCTTTCTACTACTCTCTCTCTCTCTCTCAGGGTATCTCGGGGAATTTTTTTTTGGCTGATGCAGCATGAGCCTCAGGCTTCCTTGGACCATATGGCTAATAATAATAATAACAATAACAAATAATAATCAACTAGGTCTATTTAAAATTTTTTTTCCCCTGGTGAGTTCCTTCACTTATTCCAGTCAATCTGGGGCAGATTAAAGGTCATTCGTGATAAGACATTCACGCTTGCTGCCCGTTCCATTTGCATGTAAAGACTTGTCATATTCCGGTCTGTAGATTACTCCCACTCTCATTGTTTCTTCACTTTCAACTAACTCACATCACACTGATTCTGTTCTGGCAGACAAAATTTCAGACTCAGCAAAAGTTCTTTTCATGCTCAGGCTGCTTTTGATAAGAAGCATAACTCTTCCACCCCTTTCTATCTTCCCTATTTTTCTAAATATATTATACATACCATAGTGGAATTCATCATCCCCAATTTCTGACATACCCCTTAAAGTTATTTAGTTTTGTTTCCCAAGCTTTATCTTCCTTCTTATTTGAAACTTTGCTACCCTCAGAATATCTTATCAACATTGGCTGTTGTGGGAACAAACAAGAATTCATGAGGTGAATGCAAGCATTACTTTGACCTATCATCAGATAAACGCAGACCTAAATTACCCTTCTTTCCCTTAACTAGCAGTTTTCCTGAACCTTTAGGGTGTCCTCAATGGCACCGGCAAAAATCCTTGCACCACCTTTGTTCAAATAAATAACATCCTTACAAAATAGATTCCTTCTACCTACAAATGGAGGCCATGCTGATAAAAATTTCCCTTCCCAGTGCCTTGCAGATGCTGAGAAGAGAGAAGATACACATTGACATTAGACTTGAATTTCTATAGATTGCAATTTTTGGGAAATACTTGAAAAGGAAGGTTGTCTCAGAAAACAGAAGTAGAAGGGATAAATGAGGAAAAGTTGGTTTTGTGATTTTGGAATTGGTCAATGATTGGATGACGACTGCTTGTGGCATATGTCCAGACTGGTTTGGAAAAGAGCAGCACAATTACAGATGCCAATTCAGAAGAACAGTGCCTGTAGAAGTATTTATAGAAAAGTCATACGGCAGAAACTGAATGTCTGTGAATGAAAAGTCTGCAAGAGATGGGTCATTAGTTAGCCTGACTGACCTCTTTTCAATGAAGTCTAGAAGCTTAGGAGAGGTTTTGGGGATACCACCCTAGTCGTGGGAACAGTATTTCATGGTAGAACAAATTTGAGACTTTTATAGATTGGGTAGTAGTTTCGAAAAATAGTGATGTTCAGAGTGAAAAACAAAACTGTTTTTTGATGCAGAGAAATCAATATTGGTGATGTGGTTATGCTAGGAAAGATTAGAACTCACTTTGAGTTCTAATCTTTCCTAGTGAGAACCCAAGAGAGATATGTGATCTAGTCTAGAAATCTGAATGTCATCGAAGATGAGTGCAGAAGTTGTGGATTCTAAAACTCAGTACTGTCTTATTGAGAAATAAGACATTGAGTTTTAGAAGGATTGAAATTAAACTAAGTTTTCTTTGCCACTTTGGAATATTACCTGAGATCTGCATTTAAGATATTTTCAGTGCATTTTTGAGAAATTAAGGCTGTTTGTGCAGGGCAAGGTTTCTCAAACTGGAAAGTGGACTTTAGTTCACTTCTTTAGATCAGAAAGAGCTGAACTGTGGGAAACACCATTAGTTTAGAAGTTAAAATAGACAAACAGCTATCATGGTGAATGATCAGAAAGGGGGGAGGGAGGGAGAGAGAGAGAGAGAGAGAGAGAGAGAGAGAGTGCATGCTAGCTCATGTATTTGTTAAGAGGGATTGGATAAATTGCATGAATAAATAGAAGATATTGGTAAAAAATGAATTAAGGATGTACAGGACAAATTAGGACACATTTTGGGTTTTTTTATAGCATTTCTTAAGTTTTACTTTTTTGCATAAGTTCGAGAGTAGTAATACTAATGTATGGTTTCAGTTTAAATATGTTCTCAGTTTAAAAAATTCTCATCCTTTACCAGATACGTATATTACTTTATAGATTCAGAACCTGTAACATTAATGCAGGTGGCAGCTAATAGTTCAGAACTCTTACTGTTAGTAAAGTGGGCTGAGAAGTATTTGATGGGTGGTATAGAAGCTCTTTTGTATACTCTAACTTCTGGTGATTATAAGGTGAGTATTCCTGATAACAAGCACACTAAATCATATTGAATCATATGGATTATTACATTTATTACATGTTAATTATATGAATTCAATTATTGCATATACAGGCACTCCCTGACTTATGTAATACTCAACTTACATGAATTTACTTTACATAAGTTTTTACCGGCCCGTGCAAACTGAAAAAAATATGGAAATATATTTTGCATCCTGTAGGAATAAATGGAAGTATTGTGGAAATATCATAATGTGAATCCAATAACACATGTGTTTTTTTTTTTGTTTGTTTTGTAATTTGTTCCAAGACCTCAGAAGTTGAAATTTTCACTTATATAACTAAGCGATTTAACTCTCTAAAAGGTAATTTTTATAATGGAAATTGTATTAGTTTTATATAAATTTATGTCAGATACTCACAACACAAAAATCACTTTTAATTAAAGGATGCAAAAACAAAATATGCAGCCAACATGTTTACAAATGCTACTATTGGTGGTGCCTCCATAGCCAGGTGGGCAGGAGCAGCAGTGCGTAGCACACGCTTCTTGATTAGACCAGGGTTCGAGCCTGTGACCACTAAATATGGAGGATGCGAAAAAGGTCAGGGAATGACCAACGCATATCCCCGGAGCAATATGGCCTTAGTTGCTAATGCTCCTAAAAACCAAATAATAAACAAACAACAAGCTATTATTGGCTGACAGGAAGGACAGCCATGGGTTCCCCAGTTAGTTCGGTCACGGCAAACATCGCGATGGAGGAGTTAGAGGGTCGTGCATTTACAAACGTACCAGATCCCATTGCCTTTTGGTGTCACTATGTGGACGATGTGTTCTTAGTTATCCCCAGAGATTCAGGTCAACAAATCTTAGCCCACCTCAACTCTCTGTCACCTTTCATAAAATTCACGATCGAGCTAGAGTCGAACAACACCATACCATACCTAGACACCCTTGTCTGGCGCGAGGGCACATGCTTGAAGACGACAGTCTATCGTAAACCTGTGTGCGCTGGCCAATTTACCAACTTCTGGTCAGCACACGCACGTAGTTATCTTCTTGCCACTGCGCGAACCTTGCTAACTCGCACCTGGACACACTCTAGCTCTGTAAGTGAGAGGCGCACAGAGATCGCTAGAGTCAAAGCGGACCTTGCGAGGTGTGGCTATCCCATCAATACTCTTGACAGGTGTGACCCACAGGCACGCGACCACGTAGCGACCAACAGAAACATCCAAAGTGGTGACTCAACCACGAGGGCCTTTATCCCATACTACCCAAACCTATCACAACAGGTCTGTAGGATCTTAAAATCGCATGGGATAAAGTGCCTCCAACTCCCAGGCAGGAAACTATGATCCCTCATTTCCAATGTAAAAACACCTGTCCCCACCCTACTGCAGAGTGGGTTAGTCTACCACATCTCTTGCCGTGACTGCACTAGCTGCTACTTCGGGGAAACCGGAAGGCGGCTCGAAAAACGCCTTTCCGAACACAAGAGGGCGATCCATTTGGTGGATGTGGAGCACTCAGCTATTGCTGAGCATGTCTGGGCAACCCACCACAACATTGACCCACACCGCGATGTTGTGATTGTGGATAAGTCCCGCCATTATCTGCACCGCGCCTGGTTGGAATCGTTAAACATCAAATGCTCCAATACCTCAATGAACAGGAACAGTGGTTGTCAAGTCCACCCTATCACCGAAGCAATAGTCCTGTCCATTGACAAGCGCTGGCCACGTCCACATACGTCACAGCCACAGGCTTCAACCTCAAACAATTAGGCACGCGCTTCACGTACCAGATTGGCAGTACACGCCTCCATTCTAACTGTCATTATATGTTTTTGTTTCAACTGAAGAAGGTTGTCTAACCAACCAAAAGCTTTGTATGTTTCTATGTATATTTATTAAACCTGTTACAATTCGCTCTGAGAAAGCCGTAATTTATTTTACTAAGTTTGAATGCCTTTCTGATATTTTTCTAAAACACATTTCTGGAGGTCACAACCATAAAGCAATAAAAAGAATTTGCACTTTTCGGTTTATTGGGCTTTTCTGTTAGTGCAATCTATTATAAATCGATAGCAAACTCGATCTTATTGCATTTGTGATAATATCGATAGCTGGAATTGTGTGGGTTTTTATGTTATTATGGTAAAATGTGTCCCCTTCACTGAAATCTTCAATCATATAAAAACATAAATAAATTGTCAGAATCTTCTCTTCATTCCTATTTACTTATTACAATGATGAAGGGAAACCAACCAATGGAAAGTGAAAGTGGTGGCAGTGTTAGGAAACTAAACAAAATTGATTTGGAAATGAAGATGAAAATGATTAAGAGGCAGGACAAAGTTTCCCTCTATTGCACTTGAATTAGGTCTTGCTGCTTCAACAATGAATACTATTTTAAAGGACAGTGCACTTATAAAAGAACATGTTAAAGGACCAACGTTTTTAAGATCAACAGTGATCACAAAACAGCATTCAGGTGCTATATTAAAGATGGAAAAGCTATTAATAATATGGTTGAAAAATCATATTCAGAAGCAAGTGCCCCTCTGTCTAATGGCTGTTCAAGCAAAAGCAAGAAGTGTTTATGAAGATATTAAGGATAAATATGACAAACATCAAACCAAGTTTGTGGCAAGCAAAAAGTGGTCTAATAGGTTCAAGCATCGTGCTGGTTTCCAAAACGTTAAAGTAAAATTTTTGTAATTGCAGACTTTTGAAATTTTTCCTGTGCATGAGATAAAAAAATTTAATAAATAATTCTATTTACATGTTCGTTGAACATTTCTTTTTTGCTTCAATCAAATTCAGTGCTTATAGTTTCGAGTGCTGCATAAGCCTCTAGGGAAATTCCGACTTACGTAGAGTTTCGTGGAATGCAACCCTTATGTAAGTCAGGAGTCAGGGAGTGTCTGTATTTATAAAATAATACATACTCTAGTTGTTTTTAAAGCACATAATTATGATAATTACAACTTGAACTAAAAATTTATAAAACATAAAGCACATTGGAAATAATGGATATTTGTTTTTTTGTATGATTTTTTTTCTTTTCTTCTTCTTCTTCTTCTTCTTCTTCTTCTAAGACTGAGGACTTAGCTATAACATTATCAGTTAAAGTGACATCTATAAAATTAAATGTGGTTTGGCCTCGACAAATTCCAGATAAGAAATATATCATTTTTGCTTGGTTGACATTAGCCAAAATGTCAACCTTTTTTTTTTTGTAATGTTAAAATGTGTTTATTTTCAGTGAAATACAAATGGATGAAAGTCCTTGAAACAGTGTTGTTTTCAAAAGTGAGACTAACAGTAGTAGTAGTAGCAGTTTTTTCCCTTTGAAATCTGTGAACACATTGTGTCAACTCAATATTTAATTAAAGTTATATTCTTAACTTAATTTCAAAAACTAAAAACACAAGCACATTCAAATTGTTAGCTCTTCATTGTTGGTTATCAGTCACTCATCTTTTGGAGCAATAACAGGTATTTCACTGTTCCACAAACACATTTCCTCATTGTGGATGTTTGCTATAATGGATTGAAAATTTAAATTAAAATTGATCAAATTCCTTTTGGGAAATGTGTGCAGTTTTCACATTTAGTTTGTCAACATCATTAATCATCTTAAAAGTTGAACATGTTAAAACCAAGACTTGGAATGAGTGACTTTTGGATGTCCTCTTCTGTTGATCTAAATTCCCCCCCACCACCACTCTCTCAAATTTTGGTTTCAGTCAAGTTTGGCAACAATTAATACATCCCTGGCCAGTTAGTATAGTGTGTGTTTTACAGAGTTATGGGCAGTGGAAATAAGGTAAACACTACCGAATGTACTTGCAGTCAGGTTTTATTATATGTTCTTGGAGAACATGTAATAGACTCTGACCACAAGTATGAAAATTCTAGGCATGAAGATTTCAGCTACAGCAGAAATTTTCACATTGATTGTGGTCAAATTTTATTATTGTTCTCAAAAAATAAGCAGTAAATTATAACCACAATTGTGGTCATTGGTCTCCCACCCCTACTTTGGTAATCACCTTCATTGCCCCTGACTTCATATGCTTTGGCAGTACATCCTAACTGTCAGGAATTTGTTAATTACCAAACATGACTGAAACCAAAGTTTAAGCATGTATGGGGCATTTAAGAAACTAATAATGATTGTAAATCTGATGTATTTTGCAAAACAGTGCTTTTCATTTCTTCATAGAAAGGTCAATAACAGAACCCCCTTCCCTTTGGTGATGCCAGTTAGCACCTTTATCAAAATTTGATAGTCATTAGTCATTGCAGTCTATGATTTAGAAATTATAACCACGCTTATTTTACATATTAATAGCTTCAGCACTAGATTTTTGAAATTCATGTTAGAGATTCACGAGGAACCATATCATCAGCAGTGGATTAAAAACCAAACATTGAGCCTGGACCTGAAGTTATCTATCAGAAATGGACTGGGAATCAAAGATATACCTCAGACTTCATCTGCAACAGGTCAGAATTATTTGAATGAGCTTATGGCAATTCCAACTGGACTCAGATTTCTTTGATGTGATTTCATTATTGCAAAACTGCAACCTTGTTAACACTGAATCAGATAAAAGATATTGTTGATCTCCTATATCTTATAGTGGCAACTGCCTTGGTGGTTATTAAAAGTGGATCCTAGTTTATTAATACATACAAACCAAATATACCAAGTAAATATGCTACAAGAATATTTGCTGACGATATAAAGGCAGTGTTAGGTGGGTCGGAAAACTGCTAGCTTGGAGGGATTCACAGACTAATAGATTAATGGTAGCCACAGGCAGAGTTGAAATTGAGTCTTGCACTGCTTCTATTGGAATGAGCAGTAGCCTGCAAAGTGAGGTACTGGGGATTTCAAGGGCTGCTGAGAGTCATCATGGAACAAGTAAATACATGGGTTGCATTATGGTAACTAATAGTAAGAATAGGTGTATGTATACTTGCATGTATACTAATGCTAGGAGTATAGTAAATAATTTTGATGAATTTGAAGTGCTGGTCAAGACGTCAGAAGCAGATATTGTTGGGATATCGGAGATGTGCTGCCACATGTATATAAGCAGTGCAGAATTGGAATTTGGGGAGTACAATTGACATTGGTGGTCAGTGTGGTGTGACAGAAGCACTGGGAAAGGGAAAATGAGAGTAGGCGTGTATTATAGGCCTAATGAATCTGATGAGTATAATGAGCAATTATGCAGAGAAATAGAATGGGCCATAAATCAGAATGTCTTATAATAGGGATTTTATCTTTTCAGATATTGACTGAAACTTGTGGGTTGGTCACTGGCACACTAGCAACACACACACTCCTTGAGTAGACTGGGGTTCAAGCCCCTGACTGCTAAATATGTCGATCTGCCAACCCACACAGGACCAGCGTGGCAGATTATGGTCCATTTCCCTCAACATGAATTGTTGAGGAGGCTTCCATCCTGCAGTGGGTTGATAATGTAGTTTACCTTTCTTTAATTTTCTACAATAACATGTTCAAGAAGCAAACAGAGGGAGTAATACTCTTGATCTGATTATCAGCAGTGATTTTTCATGCATTAAGAATCTGCAGATAAAGGAACCACTAGGTGGCAGTGATCATAGTGTACTGAAGCCTATAACAACTAAAATTTATTTGTACTAGTACCACAGGCTGGCAAAGGCAGATTACAGAAATTAATGTCTAAGAGAGAAAAGTAAGGGGGCAGGAAGTTGTTCATGTTTGTGAATACAAAGAAGAAAAGACCAAATTAGATTGGATCCTGTGTGATGGATGTAGGAAATTCTTAGTAACTCAACTAATATTATGGAAAAATTGAACAAGTATTTTGTATTGATATTTATAGATGAAAGTCCTTTTGTGTTGTGGGCTACTCTGTGATTGAAGCTGGAAAGCATGAAATTAAGAGTGTTGAAATTTCAGAATGTTAGTTATTAGAAACACTTTTGAGCTTAAAGGTGAGTAAGACTCCAGGAGTTGATGGCACATACCTAGTAATTTTGACAGAAGTGTTAAGACAGTGTATTGTACCATTGAGGTTAATTGAGGTTAATTGTGAAGATATTACTAGATTCAGGAGAGATTCTCTTGTATTGGGGAATTGCCAGTACATAAAATGTGTAATAAAGGTGGTTCTAAGAGTTGAGTAGGTAGCTACCAGTCAGTCCAAGTTCAGTGGTAGGAAAAATCATGAAAACAATGATCAAGAGTGCAGTACAAGATCATTTAGATGGAAATGTAATTCAGACAGAAACACAACATAGTTTTTTAATAGGAAAATCATGTTTAACCAACCTTGTTAACTATTTTGACGGAGTCAAAATAACTCATGAGCTAGATGTAGGAAATATTTTCAACATTGTTTACTTAAATTTCTGCAAAGCATTTTTTTTTTTTTTTTTCAATGAATCCCTCGAACACAAAAGGTATTGGAACCTATAGCACTTATTACTGCTTATGGATTGTGAGAAGATAGAAGCTCTTTGTTAACATTTGACTTGAATTTGTATGGATTGCAATTTTCAGGAAATATGTATGAAGGAAAGTTGTTTCAGAAAACAGATGTAGAAGGGATAAACAAGGAAGAGGAAAAGTTGATTCTATGAATTTGAAGTTGGACAATGAATGGATGCTGATTTGGTGGTGGCATGTGTTCGGATTGGTTTGGAAGAGAGTAGGAGAGGATCATTGATGCCAATTTAGAAGAACAGTGCCAATGAAAGTATTTATAGAAAAGGCATGTAGTAGAAACTGAATGTTATTAGAAAGAGAGTGGAGAGAATTTTTAAAATATACTAATTAATTGAGTTCAGAAGCCTGAGAGAGGTTTTGGGGATACCATCTCCAGATGTGGAAACAACATTCTGTGGTAGGGCAAATTTAAGATTTGTACAGAGTGTTGTTCGTTAGAAAAAAGGTAATGCTAAGCAGAATTCATTTTTTTTTTGCACTCAACCATTTTTTTAGATACAGAGGAAGCAATATTTGTGATGTGCTTATGCTGAGAGAGAGAGAGAGAGAGAGAGAGAGAGAGAGAGAGAGAGAGAGAGAGAGAGAGAGAGAGAGATTAGAAGTTAGAATAATTCCTAGTAGAGATATGTGATCTTGTCTAGAAATCTGAGTATCACCGAAGACAAGCAAAGGAGCAGTCTGCTAGAAATAAGGCAGAACTGGGTTTTGGAGGGATTAAAGTTAATTAAGTTTTCTTTGGTTGACTGAAAAATTACGTTGAGATTGGCATTTAAGGATTGGTGGAAGTTATTCAAGAAATTGAAATTGTGCAAGACTTGGTTTTTCAATTTGGAATGTGGAATGTAGCTTGGTACAATCAGCAAAACTATGGATATGATTTCAAGTCAGTGGAAGAAGGTTATTAATATATAAGAGAAAAAGAGTGAGAAAAAAGAACTGAACCTTGGGGAACATCAATATTAGTAAAGTAGTTAAAAAGACAGGAACCATTCACTGTGATCGCTAGCAAGGAAAACACAGCCAGCCACCATCTGCCATCACTGGCAGAGAGTGGTAGAAAGAAAACTTGACACACAATTACAAAAAACCAGTCAGCAATCCATAAGGTGGAAGCTTGTTTAGAAGATGTTTATGCCAAAAATGAGCAAAAGTCAGACATAAAACTACTTTAGTTTCAACAAATTTCCTTGCCAACTTTGTCCAAAGATGAGTAACAGAGCCAGTATATCAAGGTCACCAGTAGATTAACACTGATGGAATCCATATTGGCAATCAGATGGAAAGTTTCAAGAGAGTTTAAGTTGGCATTTGATGGCTTGACTCATTCCCATGAGAGGTCACTATATAAGCTGGAACAGCCGAGTGGTCAGGAATGGGAGCACAGTAGCTCACACTCTTTGAGTGGACCAGGGTTCAAGCCCATGACTGCTAAATATGATTAATGTTTGTATTGATTGATTTATTGTACACTCCACTGACCAAGTGGTCATG
Source organism: Mastigoproctus giganteus (assembly GCF_048544385.1). NCBI lineage: Eukaryota > Metazoa > Arthropoda > Arachnida > Uropygi > Thelyphonidae > Mastigoproctus > Mastigoproctus giganteus. Next base: position 71,053,023 of record NC_143581.1, read on the forward strand.
CCAGAGTATAAACAAGGAAACCCTTGATGGATCACAGGATGGCTGCAGGGCAGGTGGTAAAAGATTGTGATTAATTGTTATTCTTCAGGTAGGGCTAATATAAGAAGTGATGTTCTCCAAGGATTGGTACTGGAACCACTCATGTTTTTGATTTTCTTAAATGATATTGACTAAGAGAGTAGTATTAGAATTAGTAGAGGCATATGATGCAAGAAAGCAAGCTTATGCAGCATTAGCCAAAAAAAAAAAAAAAAACCCACTCCCATTTCACCCCTCCGTTTGATCGAAATACCTATCCAGCTGAGCCTTAAATTTATTTAGGCTATCAACTTCCACAACAAGAAATGGAAGTCTGTTCCACCAACCAATTACCTGCTGTCTAAAAGTAAATTTCCACACATCTATAATACATCTGTCTTTCCTCAATCTGAATTTATGCCCTCTCAGGCGATTATTCTGAGTAAGAGAAAGAATCCCATCGGCATTGAGCATGCTCAAACCATTCAAGGCTTTATACACCTCTATCAGATAACCTTGCTGGTGCCTAGTCTCCAGACACTGCAATTTGCAAAACTTAATAATTTCTTTGTAAGAGCAACTCTTTGTCCCATTCACTAATCTTGTTGCCCTTCTCTGTACTCGTTCCAGCAGCTCTACATCCTTCTTGAAATGAGGCCTCCAGACCTGTATACAGTACTCTAGGTGTGGCCTGACCATTGCCTTATACAAGGGAATAATCACCTCCTTATCGCTGCTAGAAAAATTCCTGTATATCATTGATAAGACACCATGAGCTACTCTTGCAGCCCGTCTGCACTGCACAGAAAACTTCATATCTGCCTGCACAATTACCCCAGGTCCTATTCATTCTCTACCACTGTTAGTGTAGTACCACAGAGTTGATACGTTGCACTGGGGTTACTGTTTCCCATTTGTAGTACTTTACATTTGTCAATGTTAAACTTCATTTGCCACCTCTCAACCCATCTACTCAACCTTTCCAGCATAGTAGTGTCCTTAACAACCCTGCCAACCTTTGTATCGTCTGCAAACTTGGACATTAAGCTTGATATACCATCATCCATATCATTTATAAATACAGAAAACAACAATGGACCCAACACTGAACCCTGAGGGACTCCACTAATAACATTAGTTCACGATGAGCAGTGTCCATTGATTACCACTCTCTGTCTTCTACCCCTCAACCATCCCTTTATCCATGGCAGCAGTTTGCCTCCAATGCCACACTGCTCCAATTTGTGCAGCAGTCTTCCATGTGCAACAGTATCAAAAGCCTTTCTAAGATTCAAATATATAATATCAAAGTTATTCCCTGCATCCAGTTCTTTTGTGACTGCATCATAGTATCCAATCAAATTGGTCAGGGAAGACTTTCCCTTAACAAAACCATGCTGTGTCCAAGCTATAACTGAAGTCTTGTCTAGATGATCCTGCAGTGCTTCTTTAACGAGTGCCTCCATTAAATTTCTTGGAACAGAAGTTAAACTCACGGGTCTTTAATTACTTGTGTCAGCCTTTGATCCTCCTTTGTGAATTGGGTCACATTTGCACATCTCCAGTCTATGGGTACCTCCCCCGAGTCCAAAGAATCTCCCATAATTATGGCTAAGGGTTTGCTTACTTCCTTTGCTGCCTCCTTTAATATAACTGGATAGATCCCATCCACCCCGGGTACCTTTTTTATGTTTATCCTCAACTATTTCTCCTCCACATTCCTCTCAGTTATTACAAAATAAACAAGCTCACTGCCAGAGTTTACTTCACCTCTGGCATTCCCCTTCCTGAATAACTCCTCATGTGTGAATGTAGATGCAAAATACTCGTTTAGTTTCTTAGCCACCTGAGCAGGATCCTCATCCTCAACTGTTGAACCATCAATATCCAGTGAACCAATCTGATTCATCCCTTTCCTTCTAGAGTTTACATAGGTAAAGAACTCTTTTCTGTTTTTCTTTGCATCCTTTGCCAAGGATTTCTCATAATCTGCCTTTGTCTGCCTAATCTCCTTTGTGACTTGGTTACAGACCAGCTTATATCTATCATAGGCTTCCATGTCACCCATTAATTTATATGTATCCCATTCATTTTTCTCTGCCATATGTCTCATTAGTTCATCTGACATCTATTTAGGCCTAATCCTTGTACAATATTTCTTAGTTGGTATGTAAGCCTAGTAGCTTCCAAATTAAGTTCTTTGAATGCTTCCCATTTTGAATTTGCTGTTGGTAACATCATCAGTTGGTCCCACTGTATAGAATTTAAATACTGTCTCAGACCATCGTAGTCACCTTTACAAAAGCAAAAATCCTTTCCTTTACCCCTGATGGTAGTTACCTCTTTGAGTAAATCCCACTTCAGCACACTGCCACCTAGTGGTTCCTTTATCTGCAGATTCTTGATGCATGAAGACTCACTACTGATAATCAGATCAAGAGTATTACTCCCTCTAGTTGCCTCCTGAACATGCTGCTGTAGAAAACAATCATCCAATAAAGCCACAAAAGCCTTACTAGTGTGTGAGTGACTAACCCGCAAATTCCAGTCATTATCCAGGAAATTAAAATCCCCAATTATAAGACTCCCTGATTTACTGGCCCACTCTATTTCTCTGTACAGTTTCTTATTATACTCATCAGAGTCATTAGGCCTATAGCACACTCCTACTCTCAATTTTGATCTCCCAATGCTTATGTCACACAAAACTGACTCGACACTGCACTGTCCAGCGATGTCGACTGGCTTCACTTACTTGGATCTTATGTGTTTCTTAACTAATAGCATAACCCCTTCTCCCTTCCTGTCCTGTCTATCTTTTCTGTACACATTGTACACCCCAAATTCCAGTTCTGCATTCCTTATAATTGTGTGACACCAAGTCTCTGATATCCCAACAATATCTGCCTTTGATGTTTTGAGCAATACCTCAAATTCATCAAATTTATGTACCAAACTCCTAGCATTGTACACGCAAGTATACATGCACCTGTTCCTATTCTTAGCTACCCTAACACAACCCATGTGTTTACTTGTACTGCAATGACTCCCAGCAGTCTCTGAAATACCCTGCATCTTGTTTTCCAGTCTGCTGTTCATTCCAATAAAAGGAGTGCAAAAATCACTTTCACCTCTGCGAGTGGCTACTGTTAATCTATTGGTCCTTGTATCCCCCCCCCCCCAAGCTAGCAGCTTTCCGACCACTGCCTCGATAGCATTAGCAAATATTCTTGCACCTTTTCTATTTAAGTGTATCCCATCCCTTTAGAAGCAGTCTCTCCTGTTAACAAGTACAAACCAGGCTGAATATACAGGACATAGTGTCAAAATTTGCAGATGATGTCAAGGTTGGTAAAGTAGTTAATGATCAGTGCCAAGCAGTGCTTTTTCAGGATGACTTAGACTTCAGGGATGATCAGAAAAGTGGCTGCTATTTTTTAATGTAGCAAAATGCAAGTTTTACATTTGGGGAGCAGCAGCTCCAAAATAACTTATATACAATACAGTTAGACATGAATTTCTCTGATCAGTGTAGACTGGTGGCAAGGAATTCTTGTGGTGTCCTATCAATGATTTATTGTACATTTACTTGTAGAGATTTGCTCAAGTATGAAGACCACACCAAAAAAATGCAGTGAACTTCTTGAAAAAGTCCATAAATGGATGAATCTGATAAGATCAGCCAAAGCATGCCCATATGAGGAAAGACTCTGTATATGTGGAATTCAGAGCTTGGTAACTATACATCTTAGAGACCTGATTGTGCTGTATAAGGCTCTGAGATGAAAATGCAAATTGAATGAGAGTGAAACTTTCACTGTTATAAATGATTCCGGAACTGAAGCCAGAAATTGAAATTACTTGTGGGGGGGGAGAAGAGTTTTACACTGGATTGTAAGAAGTTTTCTTTTAGCCAGCCAGTTGTTAATTGCTGTAATAAGTTATCTCCATGGGTGGTTGAAGATTTTGGGAATTCAAATGTCAGCTGAATAGGTACCTATGAGTAGGGCCAGATATACGCATAAGCTACACAAGCAACAGCTTAGGGTCTCATGTTACAATGGGCCTCTGCATCAGTATAAAAAAAAATAAATAATGACGATCATTGTACAAAAAAATGAAAATTATTGTTGTTTATTATAGACTTTTTGCATTTCTACTTTTACTTGTAAAAAACAATTTATCGCAATATACTTTTGGTTGTTTTTACAATGTGTGCCTATTTTTGAAATCAGTAAATTAAGAATGTGCCGATATTCATATTATTAATATTCATATTATTACAACAATATTGTTGTAATAATATGAATTATTGTTTATTATTGTTGTTGTTTATTATTGCACAATTGTTTAATATTAAACAATTATTGTTGTTTATTATAGACTTTTTGCATTTCTACTTTTACTTGTAAAAAACAATTTATCGCAATATACTTTTGGTTGTTTTTACAATGTGTGCCTATTTTTGGAATCAATAAATTAAGAATGTGCCGATATTCATATTATTAATATTCATATTATTACAACAATATTATTTAATGAAATAATTATCTTTATTTAAATTGAGAGGTGAATTAGAAACATATATGATGAGAGCCTTGTTGATCGATCAATTCGGCCCTGAAGAGATTGTGCAAGGCTCAAGGGATAGAATTTTTCTCAGCCTGGTCTGTGCTTGTTAACAGGAGAGATTGCTTCTACAGGGATGGGATATGCTTAAATAGAAAGGGTGTAAGAATATTTGCTGATGCTATTGAGGCAGTGTTAGATGGGTCGGAAAACTGCAAGCTTGGGGGGATACACGGACAAATAGATTAACAGTCGCTGCTGGCAGAGGTGAAAGTGATTCTTGCTCTGCTTCCTTTTGGAATGAGCAGCAGCCTAGAAAACAAGAGGCAGGGGATTTAAGAGACTGCTGGGAGTCATTGCTGTACAAGCAAACACATGAGCTGTGTTAGGATAGCTAAGAATAGGAACAGGTGCATGTATACTTGTGTGTACACCAATGCTAGGAGTTTGGTAAATAAATTTTATGAATTTGAGGTGTTGCTCAAAACATCAAAGGCAGATATTGTTGGGATATCAAAGATGTGGTGTCACACAATTATAAGGAATGCGGAAATGGAATTTGGGGAGTACAATGTGTACAGGAAGGATAGACAGGATAGGAAGGGAGCAGGGGTTATGCTATTAGTTAAGAAACACATAAAATCTTAACTAATCCATAAAACATAAAACACATAAAGGTACAGCCAGTCAACATGACTTGACAGTGCAGTGTCGAGTCAGTTTGATGTAACATAAGCACTGGGAAATTAAAATTAAGAGTAGGAGTGTGTTATAGGCCCAATGCCAACCGGGCTAGCCATGTAATTAAAGTGCCTGCTTTGCAACCCAAAGGTTGCGGGTTTGATATCACGATGGTGCCGAACCAACCGGTCGGTTGGATATCCCAGCCACGATACACAAAGGAAGCAAGAAAAAACTGGTTCCTTCATGTATCGATCACATCATACGAAATAAATAAATAAATAGGCCCAATGACTCTGATGAGTATAATAAACAACTGTAGAGGGAAATAGAGAGGGCCAGTAAATCAGTCTTATAATGGGAGATTCTAATTTCCCAGGTATTGACTAGAATTTGTGGGTTGCCCCCTCACACGTTATCAAGGCTTTTGTGGATTTACTGGATGATCGTTTTCTACAGTAGCATGTTCGAGAGGCAACTAGAGGGACTAAAACTCTTGATCTGATTATCAGTAGTGGTTCTTCATGCATTAAGAATCTGCAGATAAAGGAAACACTAGGTGGCAGTGATCACAGTGTGCTGAAGTGGGATTTACTCAAAGAGGTAACTACCATGAGGGGTAAAGGAAAGGGTTTTGCTTTTGTAAAGGCGATTACAGAGGTCTGAGACAGTATATAAATACTATGCTGTGGGACCAACTGATGATGTTACCAGCAGGAAATTCAAAATGGGAAGCATTCAAAGAATTAATCTTGGAAGCTACTAGGATTTTCATACCAACTTAAAAATAATTTTCAAAGTTTAGGCCTAAATGGATGTCAGATGAACTAATGCGACATGTGGCAGAGTAGAAAAATGCATGGGAAACATATAAATTAACATGTGACACAGAAGCCTATGATAGATATAAGCTGGTCTGTAACTAAGTTACAAAGGAGGTTAGGCAGGTAAAGGCAGATTACGAGAAATCTTTGGCAAAAGCAGATTACGAGAAATCTTTGGCAAAGGATGCAAATAAAAACAGCAAAAAGTTCTTTACTTATGTAAACTCTAGAAGAAGGGGATGAATCTGATTGTTCTCCTTGATATCGAATGTTCGACTGTTGATGATCCTGCTCGGGTAGCTAACAAACTAAATGAGTATTTTGCATTTGGGGAGGAGAATGCCAGAGGTGAATTAAACTCTGGAAGTGAGCTAGATGATTTTGTAATAACTGAGAGCAGAGTTTAGGAGGAATTGTTGAAGATAAACATAAGAAAGGCACCTGCGGTGGATGGGATCTATCCAGTTATACTAAAGGAGGCAGCAAAGGAAGTAAGCAAAACCTTAGACATAATTATGAGAGCTTCCTTGGACTCAGGGGAGGTACCCATGGACTGGAGATGTGCAAATGTGGCACCAATTCACAAAGGAGAATCAAAGGGCGACACAAGGAATTACAGACCTGTTGCTTTAACTTCTGTTCCAGGGAAATTAATGCCGGCACTTGTTAAAGAAGCACTGAATGATCATCTAGACAAGATTTCAGTTATAGCTCAGACACAGCATGGTTTTGTTAAGGGGAATTCTTGTCTGGCTAACTTGATTGGATACTATGATGTGGTCACCAAAGAACTGGATGCAGGGAATAACTTTGCTATCATATATTTGGATCTTAGAGGGGCTTTCGATACTGTTGCACGTGGAAGACTGCTACACAAATTGGAGCCGTGTGGCATTGGAGGCAAATTGCTGCTATGCATAAAGAGATGTTGAGTGGGAGAAGACACAGAGTGGTAATCAATGGACACTGCTCTTTGTGGACTAATGTTATTAGTGCAGTCCCTCAGGGTTCAGTGTTGGGTCCATTGTTGTTTTCTGTATTTATTAATAATATTGATGATGGTATATCATGCTTAATGTCGAAGTTTGCAGATGATGTGAAGGTTGGCCGGGTTGTTAATGACGCTAATGACAAATCACTACTGCAACAGGATCTAGAAAAGTTGAGTAGATGGGCTTGAGTGGTGGCAACCGAAGTTTAACATTGACAAATGTAAAGTACTGCATATGGGAAGCAGTAAGCCAAGAGAGACGTGCCAACTCTGTGGTACTACACTCAGGGAGGTGGAGGATGAAAAAGACCTGGGGGTAATTGTGCAGTCAGATATGAAGTTCTCTGAGCAGTGCAGATGGGCTGCCAAGGTGGTCATGGAGTTTTGTCAATGATATATAGGAATTTTGCTAGCAGAAACAAGGAGATGATTATCCCTTTGTATAAGGCAATGATCAGGCCACGCTTTGAGTATACAGGTATACAGGTATACTTTCTGTATACAGGTCTGGAGACCTCATTTTAGGAAGGATGTAGAGCCGCTGGGCGAGTGCAGAGAAGGGACCAAGATTAGTGAATGGAACAAAGGGTTGCTCTTACAAAGAAAATCTTAAATTTTGCAAATTACAGTGTCTGGAGACTAGGCACCTGCCAGGTGATCTGATTGAGGTGTATAAACCCTTGAATGGTTTGAGCTTTCTCAATGCTGATGTGATTCTTCCTCTTGCTCAGAATAATCGCCTGAGAGAACATAAATTGAAATTGAGGAAAGACAGTTGTAGGATAGATGTCCAGAAGTTTGCCTTTAGCCAGCATGTGGTTGATTGCTGGAACATGCCTATGAGGGCCAGGCTAAATGTTTCTGGACTGGAACAATAAAATTAATATACACCAACTTTAATTACACTTTGGCATTGTCCCCCTTCAGAGCAGTCCCTTCCAAAGTTCGTATATTGATCCCAGCTCTTCTCCCACTGTTTGAAACATCTCTGGAACTCCTATTTTTAATTCCAGCACTCTGTGATTCAAATTGAATTTCTGCAATATATTAAAGTAGTAAATTAGTTAAAGATCAGTGAAATATTAGTTAAAGTAAAAATTAGTTAAAGTTAAAGATTAGTTAAAGATCAGTAGATTAGTTAATGATCAGTGCCAAGCAGTGCTTTTTCAGGATGACTTAGACTTCAGGGATGATCAGAAAAGTGGCTGCTATTTTTTAATGTAGCAAAATGCAAGTTTTACATTTGGGGAGCAGCAGCTCCAAAATAACTTATATACAATACAGTTAGACATGAATTTCTCTGATCAGTGTAGACTGGTGGCAAGGAATTCTTGTGGTGTCCTATCAATGATTTATTGTACATTTACTTGTAGAGATTTGCTCAAGTATGAAGACCACACCAAAAAAATGCAGTGAACTTCTTGAAAAAGTCCATAAATGGATGAATCTGATAAGATCAGCCAAAGCATGCCCATATGAGGAAAGACTCTGTATATGTGGAATTCAGAGCTTGGTAACTATACATCTTAGAGACCTGATTGTGCTGTATAAGGCTCTGAGATGAAAATGCAAATTGAATGAGAGTGAAACTTTCACTGTTATAAATGATTCCGGAACTGAAGCCAGAAATTGAAATTACTTGTGGGGGGGGAGAAGAGTTTTACACTGGATTGTAAGAAGTTTTCTTTTAGCCAGCCAGTTGTTAATTGCTGTAATAAGTTATCTCCATGGGTGGTTGAAGATTTTGGGAATTCAAATGTCAGCTGAATAGGTACCTATGAGTAGGGCCAGATATACGCATAAGCTACACAAGCAACAGCTTAGGGTCTCATGTTACAATGGGCCTCTGCATCAGTATAAAAAAAAATAAATAATGACGATCATTGTACAAAAAAATGAAAATTATTGTTGTTTATTATAGACTTTTTGCATTTCTACTTTTACTTGTAAAAAACAATTTATCGCAATATACTTTTGGTTGTTTTTACAATGTGTGCCTATTTTTGAAATCAGTAAATTAAGAATGTGCCGATATTCATATTATTAATATTCATATTATTACAACAATATTGTTGTAATAATATGAATTATTGTTTATTATTGTTGTTGTTTATTATTGCACAATTGTTTAATATTAAACAATTATTGTTGTTTATTATAGACTTTTTGCATTTCTACTTTTACTTGTAAAAAACAATTTATCGCAATATACTTTTGGTTGTTTTTACAATGTGTGCCTATTTTTGGAATCAATAAATTAAGAATGTGCCGATATTCATATTATTAATATTCATATTATTACAACAATATTATTTAATGAAATAATTATCTTTATTTAAATTGAGAGGTGAATTAGAAACATATATGATGAGAGCCTTGTTGATCGATCAATTCGGCCCTGAAGAGATTGTGCAAGGCTCAAGGGATAGAATTTTTCTCAGCCTGGTCTGTGCTTGTTAACAGGAGAGATTGCTTCTACAGGGATGGGATATGCTTAAATAGAAAGGGTGTAAGAATATTTGCTGATGCTATTGAGGCAGTGTTAGATGGGTCGGAAAACTGCAAGCTTGGGGGGATACACGGACAAATAGATTAACAGTCGCTGCTGGCAGAGGTGAAAGTGATTCTTGCTCTGCTTCCTTTTGGAATGAGCAGCAGCCTAGAAAACAAGAGGCAGGGGATTTAAGAGACTGCTGGGAGTCATTGCTGTACAAGCAAACACATGAGCTGTGTTAGGATAGCTAAGAATAGGAACAGGTGCATGTATACTTGTGTGTACACCAATGCTAGGAGTTTGGTAAATAAATTTTATGAATTTGAGGTGTTGCTCAAAACATCAAAGGCAGATATTGTTGGGATATCAAAGATGTGGTGTCACACAATTATAAGGAATGCGGAAATGGAATTTGGGGAGTACAATGTGTACAGGAAGGATAGACAGGATAGGAAGGGAGCAGGGGTTATGCTATTAGTTAAGAAACACATAAAATCTTAACTAATCCATAAAACATAAAACACATAAAGGTACAGCCAGTCAACATGACTTGACAGTGCAGTGTCGAGTCAGTTTGATGTAACATAAGCACTGGGAAATTAAAATTAAGAGTAGGAGTGTGTTATAGGCCCAATGCCAACCGGGCTAGCCATGTAATTAAAGTGCCTGCTTTGCAACCCAAAGGTTGCGGGTTTGATATCACGATGGTGCCGAACCAACCGGTCGGTTGGATATCCCAGCCACGATACACAAAGGAAGCAAGAAAAAACTGGTTCCTTCATGTATCGATCACATCATACGAAATAAATAAATAAATAGGCCCAATGACTCTGATGAGTATAATAAACAACTGTAGAGGGAAATAGAGAGGGCCAGTAAATCAGTCTTATAATGGGAGATTCTAATTTCCCAGGTATTGACTAGAATTTGTGGGTTGCCCCCTCACACGTTATCAAGGCTTTTGTGGATTTACTGGATGATCGTTTTCTACAGTAGCATGTTCGAGAGGCAACTAGAGGGACTAAAACTCTTGATCTGATTATCAGTAGTGGTTCTTCATGCATTAAGAATCTGCAGATAAAGGAAACACTAGGTGGCAGTGATCACAGTGTGCTGAAGTGGGATTTACTCAAAGAGGTAACTACCATGAGGGGTAAAGGAAAGGGTTTTGCTTTTGTAAAGGCGATTACAGAGGTCTGAGACAGTATATAAATACTATGCTGTGGGACCAACTGATGATGTTACCAGCAGGAAATTCAAAATGGGAAGCATTCAAAGAATTAATCTTGGAAGCTACTAGGATTTTCATACCAACTTAAAAATAATTTTCAAAGTTTAGGCCTAAATGGATGTCAGATGAACTAATGCGACATGTGGCAGAGTAGAAAAATGCATGGGAAACATATAAATTAACATGTGACACAGAAGCCTATGATAGATATAAGCTGGTCTGTAACTAAGTTACAAAGGAGGTTAGGCAGGTAAAGGCAGATTACGAGAAATCTTTGGCAAAAGCAGATTACGAGAAATCTTTGGCAAAGGATGCAAATAAAAACAGCAAAAAGTTCTTTACTTATGTAAACTCTAGAAGAAGGGGATGAATCTGATTGTTCTCCTTGATATCGAATGTTCGACTGTTGATGATCCTGCTCGGGTAGCTAACAAACTAAATGAGTATTTTGCATTTGGGGAGGAGAATGCCAGAGGTGAATTAAACTCTGGAAGTGAGCTAGATGATTTTGTAATAACTGAGAGCAGAGTTTAGGAGGAATTGTTGAAGATAAACATAAGAAAGGCACCTGCGGTGGATGGGATCTATCCAGTTATACTAAAGGAGGCAGCAAAGGAAGTAAGCAAAACCTTAGACATAATTATGAGAGCTTCCTTGGACTCAGGGGAGGTACCCATGGACTGGAGATGTGCAAATGTGGCACCAATTCACAAAGGAGAATCAAAGGGCGACACAAGGAATTACAGACCTGTTGCTTTAACTTCTGTTCCAGGGAAATTAATGCCGGCACTTGTTAAAGAAGCACTGAATGATCATCTAGACAAGATTTCAGTTATAGCTCAGACACAGCATGGTTTTGTTAAGGGGAATTCTTGTCTGGCTAACTTGATTGGATACTATGATGTGGTCACCAAAGAACTGGATGCAGGGAATAACTTTGCTATCATATATTTGGATCTTAGAGGGGCTTTCGATACTGTTGCACGTGGAAGACTGCTACACAAATTGGAGCCGTGTGGCATTGGAGGCAAATTGCTGCTATGCATAAAGAGATGGTTGAGTGGGAGAAGACACAGAGTGGTAATCAATGGACACTGCTCTTTGTGGACTAATGTTATTAGTGCAGTCCCTCAGGGTTCAGTGTTGGGTCCATTGTTGTTTTCTGTATTTATTAATAATATTGATGATGGTATATCATGCTTAATGTCGAAGTTTGCAGATGATGTGAAGGTTGGCCGGGTTGTTAATGACGCTAATGACAAATCACTACTGCAACAGGATCTAGAAAAGTTGAGTAGATGGGCTTGAGTGGTGGCAACCGAAGTTTAACATTGACAAATGTAAAGTACTGCATATGGGAAGCAGTAAGCCAAGAGAGACGTGCCAACTCTGTGGTACTACACTCAGGGAGGTGGAGGATGAAAAAGACCTGGGGGTAATTGTGCAGTCAGATATGAAGTTCTCTGAGCAGTGCAGATGGGCTGCCAAGGTGGTCATGGAGTTTTGTCAATGATATATAGGAATTTTGCTAGCAGAAACAAGGAGATGATTATCCCTTTGTATAAGGCAATGATCAGGCCACGCTTTGAGTATACAGGTATACAGGTATACTTTCTGTATACAGGTCTGGAGACCTCATTTTAGGAAGGATGTAGAGCCGCTGGGCGAGTGCAGAGAAGGGACCAAGATTAGTGAATGGAACAAAGGGTTGCTCTTACAAAGAAAATCTTAAATTTTGCAAATTACAGTGTCTGGAGACTAGGCACCTGCCAGGTGATCTGATTGAGGTGTATAAACCCTTGAATGGTTTGAGCTTTCTCAATGCTGATGTGATTCTTCCTCTTGCTCAGAATAATCGCCTGAGAGAACATAAATTGAAATTGAGGAAAGACAGTTGTAGGATAGATGTCCAGAAGTTTGCCTTTAGCCAGCATGTGGTTGATTGCTGGAACATGCCTATGAGGGCCAGGCTAAATGTTTCTGGACTGGAACAATAAAATTAATATACACCAACTTTAATTACACTTTGGCATTGTCCCCCTTCAGAGCAGTCCCTTCCAAAGTTCGTATATTGATCCCAGCTCTTCTCCCACTGTTTGAAACATCTCTGGAACTCCTATTTTTAATTCCAGCACTCTGTGATTCAAATTGAATTTCTGCAATATATTTGAGTTTTTGTCCTTTTAATTGGATTTTTGTTTTGAGGAACAGGAAGAAGTCACAGGGTCAAAGTTGGAATAATAGGGAGGTTGTTTGACCATCTCCATTTTATTCTTCAATATAAACCACTGAACACAAAGCCATGTGGACTGGTGCATTTTTGAAGCCAAGCCTGTATGTGCTATTTATCTGTGGTTTCCCTGGGACCCTGCTGTATACTGATTTACAGTTTAGCCTGGTAGAAGGAACTTCTTATGAGCAATTCTCCTATTGTCAAAGAAAGCAATCAGCATGCTTTTGACATGTGATCTGACCTACATTGCCTTTTGAATTAGCATTAATAGAGGCATATGGTGCAAGGAAGCAAGCTTATACAGCATCAGTCAAAAAAAAATAAAATAAAATATATATATCTATCATCTCACCCACCCTTCCATTCACCCCAAAAGTTTGTCCACTTCTTCCTTGAATTTATTTAAGTTGTCAACTTGCACAATGATGGATAGAAGTTTTTCCCAGCAATCAACTACCCACTGGCTAAAGACAAATCTGCACACATATATTCTACAACTGTCTTTCCTCAATTTGTGTTTCTGCCCCTTCAGGTTTGTAATCTGACGAAGAGGATGAATCCCAACAGCATTGAGTCTGCTCAAACCATTCAAGATCTCAACCAGATCACCTCGTAGGTGCCTGGTCTCCAGATGCTGCAATTTGCAGAACTTAAGCCTTTCTTGGTAAGAGCACCCCTTTGTTCCCCTCACCAGTCTTGTTGCCCTTTTCTGTACTCATTCTAGTAAATCTAAATCCTTCCTAAAATGAGGCCTCTAGACCTGTATGCTGTACTCTAGGTGTGACCTAACCATTGCCTTATACAAGGGGATAATCACCTCCTTATACCTACTAGCAAAATTCCTGTATATCATTGACAAGACCCCTTCACTTGCTCTGGTAGCCTGTCTGCACTGCTCAGAAAACTTCATATCTACTGCACAATTACTCCCAGATCTTTTTCATTCTCCACTGCCTTGAGTGTAGTACATTCTCTGGGGTTACTGCTACTCATATTCTGTACTTTGTATTTGTCAATGTTAAACTTCAGTTTCCACTTCTCAGCCCATCTGCCCAACTTTTCTAGATCCTGTTGCAGTAGCATACTGTCATTACTCTCATTAACTACCATGTCAACCTTTGTATCATTTGGAAACTTCAACATTAAACCTGATATACATTCATCACTATCATTGATAAATATACAAAACAACAATGGGCCCAACACTGAACCCTGGGGTAATGCCACTATTAACATTAATTTATGAAGAGCTGTGTCCATTGGTTACCACTCTCTGTCTTCTCCCACTCAACCGTCCTTTTATCCATTATAGCAACTTGCCCTTAATGTGATACTGCTCCAATTTGTACAGTAGTTTTCCATGTGCAACAGTATCAAATTATTTTGCCGAAATCAAAGTATATGATATTAAAATTATTTTTTGCATCCAGTTCCTTTGTGACCATATTGTATTATCCAATAAAATTGGTCTCACAAGTCTTACCTTTAACAAACCCATGCTGTGTCTGAATTATTCCTGCAGTCTTGTCTAGATTCTTGTCTGCAATAATTAAAGTTGACCTCAGAGGCCTGCTGCTCTTGTCATAAACATGATCCTATATATGCTGATGCTGCATAAGCTCATACACTTGCTTTCTTGCATCACATGCCACTACTACTACTACTACCACAGCTTTCATCCCCTGTTATGTCTTTGGAAAAAGAGTTTTCCTTTCATCCCGCTCACAGAAAGCCAGTTTCTATTTTGTTTATCACTTAGCAAATGGGGTACAAATTTTGTTGCACTCTGCCTCATGTTTAAATTTTCTGTTAAAATGTGTTGGCATGTAATGTATGATATAAGCATAGAATGTCACTAATATTGTTAATCGTATGCTGTCTTTCATCATGGATGATTTTATGCAGTTTTTTTTTAAATTTTGATCAGTCTGACTTGATAATGGATGACCTGATATACTCAAAATCCCTAATTGAACTTTTATCACCTTGGAAACTTGAATATAATTCAAAATTTTGTGTTATACCTATAGCATAAATATCACAAAATGCTTATTTAAGCATTGTGTAAGTCTCCGAAGCTATTTTTCCAAGTTTATGACAAAATTCAGTGCAAATTTGCTGTTCCTTAATGTCTGCCATCTTACTCAGCTACAAATGTCACAAGACATTCATCAGAAACACACTTTAATTCCAATTTCACAAAAGCATAACATTCTATTGGTGCAAAGCTTGCCACGCTAACCCACAATGAATTAGTTTCAGCAGTATATAATGGCACATTCTATACCACATGTGGCTGGTCCGGAAACTTTTAGCTTGCACCTTTTATGTGAGGAGAGAATCAGATACGTAGCGTATTTTATTTTATTTTATTATTTATGTATTTTTGTTTTTTTTTATTACTTAATTATTTCTTATATTGGCTGGCATAATAAAAGGCTCAGGCTTTCTTGCAATCTATTGCTAAAACTATTACTATACTAAGTAAATCAAGTCCAAGTCTTAATAAAATTAAATTCAAACTACAAGTTATTATTATGTGAATCTTTGGCTATTGAATGGCCCTTTTTATATTCTCCTTCTGTTGGTTTTTAATGTTTGCCCACTAGCCAACTTTTTGCAATATTGGAGGTCAAGTCATATAAAATTTTCTTTAAAACCAAAAGAATTAATCACAAACTGATGTATCAGCAGCCTTAAACCTTTTTCCTTTAAATACCCACCTACATATGTACATATGTATTACAGGTCTGGAGGCCTCATTTTAGGAAGGATGTAAATTTACTTGAGCGTGTACAGAGAAGGGCAACAAGATTGGTGAGGGGAATGAAGGGATCCTCTTACCAAGAGAGGCTTAAGTTCTGCAAATTGGAGTGGCTGGAGACTAGACACCTGCGCGGTGATCTGATTGAGGTATATAAGGCCTTGAATGGGTTGAGCACGCTGAATTCTGATGGGATCCTTCCACTTGTTCAGATTACGAACCTAAGGGGGCATAAATTCAAATTAAGAAAAGACAGATGTGCGGAAATTTGCCTTTAGCCAGCGGGTGGTTAATTGCTGGAACAAACTTCCATCTGTCATTGTGGAAGTTGATAGGTTGAATAAACTTAAGGAGGAACTGGACAAGCATTTGGAGGGAATGGTGTGATTTTTTTTGGCTGATGCTGAATAAGCTCATACGCATGCTTTCTTGCATCACATGTCGTCACTACTACTACTATATCATTCAGATTTTATTTCATCAAAATTGATGAACTAGTGCAAAATGCATACACTTTTCCTGAAAGTAATCTTTACCCACATTTATTTTCGCTTTTATTTTCATTCAATGGATGATTTAGCTTTTAAACAGTGTTGTCTGAGTGGTGGCACTCAACTGAAATTAACTAACTGTAGTCTTCTCTAATGGGAAAGTATTACTTATTTTAAGTATAAGTAGGTAACTCATTGTGAAGGATTTCACAATATGAGATGTATATATTAATAATGCCAATGTACAAACTGGGTTAAGGTTACTATATATTTCTGAAGTCTTCTTATCTCATATCACTATAATAGACATATGCTATAGTAGTGTGGCCCTTGAGTAACATAAAATTGTTAATCCATTCACTACATTTGTTATATTTTGTCTCAGCTATAATTCTTAATTCAGAAATTTTCTCTGAGTTATCAAGATACGTTGAGCCTTTATAATTAGTATTTGCCACACACACACGCACACACACACACACACGCGCGCATACGCGCACGCGCACACACACACACACACACACACACACGCACACACACACACACACACACACACACACACACACACACACACACACACACACACACACACACACACACACACACACACACACACACACCATGATGTAACCAATTGAAGAGATTTGCATAATTTTTTTTTTTTTTGTTTCAGCTTGTTGATGCATTGACTGACTCAGAAGTTGCCAGTAGATTATGCAATAATCCAGTGACTTCTTATCTTGATTTACCTCCCGACACTTTTAATGAAACTGTACTTGAAAAAGGAAAGGAAG
Source organism: Mastigoproctus giganteus (assembly GCF_048544385.1). Lineage (NCBI taxonomy): Eukaryota > Metazoa > Arthropoda > Arachnida > Uropygi > Thelyphonidae > Mastigoproctus > Mastigoproctus giganteus. The sequence continues at coordinate 71,070,113 of NC_143581.1, forward strand.
AATTCTGCAATCTGATATTATCTGATTTGCCTGGTGAATGGATAGTAAGTGTGTGTAATTTTTTTTTAGTATACAGGTGTATTCTGCTTAGTGCTCTTAATTGGGGCTGTAAAAACAGAGTGCCAAGTGAATCAGCAGGAGAGATTTATCCATAGGAAATAATATAAATAATTTTAACTAATTGGCATGACCAGTGCGGATAATTTTAAGTTGCCATTTCTCTATATAATAATATCAAATGTAGTGGACATATTTAAACTATAAATTTTAAATACATAAATTATGCAATAAAACATATATACAGTGTACATTCAAGAAAGTGCAAGAAAACTTACCTGAAAATTACAGGTTCTTATAGGTTTACAATAAACAGCTTATGGTGTGTTAATTTTAATGTTAACCTGAATAATTAAATCAGTAAATAAATAAATAAATTTTCAGCTTGGAAAAACCTTTAAATATAGTGTAAATTTAGTGCTTTCTGAATCCAATCTTTTTTTAAAATATTCAGTTCAGCTTCCAATGAAAAGCTTTTCTGATTGCTTTCCACCCTCTTTGCATTATTTTCATCAGCTTATACACTTTATCTCTTTGAGGTAAAAAATGGAGAGAGAGTTTAGCTTCTGATGAAAAGCTTTTCTGATTGCTTTCCATCCTTTTTGTATTATTAGCACTGGCTTACCCACCTGATCTTTTTGAGGCTATTAAAAGAGAGAGAAGTTGAAAGTATATACACAGAAAACTAAAAGCTAAAATCAGTTATGCAGATAAACAATATACAGGAAATGACTGCAAGCCAGAACTAAACTGAAAACAGTATTGCTGAGCAGTGCAGTACTATTTTCAATTTAAAAGCAAAAGCAGCAGTTGATTTCAGCTAAAAGCAACTCTATCTTAAGAAACAGCAGTTTCTAAAGAGAAGTTTATGAACAACACTTCAAAAACTTCAGTTAATTAGTCTTTCCCCCTTCCCAAGTGGGTGCACCCTTTTCAATAATACTGCTGGGCAGGAGGATGTATAAAGTGTACATCTTTGTAATATGCAAGGAATGGAGCCATATGACACACCAAAGTTTTACAGCTATAGATGCAGGAAACTTATCCCAGTACAAATAGCTACAATAATACAAATGTAAATTGCTCAAAGACATGAAAAATGACTTTTGATCAGTAAACAGATAACTTTCAAAATTTCTCATTGTCATAAATTAGAAATGCTTTACAGAATTTCAAATTTAGCTGTAGAAAGTTAAAAATCAATTTAAATTAAAAATTATTACTATGAAGGCAAGCACTGTGAATGTCGATTGGAAATGTGAGTGAGTTTTCAGTGAACTGCACTATTAGCAGGGGACAAATGTATTTTAAAATTATATTCATCATATTGTCAGTTAAATTCTGAATTAATCATTTACTTTATAGCAGCCTCCTCCTGTAACTTTTGTATTAATTGAAACACAACTGTATTTTGTTGTAAAAGTTGTATTTATTATTATTTGGGGGGGAAGTACTTTTATATATGGTTTAAGTTCTTTGATATTAAGGTTTAATTAGAAATACATATTCTAATAAGTTCCCTACTCATTAACATTAAATTTATTATAGTTGAATTCTTGTAATTTTATTGCTAGAAAGTAGTATGTATTTTTTTATGTATAGTGTATTTTATATAGCTGAAAATATAAATTCAGTTTATACGAATCATGAAATGATTCGTATAAACTGAATATTGTGTGTTGGATGAGTTGAAGGGGTTAGCTCCTGGCTATGAATTTACTCATGTACTCATCCAACACACAATATCCACCATTAAAAACAGTATTAGTAACCCCACCAGACACTGTCACAAGACAAATACTCGCATAGTTCTCCCTTACCATAGTGAACTCGCAGCACAATTCCGACGTACATTCAAAGATACCGACATCTCCCTCACCTTCTCCACTTACAATAAACTAGGTTCCCTATTTAATTCTTATAAAGATACACACAAATATCCCATCAATGATCTCAATAACTTAATATATCTCATAAAATGCCAACCGAATTGCGACACCTGTTACATCGGCAGCACTACCACCAAATTTGGTTCCTCCACAACTTCCAATACCCGCGCATACTACCACTTCAACAGTTTCAAGACAAGTCAAACCTGCACTGAGTTAACAACCCATGCTCACACCCACAACCACACCCCCCTTGTTGACTCTGCCATCACTATTATTAAACTTAGATCGAGCTACAGAATTCTTCAATATAAAGCCCTCACCATCGAATGGTACCGACACCATTCTGATCTCAACATTATTAATGCTAAACTTCCCTTCAACCTTTCACCGGCTTGGAACCTCTCGCAGCTATAGTTCCCACGTGTCAAAAAGAGCATCATGGGAGTTTAGATAAACTTTAAATACAACACGCGCTCACTTCTCTTCCATTTGCCAACTGATGACGGTTTACTCTCGAAAGTCCTTCGTAACGACTATTGGCACCAAACGTCTTCCCTCTTTTTTTTTTTTTTTTTTTCATTTACGTCTTTTAACCTCTTTATGAGAACCAAGGATTGGAGATCTGCATTTCTGCTTCCTTGCGCTCATTTTAAAATCTGTTTAAAATATTTTCACCCCATTCCTCGCCTTAGTTCTTTTTAATGCTTCTTCCAACCTAAATTTAACCACCATCTATCAAAAAAAAAAAAAAAAAAAAATTATTGCAGATTTATACAAGATGAGTACCGTTTTCTAAGCATTTGCTATTCATTTTTTAGTATAATGTGCAATTGTGAAGAGAAATACAGTGGGCCAGTAATTAGAGTGTCTTATATTGGGGGATTTTAATTTCCCAGATATTGATGGGAATTTGTGGTTTCGTCACTCACACACTAGCAAGGCTTTTGTGGATTTATTGGGTGATTGTTTTCTACAGCAGCATGTTCAAGAGGCAACTAGAGGAAGTAATACTCTTGATCTGATTATCAGTAATGATTCTTCATGCATCAAGAATCTGCAGATAAAGGAACCACTAGGGGGCAGTGAACACAGTTTGCCTTCGTAAAGGTGACTACAGTGGCCTGAGACCGTATTTAAATTCTATACGGTGGAACCAACAGATGATGTTACCAACATCAACAGATGATGGTAACATCATCTGTTGGTTCAAAATGAGAAGCATTCAAAGAATTAATCTTGGAAGCTATAAGCTTTTCATACCAACAATGAAATATTGTTCAAGATTAGGCCTAAATGGATGTCAGATGAACTAATTAGACATGTGACAGAGAAGAAAAATGCATGGGATACATATAAATTAACATGTGACCCCGAAGCCTATGATAGATATAAGCTGGTCTGTAACCAAGTTACAAAGAAGGTTAGGCAGGCGAAGGCAGATTACGGGAAATCTTTGGCAAAGGATGAAAAGAAAAACAGCAAAGAGTTCTTTACTTATGTAAACTCTAGAAGGAAGGAATCAGATTGGTCCACTTGATATCGATGGTTCAACTGTTGATGATCCTGCTCAGACAGCTAACAAACTAAAAGAATATTTTGCATCAACATTCACACATGATTAGTTATTCAGGGAGTGAAATGCCAGAGGTGTATTCAACTCTGGTGAAATTGTTGAAGATAAACACAAGAGAGGCAAATGGGATGGATGGAATCTATTCAGTTATATTAAAGGAGGCAGTAAAGGAAGTAAGCAAACCATTAGCCATAATTATGAGAGCTTCCCTGGACTCAGGGAAAGTACCCATGGACTGGAGATGTGCAAATGTGACCCCGATTCACAAAGGAGGATCAAAGGGAGACACAGGTAATTACAGATGTGTTAGTTTAACTTCTGTTCCAGGGAAATTAATGGAACCACTGGTTAAAGAAGCATTGCAGGATCTAGGCAAGACTTCAGTTATAGCTCGGACACAGCATGGGTTTGTAAGGGGAAGTCTTGTCTGACTAATTTGATTGGATACTATGATGTAGTCACAAAGGAACTGGATGCAAAGAATAACTTTGGTATCATATATTTTGATCTTAGAAAAGCCTTTGATACTGTTGCACATGGAAGACTGCTGCACAAATTGGAGCAGTGAGGCATTGGAGGCAAATTGCTCTTATGGATAAAGTGATTGTTGAGTGGGAGAAGACAGAGAGTGGTAATCAAAGGACACTGCTCTTTGTGGACTAATGTTATTAGTGGAGTCCCTCACGGTTCAGTGTTTGGTTGATTGTTGTTTTCTGTTTTTATAAATGATATTGATGATGGTATATCAGGCTTAATGTCCAAGTTTGCAGACGATACAAAGGTTGGCAGGGTTGTTAATGACACTAATGACAGTACACTGTTGCAACAGGATCTAGAAAAGTTGAGCAGATGGGCTGAGAGGTGGCAAATGAAGTTTAACATTGACAAATGTAAAGTACTACATATGGGAAGTAGTAATCCCAGAGTAATGTATCAACTCTGTGGTACCACCCTGACAGTGGTAGAGAATGAAAAGGATCTGGGGTAATTGTGCAGGCAGATATAAAGTTTTCTGAGCAGTACAGATGGTCTGCAAGTGTAGCTCATAGTGTCTTGTCAATGATATACAGGGACTTTTCTAGCAGGGGTAGTAGTAGTAGTAGTAATAGTGGCATGTGATGCAAGAAAGCAAGTGTATGAGCTTATGCAGCATGAGGCAAAAAAAAAAAAAAAAAAAATCACACCATTTCCTCCAAATGCTTGTCCAGTTCTTCCTAAAATTTATTCAACTTATTAACTTCCACAACGACAGATGGAAGTTTGTTCCAGCAATTAACCACCCGCTGGCTAAAGGCAAATTTCCACACATCTATTCTACATCTGTCTTTTCTTAATTTGAATTTATGCCCCCTTAGGTTCGTAATCTGAACAAGTAGAAGGATCCCATCAGAATTCAGCATGCTCAACCCATTCAAGGCCTTATATACCTCAATCAGATCACCGCGCAGGTGCCGTCTCCAGCCACTGCAATTTGGAGAACTTAAGCCTCTCTTGGTAAGAGGATCCCTTCATTCCCCTCACCAGTCTTGTTGCCCTTCTCTGTACACACTCAAGTAAATCTACATCCTTCCTAAAATGAGGCCTCCAGACCTGTATGCAGTACTCAAGGCGTGGCCTGACCATTGCCTTATACAGAGGGATAATCACCTCCTTTTCCCTGCTAGCAAAATTCCTATATATCATTGACAAAACCCCATGACCTGGCAGCCTGTCTGCATTACTCAGAAAACTTCATATCTGACTGCACAATTACTCCCAGGTCTTTTTCATTTTCTACCACCTTAAGTGTAGTACCACACAGTTGGTATGTTTCTCTGGGGTTACTTCTACCCATATGCAGTACTTTGCATTTGTCAAGGTTAAACTTCGGTTGACACTTCTTAACCCATCTGCCCAAATTATCTAGATCCTGTTGCAATAGCACACTGTCATTACTGTCATTAACAACCCTGTCAACCTTTGTATCATCTGCAAACTTCGACATTAAGCCTGATATATTTTCATCAATATCATTGATAAATATACAAAACAACAGTGGACCTAACACCGAACCCTGTGGGACTCCACTAATAACATTAGTCCAAGAAGAGCAGCACCCATTGATTACCACCCTCTGTCTTCTCCCACTTAACCATCCTTTTATCCATTGTAGCAAATTACCCTTAATACCATTCTGCTCCAATTTGTACAATAGTCTTCCATGTGCAACAGTGTCAAAAGCTTTCCTGAAATCGAAATATATGATATCAAAATTATTTTTTGATATCATATATTTATGATATCAAAGGAGGTGAGGAGGTGATTATCCCCTTGTATAAGGCAATGGTCAGACCACACCTTGAGTACTGTATACAGGTCTGGAGTCCTCATTTTAAGAAGGATGTAGAGATTTTGGAATGAGTACAGAGAAAGGCAACAAGATTAGTGAATGGAACAAAAGGTTGCTCTTATGAAGAAAGGCTTAAGATTTGCAAATTACGTTGTCTGGAGACTAGGCACCTGCAAGGTGATCTGATTGAGGTGTTTAAAGCCTTGAATAGTTTGAGCATGTTCAATACAGATGGGATTCTTCCACTTGCTCAGAATAATCGCCTGAGAGGGCATAAATTCAAATTGAGGAAAGACAGTTGTAGGATAGATGTGCGGAAGTTTGCCTTTAGCCAGCGGGTGGTTGATTGCTGGAACAAACTTCCATCTGTCGTTGTAGGAGTTGATAGCTTAAATAGAATCAAGGCAGAACTTGAGAAACATTTGGAGTGAGTGGATGGTCAAAATAAGGGGTTTTTTTTTTTTTTTTTTTGGCTGATGCTAAATAAGTTTGCTGTCATGCATCATGTGCCTATGCTAATAAGAAATTAATCAGCTAAACTGATAACAGGGCCCTTTCTTTTATTACAAATGATGAAAATGTATTCCCCATATTACTCATTACACAGAATATTCATTATTATGTTAAAGTGAGTAATATGTGTGATGAGTAAATGTGTAATATTAAAAGAGGTTGAGCCTAACTTAGTCATGCACCACATTATACTTATTGGCGCATGCACAAAGTACACTAGTTCATATTTGTTTGTCATACTAAAATTATTGTAAATTTATTTACAATAATTATTAAGATATTAAAAATATAAATGGTTAAAATATTAAAGGTGTAAATGGCTGCAGCATGATAACATGTTGTCACGTTGAAGCAAGAGTATTTTGATTTTTTAGCTTGTCTTGGTGTACTGGTTTGCATGTTTGAATTGATTGTTGTCCTCTTATCCAAAAGTTTTTTGTGGGTAATGCCCATAGAGTTCCAAAAACTTATTGTGAAATTCCTTGGGCTGTCTCTTGTTTTCTGTGTCATAAAATTAAATCCAAGATTCATCTCCAGTCCCCATAGGTCTAACATGTTTGGGCACCACAGATCACTGCCATAAGTTATAGAAAAGATGAATTAGAAGAGGAAATGATTAATAATTATGTGTTCCTGTCATTGTAGAAATTTGGTGTCATATACTGTTAAGGGTTATGATCTAAGGGGCTTTACTTTTCAGTCAATCCTCATAGTCAATCCTCTTGCATAATGAGTTAAAAAATCACATTACATTTCTTCTAGCACTATGAGTGCTAGAAGAAATGTAATGTGATTTTTTAACTCATCATTGAAAAATACATGTAGTGTATACCATTTTATATAAAAAAAATTGTTTTCTAGTATGAAGTAATTTTATATAATTCCAATTTTATTTATTTGTGATCTGAATGCATAATAAAATATAAAGTTACGAAGTAGTTTTATACAATGCTAAAAAATTTTTTTATTAAAAAATAAATAAATTAATTTTTTAATTTGATCATCTTTAAATAGTGAAACTGCGAAATACTCACCTTTACTTGGTTTATTTATTTTTTTTAATTCATAACTTATATATATGAGACTGTCCAAATATTTTTTTTTTTTTTTTTTTTTTATATTGCTTCTATATATATATAATTACTACTGTAAGAGTGTAATTAGTACCATTTAGATACTCAAAATGTGTTAAAACTTTAGCATAAAAGTACTAGGCGGGCCATTAGGACAAAAGAACCTATAAAGACTAAGATGTTAATTATATGTTTATTTCTATACTCTAGAAATAAACATATGATTAACAATAAAATGAAATATAAAATAGAATAAAATAAAGTATAAAATATAATAAAATAAAATAATGATTATGTGGTAATTTTTGATAATTGGATACATTGAATGGCACTTTATCAAGAGCTATAGATACTATCAAGAGCATATAGATACTATCTATGCTTAAATAGTATCTATATTTGGGCTAGCTGTTATCTTGCCTGTTTGCTGTTAAATTTAAATATAAGTGTAAATTGCCTTTGTTTATTATTTGGACCTAGTTAAACAGGCAGTTAATAATCAGAAACAGATAGCTTTGCTGATTTTTGATTGGATATATTGAATGGTATTAGCCCTCGATAAAATGCCATTCAATGTATCCAATTATCAATATTTAGCCATATAATCATTATTTTATTTTATTCTATATTTTATTTTATTGCTAATTATATGTTTATTTCAAGGGTATAAAGAAGTAAACCAGCAATGGCTATCTTAGTCTTTATAGGTTCTTTTGGCCTAATGGCCCCACCTAGTACTTTTATGCTAAAGTTTTAACACACTTTGAGTACCTATATGGTACTAATTACACTCTTACAGTAGTAATTAGATTACAGATTGATGTAATGTTTAATCTATAATTGATGACATTAATCTGATCTGATATACCTTTTACATTCATTCCATTATTTCATATTTCATAATGGATTATTTATATATATATGTATATATATATATATATATATATATATATATATATATGTTTTAAAGGAAGCAACAGTTTAAGATATTATTAATAATAGAAATAAAAAAAATAAAATAATAATAATGGATTATGGACCTGGGACTATGCAGAAAGTACCCAACAACCATAATTTCTACATAAGTTAGTAGTCGTGAAGGACAATATACTAACGTTACGTTAAGTTACTAGTAACGCTAGTTATGGAGAACAAAGGGCGACCGGAACTGTGATCGCTAGCATGGTGAACAAAGAAGGGAGATAAGATAAAGGAGAAGTAATAAGGAATAATTAGAATTAATAAGAATAACTTAGTGCTGTTCGTCCTGTGATTTCAGCACCTTTTTCGAGGGCCAGCTGCCGAAATCAAAGGAGGAAATGGCAATAAGTGGGTATAGCCTCTGTTTCTGCTATGAAATACACACTCCACATGGTATATGTGAAAAGTAGGTAAGGTTTGTTCAGTTAAAATAATTTCACCTGTAAAATAAGTTCACCATGATAGCGATCACAGTTCCGTTCGCCCTTTGTTCTCCATAACTAGCGTTACTAATAAAGTAACGTTAGCACATTGCCCTTCATGACTACTAACTTATATATATATATATATAAGAATATATAGAATACATATCTATTTTATTTTCTTCAGGATGAACTTCTTGAGTTACCATCTGAGCCTCGAGTGCAGATAAGAAGTTTTTTAACTAACATTGGTATGTTAATGGACAGGATTTATGACATGATGTCAGATAAAAAAGGCAAGATACATCTGCAGTCTCCCTTAGCAAATGCTACAGCATGGACAGCTCTGTTAGACAGACATATTGCTCGATTTAATATTAGCAGGTAATACTTACTGTACCGACTCGTAAAACCTGATAATGTACAGTATTTCACAAATATTTATAAATACTATTGTATGTTATTTTTTAATTATTTGGGATCCCATTTACTAATGTGGCTAGAATTATTTAAGTATCTATTAAAGTACCAAACCATTCTACCCAGATGTCATTCTCTTTTCACATAAATGCTTTGCAAAGGCTTACATGAGTGTTTTTTTTTTTTTTTTAATTGGAAATTTTGTAAGTGCTCTATGAATCTTGTATATATGCCTTTACTAACCCATTGGCAAGCAAGTGGAGTAAAAATTACTGCATAGTTTTTTAAACCTTCCCTTTGTGAAGTATTTATGTTCAGTTCTTTCAAAGGCGCGTCCGTAGCCAGGTGGGAAGGAGCAGCAGTGCGTAGTACACGCTTCTTGATTAGACCGGGGTTCGAGCCCGTCACCACCAAATACGGAGGATGCGGAAAGGTCAGGGAATGACCACTGCATATCCCGGAGCAATATGGCCTTAGTTGCTAATGCTCCTAAAAACCAAATAACAACAACAACAACATCAGTTCTTTCAAAACCTTTATATCTTTTGTGAGCAGTAAGAAGTGTACGTCTAACAATGAAATCTCTTTAGATGCAATGTGAATATATGCATCTCTGAGGTCAGAGGTAATAATGTCATTTCTATAATTTCTGATGGTGGGCTTTACCTTACAAAGGAGTATACTTTCACTTCAATGGAATCATACAAATAGTTCTAATTCTTTTAAAGAAAGTTGTTCATTTGTTTTTTATATCTATTCTAAAGTTCACCTTGGGAGGAAGGAGGATTATTTCTGCAAGAGGGTGACATGTTAGTGGTGTCACCTGAACACACTCTTGCATAATTTAATTGCTTTTTGGCACATAGTGATCATATGGGTTCTTTCATAACACCACTAACAAATAGTTAGAAGGTTCTATTTATCAGCATTCTTTTTTATGAATATGGGTAGGCTGATTTCAAATACAACCTTAATATGTGCATAGCATAAATGATTTGCCCAGAAATGAAAGAAAAATACAATAATACTATATGAGAGTTATTAATGATGTTTAACTGCTATACAGATAGAGTATTAATCTTTGCTACAGGCAAACAAAATACCAAAAAAAAATCACGGACTAAAAACTAGAAACTTTCCTTGAGTTAATCAAAAAAAATCCTGTAAAATTGATTAAATTTCATTAACACTCTCCTTTTTTAAGTCATTGTGATCATAATCAGATATAGTTGTCCATCATAGCTTCATCTCTTCATCGCACTCGCCTTGGAACCTCTTTTTAATTGACTGTAGGCTCTGGTGAAATCTTTCTCTCACTCTACACTGACATTGTTCCAATTTGATCTGAAAAAAAAAAAAAAAAAAAAATCCAGGTGAGAAGTTAAATAATGGAGCTTGGTTAACAATCTGCATCCATTTTTCCTTAATTTTCAACAAAAACTTTTCAGCTAGTTATTTAATTTTAATTTAGATTATCAAGTTTAATTAATTGTTTAATTTTATGAAGAGAGCTACTCACTAAAAACAACTATCCAGCATTTTGCTTGCATCAGTCATTGTGTTTTCTACTTCTTGTATTTGCTGAACATTTGCTATTGCCATTTGCTTAACTTGTGGGCCAATAAATATGCCACATTTCACTTTTGCATCAGACAATTATGGAAACATAAACTGTATATGTCACCTTGAGGATCCAGCGTTTTAACAAATTGTTTTAACAGTCCCAGCTTGATTTGGAGCAGTGGGAAGCAAGATTTTTGTCTCTTGGAACCAAAGGATATTGTTTCTTCCCATTTATACTAGTCAGACTTGATCATCTCTACCACATGTTTCACTTTCTGTGGTTTTGAATGTATGAACACCATGTGCATAGAAATTTAAGGGTGTATATTTCCATTTTGAAGAAACACAGCTCTCAGTCTTTTAATTGAATTGTCTATGAAAATGATCTCCATGCTTCTGGATTGTGACTGTATGGTTTCTTCATAAAGACCAATCAAATTAGAACAAGCAAAGGGATTATGTAAGAATGTTAAAACATGCATAGGTAACATGTCTTTAACTGCATGTTGAAGCCTTGCAGCTAGAATTCAGTAAATTCCACTGTTATTATTATTATTATCAATTTATTTCTCTGTTGAAGAGACACCCATTTCTAGCCAATGGGACAGCCATTGGCTAGAAGGGTGTAGGTTATTCTAAGGTGTAAAGCAGACCCCATGAGCAAAAAAGTTACAAAGTCCATGGGACATTCACCCTGAAAGGTTGAATACAAAATTTTGAAATACATGTGTAATTATGATTTTATATTAGAATATTTTAAATTTTGACATCTTAGGTTAACATTTAGAATAATGAGAAGATATAGTTAAAAGGGATCAAAATTAAATGTAGTTTTAGTAGTAGTAGTAGTAGTGGCATGTGATGCAAGAAAGCAAGTGTATGAGCTTATGCAGCATCAGCCAAAAAAAAATCACACAATTCCCTCCAAATGCCTGTCCAGTTCCTCCTTAAATTTATTTAACCTATCAACTTCCACAATGACAGATGGAAGTTTGATCCAGCAGTTAACCACCCACTGGCTAAAGGCAAATTTCCACACATCTATTCTTCATCTGTCTTTTCTTAATTTGAATTTATGCCCCCTTAGGTTCGTAATCTGAACAAGTGGAAGGATCCCATCAGAATTCAGCGTGCTCAACCCATTCAAGGCCTTTCATTTTCTACCACCTTAAGTGTAGTACCACACAGCTGGTATGTTTCTCTGGGGTTACTTCTACCCATATGCAGTACTTTGCATTTGTCAAGGTTAAACTTCAGTTGACACTTCTTAGCCCATCTGCCCAAATTATCTAGATCCTGTTGCAGTAGCACACTGCCATTACTATCATTAACAACCCTGCCAACCTTTGTATCATCTGCAAACTTCGACACTAAGCCTGATATACCTTCATCAATATCATTGATAAATATACAAAACAACAGTGGACCCAACACTGAACCCTGTGGGACTCCACTAATAACACTAGTCCACAAAGAGCAGCACCCATTAATTACCACCCTCTGTCTTCGCCCACTCAACCATCCTTTTATCCATTGTAGCAACTTACCCTTAATACCATTCTGCTCCAATTTGTACAATAGTCTTCCATGTGCAACAGTGTCAAAAGCTTTCCTGAAATTCAAATATATGATATCAAAATTATTTTTTGCATCCAGTTCCTTTGTAACCCCATCATAATATCCTATCAAATTTGTCAGACAAGACTTTCCCTTAACAATCCCATGCTGTGTCTGAATTATTGCTGCAGTCTTGTCTAAATGATCCTGCAATGCATCTTTAACCAGTGAGTCCATTATTTTCCCCTGAACAGAAGTTAAACTAACTGGTCTGTAATTACTTGTGCCACCCTTCGATCCCTCTTTTTGAATTGGGGATACATTTGCACATCTCCAGTCCATGGGGACCTCAGACGGGAGATGTGCCTAGTGCCCTTTTGAGCCTAGTGGCTGTGCACTAAAGTTGCACAAGACAATAGGAGTCGGCAAAGACCTGCAATCTGTAGGCATTGTCATTACAGAGCTTTTCCGGTTCAGTGGCGCCTCCATAGCCAGGTGGGAAGGAGCAGCAGTGCGTAGCACACGCTTCTTGATTAGACCGGGGTTCGAGCCCGTCACCACCAAATACGGAGGATGCGGAAAGGTCAGGGAATGACCACTGCACCGGAGCAATATGGCCTTAGTTGCTAATGCTCCTAAAAACCAAAATAACAACAACAACAACTCCGGTTCAGTTCTTAGTTGATTAAAGAGTTCTATCATGTTTGCTGGAAAAAAAAAGCAACTTAGGCTGTACAGGTTTTTTAAGTTGCTCTGAAGAGGATATCTTGTTTCAGCATTCTTGGGGGGATTTCTCAATGAGAGTGAAATAAACCATCAATGCTGGGAGCATCTAATCTTCCTGTTAGCAGTTGGGCTAAAGTGAAAATGTTTCTTGTGTTAATTGTCTGTTTCCAGGGAGGTATAAGGAGATTGGAAAGTAGGATGGCTCTAGAGATAGTAAATGGGTTATTCAAGATCCCGTTCAGCCATCTCAAGAGCCAGTATTCAATACTGAGAAAAGCTTTCAGGTTGCTCGGTGGGGTAGAGGATCAAATCTGTGAAGAAATGTTAACCTTTCAAACTTTGCATCCACTTACCAGCATAGAGATTTTGTTCCTGCTCATTTTCTTTTCTTTGTAATTGCCATCTGGGCAGATTTGCTTTCGTTTAAATGTAGTCCAATGCAGTTGAGGTAATACTCCAGTTCACTTATTGTGTCATTGGCTTGTTGATTTGTTTGCTTAACTTGTAGATCTTTAGATTTGCCAGAGAATTTCAGTCAGTGTATGTAATAAAATTGGCTTTACGGGATGCAAAAAATGGTTAAAGAGGTGCAGCAAATAAAAGTGAGGAGAGAATGCCTCTGTGAAATGGAGTAATGGGCAATAAAATTGTCATGAGAGATTATGAGGCATCTTTTCTTCAAAATGTTACATAAAATCTTCAGGAGATTGCCTTGTATTTTGAAGTGGTCGGATAGAATTTGTTCCACAGCCATTATAGAGATATTGTCAAAAGCTGCGGATATATCAAAGAAGATAATATTGAACTGTTCCTTATTGTTGAGAGCTTTCTGCATCTGGAAAAGGGTCTCAAGGAGATTTGTGACAGTTGATTTTCCAGATAAAATAGAGTGCCGGTGAAGAGGATGATGCCTGAAGCAGTGTTTGGCTGAGAGAAGGATCTTCTCAAAAATCTTCAAGAGGGTGCAACTTATGGCTATGGGTCTGTAGTCTTTGGCATTTATTGATTTCTTTATTTTGGGAATGGGCCTAACTATGTAGTTGTTCCATATACTGGGGAGTGTACCTTTTTGAATGATTTCATTGAAGGTGTGATGCAACAACTCAATAATAGAAGGGCTGCTGATTTTTGCAAGGATAAGAGGGAAGTTATCAGGACAAACAATTTGCTTTACTAGTAAGTTCATTTATGGTTAGGCGCCTCCGTAGCCAGGTGGGAAGGAGCAGCAGTGCGTAGCACACGCTTCTTGATTAAACCGGGGTTCGAGCCCGTCACCACCAAATACGGAGGATGCGGAAAAGGTCTGGGAATGACCCCCGCATATCCCGGAGCAATATGGCCTTAGTTGCTAATGCTCCTAAAAACCAAATCACTCTCATTTATGGTTTTCACGAGGTTTTCTTTGGTAATTGTGATGATTGTTAGAGGTGTATTTCTTAGTAAGTTTGAGATGGGTTCTTCTTTTTTTGTGAGTCAGTGAAGGGGGTCAGTTATTCTCTTCCTGTTTTCTTCGATTGCTGATTGGTTGGGCATGGAAGTTTGTCCAAATGTCTAACAATCCTCGATGAAGGTATATCAGGCTTAATGTCCAAGTTTGCAGATGACACAAAGGCTGGCAGGGTTGTAAATAACACTAAACACAGTATGCTACTGCAACAGGATCTAGAAAAGTTAGGTAGATGGGCTGAGAAGTGACAACTGAAGTTTAACATTGACAAATGCAAAGTACTGCATATGGGTAGCAGAAACCCTAGAGAAACGTACCAACTCTGTGGTAGATGGAGAATGAAAAAGAGAGGTGCACACTCAGGGAGGTGGAAAATGAAAAAGACCTGGGGGTAATTGTGCAGTCAGATATGAAGTTCTCTAAGCAGTGCTTAGAGAACTTCATGGAGTTTTGTCAATGATATATAGGAATTTTGCTAGCAGAGACAAGGAGGTGATTATCCTTTTGTATAAGGCAATGGTCAGGCTAAACCTTGAGTACTATATACAGGTATAGAGTTGCTAGAATGAGTACAGAGAAGGGTAACAAGATTGGTGAGAGGAACAAAGGGGTGTGATTATGAAGAAAGGCAATAAGTTCTGCAAGTTGCAGTATGTGGAAACTAGGCTCATGCGAGGTGATCTGATTGAGGCGTATAGGGCCTTGAATCGTTGGAGCAGGCTCAATGCTGATGGGATACTTCCACTTGCTCAGACTAAGAATCGGGGGGGGGGGGCATAGCCTCAAATTGAGGAAAGACAGTTGTAGAATAGATGTGCGGAAGTTTGGCTTTAGCCAACGGGTAGTTGATTGCTGGAACAGACTTCCATCTGTCGTTGCGGAAGTTGATAGCTTAAATAAATTTAAGGCTGAAATAGACAAACATTTTGAGTGACCAGATGGGTGAAATGGGAAGGGTTTTTTTTTTTGGTTGATGCTGTATACGCTTGCCTTCATATGCCTCAACTAATGCTAAATGCTAAAAAATCTAAAATATCCTTTTTCCCACTTTGAGCTTTGAAAATACAGCTGCATAATGTGCTTGTCTTTTCAGCTTTATGAAGTGAGCACACTCTTTTTTGTACTGTATGTGTCCATTAGGATGGCCTGTCTTTAGCCACTTTCTGTAAAGTCTTTGCTTTTTACAAAAGGCATATTTTGTCTGTGAATTAAACCAGTTATCCTTATGACCTCGATGCTCCTTCATGGACAATTTTTGTGAGATTGAGGGGCAGTAGCTAGAGGGCTTTCTGTGTGGACTTCGTATTTAATTCTTGCCATTTGTATTCTCAGAGATAGCATTAGCAAAGGCATATGATGCAAGAAAGCAAGATTATATAGAGTCAGCCAAAAAAAAAAAAAAAAAAACCCACCCTTATTTCACCCATCCACTCGTTCCAAATGTTTGTCAAGTACTGCCGTGAATCTATTTAAGCTAGTAACAGATGGAAGTTTGTTCCAGCAGTCAACCACCCGCTGGCTAAAGGCAAACTTCCACACATCTATCCTACAACTGTCTTTCCTCAATTTTAATTTATGCCCTCTCAGGTGATTATTCTGAGCAAGAGGAAGAATCCCATCAGCATTGAGCATGCTCAAACCATTCAAGGTTTATACACCTCAATCAGATCACCTCACAAGTGCATAGTCTCCAAACAGAGTAATTTGCAAAACTTAAGCCTTTCTTCGTAAGAGCAAATAAAAGTGAAAATGAAAACCTTTTGTTCCGTTCACTAATCTTGTTGCAATTCTCTGTACTCGTTCCAACATATCTATTGCCTTCTTAAAACGAGGCCTCCAGACCTGTATACAGTACTCAAGGTGTCGCCTGACCATCATTGTCTTATACAAGGGGATAATCGCCTCCTTATCACTGCTAGAAAAATTCCTGTATATCACTTACAAGACACCATGACCGTCTGCACTGCTCAGAAAACTTCATATCTGCCTGCACAATTACCCCGGGTCCTTTTCATTCTCCACCTCCCTGAGTGTAGTACCACAGAGTTGATATGTTACTCTGGGGTTACTGCTTCCCATATTATTATTATTATTATAATTAGCCATATGGTGCAAGGAAGCCTGAGGCTTTTGCTGCACCAGCCAAAAAAAAAAAAAAAAAAATTCTGAGTTACCCCTGAGAGAGAGAGAGAGAGGGGTGGGGTCAGAAATAGAAGGGACTCACCAAGAAAGAGAAGAATGATGATATCCAGCTGAGGACCCTGGGTATGCCAAGCCCATACTCACCAGATGTGAGCCCCTGGGGGTATAAGTAATACTTTACATTTGTTAATGTTAAACTTCATTTGCCACCTCTCAGCCCATCTGCTCAACTTTTCTAGATCCTGTTGCAGCAGCGTACTGTCATTAGTGTCATTAACAACCTTGCCAACCTTTGTATCGTCTGTAAACTTGGACATTAAGTCTGATATACCATCATCAATATCATTTAAAAATACAGAAAACAACAATGGACCCAACATTGAACCTTGAGGGTCTCCACTAATAACATTAGTCCACGAAGAGCAGTGCCCATTGATTACCCCTCTCTGTTTTCTCCCACTCAACTATCCCTTTATCCATAGCAGCAATTTTCCTCCAATGCCACACTGTTCTAATTTGTGCAGCAGTCTTTCATGTGCAACAGTATCAAAGGCCTTTCTAAGATGCAAATATATGATATCAAAATTATTCTTCGCATTCAGTTCTTTTGTGACTACATCATAGTATCCAATCAAATTGGTCAGACAAGACTTCCCCTTAACAAATCCATGCTGTGTCCGAGCTATAACTGAAATCTTGTCTAGATGATCCTGCATTGCTTCTTTAACCATTGCCTCCATTAATTTCCCCGGAACAGAAGTTAAACTAACAGGTTATTAGTTTAATACCTGTGTCTTCCTTTGATCCTCCTTTATAGATTGGGGTTACATTTGCACATCTCCAGTCCATGGGTACCTCCTCTGAGTCCAAGGAAGCTCTCATAATTATGGCTAAGGGTTTGCTTACTTCCTTTGCTGCCTCCTTTAATATAACTGGATAGATTCCATCCACCCCTGATGCCTTTCTTATGTTTACCTTCAACAATTTCTCCTCCACTTTGCTCTCAGTTATTACAAAATCACTTAGCTCCCTGTTCCAGAGTTCGATAAACTTCTGGGACTCCCCTCATTGAATAACTCCTCGTGTGAATGTAGATGCAAAATATTCATGTAGTTTCTTAGCAACCTAAGCAGAATTGTCAACAGTTGAACCATCGATATCAAGTGGACCAATCTGATTCATTCCTTTCCTTTCCTTCTAGAGTCTACATAAGTAAAGAACTCTTTGCTGTTTTTCTTTGCAACTTTGCCAAAGATTTCTCGTAATCTGTCTTCGTTTACCTAACCTCCTTAGTGACTTGGTAACAGACCAGCTTATATCTGTCATAGGCTTCTGTATCACCTGTTATTTTATATGTATCCCATGTATTTTTCTTCTCTGTCACATGTCTACTTAGTTCATCTGACATCCATTTAGGCTTAAATATTGAACAATATTTCTTAATTTATTTATTTTTGTTACACAGAGCATTAAAACTATGATAAATGAATTAGCTTTCGGCTGGGTGGCAGCCTTCATCAGATTAAAATACTTTGAATGGCAGTTAGAATAGAGATGCACTGCCAGGATGGTACGTGAGACACGTGGTTAATTGTTTGTTGATGTTTGTGGCTGTGACGTATGGTGGTGACGTGGCCAGCGTTTGTCTATGGACAGAATTACTGTTTCTGTGATGGGGTTAAGTTGACAACCACTGTTCCTGTTCAACGAGGTATCCGAGCATTTTATACTTAACGATTCCAACCAGGTGCGCCTTAGGTAATGGTGGGACTTGTCTACAACCACGACATCGCGGTGTGGGTCGATGCCGTGGTGGGTTGTCCAGACATGCTCGGCAATAGCTGAGTGTTCTACATCCGCCAAACGGATCGCCCTTTTATGTTCTGAGAGGCATTTCTCGAGACGACGACCAGTCTCTCCAAAGTAGCAGCTCGTGCAGTCACGGCAAGAGATGCGATAGACCACACCACTCTGTAGAAGGGTGGGGACAGGTGTTTTTATGTTGGAAAGGAGAGAACGCAGTTTCTTGCCTGGGAGTTGGATGCACTTCACCCCATGCGATCTTAGGATTCTACCGATCTGCTGTGACAGGTTGGGGTAGTATGGGATGAATGCCCTCGTGGAAGACTCATCACTGTTGGCGTTGCTGTTGGTCGTCACGTTGTCGCGTGCTTGTAGATCACATCTGTTAAGGACATCGATGGGGTAGCCACACCTCATAAGGTCTACTTTGACTCTGGTGATCTCTTTGCTCCTTTCATCTGCAGAGCTGGAGTGTGTCCAGGCGCGAGTTAGCAAGGTTCGGGCGGTTGAGAGGAGGTGGCCCCGTGTGTGTGCTGACTGGAAGTTGGTAAATTGGCCAGCTTATTGGTAAATAAGCCTATGTGTGCTGGCCAATTTACCAACTTCCAGTCAGCACACACACGGGGCCACCTCCTCTCAACCGCCCGAACCTTGCTAACTCGCGCCTGGACACACTCCAGCTCTGCAGATGAAAGGCGCAAAGAGATCACCAGAGTCAAAGTAGACCTTACGAGGTGTGGCTACCCCATTGATGTCCTTAACAGATGTGATCTACAAGCACGCGACAACGTGACGACCAACAGCAACGCCAACAGTGATGAGTCTTCCACGAGGGCATTCATCCCATACTACCCCAACCTGTCACAGCAGATCGGTAGAATCCTAAGATCGCATGGGGTGAAGTGCATCCAACTCCCAGGCAAGAAACTGCGTTCTCTCCTTTCCAACATAAAAACACCTGTCCCCACCCTTCTACAGAGTGGTGTGGTCTATCGCAACTTTTGCCGTGACTGCACGAGCTGCTACTTTGGAGAGACTGGTCGTCGTCTCGAGAAACGCCTCTCAGAACATAAAAGGGCGATCCGTTTGGCGGATGTAGAACACTCAGCTATTGCCGAGCATGTCTGGACAACCCACCACGACATCGACCCACACCGCGATGTCGTGGTTGTAGACAAGTCCCACCATTACCTAAGGCGCACCTGGTTGGAATCGTTAAGTATAAAATGCTCGGATACCTCGTTGAACAGGAACAGTGGTTGTCAACTTAACCCCATCACAGAAACAGTAATTCTGTCCATAGACAAACGCTGGCCACGTCACCACCATACGTCACAGCCACAAACATCAACAAACAATTAACCACGTGTCTCACGTACCATCCTGGCAGTGCATCTCTATTCTAACTGCCATTCAAAGTATTTTAATCTGATGAAGGCTGCCACCCAGCCGAAAGCTAATTCATTTATCATAGTTTTAATGCTCTGTGTAACAAAAATAAATAAATTATGAATCCAGAGCACGCAGGCATGTTTTATTATAATATTTCTTAGTTGGTATGAAAAGCCTAGTAGCTTCCAAGATTAATTCTTTGAATGCTTCCCATTTTGAATTTGCTGTTGGTAACATTATCAGTTGGTCTCACCGACTGATATAGATATAGAATTTAAATACTGTCTCAGAGCACCATAGTAACCTTTATTAAAGCAAACCCCAGGGGCTCACATCTGGTGAGTATGGGCTTGGCACACCTAGGGTCCTGAGCTGGATATCGTCATTCTTCTCTTTCTTGGTGATTCCCTTCTACTTTTGACTCTCTCTCTCTCTCTCTTTTGCTCAGGGTAACTCGGAGAATTTTTTTTTTTGGGCCTTGCACCATGTATCTAATAATAATAATAATAATAATAATAATAATAATAAAAACCCTTCCCTTTACTCTTGATGGTAGTTACCTCTTTGAGTAAATCCCACTTCAGCACACTGTGATCACTGCCACCTAGTGGTTTCTTTATCTGCAGATTCTTGATGCATGAAGAATCACTACTGATAATCAGATCAAGAGTATTACTCCCTCTAGTTGCCTCCCAAACATGCTGCTGTAGAAAACAATCATCCAATAAATCCACAAAAGCCTTGCTAGTGTGTGAGTGATGAAACCACAAATTCCAGTCATTATCCGGGTAATTAAATTCCCCCATTATAAGACTCTCTGATTTACTAGCCCACTCTATTTCTCTGTACAGTTTCTTATTATACTCATCAGAGTCATTAGGCCTATAACACACACCTACTCTCATTTTAACTTTCCCAGTGCTTATGTCACACCAAACTGACTCAACATTGCATTGTCCACCAACATCAGTTGGTGCACTTCCTTTGATTTTATGTTTCTTAACAAATAGCATAACTCCTCCTCCCCTCCTGTCCTTTCTGTACACATTGTACTCCCCAAATTCCAATTCTGTACTGCTTATGTCTGTGTGACACCATGTCTCTGATATCCCAACAATATCTGCCTTTGATGTCTTGACTAGCATTTCAAGCTCATTGAATTTATTAACTATAATCCTAGCATTGGTGTACATGCACCTGTTTCTACTCTTAGTTGACCTAACACAGCCCATATATTTACTTGTTCCACTATAACTCCCAGCAGTCCTGGAAATCCCCATTGCCTTGCTTTCCAGGCTGCTGCTCAACTACATTTCAATAGAAGCAGTGCAAGAATCACTTTCACCTCTGCCAGCGGCTACTGTTAATCTATCAGTCCGTGTACCCCCCCCCCCAAGCTAGCAGTTTTCCGACCCACCTAACTCTGTCTCGATAGCATCAGCAAATATTCTTGCATCCTTTCTATTTAAGTGTATCCCATCCCTTAGAAGCAGTCTCTCCTATAGAAGAGTTATTTGAGGATGATGTTAGGTTTGTTATATTTTACAGAAAAGGTCGTCCTGTGCATGCCATTAAAATTTCTGCTGTCCCTCTGATTGGCTGCAGAAACATTGAATGTGGTCTCTACAGCTATGGGAATTTGATCTGAGTTAAAGCAAAACAAATTGTTTGCTAATCTAGTCCTAAATGTATTGCAATAGACAACCTCCAACCATTGATTCCCTTTAGTTGCTGGAGTAACCAGCTGTTTTAGATTAAGTTGTGAAAGAGGATAGTCAAGATTTCTTTTTGCATTGGTATGTTTTGACTTGATTACAGACTATTTTATGTATACCCAGCTTCTGTATCACCTGATAATTTATATTCATTTTTCTTCTCTGCCACAGGTCTCATCAATTCATCTGACATCGATTTAGATGTAATCCTTGAACAGTATATATTTCTTAGTTGGTATGAAAAGCCTAGAACCTTCTATGATTATTTCATAGAATTTCAATTATATTTGAAAGTGTCTGCAATTCTGCAGACACTTTCAAACATTTTCACTAGCTTGCAACTTTTTCCCAATTTTGCTCTGTACTTGTTAAATCCATCCCCAGATCTCCTACTCGTAATATCATTAGTGCCAATGTGTATAACAATACCACCTTTTGTGCCCTTAAGTGATGATGATGATATCTGCTCTATAATGTCATATATTTTTTCCTCTGGCAGACATACCCTGGTCCTATTCCTCCTATCTTTTTTGCATAATATATTTCCTTTTTGAATAATGCATTTTATGTTTTTCCGACAGTAGAGTCACCGACAGTAGTTACCTCCTGTGGGACTAGCACATTTTCCCTTGGTGGTTAACGCTCTATTGCCTAATGTGCAAGTGCATGCTCTGGCATTGAGTTGGTCAGGGGAGAGCTTGATAGACCTCTAGGTTAATTCTTTTGAGAGCATTCACCCTGTTCTGCAAGCTCCCATAAATGCACATCAGAATGATGAGTTGATGCCTAATATCCTCATACTCTTTACTTTGACAACACACAAATGTATCCCCCTTGGCTGTGTCATGTCCTGTTTCAGAAAGGCCCACAAACATTTTACACATTGCACATTTTGTTAAGCCATGATTCATAGGAGAATTACCCCCTTAATTCTCCCCAAGCCACAGTACTCCTGCTACTTTGTGCCTGTTTCTTTGCTGCTCTATTCTGGGGCATGATTTCTATTTAAAAACAATATAATTGATTAACAATGAAAATTAATAATATTAATAAATTTAATTGATTAATTTACAATACTACACTGAGCTAATAGATTCCTGAATGCATAGATATATATTATGCTATCAAATTTACGTTATACCTTATGCCATCAAGTTCAAGTTATATGTTACGCTATATCATTAAGTTCACAGAATTTTAAATTCGTTATATCTTTACTAAAATTAGTTTAAAATTTTTTAAACAAAAAAATTATGCCAAACCATGTGATTAGAACCTTGGAGCCACTTATTTATCACAATTGAAATCCTAAAATTCCACTGCACTAGTAGAGATATTTGTTCCAAAACTGATACAAAAGCTCTACAAATAATAAGTCATAACTTACAAAATCTCTACCTAGATTTAAAAATAAGCTAACAAACATGACTAAAGCTAATAAACTATTTGTAAAACACAATTTATTATGTTAATTAATCAAAAAGATTTATAGGTCATTGGCATACCATTAATTATCTGGGGCATGTTTGGAGGAAAGACCTTGAGTATCTATCAGTCAGCACCTCATTGCAGATTCAACGAATCCATTTCTGACCATATATGCCCGTTTATGGTGACCATCTTCTCAAACCATCAAGGCTCCTTTTAATAAGACAGTAGTACCCTTGTGATGACACAGAGTACTGTTGACCGATGTCTTGTTGGCATCAGTTACCACACCTTCCAGCAGTTGCAGTTTCAGTATATCTAAACTGTTCTGTATACTAAAGGTGGTGCAGCACAACCTGGATACACCTAGTTTGGTGTTTATAATGCAAAGATATTCTAACAAGTGTTGAAAGTGTTTATTTCCAAGATATTAAAACTGATTAGAATGGCAAAACATTTCTATATTACAAATTTATGAAATAAAAATGTGACTGTAAAACAGGCTTTAAAGAGTACAAAACACATGTACCAATACTGACACAAATAGTGTTGTTTATTACATGAATCATACCAGTTACTCAGCTGTGAGTAACTAGTGTGGCAAAGTACATACCAGAGGTGTCAACACATCTGTTCCTGGAGGACTTCCTTGTCGTTTATGGATTGGTTAAACTGATATTATGGGAAATGCTACAAATCTGTTTACTTTTGCCCAGTTAACTGATATTATTTTAATTTATGTTAAGGTTGTTAGGAATTCCATAGCTGCCATATGTAGATACACCAAAAAATTTCCAGATCATTGATTATCAAATCATAAAACATTGAGGGATGACTTAGAGAAACATTTACTCTGGAACCATTATGAATAAACATTGGTATATGGAGATTTCAACAGACTGCAAATGTTGAAGAGCATATACTTTGTGCCATATTTATTTTTGTTATTTGTTCTAAATTTATTATTGTGTTGTAATTATTTCCTTCCACAAGTGCCAGAAGGCTTTCAGGTTACAAATGTTTCATCTGAAAGTGTAGGGAGGACCTTAAATAAACAGCAGTTATATCCATTTGACAGTACACCTGTACAAGAATTGTTGCCACAAGATATGAATAATCACAAAACCTTTTGTCACTGGCTTGTTTTGCAATATACATGAGATTTCTCGGATTCTCAGCCATGTTCTGGTTACTGAAGTAAAGCTACATGTGATTGTCAGTACTTATTATCAGCATACCTTTTCCTTTAATGTTTGGTGTAGTGTTCTTGGGGACATTTTTATTTGTCATTTTTTACCAGGATGGTTTTCAGGAATAGCATGCCTACATTTTCTGTGGATGAATTTGAGTTCTATTGGAAGCTCTTTAAAATTGACAGAGGATGTAGTTTATGCATGGTGATGCACTGGTTTACGTTACCCTGTGATGTGTCCTAAATTTTTAAATATGAAGTATGGTAACAACAGATTGATTGGAATGGCCCGTGCAATTGCACCATAATAACCAGACCTCACACCTGTAAATTACTTTGTGTGGGGTCACATGAATTTCATGGTTTATTGCACATGAATTACCATGCAAGACAAACTGAGAAATTTGCATTTTTGAAGCTAAAACTATTAAGACATACCAGGGAATTGTGGATTTGTTATTCCAAATGCTACATTTAACAAATTGGAAGTAAATTTGAACAGTTAATTTAGTTGTTTTCCTTCTATAGATTGATTACTTTTTGTGTTTTATAATTGATGAGTAGTGTTTATCTTGGAAATAAAGACTTTTGAGACATATGTCAATCAGAATTTTTTTATTCACAGAATATACCCCCACATTTATTGCATGCAATTTTGAAATCTCCGTATTATATCAAAATGGAAGTTTTAGTATTAGAGAAAAAGGAATGGTACTTAGGGGTATTCACTGAAAAGAAAATACTTTCTGCCTATACTGTAAGACAGGAATATATATTGTGGTATACCATTCTGGGAATCAGTGGGATGTAAATTGTGAAGGCTGTTAAAAGAGAAAAATATGTGAAATAAAAATAGTAAAGCCTAAAAAGGAACTTTCCTCAACCTTAAATAATCTAACAGTTTGGAGAGTGGAAAGATAAGAATTAGAAAATGAAAATGTAGAAGTGAAGCAGGTGTACATCTAGTTAGTTTGTACTCAGATAAATCTGATTTATAAAATCTTTCCCTTTTGTTGGACCAAGGAACAAGAAAGAAAGAAAGTAAGGCTTAAGGAAGAAGAAAGAGGCAGAAACAACAAAGTTAGTTGGGTGAAATCTGTAAAATTATGAAATTAAAAATCAGGAAAATAAACAATTAATTAAATATTATATTAATTAATCTATTTCAAAACTGATAAGATAACCACTGAGATATGGTTATAATGTATTAGCATTAGTAGAGACATATGATGAAAGAAAGCAAGCTTATACAGAATCAGCCAAAAAAAAAAAAAAACCTTCCCATTTCACCCCTCCATTTGTTTCAAATGCCTGTCCAGACAGCCTTAAATTTATTTAGGCTATCAACTTCCACAACAAAAGATGGAAGTCTGTTCCACCAATCAACTACCCACTGGCTAAAAGCAAATTTCTGCACATCTATTCTACAACTGTCTTTCCTCAATTTGAATCTGTGCCCCCTCAGGTTCTTACTCTGAGCAATAGGAAGAATCCCATCAGCATTCAGCTTGCTCAACCCATTGAAGGCCTTATACACCTCAATCAGATCACCTCACAGGTGCCTACTCTCCAGGTGCTGCAATTTGCAGAACTTAAGCCTTTCTTGATAAGAGAACCCCTTTGTTCCCCTCACCAATCTTGTTGGCCTTCTTTGTATGCTTTCTAGCAACTCTGCATCCTTCCTAAAATGAGGCCTCCAGACTTTAGACACAGTACTCTAGATGTGGCCTGACCTTTGTCTTGTACAACGGGATAAATCACCTCCCTGTCCCTGCTAGCAAAATTAGCATTAGCATTAGTAGAGGCATATGATGCAAGAAAGCAACCTTATTCAGCATCAGCCAAAAAAAAAAAAAAAAAACACACACACACCACTCCCATGTCACCCCTCCGTTCATTCGAAATACCTGTCCAGTTGAGCCTTAAATTTATTTAGGCTATCAACTTCAGCGACAAGTGACGGAAGTCGGTTCCACCAACCAACCACCCGCTGGCCAAAGGCAAATTTCCGCACATCTATCTGACATCCGTCCTTCCTCAATTTGAATTTATGCCCTCTGAGGTGATTATTTTGAGCAAGATGAAGAATCCCATTGGCATTGAGCATGCTCAAACCATTCAAAGCCTTATACACCTCTGTCAGATCACCTCGCCGGTGCCTAGTCTCCAGACTCTGTAATTTGCAAAACTTAAGCCTTTCTTCGTAAGAGCAACCCTTTGTTCCATTCACTAATCTTGTTGCCCTTCTCTGTACCCGTTCCAGCAGCTCTACATCCTTCTTGAAATGAGGCCTCCAGACCTGTATACAGTACTCAAGATGTAGCCTAACCATTGCCTTATACAAGGGAATAATCACCTCCTTATCCCTGCTAGAAAAATTCCTGTATATCATTGACAAGACACCATGAGCTACTCTTGCAGCTCGTCTGCACTGCTCAGAGAACTTCATATCTGCCTGCACAATTACCCCCAGGTCCTTTTCATTCTCCACCACTGTCAGTGTAGTACCGCAGAGTTGATATGTTGCTCTGGGGTTACTGTTTCCCATATGTAGTACTTTACATTTGTCAATGTTAAACTTCATTTGCCACCTCTCAGCCCATCTGTTCAACCTTTCCAGATCCTATTGCAGCAGCATAGCGTCAGTAGTGTCCTTAACAACCCTGCCAACCTTTGTATCATCTGCAAACTTGGACATTAAACTTGATATCCCATCATCAATATCATTCATAAACACCGAAAACAACAACGGACCCAACACTGAATCCTGAGGAACTCCACTAATAACATTAGTTCATGTTGAGCAGTGTCCATTGATTACCACTCTCTGTCTTCTGCCACTCAACCATCCCCTTATCCATAGCAGCAATTTGCCTCCAATGCCACACTGCTCCAATTTGTGCAGCAGTCTTCCATGTGCAACAGTATCAAAAGCCTTTCTAAGATCCAAATATATAATATCAAAGGTATTCCCTGCATCCAGTTCTTTTGTGACTACATCATGGTATCCAATCAAATTGGTCAGGCAAGACCTGCCCTTAACAAAACCATGCTGCGTCTGAGCTATAACTGAATTCTTGTCTAGATGATCCTGCAGTGCTTCTTTAACCAGTTCCTCCATTAATTTACCTGGAACAGAAGTTAAACTAACAGGTCTATAATTACTTGTGTCAGCCTTTGATCCTCCTTTGTGAATTGGGGTTACATTTGCACATCTCCAGTCTATGGGTACCTCCCCCGAGTCCAAAGAAGCTCTCATAACTATGGCTAGGGGTTTGCTTACTTCCTTTGCTGCCTCCTTTAATATAACTGGATAGATCCCATCCACCCCAGGTGCTTTTTTTATGTTTATCCTCAACAATCTCTCCTCCACTTTCCTCTCAGTTATTACAAAATCATACAGCTTACAGCCAATGTTTACTTTACCTACATCATTCTCCTTCCTGTATAACTCCTCATGCGTGAATGTAGATGCAAAATACTCGTTTAGATTGTTAGACACCTGAGCAGGATCCTCAACTATTGAACCATCAATATCCAGTGGACCAATCTGATTCATCCCTTTCCTTCTTGAGTTTAAATAGGTAAAGATCTCTTTTCTGTTTTTCTTTGCATCCTTTGCCAAGGATTTTTCGTAGCCTGCCTTTGCCTGCCTAATCTCCTTTGTGACTTGGTTACAGACCAACTTATATCTATCATAGGCTTCCATGTCACCCATTAATTTGTATGTATCCCATGCATTTTTCTTCTCTGCCACATGTCTCATTAGTTCATCTGACAACCATTTAGGCCTAAACCCTGAACAATATTTCTTAGTTGGTATGTAAAACCTGGTAGCCTCCAAGATTAGTTCCTTGAATGCTTCCCATTTTGAGTTTGCTGTTGGTAACATCATCAGTTGGTCCCACTGTATAGAATTTAAATACTGTCTCAGACCATCATAGTCACCTTTACGAAAACAAAAATCCCTTCCCTTTACCTCTGATGGTAGTTACCTCCTTGAGTAAATCCCACTTCAACACACTGTGATCACTGCCACCTAGTGGTTCATTTATCTGCAGATTCTTAATGCATGAAGAATCACTACTGATAATCAGATCAAGAGTATTGCTCCCTCTTGTTGCCTCACGAACATGCTGATGTAGAAAACAATCATCCAATAAATCCACAAAAGACTCTCTGATTTACTGGCCCACTCTATTTCCCTGTACAATATCTTATTATACTCATCAGAGTCATTAGGCCTATAGCACACTCCTACTTTCAATTTTGATTTCCCTATGCTTATGTCACACCAAACTGACTCGACACTGCCCTGTCCATCGATGTCGACTGGCTTCACTTCCTTGGACTTTATGTGTTTCTTAACTAATAGCATAACCCCTCCTCCCCTCCTGTCCTGTCTATCCTTTCTATACACATTGTATTCCCCAAATTCCAGTTCCGCATTCCTTATATCTGTGTGACACCACGTCTCTGATATCCCAACAATATCTGCCTTTGATGTTTTGAGCAATACCTCAAATTCATCAAATTTATTTACCAAACTCCTAGCATTGGTGTACACGCAGGTATACATGCACCTGTTTCTATTCTTAGCTACCCTAACACAACCCATGTGTTTACTTAAACCGCAATGACTCCCAGCAGTCTCTGAAATATCCTGCATCTTGTTTTTCAGGCTTCTGCTCATTTCAATAGAAGCAGTGCAAGAATCACTTCCACCTCTGCCAGTGGCTACTGTTAATCTATTAGTCCTTGTATCCCCCCCAACTAGCAGTTTTCCGACCCACCTAACACTGCCTTGACAGCATCAGCAAAAATTCTTGCACCCTTTCTATTTAAGTGTAACCCATCCCTGTAGAAGCAGTCTCTCCTGTTAACAAGATTTCTATATAACATTGACAAGACTCCATGACCTGCCCTGGCAGCCCCTCTGCACTGTTCAGCGAACATCATATTTGACTGCACAATTATCCCCAAGGTCTTTTTCACTTTCCACTTCCCTGAGTGTAGTACCACACAGTTGGTATATTTCTCTATGGTTATTGCTACCCATATGCAGTACTTTGCATTTGTCAATGTTAAACTTCAGTTGTTACTTTTCAGCCCATTTGCCCAACTATCTAAATCCAGGTGGAGTAGTATACTGTCTTTACTGTCGTTAACAACCCTGCCAACCTTTGTATGATCTGAAACTTGGACATTAAACCTGATATACCTTCATCAATATCATTAATAAATATACAAAACAACAATGGGCCCAACATCGAACCCTGGGGGACTCCACTAATAACATTTGTCCATGAAGAGCAGTGTCCATTGATTACCACTCTCTGTCGTCTCTCACTCAACCATCCCTTTATCCATTGCAGCAACTTACCCTTAATTCCATACCTCTCCAATTTGTACAACAGTTTCCATGTGCAACAGTATCAAAAGCTTTCCTGAAATCCAAGTATATGATATCAAAATTATTTTTGGCATTCAGTTCCTTTGTGACCACATCATAGTATCCAATCAAATTGGTCAGACAAGACCTCCCTTTAACAAACCCATGCTATGTCTTAACTATTACTGCAGTTTTGTCTAGATGATCCTGCAATGCTTCTTTAACCAGTGATTTCATGTATATATTAAGTGCAATAGCATCATTAATACACAGCCATTTCTGAATGAACATATTTATAAAGCAGCATCGTTTTAAGTTATATCTCATATTGTGAATATCTTCACAATGAGTTGCCATGATATTGCACTATGAATCAGTAATGCTTCACCTAAGGAGAAGACTAATATTACTTATTCTCAGATAGGTACCACCATCCAGACAGCCCCATTTGAAATATGGTATGGGATGATGATTCTCAGTCATCCTCACACTGTCCCTATTAGACTAAGAAAGTAGTGAGGATGTAGGAAAGTGATAGTAGGAGAGGTAGAGGAAGAAGCTGCCGAAGAAGAAGGAAAGGGACAGTTGTTTCTTCATCTCTCTCTCTCTCTCACCAGGTGTTATATTTTCCTCGAAACAGCAGCGCCCTCCCCAAAGGGTGAGGCTATTGCTGCTCATTCGAGGAAGCTCAGCAGCCATAAGGCCCCTCGGACGGCACGTTTCAGGGCTGCTTGGCCCCTCCTCAGTGGGGCAGGTAGCCATTGTTTCTTTTTATAAAAAAAAAAAAAAAAAAAAAATCCCAATTTACACCATCAAGTCTTCTTTGTGCTCATTATAATGACCTTATTTCCCAATAGGGCTAATCTCACTCAGAAACATTCCATGGAGGACCCAGCTCATGTGACTGCCTGCTCTGCAGGCAGCCACCTGGAGTTGGCTTGCCCTACATGAGTTCTCAAGTCCTCCACCTCTTTCACTCTTCTATCTTTACAAGCAGCTCTATTTTAACAGTAGGCTGCCGAATTGTCGGGAGAGGGACCATTTGCTGCAGCCAGCTTGGTCCATATCCCTTTTAGCCTAAACTAAGTAAATCACTGCCTCCCAGTCCCTAGCTTTACCACCTAAGCTGCACATGGACCTTATTGTTTACTAGCTGGCAAAGTGGTATAGGGTAGCACCACTGTTTTAGGAATTTCTGGTCTCCCAATTGAAGTAATTCCAACACCGGAAACCTTCTAATTGCAGCATGCATGGATTGGATAGCGTATTTATATACCTCTATATATATTCCTTCTATTTTCCTTTTCCTGATTTTCCATGCTTGGTATTTTCCCTCATTTATTACAAACATCAGGTTGTCTGTAACTCTGGAGACAGGTCCCGGAAACTGCAGAAATAGCACCTGATCCCTTGTTAGTCTCAGTACATTCATAATCTTAAGAACCTTCTTCTAAACGGTCCTTGAGGTTGTCACAGACATTCTCTCAGATATGCCAGACAAGCTGTACTTGCTACCTGGGAGTCTAAAACGCTGATGGAACTGATATTCGGGTGACACTCAAGTCAAGTGGACCCAATTTTGGCGAAGCCCGGATGGTCTGTGACAGCCAAATCCTCTGCTTGCCCCTTCACGATGGTGGAACTGTTAGTAATCCTGGGTATAACCTCCATGCACAAGTATATGGTAGGTGACCACCCAGGTGTGAACCAACGTAAACAGGGGTCGAGGTGTGGTGCCGAAACAACATGGAGGAACGCTGCCCCTCTATGTTTCCAGGAAGTACTAGGTGGTAGATGACTCTCATCAACTGGTGAAATACCACCACTTTGCTTATTGGAGGCTTGAAGTGGTGGAACCCATGTTTAGTCTCTAGAGCTAAGTTCCGATCAACCCTGCCCTATCTCTTCCATTATGCAGTATGATTGATGACTTTTGAGGTCATGGCAAGATCCAATATTCCTTACATTTCGAGGGTACAGCTCTAAAACGGTGTTCGCAGGCCGGCCGCTAGTTAGCACACCGGACCGAACCTATTGGTAACTCTCTAGGAGGCTTCCGGATCAGCTAGTGTATAATATTGCTACCTCTGCTCTGCCAGATAGTGACTGGAGGGAGTCCGAGTAGTGTGTATGCAGGGAGCATTGTAGAGGCCATGTTATGTCAAGGATCTGGGTATATTCTTACCACGTGTACGCCATACACAAAAATTTCATTACTTCATACAGCATGTCCCACCCACTTTTTCTTATTATTGAATACACCATGAATTGTCAAACTAATAGAGTAAGCTTATCTGCGAAAAGATCTAAACCTCCCAAGCACTTCCTAATTCATTTCACAAATATACGTGGTCTCAATTCTAATCTTAACGATGTCCATTTCCACTTGCAGTCTGCCAAACCCCATGTACTTTTTCTGACAGAATCTCAGTTATCAGTTGATTCAACTAGTGTTCATCTCAGATGCCCAAATTATTCGCTGTATGATTCCTTTCGCCTCAAAGGTGGTACTTGTGCATATGTCCGTTCTGATATTCCCTGTCAGAGACTTGGTAATTTAGAATCTCCTCTCTTTGATCTTCTCTGGCTTAAAATCTCTCTACCTCATTGTGTCAAATTCATCTGTTGTTTCTACCGTTCTCACAAATCCACTAATCACTTGGAGCTCTTTGACTTCCTCTCTTTTGCAACTTGACTTTCTCCAGTCCAACTTTCCTAACAGTGAGGTAATTTTTCTTGGTGATTTTAATGTTCACAACTCCAGCTGGCTTCCATTTTCTAGTCACACCGACCCAGCAGGTCGGGATGCTGAGGCTTTTGCAATTACTAATGACCTTGCACAGATTGTTCATTTACCTACAAGAATACCGGACAATCCTAATCATACAGCCAATACGCTTGATCTTTTTCTCACACACAACCCTTCTAAGTACACAGTTGAAGTGAGAGGTCCTTTAGGCACTGCAGATCACAACTTGGTGATTGTCTCTTCTCCAATGGAACCTTTATCTCATGGCTATTCCCAACCTCGTGTTGTTTGGCATTACAAGAATGCAAAATGGGATGACCTGCGAGACTTCTTTTCTTCTTTTCCTTGGTCGGATTACTGTTTCAAAACTCCTGATGTCAACGTTTGCTCAGATTGTGTCAGTGAAATTATTCTTGCAGGAATGGAATCCTTTATCCCCCACACCACTTTATAATCTCGTCCTTTATCTAAACCTTGGTTTTTCCAATAAATGTGCTAAGGCTGTTCAAGAGAAGAATGTTGCATATCGTAATTGGTTTGTTTCTAATTCTTGAGTTTCATTTTCTGCCTACACCGAAGCTCGCAACAATTGTAAAGCAGTTATTAATCAGTCCAAACTAGAGTTTGAACAGGCTAAGAGTAGAAAACTTGCTTCTTGCCCTAATGGTAGCTGAGCATTCTGGTCTCTTGCCAAAGCTATTGGCCGCAACTTTTGCCCATCTCTGCTCCCACCTCTGTCCAAACCAGATGGTTCTGTTGTCACTTCAGCCAAGGAGAAAGCTGACCTGCTAGCATTCCATTTTTCTTCCAGCTCATGAATTAATGATCTTGGTAAAACACCTCCCACCATTCCCAACACGCTCCATTCAATGCCTCCTGTGGTCTTCTGTCAAAAGGATATCAGAAGGATTTTGATGAATCTTGATGCTAAGAAAGCTCCAGGTCCTGATGGTATTTCTCCACTTGTTCTCAAAACCTGTGCTCCTGAACTTACTCTTATTCTTTGCCGCCTTTTTTCACTTTCTTATTCCAAAGGTGTTTTTCATTCTGCTTGGAAATTTGTTCATATCCAGCCAGTTCCTAAAAAGGGTGACAAATCCCTCCCATCCAATTATCGTCCCATTGCAATTACTTCTACTCTTTCTAAAGTAATGGAGAAATCAATTAACCTCCAACTCTTAAACTACCTAGAAACCTTCCATCTGATCAACGATTGCCAGTATGGATTCCATCAGTGTCGATCCACTGGTGATATTCTGGCTTACGTTAACCATTTATGGACTAATTCAATGGAAAGGTTTGGTGAAACACAAGTAGTTGCTCTTGACATCTCAAATGCTTTTGATCGTGTTTGGCATAAAGGTCTTCTAAACAAGCTTCCATCTTATGGTTTGCCAACTGTTTTTAGTAATTGGTTATCCAGTTTTCTCTCTGATTGCTCACTGAGGGTGATGGTAGATGGCTCTCTGTCTTCTAACTTCTCCACTAATGCCGGTGTCCCCCAAGGTTCAGTTCTTTCCCTCACTCTTTTCCTCTTGTATATTAATGACCTTCTTCCATTGACTGGAAATCCTATCCTTAGTTTTGCCGATGATAGCACATTGCATTCCACTTCCCATTTTGAGAAACCTTGTCTTGCTCAATCAGCTTCAACTTTTCGAAAATCTGCTACCAATTCCTTAAAGCCGATCTTCAGGTAATTCTCCAGTGGGGCAAAGACAACTAAGTTGATTTCAACCATTCTAAAACTCAGTCTTGTCTTATATCTAAAAAAAAGGATTCTTCTGCTCCTATGCTTATCTTTAGTGACACTCCGATTTCTAGGCAAAATGATATATCTCTTTTGGGGATTACCCTGACTTCTAATCTCTCTCTCTCTCTCTTGGCACAAACACATTACAAATATTGCTTCCTCTGCATCTAAAAAACTTGGTTTTCTCTTTTGCTCTCGGCGTTACTTTTCTTCCAAACAGCTTCTCACTCTGTATAAATCGCAAATCCGCCCTGCCATGGAATATTGTTCCCACATCTGGGGTGGTGCCCCCAAAACCTCTCTCAGGCTTCTTGATTCCATTCAGAAGAGGGCAGTTAGGTTAATTAATGATTTATCTCTAACAGAGTCTCTCCACTCGCTTTCTCATAGACGTACTGTTTGTGCTGCATGCCTCTTCTACAGATACTTCCATGGGCACTGTTCTTCTGAATTGGCCTCTACAATTCCCGCTCCCTCTTTCAAAACAGTCCGAACACGTGCCGCCACCAGCCAACATCATTTACTGTCCAACTTCAAGCCCACAGAACCAACTTTTCATCTTCCTCATTTATTCATTCAATTGCCGTTTTCTGGAAGAACCTTCCTTCATACGTATTTCCTGAAAATTACAATCTACAGAAGTTCAAGTCCAATGTCAACAAATGTCTTCTTTCGTCTTCTCAACCTCTAACTCAAGCATGGCACTAAGTAGTATAGGTTCTAATACCTCTTGTGTTTGGGGTTCACATAAAAAAAAAAAAATGTATTTTATAACTGTACAGGAAAAGAATGCATGGTCTACTGTTTCCCGTGCTTTACAATATTGACACTCAATATTTGAGAATCCCCGGAACTTAGCCTTGTTCACTTCTATCGGCAAGTGCCTGTGAATTACCATCCAAACTAAGTCACTTCTTAACCCATACCCTATATGTTTATGAAGATTTTTAAACATCTGGGTTTTATCTAGGCTGTGCCATGCTTGGGCATTTGGTACTGGTTGTGTGTATAAGTCAAACAATCTCCAGAATTATCAAGATTATCAAGATAACAGATTATCAAATACCTCCAGAAACTATCGGCTGAAGGCCGATAGTTTCTGGAGATATTTGATAATCTGCTTGTAGAAGAGTGGTATTATTTCTGCTGTAGGGCCTGTATATTCCACTCCCAGCAACTTTGTGAACCTTCCCATGTGGTATTTTATTAGGGTGGAAGCTACATGCGTGCTTCATAAAGCCGTTCGGACACGCTTCATTACATATGCCCACCGTAGCCACTTTAATTGTGGTATTTCATAGCCATCATGGGCCTTTCTGCAATGCAGTCTTTGCTGCATCACCTCTTGTTGCCTGTTATTCCAGAAGAACTTAAATAGTCTCCTATGTAGCCTTTTCTGTGTGATATATTTGAAAGTAATGACCATCACTATATTCATCACTATTGGGATGAGGATCATCCATATGATTATTGCTCTTCTAGAAAACGACAATAGGCCTAGGTTCCACTGGCCAATTATTTCCTCCCAGGAACTCAATAGTTGTCGGGTTGTTATTTTTGGTCATCCTACAAAGGGTACTCCTAAGATGGTGATAGGCTCCACTGAGAAGGAGAGGCCTATTGGTAGTTGTAGTGGAGCATTCTTTCCCCATTGTTGGCATTTTGTTTTGTGTTTGTTAAGACATAAACCACTAGGCAGGCTAAAGTAGCTGAACAGGTCCAGCGCATTCGGCAAAGAACTGCAATCAGACGGTTAAAATGACATCATCTGCATGGGCTATATATTTGCAGTCGGGATTTGATCCAGGGAGATGAACTCCTTTGATATTACTAGAGTTGTCTAATTGCTTAAGTGCAGGCTCCAATGGCATTGCAAAGAGAGCAGGGCTTAGTGGGCAACCCTGTCTCACCCCCCTCTCCAATTTTATTTTGTCCGAACTATATCTGTTGATTACTAGAGTGGTGCTTGCTCCTTTGTATAAGCTGATGATGGCTGCACTAAGCTGTGAACCCACCTGTGCAGTAGACAGCAGATTTTGAAGATAATTATGAGAGAGTTTATCAAAAGCTTTCTCTAGGTCCAGCACCGCTAGAACTATTCTGTAACCTTTCCACTGACAGTATGAGTGAAGGTCTCTTAAGAAAACCAGATTTGCTCCCATAGCTCTGCCTGGCACCTCATATGTCTGATTTGCCCCTATAATGGATCCCAGGTATCTTTTGAGATGATTGTTCAATATTTTGGCATATAGTTTATAGTCTGAATTGAGTAGTGGGATTGGCCTCCAGTCTCCCACCTCTTTGCCCATTCTCCCATGCTTCCTTAGAAATACTGTCTGGGCCTCCAGAAAGCTTTCCGGGACTTGACCGGCCATAAAGAAGACAGACAAGATTGCAGCCAAAACTGGCCCAATCTTCTCCCAGCCTTTCTTGTAAAACTCTGTTGTTAGTCCATCTGGACCTGGCACTTTGTCTGCTTTCATTTCTCCCAAGGCTGCGGTGATTTCTTTCAAAGAGATTGGCTGGTTGTGTTCCTGCCGATGAGCTGCAGAGAACCGTGACATCTCCCAACTTGTTGGCAGCTCTGACCCTTGAAATGCTGCATACATCTGTTTGTATGTTTCATTAAAGTACTCCATGATATCTTTGGTAGTAATGTATTGACGCAATCCCACTTGAATCTGTTGTATAGGGCTGCTGCTCGTTTGTGTCCTATTGTACTGATCAGAAATGAACCCTGCCATTTTGTCAACAAGCCTGTACCGCAGTCGCATTTGGAGTGCTCTATTCTCTGCCTGTGTTTCCAGATGTGATTGTATTTCTTTTTGCACCTGTTGCACCCCGATTTCATCATGACAATAACCTAGCAATCGCCTTACTTCATATAGATGTCTTAGCTCTTTTTTCCCTTCCACCCCTCTTTCCTTTGCTGATTTTTGGAATGCTGTTTTTACTGCCTGCTTAAGGTTTGCCCACTCTTTCCATGTCCAATGTTCAAGCTGCATCAACTCATGTATTAGACCCTCAATGTTATGCCAATCGTCCTGTAAGTGAGCCGAATTTAGGCGCCAGATACCTCTGCAACAATCTATTGTTGTGCCTAGCGGGAGGTTCATTATTAACAGTTTGTGATCTGTGACAGGGTGTGTCTCTGAAATATTAACATGCCTAACTCTGGTTGCTTTGTTTGCCATATTTCTTGGTGCATATATGCAATCTATTCTTGTACCTACTGTACCCTTACTCCACGTTGCACCATGTGCTGTGGGATTATGCCAGCGCCATACATCTATTAGGTCATATTTTAGGCAAATGTCATTCAGCTCCAGAGCACCCCTTGTCCCCCTTGTTGGATCCCCCGTGCCAATCTTGTCCTTGACTGGATCTAGGACACAGTTCCAGTCACCCCCAAGGATACTCCAGCATGTGCCCATCATGAATGGACGCAAGTTATTGATTAACCATATCCGTTCTAGAGCATCATTTGGTGCGTACACATTATCAACCGTATTGTATGTGAATCTAGTTTCCAGTCTACACAGACAACCCTGCCCTCTACATCTCTTTGAAGATTACTAAATCTGCCTAAAATGGGTGGTAGGATTATAATGCCGACCCCCCTGGCATTCCTTGTGCCAAAGCTCCAGAAGCTTAAGCATTTAAATCTATTTTGAAATTTTTGTACTTGTATTTGAAATTTGAAATTTTGTACGTTAATAATGTCATTCTCCAAATATGATGCTGTGTGCATCCTTGGGAGAAGCCCTGAACATTTAAGGTGCCAATAGTTATCATGTGTATCGATAGTGGGTCCACCAAGGGGTTTCACCTATTTTGTTTGGGATATACTAAGGCCATATAGGGTCTTGCCAAGCTCTTGTTCTTGCCCCGCGATCCATTTGATTCAGGAGTTGCTTAATTGCTGTGTGATTCCTAAAAGGGTTTGTCCTACCAAATTCCCAAAAAAAAATATCCCTCTACATAAATTGTATTCTCTCTATTCTTTTTCCTTCTCCGGTTTGTTCTAATATTATTCTGGATTTCCCCAGATTTTGCTCCCATTCTGTTAGCTTTTCCCCAGCTTTTCCTGTCCTAGTGGTACCTATTTTATTAAATGCTGTACACCCGTTAGCTTTTCCCTTCCTTCCCCTAATGGCCCTTCTACTTCAGAATCCTCTGAACTCGACTCGTCCAGAACTTCTGCGATGATGTTATCTGTGGTTTGCTTCTTCCTTTTTTCTCTTCCTCTCACATGTTCTTGCTCTCCATTTTCTCCCCTCTTCTGCCCTCTTGCTGTTTTCATTAGTGTAGGGGTGACTTGTTTTATATCTGTAACCCCATTCTCCTCCTCTATTTCCGTTATTACTTTCGCTGGTTCTATCGATGGACTTTTTTTTCCCCTCCTCCCTGTGGCTTTAAAATAATCATGTTTTCCCCTTTCGAGCTTATTTCACTACCCTTTTCCTCCTCTCCTCTGATAGCGTCTGCATACTACCTCACTGAGCAGCTGCCTGCTTTGTGGTTTGTTTCCCCAGATTTGCTGCATGGTTTTGAGCAGTCGCTGCTGATGTGCCCAACTTCTCTACAGTTAAAGCATCGCCCACTCGTACAATTCGCTCCTAGATGGTCCGAGCTGCCGCATTTCAAACATTTTCTCCCCCCCCCCCAGTTCAAAACTAGCCGGTTTTCCATAACATATATGATATTGGGCACTGGCTTCCTCATTTCTATCTGCACCGTAACTTTGCCCGTGTATAACTCTGGGGAACCCTCACATGCATGCATCTCTATTCGCGTAACTTTTCCATATGCGTCTAATGCACTTTTCAAATATGTGTTTGGCATCTCAATTGGATAACGTTCTATGGTTATGTATTTTCTAATGCAGCCTACCAAATGGGTGTGTACCATTTGGTTTTCAAAAGGAAAACCTCTCAATAATATGTCCCTGGTCGCGCAGTCCTTGCACACTACTTGATATTTCCTTACGGGCAGCAGAGTAAACCCCCTGTAATCTCGATAGGTTCACACATTTCGCTAATCCCTCTATTACCTGCCGCGGTTCATACTCCGTGTCCAGAGTGAACTCCAGGGTTCTTTCACATATGTAGAAACTCGTCTTTAACACAAAAAAAAAAAAAAAAACCAGCCAACACAGAGTGCCCACAGGCACTTAATCCCACCCTGAGAACTTTATCAGAGTCAGTAAAAAGAAAAACCTTAATATCAGAACTTACGGTCTTCCCTCTTTTCAAAGTAGTATCTGCCGAAATAGCTCTGTTTGAAAGTCTGTTGGCCCTTCTTCAGTGGGTGGGTAGGTGCCGTCTGGGTGGTGGTACCTATCTGAGAATAAATAACATTAGTCTTCTCCTTAGGTGAAGCGTTACTTATTCGTAGTGCAATATCATGGCAACTCATTGTGAAGGTATTCACAATATGAGATATAACTTAAAACGATACCGCTTTATAAATATTCTGTTTATTCAGAAATGGCTGTGTATTAATGATGCTCTTAATATATACATAGTCTAAATTTGCTCGCAGCTTGAGGCTTTAGCCCTAAATTCATTTTAGTCTAAATACATCATACACCATCAGGCATCTCTCATATTGTGGAGTTATACAGTAATATCCAGACTTACGCGAACTCAGAGTTACGCGGTTCTTGATTTTATCATTTGGCAACACTGCCGCCCACTATCTTCAAGGTCATTTTTCATATGCTATCGATATATGGTGCGACGGCAGAGAGTGAGAGCGAAAGATGAACAAAATTCAACTTTGCTGCCGCATGAGCTGCACACATATACAAGAATTTGTATTCCAACTGTCATATTTATATGTGTGCGTTTGAATTCGTGCTCAACTTTTGTTGGAAATTACATCGTGAGATGTAAATAGTGAGATATCTGTTAAAGACTTTTGGAAACAATTCAATGTGTTTTAGATGCCGTAAGATTCATTGAAGAACCTTGGGATGAAATTCACAAAAAAATATTGAATGGTGTCTGGAAGAAATTTTGTCCATTTTTTTTCAAAAACGAGACTAAAACAATGCCAGAAACTGATCATTGATCATGTCGCTCATGTGATAGAAGAAGTTGTTAATCTTGCCAGGCAATTAGATTTGGAAGTCAATGGTGATGATGTCAACGAGCTGTTGTATTCACATAGTCAGTAGCTGACAATGAATGAGCTCATAGAGATGCGTGATCAAAACGTCACTGAAGTATCCGACACTTCAGACCCAGTTCCACCAGAAAAGCACATGATAATTGCAAGCTTGACAGGTCTCAGCTCAATTGAAAAGGGCTTAAAAATTTTAGAAAACAGACTCCAGTGAAGAACACGTTATAGCTACAAAGGAAGGAATAAAAAAATTATTAGCTTGCTACGAAGAAATTCTGCTTGAAAAAAAGAAGGTGCTGTGTCATCAGACGAATTTGTTAGATTTTATGAAGACATCGACATCGAAATAACTTTTTTACATAACTCATTTGTTTTTAATACACATTTTGTATTAATGTGTATAAAGAACTGCAATTTTATTAAATATTTTTCTTCTAAACTAGTGTTTTTGTTAGTCCTTGGACCCAATTAAACAAAATTTGTATGTATTTATATGCAAAGTTGTACCCCGACTTTACACAAATTCAATTTAAGTGAGATTTTCATCGGACCCACCTATCGCGTAATAACTTCGGGATATTACTGTACTTCATAACTGTTGCATCACTTGGGTACCTACTCACTGAAGAAGGGCCAAATAGCCCTGAAATGATGCCATCTGGGTGGTGGTACCTATCTGAGAATAAGTAACATTAGTCTTCTCCTTAGGTGAATCGTTACTTATTTGCAGTGCAATATCATGGCAATTCGTTGTGAAGGTATTCACAATATGAGCCTTGAATGGCTCAAACCATTCAAAAGTCTTGAATGGTTTGAGCATGCTAAATGCTGATGGGATTCTGCCTCTTGCTCAGAATAATCACCTGAGAGGGCATAAATTCAAATTGAGGAAAGACAGATGTAGGATAGATGTGTGGAAATTTGCCTTTAGCCAGCGGGTAGTTGGTTGGTGCAACAGACTTCCATCCCTTGTTGTGGAAGTTGATAGCCCAAATAAATTTAAGACTCAGCTGGACAGGTATTTCGAACGAATGGAGGGGTGAAGTGGAAGTTTTTTTTTTTTTTTTTGGCTGATGCTGCATAAGCTTGTTTTCTTGCATTATATGCCTCTACTAATGCTAATGCTAATGCTAATGAGATATAACTTAAAACGGTGCCGCTTTATAAATATTCTGTTTATTCAGAAATGGCTGTGTATTAATGATGCTATTGCACTTAATATATACATAGTCTAAATTTGCTCGTAGCTTGAGGCTTTAGCCCTAAATGCATCCTAGACCAGTGATTTCATTATTTTCCCCAGAACAAACAGGTCAAACAAGTTAAACTAATAGGTCTATAGTTACCCGTGTCACCTTTTGAACCCGCTTTGTGCATTGATGATACATTTGCACACCTCCAGTCCATGAGGATCTCCCTAGACCAAGGAAGCTCTGCTCTCATAATTATGACGAAGGGTTTGCTTACTTCCTTTTCTGCCTCCTTTAATATAACTGGATAGATCTCAACCACCCCAGATGCCTTTTTTTATGTTTAACTTCAACAATTTCTCCTCCACTTTGCTCTCAGTTATTACAAAATCACTTAGCTTCCTGTTAGAGTTTGATAAACCTCTGGCACTCCCCTCATTGAATAACTTCTCATGTGTGAATGTAGATGCAAAATACTCATTCAGTTTATCAGCTACCTGATCATGATCATCAATAGTCAACCTATCTATGTTAAGTCCAATCTGATTCATCCTTTTCCTTCTAGAGTTTACATAAGTAAAGAACTCTTTGCTGTTTTTCTTTGCACCCTTTGCCAAAGATTTCTTGTAATCTACCTTTGCCTGCCAAACCTCCTTTGTGACGTGATTACAGACTAGTTTATATCTGCCATAGGCTTCTGTGTCACCTGATACTTTATATGCATTCCATACATTTTTCTTCTCTGTCAAAAGTCTCATTAGTTCATCTGACATCTATTTAGGCCTAAACCTTGAACAATATTTCTTAGCTGGAATGAAAAGCATTTAAATTTTCCCATTTAGATTTCAACGTTGGTAACATCATTAGTTGATCCCATTGTACAGAATTTAAAAACTCTGAGACTTCTATAGTCCCCTTTATGAAAGCAAAAGCCCTTCCCTCTAGCCTTGATAATAGTTACATTCGTAAGTAATTCCCACATCAGTACATTGTGAATACTGTCACCCAGCGGTTCCATTATCTGCAAATTCTTAATGCATGAATAATCACTGCTGATAATCAGAACAAGGGTATTACTCCCTCTGGTTGTCTCTCGAACATGTTGCTGCTGAAAAAAACAGTCATCCAATAAATCCACAAAAGGCTTGCTAGTGTGCAAGTGACCAATCAACAAGTTCCAGTCAATATCTGGAAAGTTAAAATTCCCCATTATAAGACATTCTGATTGACTGGACCACTCTTATTTCTCTGCAGAAATGCTCATTATACTCATCAGATTCATTAGGCCTATAATGACTACTCCCATTATACTCACCTACTCTCATTTTTCCTTTCCCAGTGCTTATGTCACACCAAACAGACTCAACATTGCATTGTCCACGAACATCAATTAGATGCAATTCCTTAGATTTTGTGTGTTTCTTAACTAACAGCATAATCCCTCCTCCTTTCTTGTCCTGTCTATCCTTTCTGTACACATTGTATTCCCAAAATTCCAGTTCTGCACTGCTTATGTCTGTGTGACACCATGTCTGATATCCCAACAATATCTGCCTTTGATGTCTTGACTAGCACCTAAAGCTCATCAAATTTATTAACTATATTCCTAGCACTGGTGTACATGCAAGTATACATGCACCTGTTTCTACTCTTAGTTACCCTAACACAGCCCATGTATTTATTTGTTCTACTATGACTCCCAGCAGTCCTGGAAATCTCCATTGCCTTGGTTTACAGGCTGCTGCTCATTCTAATAGAAGTAGTGCAAGAATCACTTTTGCCTATGCCTGTGGGCACTGTTAACCTTTAATCTGTGTATCTCCCCCAGCTAGCAGTTTTCTGAACCACCTAACACTGCTTCAATAGCATCAGCAAATATTCTTGCACCATTTCAATTTAAGTGTACCCCATCCCTGTAGAAGCAGTCTCTCCTGTCAATAAGCACAGACCAGGCTGAAAAAAATTCTACCCCTTGAGCCTTTCACAATCTCTCCAGGGCCGAATTGATCTACAAGGCTCTCATCATATACTCCCTCCTATCATGTCTGGCAGAATTGCAGACACTTTCACATTCAAACCTAACTCGCGACTGTTTTTCCACATTAACCTATACTTGTTGAGTAAATCTGCAGATCTCTTACTCTTAATCTTCTTAGTTCCAACATGTACAACAATATCACTTCTTGTGCCCTTAAAAGATGATATCTGCTCTACAACATCATAAAATTTTACCCCTGGCAGACATACCCTGGTCCTGTTCCACCTATCCTTCTTGCATAGTATATTCCTTGTCTTCCTAACAATAGAGTTACCATTTTCATTAATTTTCATCTCAAAGAAATATGGAAATGTATTGCATCAACAAAATAATATAATTTTGTTTCAAGATAATTATCTGTGTAAGTCAGAAAAATGTGAGCAGACTTTGCAAGATAATAATGATAACAATATAAATGGGATAGAATAGCATTAGTAGTGGCATATGATACAAGAAAACATCAGTGGCATTGATGAATGGTAAGGCAATCCAAAGAAATGAATAGTAGTGATAAGTTAGAATGAAATAATTATATTCATTATGGGAACTCCTGAATACTTAATTGAAACAAATTGTTAAATTCAATTAATAATACTATAAATCCTTTGCCCATTGATAATTGTGTTTTTGAGGCCGGGCTCACATCTGGTGAGTATGGGCTTGGAAAACCCAGGGTCCTGAGCTGGATATCATCATTCTTCTCTTTCTTGATAATGCCTTTCTACTTCTCTCTCTCTCTCATACACACAGGGGGTAACTCGGGAATTTTTTTTTTTTTTTTTTTTTTTTGCCTGCTGCAGCATAAGCCTCATGCTTCCTTGTACCATGTGGCTGATGCATCTTGCATTCAGTATTGCATACTG
Organism: Mastigoproctus giganteus; assembly: GCF_048544385.1. Classification (NCBI taxonomy): domain Eukaryota; kingdom Metazoa; phylum Arthropoda; class Arachnida; order Uropygi; family Thelyphonidae; genus Mastigoproctus; species Mastigoproctus giganteus. Next base: position 71,114,452 of record NC_143581.1, read on the forward strand.
AATGCAAGATATCAGTATGCTTTTGAGTACTATCACTGATGATTCAGTTTATTGATGCACAAAGCAAGTAAATTGGATTTATAGCATTATTATTGCATATGTATAATTTTGTTTCAGTTAATTGTTTAGGAGCATCCATGAGGCATTTAAGTATTTCATTTTAATATATAACACTACTATTTCATTTGATTATCATTACTATTCTATCTTATTTAGGCTGATATAATTTATCTCCCAGCAAAATTATATTATGTTATTAAAATTCACTGTACATATCTGGGACTTGCAACTCAGTGCATTGATCTTGTATTGTGGAGGCACTCCACAAGTTGACTTGGTATTGTTCTACTCTAAATAAAAAACAGTCTCTAATAGTTAAGTATACCGTTTTTTATTTAAAGTGTATGCCACAACCCCAAAGTACGATTTGATCCTGACTTGTGTTTCCTCAGTTGGTAATTAGGCACTGTAAACACTTGAACAACCCAGTGATGAGATATATCCACAATATGTGAGATGCAAGATGGTGCAGTAAATGAAGTTATCATATTTGTCAAGGATAAAAACTTCAAGCTGTGAAAGAAAGTCACTGTACATGTCAGGCATAGCTTCTTTATGTACATAATTTAAGCAAACTAGGTTGCTACTTAGTACGTTGATCCATTATTGTGGAGGCACTTCACCACAAGTTGCTTGTTATTGCACCATTATAAATAAAAAGCATTGTGCAAATTCTAAATAAATAGCAGTATAATTCTCCATTGAAGAAGTGCTTTTTATTTATGAGCAGTAATGCAATATCAAGGCAACTTGTGGAAAAGTGCCTTCAGAATATGAGATAAATGCAATAACTAACAAAGTAGCTAAGTAGTTTGCTCAAAGCTATGTACAGAAAGAGGCCATGCCCGACATTTACTTTTTATAGCTCTCATAGCTTGAGGCTTCTACCCCTTAGATTTATCCATTATACTTGTATTATTTTATTAATTAATAACCATGTATTATGTAATTCTGTTACAGAAATTAGAGATAGCTTGCAGATTTTTTATATGTTATATCATATATATATATTCTACCCCCACAGGGGAGATATGAGTAGCTGGCTTCATCCAGAACTGGAGAAACTTACACATGCTTTAGGAAACCAGAGTATTATATTAAAGTTTATTGATGAAGCTGTTATGGTCTCAAGATGCGTACTTACAACTCTTCAGGGTAAATTTATCATTTTTATTAATATTAACTCAATGTAATAATAGATATGTATATTATGTTAGAATATATATAGTAGACTCTCGATTTTCCGGGACAGATGATAAAAAACAAATCCTGGATAATCGATTTCCCGGTTAATCCAAAAATACAAACGTCCTCGACATAAGTAACGTTCCAGGACTTCTTACTTCTTTGAGTTTTACGTAACTCGAGAATGACTAATAACGTATTGCTACTATATTATTATCGACAAATTTGAATTCCGCACGATACTTGTTAATGTTTGGCCATTTTGATACATCCTTATTATAACGATTCCTTAAAGATCTAACAGATGCACCATTTTCAAACTTTTGAATAATTTCAAGTTTATATTTAACTGAAAACGCAAATCTTTTGCGTTTACCCATCATTTTTGCGATTTCTAAGCAAAAAAAAAAAAAAAAAAAATTGCTATAAAAAAAATTCGAACATTCCTGACATAAATAATGAAACAAAATTTGACCTTTTACGCTGCAACAGAACATAACAAATCGACACGACGCAATAAAACAAACTAAACATTTGGTCTCTTTTTTTTTTCTTTCTTTTTTTTGAGTGGCGGGTGTGAAGACAGCCGGGATTGCAAAATAATAGGTACACTAATCTCCCCCTGATGACTTATAATGCTGCTTGTTGTTTATTTATGACATGCAAAATATCTGTTTATACTTATTCTAGTTATTACTTGAATTTTTTTATTTCTGTTTTTTTTTTTTTTTTTTTTTTTAATTTGGAGTCTTGAAGTGTCCCAGTTAATCCGCTTCCCAGTTAATTGAGAGTCTGCTGTATATATATTCTTAAATTATATTTATCAATTAATGGTACATAAATTCCTCATTAAATAAGGCATGTAAGGTATATACATTATATTGCCAAAAGTAACTCGATACCTATTTCTAAAAATCTTTTATTAATACAATATTTAATAACATTTCAACTTACATTTGCCCTTAATTATACACATTCTCATCGGTCAATTCTGAACTAAATTTTGATAACAGGAGGGTGATATTTTTATCCATTCCTAATTCATCACAGTGGTCAATTCAGCTACTGCTTGCAAGTGTATTGGTCTGGTTCTAAGCAGGGCCTAACTTGATTATATGCAGGCCCTAGGCAAAAGTATTTTTGGGGCCCCCTGTAAAAATATTTATTATGAAATGACATTTAATTTTTTTTTTGGATTAATAATGATAAATGGATAGGTTTTGGTGCTGTTTTGTGAATTCATGGTGCCAATAGAGCATTCAGAAAGTCATCTTGTCAATAATTCTTTCTTGAAACTGCTTTTTAAATTACTGATATTATACTATTCTGCTCTAAGATGAGGTGGCTGTTTGTTCAAATTAGTTGAAATAACTAATATTCTACAAAACAAAATCAAAATTAAGACACAAATAAAATATAAAATTTCACTACAGAAAATGGCAAAAACGAAAATATACCATCTATGTAAAACAGAGGTTCCCAACTCGTAATTCCCCACCCCATTGGGAGTCACAGGAGAAGTTCGAGGGGTTGCAAGGAAGTGAGAAATAAGACCTAGACATGATACTTTTATCATATCACTCGACATCGTAGTTGCTAAAATGTTGACAATTACATTGTCAACACTCCTTCGAGACCCCACTGTAGCTCCTACAGTGCCACTCATTACAATTTTGGCTGTGTCCATTGTGATTTATGGGCTCTAGGCACATTCCTAGTTTGCCTAGGCCTGAGATAGGCCTCGATTCTAAGTCAGTGGCATTAAGGTCATGGCTCTGAGCAAGCCAATGAAATTTTTGCATATGCATGGCTTCAAACCAGATCACTAGAGACTGTTCAACATGACACGATATATTGTCATGTTGAAAGAAGGCAGTCACTCCTTGTATTACTGTCTAGAATATCAATGTTGTTCCGCATTGATATTCATTGTACCAGGATCAAAGACCAATGGTCTAAACTGAAACCAGAAGAAACAGCTCAATATGGTGACAGTATATAACACCATTCACTAGGATTCTTTGCCCAGTATTCCAGGAACCAATTATGATGAGTTATGTACCAGACAAGTTGATTCTATGCATTTTGCGGGCTGCAGCTCTTCCATAAATTTCAGTTCTAAGCAGCTCCCTAAATATCAGCCTTGTATTAATATCAGTTTCTGTGACTCTCCTGAACTCCTGGATTGAGAGTATTTGATGAGAGCTGTTGGAATCTATACACTCTTCTGAGTGTCCTCTGGTCTCTTTTTGTCAATCTCTGTGGTCTAATTGAACTTTTCATATTTCTTAAATTCCAGGGTACTGTATATTTTTGGTAATGTAATGTATTTGTGGATGCTGAAAAAATGCTGTGATTTAGGTCAGAATGTATATGTCTCCAGTTCTGCTGAGGTATGATTTGATTGAGGAACTATATGCTGAAAGTTTTGTGGCCTAACTCAAGATGTAATTGGACTCTGCAAGACTCTTGGAAGGGGGTATTTTTCATCATGGCTGAAACTTTTAGGTAGAAGGAACATGTTTTGTAAAGACAGAATACATTTGAACAGCAATAGCACAAGGGTCTTTGCCAGTGTTACTGAGAAGACTTTTAAGGATTCAAGGAAACTGCTAGTTAGTGGAGAAGGCAGGTGCAATATGGTATATGTTTTTCTGATGATATGGGTCAAAGTAATACTTTCATACAACTCTTTGAGGTATATACAAGTATGTCTGTTTGTTTGTTATTTGGTTTTTAGGAGCATTAGCAACTAAGGCCATATTGCTCCGGGATATGCAGTGGTCATTCCTTGACCTTTCCGCATCCTCCGTATTTGGTGGTGATGGGCTCGAACCCCGGTCTAATCAAGAAGCGTGTGCTACGCACTGCTGCTCCTTCCCACCTGGCTACGGAGGCGCCACAAGTATGTCATTTGTTATGTAATGCCTCAGAAGAGGAAACAGGCTTATGATTCTGGAAAAATGTACCAGTAGCAGTGGTATTTTAAACGAGCAGGAAGTTAAAAACAGGAAATAAATTCCTGCAGAAATTACTGCAGTAAGTAACTACATTGGAATGTGTTAGAATCACAACAAACATAAAAAGGCAGATCCTCACATGTTTGTTCATTAATGCTAGGAGCATTGGAGGTACTGGTTAAGTCAAGAAATGATGTCATTCTGATATACCAGATGCAGAATAGAATGTGGTAAACATGTGTATAGGAAGTATAGAGTTGATGGAAGGAGAGGACAGGAGGAGGAGTAATGCATCTAATAGCAAAACACATAGATTCAATATAGGCATATCTAGTGAATAACTATATTGAATCAGTATGGTGTGACATAAGCACTGGGAAAACAAAGATGAGAGTAGAAGTGTGTTATAGAACAGATGATTGTATGATTCATCCCCTCCCCCCTTGTTTCTTTGGCAGGTGCAGAATAAGTCCACTTTCTTGCATCATTTTGCCATTAAAATACTAATACTAATAATGTGGCAAGAGATTATGACTAAGACTCGATATTCTGGATAAAATGTATCCAAATGTGTTTTTATTTTCTGAAATGAGTTTTTTTTGCATTTATTTCAAGACAGTTGAAGAAAGTAGCTGGTAAATTATCAATTGTATTTTGTCAGTTGGGGGAACCTAAAAGCAGTTTCTTCTATTCCTGTAAGTGCTGTATTTGCACTTCTATTTGTTTTTTTTTTCTCCTCATTATTTATTTTTTTTAAATTTAATGTTACTGAAGCAGTTCCCTACAAAATTGCTTCAGTAATTTCATTGTTCCTAGTTTCTTGTTTTTCCAAATTTCTGTTTAGGTCTCCTTTATGAATCAAGGAAACATTATTGCTTTTCCAGTTTTCCAAGGGGATCATCCTAGAGACTAATTGTAATCACATAAATATTACAAATGGTGTGAAACTCACTTGCCACCTTTTTTTGTGTAATATAAATAGATATATATTGTGCAATCCCCCCCCCTCTCTCTCTCTCTCTCTCTCTCAGTCTCGGTAGCTTTTTTAATAGATGCTTCTCTATTATACAGCATCAGATCATTATATTGCTTATTTTATTTTATGGCAAGATACGTCCCTTCACTATTTCTTCCTAGTTCAAACTTTTATATAAAAGCCATTACAAAGTACCTAGACGTCAACTGGGTACTTCAACTGGATTAAATATGATTCCACCTCATTAATCTTGTAAGTATGATTCCTCCAATTTAATCTTGTAAGGGCCTATCTGATTTACCTTTATTTTATTATATTTGTATATGAGCAGAACTCTGTTCCCATTCTTAATTCTCCTTTACAGTGATTTCTAATAGTTAGCTTTCACTTGTTTCATCCCATAAGTTAATTTGTTACTTATATCTTTGTAATTTTCACATGAATCATTATCTCATAATAATCTGTTTCATTTGAGGTCATGCCTGCTGTCAATTTCTCTGTTTTCATATCCTTTCATGTCCACGTGGATCTTTGATTAATATAGATCAAAAATAATGTCACCCACACCTAAATAATCCTATTTGCTTGTCTGATCAAGCTGCTTAAAGAAATCTTTATTAAACTATTCTTGTGCTTTACACAGATTGTCAAGTTCATATGTACTGTAGTGTCTGGGAACATAATATTAGTGGTAAATGATGTAAGAAAGCAAACCTATATACAGCATCAGCCAAAAAAAAACAGTACCACTTCCAATATCACCTGTCAATCCCCTCTAACAGTTTGTCTAGTTTTATCTTGAATTTATTCAAACTACCCATTTTCACAACACCAGATGGAAGTTTGGTCCAATCTTTGGTCCCACCTGCACTCTGGCAGAAGGAAAATTTTCGCATGTCTATTCTGAAACCTTTGTGATTGAATTTGAATTTATGCCTCCTCATGTTTGTAGGAGAAAGGATACCATCAGCACTAAGCTTACTCAATCCATTCAAAACACTTTAATCAGAATTTTTTTATGGTGCCTAGTTTTAGATGCAGCAATTTGCAAAATCAAAGACTTTCCTGGCAAGAGCACCATTTGTTCACCTTGCTGATCTTGTTGCTCTTCTCTACACCAATTCCAACAGCTCCTTATCCTTTCTAAAATGAGGCCTCTAGACTAGTGTGCTGTTTGTTGTTGTTTGTTATTTGGTTTTTAAGAGTATTAGCAACTAAGGCCATATTGCTCAGGGATATGCGGTGGTCATTCCCTGACCTTTCTGCAGCCTCCGTATTTGGTAGTGAGGGGTTTGAACCCTGGTCTAATCAAGAAGCGCGTGCTACGCACTAGCTGCTCCTTCCCACCTGGCTACGGAGGCACAGACTAGTATGCAGTATTCAAGATGTGGCTTATTGCCTTGTGCAATGGGATAATCATCCCTCTAGAAAAATTCCTGTATATCATTGACAAAACACCCATGAACTGTCTAACATCTCATCTGCACTGCTCAGAGAACTTTTTATATGACTGCACAATTATCTCTGGTCTTTTTCATTCTCTACTATCCTGAGTGTTGCACCACAGAGTTGATATGTTATCCTGGGATTACTGCTATCTGTATGAATTACCTTGCATAATTCATAATTTCACAATGTTGAACTTTAATTGTGACTTCTCAGCCCATCTGCCAAATTTTTAAAGATCTTGTTGCAATAGCATACTCTAATTACTGTCATTAACCACTCTGCAAAACTTTGTGTGATCTGCAAACTTAGATATTACGGTTGATATGCATTTATCAGTATCATTATTAAATTTGGAAAACAACAATTTGCCTAGCACTGACAACTCCACTAAAAACAGTGGTCCAAGAAGAGCAGTACCAATTGGTAACCACTCTTTCTTCTTCTTTCACTCAGCTATCTCCCTTTATCCATAGCAGTAGCTTGCCTCTAATGCCACAATGTCCAAATTTATATAGCAGTCTGTTATGTGGAATGGTGTCAAAAGCTTTAATGAAATGTAAGTACTGTATATGACATCAATATTATTCTTTGAATATAGTTCCTTTGTTACAGCATCATATTATTCAATCAAATTGGTCAGACAAGATGGCTCCTTAACAAATCCATGCTGTAACTACATTATGACTGCATTCCTATTTAGATGGTCCTGCATTACTTCTGTAACCAGTCGCTACCTTGAACAGGAGTCAAGCTAACAGGTCTGAAATTACTTATGTGACCCTTTGATCCCCCATTTGTGAATTGGGTATACATTTAGCATTAGCATTAGCATAGTAGAGGCATTTGATGCAAGAAAGGAAGCTTATGCAGCATCAGCCAAAAAAAAAAAATAATAAATAATAATAATAATAATAAATAAATAAATAAAAATAACCACTTCACTTCACCCCTCTGTTCGTTCAAAATACCTGTCCAACTGAGCCTTAAACTTATTTAGGCTATCAACTTCCACGACAAGGGATGGAAGTCTATTCCACCAACAACCACCCGCTGGCTAAAGGCAAATTTCCTCACGTCTATCCTACATCTGTCTTTTCTCAATTTGAATTTATGCCCTCTCAGGTGATTATTCTGAGCAAGAGGAAGAATCCCATCAGCATTGAGCATGCTCAAACCATTCAAGGCTTTATACACCTCTATCAGATCACCTCGCTGGTGCCTAGTAACCAGACACTGTAATTTGCAAAACTTAAGCCTTTCTTCGTAAGAGCACACCTTTGTTCCATTCACTAATCTTGTTGCCCTTCTCTGTACTCGTTCCAGCATCTCTACATCCTTCTTGAAATGAGGCCTCCAGACCTGTATACAGTACTCTAGGTGTGGCCTGACCATTGCCTTATACAAGGGAATAATCACCTCCTTATCCCTGCTAGAAAAATTCCTATATATCATCGACAGTACACCATGAGCTACTCTTGCAGCCCATCTGCACTGCTCAGAAAACTTCATATCTGCCTGCACAACCACCCCCAGGTCCCTTTCATTCTCTACCACTGTCAGTGTAGTACCACAGAGTTGATACGTTGCTCTGGGGTTGCTGTTTCCCATATGTAGTACTTTACATTTGTCAATGTTAAACTTCATTTGCCACCTCGAAGCCCATCTACTCAACCTTTCCAGATCCTGTTGCAGTAGCATAGTGTCAGTAGTGTCCTTGACAACCCTGCCAACCTTCGTATCGTCTGCAAACTTGGACATTAAGCTGGATATACCATCATCAATATCATTTATAAATACAGAAAACAATAATGGACCCAATACTGAACCCTGAGGGACTCCACTAATAACATTAGTCCACGATGTGCAGTGTCCATTGATTACCACTCTCTGTCTTCTCCCCCTCAAACATCCCTTTATCCATAGCAGCAATTTGCCTCCAATGCCACACTGCTCCAATTTGTGCAGCAGTCTTCCATGTGCAACAGTATCAAAAGCCTTTCTAAGATCCAAGTATATAATATCAAAGTTATTCCCTGCATCCAGTTCTTTTGTGACTGCATCATAGTATCCAATCAAATTGGTCAGGCAAGACTTCCCCTTAACAAAACCATGCTGTGTCTGAGCTATAACTGAAGTCTTGTCTAGATGATCCTGCAGTGCTTCTTTAACCAGTGCCTCCATTAATTTTCCAGGAACAGAAGTTAAACTAACAGGTCTATAATTACTTGTGTCACCCTTTGATCCTCCTTTGTGAATTGGGGTCACATTTGCACATCTCCAGTTCATGGGTTCTTCCCCTGAGTCCAAGGAAGCTCTTATAATTATGGCTAAGGGTTTGCTTACTTCCTTTGCTGCCTCTTTTTATATAACTGGATAGATCCCATCCACCCCCAGGTGCCTTTCTTGTATTTATCTTCAACAATTTCTCCTCCACTTTACTCTCAGTTATTACAAGATTCTCTAGCTTACTGCCAGAGTTGAATACATCTCTGGCATTCCCCTCGCTGAATAACTCCTCATGTGTGAATGTCGATGCAAAATATTCATTCAGAGTGTTAGCTACCTGAGCAGGATCATCAACAGTTGACCCAGTTGACCCATTGACCCATCAAGTGGACCAATCTGATTCATTGCCTTCCTTCTAGAGTTTACATAAGTAAAGGGTGCTGTTTTTCTTTGCATCCCTTGCCAAAGGTTTCTCGTAATCTGATTTCGCCTGCCTAACCTCCTTTGTAACTTGGCGAAAGATCAACTGGTATCTAATCATAGGCTTCTGTGTCACGTGTTAATTTGTATGTATCCCATGCATTTTTCTTCTCTGCCATATGTCTCATTAGTTCATCTGACATCCACTTAGGCCTAAACCTTGAACAATATTTCTTAGTTGGTATGTAAAGCCTAGTAGCTTCCAAGATAAGTTCTTTGAATGCTTCCCATTTTGAATTGGCTGTTGGCAACATCATCAGTTGGTCCCACTGTATAGAATTTAAATACTGTCTCAGTCCATCGTAGTTGCCTTTATGAAAGCAATAACCCTTCCCTTTATCCCTAATGGTAGTTACCTCTTTGAGTAAATCCCACTTCAGCACACTGTCATCACTGTCACCTGGTGGTTCATTTACCTGCAGATTCTTAATGCATGAACCATCACTACTGATAATCAAATCAAGAGTATTACTCCCTCTAGTTGCCTCCCGAACATGTTGATGTAGAAAACAATCATCCAATAAATCCACAAAAGCCTTGCTAGTGTGTGAGTGACCAGCCCCCAAATTCCAGTCAGTATCTGGGATATTAAAATCCCCCATTATAAGACTCTCTGATTTACTGGCCCACTCTATTTCCCGTACAGTTCCTTATTATTCTCATCGGAGTCATTAGGCCTATAGCACACTCCTACTCTCAATTTTGATCTCCCAATGCTTATGTCACACCAAACTGACTCGACACTGCACTGTCCAGCCATGTCGACTGGCTTCACTTCCTTGGATTTTATGTATTTCTTAACTAATAGCATAACCCCTCCTCCCTTCCTATCCTGTCTATTCTTTCTGTAGACATTGTACTCCCCAAATTCCAGTTCTGAATTCCTTATATCTGTGTGACACCACGTCTCTGAAATCTCCACAATATCTGCCTTTGATGTTTTGAGCAATACCTCAAATTCATCAAATTTATTTACTAAACTCCTAGCTTGGTGTTCATGCAAGTATACATGCACTTGTTCTTTTTCTTAGCTACCCTAACACAACCTATGTGTTTATTTGTACCCCAATGATTCCCAGCAGTCTCTGAAATATCCTACATCTTATTTTCCAGGCTGCGGCTCATTCCAATAGAAGCAGTGCAAGAATCACTTTCACCTCTGCCAGTGGCTACTCTTAATCTATTAGTCCTTGTATCCCCCCAATCTAGCAGTTTTCCAACCCACCTAACACTGCCTCGATAGCATCAGCAAACATTCTTGCACCCTTTCTATTTAAGTGTATCCCATCCCTGTAGAAGCAGTCTCTCCTGTTAACAAGTACAGACCAGGCTGAAAAAAATTCTAGCCCTTGAGCCTTGCACAATCTTTCCAGGGCCGAATTGATCGACAGGGCTCTCATCATATACTCCCTCCTATCGTGTCTGGTCAGAATTGCAGACACTTTCAAATTCAACCCTAATTCACAGCTTTTTTTCAACAGTGACGTGTACTTGTTAAGTAATTCCGCCGGTCTCCTACTCTTAATATCATTAGTGCCAACGTGTACAACTATATCACCTTTTGTGCCCTTAAAAGATGATATCCGCTCTACAACGTCATCAACCTTTTTCACATCTGCAGTCTCTAGAGACCCCCCCTCTCTTTTCTGAATCCAAGGATGCTCTCATGATTATGGCTAAAAGTTTGTTCACCTCTTTTTCTGCCTCCCTTAATATAATTGGATTGTTCTCATACACTCCAGAGGCCTTTTATACATGTAACTTAAACAATTTACTTTCAATTTTCCTCTCAATTATCACAAATTCATTTAGTTTCCTGTTAAATTTTGATATGGCATCACTATCTCTAAAAAATTCCTCATGTGCGAATATAGAAGCAAAATATCTATTCAGCAACCTGAGCAGGATCGTCAGCAGTTAATCATTCATATTTAGTGAACAAATTTAATTCATTCTTTCTTTCTTCCTTGTAGTGTTTAAAAGAAAAATGGACTTCAGTACTTTTGTTTTCATTCTTCCAGAGATTTGTCATAATCTTCTTTCTCTTTCATAGTTCTGTATCACCTGATAATTTATATGCATCCTATGTATTTCTCTTCTCTACCATAAGTCTCATCAGTTCATCTGACATCCATTTATGCCTTGAACAGTATCTCTTAGTCAGTATAAAAAGCCGGATTACTTCCTGAATGCTTCCCATTTAGAATTTACTGTTGATAATATCATCAGTTGGTCTCACTGCATAGAATTTAAAAACTGTTTTAAAACTAGATGCCTAGTCCCCAGATGCTGCAATTTGCAGAACTGAAGCCTTCTTGGTAAGAGCACCCCCTCTTGTTCCACTCACTAATCTCATTGCCCTTCTCTGTGCTTGTTCCTACAACTCTCCATCCATCCTAAAATGAGGCCTCCAGACCTGTATGCAGCACTCAAAATGTTGCCTGACCATTGCCTTTTACAAGGATAATCACTTCCTTATCCCTGCTAGCAAAATTCCTGTATATCATATACCATTGAAAAAACCCCATGGGCTACCTTTGCAGACTATCTGCACTGCCCAGAAAACTTGATATTTGACTGCACAGTTATCCCCAGGTCCTTTTCATTCTCTACCATCCTAAGTGTAGTACCACACAGTTAATACATTACTCTGAGGTTACTGCTACCCATTTGCAATACCTTACATTTGTTAATATTAAACTTCAATTGCCACTTCTCAGCCCATCTGCCTAATATATCTAAATCTTGTTGCAACAGCATACCCTGATTACTGTCATTAACCATCCTGTCAACTTTTGTATCTTCTGAAAACTTGGACCTGATATGCCTTCATCAATATCGTTGATAAATATAGAAAACAACAATGGGCCCAACACTGAACTGTGGGGGAGGACTCCGCTAATATTAGCCTATGAAGAGAAATGCCCATCAATTATCATTCTTTGTCTTCTTCTCCCACTCAACCATCGATTATCATTCTTTGTCTTCTCCCACTCAACCATTCCTTTATATTGTAGTTACATCTTTAAGTAAATCCCACTTCCATTTGCTTTGATAACTACCACCAAGTGGTTCTTTTATTTGCAGATTCTTAATGCATTAATAGTTACTGCTGATAATCAGATTAAGAGAAATGCTTTCTCTCATTGCCTCTCTACCATTCTAGTGTAGAAAACTGTCGTACAATAAATCCACAAAATTTTTACTACTGTGTGAGTGACCAATCTATAAGTTCTAGTCAATACCTGGACACTTAAAATCCCCCATTATATTACATTCTGATTTACTGATCCACCATATTTATTTATTTGTATAGTTTTTTATTATACCCTTTACTCTAATGACTACTCTTTTGTATGCCAGTGCTTATGGCATACAAAACTGACTGAGCATTGCCCTGACCACCCATGCCAATTGGATGCAGTGCCTTAGATTTTATGTACTTCTTAACTAAGTGCATAACTCCCCCTCCTCCACTGTGCTCTCTATCCTTTTGCCTATGCTGTATTCCCGATATTAGAATTCCTTATCTCTTATTTGTGATTGATATCTTGGCTCTGATATCTCTATAATTGTCTGCATTTGATGACTTAACCAGTACTTCGAATTTATTAAATTTATTTACTATGCTATTAACATTTGCGTACATACATGTATACATACACTTGTTTTTGTTTTTAGTAACTTTAACACAACTCATGTATCTGCTTGTCTCATAATAACTCCCAACAGGCTTTGTAATATCGAACACTTTGCTTTTCAGGCTGCTGCCTGTTCCAGTAGAAGCAATGTTAGAATAATACACAATTGTGCAATATGGTCTAAATTGCTGATGAGCCTGAAATCCTATAAAAGCAACAATTAGGGGAGAGAAAATCCTGTATTCTATTTTCAGTCATTCATAAATTCAGTCAGTCTTAGTGTAACAATATTAATTAAATGCATTACCATCCAAAAACTATTTGGACATAAGTTGGTATCACATGGTGTCACTGCCGCTTGCTTCAGATGTATGTTAGTTCCCTTTGGCTGTTATGACACATTCCAGTCTCCTGGGCAAACATTCCAGCAATAAAAAAATAATAATAATAAAAAAAAAAAAAAAAAAGGGAAGAACAACAACAACAAAAAAACATGTCATATTAGGGTTACCTGAAAACAACCTCATCCATTTATGACACCCAGTAGTTAGTTATAGTGATACCCTGAAAATTATGGTGTACTGTGTTTTTCACTTATTACTTGTTTAGTTCCCCTCTGCTCATGAGCCAGAATAACTCATGGAGCCCTTACCCCAGGAGCTATTCTAGGTTTTTCATCTTGCTCACAGTGCAAATTGGCGCACGAACAGCTGCTCATATATAATACAGTCATACCTCAGTTAACGTTACCTCTGATAATGAAGCTTCGATATGACGAAGTCCACAATTTCAAGCCCCATTTAACATAAAAAATATTCCAATTTAAGGCCAACACCTGACAATCATCTGATTGGTGACTGACGGCAACTTGTTATGTACTCCTGAGTGCTCCCGAGCTGTGGGTGTGTCTGTTATAACAGTTTTGCACGTCACATGCCTAATTTAGTTGTTGTTTACACTTCATAGGGTGTGTTTCAGTGTGGTGCATTGCAATACATGATTGACATTGTTTCAGTGTGGTGCATTGCAATAATCGATGTAGGTTCTTTGATAGCATTGCAATAATCGATGTAGGTTCTTTGATAGCATTACATAATGTAGGTTTTGTAAATTTTAATAGAAAAATATTTTTGTTAGTTAAAATGTCAGAATCAAAGACAAGAAAAGCAATTTCTTTGGAAACTAAACTAAATATCGTACGACGTGTTGAAAGCAGCGAAAGAAAATCCGATGTGGCACATTCTTTAGGATTAGTGCAATCAACTTTAACAACCATACTAAGTCAATCAGAAAAAATAAAACAGTCTGCTCAGAATTGTACAAATGTTACAGCAGCAAAATTAACTCGCTTAAGGAGTCCAATTTTAGAAAAAATGGAGAAAATGTTAAATTTGTGGATAGATGATATGTCACAACATCATATGCCTTTAAGTCAAATGGTGATTCAAGAAAAAGCATCATTTTTGTTTAATCACCTGAAATCTAAACAAACTGAAGAAATTACGGAAACTTTTGGGGCTTCTCGTGGCTGGTTCGAGAAATTTAAAAAACGTGCCAGGATTCATAGTGTAAAATTAATGGGAGAAGCTGCAAGTGCAAATGTTGAAGCTGCAAATAAGTTTCCAGAAAAACTAAAGGAAATAATTGAACATAAAAATTTTCCATCAAATTGGTGTTCAATGTTGACGAAAGCAGTTTGTTCTGGAAATGGCTACCATCAAAAAGCTTCATTTCTATTGAAGAAAAATCAGCTGCTGGGTTCAAAGCAGCCAAAGACCGTTTAACATTACTCTTTGGATCAAATGCCTCTGGCGATTATAAATTAAAATTGCTATTAGTTTACCATTCAGAAAATCCGAGGGCATTAAAAGGTAACTTAAAAACGAATTTACCTGTAATATGGAAAGCCAATAGAAAAGTGTGGGTTACCAAGGAGTTATTTACTGATTGATTTGTTAACCACTTTTGTCCTGAGGTAAAACGGTATTGTCAAAAAAACAACTTTGAAGAAAAAGAAAAAGCTCTTTTGTCGTTAGACAATGCTCCGGGACATCCTACTGATCTTAACACGTTGGACACATGCATTCCTGTCAAAGTTGTGTTTCTTCGAGCAAACACAACTTCCCTGATTCAACCATTGGATCAGGGAATAATAGCATCATTTAAAGCTTATTATCTGCGTTGAACATTAAGCAATTCAATTGAACTAGAGGATAAAGAGGAAATGACAGTTAAAACTTTTTGGAAAAAACTACAACGTTAAAAACGCAATTGAAAACATTGATAGTTCTTGGAAAGAAGTCACTAAGAAATGCTTAAATGGTGATTGGTGCAAAATGTGGCCAGAAGTTGTACTAGAAGAAGAAAATAACATCCAAGAAATTAGAAATGAAGTTATCTAGATGGCTCAATCAATAGGTTTCGAAAATGTCGATGAAGAGGACGTTAGAAATTTATTGAATGCAGAAGATGATGGTTTTCCAGTGGAAGATTTAGAAATCTTTGTTAGCAACGAAGACAAAGAAAATGAAGTGGAGTCAGTTTGGTGTGACATAAACATTGGGAGATCAAAATTGAGAGTAGGAGTGTGCTATAGGCCTAATGACTCTGATGAGTATAATAAGGAACTGTACAGGGAAATAGAGTGGGCCAGTAAATCAGAGTGTCTTATAATGGGAGATTTTAATTTCCCAGATATTGACTGGATTTTGGGGGCTGGTTACTCACACACTAGCAGGGCTTTTGTGGATTTATTGGATGATTGTTTTCTACATCAGCATGTTCGGGAGGCAACTAGAGGGAGTAATACTCTTGATTTGATTATCAGCAGTGATTCTTCATGCGTTAAGAATCTGCAGATAAATGAACCACTAGGTGGCAGTGATCACAGTGTGCTGAAGTGGGATTTACTCAAAGAGGTAACTACCATTAGGGGTAAAGGGAAGGGTTATTGCTTCCGTAAAGGCGACTACGATGGACTGAGACAGTATTTAAATTCTATACAGTGGGACCAACTGATGATGTTACCAACAGCAAATTCAAAATGGGAAGCATTCAAAGAACTTATCTTGGAAGCTACTAGGCTTTACATACCAACTAAGAAATATTGTTCAAGGTTTAGGCCAAAATGGATGTCAGATGAACTAATGAGGCATATGGCAGAGAAGAAAAATGCATGGGATACATACAAATTAACACATGACACAGAAGCCTATGATAGATACAAGTTGATATGCAACCAAGTTACAAAGGAGGTTAGGCAGGCGAAGGCAGATTACGAGAAATCCTTGGCAAGGGATGCAAAGAAAAACAGCAAAGAGTTCTTTACTTATGTAAACTCTAGAAGGAAGGGGATGAATCAGATTGGTCCACCTGATATTGATGGGTCAAGTGTTGATGATCCTGCTCAGGTAGCTAACAAACTAAACGAATATTTTGCATCGACATTCACACATGAGGAGTTATTCAGCGAGGGGAATGCCAGAGGTGTATTCAACTCTAGCAGGAAGCTACAGAATCTTGAAATAACTGGGAGTAAAGTGGAGGAGAAACTGTTGAAGATAAACACAAGAAAGGCACCCGGGGTGGATGGGATCTATCCAGTTATATTAAAGGAGGCAGCAAAGGAAGTAAGCAAACCTTTAGCCATAATTATGAGAGCTTCCTTGGACTCAGGGGAGGTACCCATAGACTGGAAATGTGCAAATGTGACCCCAATTCACAAAGGAGGATCAAAGGCTGACACAAGTAATTATAGACCTGTGAGCTTAACTTCTGTTCCAGGAAAATTAATGGAGGCACTGGTTAAAGAAGCACTGCAGGATCATTTAGACAAGACTTCAGTTATAGCTCAGACACAGCATGGTTTTGTTAAGGGGAAGTCTTGCCTGACCAACTTGATTGGATACTATGATGCAGTCACAAAAGAACTGGATGCAGGGAATAACTTTGATATTATATACTTGGATCTTAGAGAGGCTTTTGATACTGTTGCACATGGAAGACTGCTACACAAATTGGAGCAGTGTGACATTGGAGGCAAATTGCTGCTATGGATAAAGGGGTGGTTGAGGGGGAGAAGACAGAGAGTGGTAATCAATGGACACTGCTCATCGTGGACTGATGTTATTAGTGGAGTCCCTCAGGGCTCAGTCCATTGTTGTTTTCTGTATTTATAAATGATATTGATGATGGTATATCGGGCTTAATGTCCAAGTTTGCAGATGATACAAAGGTTGGCAGGGTTGTCAAGGACACTACTGACACTATGCTGCTGCAACAGGATCTGGAAAGGTTGAGCAGATGGGCTGAGAGGTGGCAAATGAAGTTTAACATTGACAAATGTAAAGTACTACACATGGGAAACAGCAACCCCAGAGCAACGTATCAACTCTGTGGTACAACACTGACAGTGGTAGAGAATGAAAGGGACTTGGGGGTGGTTGTGCAGGCAGATATGAAGTTCTCTGAGCAGTGCAGACGGGCTGCAAGAGTAGCTCATGGAGTATTGTCAATGATATACAGGAATTTTTCCAGCAGGGATAAGGAGGTGATTATTCCATTGTATAAGGCGATGGTCAGGCCACACCTAGAGTACTGTATACAGGTCTGGAGGCCTCATTTCAAGAAGGATGTAGAGCTGCTGGAACGAGTACAGAGAAGGGCAACAAGATTAGTGAATGGAACAAAGGGGTGCTCTTACGAAGAAAGGCTTAAGTTTTGCAAATTACAGTGTCTGGAGACTAGGCACCAGCGAGGTGATCTGATAGAGGTGTATAAAGCCTTGAATGGTTTAAGCATGCTCAATGCTGATGGGATTCTTCCTCTTGCTCAGAATAATCACCTGAGAGGGCATAAATTCAAATTGAGGAAAGACAGATGTAGGATAGACGTGCGGAAATTTGCCTTTAGCCAGCGGGTGGTTGGTTGGTGGAACAGACTTCCATCCCTTGTGGTGGAGGTTGATAGCCTAAATAAGTTTAAGGCTCAGCTGGACAGGTATTTTGAACGAACAGAGGGGTGAAGTGGAAGTGGTTTATTTATTTATTTTTTTTTTTGGCTGATGCTGCATAAGCTTGCTTTCTTGCATCAAATGCCTCTACTAATGCTAATGCTAATGCTAATGAAGGCGAAGTTAAAGAAGTTCCTGCCGAAAAAGTGTTAACAACCAAAGATTTAAAAAGGTGCTTAAATGACATTGAAAATGTTTTAAATTTTTTTAGTGAAAATGATCCTGATTTAGGAATTAGGATCATTTTCAATAGTTATTGTTAAGCGATCAGTGTTAAATGCAATAACTCCGTATAGGCAATTGTTAAATGAAAGAGAAAAAAAGCATAAACAATCAACTTTAGACTCATATTTTTAAATGTGATTTCACTTTGTATATAATTTGACTGTTTATTTAATAAAACTTTTCTTTGTTCAAAAAAAAGCTTTTCATTTTCTTTAGATAGGAATATAACCCTATTCTGGCCATAGTATTTTTACCTCTGAAAACGAAGTTTCGCTTAACGAAGTAATTTCGTGAAATGCATCATATTCGGTAATCGAGGTATCACTGTATATATAATACACAATAAATCATATGACCTGGCATACTATGATCAGAGTTTTGACATCAAGGTTTTTTTTTTTAAGTTAAATTTTTATGTTGTTAATTTTGTTCATATTTTTAATCTTATTGTTTGAATTTAGTATGAACAATTTATGGGATGTAAAAATGGGATGGGATGTAAAACCTGTACAATGTTTGAATATATTTTATTCAAACATTGTACATTGACTGTTGAAATAAATTATTTTTATTTTTTTATCTTCTGAATCTGTCCAAATTTTTTTATCTTCTGAATCTGTCCAAATTTTTTTATCTTCTGAATCTGTCCAAATTTTTTTATCTTCTGAATCTGTCCATTTAGTCAGTTTTAGCATAGAGAAGGCAATTTACAGAACTTAATCACATTTGCAAGTTATATGTTGATGAAACAGTGAGTTTTTTAATTTTACTACGAAACCTGATTTGCTAAGTAGAAAGTTGGGTTCTTTGCCAAGTAGACATTTTTTCCAATATCAGCTCAGTGGACTTTAACACAACTTACCTGTCAATTAATTGTTTTGATTTGATTCATAATTTTACTCTACCTCTATGGATATTTATGAATACGACTGGCCATGGTTCATTTGCCTGCATAGCAAGTTGAGGTTGCTACTGAAGATATATACACTGGTGTTCAAAGAAAGTTCATCACCCCTTAGAATTGTAATTGTTATCCGAATAACGTAAGTATATGGCAAATTTCTTACAGATTGCATCAGATTAGATTGGCACCCATAGGTGATAATATAATATTGCATCAGCTGTTACTTTCAGCTATGAGGACACACTCTGCAAGAGTTGCAGTCATTCCTTGCTTGTGTCAGGATGGCAAATTACGTGCAGTTGGCGCCACAAAGAAAGATTGCGCTATTGTTGCTTTATGTGAGGAAGGATGTTCTTTCCATCATATTGCTTATAGAGTGTCTTGTAATGAGTCAATAGCAATTAGATTTCTTTCCAAACTCAAGAATAATGCTGATAGAAAAAAAAGGAACCAGACACAAATGAGTCTCTGTGCCAAAACGAGACTGCGTTTTGAAGCGCTTATGCCTTAAAAACCATAAAGCTTCTTCATCTGAGCTGAAAAGAGAATGAGAGAGACATACAGGGGAGATAGCAAGTGCAGTAACAATCAGAAGACGCCTCTTCAAAAATGGACTTGTAGCCCATTGTCCTAAGAAGAATCCCCTCCTCACACAAAAAATGAAAAAGGCCCGATTAATTTGGTGTAAGGAGCATGTCAAATGGACCCCCAAGCAGTGGAAGTCAGTTGTTTTATCGGATGAGAAGAAATTCAACCTGTATGGCTCTGATGAGAGACAAACGATTTGCCGTAGATGTGGTGAAGAATAACATCCAGACTGTATGGTGTCTACAAGTAAAATACCCTACCAGTTAAATGATATGGGGGGTACATTTCATATCACCTGCAGTTTATAAACGGTTCCATAAACGCCAATGGATACCTGGCTATATTGGAAGGAAAATTGCTGCCAACTATTAGAGACCATTTCAACCTGCCAAGTAACTGCATCTTTCAGGACAACTCTGGTCCTTGTCATCAGGCAAAAAGTGTAAGTAGGCACTTCTGTAGTTACTTTAGCTTCATTTCTGCATTAGAGGTTCGACAGTAATGTGTTTACATTTGTTACAGTGAAAAAATGGTTGGAAGAACAGTCCATTACAACTCTTAGCTGGCCAGGAAACAGCCCGGACCTGAGTCCTATAGAGAACTGTTGGCATCGTGTGGAATCTGCAGTTGCCAGAAAGAAACCAAAGACCCTTCATGAACTTGAGGAAGCCATAATTCGTGTTTGGAACCACAAACTATCGGTTGATTATCTTCAGAAATTGATCTTCTCAATGCCTCGATGGTGTGCTGCTGTCATCAGCGCCAGAAGCGGTTCAACTAAATATTAGTTTGCACCTGGTGAACTTTTCATTTTGTTTTCCACTTAAAATGATAAACTGAAGCAAACTGAGGGCTTCAGATAACATTTAAGCCATAATTGTCATGTTTACCAAAACTGTTGTATAAAGGTTGCAAATGCACATTTTGGAATATTTTGTGACCACCTGTCAAATATTACTTAGCTTTGCCTTAACTATTAATAAATGTCTTTTGTTTATATTTCTATTTGTGATGCTAGTCATTAATGTAACATGCCATCATGAAAAAGGGTTAGAAATGTGAAATTCCTAGGTGATGCACTTTCTTTGAACACCAGTGTGTGCTAAAAACTAACTTTTAAAACCAAAAAACTGAAAACAGGTTATAATTAATGTGATTTTTTTTTCATATCCTTTATGAAATGTAAATATAATTGTAAAAAATATATATATCTCCTCTGACCTTATGGTCATCCCAGAGTATCCCAAAAAATATGTAAAGTAAATTATGTATATACCTAGTAGTTTCAAAAAGTTCCCCTCAGTCACATGCTGGTATTTAAATGGTTTGTGCTATGGCTGTAAGGTTTCATGGAGTGTTGGTGTTGGTCTTGTTGTTCATTCATGCCAGTGGGAACTGGCCCGGCCACTTCACTTGTGTGTCACAGCTGATTGCAGAATGTTGCACTTTGAACAGTGTGCTAACATCAAGTTCTTCTTTAAGTTTGGGAAAGGTGCTATAGAGACACTGCAAGCATTACAGAAAGTATGTGGAGGTGGTCTTGAATAAAACTGCTGTTTTATTCAAGTACGAATGGTTTACTTAGTTTAAAAATGGATAGGAAAGGCCTAAAGATGAACCTCACAGTGAATGCTCTTGGATGTAATGAAATAACCAAAATGTCATGAAAATAAAGAAACTTGTGCAAAATGATAGGCAAATACATTATTAAGATTGCTTATGAAGTTGGACTGTCTTTAGACTCAATACACAAATATTAATCCTGATTCACAATTTAGTAATGCATTGCATGAGTGCAATGTTTGTTCCACTTACTGTTGGATGATTAAATGGACTACAGGAAAGCAATCACAGGTGATTTGTTCGAAAAATCTATACAGGATCCAAGCTTTCTAAGAAAAGTCATCACTGGGGATGAGAGTGAGTTGGGTTTGCCTATAATCCTGAGACCGAGGTGGAATCATTCAAAGGGCAAACAAAAATATCCCTGAAACAAAATGCAGCATCAGAGTCATGCCGATAATTTTTTTTTTTCAATGAGGGCATAGTGCACCACAAGTTTGTTACTATGGGGAGAAGATTACTGCTGCTTACTACATTGAGGTTTTGACACATTTGCTTAGAATATGAGGTGAAGATAACCTAAAAATGGAAGGATTGCTGTACCATGACAATGTACCCAGTCCCATGGCAGATACAAGCTAGTCCTATGGTAGATACAAGCTAGTCTGTAATCAAGTCACAAAGGAGGTTAGGCAAGCAAAGGCAGATTATGACAAATCTTTGGCAAAGGATGCAAAGACTTCTTTACTTATATAAACTCTAAAAGGAAGGGGATGAATCAGATTGGTCCACTTGATATCAGTGGTTTGACTATAGATAATCATTCTCAGATAGCTGCCGAACTAAATGAGTATTTTGCATCTACATTCACATATGAGGAGTTATTCAAGGAGGAGAGGGCCAGATGTTTATCAAACTGTAACAGGGAATTAAATTATTTTGTAATAACTGAGGGCAAAGTAGAGGCGAAATTGTTACCATTAAACATAAGAAAGGCACCTGGGGGTAGATGGGATCTTTCCAGTTATATTAAAGGAGGTGGCAAAGGAAGAAAGCAAATCCTTAGCCATAATTATGAGAGCATCCTTGGACTCGGGGGAAGTCCCCACAGATTGGAGATGTGCAAATGTATCTCCACTTCACAAAGGGGGATCAAAGGGTGACATGAGTAATTACAGACCTGTTAATTTGACACATGATTCCAGGGAAAATAATGGAGTCACTGGTTAGAGAAACATTGCAGGATCATCTAGACAAGAAAGCAGTAATAATTCAGACACAGCATGGGTTTGTCAAGCTGAAGCCTTGTCTGACCAATTTGATTAGATACTATGATGTGGCCACAAAGGAACTGGATGCAAAAAATAATTTTGATATCATATACTTGGATTTCAGGAAAGCCTATTTTTTGATACTGTTGCACATGGCTACTGTACAAATTGGAGCAGTATGGCATTAAGGGCAAGTTGCTACAATCGATAAAAGTATGGTTGAGTGGGAGAAGACAGAGAGTGGTGGTCAATGGGTACTGCTCTACTTGGACTAATGTTATTAGTGGTGTCGGTGTTCGGCCCATTGTTGTTTTGTATATTTATCAATGATATTGATGAATGTATATCAAGCTGAATGTCAAAGTCTGCAGATGATACAAAGGTTGGCAGAGTTGTTAATAACAGTAATGACAGTATGCTGCTGCAACAGGTTCTGGAAAAGTTAGGTAGATGGGCTTGAGAAGTGACAACTGAAGTTTAACATTAACAAATGCAAAGTACTGAATATGGGTAGCAATAGGTCATGGGGTTTTGTCATGGGGACTGCATATAGCTCATGGGGTCTTGTCAATGATATACAGTAATTTTGCCAGAAGTTATAAGGAGGTGATTATCCCCTTGTATAAGGCAATGGTCAAGCCACACTTTGAGTACTGCGTACAAGTCTGGAAGCCTCATTTTAAGAAGGATGTAGAGTTGCTAGACTGAGTACAGAGAAGGGCAAGACTGGTGAAGGGAACAAAGGGGTGCTCTTATGTAGAAAGGCTTAAGTTCTGCAAATTGCAGCTTCTGGAAACTAGGCACCTACAAGGCAATCTGATTGAGGTGTATAAGGCCTTAAATGGATTGAGCAAGCTTAATGCTGATGGGATTCTTCCTCTTGCTCAGATTACAAACCTGAGGGGGCGTAGATTCAAACCGAGGAAAGACAGTTGTAGAATAGATGTGTGGAAATTTTCCTTTAGCCAGCGGGTAGTTGATTACTGGAACATACTTCCATCTGTTGTTGTGGAAGTTGATAGCTTAAATAAATTCAAGGCAGAGCTAGACAAACATTTGGAATGAATGGATCAGTGAAATAGGAAAGTTTTTTTTTGGCTGATGCTGTATAAGCTTGCTTTGTTCCGTCATGTGCCTCTACTAATGCTAATTCTAATAACGAAAATGTCATGAAAATAAAGGAACTTGTGCAAAATATCATGTTGTATTTTTCTATCATCAAATTGTTTATCTATCAAATTGTAGAGCGAATATCATATTTTAAGGGCACAAAAGGTGATATAGTTGTACACGTTGGCACTAATAATATTAAGAGTAGGAGACCGGCAGAATTACTTAACAAGTACAGGTCACTGTTGAACAAAAGCCGAGAATTAGGGTTGAATTTGAAAGTGTCTGCAATTCTGCCCGGACACGATAGGAGGAAGTATATGATGAGAGCCTTGTCGATCAATTCGGCCCTGGAAAGATTGTGCAAGGCTCAAGGGGTAGAATTTTTTTCAGCCTGGACTGTACTTGTTAACAGGAGAGATTGCTTCTACAGGGATGGGATACACTTAAATAGAAAGGGTGCAAGAATATTTGCTGATGCTATCGAGGCAGTGTTAGGTGGGTCGGAAAACTGCTAGTGGGGGGAGACAAAGACCAATAGATTGACAGTAGCCACTGGCAGAGGTGAAAGAGATTCTTGCACTGCTTCTATTAGAATGAGCAGAAGCCTGAAAAACAAGATGCATGGTATTTCAGAGACTGCTGGGAGCCATTGCGGTACAAGTAAACACATGGGTTGTGTTAGGGTAGCTAAGAATAGAAACAGGTGCAGGTATACTTGCGTGTACACCAATGCTAGGAGTTTAGTAAATAAATTTGATGAATTTGAGGTATTGCTCAAAACATCGAAGGCAGATATTGTTGGGATATCAGAGACGTGGTGTCACACAGATATAAGGGATGCAGAACTGCAATTTGGGGAGTACAACGTCTACAGAAAGGATAGACAGGATAGGAATGGGGGAGGGGTTATGCTATTAGTTAAGAAACACATAAAAACCAAGGAAGTGAAGCCAGTCAACATCGCTGGACAGTGCAGTGTGGAGTCAGTTTGGTGTGACATAAACATTGGGAGATCAAAATTGAGAGTAGGAGTGTGCTATAGGCCTAATGACTCTGATGAGTATAATAAGGAACTGTACGGGAAATAGAGTGGGCCAGTAAATCAGAGTGTCTTATAATGGGAGATTTTAATTTCCCAGATATTGACTGGAATTTGGGGGCTGGTTACTCACACACTAGCAGGGCTTTTGTGGATTTATTGGATGATTGTTTTCTACATCAGCATGTTCAGGAGGCAACTAGAGGGAGTAATACTCTTGATTTGATTATCAGCAGTGATTCTTCATGCATTAAGAATCTGCAGATAAATGAACCACTAGGTGGCAGTGATCACAGTGTGCTGAAGTGGGATTTACTCAAAGAGGTAACTACCATTAGGGGTAAAGGGAAGGGTTATTGCTTCCGTAAAGGCGACTACGATGGACTGAGACAGTATTTAAATTCTATTTAAATACAGTGGGACCAACTGATGATGTTACCAACAGCAAATTCAAAATGGGAAGCATTCAAAGAACTTATCTTGGAAGCTACTAGGCTTTACATACCAACTAAGAAATATTGTTCAAGGTTTAGGCCAAAATGGATGTCAGATGAACTAATGAGGCATATGGCAGAGAAGAAAAATGCATGGGATACATACAAATTAACACGTGACACAGAAGCCTATGATAGATACAAGTTGATATGCAACAAAGTTACAAAGGAGGTTAGGCAGGCGAAGGCAGATTATGAGAAATCCTTGGCAAGGGATGCAAAGAAAAACAGCAAAGAGTTCTTTACTTATGTAAACTCTAGAAGGAAGGGGATGAATCAGATTGGTCCACTTGATATTGATGGGTCAAGTGTTGATGATCCTGCTCAGGTAGCTAACAAACTAAATGAATATTTTGCATCGACATTCACACATGAGGAGTTATTCAGCGAGGGGAATGCCAGAGGTGTATTCAACTCTAGCAGTAAGCTACAGAATCTTGAAATAACTGGGAGTAAAGTGGAGGAGAAACTGTTGAAGATAAACACAAGAAAGGCACCCGGGGTGGATGGGATCTATCCAGTTATATTAAAGGAGGCAGCAAAGGAAGTAAGCAAACCCTTAGCCATAATTATGAGAGCTTCCTTGGACTCAGGGGAGGTACTCATAGACTGGAAATGTGCAAATGTGACCCCAATTCACAAAGGAGGATCAAAGGCTGACACAAGTAATTATAGACCTGTGAGCTTAACTTCTGTTCCAGGAAAATTAATGGAGGCACTGGTTAAAGAAGCACTGCAGGATCATTTAGACAAGACTTCAGTTATAGCTCAGACACAGCATGGTTTTGTTAAGGCATAGTATCCAACCAACTTGATTGGATACTATGATGCAGTCACAAAAGAACTGGATGCAGGGAATAACTTTGATATTATATACTTGGATCTTAGAAAGGCTTTTGATACTGTTGCACATGGAAGACTGCTACACAAATTGGAGCAGTGTGACATTGGAGGCAAATTGCTGCTATGGATAAAGGGGTGGTTGAGGGGGAGAAGACAGAGAGTGGTAATCAATGGACACTGCTCATCGTGGACTGATGTTATTAGTGGAGTCCCTCAGGGCTCAGTGTTGGGTCCATTATTGTTTTCTGTATTTATAAATGATATTGATGATGGTATATCGGGCTTAATGTCCAAGTGCAGACGATACAAAGGTTGGCAGGGTTGTCAAGGACACTACTGACACTATGCTGCGGCAACAGGATCTGGAAAGGTTGAGCAGATGGGCTGAGAGGTGGCAAATGAAGTTTAACATTGACAAATGTAAAGTACTACACATGGGAAACAGCAACCATAGAGCAACGTATCAACTCGGTGGTACTACACTGACAGTGGTAGAGAATGAAAGGGACTTGGGGGTGGTTGTGCAGGCAGATATGAAGTTCTCTGAGCAGTGCAGACGGGCTGCAAGAGTAGCTCATGGAGTATTGTCAATGATATACAGGAATTTTTCCAGCAGGGATAAGGAGGTGATTATTCCATTGTATAAGGCGATGGTCAGGCCACACCTAGAGTACTGTATACAGGTCTGGAGGCCTCATTTCAAGAAGGATGTAGAGCTGCTGGAACGAGTACAGAGAAGGGCAACAAGATTAGTGAATGGAACAAAGGGGTGCTCTTACGAAGAAAGGCTTAAGTTTTGCAAATTACAGTGTCTGGAGACTAGGCACCAGCGAGGTGATCTGATAGAGGTGTATAAAGCCTTGAATGGTTTAAGCATGCTCAATGCTGATGGGATTCTTCCTCTAGCTCAGAAAAATCACCTGAGAGGGCATAAATTCAAATTGAGGAAAGACAGATGTAGGATAGACGTGCGGAAATTTGCTTTTAGCCAGCGGGTGGTTGGTTGGTGGAACAGACTTCCATCCCTTGTGGTGGAGGTTGATTGCCTAAATAAGTTTAAGGCTCAGCTGGACAGGTATTTTGAACGAACAGAGGGGTGAAGTGGAAGTGGGTTTTTTTTTTTTTTTTTTGGCTGATGCTGCATAAGCTTGCTTTCTTGCATCAAATGCCTCTACTAATGCTAATGCTAAAATGATAGGCAAATACATTATTGAGATTGCTCATGAAGTTGGACTGTCTTTAGGCTCAATACACAATCCTGATTTATGATTTAGTGATGCATTTCATGTGTGCAAAGTTTGTTCTGCTTGCTGTTGGATAATCAAATGGACAACAGGAAAGAAATCACAGGCGATTTGTTCAAAAAATCTATGCAAGAACTAAGTTTTCTGAGAAAAGTGGTCACTGGGGATGTGAGTGAGTGAGTTGGGTGTTCACCTACAACCCCAGGACCGAGGTGGAATCATGCAAATGGCACACAAAAATATCCCCAAAACAAAATGCAACATCATAGTCATGCTGATTGTTTTTTTTTTTTTTCTTTTTTCTCTCAGTGAAAGCATAGTGTGCCACAAGTTTGTGACTACGGGGAGAAGCGTTACCTCTGCTTACTGCATTGAGGTTTTGACCCATTTGTTTAGAATATGAGGTGCAGATGACCTAAAAATGGAAGGATTGCTGTATCATAATGATGCACCCAGTCACATGGTGATGGCGTCTTGATATTTTTTTTGTCTGCAAAAAAAAAAAAAAAAAAAAGAGAGAGAGAGAGAGAGAGAGTCATGCAATAGCCTCCCTACTCCTCCAGTCAGCATCTGACTTCTGGCTGTTCCCTAAACTGAAAATGAGGCTTTGGAGGTTTTCTTTTCACTTTATTGGATAGCATCAATGGAAACATTGGAGCAGCCATACGTATGCTAAAAGAAACATGATTTCAAAGAATGTTTCAAAGTTTGGTAAGACTGATGGAGCATGTGTGTATGTGCGGAACAAAAGTACTTTGAAAGTGATTACGTTAGTAAGCCTAACCGTTCACCTAAACTTTTGTAGTAAAATCCTGGTAACTTTTAGAAGGTACTTGGCATATATTTGCTTGATGTATATAATGCAAAACTATTTTGCTTACGAGGTAAATATTTATTATTTTCTATTATGTAGAAGGAACTTTGTGGAGTGGTGTGCCAGAATTATATCAGAATAAGCCTGATGTTCTCTCTCTCATGAAGGCCCTTAATCACATTATTGAATTAACAAATATGACATTACAAACTATAAGAAGGCCAATAAAAGTAAGTAAAATTTGTAAACAAGATGATGAAATGTAGAATGATCTTATTTAATCTAAAACAATATTTTATAGTATAATGTAATATAACCTAAAGCAATGGGACTACAAATTACTTTATATTAAATTAAATTTACTTCAGATTTACCTTTCTACCTTAGAAAATTGTTAGAGTATGGGACTTCGTATTCAGTAATTTTGTGGTACAAAGGTTGCCGCCAGTTTTTGGATTTTTCTCAGTATTTGTCTCTGCGAAAAAGTTAGATTTAAAAAAAAAATGGAGATTAAAATAATGCAGTGTTATTTAATAATTTATTTTCAGTATTAATAGGCATAAATTCAATTATTCAGTTACACTACCCAACATGATTTTTACCTACAGCAAATCATGGTTGTTTCTGGCCAAGTTTTATGATTTTAAAATTTAAAAGATTTTATGATTTAGAATTTAAAATCAATAAAAAAAATTTCCTATCAGTCTCAGATTTTAAGATATAGATAACTGGATTCTGCACAAAGATATCATTACTGTTTGAAATACAATTTTTAAACTTATTAACTTTTGGTTGGTTTTGTTTATTAGGCTAAAAGTTAAGCAAGTACATCATTACTGTTCTTGCAATATAGTATATTTTGATTTTGATGCACATTTCCAGAGAAGTCAGTGTTTTTATTAATTTTATCACACCATTAAACTGTTCAATATATAGTGTATGATAAACTACCCTGGAAGAATTCACCTACTGTTCAATTTACCAATTGCTTTGCCGACCGGGCTAGCCGGGTGGGTAAAGTGCCTGCCTGGCAACCCAAAGGTCGCGGGTTCGATTCCCACCTCGGGCTTGGATCAAAGTACTGCAAAAAACCTTGGGAGGTGCATTATGGCCACAGAAGCCTATGCGCCAACAACTACCAAAAAAAAAAAAAACTAATTGCTTTTACTGTTTTTAGGTTAATGCATTGTTAACATGGAGAAGACAAAGCACAGAACTTGCATCAATCACCCAGACAACGTCTGCTATGTTTGTGGCCACTTAACCCCAAACACTCAGAGGAAGAAAATATACGTCACAAAAGTTGTATATTCATTGTACTTCGGCTGCAAGATCGGTGACCAAGAAAAAAATTGGACTCCACATATCTGCTGTATTACTTGTACAATGAACTTAAGGTTGTGGTTATATGGCAAGCTGAGAGCATTACCTTTTGCCGTCCCTATGGTGTGGTGCGAGCCCAAGAATCAATTTGATGACTGCTATTTCTGCATGACAAAAGTAAAAGGTATTTCCAAAAAGAGGAAGCACTGCATCAAATATCCAAATATCCCATCAGCAATTAGGCCGGTGCCACATGGTAAAGAACTGTCAGTACCTGTGCCACCAAAATCTTGAGGTATTGGAAGTAGCGATGAAGGTACAGAAGAAATCGTTTACCAGTTGTTGTGGAACCATGTACTTCACATGATTTGGACTACGAGCCAGAAAAAGAAAAGGCCACACACTACATTGAACAAGAAGAATTAAATGACTTGATCAGAGAGTTGGACTTACCCAAAGAGAAGGCTGAATTACTCGGATCCAGACTACAACAGTGGAACTTACTCGCCAGGCGCATCCGTAGCCATGTGGGCAGGAGCAGCAGTGCATAGCACACGCTTCTTGATTAAACCGGGGTTCAAACCTGTGACCACCAAATACGGAGGATGCGGAAAGGTCAGTGAATGACCACCGCATATCCCTGGAGCAATATGGCCTTAGTTGCTAATGCTCCTAAAAACCAAATAACAAACAAACAAACAAACAAACAACAACTTACTCGCCAAAGGTACAAACATTACAATATACCGTAAGCAAAATGAAGAGTTTTCAAGATATTTTGCAATGGAAAACAACATATGTGTCTGCAAAGATGTCGTTGGTCTTATGCACAAACTGAGTATTGATCACAATACCTCTGAATGGCGTTTTTTCATTGATGCATCAAAGCTAAGTTTGAAAGCAGTATTGCTTTATAATGGAAATAGTTTACCATCAATTCCTCTTGTTCATGCTGTTGGACTGAAAGAAACTTACGATAGTATGTCCCAGATTCTTGCTGCTATATGTTATAATGACTATGGTTGGAATACTTGTGGTGATCTCAAAGTGATTGGACTGTTTGTTGGGTTG
Source organism: Mastigoproctus giganteus (assembly GCF_048544385.1). Lineage (NCBI taxonomy): Eukaryota > Metazoa > Arthropoda > Arachnida > Uropygi > Thelyphonidae > Mastigoproctus > Mastigoproctus giganteus. Next base: position 71,144,932 of record NC_143581.1, read on the forward strand.
CAAGGTGGTTTCACTAAATACTGTTCTTTCCTGTGTTTGTGGGATAATCGTGCAACAGCCAAACACTATGTCGTACAACACTGGGATAAGAGTATATTCCTGGTAAAAGCAATCTAAAGTATGTTCCATTGATTGATCCACAAAAGGTTTTTCTTCCCCTTTTACACATCAAGCTTGGACTGATTAAGAATTTCACTAAGACACTTGCTAAAGAAAGCAGAGAATTCACATATTTACTGAAAATGTTTCCAAATTTATCTCATGCAAAGCTGAAGGAAGGAATTTTCATAGGTCCTCAAATAAGAAAGCTCCTAAAAGATGAAGAATTTCAAAGAAACCTGAATGATGTTGAACTGTCTGCATGGATATCTTTCAAAGCTGTGGTACCCAGATTTCTTGGAAAGAGAAAAGAAGAGAACTATGAGTAACTGGTGAAAAACTTTCTCAAATGTTACAAAACCATGGGGTGCCGAATGTCATTGAAAATGCATTTCCTTCATTCCCATCTGGATTTCTTTTGTGAAAACTTAGTAGATGTCAGTGATGAACAAGGAGAGCACTTCCACCAGGACGTATCTGCAATTGAAAAACAATACCAAGGTCGCTGGGACTTTGCTGGGAGATTACTGTTGGTTCCTTAAATGGGAAAGCAATCTGGAGTATAAAAGGAAATCACTGAGTGGGAAACATGTCTAAGTAACATATATTTTGTGTGTTATAATTACAAATTACCCCGAGGAGATCACATCTGCCCAGTATGGGTTTGGCATACCCAGGATGATGAGCTGGATATCATCATTCTTCTCTTTCTTGGTGATTCCTTTTTACTCGTACTTCTCTCTCTCTCTCTCTCTCTCTCTCAGGGTAACTCGGGAATTTTTTTTGCTGGTGCAACATAAGCCTCAGGCATCCTTGCACCATATGGCTAATAATAATAAACTGTGTATGCTGATATTGTATAAAAATAAGGCATTTAAAAAATGTGTATATCTTTTGATGTACGTGTGACAGAAGTAAAAGATTGATATTTTCATAATCAGGATATTAATTTTGTTCAGAATAACTAACTTTCATACCAGAGGTTTGAAGAAAAAAAATTTTTCTTGGTAATAATAATTATTATTACCGACAAAAATCTTGGAAGCTACTAGGCTTTTCATACCAACAAAGAAATATTGTTCAAGATTTAGGCCTAAATGGATGTCACATGAACTAATTAGACATGTGACAGAGAAGAAAAATGCATGGGATACATATAAATTAACATGTGACACAGAACCCTATGATAGATATAAGCTGGTCTGTAACCAAGTTACAAAGGAGGTTAGGCAGACGAAGGCAGATGGTCCATTTGATATCGATGGTTCAACTGTTGATGATCCTGCTCAGGTAGCTAACAAACTAAATGAATATTTTCCATCTACATTCATACATGAAGAGTTATTCAGGGAGGGAAGGCAGTAAGCTAGATAATCTTGTAATAACTGAGAGTAAAGTGGAGGAAAAATTGTTGAAGATAAACATAAGAAAGGGACCTGGGGTGAATGGAATCTATCCAGTTATATTAAAGGAGGTGGAAAAGGAAGTAAGTAAACCCTTAGCCATAATTATAAGAGCTTCCTTGGACTCAGGGGAGGTACCCATGGACTGGAGGTGTGCAAATGTGACCCCAATCTACAAAGGAAGATCAAAGGTAATTACAGACTGTTAGTTTAACAGATCTGTAATTACTTTTGGGGGACACAGGTAATTACAGACCTGTTAGTTTAACTTCTGTTCCAGGGAAATTAATGGAGGCACTGGTTAAAGAAGCATTGCAGGATCATCTAGACAAGACTTCAGTTATAGCTGGGACACAGCATGGGTTTGTTAAGGGGAAGTCTTGCTGACTAATTTGATTGAATACTATGATGTAGTCACAAAGGAACTGGATGCAAAGAATAAATTTGATATCGTATATTTGGATCTTAGAAAGGCTTTTGATACTGTTGCACATGGAAGAATGCTGCACAAATTGGAGCAGTGTGGCATTGGAGGCAAATTGCTGCTATGGATAAAGGGATCTTTCAGTAGGAGAAGACAGAGAGTGGTAATCAATGGACACTGCCCTTCGTGGACTAATGTTATTAGTGGAGTTCCTCAGGGTTCAGTGTTGGGTCTATTGTTGTTTTCTGTATTTATAAATGATATTGATGATGTCATATCAGGCTTAATGTCCAAATTTGCAGACGATATTAAGTTAGGCAGGGTTGTTAATGACACTAATGACAGTACACTGCTGCAACAGGATCTAGAAAAGTTGAGCAGATGGGCTGAGAGGTGGCAAATGAAGTTTTACATTGGCAAATGTAAAGTACTACATATGGGAAGCAGTAATCCCAGAGTAACATATCAACTCGGTTGTACAACACTGACAGTGGTCGAGAATGAAAAGAACCTGGTGGTAATTGTGCAGGCAAATAGGAATTTTTTGTGAGCAGTGCAGATGGTCTACAAGAGTAGCACATGGTGTCTTGTCAATGATATACAGGAATTTTTCTAGCAGGGATAAGGAGGTGATTATCCTCCTTTTATAAGGCAATGGTAAGGCCACACCTTGAGTACTGTATACATGTCTGGAGGCCTCATTTAAAGAAGGATGTAGAGCTGTTGGAACGAGTACAGAGAAGGGTTGCTCTTACGAAGAAAGGCTTAAGTTTTGCAAATTATAGTGTCTGGAGACTAGGCACCTGCAAGGTGATCTGATTGAGGTGTATAAAGCCTTGAATGGTTTGAGCATGCTCAATGCTGATAGGATTCTTCCTCTTGCTCAGAATAATCGCCTGAGAGGGCATAAATTCAGATTGAGGAAAGATGGTCGTAGGATAGATGTGTGGAAGTCTGCATTTAGCCAGCGGGGTGGTTGATTGCTGGAACAAACTTCCATCTGTTGTTGTGGAAGTTGATAGCTTAAATAGATTCAAGGCAGAATTTGACAAAAATTTGGAGCAAGGGGATGGGTGAAATAAGGGGTTTTTTTTTTTTTTGGCTGATGCTATATAAGCTTGCTTTTTTGCATCATGTGCCCTTGCTGATGCTAATTATTATTATTAAAATTTTTGTTTTCAAACTTTTGTAAGCATAATGTGAGAAGAAAAGGACAGCTTACATGGTATCCATCAGTTTGCCTATTGCAAGTCATGTACCTCTTTTCAGCAGGGAAAGTGGCACATTGCACTCATTAATGCATACATAAGGTCTAAAACCCTTTATTTTTCTAAAAAATTAGGTTGCATATAACATTTTTATACTTGGTCACATTTAGTATAATTTTACATCTTGATATCCAAGTGTTCCAATATTTTTGTCATATCTGTGAAGCATTGATGGATATCTCTATTAGTATTAGTAGACGCATATGATGCAAGAAAGCAAGCTCATGCCGCACAGCCAAAAAAAAAAAAAAAAAAAAAATTCCGTTCGTTCCAAATGCCTGTCCAGCTCAGTTCTATATTTATTTAGGCTATCAACTTCCACAACAAAAGATAGAAGTCTGTTCCACCAATGAACCGCTGGCTAAAAGCAAACTTCCACACATCTGTTCTATAACTGTCTTTCCTCAATTTGAATCTGTGCCCCCTAAGATTCTTAATCTGAGCAAGATGAAGAATCCCATCAGCATTCAGCTTGCTCAACCCATTCAAGGGCTTATACACCTCAATCAGATCACCTCACACCTATCTGTTAGCTTTGTTGAGTTCGCATTAGCATTAGTAGAGGCATATGATGCAAGAAAGCAAGCTTATGCAGCATCAGCCTAGTGTGTGATTAGGATTATAAAGCTACTTACAGAATATGATTTAATATGACAATTCAATAAAACGACAAGAATTTCTCAAAAACTTATCAGTTTCCTTGAGCTGAAAATTCTTTGACAAACACTTGCATAATCTTGTCCATTTTATTTTACTTTTATATGTACACTCGGTTCAGTCCAGTCTCCTTAAACAAAATAACATGGCAATTGTTGCTTCCACCTCCTAGAACGGCAGTCTAATTGGTAATGAGGTGTCTGTTAACACTGAAGCAGCCAAGGCTATGAGATGTCAATATATTGTGTCTTTAATTGTGAATGTTCTTTGTTTAGTTTGCAGTACTGACAAAAAACATACGTTTCTAGTAGAAACTCCATATAGGAATGAGGAATACATAGTTTTTATAGGAGAAAAAAACCATGTCTCTCACCTGAGACCAACTAAATCAGCCACTTTTGAAAGAGTCCATTAAAATTACATACCTCATTGCTGAGAACCAACCTAATCTTTTCCCACTTATTGTGGGATTCAGTGATTATAACCACCTTTCTACCCTCAGAGGCCTGGTGGGATGCCAGATTTTGTAATCTGAGGACCTGGTGAACATATTTTTAGAGACTTTAAAAACCAAGCTGCAGTAGTACTGGACCATTGGTAACTGCATTGTTATGGGATGTTGCAGCCTTGAGGACTCTGGCACAACCATGGCACTGCACCTTGCCTTAGATTGATAGCTGGATGGCTTCAGGGCAGCAGGTAGAGGATTGTGATAAATCGTTATTCCCAGTGGTGGGAATCAAAAATTTTAAAAACCAATTCTCTATAACCTTACTCCCCTTTTTAAGGTAAAAAAGGAAAACCAAACATAGACCAAAATTAGCTTAGCTTGCGTGCCATTCAGTGTGAAACAGTCTTTAGGAACTGGTTTGGCAAACTTGGGAAATTCTAAGAATAGGTTCGTCCGAATCAGTGCGAATGGCTGCATCCCACCACTTGTTATTCCTCAGATTGGGTTAATGTAAGAAGTGGGGGTCCCCAAGGATCAGTATTAGGACCACTGTTGTTTTTGATTTTGTTAAATGACATCAATGAAGGGATAGAGGGCATGATGTCTAAATTTGCAGATGATGTAAAGATCAGTAGAGTAGTTAATGATCACGCCAAGCAGAGCTTCTTTAGAGTGACCTAAATAGACTTCAGGGATGGTCAGAAAAATGGCAACTATGCTTTAATCCAGCAAAGTGTAAGGTATTAAACCTGAAAACAGTAACCCCAAAATGACTTATACATTTGGTGAAGTTGAACTAAAGCCAATAGTGGAGGAAAGGGACTTGGATGTTATGATATGGTTAGACATGAAGTTCTCTGAGCATTATAGACAGGTTGCAAGGAAGGCCCATGGTGTCCTATCGATGATTTATTGAAAAATTGGTTATAATCCCATTATATAAGGCTATTGTTAGACCACACTTGGAATGCTGTGTTCAAGTGTGGAGACTGCACCTAAAGAAAGACATTGTGTTTCTTGAAAGGGTCCAGAGATGGTAACTCACCTGGTGAAATCAGCAAAAGAGCATCCATATGAGGAACTACTTCGAATATGTGGGTTGCAGAGCTTGAAAACTAGGCACCTTAGAGGAGACTTGATTGAGGGATTTAAAGCTCTGAGAGGCATAAGTAAACTGAATGAGGACGAATTTTAATGGTTATAAATGATTCTAGAACTAGGGACCATAATTTCAGGTTATGGGGGGGGGATGTTTAGACTGGATTGCAGAAAGTTTTATTTTAGCCAGCGAGTTATAAATTACTAGAATAAGTTACCTACATGGGTGGTAGAGGCTGACAGTATGGGTAAATTCAAAGGTCAGCTGGATAATTACCTAAGGGAAGAGGGAAACGCATAGGTTTTATATTTCCTTTTCTCTTATTAATTATTTATTTTTTTAAAATTTTTTTCTTCTTCTTATTATTATTTTATTTTTATTATTATTATTTTATTTGTTTATTTATCATTTTTGACTGGTTCAGCCTAAGCCATAGACTTCCTTGCACCATGTGGCCTATGCTAATACTAATACTAAAAATAATTGTCACATGCCAGATTAAGGGTACTTACAAAATTGCAAAAATACTCTGAAATGGAAGTGTATTGGAAGTCCACCAATTGACCTGAGATATATATGTATTTTGGACTTGTTTTTTGTAATGCTTTGAAGATTACCAGATTTATTTTATCTTTTATAACAAACATATTTACATTGTGAAAATGGTAGAGTGTGTTTTTATTTTCATATATATTATTGGCATAATTAATGTTTTTCCCTTATAGGACTTTAATCCTATAAGGAAAATATATAGAACTTTAGTCTATAGGACATTTAGCAAACCACCATTCAGGTTTTGCTGAATGGTACTTTTTAGGAATCAAGGGATTTCTTCACTTCACAAATTAGCACATATAATTTGGTGCTAATAAATAATGATTGAATTTTATTATGTATCTAATTCATCCTAAACATATTTACTTTTTTTTAAATATCTTAAAAATATATTTTTTAAGATATTTAATGTATAAAATTTTAGAAAGCTGTATATATATATTTATACCTGCATATCCTTAAATTGTTAAGAAATAAAAAAATAAAAATAAAAAAATTAACTTTAGAAATACTGAAACAAAATAAATGGAACAGCATTTTCTAATTTAGCTTACCTTTTCTGGATAATTTTTAATAACTTTAGATGTAATAACCTTCACCAAAAATTTCATTTTTTGTTTTAGTTACTTGCACTGTCGAAAAATTTTATTATCCCTGAAGATAGGCATGTAAGGTATTGCTCTAGTAATGACAGTGACTGGGAAAAGTACTTTGAAATAACAGACAGTTTGACTAGTGTATTAAGTGATGTTCAGAGAGTCATTTGTAAGGGAAATATTACGGTTGCTCTATTGGAAATAAATCCAGCTGTTGCATGCATGTCAAAGGTATGGTAACATTTCTTTTAAAAGAAAATAAATTAATGTTAATACCAAACTTGCTTCTCCTAACTTGCTTCTCCTAGTTATATATACAGTATTTGTTTGATTGTTGATTCGATAATAGATGCTATGATTTTTGGTAGAAGGGTGAATGAATGAAGTTGGGGTAGAAACATGCCCACTACATTTAATAGACTATGTGGGAAGAGGAAGCTGAAATTGAGAAAGATGTCTTTCTCAGTGAGAACAGACCCAAGTAGTGTGCCTGTTAAGATGAAGCTGGTATGTAAGGACTGTAAATTTTTATTTCTGTATTTAAACCATGGGAAGGAAACTCAGAAAAGCAGGCCATAATATATGGCCATTATTTTTCCTTTTATACTATAATTAGATTGTTTCGATGCCTAACAGTAAACACTTCAGAGTAGTTAAACTAACTATTTTCATAAATTTAATTGTAGTATTACATCATATATTGATATATTTGTTTTGTATGATATATTTTGATTTATATCTGCATATCAACTTGTTGTCCTTCAATGCATATATCAGAAGCCTTTTTTTTTTCTTTTTTTTTTTTAACTTTTTAACAAAAATTCATAGAATATGAAGATTTGCAATAGTCAGTACAATGTAATAGTAGTAATAGTAGTATTGATAATATTGACTTAGATTATTGGAGAAAAAAACAAAAAAAAAAAAGCTTTGTAATCTATAAAAAAAGAAAGTAACTTTAAACTTTGACTTATTCCATTTTATGATGACATAACTGCACTTCTTTATGTTCTATCATATGACCTGAATCAATGGAGATTATTATTTTTATAAAAAAAAATCCCTTTTACTCCTTTATGGGATTTTTTTCTGCCCTGTGATGGGTACTGGTACCAAGTGCATGGGGTCGTTGGTTGTGTCCAGGTACTATTGTTGTTGTTATTACTGTTGGTTAAGGAACTCTCTTACTATCCTACAAGTGTTCAGGATCACAGCTTTCTTTGGTTGACTAGGATCTTAGAGGCTCTTTGGCACCATGCTAGTAGTTGACACAGCGATTGGGATGGTCATTACTTGTTCCATATATTTACTATTATGATTATTAACCCTTTTGCAGGTGAGTTTTGGATATTATTATTATCATATACTATCCAAATAGAATGAATGAATGAATGCTTACAGGGAACTTTGAACTTTATAAAAATTTATGCTTTTAAATATTAATTTTTTCCTGTTTTGACTTTTTATCTGAAAATTAGTGTGCATTATTACCAAAAATAAAATCAAAATTAGAATTTAATGAAAAAATTTATTTTTTAATTAGTTATATTTTTATTTGCATAAAATATCCTCTACATTCATATATGTGTTATTTGATTCAGGATCTGAATCATATAACAAATATATGACACATACAACCCAACTTCCACATTTGACTTTCAGAGAATTTCATCAATATCAGCTAGTCTTGAATCTTTTTGAGAGGGCACACTCTCCTATTTTTGAAACTGCTGTAAACATAAAAATGATTACTATTACTTATAAACATGATAAAGGATGGCAGCACATACATACTCATAATTTGTTGAATTTACTTGAAAGAATCATCAAAATGTTTATATATATTCATATTCCTTTCAGCCTTCACATGAAAAAATGTACAGCAGGCTCCCGTTATAACGTGGTTCGCTTTATGCTGATTCGCTATAACGCTGTTCTTATATTATAACCCGTATCTGACTATAACGCTGTCACAGATTGCTATAATGCTTTTTTACAGATTACATTTTTGACATATTTAACGAAATCGTTTCATTTGATGGAGTCGAAAGCTTGAAAATGAATAGCAAAACAGCATCAAAACGTTTCCCACGCCGACTTGAGAAATTTTCCCACGCTCAGTGAAATTTTCTCGCACGCTAATTTAATTTCAGTACAGTGACTTGTTACGTAGTTCCGAGATCAACATTTTAAAAAATGATCAAGTATATTGCTTGTAATATTTGCGTTATATGCATTTATCCGAAGTCTAGTCATCACTCAGTACAGTATTAGACATTGTGCGAAACAGACAGTTTACTTGAACATTGTATCATAATTAATGCAACCAATGCAGTTATATTTTCGAAGAGTTAATAATGGCCGATAAGAATGAAAAAGCAACAACGTCTGGGCGCAGTATGAAGACTGTAAATGTAAGAAAAATACTACTGAATTTGAAAATTAAATTAGACGTTTTGAAGTGAATCGATTCCGATGAAAGGCAAGCGGATGTGTGCCATAATTTAGGACTTGCAACTTTCACTGTAAGAACAATTATAAAAAAATAAAGAATTCATTTTTGCAGCGGTAAAGACAGCTGTTCCACTGCAAGCAACTAGGACTAGGCCGGCTATTAGGATTGAAATGGAAAGACTTTAATTTTATTGAAGATTCCAATGCAGAATTCAGTTAAATTAAATATATAAAAAAAAAAAAAAAAGAGAGAGAGAGAAAGAGATTAGCCAATACGATGATCTGAAGAAAACTCGCCTAAAAAAAAAAAAAAATGTGGAACCATTTAAAACTGGTAAGGGCTGGTAGAATGGATTTAAAATCCAGGAAGAATCCAGGGAGTGCAGATCAAGGAGCCGAAACTTTCAAAAAGAACTTGTTAAAATTATTGAAGAAGGATATTATGTGTTATACTTCTCATCAAGTTTTTAACATAGATGAAGCAGGACTTTTGTGGAAACGAATGCCTAAAAGAAGTTTCATATTGAAAGAAGAAAAAACATGCCAAGTTTCAAAGCGGCGAAGGATCAGTTGACTTTATTGTTGGGTGGTAACGCTGCGGGCCATTTAAAATTAATACCCCTTTTAGTTTATTTGGAAGAAGGCCAAAGTTCCACTCAGAATCCACACATTTTTCATGATTAAATTCATCCATTAAATTAAATCAATTAAATTCAGTATTTTAATTGGAATTTTAAGTTTACTTTTGATACGCAAGTAATTACCACATAGTAGTTACCATACGTATGTAATGCAGAATATTTTATATGTGCAAATATTTGAATATTAAATATTTTGACCGACATTTGTGCATCTTTTCATTACCGTTTATTATTGATTAGGAAATATCCTATGGCACCGACCGCAGCTCACAAATACATATGTTACCTTATGGGAAAGCGGCGCTCGCTTAGCGCGGATTCACTTAGCGCTCTGTTTTTCCGGAACGAATGATCAGCGTTAAGCGGGGATCACCTGTATATATATATATGCATACCCAAAAAAGAGTAAATGTTGTAGAAAGGATGTAGCTTTAAGATGAAAGGATGTAGTTTTTATATGTAGAAAGGATGTAGTTTTTATATGTAGAAAGGATGTAGTTTTTAGATGTAGAAAGGATGTAGCTTTTAAATGTAGAAAGGATGTAGTTCTAGAATGTAGCTCTGGCACATTCCACTTGAAATACAAATCTGTATTAAAAATTTTTATGGATTATGATTTCTCAAGCTTGGCAGGTCTGTTAATGTATATGGACATTTCACAAGGTAAGAATCCTGAGTTTGCAACCACTAGTAAGCATAGTTAGCGCTCATTCCCAAAAACATTACATCAAATGACAAACGAAAGCTGTTTTTCTTTTTATTTTTCTGGGGTTTATTTTGTTTTTTTTTTTAAATTTACCTTTCTGTATGTGGCCTCAGATTCTCAAGAAGGTGATAAATTATCTATATTTTAATACGGAAGCCGTTTTCTTTCGACAGTCAGTGTGAATGATAGGCTTAACCGATCAGGCTGGAAGTGGTCTCAAATTGAAGACATTTCTTCTTAGGTGTGCACAATGTTGCTAAAATTTAAAAATTCTGAATAGCTTTATTTTACGGAACGGGCCACTCGCTTCATAGATGGAGCCACACGAAGATGTTAACTGTTAAACAAACAGTTGTCTTAAGTTGATAAGGCATTTTTTTCTGATTAACAATCTGCACTTTAACTATTTAACTGATTAAAAGTTGCACGTTCACACAATTGTGTCCTTTGTTCCGAAAAAAAATAAAATAAATAAAATAAAATAAAATAATAATAATGAAACTCGGCTACAAATTGGGAAATTTTCGCAAGGTGTTCAGCTAGCTGTAGCTATTGCTTACAATAGGCCTAACCTATTTGGTCTCAAGTTGACGATATTTCTTCCTACGTGTGCAGAAACATGGGAAAATATAAAAATTCCAAATAGTAAAAAATCTGAATGGTTTTATTTTACAGAACGGGCCAATTTTCTCTACTAGCGCTGCCTACCTTAAAAGAAAGAATAGTTTTATTTTACAGAAATGAGAAATGATTTGACGCGTACTGGCTTACCTGCTCATGACCAAACATGGACTACATTTCTTTAGTACAGCTAGAGAAAAACTCTGCTACCAAATATCTTTCAAAATTTTCGCAAGTGGTACTGCTAGTATAAATTAATATAGTTTATTTTCTTTATTTAGGATGCTTTATCATGTACTGTCCTTTAAAAAGAGTTGAATAGACTAGTTCATACTCAATATAATGTAGGAGTGTAGGAGAATAACTGTAACATAAAACAACTGTGATGAAAAAAAAATTACAATTTTTTTAATGAATGCATAATGACTAAATGACATGAATTATCAAATATCAAGCAAGCATTTGTATTTTGAGAACAACAAAGCCTGCCAGAGCTTTGAGTGCACTGCCGTTGGCTTTACCATACACGAAGTGCATGTCCGCATACTCTTTGTTGCTGTAACCTCTTTCCATGTTGACTGTCCTTTGACAATTACTAGTATGCCTGCTACGTCTCAGAGCATTGAGAGAGGGGAAAGGGTGAGAATGACATAACCTAACCTAAACAAACAAGTCAGTGGTGGATCCCAACTAGAAATGTGCAATATCTCGAAAACGATTCACTTAAGGACCCATGTTTACTAGGCTTTGTTTACATATTGTAGTCTGTACAGTTCACCTTTAAATTATTGACCATCACTTTCGAAACACCCTGTATATATATATATATATATATATATATATATATATATATATATATATATATATATAATATTAAGGATAATATAAAGAACCATTAGGATAAGCAAATCAATCCAATAATAATACCATCAGGGACCTAAGAAAACGCAAAAAAAAAAAAAAAAAAAAAAAAATTATTATCGCTTTTTACCGACAATCTAGATGACTTCAACTGGGGTCAACCACCCAGAATGAAGGCAAAAAACGACAAGAGGTTCTCTGTTTCTGTGATGATCAATATATGCTAAGTAATTTAAATCTAAACCAAATATAAACCAGTATAGGCCAAATGTAAATCGAATATAAATAAATCGAAAGATGATAATAAAAGTTAAGAAAATTTAGAAATATTAGAATCAAAGGTAAGAAATATAAGTAAAATATAAATGTAGCATATATTAATCATCGTTGACCCGACAGAGAACGTAATTTAATGATTAAAATAAGATTAAATATATAATACATACTACATATTGACCGTATCTAGGACATAATGTAATAGTCGTCAAAATAATATGTGGTGCCCCCTATGTGATGGATATGTGATTTAGAAATATTTCTAATATTTCTAAATTTTCTTAACTTTTATTATCATCTTTCGATTTATTTATATTCGATTTACATTCAGCCTATACTGGTTTATATTTGGTTTAGATTTAAATTACTTAGCATATATTGATCATCACAGAAACAGAGAACCTCTTGTCGTTTTTTGCCTTCATTCTGGGTAGTTGGCCCCAGTTGAAGTCATCTAGATTGTCGGTAAAAAGCAATAATAATTTTTTTTTTTTTTTTTGCGTTTTCTTAGGTCCCTGATGGTATTATTATTGGATTGATTTGCTTATCCTAATGGTTCTTTATATTATCCTTAATATTATAGACATTATGGGTGTATTGCATGATTGCTTGCAACTGCATTGACTCATAAATATTATATTAGTTACAGTTTTTGTCGTTTTAACTTTCTTTCTTTACTTTTTTATCAATAATTATAAATATATATATATATATATATTTTTTTTTTTTTCCCTTCTCTCTTCTCTCTCACTCATTCATCTTTTTTCTCACACATCAGGTGTTGACCAGTGATACAATAAAACAGTTAACAGGAAAATTGATAGAATCACCATCCATCCTGAATAACTCTCTCCTATAAAGAAAAAATTTGAACCAGCATTATTCACCAAAGCAACAGTCAGTTTGACAACATAATAAAGCAAAGTCACCATGCCCTCAGGAAAGCTTCCCACCCTCCAGTGCAATACGGCGAACAACCCCTCATGATATACAGATAAGATCTTGAGCCTATTGCATTGATGACTTGGCGCCTCCATAGCCAGGTGGGCAGGAGCAGCAGTGCGTAGCACACACTTCCTGATTAGACCGGCGTTCAAGCCCATGACCACCAAATACAGAGGATGCAGAAAGGTCAGGGAATGACTACTGCATATTCCCAAAGCAAAATGGCCTTAGTTGCTAATGCTCCTAAAAAACCAAATAACAACAAAAACAACAATTGATGACTTAACCAGTGATATATCACAGGATTGGATGGTCAGCACTCAAAATCCTGTGAGTGCTGACCACCCAACTTCATTGTCTCAGTCTGCTCCTTCTTGATACTTGCTTTCCATTAGCTTCGCTGTGTCTATCAAATGTGAACAGGAGGATATTATACATATAATGTTATCAGAATGTAGTCTCTAATTATACTTTTTTTTTTAATCTGGCAGTGGTCATGCTTCAAAAAGTTGCAATGTTGGATGGCCTTGTCTGACAGGTGGTCTTGTTTTTTACGGAAAAAGTTTTTAGTTTTTTTATTTTCTACTTTAGTTTTTTTTAAAATTCTACTCACTTTATGCCAATATCTTATCTTATCTTAATAGATTGCAGTATTACTTTATGTAACTCTTTAATTTTAAATAAAAAATTTAAATATTTAAAAAAAGCTGTGGTTCTTGCATGTTTTATAAAAACACAAAAAATATATTATTTCTGCTGAAAATAAAACTAAAGAAGTCACAGCTATAAAATATAAGCATGAAATTAATTGTTCTCCCTTCCAGTTTTAAGTGTAGAAAACCCTTAAGAGTACAAACTTTCAAAACATCTGCATGCATATATTTCTACACATATATCACACGTGATGTAAACAGAAATTTGCAGAAACTTTTATTAATTCTGTTAAAAATGGATTAAAAAAAGAAAAAAGCATTCCAGTCATAAAATATGGGCATGAAATGAATAGTCTCTTCCATTTTTCAGTGTAGAAAACCTTTAAGAACACAAAATTTCAAAATAATTCATGCACACTGTTTTTTTGTTTAGAATTCTGTTTGGTATACTGTTTGTAGAAGTCAGTAGATTCTAATATGTATTCAACAATATTTCAAAATTTTTCCTAATTCAAAATATTGTAATGTCAAAAGATGGTATAGTTTTATATTAAAAAAAAAAAAAAAAAAAAAACTGAAAAAGTGGAGAACTTATTATTCATTCAGTTCACAAAACTGTGCACTCCAATATTTTGATTTCATGTCAAATGATTACATTACTCATCAAAATTCCTGAGCTGTTCCTCCCAAGGTTGAAAACAATGCAATATTTAGAATTAGTGTAACAGTAGGTTATCTTTAACTAAAATAGCTTTGATTTCACACTAAATTATTGTTTGGCACGAAATCAAAATGTTGGAGTAGGAGCCGAGAAGTATTGTGCACTTACAATGCAAAAAAGGTCACATGGTGCCTGTCTACCAAATGTGCGAAATATCACCTTCAAAAACAACTCAAAAGCCTAGGTCTATATTTAGAAGGTAGAAAAAGTTTCAGTCATTAAGCTTGAAAAATGCACAAAAGTTTTTTTATGGGGGGGGGGGTGACTATTAATGGTCTTGCATGATCACTGACAGGTTACTTTTATAAGTTTAATTTCCACAGAAGAAGAAACCATAGCAAATTTTGAAATGTGGAATTCATAATGTGTAGTTAGAGTTAATTTAAGAATTAATTAAATTAAATTATTTACTCAATTCACTGCAGTGTATTTCTTTATTAAATGATTCATTCCCACATGCATAATAATGTCCTTCACCTCTCTCATTTGGATGTTTTTTTTTTATGTACTTATACTTATGTGCAGGTTTATATACAGGAAAATTTTACACTTTTTCTCCCCCACAGGTTCGAAGTGAAAAGGCAGGAGCAAGAGATGTTAATAGTACCGAATTTGCAATGCATGTGCAAAATTTTCTAGAAGTTGTGAAAATTTATATAAACTCCTCAGGTGAAATTGTACCCATTGTCAACTGGACAGCTGTACCATGGACAAATGGATCACAATGGTTTTCTATTTTTAATAATTTCCGCCAAGATATAGAACTTGATATCAAGCCATTTAAAATTACAGAGTATGCATTTTATATTTTGATTTTTCTTATATTCTTATAGCCTTGAAAGTTATCGAGGTATAAATTTATAATGTGTGAATTTTTTTTATAAAAAAATGTTAATTAATTTTTTCTGCATAGAAATGTAGATTTTCTATTACCAAACCACATTTGGGTGTGATAATTTTTTCCCTTTTTTTTTTTTTTTGATCTGTTGGTAAGTTTATTCAACTTTCATGAACCAAAAAAAAAATTCTTTTGTATCTGGGATATTTTTTTTCTATTTTTTTTTCTTGGTCAGTGATAATAGTATTACTCTGAGAATAAAGATAATGGAAATACAGTATACATGTTAATAATGGAAATGCAGTAAAAAACTTAGAAATCCACAATTTTGAAATATGATGCTTCTTAAAATCTCCCAAATTTTCTAACTTTTTAACAGTCCAGCCATTCAGTATTTTTTTTAATCAGTGCAGGCATGACAATATCATTACAACAAATATCAGTTTGTTGTTGTTATTTTTTCTAACACATGTTTAAAGAGAAATAAAGAGCATTTCAAAAAGTTGTTTGTGTTTTATATACAGTATAATTTGATTGTGCTACTTGTGTAGATTTATCCCTAGAGTAGACATATGGATTGCACATTGATTTTTAGAATTTTTACAAAAACATATTTAAAGATATTGTGGAAGACTCATATCTACCAGCTTTTTAAATTTTTCGGGAAGGTTTGTGGTATTCATGTTTTTTTTCAGGTTTCTGGAAAGTTTACATTTCTTCTAGATTTTTTTTAGTTTTTTCTTTAAAATATGTGCACATATGTACATGTTTTATTTATCAATGTGAGTGAGTGCTAGGCAGTTATAACACTTCTCATCTTTAGCTTGAAAAAAATCATTCTTCTGCTTAATATAAATTAGTTTCTTTGTCTGTGAACAATAAAGCTCTCTGGAACAGTAAAACTAAATAATTTTAGTTTCTTTGACTGTGAACAGTAAAACTAACATTATAATTTATATAATTTATGAATTTTAAATTTATTATTGAATTTATAATTTATTAATTTGATAGTATGAACCAGAGCTATAATGCTCAATACATTCTATATTGATATCAATATTTGTAAAAGAATAAGAGAAGTTAACCTCAATATGATACATAGAACGCTACCGTACGATACTCTCCACATATTAAAATGAAAATAATTAAAAAATCGAAAATCTTACGATACAGTAAGAAATGATTAACAATAATTAAAAATCAAATGAACACAAATTAAAAATAAATTTAACACAATTTAAAAATTAAGTAAAAAATTAATTTAATGAAAAAAAATCAAAACGATTTTCATTGAATTAATTTTTTACTTAATTTTTAATTGCATTAAATTGGTTTTTAATTGTGTTCATTTGATTTTTAATTATTGTTAATTATTTCTTACTGTAATGTAAGATTTTCGATTTTTTAATTGTTTTTGTTTTTATTTCTGGAGAGTATCATATGGAAGTGTTCTACGTATCATATGGAGGTAAATTTCTCTTATTCTTTTACAAATAATTTATTAATGAATTAATGAATTTATAACTTATTAATGAATTTATGAATTTATAATTTATATAATTTTTTAAAAAGTTTGGAAACATGCAACTTGCATGTGGATTGACTTCTGTTCTGGGAATATTGTTCTATCCAAAGGTATTATTTGTCAGACATTACTTCTTGAAAAGTTTTATAGGTGAAGAAGAATTGTAGGGCATAAAAGGGTGAAAGTGCTTTTCACTCTTTCATATCCTATAAAAATTTTCAAGAAATCATACATTATTCTTTGTTTTTGTGCTTGTGAATACTTGCATCACTTCAAATATAAACAGCAATGCCAGGGAATGAAAGAAGGAAATATTATTTTCAAGAGTCACACTCTTGGAAATGCAGTGAATCAACTGGTGTGATCCATTGTATTTCCAATTTAGATAAAGGAACTAGGTTTGCATTTTGTAATTTTGACTAATCTGATATCAGTATAGCACATGGTGGCAAAACTAACATTAGCATTAACATTAGTAGAGGCATTTTATGCAAGAAAGCATCAAGGCATTTGATGCAAGCTTATGCAGCATCAGCCAAAAAAAATAAAATTAAAATAAAAAAATAATAATAAATAAATAAATAAAAATAACCACTTCCACTTCACCCCTCTGTTTGTTCGAAATACCTGTCCAGCTGAACCTTAAACTTATTTAGGCTATCAACTTCCATGACAAGGGATGGAAGTCTGTTCCACCAACCAACCACCCGTTGGCTAAAGGCAAATTTCCTCATGTGTATCCTACATCTGTCTTTCCTCAATTTGAATTTATGCCCTCTCAGGTGATTATTCTGAGCATGAGGAGGAATCCCATCAGCATTGAGCATGCTCAAACCATTCAAAGCTTTATACACCTCTATCAGATCCCCTCTCTGGTGCCTAGTCCCCAGACACTGTAATTTGCAAAACTTAAGCCTTTCTTCGTTAGAGCACCCCTTTGTTCCATTCACTAATCTTGTTGCCCTTTTCTGTACTCGTTCCAGCATCTCTACATCCTTCTTGAAATGAGGCCTCCAGACCTGTATACAGTACTCTAGGTGTGGCCTGACCATTGCCTTATACAAGGGAATAATCACCTCCTTATCCCTGCTAGAAAAATTCCTATATATCATCGACAGTACACCATGAGCTACTCTTGCAGCCCATCTGCACTGCTCAGAAAACTTCATATCTGCCTGCACAACCACCCCCAGGTCCCTTTCATTCTCTACCACTGTCAGTGTAATACCACAGAGTTGATACGTTGTATGCTCTGGGGTTGCTGTTTCCCATATGTAGTACTTTACATTTGTCAATGTTAAACTTCATTTGCCACCTCTCAGCCCATCTGCTCAACCTTTCCAGATCCTGTTGCAGTAGTGTAGTGTCAGTAGTGTCCTTGACAACCCTGCCAACCTTCGTATCGTCTGAAAACTTGGACATTAAGCTTGATATACCATCATCAGTATTATTTAAAAATACAGAAAACAATAATGAACCCAATACTGAACCCTGAGGGACTCCACTAATAACACTAGTCCACGATGAGCAGTGTCCATTGATTACCACTCTCTGTCTTCTCCCCCTCAACCACCCCTTTGTCCATAGCAGCAATTTGCCTCCAATGCCACACTGCTCCAATTTGTGCAGCAGTCTTCCATGTGCAACAGTATCAAAAGCCTTTCTAAGATCCAAGTATATAATATCAAAGTTATTCCCTGCATCCAGTTCTTTTGTGACTGCATCATAGTATCCAATCAAGTTGGTCAGGCAAGACTTCCCCTTAACAAAACCATGCTGTGTCCGAGCTATAACTGAAGTCTTGTCTAGATGATCCTGCAGTGCTTCTTTAACCAGTGCCTCTATTAATTTTTCGGGAACAGAAGTTAAACTAACAGGTCTATAATTATTTGTGTTGCCCTTTGATCCTCCTTTGTGAATTGGGGTCACATTTGCACATCTCCAGTCCATGGGTACTTCCCCTGAGTCCAAGGAAGCTCTCATAATTATGGTTAAGGGTTTGCTTACTTCCTTTTCTGCCTCCTTTAATATAACTGGATAGATCCCATCCACCCCAGGTGCCTTTCTTGTGTTTATCTTTAACAATTTTTCCTCCATTTTACTCTCAGTTATTACAAGATTCTCTAGCTTACTGCCAGAGTTGAATACACCTCTGGCATTCCCCTCGCTGAATAATTCCTCATGTGTGAATGTCGATGCAAAATATTCATTTAGTTTGTTAGCTACCTGAGCAGCATCAACAGTTAACCCATCGATATCAAGTGGACCAAAATTTGCAAATCTGATTCATCCCCTTCCTTCTAGAGTTTACATAAGTAAAGAACTCTTTACTGTTTTTCTTTGCATCCCTTGCCAAAGATTTCTCGTAATCTGCCTTTGCCTGCCTAACCTCCTTTGTAACTTGGTTACAGATCAACTTGTATCTATCATAGGCTTCTGTGTCACGTGTTAATTTGTATGTATCCCTTTCATTTTTCTTCTGTGCCATATGTCTCATTAGTTCATCTGACATCCACTTAGGCCTAAACCTTGAACAATATATCTTAGGTGGTATGTAAAGCCTAGTAGCTTCCAAGATAAGTGCTTTTAATGCTTCCCATTTTGAATTTGCTGTTGGTAACATCATCAGTTGGTTCCACTGTATAGAATTTAAATACTGTCTCAGTGCATCGTAGTTGCCTTTACAAAAGCAATAATCCTTCCCTTTACTCCTAATGGTAGTTACCTCTTTGAGTAAATCCCACTTCAGCACACTGTGATCACTGCTACCTAGTGGTTCATTTACCTACATTATTCAATTCAAACATAATGGCAATGTAAAGGTTTAAAAAAAAAAAAAAAAAAAAAATTGTGATCAGAAGCAGAAATGCTGATTTGGGTGTTATGTTAGTAGTGTCCTTGGGGAGATTGTGTGGAAATAATGCATTCTCTCAACCTCTCCAGAGCTAAATTGATTGTCATGCATTCTCTCAACCTCTCCCGAGCTAAATTGATTGTCATGCATTCTCTCCTATTACATGTGGACAATGCATGATAGGAGAGAATGCATGACACTCAGTTCAGCTCTAGAGAGGTTGTGCAAGGCTCGTGGAGGTAGGATTTTTCTCAGTATGGCCTGCAGTTGTTTAAACAGGAGGGACTATTTTTTTTTTTTTTTTTTTTTTTTTTAAACATTGATGATATGTACGTTTAAATAAAAGGAGTGCAAAAATATTTGCTAGTACTGTTCAGTCAGTGTTGGTATGTTGGAAAACTGTTATTTGGGATGGGAATACACATACTAATAGTTTAACGAAAGCTGCAATCAGAGGTAAAATCGATTTTACCTCTGATTGAATCCCATATCAGCACACTGTTATCACTGTCACCTTGTGGTTCCTTTATTTACAGGTTCTTCACTGCTGTGAAGAACCTGTAGTAAACAATCATTCAGTAAATCCACAAAATTCTTGCTAGAGTGCAAGTGACCGGTCCACAAGCTTCTGGCTTACTGCCCTACTGTATTTCTCAGTATGGTTGTTCATTGTACTCATCAGAGTAATTAGGCTTATAACACACTCCTACCTTCATTTTTGCTTTCTCATTGCTTATGTCACACCAAACTGACTCAACATCGCACTGACTACCCATGTCAACTGGAAGCACTCCCTTAGATTTTATGTGTTTCCTAACTGACAGCATGTCACCTCCTTATTTTCTATCCTGTCTGTCCTTTCAGTACACATTGTACGTGCCAAATTCAAATTCTGCATTCCTTATATCTGTGTGACACCACGTCTCTGATATCCCAACAATATCTGCCTTTGGTGTCTTGAACAGCACTTCAGATTCATCAGATTTATTTACTGTACTCCTAGCATTGGTGTACATGCAAGTATACATGCACTGGTTCTTACTCTTAGTTACTCTAACACAACCCATATATTTACTTGTTCCATGTGACTCCAGGCAGTTCTAGAAATCTGCAGTACCTTGCTTTCTGGGCTTCTGCTCATTTGCAATAAAAGTAGTGCAAGAATATCACTTTCACCATTGCCTGTCGCTTTGGTTAATTTATTAGGCTGTGTATCCCCCCCCCACTCCAAGCTAGCAGTTTTCTGACCTATTGCCCCTGCCACGATAGCATCAGAAAATATTCTTGCATCCTTTCTATTTAAGTGTACCCCATTCCTTTAGAAGCAATCTCTCCTGTTAACAAGCACAGACCACTCTGAATAAAATTGTACCTGATGAGCCTTCCACGATCTCTCAAGGGCATGTTGATTGATAAGGCTCACCATATACTCCCTCCTATTTTGTCTGAACAGAACTGCAGACACATTCAAATTCAACCTTCTAAACTTGCAACTTTTTTTCAATGTTGACCTGTACCTGTTAAGTAAGTCTGCTTATCTCCTACTGTTAATGTCATTCGTGCCAATGTGTACATTGTCACCTTTTGTGCCCTTAAAAGATGATATCTGCTCTACAATGTCATCATCTTTTGCCCCTGGCAGACATACCTTGGTCCTATTCCACCTATCCATTTTGCACAGTCAGTATATTTCCCTGACAATAGATTCACTGAGAACAACAAGCTCCTGTGGGACCAGCCCATTCTGCTTTGGGGATTGCTACTGTGTTGCCTGATGATCAAGTGCAAGCTCTGTTGATTATGTGGGTAGCTGTGAGCTTGATGGGCACCCCAATTTAAATCCTTTGAGGGCATTGACCCTGTTCTTTAAGCTCTCATAAAGGCCCATAACTATGCTGAGTTGATGCATAACATCCTCACACTCTTTACATCGAGCACTCACACCCTTGGCAATATCACGTCCTGTTCCTGATAGCTCCGCAAACATATGAAACAAGCAGTACAGTTCAAAGGGCTGTGAATCAAGAATAATCCCCTCTCAGTTTTCCCCCAAGCCACAACACTTCCAGTAACTTGAGCCTTTTGCTTTGCTGCTCTGGTCTGATTTCGATTAAATTTCAATTTAATTTCGATTAAATTTCAATATAATTGAAAATACTATGCTAAACTTAATTCCCAATGCAGGAATAACACTATGCATCGGTTATGAAATGATGTTTACGTTATTGAATATATATATATATTTCAATATCGAGCTTATGGTGTATATATATATATCATATCTCCCATCAAAATTACGTTATATGAATTCCGTATCGCCTATTAAGTTTAACTTATATGTATTATGCTATAACATTATGTTTGTAACTTCTAAGTAGTTATAACAGATAATAAATTTAACTATCTGTTGCAAATCTTCCTGATTCGAACTTTTGCATGGCATATTTGTGATACTCTATCTACGCCAAATCGCTGATACTAAAAGCTCTGTGAATATTAATATCATACATTACACTTCTATGTGATAAAGTTAAGTTATTAAAACATGTAAGTAGTGCTATAAATTATAGCTTATAAATCTCTTCTAATACTGATTATGCTGCTGCTATAAGCTACATAGAAACTTCCAGTTTCTGCTATATCAATTACTAAAACAATGGTGACAGAATTAAAACAAACGTTCCTATTAATACTACACAATGGCAGCAGAAGTCAACTGCGGCTTTTTTAAGCAATTACAAAGGCAAGTAAAGAATAAAAACACCAAATTAATCAGGAAATCACAAAAATACACTAGACTACTAAATTTAAACCAAAAGTTAGCGAAAAACAATAATTTTAAATTAATAAATCAAATGCCACTTAACGTCTTGCGAAAATGTGTAGCTCTGTTCAGTTACTGTTCAATATTGTCTTTCACCAAACTTTGCAAGATCCCCCATATATAATAAGCAGAAACATGTTTAAACATGTTTGAAATTTCACCTAGTTAATTTTCATTTAAGCTGGAAAATTGAAGAGACTAAAAGACTGATGTTTCTATTTTTATGTCTAAAAACATTTTTGCAAATTTAGCAAAATTAATGTTTTTTGTTTATTTGAATATATACAGCTTGTTTTAAATATTTTAATTTATTTTAAACTTAAAAGTTACATAACATGCTTTAAGCATTGCTTTCTATTTAAAAAAATTGAAATAGCTGTGGGATAAACAGACTAATAGATTAACAGCAGCCGCTTGCAGAGGTAAAAGTGATTCTTGCACTGCTTCTATTGGAATGAGCAGCAGCCTGGAAAACAGGGTACTGGGGGTTTCAAGTACTGCTGGGAGTCATCATGGAACAAGTAAATACATGGGCTGTGCTAGGATAACTAAGCGTCAGAACAGGTGCTTGTATACTTACATGTACATCAATGTTAGGATTTTAGTAAATAAATTTGATGAATTTGAGGATTTACTCAAAGATGTAACCACCATCAGGGGTAAAGGGAAGAATTTTTCCTTTCATAAAGGTGACTACAGTGGTCTGAAACAGTTTTTAAATTTTGTACAGTGGGACTAACTGATGATGTTACCAACAGCAAATTCTACATGGAAAGCATTCAAAGAATTAATCTTGGAAGCTACTAGGCTCTTTCTTGCCAACTAAGAAATACTGTTCAAGGTTTAGCCCTAAATGGATGTCAAATGAACTAATGAGACTGGTGGCAGAGGAGAAAAATGCATGGGTTGCATATAAATTATTAGGTGACACAGAAGCCTATGGTAGATATGAGCTGGTCTATAATCAAGTCACAAAGGAGGTTAGACAGGCTAAGGCAGATTAGGAGAAATTCTTGCAAAAGATGCCAAGAAAAACAGCAATGAGGTCTTTGTATATGTAAATTCAGAAGGAAGGGGATGAATTAGACTGATCCACTTAATATTGATGGTTCGACTGTTGATGACCCTGCTCAGGTAGCTGACAAACTGAATGAGTATTTTGCATCTACATTCACATATGAGGAGATCAGCATTTAAAGGAATTGGTAGCAGATATTCGAGAAGTTGAAGCTGATTGATCAGGGCAAGGTTTCTCAAAATGGAAAGTGGAATGCAATGTGCTATCATTGGTAAAACTATGGATAGGATTGCCAGTCGATGGAAGAAGGTCATTGATATACAAGAGGAAAAGAGTGGGGGAAAGAACTGAGCCATGGAGATCACCAGCATTAATGGAGAAGTTAGAAGACAGAGAGCCATCTACTGTCACCCTCAGTGAGCAATCAGAGAGAAAACTGGATAACTAATTACAAAAAATGGTTGGCAAACCATAAGATGCAAGCTGGTTTAGATGACCCTTATGCCAAACGTGATCAAAAGCCTTTGAGAAGTCTAGAGCAACTTTTTGTGTTTCACCGAACTTTTCCATTGAATTTGTCCATAAATGGGTAACATAAGCCAGAATATCACCAGTGGATCGATACTAACGGAATCCATACTGGTGATCGTTGATCAGACGGAAGGTTTCTAGGTAGTTTAAGAGTTGGCTGTTAATTAATTTCTCCATTACTTTAGAAAGAGTAGAAGCAATTGCAATAGGATGATAATTGGATGGCCAAAAAACAGGAGTACGTTCTTTGTGGCAAAGAACAGGAGTACGTTCAGGGGCAAGCTTTGAGAACAAGTGGAGAAATACCATTGGGAACTGGAGCTTTCTTAGCATCAAGATTTGTCAAAATCCTTCTGACATCCTTTTGGCGGTAGACCACAGGAGGCATTGAATGGAGCTTGTTGGGAATGGTGGGAGGTGTTTTACCAAGATCATTAATACATGAGTTGGAAGAAAAATGGGATGCAACAGGTCAGCTTTATCCTTGGCTGAAGTGACAACAGAACCATCTGGTTTGGACAGAAGTGGGAGCAGAGATGGGCAAAAGTTGCGGCCAATTGCTTTGGCAAGAGACCAGAATGCTCGGCTACCATTAGGGCAAGAAGAAAGTTTTCTGCTCTTAGCCTGTTCAAAATCTAGTTTGGACTGATTAATAACTGCTTTACAATTGTTGCGAGCTTTGGTGTAGGCAGAAAATGAAACTGAAGAATTGGAAACAAGCCAATTACGATATGCAACATTCTTCTCTTCAACGGCCTTAGCAAATTTATTGAAAAAGCAAGGTTTGGATAAAGGACAAGATTTTAAAGTGGAGCATGGGATAAAGAATTCCATTCCTACAAGAATAATTTCACTGGCAAGATCTGAACAAAAGTTGACATCAGAAGTTTTGAAACAGTAGTCCAACCAAGGAAAAGAAGAAAAGAAATCTCGCAGGTCATCCATTTTGCATTCTTGTAATGCCAAACAACACGGAGTTGGGAATAGCCATGAGATAAAGGCTCCATTGGAAAAGAGACAACACCAAGTTGTGATCTGAAGTGCCTAAAGGACCACTCACTTTGACCGTGTACTTAGAATGGTTGTTTGTGAGAAAGAGATCAAGCGTGTTGGCTGTATGGTTAGGATTGTCTGGTATTCTTGTAGGTAAATGAACAATCTGTGCAAGGTCATTAGTAATTGCAAAAGCCTCAATATGTTGCCCAGCTTGGTCGGTGTGACTATAAAACGGAAGCCAGCCAGAGTTGTGAACATTAAAATCACCAAAGAAAATTACCTCACTGTTAGGAAAGTTGGACTGGAGTAAGTCAAGTTGCTAAGAGGGGAAGTCATAGAGCTCCAAGTGATTAGTGGAGTTGGGAGAATGGTAGAGGCAACAGATGAATTTGGCAGAATGAGGTAGAGATTTTAAGCCAGAGGAGATTTCAAAATTACCAAGTCTCTGACAGGGAATATCAGAACGGTGCACAAGTACCACCTTTGAGGCAAAAGGAATCATACAGCGAATAATTTGGGCATCTGAGATGAGCAGTAGTTGAATCAACCAATAACTGATTTTCTGTCAGAAAAAGTACATGGGGTTTGGCAGACTGCAAGTGGAAATTGACATCATTGAGATTAGAATTGAGACTACGTATATTTGTGAAATGAATTAGGAAGTGTTTGGGAGGTTTAGATCTTTTCACAGATAAGCTCACTCTATTAGTTTTACAATTCATGGTGTATTCAATAATAAGAAAAAGTGTGTGTGTTCGGGGGGGGGAATGCTGTATGAAGTAATGCAATTTTTGGATATGGTGTACACATGGTAAGAATATAATCCTTGACATAACATGGCCTCGGCAATGCCCTCCGCATACACACTACTCCAACTCTCTCCAGTCGCTGTCTAGCAGAGTAGAGGTAGCAAGATTATACACTGGCTGATCTGGAAGCCTCCTAAAGAGTTACCAATAGGTTCAGTCCAGTGTACTAACTAGCAGCTGGCCTGCGAACACTGTTTTAGAGCTGTACCCTCGAAATGTAAGGAAGATTGGATCTCGCCATGATGTCCATCATAACTTCAAAAGTCATCAGTCATACTTCATGATGGAAGTGATGGGGAAGGGTTATCTGGAACTTAGCTGTGGAGAATAAACATGGGTTCCACCACTTTAAGCCTCCAATAAGCAAAGTGGTGGTATTGCATCGGTTGATGAGAGTCATCTACCACCTAGTAGATGTATCTTGATTCCCAACAAAGTGAATTTATCCTAAAGGAAAATTAATTAAATGTGGAAAACTCACCTAATGGTGTCTAAACTACTTTTATTCCACTTAATTATAATTTTATAAGTATTGTAGAAGTGTTTTATTTTAGACAACATTAGCTGACGGTTATTAATCTGAGAACATATTGAATGGCACATTGTCAAGGGTGGCAGTATTCAATATATCTAAACCATAATTAACAAAGCTGTCAGTTACCTTGGCTATAGCTAGTCCAGATTTTGGCTTCATTGTCAGCCATATATCACAAAATGACTACATATTTTACTATATAATTTTAGAGCTTACTGGCAAAAAATAGCTAATCCAATGGACAACACCAATTTATGATCAATTTATCCAGCTATAAACTATACCATTCTTTAAGGAAAGTGGAAACCAGCAAATATTAAAAAAAGGAGAACAAAGGTAGGAGGAGAATAGCAATAGAGTCTTGCACCTCTTCAAATAATCTAATATATTGCAAGGTGTAATAATAAGAATCAGTTTTTCAAAGGCTATCAGAGAAGGAACAGTGATAATTATTATATTCAAAGAACAGGGAGAATAACAACCTGACCCACTAGAGGGCATTCTGGTAATTTAGGAAGTGCAAATAATATCAGGTGTGAAAACCCTAGAACTTGGCAAGTCCTGCCAATTTGTTAACAAGGGGCTTGCTCATAAAGAATATCAGCTATGATCATATCCGGTTAAAACAGTGTGTTAAATTTTATGAAACTAAGTTTTTTAATGAAGGGCTTGGATAATCCCCAAAAATTTAATGAGGTGCTTGCACAAATACCTCATTAAATTTTTGTATAAACCAAAACTAATAAGGCTGCCTTTGTTTCTTTCAACAGGTTGTGTAATAGAGCTCATTTAAATTTTGTTTAAAGGTGGCAGATCTTTAAGAAGAAGACAGCAGTAAAATACCTCTTTCAGGATATCCTAAGACATAAGATAATGAAGTGACACACATTATTTGTTTTAAACAAAGAGTAATTAATTATTAATAGCAAAGAACACAAATTATCATAGAAATAAACAAGAGAAATGGTAGATATGTCAGAATCAAAATTCCTAAATTCCTTCTTCAGTAATATTACAGGGAACTGAACTACATGAGAAAGTTCTAAAAATACTTACAATTTCAAATATCATTTGTAAAGAGTGTTAAAGTTAAACCAAGAATTAAGGTTATTCTTTGGGACACTTCTGCTACTCTCTCTGAGCTTATGTGACAAATTTCTTCTACTGTCCGAAATTATGTGACACATCTCTTGAATTTTCATTTAAATTTATATGTATTACTAAAACATTGTTAATTTATTTATTTTTAGTCTTTCTGCACTCTTGGAAATGGTCGGACCCAGTCTGCAACAGATACCTCAAAGTAGTACACCTCTTAATATGTGGGCAAAAACAATGCATCAGTTTTCAGGTTTCATGATGAACCAGGATAACTGTAAGTTTTATTATTAAAATTAATGTGTGCTTTCTCTCATAATTTATCTTTCCTAATAGAATCTTTGTTTTACTTGTTATTAAATAATAAAATAGTCTCAAATTCTCTTTATAAAGGAAATTAAGTAACAGTGGCACACTTCTTTATAATAAAATACATAAAAAGCATTGTGATACAGAATTTTCTCATTAGAACTATTGATTATTATGAACTGCACTCAGTTTTATTTTCAATATAATCATTATGAAATGTATGCAGCAAAAATTCACTGGAGAGAAAAAAAGTGTCCCCAAAACAGAAATTGAATATAGAAATGCATACACTTTTGAAATTACTTCAGTGCCTCTGTTGAAATATAACTCCTCAACCTTTACTTTATAAAACAAAATAAAGTTATTTTTATAAAAATTTTATTAGAATATTACTAAAAAAAAAGAGGAAGAAAATACATTTAGAAACTGGCAAGTGCTTTCTTTATATTAGATCATCCAAAAAAATATTTTCAGAAATTTATTAATCAAATTCAGGTATTGGCACAAGAACACCAAGTGGAAATTTATTCCACCAATAAGGTACTCTCTGGCTGAATGTGAATTATTGCATATCTGATCTGTAACTATCATTTTTTAAAATTTAATTCATTTCCCCTTTTGTTTGTCATCTGAGAAAAAGTCAAGCTTTCGTCAGCATTTACTTTACTTAACCATTTTAAAAACTTGTTCAATGCAATTAATTCACCATACAGATGCCTATTTTCCAGATTTTACAATTTACGGAACTTCAGTCTTTTTTGCTTTGAATATTCTTTTTCTCACAACTAAGTTCATTGCTCACCTCTGCACTTTCTTCAACAGATCTATGTCCTTTCTAAAATGAATTTCCAGACTTGTTTACTAATATTACTTTAACTATTGCTTAATACAATGGGATAATCACCTCTTTATTTCTAATGGTAAAGTTTTCATGACAGAACTATCTATCTAATTATCTAGATCTTGAAATTACATGTCCTAATTAAAGTCATTGACCACCCTCTCTACCTTTGTGTCATCGGCAAACTTATTTGCATGCAGTTCCGTTTTTTTGTGACCTCATAATAGCTAATCATTTGGTCAGATGTGATCTCCCTCTAACAAATCCATGCTATGATTACCCTTTGGTTCCACTCATATCAAGGTGATCTTCAATTACTTCTTTAACTATTGACTCCATTATTTTCCCTGATATAATGATCAAGCTGGAACCTCCCCTGAATCCAAGGACTCTCAGTATTATGTATGTAATAATACTGAGATTAGTTATAATACTGATTTTATACTCAGTATTACATCTTTTGCTACTTCTTTTAATATAACTGGAAAGCTTCCATCAGCCCTGGGTGCTTTGTTCACTTTTATTTACAGAACTTTCTCTTCCAGCCTCCTTTTAGTAATCATAAAATCATTTAACTCCCAGTCAATATTTAATGTTTGCTAGCCCCACCCTAAAAGTTATTATAATAGCTTTCCTCCTTCTACTATTAACATAAGCAAAGAATTCAATGCTACTTTTCTTTGAACTCTTCACCACTGACTTCTCATAACCTGCTTTAGTATACCTAAAGTATACCGGTGGCGGATCCAGAAAAAAAAATGACAGGAGAGGCACCATTTGTGATGGGGTCACCATTTTGTGCATTGTTTGTGCACAAACAAGGCACAAAATAATGCACAGAACAAAACAAATATGGCACTCAAATATAATGCAACTGGCAGACACAGGCACACAGCTAAAGTCTGAATTACTTTGAAGTAATGCATGACCAAACAGCATGATGCCTCAAACTACAATGGCGATCACATCAACATTAGAGTTTCCAACTGTAGTCAGTCGAAAATAGCTGAACCACAATGCAAAAATAGATAAAATCCTATGTTAACAATGAAAACAAAATTTTTTTTTTGTAGCTAAAGGAATTTAAACGATTGTTGTATATTCTCCAAAAAATGATGGGGGGGGGGGAAATGTGCCCAGTGTCCCTACTCTGAATCCACTTATGCCTAGTCCTGTAAATAACTTGTTTCCAAATTAAGTTATTCAGATTGCTATGTGTACCAGCCATCTGAATAACTCGATTGGTTAATTAATTCTTACCATAGGAGTCTGGAAATTTATAATCATCTCATGCATTTTTCTTCTCTGCAATTAAATAACCTTGGTCTTCACAGATTTTGATGTTTTCAAAATTCATGGTGCATCTGGGTGTACTTTTAGTGCTAATAAAAATCCAAACCATTTTTGCCTATTATATGCAGCTTTTTTTACAAACAATAAGAATTATTTTCTTAACTGTTCATTCCATGTATACACATATCGTGTATACATGGAATACATCATATCATGTATACATGGTATACATGGAATACATCCTAAATACATACTACATCCTTTGTGACTGACAGTATAGACATGCTTATAAATGTTTAAACATGTTGCAACCTGCAGATCAGGTAGCTATATAAACCTGAAAAATCTGCATTCAGTTGTTTTCTGGTGCAGTCATGCTAACTAGTATCTGCTTCTAATGTGATTTTCATAGTCTGTGTCATTGTCAATGGCAACTTGTAGTTGTGTGAACAATCCAAATACATTTTATTACATTTGCAGTAATTATGTTATGGCAGAAAGGCAGGATATATCATCATTTGGGAAAAATGTATATGGCATATAATTTGAAATTAAATTAGATTACCAAGATAAAAGTTGGGTTCCCAATAAAGTTGGCTGTATATTTGTGGAGGACTTGTGGTTGTAGAAATATGGTAAAATGAAAGCCGTGACATTTGCCATTCACATGGCATGGAAGAAACCTCAAGATATTATTATTGACTACTATTTTTATTCCATAAATGTACCAGGTTATAATGGGAAGAACAAGCAGAGCATCGTGCATCTCAACAACATTACTTCAGCCATTGTAAGACCAATGGACCTGAACTATCAGTACCACCTTCACCAGTTGGATCATGGTGTGGAAAATGCCTTGATTTCTGTGAGTGAGATAGATGAGCAAGAATTAAATGTTGAGAAAGGAAAGTGTGGCCACCAAGACAGTCTCTGATACCAGGTTCGAAGAAAATTAAAGACAGTCCACTAGTAAATTGCAACAAACTGCTGTTACCTCCTTTTGCCTATAAAGCTGAGTTTAATGAAACAGTTCACCCAAGCCTTGAATAAAAAAGGAAATTGTTTTAAGTATGTTTGCACTAAATTCCATGCAAAAAAATCAGAGCAGAAATTTTTGTTGGACCTCAAATCCAAGCTGCTGCTAAACTCTGTATTTGAAGAATCCATGAACCAAAGTGAAAGAGATGCTTGGACTGTCTTTAAAAATGTAGCATTCAATTTTTTGGGAAATAATAAACACCCAGATTATGAGACGATTGTGAGTAACATGCTGGAGAAGTTCAGAAAACTAGGCTGCAGTATGACTGTTAAAGGTACATTTCTTGTTGCACTCTTATCTCAACTGTTTCCCTAAAAGTTTAGGTAGTTTTAGGTAATTAAAGTGAATCACATAGGAAAATATTCCATCAGGATATGAAAGAAATGGAAAAAAGTACCAAAGGGAATGGCAATAGGATGGCTAATTACTGCTGGATACTAAAAAGAGGAAAAGCTACCCGAAACTAGCTGCCCAAGGAAGTCAAAAAGGTCAAGTTTAACTCAGTATAGTGTATAAGAATTCCAGTTTGGGGCATATATGCTTCATAAGAGGATGTAGCCTTTGATATTTATGTTTTTACATATTTTTATCAGTATTTTTATATAAAAATAACCTGTTTGTGAAATCTATAAAAATACAAAATGATAGAGCAAATTTCAACTTTTGAAATTTCCATTAAAAATGGAAGTTAAGGTTTTTAACATCAGATAATAAAATCAGAGAAGTTTTCTTAAAATACAGACCAGTATAATCAGTGTCCATATGACATTCGTTTTGGTCTACACCTTGAACAGCATCTCTTAGCTGGTATAAGAAACTTAATAATCTCTTGATTACCTCAATGATACTTCTCTTTTGGCATTTTCATATTTTAACAAACTCAGTTGGTCCTAAAGTGATTTAAAGAAGGTGTGACCCCATTACAATCACCTTTGCAAAAACAAAATTCTTTCCAGTTACCCTTTTAAATATGATATTAAAAACACTATAATCACTTCTTCCTAGTGGTTCCTTTACTTGAAGATCCTTAATACTTTATGGTTGGATCGCTATTGATATCACTATAGATAAAGAATATTGCTTTTTCTTGTGGCCTCTCTAATATGTAGGTATAGAAATAGAAAGCAATCATCTGGCTAACTGAGAAATTTTCTGCTACTGAGTGAGCTGCAGACTTGAGTTCCAATCAATAATTGGAATATTAAAATTTCCCATGATAAGGCATTCTGATTTATTGGCATTTTATTTATCTGTATAGTTTATACTCATCATTGCCATTTAGGTAGTAATATACTTAGTCTCGTTTATAATTTTTAATATGTGCTTTTGAACCAAAAGCATGCCCTCATCCCTGTCCTGTCTGACCTTTCTATATGCTGGTCATTGTACCTGCTTTTTTATGGCCTGCTTTTTTGTGTCCTTCCACAATATTCATTGATTTTTTTTTTTTTTTGATTAAAGAGGCTGCAAGATTAACAGATATGCAGGGTCCTTCCTTATCCTTTTGAGAGTACCAATGTTTATTAATTTATATCTAGCAGTCCTAAAGATACGAATGCTGTTTGATTCTATGCTAATCTGTAGGATGCAGACAGTCATATCCATAGCTGCTGTCGCTTCACTAAGTAGCTTGCCACACTTTTATTTCTGATATGTTGTAGAAAATAACTATACAGGAGATTAGAATTGTTGTCCATCCACCTATGCCAGCCATTATTCCACCTTTTTACTTGATAGTTTTGCAAATTTCCTCTTTATATATATTTGCTTTCTTTTCCAGTATTGAGGAGGCATGAACTGCATTAAATTGGTATTCTGTTCTATAAGTACTCCTCATGTTTCCTCCATTCAGCTAGTAGATCATCCCAAAGTCTCCACTACTTTTTTTTGCAAGAGTTTATATTTTTCTACATATTTCCCTGAAATAAACACAACACCCAGATTGTTACAGGGACATGGTATTTCAATTTACTGGCTGTTTTTGAGATAAAAACTATCAGCTGCTAACTACTATTCCCTAAGGTTACCCATTTCTTCTGGTTTGTTTGTTTGTTATTTGGTTTTTAGGAACATAAGCAACTAAGGCCATATTGCTCCGGGGATATGCAGTGGTTATTCCCTGACCTTTCCGCATTCTCTGTATTTGGTGGGCATGGGCTCAAACCCCGGTCTAATCAAGAAGCGTGTGCTATGCACTGCTGCTCCTGCCTACCTGGCTATGGAGGTGCAGATTTCTTCTGGTACACCTCTTTGCAATCCCCCACTAAAATTCCAACCATAGAATTTTGGTGTTGGGGATAGATAGATTATATAGAGGTGCATATAAAAACTATACCAACGGTGGTTTTTCATGCATTTTCATACTATTCCATATTTTTGTGGAACAGTGTGAAAAGCCCAATGCCACACTGCGGTATAAATTTCCGCAATGTGGCATTGGGGACAAGTTTCTGCTATGGATAAAGTAACTGTTGAGCAGAAAAAGAAGGTGGTTATAAAACTAGGCTATCCTAAGGATAGATTTTTATTTATTTTTTTTTTTAGTCAGTACAGTTGATTCCCATATTTGAAATGCTTGCTAGTATGTTCTTGACTTGTACAGCTGCCAATTTGAATAACACTGCTTTTATTATAAATAGAGCTTCACATTAAAGGAAAGGAACACAATAAAGTTTCACTTCTAATTTCTGATTAATTTGCATAATTTAAAAATATTTTGAATTGATAAATCATTAGTATTAACAAACAATAATTGTTTTTTATAACAACAATAATTTTTTTATATTATTTGCATAAATTAAAGCATTTGACTCTGTCTTGCATAAGAATTACTCTATAAGCTGGAACATGGTATTACTAGTAAACTCAACAGATAGATGGGATGGCTGCAGGACATTTGTGAGAACTATGCCTAGGCAGTACCTAAGCATTCCCCTGTAAACTGCCACTGTGCTCTGTGATGTTCAGCACACTCTGCACAGTTAGCCATGTATATCATGTTATTTTCATATTAAAGTGTTATGTTGTATGGCATCCAGAAAGCTGCAATCAAGTTCAGATAAAGTACAAATTAAATTTAGTAGATAGCCTGGCTTCATGTGCCAGAAGCAGGAGTCAGTAAGCTGCTTTCCAATCGAAGTAAGGACAGCCCACATTGTGAAAAGAAAAGGTGATGGGGGGGGGGGGTTTGGTTTACTGCAGAAAAGCATGGCAATTCATTCTTGAACAGGCAGTTCATTCTTGTATCCTCAAGAATGAACTGCCTGTTCTCATTAATATAAGTATATGGGGTGAACAATAGGAGACAGAAAGAGAGGGGAAGTGGGAACTGGAACTCCAACTAATGCACTGGTGCTGCCCTAATTAAATGGGGGGACACTGCGAATATATTTTGTGGTGTGTGTGTGTTTCTCCATCTGAGAACATATACAGCATTTTTCCA
The DNA here is from genome assembly GCF_048544385.1 of Mastigoproctus giganteus. Taxonomy (NCBI): domain Eukaryota; kingdom Metazoa; phylum Arthropoda; class Arachnida; order Uropygi; family Thelyphonidae; genus Mastigoproctus; species Mastigoproctus giganteus. The sequence goes on from NC_143581.1 coordinate 71,179,314, forward strand.
TTCATTCATCTTTAACATTTGCTTACATATAAGTAGTCCCATTCACTCAAATCTTTACACCTATCTTGTGCACACATTGACATGATTACCTTGCATGCCTTCCATCTAAATTATCCATTTAATCTTCTACCACAGTATAAATTTGTTCATTCATTCCTTTAGTTCTATATGATTAGTCCAGTTACTGTTCGGTTGTTCCAGTGGTAAAAAGGTAGAGCATTGTGATTAATGGTTAATCTTCAGATTGGGCTAGTATTAGAAGTGGAGCTCTTCAAGGACTAGTGCAGGGACTATTGTTGTTTCTGATTTTTTCTTAAATGACATTGATGAGAACTGCGGAATTACTTAACAAGTACAGGTCAGTGTTGAAAAAAAACCAAGAGTTTGGGTGGAATTTGAAAGTGTTTGCATTTTTTGCCCAGACATCATATGAGGGAGTATATGATGAGAGTCTTGCCAAACAATTTGGCACTGGAGAGATTGTGCAAGGCTCATGGGGTAGAATTTTTCTCAGCATAGTCTGTGTTTGTTAACAGGAGACTGTGCTTCTACAGGGATAGGTTACATTTAAATAGAAAGGGGGAAAGAATATTTGCCGATGCTATTGAGGCAATGATAGGTGTGTCAGAATACACAGACTAATAGATTAACAGTAGCTACAGTAGCATAGTCTGTGTTTGTTAACAGGAGACTGTGCTTCTACAGGGATGGGATACATTTAAATAGAAAGGGTGAAAGAATATTTGCTGATGCTATTGAGGCAATGATAGGTGCATCAGAAAACTACTAGCTTGAGGGGGATACACTGACTAATAGATTAACAGTAGCTACAGACAGAAGTGAAAGGGATTCTTGCATTGCTTCTATTGGAACGAGCAGCAGCCTGGAAAACAAGATGCTGGGGATTTCAAGGACTATTGGGAGTCATCGTGGAACAAGTAAATACATGAACTGTGCTAGGGTAACTAAAAGTAAGAACAAGTGCATGCATTAATTTAAACTACCATGCCCCGAACTAGAGCAGCAAAGCAACGGGCACAAAGTGGCAGGAGTGTTGTGACTCGGGGGAGAACTGAGGGGGGCGATTCTCCAACGCGTCACAGCCTAAAAAAATGTGCAACTTGTGAAATGTTTGCCGAACTCTCTGGAACGGAACATGATATTGCCATGGGGGATGTCTTTGTGTGTGCGCGATGTAAGGAGTGTAAGGAAATCAGGCGACAACTCATTGTTGTTATGGGCCTATATGAGAGTTTGAAGGACAGGGTGGATGCCCTCGAAGGAAATAAATTGAGGGGCCCATCAAGCTCTCAGCTGCCCACATCAACGCCAGAGCTTGCACTTGGTCATCACGCAACACAGCGGCAACCCCCAAGGCAGAATGCGCTGGTCCCACAGGAACTATTAGTTGTTGGTGACTCTATTGTCAGGGAAACGGGGAACATGCTATGTAAAAAGGATAGGTGGAACAGGACCAGGGTATGTCTGCCAGGGGCAAAGGTTGATGACGTTGTAGAGCGGATATCATCTTTCAAGGGCACAAAAGGTGATATAGTTGTACACGTTGGCACTAATGATATTAAGAGTAGGAGACCGGCAGAATTACTCAACAAGTACAGGTCACTGTTGAAAAAAAGCCGAGAATTAGGGTTGCATTTGAAAGTGTCTGCAATTCTGCCCAGACACGATAGGAGGGAGTATATGATGAGAGCCTTGTCGATCAATTCGGCCCTGGAAAGATTGTGCAAGGCTCAAGGGGTAGAATTTTTTTCAGCCTGGACTGTACTTGTTAACAGGAGAGATTGCTTCTACAGGGATGGGATACACTTAAATAGAAAGGGTGCAAGAATATTTGCTGATGCTATCGAGGCAGTGTTAGGTGGGTCGGAAAACTGCTAGCTTGGGGGGATACAAAGACTAATAGTTTAACAGTAACCGCAGGCAGAGGTGAAGGTGATTCTTGCACAACTTCTATTAGAATAAGAAGCGACCTGGAGCGAGGGGTGTTGGGGGTTTCAGGGACGGATGGCAGTCATCCTGGAATAGTTGGGTATATGGGATGTGTTAGGGTAACAAGGAATAGGCATAGGAGCATGTATGCTTGCATGTATACCAATGCTAGAAGTATAGTAAATAAATTTGATGAATTTGAAGTGTTGGTCAAGACATCAAAGGCGGTGATTTTTTTTTTTTTTTTTTTTTTGATTTGATAGTTGTTGGCGCATCGGCTTCTGTGGCCATATTGCACCTCCCAAGGTTTTTGCAGTACTTTGATCCAAGCCCGAGGCGGGAATCGAACCCGCGACCTTTGGGTTGCCGGGCAGGTACTTTACCCACTCTGCTAGCCCGGTCGGCTATCAAAGGCGGATATTGTTGGGATAGCAGAGACGTGGTGTCACAAAGATATAAGGAATGCAGAACTGGAATTTGGGGAGTACAATGTGTACAGAAAGGATAGACAGGACAGAAAGGGAGGAGGTGTTATGCTGTTAATTAAGAAAAACATAAAATCAAAAGAAGTGCATCCAGTTGATATAGATGGACAGTGCACTGTTGAGTCAGTTTGGTGTGACATAAGCACTGCAAAAGCAAAGATAAGAGTAGGAGTGTGTTATAGGCCTAATGACTCGAATGAGTACAATGAACAATTGTACAGAGAAATAGAGTGGGCCAGTAAATCAGAATGTCTTATAATGGGGGATTTTAACTTCCCAGATATTGACTGGAACTTGTGGGTTGGTCACTCACACACTAGTCAGACTTTTGTGGATTTATTGGATGATTGTTTTCTGCAGCAGCATGTTCGAGAGGCAACCAGAGAAAGTAATACTCTTGATCTGGTTATCAGCAGTGATCATTCGTGTATTAAGAATTTGCAGATAAAGAACCACTAGGTGGCAGTGATCACAGTGTGCTGAAGTGGGATTTACTCAAAGAGGTAACTACCATCAGGGGTAAAGGAAAGGGTTTTTGCTTCCGTAAAGGGGAGTACTGTGGTCTCAGACAGTTTTTAAATTCTGTACAGTGGGATCGACTGACGATGTTACAAACAGTAAATTCTAAGTGGGAAGCATTCAAGGAATTAATCGTGGAAGCTACTAGACTTTTCATACCGATGAAGAAATATTGTTCAAGGTTTAGGTTATCAAATGAACTAATGAGACTCGTGACAGAGAAGAAAAATGCATGGGATGCATATAAATTATCAGGCGACGCAGAAGCCTGTAGCAGATATAAGCTAGTCTGTAATCAGGTCACAAAGGAGGTTCGGCAGGCAAAGGCGGATTACGAGAAATCTTTGGCAAAAGATGCTAAGAAAAACAGCAAGGATTTCTTTACTTATATAAACTCTAAAAGGAAGGGGCTGAATATGATTGGTCCACTTGACATCGATGGTTCGACTGTTGATGATCCTGCTCAGATAGCAAACAAACTGAATGAGTATTTTGCATCTACATTCACACGTGAGGAATCATTACAGTTTGAAAATGGAAGAAGGTTATCAAATTGTAGCAGTGTGCTTAATGATTTTGTAATAACTGAGAGCAAAGTGGAGGAGAAATTGTTGAAGTTAAACATAAGAAAGGCACCTGGGGCGGATGGGATCTATCCAGTTATATTAAAGGAGGCGGCAAAGCAACTAAGCAAACCCTTAGCCATAATTATGAGAGCATCCTTGGATTCAGGGGAGGTTCCCACGGACTGGAGATGTGCAAATGTATCCCCAATTCACAAAGGAGGTTCGAAGGGTGACACGAATAATTACAGACCAGTTAGTTTAACTTCTGTTCCGGGTAAAATAATGGAGTCACTGGTTAAAGATGCATTGCAGGATCATCTAGACAAGACTGCAGCAATAATTCAGACACAGCATGGGTTTGTTAAGGGAAAGTCTTGTCTGACAAATTTGATTGGTTATTATGATGTGGTCACAAAGAAACTGGATGCAAAAAATAATTTTGATATCATATACTTGGATTTCAGGAAAGCTTTTGACACTGTTGCGCATGGAAGACTACTGTACAAATTGGAGCAGAATGGTATTAAGGGTAAGTTGCTACAATGGATAAAAGGATGGTTAAGTGGGAGAAGACAGAGGGTGGTAATCAATGGGTGCTGCTCTTCGTGGACTAATGTTATTAGTGGAGTCCCACAGGGTTCGGTGTTGGGTCCACTGTTGTTTTGTATATTTATCAATGATATTGATGAAGGTATATCAGGCTTAATGTCGAAGTTTGCAGATGACACGAAGGTTGGCAGGGTTGTTAATGACAGTAATGGCAGTGTGCTACTGCAACAGGATCTAGATAATTTGGGCAGATGGACTAAGAAGTGGCAACTGAAGTTTAACCTTGACAAATGCAAAGTACTGCATATGGGTAGAAGTAACCCCAGAGAAACGTACCAACTGTGTGGTACTACACTTAAGGTGGTAGAAAATGAAAAAGACCTGGGAGTAATTGTGCAGTCAGATATGAAGTTTTCTGAGCAATGCAGACAGGCTGCCAGGGCAGGTCATGGGGTTTTGTCAATGATATATAGGAATTTTGCTAGCAGGGAAAAGGAGGTGATTGTCCCTCTGTATAAGGCAATGGTCAGGCCACGCCTTGAGTACTGCGTACAGGTCTGGAGGCCTCATTTTAGGAAGGATGTAGATTTGCTTGAGCGTGTACAGAGAAGAGCAACACGATTGGTGAGGGGAATGAAGGGATCCTCTTACCAAGAGAGGCTTAAGTTCTGCAAATTGCAGTGGCTGGAGACTAGACACCTGCGCGGTGATCTGATTGAGGTCTATAAGGCCTTGAATGGGTTGAGCACGCTGAATTCTGATGGGATCCTCCCACTTGTTCAGAATACGAACCTACGGGGACATAAGTTCAAATTAAGAAAGGATAGATGTAAAATAGATGTGCGGAAATTTGCCTTTAGCCAGCGGGTGGTTAATTGCTGGAACAAACTTCCATCTGTCGTTGTGGAAGTTGATAGGTTAAATAAATTTAAGGAGGAACTGGACAGGCAATTGGAGGGTATGGTGTGATTTTTTTTTTTTTTGGCTGATGCTGCATAAGCTCCTACACTTGCTTTCTTGCATCAGGTGCCATTACTACTACTACTACTACTATACTTGCATGTACACTAATATTAGAAGTATAGTAAATAAAATTGATGAATTTGAAGTGCTGATCAAAACATCAAAGGCAGATATTGTTGGGATATTAGAGGTGCGGTGTTACACAGATATAAGGAATGCCGAATTGGAATTTGGGGAGTAGAATATGTACAAAAAGGACAGATAGGATAGGGAGGAGGGGTTATATTATTAGTTAAGAAACACATATAAGCATAAATTCTAAGGCAGTGTATCTAGTTGATATAGGCAGACAGTGCAATGTTGAGTCTGTTTGGTGTGACAATAGCACTGGGAAAGCAAAATTGACAGTAGGAGTGTGTTATAGGCTGAATGACTCTGATAAGTACAATGAACAGATTTACAGAGAAATAGAGTGGGCCAGTAAATCAGATTGTCTTATAATGGGAGATTTTAAATTCCCAGATATTGACTGGAACTTGTGGGTCAGTCACCAGCACACTAGCAAAGCTTTTGTGGATTTATTGGATGATTGTCTTCTAGAGCAGCACATTTGAGAAGCAACCAGAGGAAGTAATACTCTTGATCTGATTATTAGCAGTGATTCTTTATGCATTAAGAATCTGCAGATAAAGAAACCATTAGGTGGCAGTGATCACAGCCGATGTGGGATTTACTTAAAGATGTAACTACCATCAGGGGTAAAGGAAAGGGTTTTTGCTTTCGTAAAGGTGACTGCAGTGCCCTTGGGCAGTTTTTAAATTCTCTGCAGTGGAATTAACTGATGAATTTACCAACAGCAAATTGTAAATGGGTGGCATTCAAGAAATTAATCTTAGAAGCTACTAGGCTCTTTCGTACCAACTAAGAAATATTGTTCAAGGTTTAGGTCTAAATGGATGTCAGATGAACTAATGAGACTTGTGGCAAAGAAGAAAAATGCATGGAATGCATATAACTTATCAGGTAACACAGAAGCCAATGGAAGATAAAAGCTGCTTTGTAATCCACAGAAGAGGCTAGGCAGACAAAGGCAGGTTACTAGAAATACTTGGCAAAAGATGCAAATAAAAAGAGCAGAGAGTTCTTTACTTATGTAAACTCTAGAAGGAAGGGGATGAATCAGATTGGTCCACTTGATATCGATGATTCTACTATTGATGATCTTGCTCAGGTAGCTGACAAACTGAATGAGTATTTTGCATCTTCATTCTTACCAGGAGATATTCAGGGAGGGGAATGCCAGAAGTTTATCAAACTCTGGAAAAGAGCTAAATGATTTTCTAATAACTGAGAGCAAAGTGGAGGAGAAATTGTTGAAGTTAAATAATAAGAAAGGCTGTTATGGGATCTATCCAGTTATATTAAAGGAACCAGCAAAGGAAGTAAGCAAACCCATATCCATAATTGTGATAGCTTCTTTGTTGCTCTTCTCTGAACTCATTCCAGCAGCTCTACATCCTAAAGTGAGGTCTCCAAACCTACCATAGTCAAGGTGTGGCCTAACCATTGCCTTATGCAAGGGAATAAACACCTTCTCTTCCCTGCTTGAAAAATTCATGTATATCTTTGACAAGACAGCATGGGAGGACTCAGGGGAGGTCCCCTGCTATGATGTGGTCACAAAGGAACTGGATGAAAAAGAAATAATTTTGATATCATATACTTGGATTTCAGGAAAGCTTTTGATATTGCTGCACTTGGAAGACTAGTTCACAAATTGGAGCAGTTTGGCATCAAGGGAAAATTGCTGCTATGGATATGGATAAAGGGATGGTTGAGTAGGGGAAGACAGAGAGTGGTAATCAATGTACACTGCCCTTCGTTGACTAAAGTCATTTGTGGAGTCCTCCAGGGGTGAATGCTGGATTGAACTTTTGTCCATTGTTCTTTTCTGTATTTATTAATGATATTGATGAAGGTATATCAGGCTTAATGTCCAATTTTGCTGATGATAGAAAGTTTTGCAGGGTTGTTAATGACACTAATGACAGTACGCTACTTCAACGGGATCTAGAAAAGTTGAGCCAATAGGCTGAGAGGTAGCAACTGAAGTTTAACATTGACAAATGTAAAGTACTGCATATGGGAAGCAGTAATCCCCAGAGTAATGTATCAAGTGTGTGTTACTACACTCAGGGTAGTGGAGAATGAAAAGACCTGGGGGTAATTGTGCAGCCAGATATGAATTTTTCTGAGCAGTGCAGACAGTCTGCAAGAGTAGCTCATGATGTCTTATCAATGATGTACAGGAATTTTTCTAATAGGGATAAGGATGTGATTATCTCCTTTATAAGACAATCGTATTGCAATTTTTTTTTTCACACAAATACGTGGACCCGAAAGGTAGCAATGCTTGCATCGTTATTTTCGATAATTTTTAATACTCGTCTCGAAGAGAAAGACAAACTTTTTCACAAGTTGTAGAGTGAAAATGAGCACGTAATGCTTCACAGGTCGACAAGATCTTCCTTTTGCTGAATGGTAATTTCTGGGAATGAAGAAATTTCAAAAGCAACGGATCACGACTCCAATACAACTTTTTTTCTGGAGATACATTAAATCATTTAGAAAAATTCTTAATTAGCATTGTTAGGTGGGTGGCAATGATTTCCCAAATTTTAAAATTTCAATATTATTGATATTAACAAAATCAGAAAAACATGGGAACATTTCAGTATTATTTCGCTCAAATTCAGTTTTCCAAAGATTAAGCTTCTTTTTGAAAGCTTCTGTTTTATCACTTAGTATTGATATATTTCCCTGTCCTTGAAGAGTTAAATTTATCATTTGAAGAAGTTTAATTAAGTTTAATTAAGTTAAGTTTGATTTGAAAAAGTTTAATTCAAGTATATCAACATATCATTAAATTTGAAGAACTACTTTAATTAAGTTCCTCAAGTATATCAACATATCAACATATCATTAAATTTCAAGAACTACTTTAATTAAGTTCCTCAAGTATATCAACATATCATTAAATTTGAAGAACTACTTTAATTAAGTTCCTCAAGTATTAGCATTAGCATTAGCATTAGTAGAGGCATATGATGCAAGAAAGCAAGCTTATTCAGCATCAGCCAAAAAAAAAAAACCTCTCCCATTTCACCCCTCCGTTCGTTCGAAATACCTGTCCAGTTGAGCTTTAAATTTGTTTAGGCTATCAACTTCAACAACAAGTGATGGAAGTCGGTTCCACCAACCAACCACCCGCTGGCCAAAGGCAAATTTCCGCACATCTATCCGACATCCGTCCTTCCTCAATTTGAATTTATGCCCTCTGAGGTGATTATTCTGAGAAAGATGAAGAATCCCATTGGCATTGAGCATGCTCAAACCATTCAAAGCCTTATACACCTCTATCAGATCACCTCGCCGGTGCCTAGTCTCCAGACTCTGTAATTTGCAAAACTTAAGCCTTTCTTCGTAAGAGCAACCCTTTGTTCCATTTACTAATCTTGTTGCCCTTCTCTGTACCCGTTCCAGCAGCTCTACATCCTTCTTGAAATGAGGCCTCCAGACCTGTATACAGTACTCAAGATGTGGCCTAACCATTGCCTTATACAAGGGAATGATCACCTCCTTATCCCTGCTAGAAAAATTCCTGTATATCATTGACAAGACACCATGAGCTACTCTTGCAGCTCGTCTGCACTGCTCAGAGAACTTCATATCTGCCTGCACAATTACCCCCAGGTCCTTTTCATTCTCCACCACTGTCAGTGTAGTACCGCAGAGTTGATACATTGCTCTGGGGTTACTGTTACCCATATGTAGTACTTTACATTTGTCAATGTTAAACTTCATTTGCCACCTCTCAGCCCATCTGTTCAACCTTTCCAGATCCTGTTGCAGCAGCATAGCGTCAGTAGTGTCCTTAACGACCCTGCCAACCTTTGTATCATCTGCAAACTTGGAAATTAAACTTGATATCCCATCATCAATATCATTCATAAACACCGAAAACAACAATGGACCCAACACTGAACCTTGAGGAACTCCACTAATAACATTAGTCACGTTGAGCAGTGTCCATTGATTACCACTCTCTGTCTTCTGCCACTCAACCATCCCCTTATCCATAGCAGCAATTTGCCTCCAATGCCACACTGCTCCAATTTGTGCAGCAGTCTTCCATGTGCAACAGTATCAAAAGCCTTTCTAAGATCCAAATATATAATATCAAAGTTATTCCCTGCATCCAGTTCTTTTGTGACTACATCATAGTATCCAATCAAATTGGTCAGGCAAGACCTGCCCTTAACAAAACCGTGCTGCGTCTGAGCTATAACTGAATTCTTGTCTAGATGATCCTGCAGTGCTTCTTTAACCAGTGCCTCCATTAATTTACCTGGAACAGAAGTTAAACTAACAGGTCTATAATTACTTGTGTCAGCCTTTGATCCTCCTTTGTGAATTGGGGTTACATTTGCACATCTCCAGTCTATGGGTACCTCCCCTGAGTCCAAAGAAGCTCTCATAATTATGGCTAGGGGTTTGCATACTTCCTTTGCTGCCTCCTTTAATATAACTGGATAGATCCCATCCACCCCAGGTGCCTTTTTTATGTTTATCCTCAACAATCTCTCCTCCACTTTCCTCTCAGTTATTACCAAATCATCCAGCTCACTGCCAATGTTTACTTTACCTACATCATTCTCCTTCCTGAATAACTCCTCATGCGTGAATGTAGATGCAAAATACTCGTTTAGATTGTTAGCCACCTGAGCAGGATCCTCAACTGTTGAACCATCAATATCCAGTGGACCAATCTGATTCATCCCTTTCCTTCTCGAGTTCAAGTATGTAAAGAACTCTTTTCTGTTTTTCTTTGCATCCTTTGCCAAGGATTTTTCGTAGTCTGCCTTTGCCTGCCTAATCTCCTTTGTGACTTGGTTACAGACCAACTTATATCTATCATAGGCTTCCATGTCACCCATTAATTTGTATGTATCCCATGCATTTTTCTTCTCTGCCACATGTCTCATTAGTCCATCTGACAACCATTTAGGCCTAAACCTTGAACAATATTTCTTAGTTGGTATGTAAAGCCTGGTAGCCACCAAGATTAGTTCCTTGAATGCTTCCCATTTTGAGTTTGCTGTTGGTAACATCATCAGTTGGTCCCACTGTATAGAATTTAAATACTGTCTCAGACCATCATAGTCGCCTTTACGAAAACAAAAACCCTTCCCTTTACCTCTGATGGTAGTTACCTCCTTGAGTAAATCCCACTTCAACACACTGTGATCACTGCCACCTAGTGGTTCATTTATCTGCAGGTTCTTAATGCATGAAGAATCACTACTGATAATCAGATCAAGTGTATTGCTCCCTCTTGTTGCCTCACGAACATGCTGATGTAGAAAACAATCATCCAATGAATCCACAAAAGCCTTGCTATTGTGCGAGTGACCAGCCCACAAATTCCAGTCAATATCTGGGAAATTAAAATCCCCCATTATAAGACTCTCTGATTTACTGGCCCACTCTATTTCCCTGTACAATGTATTATTATACTCATCAGAGTCATTAGGCCTATAGCACACTCCTACTCTGAATTTTGATTTCCCTATGCTTATGTCACACCAAACTGACTTATTTGTCTGAGACACTGCCCTGTCCATCGATGTCAACTGGCTTCACTTCCTTTGACTTTATGTGTTTCTTAATTAATAGCATAACCCCTCCTCCCCTCCTGTCCTGTCTATCCTTTCTATACACATTGTATTCCCCAAATTCCAGTTCCGCATTACTTATATCTGTGTGACACCACGTCTCTGATATCCCAACAATATCTGCCTTTGATGTTTTGAGCAATACCTCAAATTCATCAAATTTATTTACCAAACTCCTAGCATTGGTGTACACGCAGGTATACATGCACCTGTTTCTATTCTTAGCTACCCTAACACAACCCATGTGTTTACTTGTAACGCACTGACTACCAGCAGTCTCTGAAATATCCTGCATCTTGTTTTTCAGACTTCTGCTCATTTGAATAGAAGCAGTGCAAGAATCACTTCCACCTGTGCCAGTGGCTACTGTTAATCTATTAGTCCTTGTATCCCCCCCAACTAGCAGTTTTCCGACCCACCTAACACTGCCTCGACAGCATCAGCAAAAATTCTTGCACCCTTTCTATTTAAGTGTATCCCATCCCTGTAGAAGCAATCTCTCCTGTTAACAAGTACAGTCCAGGTTGAAAAAAATTCTACCCCTTGAGCCTTGCACAATCCCTCCAGGGCCGAAATGATCGACAAGGCTCTCATCATATACTCCCTCCTATCGTGTCCGGGCAGAATTGCAGACACTTTCAAATTCAACCCTAATTCTCGGCTTTTGTTCAACAGTGACCTGTACTTGCTAAGTAATTCCGCCGGTCTCCTACTCTTAATATCATTAGTGCCAACGTGTACAACTATATCACCTTTTGTGCCCTTAAAAGATGATATCCGCTCTACAACGTCATCAACCTTTGCCCCTGGCAGACATACCCTGGTCCTATTCCACCTATCCTTTTTACAAAGCATGTTCCCCGTTTCCCTGACAATAGAGTCACCAACAACTACTAGTTCCTGTGGGACCAGCGCATTCTGCCTAGGGGGCTGCCCCTGTGTTGCCTGATGACCAAGTGCAAGCTCTGGCGTTGATGTGGGCAGCTGAGAGCTTGATGGGCCCCTCAATTTATTTCCTTCGAGGGCATCCACCCTGTCCTTCAAGGTCTCATAAAGGCCCATAACAACGCTGAGTTGTCGCCTGATTTCCTTGCACTCCTTACATCGTGCACACACAAAGACATCCCCCTTGGCAGTATCATGTCCCGTACCCGACTGCTCCGCAAACATCAAGCAAACAGTGCATTTTAATAGACTGTGATTCAGAGGGCAACTGCCCCCCTCAGTTCTCCCCTGAACCACAGCACTCCCATTAGCTTGAGCCTTTTGCTTTGCTGCTCTGGTCAGAGTCATGATTCCAATTTAATTCAATAAAATTTAAAACAAAAATTAAATCCTTAAGTTATATTCCAAAACAGTTATGTTATATATATATATATATATATTTTTTTTTTTTTTTTTTTTCGGTATCTAGTGTTCCCTTTATACAACTTCCGTATCACGTGTACCACTATAGTTATGTATTAATTATTTGTTACGATTAAGTCGTTATATATATTTATAGAGTTAAAAATACAATTTAATTGACAATAAAGTTTATCAAGATTAATAGATTTACTGATTAATTGACAATATTATATTATGCAGTATACTACACTAAGCTTATGCTATCGTGTAAAAATGGCGGGAAATCACGAACGGTATTTCTACGGACTCGTAAGTATTGATTAGTTTCGAAATCTCGCTATCTCAATTTAGAATAAACTAAGGATCCTGACTAGGTCTACAATCTACTTATAGAAGATAATTTGATATAACAATTGGTTAATAAATCGACTAAATTTGGTTAAAAGACCTCTCGTTCAATTTGTGACACGTGGATTTGATACCGTTACCGATACTAAGTAATATCTACGAAATCTCTGTCTAAGTTAAACTTTAAACTAAGTATCGTAACTAGGAATATAAAGCTACTCTAGAAAATAAGTTAATATGACAATTTAAACTAATAAAGCAGAAAATAAATCAGGAAAAACTTCTCTGTTTGAAGAGCTTTAAGGAGCAATGTCTGCACAGGTTAACCTCGCACCCAGACTTCAACATATCATTAAATTTGAAGAACTACTTTAATTAAGTTCCTCAAGTATATCAACATATCATTAAATTTGAAGAACTACTTTAATTAAGTTCCTCAAGTATATCAACATATCATTAAATTTGAAGAACTACTTTAATTAAGTTCCTCAAGTATATCAACATATCATTAAATTTGAAGAACTACTTTAATTAAGTTCCTCAAGTATATCAATAAGGTAACTAATTTTCCAAGCCATTTTTTATTCATGTTTGAGGTCAAAAAAGACACTGGACAACCACCTCAAATTCGTATATAAAAGAAGAATTTCATAAGCAAGTCCCATTTCATTACAAAGTGTTGTGAAAGCTCTGATATTTAAGCTTCTACTTTTAATAAAGTTGATCACACTTACTGCATTTTTCAGAACTTGTGTAAATCAGTTTGCATTTCCTTCAGTGCTAATGCTTCTCTATGTATAATGCAGTGATTAAAACTGTATTTGGACCAATTTTGCTTCCTTTGTCTTTTAAACCTTTATTTTCTCCTATTAATGCAGTAAAAATCCTAATATAGTTGTTCCTGTTAGATTATTTGCTTGAAAGAAAATACATTATAAATCTTGCCCACCGTTCTTCCTTCCAAACTTTGCAAAATAGAAAATCCTCCAAAATATCTCCCTCGTAGCAGTATCTGACATATATGATAAGTTGAGCGAGGTTTGAAATATCTGTGGATTTATCTAATTGTATTGCAAAAATTGGACTTTCTCTCAATCGATTTAATAAATTGAATTTTATGTTGTCTGTGATAACTGTAATACACCGCGAGCCCTTGTCTCTGGACAGAGGAATGGTCTTAAACTGTTGCTGTACTTTTCGCCATGCATAATTTACATAATTTTTATTGCAGCAGGGAGAACAAGAGATTCCGCAATAGTACGTCAGTTAAAATTTTTTCCTATTAAATATGAAACTTGCAATGATATGCTTAAAGCTTTACAAGGAATGGCAGTATGTTTCTTCATGAAAGATTTCAGATCTTGTATGGCGTCGGTGGGTCTTTTGAAAAGGATTCAATATTTTTCTTTATCTCTGGATGTTTTGTATGTAAGTGTCTTTTTAAGTTAATAGGTTTCATGCTTTCATTAGCCAGTTTTTCATAACATATTATGCATGCAGGAAGTTACTGATCATCAACAACACTGTAGGTGAAACTGTACTTCATAAATTTCTCTTGATATTTTCTATTCTTTTTCATTACTTTTGATTTGGAATATGATGGCTCTCTGCCAGAAATTGGTGGCTGCACACACTTGAAAAAATATTAGTGTCCAAATTTTCACATGATACATTTCTTACTCTTTCAGCTTCCGTTGTATCTGTAGCAACATTATTGTCATCACTTCTTGGCTGTTTTGTTCTGAATACTCAATTGTACATGATAAAATTAGTTTTTTCTTCTAAAAAACAACTAAAAGATAATATAAAAAAATAGCAGAAGAATGAAAAACACATCCAAGTGACATGAAAGCACTGAATTACAGCAGAATAAAGCATGCGTGCAAAACTTTTGTTATTGCCACCACATATTTCCAACTCTGGCCTTTAGGCAATTTGAGAATTTGTGCTGTAGGAAGCACGAATTAAGGGCTAAAGGGAGTATCGTTCAGCAGTTGAGTAATAATACTCAGCAACTGAGTAGTACTGAAAAGTATTAATACATACTGAGAAGTGGCATTAGTCAGCTGCATTCACTGTGTACATATTAATTTGCCAGTGAGAAAATTAAGGCGTCTTCCCGACATGGCAATAAGTAAGAACACCAGCTGCGGCACATGTGTAACCACCTTAAAAAAAAAAATAGAGTGATAGTAGGGTTCATTTGTATCTCAGACCTCGTTTGAGTAATAAGGTCTCTACACCTACACCTACAGTATTGAAAAAGTAATTTTAACAACCAGTTTTTTATCTTTTATGTACACCAAAACTAATTTTATTCAAAAATTGCCACAACCCCTTTAATTTATCCCACAACCCCCAGAGGGGTTGTGCTCCACAGTTTGTGCACCACTGATTTAGATCATCTTCAGAAATGGTCAAAAAAGTGCTGCTGTTTTAATGCCTGTAAAATGCAAGATTTTACACTCTTGTGAAATAATCTCAAAATAACTTTTGCAGGTGCCTCTGTAGCCAGGTGGGAAGGAGCAGCAGCAGTGCATAGCACACTCTTCTTGATTAGACCGGGGTTCGAGCCCATCACCACCAAATATGGAGGATGTGGAAAGGTCAGGGAATGATCACTGCATATCCCGGAGCAATATGGCCTTAGTTGCTAATGCTCCTAAAAACCAAATAACAACAATAACTTTTGCACTAGGAAGAGAGGAAAAGATGAATTAAAGACAGTAGAAAGGGGGGGGTAGTGTGTGAGAGAGAGAGATTTGGGAGTTACAATACAGGTAGACAAAGTTCCCCATGCAGCACAGACAATTCGGAAGGAGATTCCATAGTCTCCTATTAGAGTTTATCAAACATTTGCATGCAAAGATAGAGATGTTGTAATCCTACTGTGTCAAGCAATTTTGGTACTACACTTGGAATACTGCATCCAAATATGTAAGCTACACCTAAAAAAAAAAAAGAGAGAAAATTTAGATAATTTTTTAAAATAAACTTTTTCTAAAGTTGATAATGCCATTTTTAAGTGTCCAGATGAAAACTTCTGATTGAAAATGTAAACTTCATTACAAGTATAATATAGCCTCTGTTGCTGGGCTGCATTACCTCAATGCGGTATTCCAGTAGAGAAGTGCAGTACTATTTTAATGCAAATACTGAAATTGTTTAAAAAAACATAATGCTACTCAGTATTATGCTTTTATGTCTTCATTGACTGGAGACATTATGGTCCCCAGATGGTAAAGATGATGTTATTCAATTAAAACAATATTAATAATGTTAAGTCAACTTGTAGATAAATAGTCATTTCTGAAGAGCATTAGCTCACTCTTGGTCACATAGGAGCAACAATATGGTTCCCTAGACAGTAAAGGCAGAACAGCATAATTTAATACTTGCATTGAAATAGCATCTTGCTTCTTACTGAAAAGTAAGCAATGTCACATTCCCTCTTTTTATTTACCTATTTTTTTCAAGAATTTATCCAATCCCTTCTTAAATTTTGATAGACTTACAATTTTCACAGATTGGTGAGAGTTTATATTAACAGTCAACGACCCTTTGACTAAAAGAAAATTTTATACATTATTTAGTCCTGCAGTTATGCCCTCTCAATTTAAATTTATGTATGACACATGATTAAGCATAAAAATTCACTTGATATTTATTTTATTCAAATCTTTCAAGGCCTTAAACACCCACATCAAGTTTATTACTACATAAATTGTTCTAAAAAGTGAACTACCTGATGATTTCACTTTGGAAATTTGGATTAGTCACACTACAAGAATTGCTCAATCATTAATCAAAAACAGATCCTTTCTGGAAAAATATTGTGTCAATCTGTTACAATTTTGATGAATCCAGATGAACTAAAATAAATTATACATTCTTTCTAAATATTAATGCTTCTGGGTGTAATGGAGTCCCTGTTTTCACAATTAAGGTCATGAATGCATGTTTATATCATTGAATTCTTGCTGAAATTATTTAAGGTATTAGCAAGAATTGAAACAGTTTTTCTCGAAAGTACTATTTTAATGCAAATATTCTGGAAGACGAAAAATTAAGTTATGACTTGTTTTGTACACATGCCCTTTGTAAATCAAACCTTATTCATGTGCACCAAAATTGTACACATGAATCTTTTCAAATTTTTATTTATTTTTTTTAAGTTTTGCTAGTTATTTAATTTCCATTCTGTTTACAGATGGTACAGTTCATCACATGGAAACCATTTTACCAGATGTCCCATATACCCGAACATTTCTTGAAACTATACTTCCTGCATTACCAGAAATTGCTACAACTGCTCTCTGGAGTTTTACAGTACCAGCCAGGGTTTGTATTTTTATGCTATTACTGTCAGTATTTAGTTTTAGACAGCTATTTTCATACTGTATATTACCTTCAATTTTCAGATATTTCTAAAGAGATATAGAAAATTTTGTATTCAAATTAGATAGTACCAAGATTTTTATAGCATACTAAGTAGAGTTAAATTAGGTAGAGTTAAAACACTGGCCAAAGAATTTTATTATTATTATACTATGATTGGGAATCCTGATATAATAGGTGCCTCCGTAGCCAGGTGGGAAGGAGCAGCAGTGCGTAGCACACGCTTCTTGATTAGACCGGGGTTCGAGCCCGTCACCACCAAATACGGAGGATGCGGAAAGGTCAGGGAATGACCACCGCATATCCTGGAGCAATATGGCCTTAGTTGCTAATGCTCCTAAAAATCAAATAACCCACCAACCCTGATATAATAACAATAAAATTCATGGCAGACTGATTAGTCAGAATAGGTTATGCTAGTTTTGATAATTAAAATAAACTAGAAAACAAGACCAGCCATAAGCATATTCCCGAGTAGTCGTGCTTGCATGCGTATTAGCATTAGCATTAGCAGAGGCATATGATGCAAGAAAGCAAGCTTATTCAGCATCAGCCAAAAAAAAAAAAAAAAAAAAAACCCACTCCCATTTCACCCCTCCGTTCGTTCGAAATACCTGTCCAGTTGAGCTTTAAATTTGTTTAGGCTATCAACTTCAACAACAAGTGATGGAAGTCGGTTCCACCAACCAACCACCCGCTGGCCAAAGGCAAATTTCCGCACATCTATCCGACATCCGTCCTTCCTCAATTTGAATTTATGCCCTCTGAGGTGATTATTCTGAGAAAGATGAAGAATCCCATTGGCATTGAGCATGCTCAAACCATTCAAAGCCTTATACACCTCTATCAGATCACCTCGCCGGTGCCTAGTCTCCAAACTCTGTAATTTGCAAAACTTAAGCCTTTCTTCGTAAGAGCAACCCTTTGTTCCATTTACTAATCTTGTTGCCCTTCTCTGTACCCGTTCCAGCAGCTCTACATCCTTCTTGAAATGAGGCCTCCAGACCTGTATACAGTACTCAAGATGTGGCCTTACCATTGCCTTATACAAGGGAATAATCACCTCCTTATCCCTGCTAGAAATATTCCTGTATATCATTGACAAGACACCATGAGCTACTCTTGCAGCTCATCTGCACTGCTCAGAGAACTTCATATCTGCCTGCACAATTACCCCCAGGTCCTTTTCATTCTCCACCACTGTCAGTGTAGTACCGCAGAGTTGATACGTTGCTCTGGGGTTACTGTTTCCCATATGCAGCACTTTACATTTGTCGATGTTAAACCTCATTTGCCACCTCTCAGCCCATCTGTTCAACCTTTCCAGATCCTGTTGCAGCAGCATAGCGTCAGTATTGTCCTTAACGACCCTGCCAACCTTTGTATCATCTGCAAACTTGGAAATTAAACTTGATATCCCATCATCAATATCATTCATAAACACCGAAAACAACAACTGACCCAACACTGAACCTTGAGGAACTCCACTAATAACATTAGTCCACATTGAGCAGTGTCCATTGATTACCACTCTCTGTCTTCTGCCACTCAACCATCCCCTTATCCATAGCAGCAATTTGCCTCCAATGCCACACTGCTCCAATTTGTGCAGCAGTCTTCCATGTGCAACAGTATCAAAAGCCTTTCTAAGATCCAAATATATAATATCAAAGTTATTCCCTGCATCCAGTTCTTTTGTGACTACATCATAGTATCCAATCAAATTGGTCAGGCAAGACCTGCCCTTAACAAAACCATGCTGCGTCTGAGCTATAACTGAATTCTTGTCTAGATGATCCTGCAGTGCTTCTTTAACCAGTGCCTCCATTAATTTACCTGGAACAGAAGTTAAACTAACAGGTCTATAATTACTTGTGTCAGCCTTTGATCCTCCTTTGTGAATTGGGGTTACATTTGCACATCTCCAGTCTATGGGTACCTCCCCTGAGTCCAAAGAAGCTCTCATAATTATGGCTAGGGGTTTGCATACTTCCTTTGCTGCCTCCTTTAATATAACTGGATAGATCCCATCCACCCCAGGTGCCTTTTTTATGTTTATCCTCAACAATCTCTCCTCCACTTTCCTCTCAGTTATTACAAAATCATCCAGCTCACTGCCAATGTTTACTTTACCTGCATCATTCTCCTTCCTGAATAACTCCTCATGCGTGAATGTAGATGCAAAATACTCGTTTAGATTGTTAGCCACCTGAGCAGGATCCTCAACTGTTGAACCATCAATATCCAGTGGACCAATCTGATTCATCCCTTTCCTTTTCGAGTTCAAGTATGTAAAGAACTCTTTTCTGTTTTTCTTTGCATCCTTTGCCAAGGATTTTTCATAGTCTGCCTTTGCCTGCCTAATCTCCTTTGTGACTTGGTTACAGACCAACTTATATCTATCATAGGCTTCCATGTCACCCATTAATTTGTATGTATCCCATGCATTTTTCTTCTCTGACACATGTCTCATTAGTTCATCTGACAACCATTTAGGCCTAAACCTTGAACAATATTTCTTAGTTGGTATGTAAAGCCTGGTAGCCTCCAAGATTAGTTCCTTGAATGCTTCCCATTTTGAGTTTGCTGTTGGTAACATCATCAGTTGGTCCCACTGTATAGAATTTAAATACTGTCTCAGACCATCATAGTCGCCTTTGCGAAAACAAAAACCCTTCCCTTTACCTCTGATGGTAGTTACCTCCTTGAGTAAATCCCACTTCAACACACTGTGATCACTGCCACCTAGTGGTTCATTTATCTGCAGGTTCTTAATGCATGAAGAATCACTACTGATAATCAGATCAAGAGTATTGCTCCCTCTTGTTGCCTCACGAACATGCTGATGTAGAAAACAATCATCCAATAAATCCACAAAAGCCTTGCTAGTGTGCGAGTGACCAACCCACAAATTCCAGTCAATATCTGGGAAATTAAAGTCCCCCATTATAAGACTCTCTGATTTACTGGCCCACTCCATTTCCCTGTACAATATCTTATTATACTCATCAGAGTCATTAGGCCTATAACACACTCCTACTCTCAATTTTGATTTCCCTATGCTTATGTCACACCAAACTGACTCGACACTGCCCTGTCCATCGATGTCGACTGGCTTCACTTCCTTGGACTTTATGTGTTTCTTAATTAATAGCATAACCCCTCCTCCCCTCCTGTCCTGTCTATCCTTTCTATACACATTGTATTCCCCAAATTCCAGTTCCGCATTACTTATATCTGTGTGACAACACGTCTCTGATATCCCAACAATATCTGCCTTTGATGTTTTGAGCAATACCTCAAATTCATCAAATTTATTTACCAAACTCCTAGCATTGGTGTACACGCAGGTATACATGCACCTGTTTCTATTCTTAGCTACCCTAACACAACCCATGTGTTTACTTGTACCGCAATGACTACCAGCAGTCTCTGAAATATCCTGCATCTTGTTTTTCAGACTTCTGCTCATTTCAATAGAAGCAGTGCAAGAATCACTTCCACCTCTGCCACTGGCTACTGTTAATCTATTAGTCCTTGTATCCCCCCCAACTAGCAGTTTTCCGACCCACCTAACACTGCCTCGACAGCATCAGGAAAAATTCTTGCACCCTTTCTATTTAAGTGTATCCCATCCCTGTAGAAGCAATCTCTCCTGTTAACAAGTACAGTCCAGGCTGAAAAAAATTCTACCCCTTGAGCCTTGCACAATCCCTCCAGGGCCGAATTGATCGACAAGGCTCTCATCATATACTCCCTCCTATCGTGTCTGGGCAGAATTGCAGACACTTTCAAGTTCAACCCTAATTCACGGCTTTTTTTCAACAGTGACCTGTACTTGCTAAGTAATTCCGCCGGTCTCCTACTCTTAATATCATTAGTGCCAACGTGTACAACTATATCACCTTTTGTGCCCTTAAAAGATGATATCCGCTCTACAACGTCATCAACCTTTGCCCCTGGCAGACATACCCCGGTCCTATTCCACCTATCCTTTTTACAAAGTATGTTCCCCGTTTCCCTGACAATAGAGTCACCAACAACTACTAGTTCCTGTGGGACCAGCGCATTCTGCTTAGGGGGCTGCTTCTGTGTTGCCTGATGACCAAGTGCAAGCTCTGGCGTTGATGTGGGCAGCTGAGAGCTTGATGGGCCCCTCAATTTATTTCCTTCGAGGGCATCCACCCTGTCCTTCAAGCTCTCATAAAGGCCCATAACAACGCTGAGTTGTCGCCTGATTTCCTTGCACTCCTTACATCGTGCACACACAAAGACATCCCCCTTGGCAGTATCATGTCCCATACCCGACTGCTCCGCAAACATCAAGCAATCAGTGCATTTTAATAGACTGTGATTCAGAGGGCAACTGCCCCCCTCAGTTCTCCCCTGAACCACAGCACTCCCATTAGCTTGAGCCTTTTGCTTTGCTGCTCTGGTCAGAGTCATGATTCCAATTTAATTCAATAAAATTCAAAACAAAAATTAAATCCTTAAGTTATATCCCAAAACAGTTATGTTATATATATATATTTTTCGGTATCTAGTGTTTTCTACGAGGTCCCTTTATACAACTTCCGTATCACGTGCGCCACTATAGTTATGTATTAATTATTTGTTACGATTAAGTCGTTATATGTATATATATATATATAGAGTTAAAAGTACAATTTAATTGACAATAAAGTTTATCAAGATTAATAGATTTACTGATTAATTGACAATATTATATTATGCACTATACGACACTAAGCTTATGCTATCGTGTAAAAATGGCGGGAATTCACGAACGGTATTTCTACGGACTCGTAAGTATTGATTAGCTTCCAAATCTCGCTATCTCAATTTAGAATAAACTAAGGATCCTGACTAGGTCTACAATCTACTTATAGAAGATAATTTGATATAACAGTTGGTTAATAAATCGACTAAATTTGGTTAAAAAAAATTTGGTTTGTGACATGTGGATTTGATACCGTTACCGATACTAAGTAAAATCTACAAAATCTCTGTCTAAGTTAAACTTTAAACTAAGTATCGTAACTAGGAATATAAAGGTACTCTAGAAAATAAGTTAATATGACAATTTAAACTAATAAAGCAGAAAATAAATCAGGAAAAACTTCTCTGTTTGAAGAGCTTTAAGGAGCAATGGCTGCACAGGTTAACCTCGCACCCAGACCTCGCACCCAGTATGTGTTAAACCTAGTGTATGTGCTAAAACTATTAAACCTAGAGTTAATTCCAAAAACTGTTTTAATCACTTTTAATTACTGTATTCACCATTGATATTAATCAATATTGCATATCATTGAATTAAAAGAATAGAAATATATATGTATTACATATTTTGCTCATTTCATTTGAATATTGATCTTTTCAAAGCCCCTGATGAGGGGGGATCATTATTCATGTGAATGAATAAAGATACAATTTATGATTTCTAATTTGCATATTTTATTTTTTTATCATTTTCATATTTGTTTTTTAAATTAAATTAAATTTAATTTAATTTAATTCTAATTAAATTCTAATTAAATTTAATTTCTAATAATTTTTATTTGTCAACACAGCATCTAATCATGTCAACAGCTGATTATGTTTAGTATGCGACAGCAGAATTTTTTATATGATATCAATTCAACTACATTAGAACTAAAGGTTTATGATATAATAAGCTTTTTTACATTGATTAGACTCTGTTAGAACAGTGCATGTGCGCACACACGCACACACACACGCACACACACGCGCACACACACACACACACACACACACACATGCACGCATGGCTATAAAAATTATATGAAACAGAAAGGGAAGAAAGAGTGGGAAAAAAGGGCAAAACATTTTATGGACAAGGGCCACTGATAGACAGAAAGCACCCAATGACCATAATTGTATAATGTATAGATAAATAATAGCTGCTGAGAAAAGAAAACAAAAGGGAAAGAAAAAAAGAGAAAAGATGAGAGTATGTAGTATAGCTACTAAAAATAGGTGAAAAAAAAAAAAAAAAACACACCAGAATTGCACGACAAAACAACGGTATAGTGTCCTCTGTTTTTAATATAAAGTATGTGCCATGGCAAAGTAAAATTAATAAATAGAATCAAAGGAAAGAGAGCAGGGGAAAACATTTTTTAAGGACATCCAAAGTAAAAATATATGTGAAAATAAGGGTATAAGGGAGGATATATAGAAAGCTGGCATGTAATTTATGGTTGATGCGACAGAGGAACAAAACCAAAATAAATTGAAAGAAAATATATATATAGCTGAGAAACTAAATTAAAACAAATAACTATTAATGTAGGATAAAACACAGAGTAGCAAGCAGCCAGTGGCAGGAATAGTGCCTAATATGGTGTTCATGCACAGCAGAGAACTTGACATATGAGGTGTAAGAAGCACATGGAATAATAACAGTAAGTAGCGTGTAGTAGATGTATATATTACTGAGACAAAAGCAAAAAAAAAACTAAAGAAAAATTATAAAATTATGTAGAATGCATTAGATTGAATGTTGTACTAAGTGACTGACTGTAGTTGATGCCAAATGTTTCAGTCAAAGAAAGTATCATGGTAACTGCTGCCCTAATATGGTGTTCACGTAGTTATATATGATGTTTTATTGGGTACATTCCCATCACCAAAGGAAGTGGCTGCTCTGTCATGTGTCTGTAACAGGCTATATAAGGCTATATGTGTGTGTGTGTGCATGCATTTCAGAAAAATAATGGGCCAGTGGTGTGCTAAGCGACTGACTGTAGTTGATGTCGAATGTCTCAGTCAAAGAAAGAGAAACTGCTATGGAAACTATCATGGAAACTGCTGCCCTAATATGGTGTTCATGCACAGCAGAGTTTGCAATGTATGAGAACTTGACATATGAGGGAGGAAAACATTGCCTAGTCTGATGAATTCCAGTTGCTCCATGTTGACTGACCAGGCTATAGCAAAGGTAGCATTAATTAATGGACCCCTCTACTAGGTGTAAAAGTCAACAAAAAATAGTTAGTCAGCAGTGTGGAAGTAATACTATGTCTTACTTGCACATTGCTGACTGACTATTTTTTTTCCCATTCCTGTGACCATGAATATATGCACCTGGTCAGTTTCCTTTTATGTTAGGATCCTGGTCATTCAACAGACTATGAAAGGAATGCCAGCAATGGATTCTTTGCCATGTTTACCACTAGAATATTATCTACATAACAAACCCATAGGAGCTAGTAGGGGATTACCAATACTAAGCTCATTTGATTCTTAACATTTGATTTTTAATAGTAAAAGGTATTCAAGTAATACTTTTTACTTGAGAAAGTTAAATACTTTTCAAGTAAAAGGTTAAGAATCAATTGAACAGAAGATTGAAAGGGTGTGGGCTGCCCTATTTTGATACTGTTAACTAATTTATGTCTAGAACAATTTTAGTGCTGGAAGGAGGAAGCTGGTGAATATCAGTTCTATGTCTAAGCTCATCTGCATATCTCTGGAAAATACAGAGTGATTGTTGATCTAAAAGATGCTTAGAGTTTTTTAGAGAATGAGAATGAGAGTTGTAGACTGGAAGATTTGAAATTTCAGGTCAACCATTTGGATATGGCTTGGCCTCGTTGTAATTTTCCACTGACTATGGAAAGTCATCTTTATGGACGTTAATCTTTGAGTGGGGCCAGTTGGCAAAATTTATATAGAAAAACTTGAGGGAGTCTTGCATGAATTTTTTTCATATAAGATTCCTAAATTTTTTTTTCATTCCTATAATGAAATTCCTACAATTTTTTTGCATAATTTTGTATTTTTTCATTAATTTAATGAAATTCCTATAATTTTTTTCAAATACAGGTAGAACAATATGAACCAAAATAACATTCCCATCCACTTTATGATGCTTCAATTTACGCCGTTTCACATTAACTCCCTTTTAAAATAATAATCAAAAAATAAAATATATAATATATAAAAATAATTAAAATATATATATATATAAATAATTAAAAAATAAAATATGTATATATAAAAAAATTTGAAAGCGCAAGTGTAAATGCAGCACAGGAAGTGGGTACCTAGACGGTGCTAGTGTTGCTGTCAATTGGACAAGGCTAGGAGCTTGTTCAATGAAATTAATGAGGGACTGGGAGGGACTGAATCATTTTCAGCTAGTAGGGGCTGGTTTTCCTTGTTCAAAAACTGGACCAGAATTCACAATGTAAAAATTACTGGTGATGCAGCTAGTGCCAACACTGCAGGTGCTGAAGAATATTCTCCCATATTCCAAAAGTTAATGGATGAAGGCTGCTACACCCAATACTTGGTCTTTAACGTTGATGAAACAGGGTTGTACTGGAAGAAGATGCCTGGTAGGATGTACATCCTACTTGTGGAGAGAGGTCTGCCCCTAGTTATAAGGCTGGAAAAGATTGACTTACATTACTTCTTGGTGGTAGTGCACCAGGCACTTTTAAGTTAAAGCCGATGTTGGTGTACCATTCAGAGAATCCACATATTATGAAGGGCATTGTGAAGATTATACTTCCTGTTTTCTGGTGCTCTAATAAAAAGGTGTGAGTGACCAAGACCCTTTTAATGAATGGTGCATATCATACTTTTGTCCAGAGGTGGCCCAATTTTGTGCAGCAAAATTGGGCCACCAACAATACTCCAGGACATCTAGCCAACCTTGAAGATATCCCTAATGACATTCTGAATGTGAAGGTTTTTTATTTCTAACTCAGTGACTGTGAGGGACTACCGGAGGTCCTATAAAATCCTTAAGGCCATAAGTAATATTGCTGCAGCCTGGAAAGAAGTGCCACAATCATGCATGAATGGCATTTGGAAGAAATTGTGGCCTGATGCAGGCTTACTTTCTTGAGTTTGAGCCAGTTTCAACAGTGGCTGAAGATGTCACTTGGATGGCTGAGGATGTTGGCCTTGACAAAGTTGACATTGATGAGGTCAGTGAGTTGCTGTAAAGCCATGGTGAGCCTCTTTCAAAGAAAGACTTTGAGGAGCTGGCTGCACAACTGGCTAAACAGAATTCTGAGGAGGAAGAGCAGGAGATTGTGCCAAATAGGACCCTCACCACAAAGACACTTCAATCAGCTTTGGCACAAATACAAACAGGCTGTGAAACTCCATGTGATAATGACCCAAACTAAGAAGAAACTTACTTTTGAAACAGTAGTCCAACCAAGGAAAAGAAGAAAAGAAATCTCGCATTCTTGCATTCTTGTAATGCCAAACAACACGAAGTTAGGAATAGCCATGAGATAAAGGCTGCATTGGAGAAGAGACAATCACCAAGTTGTGATCTGAGGTGGCTAAAGGACCTCTCACTTTGACCGTGTTGTTAAAAATGGTCAAAGTGAGAGGTCAATCGATCAATCTTTTTCTCACAAACAACACTATGTTGTTTGTGAGAAAAAGATCAAGCATATTGGCTGTATGGGTAGGATTGTCTGGTATTCTTGTAGGTAAATGAACAATCTGTGCAAGGTCATTAGTAATTACAAAGACTCAGCATCTCGACCAGCTGGGTTGGTGTGACTAGAAAACGGAAACCAGCTGGAGTTGTGAACATTAAAATCAACAAGGAAAATTACCTCACTGTTAGGAAAGTTGGACTGGAGAAAGTCAAGTTGCAAAGAGAGGAAGTCACAGAGCTCCAAGTGATTAGTGGAGTTGAGAAAATGGTAGAGACAACAGATGAATTTGACGCAATGAAGTAGAGAGGTTTTAAGCCAGAGAAGATCGAAAAGAGGAGATTCCAAATTACCAAGTCTCTGACAGGGAATATCGGAATGGACATGTACACAAGTACCACCTTTGAGGAGAAAGGAATCATACAGCGAATAATTCGGGCAACTGAGATGAGCAGTAGTTGAATCAACGGATAACTGACTTTCTGTCAGAAAAAGTACTTGATTTTTGGCAGACTGCAAGTGGAAATGGCAATCGTTGAGATTAGAATTGGGACCACATATATTTGTGAAATGAATTAGGAAGTGTTTGGGAGGTTTAGATTTTTTTCACAGATAAGCTTGCTCTATTAGTTTGACAATTAATGGTGTATTCAATAGTAAGAAAAAGTTGATGGGATATTCTGTTTGAAGTAATGAAATTTTTGGATATAGTGTACAAATGGTAAGAATATACCCAGATCCTTGACATAATGTGGTCTTGACAATGCCCCCCACATACACACTATTCGGACTCCCTCCAGTCACTATCTGGCAGAGTAGAGGTAGCATGATTATACACTAGCTGATCTGGGAGCCTCCTAGAGAGTTACCAATAGGTTTGGTCCGGCGTACTAACTAGCGGCCAGCCTGCGAACACCGTTTTAGAGCTGTACCCTTGAAATTTAAGGAAGATTGGATCTCGCCACGACGTTCATCATAACCTCAAAAGTCCTCAATCATACTGCATGATGGAAGAGATGGGGAAGGGTTTACCGGAACTTAGCTCTGGAGACTAAACACGGGTTCCCCCACTTCAAACCTCCAATAAGCAAAATGGTGATATTTCATCGGTTGATGACAGTCATCTACCACCTAGTACTGCTTGGTAACACAGAGGGGGCAGCATTCCTCCATGTAGTGTGGGCACCACACCTCGACCCCTGCTTATGTTGGTTCACATCTGGGTGACCACCCAGGTGTGAACCAAGCATCCACCATGTGCTTGTGCATGGAGGTTATACCCAGGATTACTAACAGTCCCACTATTGTGAAGGTGCAAGCAGAGGATTTGGCTGTCACAGACCATCCGGACTTCGCCAAAATTGGGTCCACTTGACTTGAGTGTCACCTGAATATCAGTTCCATCAGCGTTTTAGACTCCCAGGTAGCAAGTACAGCTTGTCTGGCATATTTGAGAGAACGTTTGTGACAACCTCAAGGACCATATGATGCACAAATATAGATTTCTCTATTTGTGAGTAATATTTTTGATGTAATACTTCTTTTTCCTTCGAAATAAGCAATGGACTTACCATTCAAGTGTTGATGATTTCTTTCAAAATGTCTCTCAATAGAGGTGTCATATTATTGCTGAGTTTCTGCTCACATATTAAACACATAGGGATTTGATTCTGCTCTTCACCACAATAATAGAAGCCCATATTTCAAATATTCATTTTGATAATGTCATTGTTTTTTTGTTTTTTTTTGGTAGAACAGACTTAGTGAATGGTCATGATTACATGAGAAAATCCTGAGAAAAGATGCAAAGATGAGTTCTCGACTAATCTTTGCATCTTTTCTCAGGATTTTCTGTTTTCTCCATAGAATTTAACTTTCTCTTTGTTCCTCTGACTAAAAATATATCCATGATTTGACAGTGTGAAATAAAAATTAAAAATACTTACACAGAAAAAAACCACCACATCACTGCAGCACAAACTCACAACATGAGGCATTTATGGAACTCGTATCTACTGTACATCCATATTTCTAATAGGGGAAAATATCCAAAAATTGGCTGTATATTTGCTTTGATATATTCAGTATTCAGTTGCCTAGTAATTTTTGTCAACAACAGGACTTGTTTGTGAATAATTACTGTAAACACCCAGTTTCTCTCCTCAGTTGGAAATGCAATAGAAGAGTATTTCAGTGGAAAATGTAATTACAAGCAGCTACTGCTGGAGGGGAATATGGTCACCTTTTGTCAAGTGTGGTACATTAGTTACAAAGTAAATTTTTGTAAACAATAGCACATGACGTTCTTTTGTCAACTAGAAGTTACACTTTGGATAAAAAACTGCTAAGGGCTAAAAATATACATGTACTGAGAGGTGATTTATGGAGAAATCACATGGCCATTTCGGCACTATGATAGGCTGGATGGTTTGGCTTTGATTTAATTTTCTCAAAACACAATAAATTCTAGGGCATTAGAAATAAATACACATTAAAATTGGTAAAATTTTTTACTAAAAACTAAGTACATGAAAATCTGCCATTTTGGATGCAATGCCCAAAGCACTCCTGTTGAGAACCATGGCATTATGCCATTTGTTCTGTGAGGAGATGCTGTGCCTTTCTCAGGGTGTCAACTTAAGTTGAAACATAATGATAATCTTGAGACTTATCTTTGTACCACCACACAGCCATATCACAGCAGTGGCTGCATAATGGATAAGGACACTGCTGTGCAACAATGTAGATTCAAGCTCTTCCACCCTAAAGACTGAAGAAGTTGTCTGATATGATTATCTGTTAAGACAGTATGTGTATTTGTTACTTACTATTTCACCTGGCAGTCATATAAGACACAGTTTTCAGTCTTCTTGGTTGGTTGATTGCACTGTATGTAAACCTGTAAAATCCTTTCTAAATGTTTTCAGGCTTTAAATATTTTAATATACTAAGTTTATTTTTATTCCCTGCTACAGCCCATCCAGGGGCCTGGAAAGTTTATATGTATCTTCATTTTAACTTCAATTATGTAGAAAGTGCTGATTTATTGGCCACATATGGTTTCTGATAAACCAGCACCACAATTAGCAGTGAACTGTACATATTTTGTGGTAGCATATTGATTTTCTCACATAATATAACATTAGTAACCATTGAAAACTTCAGGATAATGCCAGTTTGTACATTCTCTCTCTCTCTCTCTCTCTCTCTCTCTCTCTCTCTCTCTCTCTCTCTCTCTCTCTCTCTCTCTCTCTCATATACTATCTCCCATTGAGGAACCTAAAAAGAAATTTAAATATTGACAACTTCAGATGTTTTGATAAATATTTCTAAATGTTTATTTCAGTTGGAACCATTAATTAATGCAAATTCTTCTGAACTTGTGGAAAAGCTGTGCTTTGGCCCAATACAGAAATATTTGTATAATCCTCTTTACAAGAAGAGAAATTGGACGAATTTGCAGGCTGTTTTGTGCAGATGGAATTTTACCTCTCTCCTTAATAATCTTCAAGAAGAGTGGCATTTTAATTTGATATCAAAGGTTTGTTTAATAATTTAAAATTTGAATACATTAATTCTATTTACTGATTTAAAAGCCAAGAAATATTTGAAATTTCCTGTATATTTATATATCATGGAATCAGTACCATGAAAGAAACATTAGAGACAAACGAAAGTGCATACATATTATGCACTTCTATTTGCATATCATTTATACATATAGAGATTTTCCTGTCTCCATATGCATATTTCTTGATATTTATTATGGATATAGCAATTATTAAGAGGAGATCAGATATGGAGGCAGGAAAACATTCCTTGTACCACCTTTTACGAATTGTGTACCTCATCATAATGCATATTTTTTTTTTATTTATTAAGGTTTAGCCCTAAAGAATATATAAAAATTAGGTAGAAGTACAAAATTTCAAAAATTTAATTAAAGAATGGTACGTATAAATATATTAAAACAAAATTACAATTTGTACAATACAGTATACACAAGGATATATAATAAAAAATAATAAAGCAAAAAATCAATTACTGAAAGCTTTTAATAAAAATTTTGAAAATATCAAACTGATTAGACAATCTCATAACTCTATTAAAAAACCGATAATGTGTGTGTGTGTGTGTGTGTGCGTGTGTGTGTGCACACGTGTGTGTGTGGTTTCCCATACAGAAACTGAACCTAATCAGAAATTTCAGTATTGATTCATTCAAGTATTTCATTTAGCATGATTTAATTTAAATTGTCTTGGTCTTCTATTTGTTCTTGGAGGACAGTTAAAATTTGTAGATTTTAATAAAGCTGAACTCTCGTAATATACATTTATGGTTTTATAAATATGTCTTTATTGTAAGGTTCATAGGTACATGCAGATACGCTAACTTTACAAACCCTTCACAGCACTAAGCCAGGGGTTAATGTAAAACACAAAGTTCTAAAAGGTTTCTACAGGCTTATGAATTCATAAAACCAAATTTGGGGCATCTGCCTTTGTAGCTAAAGTGGGTAAAATCTAATTTTTGTTTTTAACAAAGGTATCTAGTAAAGTTGTGCTGTATTTGCTCTATGAGAAATTTATTTCCAATGTCTGGGAATATCGGAGGAGTGAATTCTACTTGAGAAAGGTCAGTACAGTCATTTTATCTATTTTAATTAGATATACCACATGATTAAAATTACAGCAGCATCTTTATTTCCAATTTCATGGGATTCCAAAGAGATGAATTGTACTCAAGGATGTTCAATACTGTCATTTTATACATTTTAATTACAACAGCATCTCTTAATTAAGCTGAGTTACCTCATAGCCTCCTTTTAGATCCAATTAATATAGCTTGCTTCTATAACTACTTGTAAAAGAATAAGAGAAGTTTACCTCAATATGATACGTAGAACACCTCCGTATGATACTTATGATACTCTCCAGATATTAAAATGAAAACAATTAAAAAATCTAAAATCTTACATTACAGTAAGAAATAATTAACAATAATTAAAAACTCAAATGAACACAATTAAAAATCAATTAAAAATTAATTTTTTACTTGATTTTTAATTACGTTAAATTGATTTTTAATTGTGTTCATTTGATTTTTAATTATTGTTAATTATTTCTTACTGTAATGTAAGATTTTCTATTTTTTAATTGTTTTCGTTTTAATTTGTGGAGAGTATCATAAGGAAGTGTTCTACTTATCATATTGAGGTAAACTTCTCTTATTCTTTTACAAATATTGATATCAACGTAGAATATATTGAGCATTATAGCTCTGGTTCATACTATCAAATTAATTTTTAATCTCTTATTGACTATCTCATTCACTTCCTTTCTCTCCAGATATAACCTATTGATACACACAATTATGGGGGATTTTTGAATACCTTGGTGCAAAATTACATTAGATTAACACTAAGATTCTTGGCCCAAAGTTGCCATATTTATTTTCTAAAGTATTGCCTTCAAAACAACATTGTTCCAAAGTTTGCCAGGGTCAATTTAAATCATAAAATTTCGAGCATTAAGCAACTAGCACTTGCCACATCTCATAATATAGCTAAGCTTGCCTTAAGATCTTGGTATTCTAATAAACAAAAATACCTTTCCCAAGTTAGGAAATTTCGCGACAAATTAAAAAATTATGTGCATCCTAACAATTGGTCTGTATTGAATAGTTTTGCGGCATGAAGCACAGGCCTCAGAAATAAAAAAACAGACACGTTATCGGGAGGGTCAAGACACTTTCATATGAGTTCTAACACATTGTCACAAGCTTGCTACCAAATGCATAAGAGTTGTGTGACGACCCCCCCAACACACATACGCACAACGGTCTACTGCAGAATACTTAAGCTAGTTCATGATCACCCTCTCGCCCAATATTCAATGAACCGACATATCAATAGGTTACAAATATTTCCTCGTATATGCTATCGCAGGACCAGATTTCACTTTTATCCATAGGATTAAATTACAATTTACCACCTCGAAAACTACCTAAAAAAACAGTGCATAATTGATATTGAATTTGGACTCTGTAATGTTCCACAAAAAGATTTATTTATTCAACAAGTTAACCAGGTGTTGAAAAACATAAAATAAACACGACTTCCTAAATTGAATACACATGACAGTTCAGCTTTACTGAACTTTGGAAAAATAAAGACATTATTACTCAGAAAGCTGATAAAGGAGATACCTTGGTAATACTCAATAAATCTGATTATATTAACAAGTTATGTATCAGATACCTCCACTAATCTTGAAGTAGACCCAGCAGTATTTACCAATTTGGTCAATCAATACAATAAATCATTAACCACGTATCGAAAAAACGACTACATTACTATGGCTCAGTTAAAGGAATTGAAGGCCAGAACATACAATATTCCTGCACTTTTCGGTCAGGTAAAATTACATAAGACCTGATTTCCTATTTGACCTATTGTTTCCTACAGAAACTCAGCATTTTCATCCTTGGCCACTCATGTATATAGCATTATAAAACCCTTTAGAGAGGCGATACAATTTGGGATTAAGAACTACGATACACTATTTAATAAACTTAAGGACTGTAGACTTGGCGGTAATGATAATTTATTCTTGCTAGATGTTACCTCGTTATATATGAATGTAAACATTGAATACACATTAGATATTCTTTGAGATATGCTAAATAACTCGATACCAATTAATTACTTCCTATTCAGGAAATTTTTCACTTAATTAAACCCTTAGTTGAAGTCAACTATATCACCTTTCGAGACAAAGTATTCAAACAAATTTTTTGGATTTGCCAATGGGATTAAGCCTGAGTGGCCTAATATCGGAGATCTATCCTCAACGATTGAACGTATACATTTGATGCCTTTTCTACCCTGTATCACATACTATGGGAGGTATTTAAACGATGTTCTAGTCATTACCAATAGTAGCGCTATCCAAGACATTTTACATTCGTTTAATAATATTCATTCTAGAGTCAAATTTACATTGGAAAGGGAGAATACGGATACTAAGTCATTAAATTTTCTAAATTTTACCCTTACTCAGGACGTGAATAAAATCAAATTTAACATCTATTGTAAACCTACAAACACCGGTATGCTTCTGCATTATAACAGCTATCAGCCGTTCACTTACAAAAGATTGATTATCTTTAATCGATTTCTAAATGCTTATAAATATTCAATGATGGAATCTGCTTTGGGCTCAGAAATACAAGGAAAGAAAATTGTTTTGCAATTTTTTTTGTTAAATTAATTTTTTACTTAATTTTTAATTGCGTTAAATTGATTTTTGATTGTGTTCATTTGATTTTTAATTATTGTTAATTATTTCTTACTGTAATGTAAGATTTTCAATTTTTTAATTGTTTTCGTTTTAATTTGTGGAGAGTATCATATGGAAGTGTTCTATGTATCATATTGAGGTAAACTTCTCGTATTCTTTTACAAATATTGATATCAACGTAGAACGTATTGAGCATTATAGCTCTAGTTCTATCAAATTCATAACTACTTGTCTAATGGGAGATCAGTCCTAAGTCACAGAATACATTGTTTTTAGGAATAAAACTGATTGGGAACTAGCATAGAATCAAAGTTGATTATATGTTGATTATAAGTATTAGTACTGGCAAATAATGCAAGAAAGCAAGATTATAAAGCCTCGGCAAAAAAAAAAAAAAAAAAAACACTCGACTCAATCAGATCACCTCACAGGTGCCTAGTTTCCAGATACTGCATTTTTCAGGATGGAAACCTTTCTTGGTAAGGGCACCCTTTTGTTCCCTTCATTAATCTTGTTGCCCTTCTCTGTACCTATTCCTCCAGCAGATCTACATCCTTCCTAAAAATTAAGCCTTCAGATCTGTATGCAGTACACAAGATGCATTCTAACCATTGCCTTGTACAATGGGATAATCATCTCCTTATCCCTACTAGAAAAAATTCCTGTACATCATTGACTGAACCCCATGAGCTGTCCTGGCAGCCTATCTATATTGCTCAGAGAACTTCAAATCTGACTGCACAATTACCTCCCCCCTTCAGGTGTTTTTTTATTTCCCATTACCCTGAGTGTAGTACCACTCGGTTGGTATGTTGTGTTGGGGATACTGCAACCCGTATGCAGTACTTTGCATTTGTTGATGTTAAACTTCAATTACCATTTTTCAAACCATCTGCCTAATTTTTCTAGATCGTGTTTCAGTAGCTTACCCTAATTACTGTGTTTAACCACTATGCCACCTTTTTACATTAAGCCCGATTAACCTTCATCAGTATTATTAATAAATATTGAAAACAACAATGATAGGCCCAGCATTAAACCCTATGGGACTTCACAAAGAGCAATGCACATTAATAATCACTCTGTCTTCTCCCACAAAACCATCCCTTTATCCAGAGCAGAAACATCCCCTTAATACCAATCTGTATTAAGGCCAAGTCAATTCAGTTTGTATAGCATTCTTTTCTGTGCCACAGTAAAAGCTTTCCTGAAATCCAAGTATATGATAAATGATTTTTTTACATCCAGTTCCTTTGTTAATGCACCATAGTAGATTTAATCAGATTCATCAGAAAAGATTACCCCTTCACAAATACATTCTCTCAATGCAGTATAACTGTGTTCCTTTCAAGATAGTTCTGCATTAGTTCTTTAACCGTGATTTGATCGGTGGCTCCATTATTTTCCCTAGAAAAAGTGATTTAACCAGTGGTTCCATTATTTTCTCTAGAATAGTAGTTAAGCTAACAGGCCTTTAATGTTTCATGTCATCTTTTGATCCTCTTTGTGAATTGGGGATACATTTGTAGATCTCCAGTCCATAGGAAGCTTCCTTGAATCCAGAGGTGCCCTCATAATTATGACTATGGGTATGCTTGCCTCGGATATATCCCATACATCCCAAGTGCCTTTTTTTATGTTTACCTTCAACAGTTTCTTTTCCACTTTCCTCTCACTTATCACTAAATCATATAGTTTCCTGTTAGATTTTGGCAAACTTCTGATATTCCCCTACCTAAAAAAACTCTCTATGCATGAATGCAGATGCAAAATATTTATTCAGTTTGTCAGTAACCTGAGCAGGATCGTCAACAGTCAAACCATTGACATTGAGTGGACCAATGTAAATCAACCCCTTCATTCTACTGTTATCATAAGTAAAGAAATCTTTGCTGCTTTTCTTGGCATTCTTTGCCAGAGATTTCTTGTAATGTAATCTGCCTATCTGTTGGTAACATCATCAGTTGGTCCCAGTGAACAGAATTTAAAAACTGTGTGAGGGCACTGTAGTCACCCTTATGAAAGCAAAAGCACTTTCCTTTAACCTTCACAGTAGTTATTTCTTTAAATAAATTCCACATCAGTACACTCAGATTGGTGTACTGATGTCTCACTGCCACCCAGTGGGTCTTTTACCTGCAGTTTCTAAATGCACGAAGAATGTTATTGATAATCAAATCAGGTATATTGTTTCCTCCTGTTTCCTCTCTAGTATACTTCTGTAGAAAACAGTCATCCAATAAATCCACAAAAGTTATTTGAATACAGGAATATATAAAGTATTCCTATATATAAAATATCTAGCTCAGGAAATATTAAAATTCACAAAAGTCTTGCTAGTGTTTGATTGACTAATCCACAATATCCAGTAAATATCTGGAAAGTAAAAATTCCCAGTATAAGACCATAACCTCAGGGGCTCACATCTGGTGAGTATGGGCTTGGCACACCCAGGGTCCTGAGCTGGATATCATCATTCTTCTTTTCTTGGTGATTCCCTTCTACTTTTCTCTCTCTCAGGGTAATTCAGAAAATTTTTTTTTTTTTTTTTTGGCTGGTGCAGCATAAGCCTCAGGCTTCCTTGCACCATGTGGTTAATAATAATAATAATAATGAGCGCGATGGCCCAGTGGTTAAGACACTGGACTACCAGCCTGATGGACCTGGGTTCGAATCCCGCATTGGTGGAGACGAACGTGGCTCTATTACGCTGGGAGACCGATATAATAATAATATTAAATGATTAAAAAAAAAAAAAAAAAAAATGGCGAAAGTTACCCCATTGCACTTACCTTCCCCAAGGCAGGAGCGACGGCTCAGTCAGATAGTGGCGCCATCTGGTGTCACTTACATGAACTAAAATAAATAAATAAACCACTGAACATAAGCCGAAGCTAAACAAGTCCGCCATCCATAGATGGATGATGTTGCAGAAAAATATTATTCATACTGCATCGAGTGTGGTGCAGGATAAAGTCACTTGCATTCAGGCCTTCGGCAGAGCAGTCGGCTCAAAAAGTTGGAGACAGTCTCCCAAGCAAGTGGCATTGTCTCCTGTAAGGCTACCACAAGAGAAGGGCAAGGCCATCTAGCCCCACCAACTGGAAGTGTTTCCTGCAACTGCGACCACCCAAGAAGGAAGAAAATGCCAACGCATGAAGTGGAGCATTGAAATGAATACATATATCATGCAAGCATACTATGAAATAACCAGGCTAGAGACTGATATGACAATGTACAGATTGCGACTACATACCAAGTGGTTGGAACAATACCCGGATATTCAGATCACCGAATAGCGATTAGCAGTCCAAAGAAAAACCATCATCACGAAGAACTAATAGCTCCTGCCATCTTGGAAAAAATCAAGCAGGATGTCAGTGATCTGCTACAAAGCACAAGAATATGGTCAATATGGAACCAGGAGATGAACAGCATACCATGGAACCAGGGGAGGAACAGCAAGAAGAAATACAACCCACAGTAGCTTAAGTGGAAAGAGACGAAGTCATGCTATCCAGAATAGAAGATGAGTGGAAGAAGGCCCTAACAGAATTCGAAGGAATGGACCCCACAAGAACCCATGTGATACCTAAGTAGAGGCCAAATGAAATCCTGTTGAGAGTGACAGACCATTTCAGTCGGCAAATAATGCCACATTACCTTGACAACAATGGTGCAACACTGGAGGCTATCCACACAGCCATATACTGTTCTGCCATAGCAGCCACTAGAATTAATGGAAAAGAAACGAGAGACCAGCAGCAGAAGAACTGAAAACAGAAGGAACCGCCAGCTTGAGAAAGAAGACTTCAGCAGAAGATAGAAGAATTACAAGCCAAGATAAGTCAGTTGACCCAGTACCAACAGGGTAATAGAAGTAAGAAATTGATTGGAAAGGTGAAGAGCATCCTCAACAGAGACAGCATCCACAGCAAACATGAGACCAGAAATCAGAGAATAGAAGAATACTTGGACACACTGAATCAGAACCTCATTGCACTCAGCAAGAGACTACACTGATACAAAGAGAGCTCCCAGAGGGAAAAAAAAAACAACTGAATCTTATATGAGGACCAAAGAGCCTTCTACAGGAAACTGGGTGAACACGAGGAAGCAGGAAACTGACCACCCAAGAAGAAGACGATCGAAGAGTTCTGGGGAAATATCTGGAGCACTGAAGTAAGACCTAACAGCAGAGCACCCTGGATAGAAGTAGAATGGAGAAAACGAAGGACATACAAGAGATGAGAGAGTGGAAGATTCGAGAAGAAGAAGTAAAACAGTCGATCAGGAACACACACAACTGGCGAACCCCGGGAATTGATAATATCCACAACTACTGGTGCAAGAAGCTCACCTGCACATACACACACACAAGCACCTAGCAGAGCAGAGCACTTGCGAGAACTAAAATAAATAAATAAACCACTGAACATAAGCCGAAGCTAAACAAGTCCACCATCCATAGATGGATGATGTTGCAGAAAAATATTATTCATACTGCATCGAGTGTGGTGCAGGATAAAGTCACTTGCATTCAGGCCTTCGGCAGAGCAGTCGGCTCAAAAAGTTGGAGACAGTCTCCCAAGCAAGTGGCGTTGTCTCCTGTAAGGCTACCACAAGAGAAGGGCAAGACCATCTAGCCCCACCAACTGGAAGTGTTTCCTGCAACTGCAACCACCCAAGAAAGAAGAAAATGCCAACGCATGAAGTGGAGCATTGAAATGAATACATATATCATGCAAGCATACTATAAAATAACCAGGCTAGAGACTGATATGACAATGTACAGATTGCGACTACATACCAAATGGTTGGAACAATACCCGGATATTCAGATCACCGAATAGCGATTAGCAGACCAAAGAAAAACCATCATCACGAAGAACTAATAGCTCCTGCCATCTTGGAAAAAATCAAGCAGGATGTCAGTGATCTGCTACAAAGCACAAGAATATGGTCAATATGGAACCAGGAGATGAACAGCATACCATGGAACCAGGGGAGGAACAGCAAGAAGAAATACAACCCACAGTAGCTTAAGTGGAAAGAGACGAAGTCATGCTATCCAGAATAGAAGATGAGTGGAAGAAGGCCCTAACAGAATTCGAAGGAATGGACCCCACAAGAACCCATGTGATACCTAAGTAGAGGCCAAATGAAATCCTGTTGAGAGTGACAGACCATTTCAGTCGGCAAATAATGCCACATTACCTTGACAACAATGGTGCAACACTGGAGGCTATCCACACAGCCATATACTGCACCCAGAGGTGATAAGGCACCCAGAGGTAATCCCGAAGTTTCTCACTGAAGGAGTCACATATCTGAAGCCTAAAGATGAAGATACAAGAAACCCGGCGAAATACAGGCCAATCACCTGCCTCCCAATGATGTAAAAGATCCTGAAAGTGCAAGCAGAGAAGCAAAGGATGCAAGGAGCAATTAACCATAGATGCTGAAGTTATGGAGCAAGCCTTCAAGAAGCACCGCAAACTATACACGGCCTACATCGATTACTGCAAGGCCTTCAACTCCATACCTCATAGCTGGCTAATAGAGACCCTGAATATCTACAAGGTCAATCTGATAGTGACAAACTTACTAGAAGCAACAATGGCGAAATGGAGTACCACCATTAAGGTCGAGAACATCACAACCAGGCCAATCCCCATTAGAAGAGGAATCTTTCAGGGAGATACTCTGAGCCCACTATGGTTCTGTCTAGCACTCAACCTGCTATCCACCATGCTCAGCGGCAGCAATTATGGATATAACCTCAAAGAAGGAAGAAAGAACTTGTACACCCTCACCCATCTGATGTACATGGATGACATCAAGCTCTACATGGCGGCCGAGAAGCAACTCCAGCAACTACTCCGAATCATTGAAGAATTCAGCAAGGACATCAGGATGGAATTTGGTCTAGAAAAATGCAAGACCCACACACTGCACCAGGGAAATTTAGTTGGCCGAAACTACCAGCTGTTGACTGGTAAAGAGATCGAAGCTATGACAGAAGGAGAGAGCTACAAATACCTAGGGATGATGTAGGCTGAGCAATTTGAACATAAGGAAATCAAGAAGTGCCTGACCAAGAAATATCATCAGAGACTCGGAAGCCTGCTGAAAGCAAAATTGAATGAAGGGAACACAGTTAAAGCCATAAACACCTATGCAGCTCCAGTACTAACATACTGGCATCTCCGTAGCCAGGCAGGCAGGAATAGCAGTGCCTAGCACATGCTTCTTGATTAGACCAGGGTTCGAGCCCATGACCGCCAAATACGGAGGATGCGGAAAGGTCAGTAATGACCACCGCATATCCCTGGAGCAATATGGCCTTAGTTGCTAATGCTCCTAAAAACCAAATAATAACAATAGTACTAACATACACCTTCTGGGTCATAGATAGGTCTAACATCGAGCTAGAAGATATCATGCAAAAGACAAGTACAATGATGACCAAGAGTCGCCAACACCACCCGAAGTTAGCAGTGGAGAGAATAACAATACCTCAGAAAGAGGGAGGAATGGGCCTGATAGACCTGATAGAACAACAGAAAACAGTGATAGTTAACATGAAGGATTACTTCAAGAACAACACAGCACCACTTTACCAGGCCATAAGGAAGATAGATAAGTGGTATATCCCACTCAACCTAAGTGAGGAAACCCTTCCCACCCAGACAGTACAAGAAAAGGCCACCTACCTGATTGACAGAGCGGTGCTGAACACTAGCAATGTCCAGAAAACCTGTGGGAAAAAATTGCCAAAGTTAGAAAGATGGGCAAAGAAGACACTCCGTGGCAGACACTACAATGACCTCCATCAAGATCACATCAATAAAATTGCTTCCAATGGATGGCTCACAAACGGGATGCTCTTTCCCGAGACTGAAGGATTCATGCTGGCCATCGAAGACCAGGTAATCAACACCAGAAACTGTAGAAAATACATCACAAAGGAGCCCAGAATGTCAGATGACACCTGGCCTCAGAAACGATCCAACACATCACCGTGGGGTGCAAGGTATCACCCAGACTGAGTACACTCATAGACACGACCAGGTAGCCAGGATAATACATCAGAATCTAGTGTGGAAATACCAGTTGACCAAAGAAAGTGTACTATACTACAAGTACAAACCCCAGGCAGTACTAGAGACCCGAACCCACGAGCTGTACTAGGACTGCTCCATAATAACAGATAATAGCATTCCGCACAACAGACCGGACATAACCCTTGTGGACAGGATAGAAAAGGCTACCTACCTGATCGACATAGCGGTGCTGAACACTAGCAATGTCCAGAAAACCCATGAGGAAAAAATTAGGAAATACATGAACCTTAGACCTGAGATCAAGGAGATGTGGCATATGCAAGAAGTGTCAACCATCCCAATCATCATGTCAACCACTGGTATGGTACCAAAGACTCCCAGAGCACACCTATAAGGAACTCCAGAAGTCACAATCCTGAATGCGTGTAGGATAGTCAGAGATTTTCTCGACCGACAGTAACACCAGACATTACAACCACCCTGTGTACTTGGTAGCAGTACCCATCACAGAGTGGAATCCTCCAATCAGGGAGAAATAATATGAGTAATAATAATAATCTGATTTATTGGCCCACAATATTTCTCTGTATAATCATCACAGTCATTAGGCCTACAACATACTACTTCTCTCATTTTCTTAATGCTTATGTAACATCAAACTGTTTCCGCATTGCATGGGCCACCCATCTGGACTGGATTCACTGTCTTAGATTTAATATGTTTCTTAAGTAAGAGCATTACACCCAATCTTCTTGTTCTGTCCTTTCTGTACACATTGTACTACACGTATTCAATTCTGCATCCTTTATGTTTGATTGACACCATGTCTTTGATATCCCTACAATGTCTGCATATGATGACTTGATCACTACTGAAAATTCATCAATTTTTTTTTAATATGCTCCTAGCATTATTATACATGTACCGGTTCTTACTCTCAGTTTCCCTAACACAGCTCAAGTATTTATTTGTTCCACAATGATCTCCATTAGGGCTTGAAATCTGTGACACCTTGCTTTTCAGGCTGCTGTATGTTTCAGTAAAATGTACTACCATTATGGATATTAATGTTACTTATTAAATATTATGGAAATGTAATGATGGTGCATTTAAGTGGATTTAACATTAAATCATTCTTTTGTAACTATTTGTCCAATAACAGTAAATATTATTCAATAATAGGCAATCATTCATAGAATGGATAGAAGTAGAGATTTTTATGCATCTGCATATGTTAGTATTTTTATTTGACAATACTTTATTTTGTGAAATATGTTGTTCACGTGGAGTGAAAATAATAATGGCCACAAGAATGATCCTTGCGTATGGAATGAGGTACTCCTCATAATGTTGTTTAAAGGCAGAGTGCTGGTGTAATAATTTAATCTTAATATTAAGTTTTAATGTAAAATATCTTAACCAGCTTAATGCCAGTCTTTGTACTACATAACATTGTAATTTTTCTATAGAATGTTATAATTGACAGAATCAAAATCTTTAGGAAGATACATACAGAAGATTTTGTTAAAATCTATTATCCAAAGCTATTCTGAGATCCAAATCAAATTTTAAGTGATTTATGAGAGTGGACCTATCTTGTATGATACCATGATGAATCAGGTTTGGGGTGGAAAATGCTGCTGATTGATTAAATATGATTTTCTCTATTATTTTCACTGAACTGTTGCTTGTGTAGATAGGATGATAATTTGCTGTTGCTGATTTGTCTCTTACTGAGTTGTAAATTGGTGCGAGAAAACTGTTAAATAATTGTAATAGTAATAGTAATTGTAGTAGAGGCATGTGATGCAAGAATGCAAGTGTATGAGCTTATGTAGCATCAGCCAAAAAAAAAAAAAAAAAATTCACACAACCATTCCCTCTAAAAGTTTGTTCAGTTCCTCCTTGAATTTATTTAAGCTATCAACTTCCACAACAACAACAACAACAACAGATGGAAGTTTGTTCCAGCAATTAAAATTAACCACCCACTGGCTATAGGCAAATTTCTGCACATCTATTCTACTGTCTTTCCTCAATTTGAATTTATGTACCCTTAGGTTCATAATCTGAGGAAGTGGAAGAATCCCATCAGAATTCAGCATGCTCATCCGATTCAAGGCCTTATACACCTCAATCAGATCACCTCGCAGGTGCCTAGTCTTCAGCCGCTGCAATTTGCAGAACTTCAGCCTCTCTTGGTAAGAGGATACTTTCATTCCTGTGTCATTACTGTTGAAGAGGACAAAGAAAATTTTTACACACTTCAAAATTTTTTCAATATTCACGAATAA
Organism: Mastigoproctus giganteus; assembly: GCF_048544385.1. Classification (NCBI taxonomy): domain Eukaryota; kingdom Metazoa; phylum Arthropoda; class Arachnida; order Uropygi; family Thelyphonidae; genus Mastigoproctus; species Mastigoproctus giganteus. Next base: position 71,222,264 of record NC_143581.1, read on the forward strand.
TTTTGACTTTTTTGCAAATCGAGAGACACTTTCTTTTGTTAGTAGACATTGTTTCTGAAGGAAGGGTTCATTTCTAACTGATTTTACTTTAAAATGATAGTAAAGTAATCTGCATGCAAAGTTCTTAGAAGTCCCCCCGAAATGCATACAAAGTTCTTAGAAGTCCCAAAATAAATTTATGATTCAGTGAATACAAGACAATCGTGACATAGGGTAATGCGACAAGCAGAATGGCAGTGCATTATTGTATAGCCCCCGTTCCCAAAAGGATAAAGTCATAAACTGGCTGCTAATCTGACGTGATGCAGGTGGTCATAAACGCTAAGTCACCCTTTTCATTTTTGTCTATTCCAAGAAATTGGGTTTTTGATTTGATTTGATTTGGTAGTTGTTGGCGCATCGGCTTCTGTGGCCATATTGCACCTCCCAAGGTTTTTGCAGTACTTTGATCCAAGCCCGAGGCGGGAATCGAACCCGCGACCTTTTGGTTGCCGGGCAGGTACTTTACCCACTCGGCTAGCCCGGTCGGCTAAGAAATTGGGTTTTTTCAACTACCCGAGCAATTAAGAATGTTTGCATAGCTACCAAAATTTGTATGGTATATTCTTGTAGTATGCTTGTTATAACAGTGAACAATTGTGTGGGAATATGCATAAATTAAATATCATTATGGCTTTTTGCTTGTTACAGCCATGATCTTGTTATTTCCATTCTTGTTATAACCAAGTCTGACTTAATTTTTTTAAATCTATGTTCTTTATAATTATAACTCTTGCTGCTCTTCTTTATACTACATTTGCTATTGTCTTATCCAATTATACTATTATTAATTTTTCTCTCTTTTTGTTTCTTTAGGAGAGCAATGATAAGCAGGCTATAAAGTGGAGACAGTTAGGTAATGATATTACAAATGTCATAAAAATATTGCAATTTGTGGTAGGAAATGATACAGCACTGAAAACTACAAAATCAATATATCCTGTTATTTGGGCAGATACTCATGATATCCTAGTTAATGCAACCAAAGATCCTCTTGTTACTACATTCTTAACCTTAAGCACTATTAGTAATGCTCTTAAAGTTTTGAGTCTTCCTTGTGCATTTAATGATGCAAACACAACTATTCAAATAAACCAAACGTGTGTGCTAAATCATGCCAGATTGATGCAAAATTCTATAAACAGTAGTGAGAAGTTAGCAAAGATGTTAAGGTCTATGTCTGAAGGAGACCAGATAAACTGGAACAACTTATTTAATGCCATTCTGGAAGTCACGCATTTAGGATCATTGTTGAAATTTGTTGGAGTGAATGAACAAGATATGTTTCAGAATGAGGTTGCCAAAGTTTTTAATCTATTAACAACAGGAATAGAGAAAAACACATGGACTGTGGACTGGCAAGATAAATTAGAATTGTAAGTATTTTCTTTTGTTTTATTATTATGACTTTTACTCCTTACGTGAATTTTTTCCATGGGGCGGAAAAAATTCCAAAAAGAAAAATTATTAAATAATTTAGTAGATTAAATCAGAATTCAATTATTATTATTATTATTATCATCATCTTCTACTTCTCCTAATGGGTTTTTCCCATTCCGTGACATGTACTGGTACCAGGTGCGTGAGATGGTTGTTATGTCCATTACTATTATTGGTCAAGGAACTGTCTGACTATCCTACAGGTGTTTAAGATCTCAGCTTTCTGGAGTTTCATGTATGTGTTCTCTACAAGACTTATTGCTGCTAGTTTCTTATGGAGGCTCTTTGGCACCCAGTGGTTGACACAATGATTAAAATGGTCATTACTTGTTACATATTCCACATTCCTTTGACTTTCTGTCTTAGGTCTGTGTATTTCCTGATATTTTCCTCATAGGTTTTCTGGAGGTTGCTGGTGTTGGGCACTACTATGTTGATCAGGTAGGTAGCCATTTCCTTCTTACCAATGAGGGTTATGTTTGGTCTGTTGTGCAGGATCATCCTGCCTGTTATTATGGCACAGTCCCAGTGCCATATTATTATTATTATTATATACCAAATGAACAGGTAGTTGTTATGTCCAGCTATTATCACTATTTCTTGATGAACTCTCTGACTATCCTACAGGTGTTCAGGATTGTGACTTTCTGGAGTTTCTAGCCATTCTCTGGCAGGCCTGTTGCTGCTAGGCTCTTCTGTAGGGTATTTCGTACCATACTGGTGGTTGGCATGCCGATTGGCTGGTCTTTACTTGTTCCTAATGCCACATCTCTTTGACCTTCTGTCTTAGCTCTGTGTACTTCCTGATCTCCTCCTCCTCATAGGTTTCCTGGAAGTTGCCAGTGTTGGGCACCACTGTGTCAATCAGATAGGTAACCTTTTCCATATTGTGGACGAGGGTTCTATCCAGTCTGTTGTGTGTCTCGTCTGTTATTATGGTGTGGTCCCAGTACAGTTTGTCGGTTAGGGTTTCTACTACAGCCTGTGGTTCATACTTTGTAATATGGTACACTTTCTTTGATCAACTGGTATTTCCTCATTAGCTTCTGTTGTATTATCCTGGCAAACTGGTCATATCTATGAGTGCACTTTATCTAGATGATCACCCTGCATTCTTCGGTGATGTGCTGGATTGTTTCTAGGACAAGGTGGTATTTGTTGACATGTGTCTTCTATCACTATGGGATCCTTAGCAATGTATTTTCTGTAATTCCTGAATTGATTACCTGATCTTGTATGGTTGAGCATGACTCCTTCAGAGTTCATTCTTCCTTGGAGAAGAATGTCCTGCTCACGAGCCATGCATTGGAAGCTATTTTGTCTGTGTGGTATTGATGGAGGTCATGGTAGTGTCCTCCATCAATACCACACAGATAAAAATGGCTTCCAATGCATGGCTGTGTGGTATTGATGGAGGTCATGGTAGTGTCTGCCATGAAGTGCCTTCTTTGCCCACCTTTCTATCTTCATTTCTTCCATCTCATTGGGAGGTTCTCCTTTTTTGCTTAGATTAAGTGGAGGATGCTGCTTGTCTATCTTCCTTATTACCTAGGTGACACTGTATTTTTCTGGAAGTAATCCTTTAGGTTCTCAATTGCATTCTTCTGTTGCTGAATGAGGTCTGTCAGGCCCCTTCCTCCTTCTTTTTGAGTTATCATCAGTCTCTCCACTGCTGACTTTGGATGGTGTTGGCAGTTCTTCGTCATCATTGTCCTTGTCATTTTCATGATCTTTTCCAGCTCGGTGTTAGCACATTCTGTGTTCCCAAATGAGTATGCTAGCACTGAGACTGCATAGGTGTTTATGGCTTTAACTATGTTCCTTTCATTCAGCTTTGCTTTAAATAGGCTTCTGAGTCTCTGATGGTATTTTTTGGTTAGGCAAGTCTTGATATCCTTGTTCTCTAACTGCTGAGCCTGCATTATCCCAAGATATCACTGGTTAACACCAAAAATGTTTCTGGCTTGAAAATAGTCAGTTTTTCTTAATTTCAGCATGAGAAAAATGAATATAACATATAAAACTCTTAGTTAGCTCTCAGTTCCATGATATAGTCCTTCTTATGATTCAGGGGAATATTGTTGAATACTAGGGAATTTCGGAGTCTAGAGAATAGATAGGTTGGTAACACTGAAACAGGAACCGATACACCTTGTTTTTTTTTTTTTTTTTTTTTTTTATTTATTTTTTTATTTCTGTGTATCATTTACCTTGCAAGTGATGGTATGAGTCATGTTGGCGCATTATAGCCTCGGTTGCTGATGCGCCAATAAAATCCAAATCAAAATCAAAATGAGTCATGTTAATTTCTTTTTTTTTTTTTTTCAGATTTATAGACAAAAATTATGTAAAAAGCCAGGATGCCACGTAAATGTGTTAACAGTGTTGACAATTTTTGTTATGTGTGTGTGTGGTGATGTGACATTTTCCACTCAGAAACGCCAATTGATTCCACTTGTGAAGACAGCCTACTACCATTATTTTGGCTGTAAGGTAGAAGACAAGCCCTGGGCACATGTTTACTGCAACATGTGCTATAAATCTCCTTGGATGGTTGAATAACAAATGATGTTCAATGCCTTTTGCCATCCCAATGATTTGGAGGGAGCCTTCAAATCATGTAAATGATTGTTATTTCTGCATGGTGCCTCCTCTTCAGCATGGTATGTCAAAAAAAGGAAGTGGACTGTGGAATGCCTCAACATCCCATCAGCTATCTGATCAGTGGCACATGGGTATGGTCTGCCTGTACCTCACCCTCCAGAAGAGTACACTTTGGAGCCTGATGAAGATGGGGACAGTGTGAGGAATGATGGTCAACCTGGGCTTTCAACTTCACAGGATCCTGATTTTGTGCCAGAACCTGAGTCGCCGAGTGAGTCACACAGAATCACTCAAGGTGAACTAAGGAACTAATTCGAGATCTAGATCTCTTTTCTTAAAATAGGTAAACCTTACTTCTGGAATCAAGGCTCCAACAGTGGAATCTTCTGTAACCAAATGTCAAGGTGTCCATGTACAGGAGCAGGCAGAATGCTTTGACTCCATATTTTAAAAGTGAAAACAACCTTGTTGTCTGCTGTGATGTCAATGGTTTGACGACAGCTTTGAATGTGGAGCACAACCCACAGAACTGGAGGCTATTCATAGACACATCAAAGCTAAGTTTAAAAGCTGTTTTGCTCCACAATGGCAATGCTCTTCCTTCAATTCCTCTAGGCCATGCTGTCCACATGAAGGGCACTCACCAGTATTTCACTACCTCTGGTGGGTGCAGGATTTTGTGCACATAAGCACATATAGGACAGTAGACCCAGGCCGGTTTCATCTTGCTAGGGGATGGGCACTAGGCAGCAGCTGCTTGGTGCCTATCCCCCAGCAAGGGAAGAGTAGGTGTTCGCTGCTCCCTGATGGCGAAATGGCCTAGAGTTTCTACACCAACACAGAGAACAAAGGTGGAGATGGGCTTCTGCCTTGGAGCGACCATGACACACACACACGCACGCACGCACGCACACACGCACGCACGCACGCACACACGCACGCATCCACATGAAGGAGACATAGAGAATATGAAATTAATTCTGGAAGCAATAAAATACAAAGACCCCCAATGGCAGATATGTGGAGACCTGAAGGTGATTGCAGTACTGCTGGGCATGCAGTTGGGATGCATGAAGTACTACTGTGTCCCGTATGAGTGGGACAGTCAGGCTAGGGCCTCACACTACAAGGGAAAATCTGCATCCCGGGAAAAATAATGTTCAGCACAATCCTCTGGTTGATTGAAGCAAAATTCTTCTGCCCCCTTTACACATCAAACTGGGACTTATGAAGAACTTTGTTAAGGGGATGAACCAGGATAGAAAAGCTTTCAAGTACCTGAGAGGACAATTTCCACTATTGAGTGATGCTAAGGTTAAGGAAAGAATCTTTCTTGGTCCACAAATTCGTGAACTTTTAAAGGATGAAAACTTTGAGCAAGTCCTCCAGGGTAATGAGAACGCAGCTTGGAAAGCCTTTAAAAGTGTTGTGCATGACTTCCTGGGGAAACCAAAGAGCTGGAAACTATGGTGACACATAGTTTCCATATTACTTTTTGAGATGCTGAACAACTTTCTAGAAAAGTACCATCAATTAGGCTGCAACATGTCACTGAAAATCCACTTTCTTGACTCTCATCTGGACTTCTTATCTGACAACTGTGGTGCAGTGAGTGGCGAGCGATTCCATCAAGACATTTCAGCAATGGAAAGAAGATGTCAGGGTAGGTGGAATGCTTCTATACTAGCTGACTACTGTTCTACAGTAACAAGAGATGCCCCAGAAGTGGAATACAAGTGACAAGCCAAAAGAAGGCGCTGTCATGAATAGGCCACATTTTGAGAAAGTACTTTCAGTTCCTGTGCAGTTTTCTCGTGTTCTTGTTTTTTTTTTTTTTATGTTTTAATTAAAAACAACTGTGATTTATGTTGTATCAAGGAAATGTAAATATGAGATTGTTTTAATATTACTTTTCACTCCGACTACTAGAGAAATTACTGTATTCTTAGACAATAGCAAAAGTACTGTATCTCAAAAACTAGAGCTAATAAAAAATTTCTGATGTCATATTTGTTTTTCTCAACCCAAAATTAGTAAAGTTTACCTATTTTAAGAAAGGAAACAAATTCAAAGAATTTTTTTGTTGAACAGTGTATTTGTAGATCTCTCTCCTGTCATGTCTTTCATCTCTTTACCTGTCTGCAGCTAGTAATTTCGGCTGACTAATTTTCTCTAATGCAATCCATGGGTTGCATCAGGGAAAGTTAGTTGGACAAAATACTAGGCTATGTATTCCCTTTTATCTTAATTAGTTAGCTGTGCGTTTTGCATTTGTCTAGTTCAAATTCCATCCTGATATCATTACTCAATTCTTGGGTGATATGGAGTATCACCCAAGCCGTTGAATTTTCTTCTTGGTTGTTGCATAAAGCTTGAATTCATTCATATACATCATAGGAGAGGGTGTGCAGATTTCTCTTTCCTTCTTTGAGGGTAGAAGGACTGAGTTTTTGGTTCTTGAGGCTGTCGCAGACATTCTCTCAGATATGCCAGACAATCTGTGCTTGCTCCTGGGAGTCTAAAATGCTGATGGAACCGATCATCCAATGGAATGTTTCTTTAGAAGTTATGGAAAACTTTTCCATGTCTTACATATGATAGATCAGCTGCTTAGCAATCACACTTCATCAGACTTTTATGTAACATAACCTACTTAATAAGAGTAGGATGCCTGAAAAGTTGTGTCTGAGTGCTCCCAAGGAAGCAGAGAATGATTTTGTTATTGTTACTGTGGTCAATTTCTATAATATAACTGCACCCCAGTAGCATTATTGTGTTTAGGATGGATCATATAAATTTGCAAAAGAAGAAACCTACAATCTGGAATGGATGCTAAAGAAAGTAGTTAAAGTAATTAAAATATAAATGACTTCTAAATATTTGCTAATTTCACCATAAAAAAATTAGTAGCAAACACTTAAAAAAAAAAAAAATATTGAAGCACATTACATGCATGTCATCCCAGGTATACATAATCATTAGTGGAAACCAATGACAGTTAAAAAAAGATAAATGTCTTGAAGCTTGTCATCTAATTGACCTTTTGTGATAGTTTCTCCGGAAAATTTTCCATAGCATTATTTAGTGAACTCTTGTTGATATTTTACATTATTATTGGTGCCTCCATAGCCAGGTGAGCAGGAGCAGCAGTGCGTAGCACACGCTTCTTGATTATACCGGGGTTCGAGCCCATGACCACCAAATATGGAGGATGCAGAAAGGTCAGGGAATGACCACCGCATATCCCTGGAGCAATATGGCCTTAGTTGCTAATGCTGCTAAAAACCAAATAACTAACAACAAACAACAAAGCATTATTATTAGCTTCCATTTCTGAATCCACACCCTCTCCTTAGTGCTAGTTAGTTTTTGAAACAGTAATAAAATTATAATATAGAGGGATATATATATATTTCAATGTTAATAAATATAAATAATTTTTATTTAATGAGTATATTATTTTATTAATTGAAAGTTAGCAACTGATTGAGATATAACAATGAAATATGAGATTTTCTTTACCTACATAGCATGAACAAACTGTCAGAACAACCTACAAAAAATCAATAAAAGGCAATTTATTTATATTTTGTGATATACAGGCTTAAGGAACAACCAAATTTGTTGCTATTAGTTACATATATCATTAAACAAAATTAGGAGTTAAATTTGTGAAGAATGTGGACTACTGCTAAAAGTAAGAAAGATTTAAATAAGACACATTTTCATGTGAAGTATTTTAATTAATTTTTTGTTATGCTAAAGACAGTTGGTACAGTTTGGCCCCAAAAATCCTAACAACTAAATTATGTTTAAGATTTCTCTAATGAAGGAAAATTTTCTCAAGAAATAGGTTTTTGATAGGTTTTCAGCTCAAGGTTTTTGGGTTAGGGAGGAGTCCTGAAACTTGACCATGGGAAACTAAATTGTACCACTGGAGAGACTAGATTGTGAAAAAATTCATTGTAATGCAGTTTGGTCTCCAATGGTCAAGTTTTAGAATTCCTCCCAAACCCAAAACCTATGCAGATTATGATAGTGAAGTCTGAAACTTAGCCACTTTTATTTTGTTATTGGGCACGGGCACGGGCACCGACAGGATATTTTGCATGTGGGAATAAATTTTTTGTTTACCAAATTTTCAAATACATGCAATATTTTATGTTTCAATAAATTAATGAAAATATTAAAATTGAGTATTACTTTTAAATCCAAAGGTGGTGCATTTGCACCACTTTGCACCATGCTGCTGGCACCCATGTTGTTGGGGTTGTTTGGGGTCTAACTGTACCAGTTGTCCTTTGCATACCAATAAGCAATTAAAACACTTCATATGGTCAAGTGTCTTATTTTAAATCTTTCTTACTTAAAAATAGCAGTTAGTTAAAGGAGCTGTTCAACATGACCATGAACAACATTAGTTATTTTTTTACCTGTTCTGTCTTTTGCTTCATAAATCTATTTTAAGTTGATTCACCACAGGGAAGAATGACCTAATAAAATTAATATGCTATGAAAGCACTTGAAAGTTGTTTGTATGATATAATTTTTTTATTTAGCATTCCAGTTACTCTGAAACAGTTCGGTATACCGCTGGAGAAATTTCATAATATTAAGTCAACAGTTCACACTTTACAAGCTACCTTGATAGTCCTTTTAGATAGGATAGAAGCACTGCCATCTACTGGTAAATATTTCAATATTTTATTTTCTATTTGAATTTTTATGTTGAATATTTTAGATTTGAAATATATGATAGTATATACTTATAAAATATTTCTCTTTTTTGATTCATATTGATTCCTTAAGAATTAAAGTATATTTAAAATTATTACTACTTAACAAATTTAATTTTAAAAAGTTTTTTGCCTGTAATGAATGGGTAATTACATTTTTGTGTAATTAGCAATTTTTATTTGTGTGAAGCATTTAATTACACTTTTACTAAAATGTAATTAGCCATTATTATACCTTTTTCCAGTTAGCCATTATTATGCCTTTTTCCAGTTAGCCATTATTATAAGTATTTCCATAGATGGTTGGCAGAGAGCTCTTCATTGTCCACACAACAAAATAATAACAAACTAACTAAATCTCTGAAAGATGCTAGTATGCAACTTTGAAATTTTAGTAATCTAGGTGCATTCCTGATCACTGGTGATTTCAACTAGAAGTGCCGAAATAAATTTTTTTCTTTTCTTTTCTTTTCTATTTTCTTTTTTTCTTTTCTTTTCTTTTTTTTTTTTTTTGTTTTTACGATATACAGTAATCTTTTGAAATTATAGTGTCTTCGGGGATTTAAGGTGGCGTTATTTCGTTTTTTCCATTATCTAGAAAGTTTTATTTTTAATGTATTTAATGCAGAAATAATGAGGCCAGTTAAGAAATAGAGAGATTAAGAATGCAATTTTATTACCTGCACATAAAAAAACACAAACATGTTGACAATCCAATGTTATATTCTGCCATTAATACACTTCTGCTTAGGCCCCATTCTATTTTCTTTATTATATCAAGTTTAGTCTGCATGGATAGCATAGTGGTATCGTCACCGTTCTCATCACTCCGGGTGGAAAAGACCTGGGTTTGAATCCTGTCGATGACGCGAGGAACTTTTATGGGATTTTTTCATTCTGTGGCTGAGTTAGTCGGTCTCAGGGGTAGATGACAAGGTTTTTTACCCATAAAATAGGGTTTTTCATCCAGCAAAACAGGCAGATCAACCAGAGAACACACAAGCAATTTACAGACACAATACACATGGGATTATGAATTAACTTTCTGGGAGGCCCTAATGTAATAGTGTGGATTATATCAAGTTTGTCACTAAGCTTTAACGTTGTTCTTGTTTTCTTCCCTGTACGAGGTTTATTAACTTCAGGAGCCATAATGAGGGAATTTTAATTTAAAATAAATGTAAAACAGTGATATAATCCATGATATCAGTACAGAATTCACTTGAAATGGCGACTGTAAAAAAATACAGTAATCGTGTGACTTGCTGTTTCTTTTTTCGGCAATGAAAGACATCTGCACTGTATGTATACATCTAATCTCAATGTGCTTTTTCGAGTGTGCCATTATTTCGACAGTCTACTGTACAAATCAGGTATATGTCTTTCTAATTATTTAATTTCAAATTTATCGTCATATGACAGTAGCAAAAGTTTTTTTTGTTTTTTTTAGTTTTGTAAATTACTTATCTTATTCATTATGAATAAATACTAATGAAAGCCTGCAGGGCTAGAAACTTTATGCCAATTTTTGCTGTGGCTCTGTCTTATCCATTCATTTGTCAGTAGAAAAGAGTTCCAAAACATTTCTCTGTATGTATTAGCATTAGCATTAGCATTAGTAGAGGCATTTGATGCAAGAAAGCAAGCTTATGCAGCATCAGCCAAAAAAAAAAAAAAAAAAAACCACTTCCACTTCACCCCTCTGTTCATTCAAAATACCTGTCCAGCTGAGCCTTAAACTTATTTAGGCTATCAACCTCCACCACAAGGGATGGAAGTCTGTTCCACCAACCAACCACCCGCTGGCTAAAGGCAAATTTCTGCACGTCTATCCTACATCTGTCTTTCCTCAATTTGAATTTATGCCCTCTCAGGTGATTTTTCTGAGCTAGAGGAAGAATCCCATCAGCATTGAGCATGCTTAAACCATTCAAGGCTTTATACACCTCTATCAGATCACCTCGCTGGTGCCTAGTCTCCAGACATTGTAATTTGCAAAACTTAAGCCTTTCTTCATAAGAGCACCCCTTTGTTCCATTCACTAATCTTGTTGCCTTTCTCTGTACTTATTCTAACAGCTCTACATTCTTCTTAAAATGAGGCCTCCAGACCTGTATACAGTACTCTAGGTGTGGCCTGACCATTGCCTTATACAAGGGAATAATCACCTCCTTATCCCTGCTAAAAAAATTCCTATATATCATTGACAATACACCATGAGCTACTCTTGCAGCCCGTCTGCACTGCTCAGAGAACTTCATATCTGCCTGCACAACCACCCCCAGGTCCCTTTCATTCTCTACCACTGTCAGTGTAGTACCACAGAGTTGATACGTTGCTCTGGGGTTTCTGTTTCCCATGTGTAGTACTTTACATTTGTCAATGTTAAACTTCATTTGCCACCTCTCAGCCCATCTGCTCAACCTTTCCAGATCCTGTTGCAGCATCAGCATAGTGTCAGCCCTGCTTGACAACCCTGCCTACCTTTGTATCGTCTGCAAACTTCGACATTAAGCTTGATATACCATCATCAATATCATTTATGAATACAGAAAACAATAATGGACCCAACACTGAGCCCTGAGGGACTCCACTAATAACATTAGTCCACGATGAGCAGTGTCCATTGATTACCACTCTCTGTCTTCTCCCCCTCAACCACCCCTTTATCCATAGCAGCAATTTGCCTCCAATGTCACACTGCTCCAATTTGTGTAGCAGTCTTTCATGTGCAACAGTATCAAAAGCCTTTCTAAGATCCAAGTATATAATATCAAAGTTATTCCCTGCATCCAGTTCTTTTGTGACTGCATCATAGTATTCAATCAAGTTAGTCAGGCAAGACTTCCCCTTAACAAAACCATGCTGTGTCTGAGCTATAACTGGTCTTGTCTAAATGATCCTGCAGTGCTTCTTTAACCAGTGCCTCCATTAATTTTCCTGGAACAGAAGTTAAGCTCACAGGTCTATAATTACTTGTGTCAGCCTTTGATCCTCCTTTGTGAATTGGGGTCACATTTGCACATTTCCAGTCTATGGGCACCTCCCCTGAGTCCAAGGAAGCTCTCATAATTATGACTAAGGGTTTGCTTACTTCCTTTGCTGCCTCCTTTAATATAACTGGATAGATCCCATCCACCCCGGGTGCCTTTCTTGTGTTTATCTTCAACAGTTTCTCCTCCACTTTACTCCCAGTTATTTCAAGATTCTGTAGCTTACTGCTAGAGTTGAATACACCTCTGGCATTCCCCTTGCTGAATAACTCCTCATGTGTGAATGTCGATGCAAAATATTCATTTAGTTTGTTAGCTACTTGAGCAGGATCATCAACAGTTGACCCATCAATATCAAGTGGACCAATCTGATTCATCCCCTTCCTTCTAGAGTTTACATAAGTAAAGAACTCTTTGCTGTTTTTCTTTGCATCCCTTGCCAAAGATTTCTCGTAATCTGCCTTCGCCTACCAAACCTCCTTTGTAACTTGGTTACAGATCAACTTGTATCTATCATAGGCTTCTGTGTCACGTGTTAATTTGTATGTATCCCATGCATTTTTCTTCTCTGCCATATGCCTCATTAGTTCATCTGACATCCATTTTGGCCTAAACCTTGAACAATATTTCTTAGTTGGTATGTAAAGCCTAGTAGCTTCCAAGATAAGTTCTTTGAATGCTTCATATTTTGAATTTGCTGTTGGTAACATCATCAGTTGGTCCCACTGTATAGAATTTAAATACTGTCTCAGTCCATCGTAGTCGCCTTTACGGAAGCAATAACCCTTCCCTTTACCCCTAATGGTAGTTACCTCTTTGAGTAAATCCCACTTCAGCACACTGTGATCACTGCCACCTAGTGGTTCATTTATCTGCAGATTCTTAATGCATGAAGAATCACTGCTGATAATCAAATCAAGAGTTTTACTCCCTCTAGTTGCCTCCCGAACATGCTGATGTAGAAAACAATCATCCAATAAATCCACAAAAGCCCTGCTAGTGTGTGAGTAACCAGCCCCCAAATTCCAGTCAATATCTGGGAAATTAAAATCTCCCATTATAAGACTGTCTGATTTACTGGCCCACTCTATTTCCCTGTATAGTTCCTTATTATACTCATCAGAGTCATTAGGCCTATAGCATACTGATACTCTCAATTTTGATCTCCCAATGCTTATGTCACACCAAACTGACTCAACACTGCACTGTCCAGCGATGTCGACTGGCTTCACTTCCTTGGTTTTTATGTGTTTCTTAACTAATAGCATAACCCCTCCCCCCTTCCTATCCTGTCTATTCTTTCTGTAGACGTTGTACTCCCCAAATTGCAATTCTGCATCCCTTATATCTGTGTGACACCACGTCTCTGATATCCCAACAATATCTGCCTTTGATGTTTTGAGCAATACCTCAAATTCATCAAATTTATTTACTAAACTCCTAGCATTGGTGTACACGCAAGTATACCTGCACCTGTTTCTATTCTTAGCTACCCTAACACAACCCATGTGTTTACTTGTACCGCAATGGCTCCCAGCAGTCTCTGAAATACCATGCATCTTGTTTTTCAGGCTTCTGCTCATTCTAATAGAAGCAGTGCAAGAATCTCTTTCACCTCTGCCAGTGGCTACTGTCAATCTATTGGTCTTTGTCTCCCCCCAAGCTAGCAGATTTCCGACCCACCTAACACTGCCTCGATAGCATCAGCAAATATTCTCGCACCCTTTCTATTTAAGTGTATCCCATCCCTGTAGAAGCAATCTCTCCTGTTAACAAGTACAGTCCAGGCTGAAAAAAATTCCACCCATGTGCATTGGTGTTTGCTATATCTGAGGAACAAAAGGCAGTTTTAAAGTTTTACTTCATTCTTAGCTTATAAATATGACTATATTATATAACATTCGTTGTTATATAATTATAATAACATTATTATAACATTCATTATAAATACAAAATAAAAATAAAAATAAAAATAAATCAATAAAAAATACAAAAGAGTACTTTGTGTTATTGTGGCAGAACCATGGCCAAATGGCACTTTATAGTAATCACAGATATTCCTAGACAGTGGTGGTTGGCTAGGAATATCACAGATAGTTTTATGTAATTTACACAAACATTTCCAAACATTTACACAAACGTTTAAGCAAATGTATGGACTGTGTTAGAGTTACTAAGAGCATAAAAATGCACCTGTCTTTACTAGTAGTAGTGGCATGTGATGCAAGAAAGCAAGTGTATGAGCTTATGCAGCGTCAGCCAAAAAAAAATCACACCATTCCCTCCAAATGCCTGTCCAGTTCCTCCTTGAATTTATTCAACCTATCAACTTCCACAACAACAGATGGAATTTGTTCTAGAAATTAACCACCCGCTGGCTAAAGACAAATTTCTGCACATCTTTTCTACATCCATCCTTTCTTAATTTGAATTTATGCCCCCTTAGGTTTGTAATCTGAACAAGTGGAAGGATCCCATCAGAATTCAGTGTGCTCACCCCATTCAAGGCCTTGTACACCTCAATCAGATCACCGCACAGGTGCCTAGTCTCCAGCCACTGCCATTTGCAGAATTTAAGCCTCTCTTGGTAAGAGGATCCCTTCATTCCCCCTCACCAATCTTGTTGCCCTTCTCTGTACACGCTCAAGTAAATCTACATCCTTCCTAAAATGAGTCCTCCAGACCTGTACGCAGTACTCAAGGTGTGGCCTGACCATTGCCTTATACAGAGGGACAATCACCTCCTTCTCCCTGCTAGCAAAATTCCTATATATCATTGACAAAACCCCATGACCTGCTCTGGCAGCCTGTCTTCCTTGCTCGGAAAACTTCATATCTGACTGCACAATTACTCCCAGGTCTTTTTCATTTTCTACCACCTTAAGTGTAGTACCACACAGTTGGTACGTTTATCTGGGGTTACTTCTACCCATATGCAGTACTTTGCATTTGTCAAGGTTAAACTTCAGTTGCCACTTCTTTGCCCATCTGCCCAAATTATCTAGATCCTGTTGCAGTAGCACACTGCCATTACTGTCATTAACAACCCTGCCAACCTTTGTATCATCTGCAAACTTCGACATTAAGCCTGATATACCTTCATCAATATCATTGATAAATATACAAAACAACAGTGGACCTAACACCGAACCCTGTGGGACCCCACTAATAACATTAGTCCAAGAAAAGCAGCACCCATTGATTACCACCCTCTGTCTTCTCGCACTTAACCATCCTTTTATCCATTATAGCAACTTACCCTTAATACCATTCTGCTCCAATTTGTACAATAGTCTTCCATGCGCAACAGTGTCAAAAGCTTTCCTGAAATCGAAATATATGATATCAAAATTATTTTTTGCATCCAGTTCCTTTGTAACAACATCATAATATCCAATCAAATTTGTCAGACAAGACTTTCCCTTAACAAACCCGTACTGTGTCTGAATTATTGCTGCAGTCTTGTCTAGATGATCCTGCAATGCATCTTTAACCAGTGACTCAATTATTTTACCCGGAACAGAAGTTAAACTAACTGGTCTGTAATTACTTGTGTCACCCTTCGATCCCCCTTTGTGAATTGGGGATAGATTTGCACATCTCCAGTCCGTGGGAACCTCCTCTGAGTCCAAGGATGCTCTCATAATTATGGCTAAGGGTTTGCTTAGTTGCTTTGCCGCCTCCTTTAATATAACTGGATAGATCCCATCCACCCCAAGTGCTTTTCTTATGTTTAAATTCAACAATTTCTCCTCCACTTTGCTCTCAGTTATTACAAACTCATTAAGTATCCTGCTACAATTTGATAACCTTCTGACATTTTCAAACCTTAATAATTCCTCATGTGTGAATGTAGATGCAAAATACTCATTCGGTTTGTTTGCTATCTGAGCAGGATCATCAACAGTTGAACCATCGATGTCAAGTGGACCAATCAGATTCATCCCCTTCCTTTTACAGTTTATATAAGTAAAGAAATCCTTGCTGTTTTTCTTAGCATCTTTTGCCAAGGATTTCTCGTAATCTGCCTTCGCCTGCCTAACCTCCTTTGTGACCTGATTACAGACTAGCTTATATCTGCCATAGGCTTCTGAGTTGCTTGATAATTTATATGCATTTCATGCATTTTTGTTCTCTGTCACGAGTCTCATTAGTTCATTTGATAACCATTTTGGCCTAAACCTTGAACAATATTTCTTAATAGGTATGAAACTTTTAGTAGCTTCCACGATTAATTCCTTGAATGCTTCCCACTTAGAATTTACTGTTGGTAACATCGTCGGTTGATCCCACTGTACAGAATTTAAAAACTGTCGGAGACCACTGTACTCACCCTTACGTAAGCAAAAAACCTTTCCTTTACCCCTGATGGTAATTATATCTTTAAGTAAATCCCACATCAGTACACTGTGATCACTGCCACCTAGTGGTTCCTTTATCTGCAAATTCTTAATACATGAATGATCACAGCTGATAACCAGATCAAGAGTATTACTTTCTCTGGTTGCTCTCGAACATGCTGCTGCAGAAAACAATCATCCAATAAATCCACAAAAGTCTGACTAGTGTGTGAGTGACCAACACACAAGTTCCAGTCAATATCTGGGAAGTTAAAATCCCCCATTATAAGACATTCCGATTTACTAGCCCACTCTATTTCTCTGTACAATTGTTCATTGTACTCATTTAAGTCATTAGGCCTATAACACACTCCTACTCTTATTTTTGCTTATATACTAATCAGTATGCTAAGAACATAGTAAATAAATTTGATAAATATTAGGTATAGATTAAGTAATCAAATGTAGATGTTATTAGAATATCAGAAACATGCAACACTATAACACAAGGGGATATTGAATTTGAATATAGTGAATGGGAACATAGTGAATGCAGCAGAGGGGGGTATACTTTTGGTTAAGAAGCACATAAATTCTAAAACAACTGATGTGATTTCCAGTGTAATGTTTGGTCAATCTGGAGTGATATAAACACTGCAGAAACAAAAATGAGAGGAATATGTTATAAGTTAAATAACTGGGATGAGTGTGAAACTCTTTAGACATATTTAGAGTGGGCCATTTAATCCTTATAATGAGGAATTTCAGCTTTCTGGATGTCAAATGGAATTTGTAGGATGGTCATTCACTGAGTAGAAAAATATTTCTGAATTTAATGATAACAGTTTTCTATACCAGCTTGTTAGAGAGACAAGAAAAAGAAATCAATACCTTTTAATCTAATTATTAGCAGTGACTTTTCATGATAGAATTAAAGCAAGCTTACATAGCATCAGCCAAAAAAAAAAAAAATTCTTCCTTGAATTTATTTTATCTATCAACTTCCACAACAATAGGTGGAAGTTTGTTCCAACAATCAATCACTTGCTGGCTGAAGGCAAATTTCCACACATCTATTCTGCAACACTTTCCTCAATTTTAATTTATGACCCCACAAGTGCATAATCTGAGCAAGAGGAAGAATCCTATCAGCATTGAACTTTACTCAAACCATTCAAAGCCTTATACATCTCAATCAGATCACTTCGCAGGTGCCTAGTCTCTAGATACTACAATTTTCATAACTTAAGCCTTTCTTGGTGAGAGCATCCCTTTGTTCCCCTCACCAATCTCATTGCCCTTCTCTGTACTCGTTCCAGCAGCTCTACATCTTTCCTAAAATGAGTCTCCACACCTGTATGCAGTACTCAAGGTGTGGCCTAACCATTGCCTTATACATAGCAATAGAGCCACACCAAACTGGTGGTGCAAGTGATGTACTGCACCAGGGTGGCAATGACTAAGGGGATGACAGAGACTAAGAAGCGGTAAAGGCCAATGTTCTGTAAACACTAAAAGAGATGGCAAAGACTAAGTAGTCTAAAAGTTAAATGCATTGAAGAATGTGTTTTTTTGTATTTTAAATTTAAAACAATTTTTTTAAAAATATTTCTCAGATGTCTGATGGAAGGAACTGACTCTCTGGTTATGAAAAAAAAATAATAAAAAGTGATTAAATAAAAAAAAGCAACAAGTTTGATTGCCAAGTTTCTGAACATTCAGCCACAGTCAGGTCCATCGACTTTGATTTCCTCTAGCTTTACTACTATTGATGAAGAAACTGAAAGATGCGAATTATCACCTGTCCAAGATGTTGATATTCCAATTCAGCAAGAAACACTAAATGCAAGTGAAGCAATTTGGATGAAGAGGAAAGTGAAGATCACAATAGTGGTATACGAAATCAACTAATTTCACTTAGTGATCCCGGAATGGCCACAAATTTTAAATTATAAAATAAGAATGATGTTAGTTTAAAACAAACCAGAACAATTAAAAAAAAAATTATTTTTTAAAAGATAAAGGATAATTTATTTTTAAAAAGATAGAAGAAACTTTTCTATAGAATATTACACTAAAAAATTACAAAATAGTGACTCACTTTTGCTTAATTGGTTACTGTATTCGATTTCACAAAATGCTGTCTTTTGTTATAACTGTAAATTATTTTTAAATAGTACTGTTTCAGTTCCACTTGTAAACAGTGGATTCAAAGATTGGCAGCATTTAACAAGACATTTGAATATTCACAAAAAAAGCAATATGCATGCTGAATGCACCAACTTGTCTGAATGCACTTTATTGTCTGCAGCCAAAGCAAAATAAATGTATTTTCAATTTTTTTTTTTTTTTATTTTCAACATATTTACTTCATGTATCATAATATATGTTATATTTTGTGTTTAAAAAATAAAATTATATATACTGTAATTTTGGAAACATATTTTTTTTAATTCCCAAAAAAAAAAAAAAAAAAAAGATATAAGAAAAACAATTGAGGGGGGCAGCAATAAGAAGTTTGCACCAAGGCAGCTATATAGCTCGGTGTGGCCCTGCATAGAGAGAATCATCTCCTTATCCCTGCTAGGAAAGTTCCTATATATCATTAGTACGTTACTCTGTATCCATATGCAGTACTTTGCATTTGTCAATGTTAAACTTCAGTTGCCAGTTTGCAGCCCATATGTCCAACATTTCTAGATTCTGTTGTAGCAGCATACTGTCAATACTACTGTCATTAACAACCCTGCAAACTTGGACATTGAGTCTGATATATCTTCTTCAGTATCATTGTAGATATAGAAAACAGCAATGGTCCCAACGCCGAACCCTGGGGTACTCCACTAATAACATTAGTACACAAAGAGCAGTGTCCATTGATTGCCACTCTCTCTCTCTCTCTCTCTCTCTCTCTCTTTCTCTCTCAACCATCCATTTATCCATAGCAATGACTTGCCTTTAATGCCATCTGCTCCAATTTGTACAGCAGTCTTTTATGTTCTACAGTACAAAAAGTTTTTCTGAAATCCAAGGTCTTTGGATTTCAGAAAATAAATTTGTCTTTGTTACTGCATCATGGTATCCAATCACCTCGGTCAGACAAGATGGCCCCTTAAAAAATCCATGCTGTGACTGTAGTATGACTCTATTCCTGTCTGGATCATCCTCCATTACTTCTATAACTAGTGATTCCATAAATTTTCCTGAAACAGAGAGCAAGATAACATGTCTATATTAAATGGCACATCTTGTCAGACCAGTTTGATTAGCTAATGACATACTCACAAAAGAACTGGATGAAAAAATAATTTTGCCATCATATACTTGACTTTCAATATATCTTTTGATCCTGTTTCACACAAACAACTGCTGTACAAAGTGGATAAGTGCAACATTGGAAGCAGGTTACTACTGTGGATAAAGGGACAATTGAGTAATAGGAGACAAAGAGTAGACATTTATAGGCATCCTTCAGGGTTCAGTGTTGGATTCATGCTATCTTTAATATTTATTAATGACATTGATCACATCACATCAAGTTTAATATTTAAGTTTGCTAAAAGTGGGTATGTTGTTTAATAATGTAGACCCAGTTTTATGATGTAGAGGAAGCAATAATTGTAATATGTTTATGCTAAAAGAGAGAGATTAGAAGTCAGGGTAATTTCCAATAGAGATATGTTATCTTGTCTAGAAATCTGAATGTCATCAAAGGTAAGCATAGAGTAGTAGACTCTTTTTTTCAAGATACATGACAGGATCGAGTTTTAGAAGGAATGAAATTAATTAAGTTTTCTTTGTCCCATCGGAAAATTACCCGGAGATCAGCATCTTAGGAATTGGTGGTAGGTATTGCAGAAGCTGTTTGTTTAGAGCAAGTTTCTCAAACTGGAAGGTGGAATGCAGTGTGCTATTATCTGCAAAACTACAAACAGAATTTCCGGCCGACCGGGCTAGCCGAGTGGGTAAAGTACCTGCCCGGCAACCCAAAGGTCGCGGGTTCGATTCCCGCCTCGGGCTTGGATCAAAGTACTGCAAAAACCTTGGGAGGTGCAATATGGCCACAGAAGCCGATGCGCCAACAACTACCAAAACAAAAAAAAAAAAAAAAAAAACAAACAGAATTTCCAGTCAGAGGAAGAAGGTCATTATTATACAAGAGGAAAAGAGTGGAAGAAAAAATTGAACCTTGGGGAACATCAGCATTAGTGGAGAAGTTAGAACACAAACCATCTTCTATCATCCACAAAGAACAGTCAGAGGGAAAACTGCATACCCAATTGCAAAAAAAAAAACCCAGCTGGAAAGCCATAAGATGGGCATTTGTTTAGGAAACCTTTATGCTAGATATGATTAAAAGCCTTGGAAATATCAAGAGAAACTGCTCAAGTTTCACCAAACCTTTTCATCGAATTTTTCCAAGGATCAGTAACTTAAGCCAGTATATCACTAGTGGATTGATAGTGACAGAATCTCTATTGGCGATCATTAATCAGATGAAAGGTTTCATGATAGTTTAGCAGTTAGTGATTAATGTATTTCTCCATTACTTTGGAAAGAGTAGAGATAAGTGCATTGAGATAATAATTGGATGGAAAGGATAGATATACAGTGAAACTTCTCCTAACGGACACCTCTCGTTAACGGACATCTCTCTACAACGGACATTTTCAAATTCCCCAACTCACCTCCATTGGTTTTAACGTGTTTGCAGCTTCTGTCTAGCGGACATTCTCTGTAACGGATGCGGACAGGCAATCTGCACTGTTTCATTTAGATTTGCACATAATTTGATCTCCCCATAACGGACAGTGGGCGAGCTCACGGCCCTTTTTCTAGGAACGTTTCTTCTACGTATTGCCTCAATCGTGTGTTTATTTTCTATTTCCGATTCTCTGAATTTTATCAAGGTTTACGTCGCGGTTCTAAACCCTTTTTCAAGAATTTTAAGGCATGTGTAAAACTTCTGATGAATTCGGTGTGTGCAGGGAGGGGGGGGAATATGGTCGGCCTTTCGTCTTTTCAGTTTCAGTTTTCAGTTTTGTTCAGTGTCGTGTGAAGTGCACAATGTCTTCTCGTAAACATTTAACTTTAAAAGATAGTCGAACTCATTAATGCGTATGATCGGCAATAAAATAGTGTTCGCAATATCGCTGTAAAATTCAAAATCGGGAAGGCGCAGGTAAGCAGGACATCCTAAAGAAAAAAAATGAACTGCTCAAACAATTTTGGCAACACGTAAATGATCAGGTTCAAAAATCATTCCCGAAAACTGTTGGACTTCAAATTTGTCGCGCACGTGCTAAAAAAATTCCCATTAATGGGCCTATTATTAGGGAAAAGGCTTTGGAGGTTGCGAAATCTATGGGAGTAAATGAGTTCTGTGGGATGGCTAGACAAGTTCAAAACTCAGCATAAAATTTCTTGGAAAACCGTAAGTGGTGAAGGTGGATCTGTTGATACTGGGGTTGTAACAGAGTGGACCGTCAAATTGGAAGAGTTATGTCGTGATTTTGAAGCTAAGGATATTTACAACTGTGACGAAACAGGGTTGTTTTTTTAAAGCTCTTCCTGAAAACACAATGCGTCTAAAAAACGAAAATGCCAGGGCGGAAAAATTTCTAAGGAACGCTTGACTGTACTATTGTGTACAAATATGCTGGGAGACTTTGAACAACCTCTTGTTATAGGAAACCCACAAAATCCTCATTGTTTCAAGGGCATAAAGTTGAATCTTTTGGATGTTGACTGGAAGTCTAATAAAAAAGCGTGGATGACACGAGATATCATGAGCGAATGGATAAGTCACTTTAACCGAAACATGATTCGTCAAAACAGAAAAATTATTCTTTTCATGGATAATGCTGCATCTCACCCGCACATTGAATTTTCCAACATTCAAATCATTTTCCTGCCACCAAACACATCTGCAGAGTGTCAGCCCTTGGATTAAGGGATAATAAAAAATTTTAAACTTCACTACAGAAAACGTGTTTTAAGACATCTCATTGCAAACATGAACGATGTAACATGTGCGAGTGACCTTGCAAAGTAAATCAGCATCCTAGATGCGATTCAATGGATTTCCTCTTCAGTAAACGCAATTAGAAAACAAACTGTCATGAACTGTTTTGTAAAGTCTGGCTTCTCAAACGCAAAATTGAAGTTGTGAACAGCAATGTGGAGCACCAAGAAGAACAAGTACTTCAACATCTATTGATAATGTATGATACTTCAGCTACAAGTGACCCTGGCTACAAAGATATAGACTCAAACCTCAGTACAGAAGATGGTGCTCTAAATATCTACATTATCATCGATATTTTTCAAGAAGTTCCTCATGAGGATGAAGAAATGGAAGGAGGTCATTCTGTCGAAGAACATGTTAACGACGAACCACCGGTGAAAATAGAAGAAGCGCTCATACAAATCAATCGTTTAAAAATGTTTTTCGCCGCTGAAGAAGATACTGAAGGACTTTCGATGGTTTCTTCACTCCAAACAAATGTTGAAAACAAAATTATCAGCCGGAAGAAGGTGCAGAAGAAAATAAGTGATTACTGTATGTATTTTTCTTAAGATAAAGTCATAATATGCATAGCACAATTGTATGTATATTATTTACAAAAATATTGTGCAAAATCTGTATATAATTTAATTTAATTTTACATTAAACGTTTAACGATTTTTCTTTCTTTGTTTTTTTTTTCTCCCTCAGACTTCTTGTTAGCAGACATTTCTCTCTAACGGACACATTTTCGTTCCCCGTGGCTGTCCGTTAAAGGGAAGTTTCACTGTATATGGTTTATAAACTTTTTATCATAAGTGATAATGGAATTTTGACAAATCTTCACTTAAAATGAGATGGAGTGACAGTGGTTCATCTGCTATGTGCAGTGTAAATGATACATTACTTAGGGTTGGTGATCTCAACACGAGATCACAAACTATAAGGAGATGCCTTCCAGAATCCGTTTTGGCTCTCCTGAGTTTTTATCCTAAGTAGCAACCGACAAGTTCTTTTGTTCAAAATAATATTCAGGATACAGTTGAAACTACAATTTCCTTGAGATGAGGAATTTCTGATCACATGTGTTTACAAGTGCCATGTAAGGATTGTCATTAATATTTATCTTTATGGATGACAGTAAGGTATAGGAGAGAAGGCATTAACTAAAGTTCTTGCTTTAATATCTTACAATCAGTAATTCACTAATCCTTTCATCCTGAATTACCTGGGAAATGCATTCTATGTAAGCCTCAGTTCCACTCCTAGACATTGAAGTGCTGTTTTTATTTTGCTCTGGTGGGAGTAAGGCAAATCTTTTAGGCTGAGTAATGCAAAGCCTCTCTGCTCTTTCTCTGAACCAATCAGACTCTTGAGACATAAAATTCTCTCTTCAAGTAGCAGTTTTAACAAAATGACCTAGTTTTGAATGTAAGAAACACACTAGTCCTATATTTCTCACAAAGGAATAGCCTTTTTTTTTCTGTGGAAAATTTTCTCTAGTAGAAAAATGAGTAACTGAGTTCATCAAGTGGTCTGAGATATTTAAGTATCTCCTTCTGTTCTTTTCTCATCTAAACCTCTTTTGAAAAATTGTATCTTCAGTTGTTTCATTGAGAATTGGTAAGACATGAGAACCCATCATTGGAATTATCTCATCAGAGTTCGAGATCAGCTCTTTTCTTTGAAGCCTTGCATTATACTTAGATTTCAGAAAGGTTTTTGGTACTGTTGCACATAAAAGACTGCTGTACAAATTGTAGCAGTGTAGCATTAAGGGCAAGTTACTGCTATTGATAAAGGGATGGTTGAATGGGAGAAGAGAAATTGGATAGCCATGGGCACTGCTCTTGTTGGAATCAGTGCTTCAGTGCTGGGCGCAATGTTGTTTTCTGTATTTATTATTGTCATTGATGAAAGCATACCAGGCTTAATGTCTAAGTCTGTAGATAATATGAATGTTGGCAGGTGGACTAATGACAGTAATCTGGGTATGCTACTGCAACAAGATCTAGACATATGAGTCAGGTGGGCTGAGAAGTGGCAATCGAAGTTTAATATTAACAAATGTAAGGTATTATACATGGATAGCAGTAGCCCAGGTTAATGTACCAACTGTATGGTTACCAAACTTAGGATAGTGGAGAATAAAAAGGTCTTGGAGTGGGAGGGGGTAATTATGCAGCCAGATACAAAGCACTCTGAACAATGCAGACAGGCTGCCAGAACAGCTTCTAGGGTTTTGTCAATAATATACCAATAATAATAAATTTTGCCATCAATTTTCAGCATCTGGATGTCCGGCACTTGTGAGGAGATCTGTTGAGTTATTTTAGGCTTTGAATGGATTGGCTAAACTCTTGCTGATGGGATTCTTCCTCTAGATCATACATACATTAGCATTAGCATTATTAGCATTAGTAGAGGCATTTGATGCAAGAAAGCAAGCTTATGCAGCATCAGCCAAAAAAAAAAAAAAAAAAAACCACTTCCACTTCACCCCTCTGTTCGTTCAAAATATATGTCCAGCTGAGCCTTAAACTTATTTAGGCTATCAACTTCCACGACAAGGGATGGAAGTCTGTTCCACCACCCAACCACTCGCTGGCTAAAGGCAAATTTCCGCACGTCTATCCTACATCTGTCTTTCCTCAATTTGAATTTATGCCCTCTCAGGTGATTATTCTGAGCGAGAGGAAGAATCCCATCAGCATTGAGCATGCTCAAACCATTCGATGCTTTATACACCTCTATCAGATCACCTCGCTGGTGCCTAGTCTCCAGACATTGTAATTTGCAAAACTTAAGCCTTTCTTCATAAGAGCACCCCTTTGTTCCATTCACTAATCTTGTTGCCTTTCTCTGTACTTATTCTAACAGCTCTACATTCTTCTTAAAATGAGGCCTCCAGACCTGTATACAGTACTCTAGGTGTGGCCTGACCATTGCCTTATACAAGGGAATAATCACCTCCTTATCCCTGCTAAAAAAATTCCTATATATCATTGACAATACACCATGAGCTACTCTTGCAGCCCGTCTGCACTGCTCAGAGAACTTCATATCTGCCTGCACAACCACCCCCAGGTCCCTTTCATTCTCTACCACTGTCAGTGTAGTACCACAGAGTTGATACGTTGCTCTGGGGTTTCTGTTTCCCATGTGTAGTACTTTACATTTGTCAATGTTAAACTTCATTTGCCACCTCTCAGCCCATCTGCTCAACCTTTCCAGATCCTGTTGCAGCATCAGCATAGTGTCAGCCCTGCTTGACAACCCTGCCTACCTTTGTATCGTCTGCAAACTTCGACATTAAGCTTGATATACCATCATCAATATCATTTATGAATACAGAAAACAATAATGGACCCAACACTGAGCCCTGAGGGACTCCACTAATAACATTAGTCCATGATGAGCAGTGTCCATTGATTACCACTCTCTGTCTTCTCCCCCTCAACCACCCCTTTATCCACAGCAGCAATTTGCCTCCAATGTCACACTGCTCCAATTTGTGCAGCAGTCTTCCATGTGCAACAGTATCAAAAGCCTTTCTAAGATCCAAGTATATAATATCAAAGTTTTTCCCTGCATCCAGTTCCTTTGTGACTGCATCATAGTATCCAATCAAATTGGTCAGGCAAGTCTTCCCCTTAACAAAACCATGCTGTGTCCGAGCTATAACTGAAGTCTTGTCTAAATGATCCTGCAGTGCTTCTTTAACTAGTGCCTCCATTAATTTTCCTGGAACAGAAGTTAAACTCACAGGTCTATAATTGCTTGTGTCAGCCTTTGATCCTCCTTTGTGAATTGGGGTAACATTTGCACATCTCCAGTCTGTGGGTACCTCCCCTGAGTCCAAGGAAGCTCTCATAATTATGGCTAAGGGTTTGCCTACTTCCTCTGCTGCCTCCTTTAATATAACTGGATAGATCCCATCCACCCCGGGTGCCTTTCTTGTGTTTATCTTCAACAATTTCTCCTCCACTTTACTCTCAGTTATTACAAGATTCTCTAGCTTACTGCTAGAGTTGAATACACCCCTGGCTTTCCCCTCGCTAAATAACTCCTCATGTGTGAATGTCGATGCAAAATATTCATTTAGTTTGTTAGCTACCTGAGCAGGATCATCAACAGTTGACCCATCGATATCAAGTGGACCAATCTGATTCATCCCCTTCCTTCTAGAGTTTACATAAGTAAAGAACTCTTTGCTGTTTTTCTTTGCATCCCTTGCCAAGGATTTCTCGTAATCTGCCTTCGCCTGCCTAACCTCCTTTGTAACTTGGTTACAGATCAACTTGTATCTATCATAGGCTTCTGTGTCATGTGTTAATTTGTATGTATCCCATGCATGTTTCTTCTCTGCCATATGCCTCATCAGTTCATCTGACATCCATTTAGGCCTAAACCTTGAACAATATTTCTTAGTTGGTATGTAAAGCCTAGTAGCTTCCAAGATAAGTTCTTTGAATGCTTCCCATTTTGCATTTGCTGTTGGTAACATCATCAGTTGGTCCCACTGTATAGAATTTAAATACTGTCTCAGTCCATCGTAGTCGCCTTTACAAAAGCAATAACCCTTCCCTTTACCCCTAATGGTAGTTACCTCTTTGAGTAAATCCCACTTCAGCACACTGTGATCACTGCCACCTAGTGGTTCATTTATCTGCAGATTCTTAATGCATGAAGAATCACTGCTGATAATTAAATCAAGAGTATTCCTCCGTCTAGTTGCCTCCCGAACATGCTGATGTAGAAAACAATCATCCAATAATTCCACAAAAGCCTTGCTAGTGTGTGAGTGACCAGCCACATACATACAAGAAGGGGCATAAATTCAAATTGAGGAAGGATGGTTGCAGATAAATATGTGGAAGTTTGCCTTCAGCCAGCAGGTAGTTGATTGTTGGAACAAACTTTCATCTGGTGTTATAGAAGCGGGTCGTTTGAAATAAACAAACTGTAGAACAGGATGGACAAGTGATATGGAAAAGCCTAGTAATACTAATACTAATTACTGATACTATTACTAATTACTAACATTTTATTCAGCTTTTTGTGTCAAAAAAATTAATGAACATCAGTTATCTTCAACCCATTTTTTTCCCATTTTCTCACTGCTTTCTTTCTGGTATATAACTGTTTCTTTTATTATTAGAGCACTTCTCACAGTAATATGCAAATCAACCGAGTACAACTTCAGTTTTACATAGCATGTGCATGCTTGTGAGAGTAAATAAGAGTAAACTAGAGTGTTATTGCCATGAGCCATGATTTTGTGATGGTATATTAAACTGCTTCTATAAATGCTTTTATTAGTTTAAATTACAACTATCTTATTATTATTAGCCATATGGTACAAGGAAGCCTGTGGCTTATGCTGCACCAGCCAAAAAAAAATTCCCTGAGAGAGAGAGAGAGAGAGAGAGAGAGAGAGAGAAGTAGAAAGGAATCACCGAGAAAGAGAAGAATGATGATATCCAGCTATCCAGCTCAGGACTTTGGGTGTGCCAAGCCCATACTCACCAGATGTGAGCCCCTGGGGATATATTTGCATGGAATAAGGTACATTGTGGACTACAGTATATTAATCAAGAGGTGCAATATAAAATTAATTATTAATACAGTTTCAATAAAAAGTTATTTTTTTCTTGCTGAATAGATTTTGTGAATAAAACAGTCCATATTTTTCAGTTCTGGATGAAAGTCTAAAAAATATTCATAAGTACATAAAATTGTGTACTTATGAATATTTTAATATGTTGCAAATATTCATATTTATGAATATGTGTGAGAGATTATCAGCACTTTCTACACTACACAAGCATTGTTTACTGTCCTGAACACAACAGTTCTCCTTATATCCATTTGATATAATTTATTGAATTTTTTCCTAATATTCCTTTTGAAAGTTTTTCCTTGATATTGATTGGTAAAATCTGTTTTGTAATGACAGAAGTGTAGAGTTTTTGAGTGAATATAGCAGTAATTGAAAACAGATAAATAGAGATGTGAACACACAAAGAAAAATAAATGAATAACAAATTGTTTCTGACCTGTCTTTTCAATCAGTAAAGACCACAGTTAGTCAATCCAAGGAGTGGGACTTACCCCCAAGGAAGAACTGTTGGAGTGAAATTGAGTACTTTTCTTTTCAGTAATAGCATACTATGAAAAAGTTATGCTATTACTGAAAAATCATCCCTCTCACTCCATCACTTCCTTTATTGAGCAGCTACTCATCTGATCTATATTGCATACTATGAACGTAAGTCACATAACAACCTAATACAACATGGTAATGTTGTATTAGGTTGTTATGTGACCAAAGAGACATTTCAGAATGCTCTACTCATCATACCTTGCCATGGGGTATCCTAGCTGATGACAACTGGATTTCACCACTGTCAGCAAAAAACAATAATAGAATTACAGTGAGCTCAGGAACACTAACACTAGACAGTAGAGGATCAGAAAAACATTGCCTTGTCAGATGAATCCCAGTTCGTGCTGTTTCACATCTGTGGATCCCTCCTGCACATTATCAACTATGCATGCTGGTGGAATGGTATAATGGTGTGGGGTTTGTTTGGGCATATTGGGTCCCTTGATACCAGTGGAGCAACATTTGGATCCCATTCATTATCTAGAAATTGCTTCTGGCCAGGTACATCCTTTCATGGCTACAGTATACCCATCTGTGAATGGGTTCTTCCATTAGCAGAATTATTCACTGTATTATAAGCCCAGAATTGTATAGAACTGGTTCCTGGAACATGAGAGTGAATTCACCCTACTGCAGATCTCCCCCCCCCCCAGTTGAGTACCTGTGGGATATGATGGAACCTTATCTCACAGGTTCACAGCCATTCACAATCATCCAATTTTCCACAAGCAATCAAGCAAATTGGATGAATGTAGATCTATGCTGTGAAGAGCATTCACCAGTATCCTGTGGTGTGCTTTTGACACCTCAATGTTTATGCCTGCCATTATAAAGCTTTTCTAAGATGGGTAGGTGTACCTAATAAAAAGTGGCCACTCAGAGTTGTAATACATGATAAAGATCACATCTAGAAATTTATAAGAAAGCACTTACAACTAAAGTAGTTGGCGCACCAAGGAGTTCCCAGACCAACTAACAAACCAACCAACCATTTTTCTCCTTATGGATGATGATAGATCACTGCTGTAGTGCTAAATGCTAAACTCCACTTTAGGTTTTTCAGATAATTAAAATAATTCCATGCTTCCAAGAATGAAGCTAGTTGAATAATTCAGATTCTCAAGTATCATTAATATTTATGTAATTCATTACAGTTTTTTGTATGCATTTTATGATTAAATAGCATCCGACATCAATTTTTTTTTTCCCTTTCAGCTATTGACAAACTGTCCCCAGTGACAATAGAAGAAATATTTGCAGAATTTCCTAGGCTACAGAATATAGTAAAAGAACTGTTACCTTCTTTACCTGATATTGTAACAACCGTATTCTGGACATCACAGATTGAATCTAAAGTATGTTATTTATATTATTTTCATCAGCATATTCCAAGCATATAATTTTATACAGGTAGAATGTCTGAATCTCCAGCTGTCCTAAAAAAAAAAAAAAGAACTGTACTGAATCTAGATTCTTTCCCCTTTTTGAAACACTCATTTCACTTTGATGCAAAACACTTAATTTCCAAATAATGCAATTAGATAATAAATTTGCAAATTCAGCTGTGTTAAAGTTAAACAGTATTTAATTTAAAGCTTCTGAAAACTCTGTTAGTAACTTTGTATATATAATTTCAAAGTTTAGCAGGTGTTCAACTGTTGTAAATAAACATGCTGTAATCTTATTAACTAATGGTAGAGATGCCATCAGAATTTCAACTGTCATAATTAAACATGCTACAGTTTTTACCAACTCACAATAGAAAGTCTGCTGGTTGTGAAATCTATAATTTACGAACCTCACAGCAAGCAAACTTTCTATTCAATAAATTATGGCTTTACAAAAATTTAGTAAATTTTCCTGAGGCCGTACAGCTTATTCAATGAGTATATTAAATACTAAGTTTTAATTGGATCAGAACAGCATCCAACCACTACTTTGATGACACAGCTGTATGAAGCCTCTGAGCTGACTGTAGCCCTTCGGTAATGAACAGTGATGCAAATTGTAAGATTGCAATTTGCATCCATTTACACAGCACATTTTGCCACAAAAATGTGCAGCACTAACTGTTATTGTGGTAAATCTACTGCAATTAAATTTACAACCAAAACACTACTCATCCCGGTCAATAAATTAATAAATATTGCCGTCCCTGTCAACAACAATTTTAAATTCTTATGGCCCCAACCATCCCAAAACTTATTATTAAAGAAAATGAAACATGCTAAAGAGACTGGATATTATCAGCTTTTATGAGATCCCTAAATGTATGTTTTTTTTTTTTGTTTTTTTTGCCCCAGCTGATCAGGTGGAGAAAATTTTCTGCAAGTATCGTGATATGATCAGTTCCAGTTTATCAAACTCTCTGATGTTTATGGCATGTCTCTGTACTCATTTCTCTGTGGTTTAATAATTGTTGTTGACAGGGATGGCAGTCTTTATTAATTTATTGAAAGGGACGAGTTGTGTTTTGGCTCATACTGTATTCTAAAATTCCAATATCAATGATTCAAGTTGAATGAGTTGTCATTCCTCATATATTCCCTTGAAAATAAACTTGATTGCTATTTTTTTTTTTTATTAATCATTATTAGCATTTTTTTTGTAAAAAAATAGGTTCCGGTACTCATTTTTTGCTATCAGGAAAAATTAAAAGGATATGAAAAGTACTCTAAAAAAATTATTTCCTGATATTGTTATTTTACTGTTTTTGGAATAAAACAACAAATTAAGTATATTAACACACAGTTTATTAAGCATAAATTTATTGTAAAAAAATAAATAAAATGTGCATAGTTTCATAATAAAGTTTCTATAGAAAATTCCAAATTTTTATTAAGTTCTCATCCAACACACAATGCCGACTTCTTTACTTACTGTTTGTGTCTGTTGCTGAATGACGTTTCCAAAGGAGTCACAATCAATATATTTTCTGGATCGAAGTGTGTCAGTGGTGGGCTAAAATTTTAAGAAATAGTAGTGAAGAAATTGTTTTTGTCATCAACGAAGCTCTGGTTGGGCTGATGATCAGATTCATTTGTGAAAATGGTCATTCACATTCATGTGATGAAATTGGTATCGTACTCAGAGCTTTCATCAAATGCTCTAATTCTTCTGATATCATCTTTTCAATTGGTTATTCCCAAAATCCAAGAATTGAGTCTCTTTAATTTAACTGAAGCCTAAATTACAATTTTCTAACTTCATTCTCACCAAATGTCACTTGAGAGTTAATATCTTCAAGCCAATATTTCCTATCAAGTACTTGGGCTGCTGCTGTCAAATCTGCATTTTTACTATCAAGCAGCCTGCTTTTTACTGATTGTTTCAAAGTTCTGTAGAAAGCTTCTGAATTGATCGGAGAATAATTTCTGTAATTTGTCCCATGAAGTGAAACTCCTTGAAATCGTAGATTTTCGGCAGCTTTGGTGGCATTTCTGTGATATTGTCCCAGAACTGTTTGTCTCTCATGAAAATGTTGTACAACGATTTCTGTTTTTTGATTCTCCCTGTACAGATCTATATCGTGCTCCTTCCAGTCGAAAATAAAGTCTAATAATTCTTGAAGAGCATCACACATTAAACATAAATCTAATATAAAGTTTTCTTCTGTAATGCTTCATATGTACATCTTTCTTTTTGGTCCCGCATTGAGTCATTCTTTGCTTCTTGAAAATGATTAACGAATGCCTCATAATTATTCCAAACAGCAGAAACACAAAAACTGGATGCCACCCATTGTGTGCTTAAAATTCTGCCAATTTTTAATAGTTCAGTATCCAGCGATTTGTACATGCCTTCAATTCTCTGGCATTTTTTGGCGATGCATTATACATTGCATAAACTTTATCAATAAATGCTTTAAATATATCGATACCTGCAATGGATTTTACGGTATCACCAACTGATACCAACCATTTGCAGTAACACTTTTGAGTTCAATGACGTCCAGGAAAAGAATAGATGTGCGGAGAAAAAAAAAAAAAGATCGTCTCAAAGAGGGCACTGGGATCGCAGAACAGTATGGACGGTGGATTTTTGGCTGCTGTAAAGGGATAAGTATTTTTTAATTTTTAACGTATTCTTCGTTATTTAACATAGTACATTGTGCTTTACGGAGATATTAAATACATTTAGTAGCATTCGTTGGCTTCTTATTTTGAATTTAAACAATAATTTTTGGAAGTTACTACTCCCGGTGTCGGCGCCAATGTTGTAGAACTAGCCACAATATTGTAGTTGATAAGAAATACTTTAACGTATATATATATATATATATATATATATATATATATATATATATATATATATATATATATCTCGAACTGATAGCAATGGTATAAAGTAAAACTAGATAGCATAATACGAAGCACTGTATCAGGAATCTGTTAGCTTATTATAGTATTATCAATTAATCAAAAATATTATTAATCTTATTAAATTTCATTGTTAATTAAATTGTATTTAAATGGAAATGATGACCATTTCCATTTAAATACAATTTAGTACAGTTAATACAATTAATTAAATACAGATTCTCTCCCTCTTTGCTTCGCAGACTAGAGCTGCGAAGCAAAGAGGGAGAGAAACGAAGGGGGCTATTCTCAAACGCATCACAGTTTCAAAAAATGTGCGAAATGTGAAATATTTGCTGACCTTTCTAAAACAGGACATGATCTAGCCAAGGAGGGTGCCTTTGTTTGTGCTAGGTGTCTGGAGTGTCAAGAAATTAGGCGCCAACTCAGCATTCTGATGGGTGTCTATGAGAGCTTGAGATGTAGGGTAAATGAAGAAATTAATATGAGGGCCCATCAGGCTCTCAGCTGCCCAGCTCAACAACAGAGCCCACTCCTGTGCATCAGGCAACACAGAGGCAATCTCCAAGGCAGATTGCGCTGGTCCCAAAGGAACTAGTTATGGTTGGTGACTCTAGACGGGGAATAAACTATGTAAGAAGGATAGGTAGAACAGGACCAGGGTATGTCTACCAGGAGCAAAAGTTGATGACGTTGTAGAGCAGATATCATCATTTCAGTGCACAAAAAGTGATATTGTTGTATATGTTGGAACTAATGACATTAAGAGTAAGAGATCTGCAGATTTACTTAACAAGTACATGTCAATGTTGAAAGAAAGTCGCGAGTTAGGGTTGAATGTGAAAGTGTCTGCAATTCTGCCCAGACACGATAGGAGGGAGTACATGATGAGAGCCTTGTCAATCAATTCATCCCTGGAGAGATTGTGCAAGGCTCAAGGGTAGAATTTTTTTCAGTCTGATCTGTGCTTGTTGGCAGGAGAGACTGCTTCTACAGGGATAGGATACACTCAATGTGTATAGGAAGGATAAACAGGATAGGAAGGGAGGAGGGGTTATGCTGTTAGTAAAGAAACACATAAAATCTAAGGAAATGCATACAGTTGATACTGATGGACAGTGCAGTGTCTGTTTGGTATGAAATAAGCACTGGGAAACGAAAAATGAGAGTAGGTGTGTGTTATAGGCCTAATCAATCTGATGAGTATAATGAGCAATTGTGCAGAGAAATAGAGTGGGCCAGTAAATCAGAATGTCTTATAATGGGAGATTTTAACTTTCCAATTATTGATTGGAACTTGTGGGTTGGTCACATGCACACTAGCAAGACTTTTGTGGATTTATTGGATGACTGTTTTCTACAGCAACATGTTCAAGAGGCAACCAGAGGGAATAATACTCTTGATCTGATTAGCAGTGGGGATTCTTCATGCATTCAGAATCTGCAGATAAAGGAACCACTGGGTGACAGTGATCACAATGTATTAATGTTGGAATTATTTAAAGATGTAACTACCATCAAGGCTAAAGGGAAGGGCTTTTGCTTTCGTAAAGGTGACTAAAGAGGTCTCAGACAGTTTTTAAATTCTGTACAGTGGGATCAACTGATGATGTTACCAACGTTGAATTCTAAATGGGAAACATTCAAAGAATTAATTTTGGAGGCTACTAGGCTTTTCATTCCAACTAAGAAATATTGTTCAAGGTTTAGGCCTAAATGGATGTCAGATGACTTCATGAGGCTAGTGGCAGAGAAGAAAAATGTATGAGATGCATATAAAGTATCAGGCAACACAGAAGCCTATGGCAAGTATAAACTAGTCTATAATCAAGTCACAAAGGAGGTTAGGCAGGCAAAGGCAGATTATGAGAAATCTTTGGGAAAGGATGTAAAGAAAAACAGCAAGGAGTTCTTTACTTATGTAAACTCTAGAAGGAAAGGGATGAATCAGATTGGACCACTTAACATAGATGGCTTGACTGTTGATGATTATGCTCAGGTAGCTGATACACTAAAAGAGTATTTTGCGTCTACATTCACACATGAGGAGTTATTCAATGAGGGGAGTGCCAGAAGTTTATCAAACGCTAACAGGGAGCTAAGTGATTTTGTAATAACTGAGAGCAAAGTGGAAGAGAAATTGTTGAAGTTAAACATAAAGAAGGCACCTGGGTGGACGGGATCTATCCAATTATATTAGAGGAGGCAGCGAAGGAAGTAAGAAAACCGTTAGCCATAATTATGAGTGCTTCCTTGGACTGCGGGGAGGTCCCCATGGAATGGAGGTGTGCAAATGTATCACCAGTTCACGAAGGAGGTTCAAAAGGTAACACACGTAACTACAGACCTGTTAGTTTAACTTGTGTTCTGGGGAAAATAATGTAATCACTGGTTAAAGAAGCATTGCAGGATCATCTAGACAAAACTGCAGTAATAGTTAAGACATAATATGGGTTTGTCAAATGGAGGTTTTTTCTGACCAATTTTATTGATTACTATGATGTGGTCACAAAGGAACTGAATGCCAAAAATAATTTTGATATCATATATTTCGATTTCAGGAAAGTTTTTGATACTGTTGCACATGGAAGACTGCTGTACAAATTGGAGAGGTATGGCATTAAGTATGTTCATGGACAAATGTTATTAGTGGAGTTCCCCAGGGTTCGGTGTTGGGCCCATTGTTGTTTTGCATATTTATCAATGATATTGATGAAAGTATATCAGGTTTAATGTCCAAGTTTGCAGATGATACAAAGGTTGGCAGGGTTGTTAACAACAGTAATGACAGTATGCTACTCCAACTGGATTTAGATAAGTTGGAAAAATGGGCTGAGAAGTGGCAACTGGAGTTTAACATTTAATATTCATTCAACTCACCTTCAGCAAGTCCACCTCCTAAGCCTAGGCTTATATGTGGATTATGCTTCTTCAGTGATATTATCTTAAGCTGTTCTTAAAAATATATTATAATAAAAAATACTATTTAAAATTCAACATCACAACACATCTTAGGAGAGCACTAATCCTCCTAGCCGCAGCCAAGAAGGATATAGTGTTAGTTATCGTCATCTTACATATCCTAATTGGCTGTATTACTGTCCCCAGCCACGAAGTGTCGGGAACTACTATCTAGCCTTGGTCTCCGTTTAAAAACTAGACTCACAAACTTATTAAAATACCACAGGAGAGCCCTATCCATGAACATGATCCAAAGATCTTGTTGTTCAAGTTTACCTAGACTTATCTCCAATTCATGTCTTAGATCAACATATTGATCACAATGGAGCATAATATGGACACTAGTTTCTTGTAACCCACAAGAACATAAATCATTTTCCACAAGTCCCAACTCATGGAGTCTTTTTGCCAATCCATGTCCAGTAATAAGAAAAGTGGCATGTAGTCCAAATTGCTGCCAAGGATTTGCCTGCACATTTAATATGTCAACTCTCGGTAAATACATATGGGTGACACATCCTTTTTCACTCGTGTCCCACCTCTGTTGCCATACAGCCATGAGTTCATTTTTAATTCTTGCCTTTTCTTGTTTATAATCAGATCGAGTATATCCTATTTAGATCTGGGCAAGAGGAAACTCCCAACACAGTTTTCCTGATGTTTTTTCTAGTACAGTATAGTAATGCCGACAAGATGGTCTGCAAATCAGCCGGAAATCGCCCAGCCAAGACCTGCAGAGCATCTCGACACTGTTCTGCAGGCCCGTGTTGTGCATAGGAGAGCGAACCTCTGCGCTTGGAGCAAGTATTTCTTTTCAACACTATTAGTTATTCGGTGCAACCAAGCCACAGAAGAATATGTGATTATGGGGACAAATACACAGTCATAAAGGGGATTCAGCGCTCTTCCTTTTATCCCCCAATCAGTTCTAATCATTCTTCTCAGCTTGGCATACAGCACTCGAACTTTATTTTTTAAGTACTTCATGTGCTCCAAAAACGCCATCCTCTCCCCTACACACACACCAAGGTACGTTACAGAGGTCACATACCTAATTGACATACCAAATGCTTTAACAACTGGATTTCTATTCATACTCAGTCGTCCTTTAAGCAGCATCTGTACAGTCTTTGTTTTTGAGATCTGTAACTTATACAATCTGGACCACTCTATCAATTCCTCCATTATTTGAGAGGCACGTGCCTCTAGTTGGGACCTTGCATTGCCATAAACCAGAATTAACAAATCATCGGCATATGCCACTACATTCACACCAACGTGATTTCTTCTCAAAAAGTCATCCATAACTATTGTCCAGGTGTGAGGACCAATCACCGAGCCCTGTGGACAACCTCGTTTAACATTCCTTTTTACTTCAGTATATTTTGTCCTGATAATTATCTTTCTATTTGAAAAATATTCTTTAAAAACTAAATACAATTTTTCAGAACATCCAATGGTTCTAATCCTGGAAAGGATTCCCTCCCACCAAAGCATGTCGAATGCGCCGTGAAAATCAACAAAAATTCCAAGAACGTAGCGCCCCTCATAGCTCTGAACGTATGTTGTCATCTGATAAATAGCGTCCTCTGTAGACTTACCTTTTTTATAACCATACTGATTATCAGAGGACATTTGATTCTCATCATATTTAATCATCAACCGACTGATACACAGTCGTTCGTAAGTTTTAGCTATTACAGACAACAATGCTATGGGACGATACGAACCTGCTTCACTTGGTAGTTTATCCGGACTTTTGATAATCAGTTTCAAAACGGCCATTCTCCACACCTCAGGGAACGAACCCATCTCCAAGCATTTGTTAAACATCTTGACCATTAAATCGGGTCTTATATTAAAAACCCTTTTCATTATCTTAACTTCTATTAAATCAGGACCAGGCGACCGGTCGTCAACCGCCTGTGCAACAGCATCTTGGACCTCTTCCATGGTAAAATTTTGTTCACATATATTGGAACTTTGAGTGGCATTGCCTTGTATCATTTCCTTCTGTTCTTGGCTTAGTTCTTTTGTGTCCATATCAGGAAACAACTCATCCAGGATCATATCCATGGATTCACTCCATCCTAAAGTGTCCATATCTCCTGTTCTAACAGTAAAATTTATAGAATTAAAAATATACTTCCCAGTAATTAATTTAAAAACAGTGTTCCAGGGATCTCTCGAGCCTTTTTCCATCACATGCAGACTTCCAAGAAGTCTGCTTCGAATCATTAATTGCTTTAACATAATTTTTACACAGATTCCTATACGTATTCTTATACAAGTCCGTCATTTGAATGTCCCCCAACCTTCTATACCTTTGAAATCTTTTCCTGGCTTTTCTCAATTCCTTCTTCATTTGTTGTAAATTTCTTTTCCACCATATTACAGGTCTGGATGCAAGCTTTTTCTTTTTCATTGAAAAGTTTGAAGCTCCATAAACTATGTCCTGAAATTTACATACATATTCTTCAGGATTTAGTAAATCCCAATTTATTTCATTTACTTTGTCATTGAAGGCCAGATCAAAACCTTCCCAATTAACTGTCTTGATAGAAAACTTTTCTGCTTCCTTTATTTGCCGTATTTTCTCTATCTGACTCAGTTTAAACAAAATACCATTATGATCACTTGTAGTTAAGTAATCAACCACTTTCCAGTCATGTATCTTATCAAGAATTGACACAGTACATACTGTAACATCTATATAGGATTGCCCATGTACAGAGCTATATGTTGGTATATGGCCAGGAATATTGACAACCACCATACCAGAGGTAGATAGGAAGTCCTCAAGGATCTCATCTCTATCATCAGACTCCGCACTACCATAGTACAGATTTAGAATTAGAGTCCATTCCAACAACTATATGGCAACCTTGAAGTACGTCCTTTATCTTCTCCAAGTAATTAATATAAGGATTTATATCAACCGAGTGCTGACAGTATAATGAGATCATATACACTCTACCAATTGCTCCAATAACTTCAGCACATATCATGTTTTCATTGGATAGAGTTGTGATCTTAGTAACCACAAGATCGTTTCCTCTCACTACTATCGCAACCTTCGGACTTTTTCCGTCTGCCAAAATCCTGTAATTACTTGGATATCCTCGTACGTTGCCACCTACTTCATAAGGCTCCTGCAATAGACTTATGTCAATACCCTTCTTTTCCATTTCCAAATGTATTTGAGCTGCTACTGCCTTTGCTCATTGTGCATTTTTTCAGCCATAACTGATCTTATTTTTATATAATTCCAAAGCTCTTTTGTACTCAGGGCAGTCCTTATCAGCAGCAGTGTGATCACATTTTCTGCTTCTATTTTTACAGTTACAGCAGACTGGTCCCTCTGCCTTATTTTCACAGTCCCTGTATGCATGGCCCTTCTGGGCACAATGTCCACATATAGCTTCTCTTTTACAATACTTAGATACATGACCGAATCCTAAGCATTTGTAACACTGAGCCACAGAGAATATTTCTTTGTATTTATATGCCATCCAATCGGCATATATTCTTTCTTTCTGTCTTATTATATTCAGAAGCCTCGATCTAACCTCCAATATCCAATTTGACACATTGCCATTCTTGACACTATTTATAGAGACTACTTCAACATTTTCACTGAATTCTTTCCTAGAAACCCCATATTCTTTACAATTTTTAATCCAAACCTGCTCCAGAAAATCATCTTTTTGAATATCCTTTTCAATGTCAAAAACCCCAATTCTAGGATGAACAACCTTTGGAATAACATATTTTAATCCAACTTCTTGTATCTTCGAACATCCTCTTATCCTCTTAATATCGTCCTCTCCCTCCACCTCCAACACAATCCCGCAGTCTCGTATTGTTCTTATATTTTTTATTTCACTTCTTTCAGAACTGGTCTAAGTTCTTTCAAGACTTCCTTTTTTACATCATCGCTTGTCTTGAATCTTTCATCTACTGCTTTAATCAATACACACTTTGATGATTTCTTGGTATCTTTCACTGGTTCTTGAGCTACATAAGCATAGCTTTTCTTTTCTTTTTTCTTTCCCTCTAACTTTTCTTTTAATAAAAAGATTTCTATGTGAACATCCATAGCCTTCATTTCCAAGATATCCCATAGTTCTAAGATTGTTTTCATAGCTGTTGTGGGAACTTTATTTTGCGTATCATGTAAGTAGGTCCTAAGCCTACCTCTTGTTTCTTTAACATATTCCAATCCTTCGTACTTGGATCTTTCTTTGCTCCCATCAGTTCTTCTTTTCTTATGAGAACCAGTTTCCTTTTGCACTTTCCTGATTATTCTTTTCAACACTATTACCAGTTCTTGCTTTCCTTTTCTTTGTTTCACCGTGACTTTGTGAAGTCTGCTGGGAAGTTGAGAGAGAGGAGGACCTAAGATGCGGAGGAGTCCGTAACAGTGTTCTTCCAATAAAAACCTGCGTCTTTGACAATTCTTGGACTTGATTAGACGAAACTTTTCTGGTCTCCATCTTTTCATCATCTGTGGCCTCAGATATTATAGTTCTTCTTCACTTTACGTTGAATCTGATTCTTCTATACTTGCCATGTATACAATAAAAAAACAACTATTTACGATTTAAAAGTTAAGTCTCAACAATGAGAAATAACAACTATATACAATATATACACGGCTCAAGAGTCCTGCACAATGAACACTGAATAAACAGAGCTGATGAATGAACTTATTAAAAAAGTCTCAGAAATCTATCAGAAACCAATAAAAACCATCCACAACCCAAGTTAAACGGGTTGTGGTCCCAGGAACAAAATCAAGGGCACGGAAATGCTCTTAACGAGCTCTCCAAAATCCCAAATCTAACAATCAATTTAGCCCATTTAGCCAGCCAGGGAATTCTCCCCGACTGCCCACCCCAGACTATGAGGAAGTAGGACTAGCTAAACTGGCCTTGGCAAACTGTACAAGTAAATAAACAAGAAAGCAAATTAACTCAATTCACAATCAAATCTATATATCACTCAGATAACTCGCAATATATGCACCCCAGAATAGCCCCTGGGGCACTGCATATGGATAGCAATAACCAAAGAAAAATGTACCAACTGGGTGGTATCACACTCAGGGAAGTGGAAAGTGAAAAAGACCAGAGGGTAATTGTGCAGTCAAACATGAAGTTTGCTGAGCAGTGCAGACGGGCTGCCAGGACAGGTCATGGAGTCTTGTCAATGATATATAGGAATTTTGCTATTAGGAACAGGTAGGTGATAATCCAGTTACACAAGGCAATGGTCAGGCCACACCTAGAGTACTGTGTACAGGTCTGGAGGCCTCATTTTAGGGAGGATGTAGAGTTGCTAAAATGAGTACACAGAAGGGCAACAAGATTGTTGAAGGGAAAAAATGGGTACTCTTACAAGAAAGGCTTAAGTTCTGCAAATTGCAGTGCTTGGAGAATAGGCACCTGCGAGGTGATCTGATTGACATGTATAAGGCCTTGAATGGGTTGAGCAAGCTGAATACTGATGCGATTCTTCGTCTTGCTCAGACTAAGAACCTGGGGGGGCTCAGTTTCAAATTGAGGAAAGATAGTTGTAGAATAGATGTGCAAAAATTTGCCTTTAGCCAGCGGGTAGTTGATTAGTGGAACAGGCTTCCATCTTTTGTTGTGGAAGCTAATAGCCTAAATAAATTTAAGGCCAAGCTGGACAGGCATTTGGAACGAATGGAGGGATGAAATGTGAGTGTTTTTTTTTTTTTTTTTTTTCTGGCTGATTCTGCATAAGCTTGCTTTCTTGCATCATATGGCTCTACTAATGCTAATGCTAATGTAGTCACAAAGGAACAAATTTATGGGAGATCTCATTTCAATGGCAAATGTACAAGTTCAAACGTAAACGATTACGGTGGATTTCTTACTCACCTTGGTTGATTATCAATGATATTTTACTGTTCGACATAACAATTTTATTAGCAAAATTTTGTTCCCATTTTTTCACTGTGATTCAAGATGTTAATGCAAATGTTAGTTGAATACAACCCATGTCAATCTCATTTAATTCTTGTAGTTAATCTCTGATTCAAAGCATATTATATGAGGTGCAAAAAATTTTTGCTGTTATTAATTTTTCCTGACATAAACTCTTTAAAAACAGATTTACAGGAGGCCCTTTTTCAGCTTCTGAAAGCAGTTTTATAGTAGCTTTATGTCTCGCTGTTTCCTTGTAATTGAAATGTTTTTTTTTTTTTCTTAAAGACAGTTGTTGTCTGCTTTCAACAAAATAAGTAACTTCATTGTTTGCCCATTCCTTAGAAATGTTCATGCCCATGAACATTTCTAAGGAATGGGCAAAGAAGGATGCCCATTCCTTTTCCACACCAAGAGTTCCAATTTGTTTACATTATGAACAGCCAAAGTCTCTTATTTTGATTAGTCACCCAATTATACTTTGCACAGAAGTCATTTTTTTGATCAACGGTCCAGAAACCTGGTCAGTCATTTATATCAGTCATCCCTTGCATTAGCATTAGCATTAGCATTAGTAGAGGCATTTGATGCAAGAAAGCAAGCTTATGCAGCATCAGCCAAAAAAAAAAACCCACTTCCACTTCACCCCTCTGTTCGTTCAAAATACCTGTCCAGCTGAGCCTTAAACTTATTTAGGCTATCAACCTCCACCACAAGGGATGGAAGTCTGTTCCACCAACCAACCACCCGCTGGCTAAAGGCAAATTTCCGCACGTCTATCCTACATCTGTCTTAACTCAATTTGAATTTATGCCCTCTCAGGTGATTTTTCTGAGCTAGAGGAAGAATCCCATCAGCATTGAGCATGCTTAAACCATTCAAGGCTTTATACACCTCTATCAGATCACCTCACTGGTGCCTAGTCTCCAGACACTGTAATTTGCAAAACTTAAGCCTTTCTTCGTAAGAGCACCCCTTTGTTCCATTCACTAATCTTGTTGCCCTTCTCTGTACTCGTTCCAGCAGCTCTACATCCTTCTTGAAATGAGGCCTCCAGACCTGTATACAGTACTCTAGGTGTGGCCTGACCATTGCCTTATACAATGGAATAATCACCTCCTTATCCCTCCTGGAAAAATTCCTGTATATCATTGACAATACTCCGTGAGCTACTCTTGCAGCCCGTCTGCACTGGTCAGAGAACTTCATATCTGCCTGCACAACCAACCCCAAGTCCCTTTCATTCTCTA
Source organism: Mastigoproctus giganteus (assembly GCF_048544385.1). NCBI lineage: Eukaryota > Metazoa > Arthropoda > Arachnida > Uropygi > Thelyphonidae > Mastigoproctus > Mastigoproctus giganteus. Next base: position 71,265,073 of record NC_143581.1, read on the forward strand.
CCACTGTCAGTGTAGTACCACAGAGTTGATACGTTGCTCTGGGATTGCTGTTTCTCATGTGTAGTACTTTACATTTGTCAATGTTAAACTTCATTTGCCATCTCTCAGCCCATCTGCTCAACCTTTCCAGATCCTGTTGCAGCAGCATAGTGTCAGTAGTGTCCTTGACAACCCTGCCAACCTTTGTATCGTCGGCAAACTTGGACATTAAGCTTGATATACCATCATCAATATCATTTATAAATACAGAAAACAATAATGGACCCAACACTGATCCCTGAGGGACTCCACTAATAACATTAGTCCACGATGAGCAGTGTCCATTGATTACCACTCTCTGTCTTCTCCCCCTCAACCACCCCTTTATCCATAGCAGCAATTTGCTTCCAATGTCACACTGCTCCAATTTGTGTAGCAGTCTTCCATGTGCAACAGTATCAAAAGCCTTTCTAAGATCCAAGTACATAATATCAAAGTTATTCCCTGCATCCAGTTCTTTTGTGACTGCATCATAGTATCCAATCAAGTTGGTCAGGCAAGACTTCCCCTTAACAAAACCATGCTGTGTCTGAGCTATAACTGAAGTCTTGTCTAAATGATCCTGCAGTGCTTCTTTAACCAGTGCCTCCATTAATTTTCCTGGAACAGAAGTTAAGCTCACAGGTTATATAATTACTTGTGTCAGCCTTTGATCCTCCTTTGTGAATTGGGGTCACATTTGCACATTTCCAGTCTGTGGGAATGTGCAAATGTGACTCAGACTTGGACTCAGGGGAATACCTCCTCTGAGTCCAAGGAAGCTCTCATAATTATGGCTAAGGATTCGCTTACTTCCTTTGCTGCCTCCTTTAATATAACTGGATAGATCCCATCCACCCTGGGTGCCTTTCTTGTGTTTATCTTCAACAGTTTCTCCTCCACTTTACTCCCAGTTATTTCAAGATTCTGTAGCTTACTGCTAGAGTTGAATACACCTCTGGCATTCCCCTTGCTGAATAACTCCTCATGTGTGAATGTCGATGCAAAATATTCATTTAGTTTGTTAGCTACCTGAGCAGGATCATCAACAGTTGACCCATCAATATCAAGTGGACCAATCTGATTCATCCCCTTCCTTCTAGAGTTTACATAAGTAAAGAACTCTTTGCTGTTTTTCTTTGCATCCCTTGCCAAGGATTTCTCGTAATCTGCCTTCGCCTGCCTAACCTCCTTTGTAACTTGGTTGCATATCAACTTGTATCTATCATCGGCTTCTGTGTCATGTGTTAATTTGTAAGTATCCCATGCATTTTTCTTCTCTGCCATGTGCCTCATTAGTTCATCTGACATCCATTTTGTCCTAAATGGATGTCAGATGGGCAACTAGATTGGTGAATGGGACAAAGGGGTTCTCTTACGAAGAAAGGCTTAAGTTTTGCAAATTACAGTGTCTGGAAACTAGGCACCAGCGGGGTGATCTGATAGAGGTGTACAAAGCCTTGAATGGTTTGAGCATGCTCAATGCTGATGGGATTCTTCCTCTAGCTCAGAAAAATCACCTGAGAGGGCATAAATTCAAATTGAGGAAAGACAGATGTAGGATAGATGTGCGGAAATTTGCCTTTAGCCAGCGGGTGGTTGGTGGGTGGAACAGACTTCCATCCCTTGTCGTGGAAGTTGATAGCCTAAATAAGTTTAAGGCTCAGCTGGACAGGTATTTCGAACGAACAGAGGGGTGAAGTGGAAGTGGTTATTTTTATTTATTTATGTTACTTTTTTTTTTGGCTGATGCTGCATAAGCTTGCTTTCTTGCATCAAATGCCTCTACTAATGCTAATGCTAATGCTAATGCTAATGCTAAACCTTGAACAATATTTCTTAGTTGGTATGTAAAGCCTAGTAGCTTCCAAGATAAGTTCTTTGAATGCTTCCCATTTTGAATTTGCTGTTGGTAACATCATCAGTTGGTCCCACTGTATAGAATTTAAATACTGTCTCAGTCCATCGTAGTCAACTTTACGGAAGCAATAACCCTTCCCTTTACCCCTAATGGTAGTTACCTCTTTGAGTAAATCCCACTTCAGCACACTGTGATCACTGCCACCTAGTGGTTCATTTATCTGCAGATTCTTAATGCATGAAGAATCACTGCTGATAATCAAATCAAGAGTATTACTCCCTCTAGTTGCCTCCCGAACATGCTGACGTAGAAAACAATCATCCAATAAATCCACAAAAGCCCTGCTAGTGTGTGAGTAACCAGCCCCCAAATTCCAGTCAATATCTGGGAAATTAAAATCTCCCATTATAAGACTCTCTGATTTACTGGCCCACTCTATTTCCATGTACAGTTCCTTATTATACTCATCAGAGTCATTAGGCCTATAGCACACTCCTACCCTCAATTTTGATCTCCCAATGCTTATGTCACACCAAACTGACTCAACACTGCACTGTCCGGCAATGTCGACTGGCTTCACTTAATTGGTTTTTATGTGTTTCTTAACTAATAGCATAACCCCTCCCCCCTTCCTATCCTGTCTATCCTTTCTGTAGACGTTGTACTCCCCAAATTGCAGTTCTGCATCCCTTATATCTGTGTGACACCACGTCTCTGATATTCCAATAATATCTGCCTTTGATGTTTTGAGCAATACCTCAAATTCATCAAATTTATTTACTAAACTCCTAGCATTGGTGTACACGCAAGTATACCTGCACCTGTTTCTATTCTTAGCTACCCTAACACAACCCATGTGTTTACTTGTACCGCAATGGCTCCCAGTAGTCTCTGAAATACCATGCATCTTGTTTTTCAGGGTTCTGCTCATTCTAATAGAAGCAGTGCAAGAATCTCTTTCACCTCTGCCAGTGGCTACTGTCAATCTATTGGTCTTTGTCTCCCCCCAAGCTAGCAGTTTTCCGACCCACCTAACACTGCCTCGATAGCATCAGCATTATTTTGATTAGTCACCCAATTATACTTTGCACAGAAGTCATTTTTTTGATCAACGGTCCAGAAATCTGGTCAGTCATTTATATCAGTCATCCCTTGCTGCTGGAGGTGGATAATGTCAGGAACAAAAACAGTCTTCGACACAGTCTCTGTAGTTAAGTCTTCACTCACATTCTCACTTGTTTTTAATTTCCTAACTGGAATGTGCAAAGAAACTAGTAATTCTTTTCATTTTTTATTTATGGTTCAAGTTTTTTTAAATACTAATTCACTCACAATCTCCTTACCACTTTACCACATGGGCAGTTAAGTAAAACTTAAAATCCACAAATACAAAGTTATTATTGTTGAACAAACTTTTACATTTTAACAAAAGTTGCAGAAAAAGGTACACGAGCTTACCGAAATGAGTGTAGAAGAACACAACACCTATGAAAGTAGGATAAATCCTAATAAAATAAATCTATAGTCAGACCTCTATATAGCGAGATCAGTTGTTCACTTACAAAAATTCATTAAACAAAATTTCTGTTATAAAGAAATAACCAGTAAAAGATGGTAAATAAATCAGAAATAAGTGGGAATAAATACATTTTCAAACATTTCAAAACAGTTTATTAATACATAGATGTATTTTATTAATGTTTATTAATACACTGAAGTGCATCAGCACTTCGGTGAAACAACAGATAATTATTTGTCAGGGTTAAAGAAAATCACTCTCCTAATTCTCGAACAGAGCACTTACAGTAGAAGGTTGGCTACAGTCCATTGTCCACATCAGGAATCCCCCTTGATCTGCTCACTATTGGTCAGCATGACTTCTCGGTATGTGGGACATGTGGTCAGATAGGTTTTACGAGTACTGCTAAGTTGTAGAATGGTAATCCCTTTCATCGTCATCGTCATCATCAGCCATTTTCAATCCACTACAGGATGAAGGCCTCTCTATCAACTTTCCAGTTCAATCTGTTTTGTGCAATGGCCATCCATTTACTACCCACAAACTCATGAATTTCATTTGTCCATCTTTGTCGTTGTCTTCCAGGTTTTCTTCTAGCTCCTCTTGGGTACCATTCTGTTATTTTCTTAGTCCATCTGTCATCATGTATTCGAGCTATGTGTCCTGCCCAAGACCATTTTAGTTCTTTAGTTTTGATAAGAATGTCCTTTACTTGAGTTTGCTGCCTAATCCGGCGCCTCCGTAGCCAGGTGGGAAGGAGCAGCAGTGCGTAGCACGCGCTTCTTGATTAGACCGGGGTTCGAGCCCGTCACCACCAAATACGAAGGATGCGGAAAGGTCAGGGAATGACCACCGCATATCCCGGAGCAATATGGCCTTAGTTGCTAATGCTCCTAAAAACCAAATAACAAACAAACAAACAAGCTGCCTAATCCATGTATTTCTCTTCTTATCTAACAGTCTGATTCCCAATATAATTCATTCCATTCTTCACTGTGTCGTTCTCAGCTTTTCTTTCATTCTTTTGGTAAGTGCCCAAGTTTCATTTCCATAAGTCATGGTGGGGAGTATACATTAGTTTATTATTATACGTTTCAGACAAATTGGGATATTGCTCCTCAGTATTTGACTTATTTCCGTGATTATTTTTCCTGAATGCTATCCATCCAAAATATATTCTTCTCTTGACTTCCAGCCATTTATCATTATCACAGCCAGTGACTTGTCCCAGATAAGCATATGACTCCACCTTTTTAATTACTGCTCCTTCAATCATTATATCCCTTCCTGTGGCATACTTGTTCATCATTACTTTTGTTTTAGTCATATTCATCTTTAGTCGAAAATCCTTACTAACTCTGCATAACTGACTAAGATTTTCCTCTAATTCTTTGGGATCATGGCTTATGACCATAATGTCATCTGCAAATTGTAAATGGTTTAGGTACTCTCCATTCACATTGATTCTTTCCTGCCACCAGTCTAATTTTCTTAAAACTTCCTCAAGGATAGCTGTAAACAACTTCGGAGATATTGCGTCTCCTTGTCGAACTCCTTTTTCAATTTTAAATTTCCTACTGTCCTTGTCTAGTCTAATAAAGGAGGTAGTGTTCTCATATATTTTCTTCAAAATCATAATATATGGGGTATCTATGCCTTGTCTTTCCAGTGCCCGAAACATTGCCTTATGCTGTAAGGAGTCAAATGCCTTTTCATAATCCACAAATGCCAGGCCTAATGGTGTTTTATATTCATTTGCTTTCTCCATTAGCTGTGATATTATGTGAAGTTGTTCCATAGTTGAGAATTCTGTCCTAAAGCCAGCTTGCTCTTTCAGTTGATTCTCATCAAGTATTCTTTCTAATCTGTTAGTAATGACCATTGTAAACTACTTGTAAATGTGCGAATACAAGCTAATTGGTCTGTAATTTCCAATTTCTGATTTATCTCCTTTCTTATGCAGCGAAACTATGATTGCATTATTCCACTCCTTAGGCATTATACCTTTTCTAATGCATTTTGTGAAGAGTCTTGCCAGTTTTTGGTCATGTCTCTTTCTCCCAGTTTTAACAACTCTACAGTAACTTCATCTTCCCCCGGAGTTTTTCTGATTCTTCATTTTCTTCAACGCATTTTCTACCTCATCGGGAAGGATATTGGGTATGTCATATGTGTTACTAATTTGCAATCCATCTTCCCCACTGCTGGCATCATTGCATCACTCCTTGTGTAATTCTCTATAGTAGTCTTCTGCTATTTGAATTATGCCTTCTCTGCTATTTATAAGTACACCATCGGTATTCTTCAGTTTCAGTATCATTTGTCTTTCTGTATTACTGCTCATGGCTGCTGATTTAAGTCTTTTGTTTTCCCTTAATGCTTGTTCTACTTTTCTTGTGTTAAATCTTCTTATGTCCTCTCTGAGTCTCTTTCTAATGGCTTTGCATAACTCAGTATACTCAATTTTCTCATTATCAGTGTTTATCTTGCCCTTCATTTGTCATCTTCGTTCATCCTGACAGTGTTTCTTGACAATTTTTTTCTTCTTTAGATTTCTTTTTACTTATAGATTTCTTGGGCTTTATCACTTTCAGAAAGTTGTAATATTCCTCATCGATATCTTGGTCCTGAGCAGTCTGCAGAAGCTCAAACTTGTTCTTAAGTTCCAGTACATACTGCTTTTTCTCCTCTTCTGTTATCTCAAAGACCTTTGTATTATTTACTCGATCAGTTTTTTTCCTTTCTTTTCTTACATCCTCTTCATTTGCCGTCTTCGGTTCTTCCTCTTTATTTGTCATCATGACAAGTGTTTCTTGACTAATTTTTTTCTTTTTTGGATTTCTTTTTCCCTATAGGTTTCTTGAGCTTTTATCACTTTCAGAAAGTTGTAATATTCCTCATCGATATCTTGGTCCTGAGCAGTCTGCAGAAGCTCAAACTTGTTCTTAAGTTCCAGTACATACTGCTTTTTCTCCTCTTCTGTTATCTCAAAGACCTTTGTATTATTTACTCGATCAGTTTTTTTCCTTTCTTTTCTTACATCTATATCAAATGTGCATCTTGCCATTCTGTGATCACTTCCAACATTTACCTTGTTCAGGATGGTAACATCATTCACTATATATCTTCTGTTAGTGAGGATGAAGTCAATTTCATTAGTTGTTAATCCATTTGGACTCTTCCATGTCCACTTCCTGTTTACCCTTTTCTTGAAAAAAGTGTTCATTACTGACAATCCTTGAGATTCTGCAAATTCCACAAGTCTTTCACCTCTTTCATTTCTTTCACCAATTCCAAAATTTCCTATAGTTCCCATTTCTGCACTGTTTTGCCTCTTTCCAACCTTGGCATTAAAGTCCCCCATAATGATAGTGTAGTGGGTTTTCTGCTCATCTAGAAATTTCTGTGTACATTTCTTCAACCTCTTCATCATCATGGCTTGATGTTGGTGCATAAATCATCATAACCTTTAGCTTGTACCTCTTAGAAATGCTGAGTAGTAGTCTTGACACCCTTGGAGACATACTTTTAAATTCCAAAATGTTGTATTTTATGTCTTTATGGACCTGTAAGCCAACTCCACCTTCACTCTTTTCACTGTTTCCATTGGTGCACAGCAGATTTTCACTTGATAAACTTATAAGTGATTCTTTTCTTCTTGTTGTTTGTAAGCCCTTTAGCTCTCTTAATTTGTGCTTAGCAGCAGCAATCATTGCCTAAATTGCCGGTACAAGTAAACACATGGGTTGTGTTAGGGTAGCTCAGAAAAAGAACAGGTGCATCTATACTTGCATGTACACCAGTGCTAGGAGTTTAGTAAATAAATTTGATGAACAGACATTAACGGCTGAATTCATCCACTACCTTTTCCACCCACATCGCTGTCTACTATGAGATGTTATTCCAGAAATGGCATATTCCCGATACACTCTTGATACTGTCAAATGGAGATAGTGCAATTTCTGTACCACCTCTTCGATAGAGTGACCTATGCATCGGGCACTCATTATCATCCCTCTTTCAAAGTCTGTTAACTCATGATGTTTATCCATACTGACATCGAATTACCATCTATGTGAATGTGATGATGCAGTGTACCTATATACCTGCCAGGTGGTGAGTTCATCCACCAGTGAGAGGGGTGATAGCATTACATTGCCCAGGAATCATGTATTCCATGAATTCTGTCCTTTCATGGAATTAATATTAGAGGTATACAAAAACAAATTCAGTACACAAATGTACTTCATAATTTCATTCCTGATTTTTTCCTCTGATGTTCAAGAGTGCAATTTACTGATGATTGTTAACAGGAGAGACTGTTTCTACAGGGATGGGATACACTTAAATAGAAAGGGTGCAAGAATGTTTGCTGATGCTATCGAGGCAGTGTTAGGTGGGTCGGAAAACTGCTAGTTGGGGGGGATACAAGGACTAATAGATTAACGGTAGCCACTGGCAGAGGTGAAAGTGATTCTTGCACTGCTTCTATTGGAATGAGCCGCAGCCTGGAAAATAAGATGCAGGATATTTCAGAGACTGCTGGGAATCATTAGGGTACAAGTAAACACATGGGTTGTGTTAGGGTAGCTCAGAAAAAGAACAGGTGCAGCTATACTTGCATGTACACCAGTGCCAGGAGTTTAGTAAATAAATTTGATGAATTTGAGGTATTGCTCAAAACATAAAATCAGATATTGTGGGGATTTCAGAGACGTGGTGTCACACAGATATAAGGAATGCAGAACTGGAATTTGGGGAGTACAATGTCTACAGAAAGGATAGACAGGATAGGAAGGGAGGAGGGGTTATGCTATTAGTTAAGAAATACATAAAATCCAAGGAAGTGAAGCCAGTCGACATCACTTGACAGTGCAGTGTCGAGTCAGTTTGGTGTGACATAAGCATTGGGAGATCAAAATTGAGAGTAGGAGTGTGCTATAGGCCTAATAACTCTGATGAGTATAATAAGACTCTGTACAGGGAAATAGAGTGGGCCAGTAAATCAGAGAGTCTTATAATGGGGGATTTTAATTTCCCAGATATTGACTGGAATTTGGGGGCTGGTCACTCACACACTATCAAGGCTTTTGTGGATTTATTGGATGATTGTTTTCTACATCAGCATGTTCGGGAGGCAACTAGAGGGAGTAATACTCTTGATATACACTTAAATAGAAAGGGTGCAAGAATATTTGCTGATGCTATCGAGGCAGTGTTAGGTGGGTCGGAAAACTGCTAGCTTGGGGGGAGACAAAGACTAATGGATTAACAGTAGCCACGGGCAGAGGTGAAAGAGATTCTTGCACTGCTTCTATTGGAATGAGCAGAAGCCTGAAAAACAAGATGCAGGATATTTCAGAGACTGCTGGAAGTCATTGCGGTACAAGTAAACACATGGGTTGTGTTAGGGTAGCTACGAATAGAAACAGGTGCATGTATACTTGCGTGTACACTAATGCTAGGAGTTTAGTAAATAAATTTGATGAATTTGAGGTATTACTCAAAACATCAAAGGCAGATATTGTTGGGATATCAGAGACGTGGTGTCACACAGATATAAGGAATGCAGAACTGGAATTTGGGGAGTACAACGTCTACAGAAAGGATAGACAGGATAGGAAGGGAGGAGGGGTTATGCTATTAGTTAAAAAACACATAAAATCCGAGGAAGTGAAGCCAGTTGACATCGCTGGACAGTGCAGTGTTGAGTCAGTTTGGTGTGACATAAGCATAGGTAAATCAAAATTGAGAGTAGGAGTGTGCTATAGGCCTAATGACTCTGATGAGTATAATAAGATACTGTACAGGGAAATAGAGTGGGCCAGTAAATCAGAGAGTCTTATAATGGGGGATTTTAATTTCCCAGATATTGACTGGAATTTGTGGGTTGGTCACTCACACACTAGCAAGGCTTTTGTGGATTTATTGGATGATTGTTTTCTACACCAGCATGTTCGGGAGGCAACTAGAGGGAGTAATACTCTTGATCTGATTATCAGTAGTGATTCTTCATGCATTAGGAATCTGCAGATAAATGAACCACTGGGTGGCAGTGATCACAGTGTGCTGAAGTGGGATTTACTCAAGGAGGTAACTACCATCAGAGGTAAAGGGAAGGGTTTTTGCTTTCGTAAAGGAGACTATGCTGGTCTGAGACAGTATTTAAATTCTATACAGTGGGACCAACTGATGATGTTACCAACAGCAAATTCAAAATGGGAAGCATTCAAGGAACTAATCTTGGAAGCTACCAGGCTTTACATACCAACCAAGAAATATTGTTCAAGGTTCAGGCCTAAATGGTTGTCAGATGAACTAATGAGACATATGGCAGAGAAGAAAAATGCATGGGATACATACAAATTAACACGTGACACAGAAGCCTATGATAGATATAAGTTGGTCTGTAACCAAGTCACAAAGGAGATTAGGCAGGCAAAGGCAGATTATGAGAAATCCTTGGCAAAGGATGCAAAGAAAAACAGAAAAGAGTTCTCTACCTATTTAAACTCAAGAAGGAAAGGGATGAATCAGATTGGTCCACTGGATGTTGATGGTTCAACAGTTGAGGATCCAGCTCAGGTGGCTAACAATCTAAACGAGTATTTTGCATCTACATTCACACATGAGGAGTTATTCAGGAAGGGGAATGTCGTAGGTGAAGTAAACATTGGCAGTGAGCTAGATGATTTTCTAATAACTGAGAGGAAAGTGGAGGAGAAATTGTTGAGGATAAACATAAAAAAGGCACCCGGGGTGGATGGGATCTATCCAGTTATATTAAAGGAGGCAGCAAAGGAAGTAAGCAAACCCCTAGCCATAATTATGAGAGCTTCTTTGGACTCAGGTGAGGTACCCATGGACTGGAGATGTGCAAATGTAACCCCAATTCACAAAGGAGGATCAAAGGCTGACACAAGTAATTAGAGACCTGTTAATTTAACTTCGGTTCCAGGAAAATTAATGGAGGCACTGGTTAAAGAAGCACTGCAGGATCATCTGGACAAGAATTCAGTTATAGCTCAGACACAGCATGGGTTTGTTAAGGGCAGGTCTTGTCTGACCAGTTTGATTGGATACTATGATGTAGTCACAAAAGAACTGGATGCAGGGAATAACTTTGATATTATATATTTGGATCTTAGAAAGGCTTTTGATACTGTTGCGCATGGAAGACTGCTGCACAAATTGGAGAAGTGTGGCATTCGAGGCAAATTGCTGCTATGGATAAAGGGATGGTTGAGTGGCAGAAGACAGAGAGTGGTAATCAATGGACACTGCTCAACGTGGACTAATGTTATTAGTGGAGTTCCTCAGGGTTCAGTGTTGGGTCCATTGTTGTTTTCTGTATTTATAAATGATATTGATGATGGTGTATCAGGCTTAATGTCCAAGTTTGCAGACGATACAAAGGTTGGCAGGGTTGTTAAGGACACTACTGATACTATGCTGCTGCAACAGGATCTGGAAAGGTTGAGCAGATGGGCTGAGAGGTGGCAAATGAAGTTTAACATTGACAAATGTAAAGTACTACATATGGGAAACAGTAACCCCAGATCAACGTATCAACTCTGTGGTACTACGCTGACAGTGGTAGAGAATGAAAAGGACCTGGGGGTAATTGTGCAGGCAGACATGAAGTTCTCTGAGCAGTGCAGACGAGCTGCAAGAGTAGCTCATGGTGTCTTGTCAATGATATACAGGAATTTTTCTAGCAGGGACAGGGATGTGATTATTCCCTTGTATAAGGCATTGGTCAGGCCACACCTTGAGTACTGTATAGAGGTCTGGAGGCCTCATTTCAAGAAGGATGTAGAGCTGCTGGAACGAGTACAGAGAAGGGCAACAAGATTAGTGAATGGAACAAAGGGTTGCTCTTACGAAGAAAGGCTTAAGTTTTGCAAATTACAGAGCCTGGAGACTAGGCATCGCCGAGGTGATCTGATAGAGGTGTACAAGGCTTTGAATGGCTTGAGCATGCTCAATGCCGATGGAATTCTTCCTCTTGCTCAGAATAATCACCTGAGAGGGCATAAATTCAAATTGAGGAAGGACGGATGTCGGATAGATGTGCGGAAATTCGCCTTTAGCCAGCGGGCAGTTGGTTTGTGGAATAGACTTCCATCGCTTGTTGTTGAAGTTGATAGCCTAAACAAATTTAAGGCTCAGCTGGACAGGTATTTCGAACGAATTGAGGGGTGAAATGGGAGTAGTGGTTGTTTTTTTGTTTTTTTTTTTTTTCTTTTATTTTGGCTGATGCTGAATAAGCTTGCTTTCTTGCATCATATGCCTCTACTAATGCTAATGCTAATGCTAATGATCTGATTATCAGTAGTGATTCTTCATGTATTAAGAATCTGCATGTAAATGAACCACTAGGTGGCAGTGATCACAGTGTGCTGAAGTGGGATTTACTCAAAGAGGTGACTACAATTATGGATAAAGGGAAGGGTTATTGCTTTCGTAAAGGCGGCTACGATGGACTGAGACAGTATTTAAATTCTATACAGTGGGACCAACTGATGATGTTACCAACAGCAAATTCAAAATGGGAAGCATTCAAAGAACTTATCTTGGAACCTACTAGGCTTTACATACCAACTAAGAAATATTGTTCAACGTTTAGGCCTAAGTGGATGTCAGATGAACTAATGAGACATATGGCAGAGAAGAAAAATGCATGGGATACATACAAATTAACACGTGACACAGAAGCCTATGATAGATACAAGTTGATCTGTAACCAAGTTACAAAGGAGGTTTGGTAGGCGAAGGCAGATTACGAGAAATCTTTGGCAAGGGATGCAAAGAAAAACAGCAAAGAGTTCTTTACTTATGTGAACTCTAGAAGGAAGTGGATGAATCAGATTGGTCCACTTGATATCTATGGGTCAATTGTTGATGATTCTGCTCAGGTAGCTAACAAACTAAATGAATATTTTGCATCGACATTCACACATGAGGAGTTATTCAGCGAGGGGAATGCCAGAGGTGTATTCAACTCTGGCAGTAAGTTAGAGAATCTTGTAATAACTGAGAGTAAAGTGGAGAAGAAATTGTTGAAGATAAACACAAGAAAGGCACCTGGGGCAGATGGGATCTATCCAGTTATATTAAAGGAGGCAGCAAAGGAAGTAAGCAAACACTTAACCATAATTATGAGAGCTTCCTTGGACTCAGGGGAAGTACCCATGGACTGGAGATGTGCGAATGTGACCCCAATTCACAAAGGAGGATCAAAGGGCGACACAAGTAATTATAGACCTGTTAGTTTAACTTCTGTTCCCGGAAAATTAATGGAGGCACTTAAAGAAGCACTGCAGGATCATCTAGACAAGACTTCAGTTATAGCTCGGACACAGCATGGTTTTGTTAAGGGGAAGTCTTGCCTGACCAATTTGATTGGATACTATGATGCAGTCACAAAAGAACTGGATGCAGGGAATAACTTTGATATTATATGCTTGGATCTTAGAAAGGCTTTTGATACTGTTGCACATGGAAGACTGCTGTACAAATTGGAGCAGTGTGGCATTGGAGGCAAATTGCTGCTATGGATAAAGGGGTGATTGAGGGGGAGAAGACAGAGAGTGGTAATCAATGGACACTGCTCATCGTGGACTCGTGTTATTAGTGGAGTCCCTCAGGGTTCAGTATTGGGTCCATTATTGTTTTCTGTATTTATAAATGATATTGATGATGGTATATCAAGCTTAATGTCCAAGTTTGCAGACGATACGAAGGTTGGCATGGTTGTCAAGGACACTACTGACACTATGCTGCTGCAACAGGATCTGGAAAGGTTGAGCAGATGGGCTGAGAGGTGGCAAATGAAGTTTAACATTGACAAATATAAAGTACTACATATGGGAAACAGCAACCCCAGAGTAACGTATCAACTCTGTGGTACTACACTGACAGTGGTAGAGAATGAAAGGGACATGGGGGTGGTTGTGCAGGCAGATATGAAGTTTTCTGAGCAGTGCAGATGGGCTGCAAGAGTAGCTCATGGTGTATTGTCAATGATATATAGGAATTTTTTAAGCAGGGATAAGGAGGTGATTATTCCCTTGTATAAGGCAATGGTCAGGCCACACCTAGAATACTGTATACAGGTCTGGAGGCCTCATTTCAAGAAGGATGTAGAGATGCTGGAACGAGTACAGAGAAGGGCAACAAGATTAGTGAATGGAACAAAGGGGTGCTCTTACGAAGAAAGTCTTAAGTTTTGCAAATTACAGTGTCTGGAGACTAGGCACCAGCGAGGTGATCTGATAGAGGTGTATAAAGCCTTGAATGGTTTTAGCATGCTCAAAGCTGATGGGATTCTTCCTCTTCCTCAGAATAATCACCTGAGAGGGCATAAATTCAAATTGAGGAAAGACAGATGTAGGATAGACGTGAGGAAATTTGCCTTTAACCAGTGGGTGGTTTGTTGGTTGGTGGAACAGACTTCCATCCCTTGTCGTGGAAGTTGATAGCCTAAATAAGTTTAAGGCTCAGCTGGACAGGTATTTTGGACGGAACAGAGGGGTGAAGTGGAAGTGGTTATTTTTATTTATTTATTTATGATTATTATTATTATTATTATTATTTATTTTTTTTATATTTTTGGCTGATGCTGCATAAGCTTGCTTTCTTGCATCAAATGCCTCTACTAATGCTAATACAGTACAGAATGCTGTATATATATATATTGTTCAGAAAACTGACTTGTCTCATATCTCAATCTTTCAAATTGTTTGACACCTGCATTATACCAAAAGGTTATGATTTCAGACTACACATTCTGAATGAAATGAATCAATAATTTCAAATTAAGCTATTGTATCAAAACATGGTTTCTTCTCTCTGGAGTGATTGTGTGTGTTTTTCGCCTCGAAAGCAACACAAAAGTGCTATGTGTCAATTGCAAGGGAAATATCATGATACAATTTCATGTTTATAAATTTTGACCAACGGCCCAAGGAATAAAGGAATAATAAAAATAAGTTAATCACATAGAAAAATCAACAAAAAAATATACTGCCACAATGTTGATGCATTCTTCCTATATCTGTGTTTGAATTTTGACAAATCATGATTGGTTAGATTTATTGTCCAAAAACTGACAATCTACAGTCCCTGTAGTTGCTGGATTTCAATATTGCCCTTGTAATGACATATCTGTTCATTTCCTTTTAGTTTACATTATATTGTATAAACAGTTATATGTTATTATTATAATGCTGCTTGTTGCTTAAATTCCTTTTTATTAATTAATAAAAATTAGATATTTCCTTACACACATACTGTCCAAAATACTAGAAAACTTTCTTTGTTATGAGAAATCGTGCATTCATAGCAAGGATTTCACTAGCATGCAATATTTTTATTGTAGCAGCAGGCTGTATTCCAACATAGTTAAGATAAAATGTTTGTCAACCAGATACTGTATTCTGAAATATCACAAAACTTATTTATGGAAAGGTTGAGGTTCCATTACTATGCAGACCACAAGAAATTGCTACACTTTACTAACATTTAAACCAATTTGGGGACACACATTATGGATTGTGAAGTTGTTATTCTTAAGGTTTCCAGTGTTGTCTGGAAAGAAGTCTCAGATGGGAGGATGCACATGGTCTTTCATATTATTGTACTGCGGTACTCTTTGGCACTTTGCTTTCTCATTTGAGTAGTACACCTAACCGTATCATGAGAATATCCTGCATCATAGTTTCCATCCTCACAGGGTTGGACTGTTGAAGCAACGTGTGCATCAACCATCAGTTTATGACATTAGTGCTGCACATGCCACTTTCCATTCCTACAAGAAAGTAGGAAGCATAATTTATTTGGTTGTAGCACTTTTATTCTGTTTGCCAGTCACCTGGTCAAAGTATAAGCAATATTAGTGATCACAACTAAACTTGAGCGATCAACAAGTTTGAGTTTTTGTAAATCCAAACACTTTAAATATATTTATAGTATAGCATAAAATACTTCAAGTAATACAGATTTCACATTTTTTGGTCCTTAGGTGACACTTGCTCTTGCATTCACATGGCATAGTTATTAACCTGGAAGGAACACCTGGGAACAAGAATTAATTTTGGCTCTCACTGGGCCAAAAGAGAAAAAAATTACTGACACTAATCATAACTCTGCTGTGCTCTTTGAGGTTGCCCAAACAAACAGAAAAAATGTAAACAAAATTTAAACAAACAGGAAAAATAAGACAAATAGCACCATTACTGTCAAAATAGAAAGAACTGATATGTGTACATGTACAATCTACTCCAACTTTTTTATTAATACACTCTACCAGTGAAAAGACCATTAGGAAATTACCATTTCTGATTCAGAAAATGCCAATAACTGTATCTCCTAAATCAGTCAAAAGACTTAGATCGGGAGAAATATTAGTCAAAATGACTTGCCCAAATCATACTGAGAGACTACTGAAAGCAAATTTTGAAGAACTACCAGTTACAATCAATCTATATAGACCTTTTAGAATGTCAAAACAAGTGATCTCAGATCTGAGATTCTTCTTTTGACTTACTTCTAAAACATCAAGGTGTCAAACCTAAGACCTTCATGTCTTAGAAGTGGAAATATTAGAAGAGCTGAAAGAATAGCAGGTCATAGGAATGAAAAGAATAGATATCTCTCAAAAGGGAAGTAAATATCATCTTCACACAAACTGTATATTAGTATTAGTAATGGTTATATGGGGCAAGGAAGCCTAAGGCTTTTGCAGCATCGGCCAAAAAAAAAAAATAAATAAAATAAAATTTAAAAATAACTAAATTAAATTAAAAAATAATAAATAAAAATAAAAAAATAATACTACTACTAATAATAAAATCAAATAAAATAAATAATTAATAAATAATAATGAGAGAAAACAAAATAGATAACCTATGCATTTACCTCCTACTCCCATAGGTAACTATCAAGCTGACCTTTGGATTTCCCCAAACTCTCAGCCTCTACCATAGCTAAAATAAAACTTCCTACATTCTGGTCTAAACATCTCTCCCTGTAACTTGAATTTATGGCCCCTAGTTCTAGAATCATTTATATGAAAATGTGTTAAAATGTCATCTTCATTCATTTTACTATTGCCTCTCAGAGCCTTAAAACACCTCAGTCAAGTTGCCTCTAGGGTTTATAGTTCCAAGCTCTGAAACCTATATATTCGAAGTCTTTCCTCATAAGGATGTCCTTTTTCCAATCTCTCCAGGTGAGTTACCCATCTCCGGACCCTGTCAAGAAGCTTGATTTTTTTTTTTTTTTTATGGTGCGGTCTTCACACTTGAACACAGTATTCCAAGTGTGGTCTAACAATAGCCTTATATAATGCGATTATGATGTCCTTATCTCTACTAGCAAATGTCCGATAAATCCTCTATAGCAGGGGTGGGCAACAGCCGGCCCGCGGGCCACACCCAGCCTGCGACGATGTTGAATCCGGCCCCCTCGGTAAATGCGTAAATATAGAAAATCCATACCTGACTACACTCACCGTAAACGTTCGGCTTAATTCGGTTCAATATCGAATTAAGAACCGAATTCTTAATTCGGTTCTTAATTCGGTTAGATATCTCTCAAAAGGGAAGTAAATATCATCTTCACACAAACTGTATATTAGTATTAGTAATGGTTATATGGGGCAAGGAAGCCTAAGGCTTTTGCAGCATCGGCCAAAAAAAAAAAATAAATAAAATAAAATTTAAAAATAACTAAATTAAATTAAAAAATAATAAATAAAAATAAAAAAATAATACTACTACTAATAATAAAATCAAATAAAATAAATAATTAATAAATAATAATGAGAGAAAACAAAATAGATAACCTATGCATTTACCTCCTACTCCCATAGGTAACTATCAAGCTGACCTTTGGATTTCCCCAAACTCTCAGCCTCTACCATAGCTAAAATAAAACTTCCTACATTCTGGTCTAAACATCTCTCCCTGTAACTTGAATTTATGGCCCCTAGTTCTAGAATCATTTATATGAAAATGTGTTAAAATGTCATCTTCATTCATTTTACTATTGCCTCTCAGAGCCTTAAAACACCTCAGTCAAGTTGCCTCTAGGGTTTATAGTTCCAAGCTCTGAAACCTATATATTCGAAGTCTTTCCTCATAAGGATGTCCTTTTTCCAATCTCTCCAGGTGAGTTACCCATCTCCGGACCCTGTCAAGAAGCTTGATTTTTTTTTTTTTTTATGGTGCGGTCTTCACACTTGAACACAGTATTCCAAGTGTGGTCTAACAGTAGCCTTATATAATGCGATTATGATGTCCTTATCTCTACTAGCAAATGTCCGATAAATCCTCTATAGCAGGGGTGGGCAACAGCCGGCCCGCGGGCCACATCCAGCCTGCGACGATGTTGAATCCGGCCCCCTCGGTAAATGCGTAAATATAGAAAATCCATACCTGACTACACTCACCGTAAACGTTCGGCTTAATTCGGTTCAATCGGGAATCGCGGCCAGTACAACAGTAACCAAGTGATTCTACGCAGCGTCAAAGAGTTATTTCCTAATTATTATTGTAGCATCGATCAAACGAAGTTCCTTTGGGTTTGACTTCTTATTGAAAAGGCGCCTCTGTAGCCAGGTGGGAAGAAGCAGCAGTGCGTAGCACACGCTTCTTGATTAGACCGGGGTTCGAGCCCGTCACCACCAAATACGGAGGATGCGGAAAGGTCAGGGAATGACCACCGCACTGGAGCAATATGGCCTTAGTTGCTAATGCTCCTAAAAACCCAATAACAACAACAACATCTTATTGAAAAAAATAATATTGGTGCGAGATATTTTATGTTTTATGCCTTTTCTAATTATTACAATTTTTAATTTAATATAATTTATAGCCCATAAAATGAGCCAATTAAAAAAAAAAAAAGAAAAATTGATGCCGAATGCCGCATTTTCAATGATAATTGGACATTCAGATATTTTTTTTAAAAATACATTAATAATTTGGTAATCCAAGTAATATAACATTTTTTAGGTTCTGATTTTTTTTATTAAATCGTTCAATCTATTCCGGCCCGCATCATGATGCGAAAATTTCATTCGGCCCGCATCATGATACGAAAATTTCATTCGACCCACTGACGAAAAAAGTTGCCCACCCCTGCTCTATAGGATATCATGGGTCTTCTTCGCAACCTGTTTACAATGCTCAGAGAACTTCATGTCTGACTGTATTTTAACTCCCTAGTCTCTTTCTTCCACTACTGACTTTATTTCAACTCCACCAAGTGTATAAGTTATTTTAGGGTTACTGTTCCCCAGGTGTAAGACTTTGCACTTTGCTGGATTAAAGAATAGCTGCCACTTTTCTGATCATCCCTGAAGTCTATCTAGGTCACTCTGAAGAAGCTCTGCTGGCAGTGATCACTAACTACTTTACGAATCTTTACATTATCTGCAAATTTAGACATCACACCCTCTATCCTTTCATTGATGTCATTTAAGAAAATCAAAAATAACAGTGGTCCCAATAGTGATCCTTGGGGAACTCCACTTCTTACATGCTTATGTCTACTAAACTGAACTCAACACTGCACTGGCCAGCCGTACCCACTCCAGGTGAGTTACCCATCTCCGGACCCTGTCAAGAAGCTTGATTTTTTTTTTTTTTTATGGTGCGGTCTTCACACTTGAACACAGTATTCCAAGTGTGGTCTAACAATAGCCTTATATAATGCGATTATGATGTCCTTATCTCTACTAGCAAATGTCCGATAAATCCTCTATAGCAGGGGTGGGCAACAGCCGGCCCGCGGGCCACATCCAGCCTGCGACGATGTTGAATCCGGCCCCCTCGGTAAATGCGTAAATATAGAAAATCCATACCTGACTACACTCACCGTAAACGTTCGGCTTAATTCGGTTCAATCGGGAATCGCGGCCAGTACAACAGTAACCAAGTGATTCTACGCAGCGTCAAAGAGTTATTTCCTAATTATTATTGTAGCATCGATCAAACGAAGTTCCTTTGGGTTTGACTTCTTATTGAAAAGGCGCCTCTGTAGCCAGGTGGGAAGAAGCAGCAGTGCGTAGCACACGCTTCTTGATTAGACCTGGGTTCGAGCCCGTCACCACCAAATACGGAGGATGCGGAAAGGTCAGGGAATGACCACCGCACTGGAGCAATATGGCCTTAGTTGCTAATGCTCCTAAAAACCCAATAACAACAACAACATCTTATTGAAAAAAATAATATTGGTGCGAGATATTTTATGTTTTATGCCTTTTCTAATTATTACAATTTTTAATTTAATATAATTTATAGCCCATAAAATGAGCCAATTAAAAAAAAAAAAGAAAAATTGATGCCGAATGCCGCATTTTCAATGATAATTGGACATTCAGATATTTTTTTTAAAAATACATTAATAATTTGGTAATCCAAGTAATATAACATTTTTTAGGTTCTGATTTTTTTTATTAAATCGTTCAATCTATTCCGGCCCGCATCATGATGCGAAAATTTCATTCGGCCCGCATCATGATACGAAAATTTCATTCGACCCACTGACGAAAAAAGTTGCCCACCCCTGCTCTATAGGATATCATGGGTCCTCTTCGCAACCTGTTTACAATGCTCAGAGAACTTCATGTCTGACTGTATTTTAACTCCCTAGTCTCTTTCTTCCACTACTGACTTTATTTCAACTCCACCAAGTGTATAAGTTATTTTAGGGTTACTGTTCCCCAGGTGTAAGACTTTGCACTTTGCTGGATTAAAGAATAGCTGCCACTTTTCTGATCATCCCTGAAGTCTATCTAGGTCACTCTGAAGAAGCTCTGCTGGCAGTGATCACTAACTACTTTACGAATCTTTACATTATCTGCAAATTTAGACATCACACCCTCTATCCTTTCATTGATGTCATTTAAGAAAATCAAAAATAACAGTGGTCCCAATAGTGATCCTTGGGGAACTCCACTTCTTACATGCTTATGTCTACCAAACTGAACTCAACACTGCACTGGCCAGCCGTACCCACTCAGGGTAGTATCACAGGGTAGTTCCAGCCATACCCACACTCAGGATAATGGAAAATGAAAAAGCCTGGGTGTAATTGTGCAGTTAGATATGAAGTTCTCTGAGTGGTGCAGTCAGGGGTTTTGTCAGTATACAGGAATTTGCTAGCAGGGATAAGGAGGTAATTATTCCACTGTACAAAGCAATGGTTAGGTGGTTAGGCCACAACTAGAGTATTGTATGCAGGTCTGGAGGCCTTACTTTATGAAGGATATAGATCTTTTGCAGAGGTGTATTGCTAAAAAAAATAGTACTGGAACGCTCGTAAAAAAATAGTACCAGAATGCTCATTCTCCAGAAGACTATATGATTATGCCACATCGACTGTACAGTAACTGAATCAGACTGCAGACTCATGGTTCATTGAGAAACCAGTTCTAGTATTCAGCTCATGGCAAATCAAAATGCAGCACTGGATCCAGCTCTCATTCGCTGGATCTCTTTATCTAACACATTGTACTTCAGTAAGAAACGTTCAAGTTTCATTGCGAAATTTATATTTTTGTTTTGAAATAAATTTTTAAACTAATCTATTAATTTTAAAGATTACTATTAATATATATTTTTAGTAGCAATGGGTAAAATAGATATTTCTCCCTCCTCTTTGATTATGCCGTTGTTTCATAATATTAGGTGTATAAATTTAATTATTTTCTATTATGACATTTAGAAAAAAGTACCGGAACGTCGTTCTGGTGCGTTCTGGCCCGAATACACCACTGATTTGCTGGAACGGGCACAGTGAATGGCATCCAGATTTTTGAAGGGAACAAAAAGGTGCTCTTACCTGGAAAGGCTTCAGTTCTGCTAATTGCAAAATCTAGGCACCTGGAAGTGATCTGATTGAGGTGTTTAAGGCCTTGAATAGATTGAGTAAGCTGAATGTGAATGGCATTCTTCCTATTGCTGAGACTATACACATGAGGGGGCATAACTTGAAGTTGAGAAGGGATGGTTGATTGTTGGAATAGGCTTCAATCTGTTGTTGTGGAAATCAATGGTTTGAATAAATTCAAGGAAGAACTAGACAAATTCTTGGAGTTAAGGATGGTTAAAGTGTGCGTGATTTTTTTTTTTTTTTTTTTTTTTGGCTGATATAAGCTTGCTTTCTTGCATCATTTGCTATTACTAGTACAATTGTGTTTATTTCTTATACTACTAGTAGTAACAGTATTAATACCAAAAAAACAAAAAATAAAATAAAATAAAATAAATAATTAATTAATAAAAAATAATAAATAAGTAAATAATAAAATAAAATACCTATTGGACTCTATCCCACTAGATATTTATCCAGATCTCCTTAGGATATCTCCAAGCCTCAGTTGTAGAGACTGACAGCTTAAATATGAAATTATTATTTAATATAACTGAAGGCTTTGAAGGTAGAAAATTTATAACTCAGTGTTATGCCATTTTGGCACATTTGCTTGCTCTTTATTATTGTTATATATATTTTTTTAAATTTAACATTGTCTGCTTTCCTTTCTGGTACAGTAATCAGTGTCTTTTGAGTGTGTTTAACATGGCTTCAAAAAATTACATTAATGGTATCATTATTATTACCTCTTTCTTCTCCTAATGAGTTTTTTTCAATCCCATGATGGGTATTGGTACCAGGTGCATGGGTTGTTATTATGTATGGTTAATATTACTGGTCAAGGAACTCTCTGACTATCTTATGAGTGTTTAGGATTGCAGTATTCTTAGATTTCCCTGAAAAGTTTTTCTCTGGGAGGCTTATTGCTGCTAGGTTCTTTTGGAGGCTCTTTAGCATCACAGAATTGTGATTATGACCATTCTTGTAGACAGGTCTGTGTACTTCTTGATCTTTTCCTCATAAGTTTTCTGGAGGGTACTGGTGTTGGGCACCACTAGGTCAATCAGGTGGGTAGCCCTTTCCTTTTTTTTTTATTAGGGTTATGCCTGGTCTGTTGTGTGGGATTGTCTTGGCCGTTATTATGGTTTAGTCCCAGTATAGTCAAGTAGCGAATCAACAGCAGGGATTCATAAAAAAGGAATGAAAATGTTGAAACTTACATCTAACATAATAGCAGGGTTTTTTTCAGCTCAAAAATACCATGTTATGTGAAATTTTCCGCAATTCTCAAACCATGTTATATAAGTATCGTATTGTGCTAGGATTGCTGCAATTCTCAAACTGTGTTAGAGCGAAACTGTGTTGTAGAAGTACTGTGTTATATTGGAGTTGCCTGTACTTAGTTCTGGATCATGAGTATGAATCCTTTTATCTTGGGGTAGAGCCTTCCAACTGTGAGCCATGTGTTGGAAGCCATCTTATGTATATAGTCTTTATGGTGGTCATTGCAGTATCTGCCATGGAGTGCCTTCTTCTCCTCTTTCTGTCCATGTGAGTGGAATCTCCTCTTAGAAGTTGAATGGTGTGTGTCATTTGTCCTTATGGTTTGGTAGATTGGCATTGTGCTTTCCTGGAATTACTTCCTTGCTAGTTCTTAATTGCCTTTCTTCTGTTGTTCAATGGGATTTGTCAAACCTCTACCTTCTTCTTTCCAGGCTATGGTCAGTCTCTCGATGGGCAACTTCCAGTGGTTTTGTTTTGTTATTGAAGAAGTTTAGTCATAAAAAATAAAATAAATTGTTTTCTTAATAAACAGAGGAATAACATTATTTACAACTTTCTGTCCAGTTATCGAAGTATGCGAGCTTTCTGTCTGAACCATGTTTCCCAACTGAAATGCTCATTTGCTTCTGTTGTTGTCATCATCGGAAACAAGCATCTTAGTTTCATCTGTTCACCACAGCATGCAGTTTTTTAGATTTTTGTTTCTTTCAAGTCTTGCTGACTGACAGTGATGATAATTCCTCAAACGAGGGCATTAAAACACATTATAAAAAGTGCATGTGTAAAGAACAATCAGAACTAACATATATTTCCAACATAAAAATTAAATTAAAATAAAATCATTATAAATATATAGTAATGGTAATTATCATGTAATGTAATATAATTTAATATAACATAATAAAATTTAAATTAAAATGAAATCTTTTATTTCACACAAATGTTAAAAATGGATTTGTTCACACGTGTACATAACATATTGAAAATGATGATGGCATCAATAACAAGAACAATTTTGAATTATTTCTTGCTGAATTTTAAGGTTATAAAATGAGGTTACTTTTTCTAAGTGTAATTACTTTTTTAAGTAACGAGCGTGTTGTGTCAGAAGGTTAACTAAATTCCATTACTTTCCTATGCAGATGACCTGAAACTGTGGGCTGTTACCATCAATATATTGAACTGAAAACAGCATTACCTTCTTGATCACCAGATGTGTCATCTCTGGATTTTTATCTGTGGAGGTGTACTCAAAAATAAGACTTTCACAAACAATACAGTTGAATTGAAGCAAAATATTCTGATCTGCATGCATGCTATTGATGAGCATATTCTTTATACAGTTGCATCATACACACTAAAATATAGTGAATGCCAAGTAAAATATATCAATACTCCCAGCACATTCTGTAACAGTTTTAATTAAATTATATATTAATTTTTAATAAAATTGTGTTGCATACAAAGTGAGTACATTTCAATTGGATAAGTGTACAATGTCTTTTTAAAATGTTATTTTCATTCATTTTGTTCTGTACAACAGTAATCATTTGAGATCATCTGAATTTAGAAAGTTTTTAATTTTTCTGCTTTAGATATTACAACTAATTGAAGATAGTGAAAACAATAAGACTATTGCAAGTAAACTTCTGTGTAAAGGTAACATTACTCGCTATTTATACAATCCTGGTTTCACAACTGAAAGATGGAAAAACCTAATGACTGTACTGTGTAAGCAGGACTATGATATGGCTTTAAAAGAATTGCTTGCAGATTTGAGTGTTCAGAATATCATGTTTCAGGTAAGTTTTGGAATCATAATACTATTAGAAAAATCATAACAGCTGTCCATTATGAACAGGGGCACTTCTTAAGTATCTTAAGAAGTGCCTCTGTTCATCAGTGAAGGTAATAACAGATAATAATAATTGTGCAATTATCTGTTATTATCTTTACTGATTATTCTAAATAATCAAAATCTAAGTGTTAATTTGTATGTGTAGGGCAATAGCCTCAGTTATTGTTATTATTATTATTATTATTATTATTAGCCATATGGTGCAAGGAAGCCTGGGGATTATGCTGCACTGGCCAAAAAAAAATTTCCCTATTACCCTGAGAGAGAGAGAGAGAGAGAGAGAGAGAGAGAGAGAGAGAGAGAGAGAGAGAGAGAGAGAGAGAGAGAGAGAGAGAGAGAGAGAGAAGTAGAAAGGAATCACCAAGAAACAAGAAAGGGAAGAATGATGATATCCAGTTCAGGACCCTGGGGTGTGCCAAGCCCACTCACCAGATGTGAGCCCCTGGAGTTTGTGCATAGCTATGAACAAATTAGGTTTGCCTAAAAATTTGCCTCAGATTGTGCTAGCACTTCAAATAAAAAGCAGTGCTCCCAAAGGGAAAGTATACTGCTACATATTTGAAATTTGCACCATTACCTCTATTGGTCATTTTGGTACTAATTGGTGCCTCATCTTATAGCGTCTGCTTACCCTCATCAATGGGTAAGTAGACACTGTGAGTGAATGGCGTAAAAAATATCTTTAATTTACAGTAAATACTGTATCTTGTAACACTTTGTACCATAGTATGCAGTAGGGGAAAGGTACTGTCTTAATTGTAGTAAATAGGTATCTCAAAAGTGTGAATCATGTAGGATGGCATTAATAGATAATTTTTATTAGTTATTATAATTAACTTATAACTTTAGAAGTGCAACAGTAACTTAAACTCTATAGCATAATACATACAATGTAAACTTGATATCTTTATATATATTTAATAACATAAACTTGATAGCATAATATGTATCATTGCTGCATAAGATGCATAGTGTTATTATTGCATTTAAGTATATTACTTTAGTGTAGTATTCTCAATTAAATTGAATTTGACTGGAAATCGTGCATCAGATCAGAGCAGCAAAGAAAGGGCTTAAAGTAGAGAGAGAGAGAGAGAGAGAGAGAGAGAGAGAGAGTGGTAATCAATGGACACTGCTCTTCTTCAATTTTGTATTATTTACTAAATGCTGATTGGCTGGTTGGTAACGTCAAACATATAGGTCCATAATGTATTAATAGCGCTTCATTGTTGCTATATTTTAGTTAATGGCAATACTGTGAATTGAACATTTCATTTGCTCAAATTAAAATAGGAAGTAGAAATTCCATGGGGCCATCTGAATGAAAATAAATTTTATTATTAATTTTAGTAATAAAGGCTCCCTTTATCAAGAAATGAGGAAAGCAAGGAAGTTGTATACTGCACAAAAAAAATGGAAGTTATAAGCTATGCTAAGGTTCATGGAAATTGTTCTGCAGCTTGACACTTTGAGGTTTTGAAATCCAGTGTGAGAGAATAGCGATCTCAAAAAGCATTATTATACATTTTACCTGCCAAAAAACAGGCATGAAAGAAATTAATGGAGGCCTGGACACAGTTAGTATAGGAACCAAAGTTTGTGCTGAAAGGATTGCAAGGCTTCAATGATTGCTCTCAAATTATAGCAAAGAAAATAATGAGATGAATTAATGAGATATATTAATGATAAAAAAATGAAATGAATTAATGATTTTTCTGGCAGTAATTGCTGATGCAATAATTTCACAAAGCAAAAATGTTTATCTGTTCAAGCTGTTGAATCAATGGGGCAAACATTACCACAGGATTGGCAGGAGAAATTTGAAGTATTCCTTGCCTTCAACTGAAAGGAATAAAATGGAATCAAACCAAGTCATCTAGGAAACATGGATGAGGTTTCAGTGAGCTTTGGCCTACCGTCAAAATTCATGGTTGATGTAAAGGAACAAAAGTCATTAAAATAAATACCACAGGAGCTAAGAAAATATGTTTTACTGTTGTTTTATTATGACTGACAGAATGAAGGTTCCATCAATGGTTATTTTTAAGAGTAAAAATATGGCTTAAGAGAAATTTCCATACTGTGTTGTAGTTTGTGTTAACCCTAAAGGGTGGATGAATTCTGAAACACTAAGGATGCAGCTAAAAGAGATTTCTGGAAAAAGGAGAGACTCTTTCTTCAAACCAAAATCTTTACTTATAATTGACCCCCATTCAGCTTGATCTCACATTGCTAATGAATCTTAGGAGGAAGTGAAGAAACACTCTAAGTTAGGAATTATTCCTGGAGGCCTGACAATTAAACTCCAACCACTGGATATTTCAGTGAACAAATCTTTTAAGTCAAATATAGGAAGGTATTTTTGACTTAAAAGATTTGCAAAATGAATAATGCTGATTTTTTTGGATCAAAAAAAAAAAAAAAAAAATATATATATATATATATATATATATATATATGAAACTGGATCTGAGAATTTTGATGGATTTGATTAAATTATGAAACCTAATCTGAAACTTTTGAAGTGTAATTTTTTTTTCATTTAAGAAATATTAAAACAGATTTTTAATTAAAAAGGATATGTCTATTTGTTTTCATTATTGTGAAATTGAATAAAATTATTGTTACAGATGTGCACAAAAGTAATCATTAACTTACAATCATGTATTCACGAATTTTGTGTTTAAATAAAAATTTTTTGTCTTGAAAATGTAATACCTAATAGAAAATGCGGACAAAAATCACTTCAAACTATGTTTAAAGACCTTGTATAATGCTCACATATCCATAAGACTTTAGGGTATAATAAAAGTGGCCATTGGTTTTAAAAAAGGATGAAGACTGTTGGCCTATTTGATAGTTGTAGGGTAGGTGTGTGTAAATTTGCCTTCAGCTAATGGGTGGTCGATTGTTGGAACAAGCTTCTATCTGGTGTGGTATATGTGGGTAGTTTGAATAAATTTAAGGGAGAACTAGACAGTGCTAGAAGGGATGGGAAGTGTTGCTTTTTTTTTTTTTTTTTTGGCTGATGCTATATAAGCTTGCTTTCTTTCATCATTTGCCCCTACTTATACTAATATTAATTTTGTTGCTTCTTTATGTACTTATTCTAATTCAAGATTTCCTGCAAACACTAGTGAGGAGAGTACAAGTATTATGTTATTCAATTCCATCAACCTGAAATTTTCAGTGACTCTCCCAATTAGCAATCTCCTTAACCCTTTGTAGTCCAGCATTATTTTCACTGTCTTCCCCATGTAGTCCAGCTATATCAATCAAAAAAATGACTAGTTGAAATGTGATGTTCAAAAATTATTATTTTTGGGTTTACATTATCATATGTATATAAAACAGCATTACAAAACAGTTTAAAGCTCTAATGCAATATTCCTAGAAGAAAATATTCACAAAACCTTCCATCTAGATAATTTACTATGTGTTTTATTAATGTGTTTAGAGCCCCTACTTTGAATTCCTTGTTTGCCTTTTTTTGTGAGTGGGTAGAGATGCAACATCCAAAATACTGCAGAAATCTCTTCCTGATAAATATATTTTTGAAATGGTTAATTCTGTCTGTCTATTCTTCAGGCCAGTATTTCTTTATATCAAGTTTTAATTTAGTCTCATGTTGATGATAACACCAAAAATCTATTTTAGTTTATTTAGTGAAATCTAATCTCAGTCACACCATATGGAACAGTCAGAAACTATCATATTTATAAGTTTCCTTTTTTTCACCTAACTTCAGAAAGGTCTAACAATTTCTCAATTTTGCCATCAGAAAGGCCTCTTACTCGATCTTGATGGTATGTCTAAATACTGTTCTCTAACACAGATTATAAGTTATTTGAGACTTCTATACAAAAAAAAAAACCCAACAATGCCTGCCAATAACACTTGATTTATAAAAATTTTAGGTGGTCAGACTGTTTATATAAAGTATCAATGAATGATAGTTCAGTAGAAAAACAGATTTTATAATCAGAAATGTCAACAGTCATGTTGGTTTCCACATTGGACTTCAGAAGGACAGAAAAAAAAGCATTGCCAGTTAACCAATTAACTAATTGAATATAAATAGTAATATAATTTATCAGATTGTTTATACAAAGTATAAATAAATGGAAGTACATCACTGAGAAAACAAATTTCATAACTGGAAATGCCAATTGCAGTCTGAATGTCTCGGTTGAAACATTCAGACTTCAATACAAAAAAAAAAAATCCACAGCCTGCTATTAAAAATTGAATATAAACATAGATTTAGTTTTTCATGATCTTTATATGATAATTCATATAATTCATATGAATAGATCACAGTGCAGTAATTGAGTTACTACAGCCAAAAAACAAATTCATAATCAGAAATAATGACATTCTTGGCTCCAACAACATATGACTGAAAGAGGACTAAAAATACCATTTTATAATGATTGAATATGAAGTGAAATAAGAAGGAGGGCTTGGTGAATGTGTTATGGCAACATATTTGCTACTGATTTATAATAATTGCTCACTACCAGTTCACAATTTGTGTATGATATTTAACCTAGCCAGTATCGTCTGCTCTAACACATTAATTTAATTATTGTTACTTTGTTGCTAGTTTTGTTAATTAGTTTAAGAAGATGTCAGGGAGGAGAAAAACTCCCTTAATCCCCACAAGAAAAGTTGATGTTGGATGAGTATTTTGAGAAAAGTCCAGAAGCTGGTGAACAATTTTATAACCTAGAAGAGGAGCATCAAATTAGGACCAGTATAATGGTTCTGAGAAGGATTCATGAATTGACTTTAAGAAGGCATCCAAAGAAAAGGAGGCCTTGAAGATGGCCGAAGAAAAAGCCAAATGCACCAGGCAGACTAGAAAAAAAAAAAAGAAAGGCAAAGTGCATGCCAGAAAGTCTTCAGAAATAGAGATTGCCAGCATTCCTGGGCCTAGTACTAGGCAAGTTAGCACAAAGAGTTTGTGTGCAAAGAGACTGCTGAAATGGAGTCTGAGCTGACCTCAGATGAATCAAAGGAAGAAATGAACATGCCCCATTTTGGACGATGCAAAAGATCTATCAGAGATTGGAGGTTGTGTGGGGAACCTACAGATGTGGACTTGTATAAAATCTCTTCATGTGTGAAAGTGACAGAATTTGAGATGGAGGTTAATTTACCTCCAAAACCAAAGCCAAAAGTGGTGGTGTTTTATGTTGACTGCCTCCAGGTCCAAGTAAACATCTAATGAACAAGTTATGGACAAGAAATTTTAAAAACTCTGGGATCTAAAATCTTAAATACTCTGGGATTTCAAAAAACAACTTTCGTCATCTTCTGAAATCAGGTCAAGTTGTGACTTGAAATAAGATTAAGAACAGTCAAGAAATATAATTTTGTTATTTAGTGTCCTGGAGAGATCAGGAAAATTCTGATAGTCAGCAAGAGGATCTATGTAAATTGATCCTCACACAGGGTTTGGGACCTGCTAGCTCCCACTCAATGTTATCACTGCATGACGTATGGCCATGTAGCAAGACACTGTAAGAGCAACACCCTCTGCCTCATTGTGGGGGCAGAGATCACTCCTTAAAGAGTGTCAAAAACTAAATGATCCTCCTAAGTGTGTGAACTTCTGGAGAAGGAAGCTTCTTTCAGAATATGCTGCTATCAGTCACTCACATCCAGATTTTGACCAAGCACTTGATGCTGTTCTTAGGAGAATGGACTGTGTATAGCATGTTGCTGCTCTGGGGGGTTGAGGTGATCCAGTGGTTCACCTTAGGAGAGGCAAACTTGACTGGAGGTTTGCTAATTTTGTGCTGGTGCAATGCCTATGGAGATAGTTTAAGATCATGTAGGAACTAATTGTCTTGATATGCTGGGGGTTCCTGGCTCTGAGTGTTAATTTAGCATCTGTTGAGACTTACTATTTTACCTATATGTGTGTGATAGACCATGTAGGCTAAAATCAATTTGTAGTAAGAGAGCATTAGATAGAAGTGACCTACCTCCTTGTGTTTGGGGTGTGATACCCAATCCCTACCTCAATGCCAAAGGTCACTCTCCTTGTTAAATCTCTTTTATTCTACATTATGTTTAAGTTGACCCAAAGATGTAGGGCCTCCAATTTTGATATAAATTAACTGATTTAACTAACAGGTTTTGTTATTAAAAGCAGATGAGCTCTATTTGCATATATGCAGATGCATAGGGATGACTAACATGCTGGCACACTTAAATGTAAATGTCCTTTCTATACATGGTGGAATTGAACTTGGTTTTCAAGTGCATCCTTACCTTAGACACTTGTCCTTTCGATTCATGTTATTCTTCCCATATTCAAATGATCCACCCTTATGTCTGAGAGACACCATGTCTCTGATATCTCTATAATGTCTGCATTTGAGGACCTCACCAGTACTTCAAATTCATTAATGAAATTTTTGCTCCTAGCATTAGTGTACACACAACAATACATTTGCCTGTTTTTCCTCTTAATAGCTGTAACACAGACATGTATTTGCTTCTTCAATGAGGATCCCTTCCCAGTACGCCTTGAAAACTTGCGTGTACACCAATGCTAGGAGTTTAGTAAATAAATATGATGAATTTCAGGTATTGCTCAAAACATCAAAGGCAGATATTGTTGGGATATCAGAGACGTGGTGTCACACAGATATAAGGAATGCAGAACTGGAATTTGTGGAGTACAACCATCTACAGAAAGGATAGATAGGATAGGAAGGGAGGAGGGGTTATGCTATTAGTTATGAAACACATAAAATCTAAGGAAGTGAAGCCAGTCGACATTGCTGGACAGTGCAGTGTCGAGTCAGTTTGGTGTGACATAAGCATTGGGAGATCAAAATTGAGAATAGGAGTGTGCTATAGGCCTAATGACTCTGATGAGTATAATAAGAAACTGTACAGGGAAATAGAGTGGGCCAGTAAATCAGAGAGTCTTATAATGGGGGATTTTAATTTCCCAGATATTGACTGGAATTTGGGGGATGGTCACTCACACACTAGCAAGACTTATGTGGATTTATTGGATGATTGTTTTCTACATCAGCATGTTCGGGAGGCAACTAGAGGGAGGAATAATCTTGATTTGATTATAAGTAGTGATTCTTCATGCATTAAGAATCTGAAGATAAATGAACCACTAGGTGGCAGTGATCACAGTGTGCTGAAGTGAGATTTACTCAAAGAGGTAACTACCATCAGAGGTAAAGGGAAGGGTTATTGCTTTCGTAAAGACAACTACGATGGACTGAGACAGTATTTAAATTCTATACAGTGGGACCAACTGATGATGTTACCGACAGAAAATTCAAAATGGGAAGCATTCAAAGAACTTATCTTGGAAGCTACTAGGCTTTACATACCAACTAAGAAATATTGTTCAAGGTTTAGGCCTAAATGGATGTCAGATGAACTAATGAGACATATGGCAGAGAAGAAAAATGCATGGGATACATACAAATTAACACGTAACACAGAAGCCTTGTGATAGATACAAGTTGATATGTAACCAAGTTACAAAGGAGGTTAGGCAGGCGAAGGCAGATTCCGAGAAATCTTTGGCAAGGGATGCAAAGAAAAACAGCAAAGAGTTCTTTACTTATGTAAACTCTAGAAGGAAGGGGATGAATTAGATTTGTCCACTTGATATCGATGGGTCAACTGTTGATGATCCTGCTCAGATAGCTAACAAACTAAATGAATATTTTGCATCGACATTCACACATGAGGAGTTATTCAGCGAGGGGAATGCCAGATGTGTATTCAACTCTGGCAGTAAGAGAGTCTTGTAATAACTGAGAGTAAAGTGGAGGAGAAATTATTGAAGATAAAGACAAGGAAGGCACCTGGGGTGGATGGGATCTATCCAGTTATATTAAAGGAGGCAGAAAAGGAAGTATGCAAACCCTTAGCCATAATTATGAGAGCTTCCTTGGTCTCAGGGGAGGTACCCATAGACCGGAGATGTGCAAATTTGACCCCAATTCACAAAGGAGGATCAAAGGCTGACACAAGTAATTATAGACCTGTGAGTTTAACTTCTGTTCCAGGAAAATTAATGGAGGCACTGGTTAAAGAAGCACTGCAGGATCATCTAGACGAGACTTCAGTTATAGCTCGGACACAGCATGGTTTTGTTAAGGGGAAGTCTTGCCTGACCAATTTGATTGGATACTATGATGCAGTCACAAAAGAACTGAATTCAGGGAATAACTTTGATATTATATACTTGAATCTTAGAAAGGCTTTTGATACTGTTGCACATGGAAGACTGCTGCACAAATTGGAGCAGTATGGCATTGGAGGCAAATTGCTGCTATGGATAAATGGGTGGTTGAAGGAGAGAAGATGGAGAGTGGTAATCAGTGGACACTGCTCATCGTGGACTAATGTTATCAGAGTCCCTCAGGGTTTAGTGTTGGGTCCATTATTGTTTTCTGTATTTATAAATGATATTGATGATGGTATATCTAGCTTAATGTCCAAGTTGGCAGATGATACAAAGGTTGGCAGGGTTGTCAAGGACACTACTGACACTATGCTGCTGCAACAGGATCTGGAAAGGTTGAACAGATGGGCTGAGAGGTGGCAAATGAAGTTTAACATTGACAAATGTAAAGTACTACATATGGGAAACAGCAACCCCAGAGCAACGTATCAACTCTGTGGTACTACACTGACAGTGGTAGAGAATGAAAGGGACCTGGCGGTGGTTGTGCAGGCAGATATGAAGTTTTCTGAGCAGTGCAGACAGGCTGCAAGAGTAGCTCATGGTGTATTGTCAATGATATATAGGAATTTTTCAGGCAGGGATAAGGAGGTGATTATTCCCTTGTATAAGGCAATGGTCAGGCCACACCTAGAGTACTGTATACAGGTCTGGAGGGCTCATTTCAAGAAGGATGTAAAGCTGCTGGAATGAGTACAGAGAAGGGCAACAAGATTAGTGAATGGAACAAAGGGGTGCTCTTACGAAGAAAGGCTTAAGTTTTGCAAATTACAGTGTCTGGAGACTAGGCACCAGCGAGGTGATCTGATAGAGGTGTATAAAGTCTTGAATGGTTTGAGCATGCTCAATGCTGCTATGGGATTCTTCCTCTTGCTTAGAATAATCACCTGAGAGGGCATAAATTCAAATTGAGGAAAGATAGAGGTAGGATAGACGTGCGGAAATTTGCCTTTAGCCAGCGCGTGGTTGGTTGGTGGAATAGACTTCCATCCCTTGTCGTGGAAGTTAGCCTAAAGAAGTTTAAGGCTCAGCTGGACAGGTATTTCGAATGAACAGAGGGGTGAAGTGGAAGTGGTTTTTTTTTTTTTTTTTTTTTTTGGTTGATGCTGCATAAACTTGCTTTCTTACATGAGATGACTGTGCTAATGCTAAAACCCATCCTACACTTTCTAGGCTGCTAAGTTTTCCAGTAGAAGTAGTACAAGAATGACTGTAGCTGCTATTATTCTATTAGGCTTTGTATTCCTCCTACTCCATCTGTTTTCTGATTCCCCTTACACATCCTTGATAGCATCAGCAAATATTCTTGCACTTCCTTATGTTAAGTGAATCCTGTGCCTGTAAAAACAGCCTCTCCTCTTAACAAGGCACAAACCACACCAAGAAAAATTTTACCTCATTAAAATTGCACAGACTCATAACTTTCAACTATTTCTCAACACTGCCCTATATTTGTTATAGGTCCTTGAGCTGTTAAAAACATTCTCTCAGGTATGTCAAGTTTGGCTGGTTACCTGAGAGTCTAAAAAACTGATGGAACTCATATTCAGGTGACACTCAAGTCAAGTGGACTTGATTTTGGCAAAGTCCATTTGATTTTTAATAGCCAGATCCTCTG
Organism: Mastigoproctus giganteus; assembly: GCF_048544385.1. Classification (NCBI taxonomy): domain Eukaryota; kingdom Metazoa; phylum Arthropoda; class Arachnida; order Uropygi; family Thelyphonidae; genus Mastigoproctus; species Mastigoproctus giganteus. Next base: position 71,299,356 of record NC_143581.1, read on the forward strand.
CTTGCATCTTCTTCATGGTTAGATTGTTAGTAACTCTGGGTATAACTCCCATGTACAATTCCTGTTATATGGCACCTTGTGCAAACCAATGTAAGCAGGGCTTGAGGTGTGCACCTAGAGAAATGCTGCCTTCTGTGTTACCAGGCAATACTAGGCAATGCTCATAAACTGTTACAATACCACAACTTTCCTTATTGGAGGCTTGAAGTGGTGGAACCTATGTTTATTCTCCAGAGCAGAGCTCCGGCAACTCCCACATCTCTTCCATGATGCAGTATTAGCATTAGCATTAGTTGAGGCATATGATACAAGAAAACAAGCTTATAGAGCTTCAGCCAAAAATAAATAAATAAATAAAAACATTTCCGTTTCACCCATCCGGTCACTCCAAATGTTTGTCTAGTTTAGCCTTAAATTTATTTAAGCTATCAACTTCCACAACAACAGATGGAAGTCTGTTCCAGCAATCAACTACCCGCTGGCAAAAGGTAAACTTCCGCACATCTATTCTACAACTGTCTTTCCTCAATTTGAATCAATGCCCCCTCGGGTTCTTAATCTGAGCAAGTGGAAGTATCCCATCAGCATTGAGCCTGCTCAAACCATTCAACGCCTTGTACTCAATCAGATCACCTTGCAAGTGCCTAGTCTCCAGTTGCTGTAACTTGCAGAACTTAAGCCTTTCTTCGTAAGCACATCCCTTTGTTCCTCTTACCAGTCTTGTTGCCCTTCTCTGTACTCATTCTAACAACTCTACATCCTTCCTAAAATGAGGCCTCGAGACCAGTATGCAATACTCATGGTGTGGCCTGACCATTGCCTTATAAAAAGGTATAATCATCTCCTTGTCTCTGCTAGCAAAAATCCTATATATCATTGACAAAACTCCATGATCTGCTCTGGCAGCCTGTCTGCACTGCTCACAGAACTTCATATCCATCTGCACAATTACCCCCATGTCTTTTCATTCTGAACCTCCCTGAGTTTAGTACCACACAGTTGGTATGTTTCTCTTGGGTTACTGCTACCCATATGCAGTACTTTGCATTTGTCAATATTAAACTTCAGTTGCCACTTCTCAGCCCATTTACCTAACTTTTCTAAATCCTGTTGCAGTAGCATACTGTCTTTACTATCATTAACAACCCTATCAACGTTTGTATCATTGCAAACGTGGACATTAAGTCTGATATACCTTCATCAATATCATTAATCAATACACAAAACAACAATGGGCCCAGCACTGAAGTTTGGGGGGACTCCACTTTAGTCTACGTAGACCAGTGCCCATTTATTACCACTCTCTACTGTCACCCACTCAACATTCCCTTTATCCATTGCAGCAGCTTGCCCTTAATGCCATACTGCTCCAATTTGTACAGCAGCCTTTCATGTGCAACAGTATCAAATGCTTTCCTGAAATCCAAGTATATGAAATCAAAATTATTTTTTTGCATCCAGTTCCTTTGTGACCACATTGTAGTATCCAAACAAATTGGTCAGACAAGACTTCCCATTAACAAACACATGCTGTGTTGGAACTATTACTGCAGTCTTGTCTAGGTGATTCTGCATCACTTCTTTAACCAGTGACTCTATTTATTTTCGCCAGAACAGAAGTTAAACTAACAAGTCTATAATTATTTGCATCACCCCTGAATCTAAGGATGTTCTCATTATTACAGCTAAAAGTTTGCTTGCTTTCCTCATTGCCTCCTTCAATATAATCGGATAGATTCCATCTGCCCCAGGTGGCTTTTTTATGTTTAACTTCGACAATTTCTCCTCCACTTTGTCTCCGTTATTACAAAATTATTTAGCTCCCTGTTAGAGTTTAGTAAAGTACTGTCCTCCCCTTCCTTACAGAATTACTCATATGTGAATGTAGATGCAAAATACTTATTTAGTTTGTCAACTATCTGAGCAGAATCATCAACAGTCGAACCACCAACATCAAGTCAGCTATCTGAGCAGGATCATCAACAGTCGAACCACCAGCATCAAGTGGACCAATCTGATTCATCCCCTTCCTTCTAGAGTTTACATAAGTAAAGATGTCTTTGTTGTTTTTCTTTGCATCCTTTGCCAAGGATTTCTCGTAATCAGCATTTGCTTGCCTAACCTCCTTTGTGACTTGATTACAGACTAGCTTATATCTGCCATAATCTTCTGTGTCACTTGCTAATTTATATGAAACCCATGTATTTTTCTTCTTTGCCCAAGGCTCGTTAATTCATCTGACATCCATTTAGGCCTAAATCTTGAAGAGTATTTCTCAGTTGGTATGAAGAGCCTAGTAGCTTCCAAGATTAATTCTTTGAAGGCTTCCCATTTAGAATTTACTGTTTTTAACATCATCAGTTGATCCCACTGTATAGAATTTAAAAACTGTCTGAGACCACTGTAGTTAACTTTATGAAAATAACCCCCCCCTCCCTTTAACACTATGGTAATTGCATCTTTAAGTAAATCCCACATCAGTAGACTGAGATCACTGTCACATAGTGGTTCCTTTATCTGCAAATTCCTAATGCATTGGTCATCACTGCTGATAATCAGATCAAGAGTATTAAAACTCCTTGTTGCCCCTCGAACATGTTGCTGTAGAAAATAATCCTCCAATAAATCCACAACAATCTTGCTAGCATGCGAATGACCAATCCACAAGTTTCAGTCAGTATCTGAAAAGTTAAAATACCCCATTACAAGACATTCTGATTTACTGGCCCTCTCTAATTTTCTGCACAATTGTTCATTGTACTTATCAGAGTCATTAGGCCTATAACACACTCGTACTCTCATTTTCCCTTTCACAGTGTTTATGTCATACTGAACTGACTCAACATTGTCCACCCGTGTAAACTGAATGCACTTCCTTAGATTTTGTGTGTTTCTTAACTGACAGCATAACCCTTCTTCCCTTCCTACCCTGTCTATCTGTTCTGTACATATTGTACTCCCCAAATTCTAATTCTGCACTGCTTATATCTGTGTGCCACCATGTTTCTGATATATCAAAATTACCTGCCTTGGATGCCACGAATAGAACTTTAAATTCATCAAATTTATTTACTATACTTCTAGCATTGGTGTACATGCAAGTATACATGCACCTGTTCTTACTCTTAGTTACCCTAACACAGCCCATGTATTTACTTGTTCCATGATGACTACCAGCAGCTCTTGAACTCTCCAGCAACTTGCTCTCAAGGCTGCTGCTCATTACAATAGATGCAGTGCAAGTATTGCTTTTGCCTCTGCCTGTGGCTACTGTTAATCTTTTAGTCTGTGAATCCTCCCAAGCTAGCAGTTTTCCAACCCACCTAACATTGCCTCAATAGCATCAGCAAATATTCTTGCACCCTTTCTATTTAAGTGTATCCCATCCTTTTAGAAGCAGTCTCTTTTGTTAGCAAGCACAGACCACACTGAAAAAAATTCTACCCATGAGCCTTGCACAAACTCTCCAGGGCCAAATTGATTGACGAGACTCTCATCATATACTTGCTCCTATTGTGTCTGGGCAGAATTGCAGACACTTTCAAATTCTACACTAGCTCAACTTTTTTTCAACATTGATCTGTACTTGTTAATTAAATCTGCAGATCTCACACTCTTAATATCATTAGTGCAAACGTGTACAACAATACCATCCTTTGTTCCCTTAAAAGATGATATCTGCTGTACAATGTCATCAACTTTTTCCCCTAGCAAACATACCCTGTTACTGTTCCACCTATCCTTTTTGCATAATATATTCCCCGTCTCCCTGACAATAAAGTCACCAACAATAACTAGTTCCTGTGGGACCAATGCATTCTGCCATAGAGATTGCCACTGTGTTGCCTGATGCACCGGAGTGAGCTCTGGCATTGAGTTGGGCAGCTGAGAGCATGATGGGCCCCCTCTTATTAATTTCTTCAAGGGCATCTACCCTACACCTCAAATTCTCATAGAGGCCCATCAGAACATTGAGTTGGCACTAATTTCCTCACAATCTCTACACCTAGCACACACAAAGACATTCTCCTTGGCTAGATCATATCTGTAGTAGTAGTAGTAGTAGTAGTAGTGGCATGTGATGCAAGAAAGCAAATGTATGAGCTTATGCAGCATCAGCCAAAAAAAAAAAAAATCACACCATTCCCTCCAAATGCCTGTCCAGTTCCTCCTTAAATTTATTCAACCTATCAACTTCCACAACGACAGATGGAAGTTTGTTCCAGCAATTAACCACCCGCTGGCTAAAGGCAAATTTCCGCACATCTATTCTACATCTGTCTTTTCTTAATTTGAATTTATGCCCCCTTAGGTTCGTAATCTGAACAAGTGGAAGGATCCCATCAGAATTCAGCGTGCTCAACCCATTCAAAGCCTTATATACCTCAATCAGATCACCGCGCAGGTGCCTAGTCTCCAGCCACTGCAATTTGCATACTGTTCTAGACGTACGCAAACATTTCACATTTAGTGCATTTTTTTAGACTGTGCCATCGTAATAACTGAACAAATGTCTTACAAACTGTGATACATATGTCAGATAATGTATGTTCATTTAATTTTCTTCCTCTTCATTACTGCTAAACACAATCAAATGAGAGTTTTCTCTGTTGCAGAATTTCTTCACCTTTTGTACTTTCTTCTACAGCATCTAAATTTTGTATATCTTCTGTTCTTTTTTAAAAAATCAGTAATCTGGGATTGTTTGCTTTTGCTTGATAGATCATTGTAAATTGTATGATATAGAGCTAAGCATTTTTGAAGCTCTCTTTTGAACTTTGTGTTCCTTTCAATCAAAGGATCTGAATTCAAAAAATAAGATTCTAATTGCTCAGCTAAGTTTATGCATTCCCCTATGTTATGTTTGTTTGTTATTTGTTTTTAGGAGCATTAGCAACTAAGGCCATATTGCTCTGTAGATATGCGATGGTCATTCCCTGACCTTTCTGCATCCTATGTATTTGGTGAGCATGGGCTTGAACCCCAGTCTACTCAAGAAGTGTGTGCTATGCACTGCTGCTGCTGCTGCTGCTGCTCCTGCCCACCTGGCTACAGAGGCGCCCGCATTCCCGCATGCTTTTTAGTGTGAAATTTGGAACTTCAGAATTTTCATCTGTGCTATCATCCTCTGAATTGATTTGGTTTACCTTCGATGCCATTTCCACCAAATCCACTTTGCTAGCCTCTTTTTCTACCAATAATCCTTGAACATCTTCAGTAGCCATATCATCAAACCTTCCCTTCCCTTCCCTTCCAACCAACTTAGCAAGTTTTACTATCACACCAATTCTGTTTTCTGCCTGGTTCCACCATATTTCCTGAATGACTCTGGCCATACATTTTTCCAACATTTACTGTTGATGGTTTTGCTTCTTTGAGCGATAAAGCTATGATTCTGATACAGTCCACAATCGAGAAATGTTTCCATGCCTCTATCACTTCAAAAGATTCGGAATCAAATTTTTCCAAAATCTATTGTAATGATTTTCTAATGTAATTAGCTTTATAGGTAGATATAATGCCTTGATATTATGGCTGAATTAAAGAAGTTGTGTCAGGAACAGTTGTATTGGATGGTCGGAACATTACTTCAACATTTTGGATGACTTAACTTTTTTTGGATGGCTTGGCACATTGTCCAATAATAATAAAATTTTGAAGTCTAGATTTTTCCAATTTAAATAGTTTTACACAGCTGCCACAAACCAATTTAGAAACCATTCTTTAAATAAATCAGCAGTTGCTGATTTATTTAAAGAATTATACCAAAATTACACCTAAGTTCCTTAGGCATAATTTATGGCTGGAATTTAATTTACAACAAAGAAATTATTCCAATATGGTTCTTAAGAACAAAGTTTAGTAATAAATACCTGTAAAAATTTATAAATGATCAAATAAAAACCAAAATAACCTTACAAAAACCTTAAAAGTCACAAACTGCATGCTTTGAAGTCACAATTTTTTATGGTCTCAAACAAGTACAAGTTCAATAGCACAGAACCTAACTAACATTTAGATTTCCCAACAAAATATTTTTTTTTGCATAATGACTAGCGAGTCAACAGTGGGAATTACAAAAAAAAAAAAAAAATGGAAATGTTGAGAAAAATTACATTCAACATAATAGCAGTGTTCCCCCCCCCCCACACAAAAGCTAAAAAATACTGTGTTATGTGAGGTTTGCCACAATTCTCTAACCATGTTAGAGTGAAACTGTGTTATATAAGTACCACATTGTACAAGGATTGGTGCAATTTATCAATCATGTTAGAGCAAAACCGTATTGTAGAAGTACTGTGTTATAGGTGGGGTTGCCTGTATATTGCAATATTGAGCTTACATTGTATGTATTATGTTATTGAGCTTATGGTATATGTATTTCATATCTCCTATTAAGTTTACGTTATATGTGTATTTCGTATCTCCTATTAAGTTTTCGTTATATGTATTATGCTATACCATTATGTTTGTAAGTTCTAAATAATTATAATAGATAATAAATTTATCTAACGCTAACCCACGTGATTTGAACTTTTGAGCTGCCTTGTCTATCTGTTATCTTGCAAAAAGAATTCTTCTGCTCCCATGCTTATCTTTGATAACATTCAGATTTGTAGACAAAATCACATCTATCTTAGGGCTTACCTTGACTTCTAATGTCTCTTGGCATAAGCACATCACAAATATTGCTTCCTCTGCATCTGAAAACTTGGTTTTCTCTTTTGCTCTTGGCATAACTTTTCTTCTAAAAAGCTGCTCACTCTGTACAAATCTCAACTCTGCCCTACCATGGAATATTATTCCCACATCTGGGGTGGTGCCTCATAATCTATCTCAGGCTTCTAGATGCCATTCAAAAGAGGGCAGTTAGGTTAATTATGACAAGTCTCTCCACTCTCTGTCTGATAGAAAATCTGTTTCTGCTGCATGCTTTTTCCTTAGATATTTCCATGGGCACTGTTCTTATTAGTTGGCTTCTGCAATTCCCCCTCTCTTTAAAACCAGTCCGAGCACCTGCCACAATCAATCAGAATCCTTTTATTGTCCAACTTCAAGCTCATAGAACCAACTTTTTGTCTTCTTCATTTATTCCTTTAACTTTGGTCTTCTGGAACAACCACCCTTCACATGTACTTCCTGAAAATTGCAATTTGCAGGAATTCAAGTCTAATATCAACAAGTATTTTATTTAAACATCGCATCCTTCAACTTATGTATGGTACTGAGAACTGTAGGTTCTAATACCTTTCATGTTTGAGGTTTTTATTAAAAAAAAAACTAAATACATGCAAACTACATGACTTTGGATTTTATGGATGAGCTGTAGTACACCAACAAAACTTAACTCACAATGTGCATTGTCACTTTGCTAGATGCACAAACCCATTGTAATTTGTCCCTGGAATACTGGAAAGCTGCTATTCAGTGAAGAATCATAGCACACAGATTTCCAATATCAAAAGACTTTTGAGTGTAGTGGATTCACAGAGAACATTATATACTAGAGTTTTTATCTCAGCTGCGAAGTTTTGCAGAGGTGCTGTTAGTGTTTTGGGTTGTTTCCTGTGGTTTGGACTAGGACCATTGGTCATTTTTTTTTGGAATGACAGATATTATATGGCTCAATGACATTCTGGAAAATTCTTCTGTCTTTACACTGTGGGAGCAGTGGTAGGGGGCAATCTTTTTCAGCACAACAATTCGTTGTGTCACACTGCATGTCCTGTATGGATTTGGCTTGGAGACATGGGCAGTTCATGTAGAAGTTTCATTTGCCTACCCAGAGCCCAACCTTAGTTCCATTTAACATCATTGGGATGAACTGAAATGCCATCTTCAGGCCAGCATATGCACACAATCAGTAGTTTGGCTACTGTGTTGAAGGAGGAATGGGCCAAATATTATCTTCCAAAAATTGGTTCAGAATTTAACAATTAAGAGTGTAGTATGTAATTAAGGCATTGAGCTGATATGTTATTAAATATTGTGCCAGTAAAAGGTTCTTTGAAAGATTCAAGTGTCCATTCACCTTTATGTACTGTTTATGAAGGGTTAAGTAAGTGATTGTCAGTTATATGCACCCATAGAGAATGTTTCAGGAACAGCAAGTTTGCTAGTATCAGTTAATCTTATTCTATGGTATGATTGCATCATGGGATTGCTGTGTGTGTGTGTGTGTGTGTGTGTGTGTGTGTGTGTGTGTGTGTGTGTGTGTGTGTGTGTGTGTGTGTGTGTGTGTGTGTGTGTGTGTGTGTCTCATTGGTTGCACCTATTTGTGATTGACAACATCTCTCAGTCAAACAGAATTTGGGTGCAACCTCAGATGAACTTTTCCAAAGTTTATCTGCTGTACAGGAAAGTGTAAGGCAAGTGTTTATCTAAAAAAGTTCCTCTTTAATGATTGTATAAATTTAAGGTTTACCTTTTTAGTTTTCTGAAGTACTGCTGAGAATAACATTCAATTTAAAATTTACAAAAACATGAATTTTAACACTTTTGAAATATACCACTTTATCCACAAATTAATATTGAACAGGCACCTTATCACCATAAATAGCAGAATGCAAGATCAGTTGAAACTGAGCCACCAGATAACAAGTAGTTGAAATACTATGCCTAGCCCAAAGTTGGGCAGGACATTTTGATGCTGTCATTATCATGGACTGGCTAACTTTGTGTGTATGCAAGGTACAGGGAGAGTTTTAAATAGATTACTTGGCAGCAGGTGATGGATTATAATGTATGCATTTAAAAAAAAAATGAAATTAAGAAAGGCCACTTAACATTAACAGAATTTGGGTGGGGTGCAACCTCATTTGAGAAATCAATTGTTTGGCTTAATTATCCTGTGCCTATTACCCTAATGTTCCCAAAGGTGCTGGGGGGGCTTGGGGTCATAAAGTAAATCAACTCACAGTTAGAAAATATCTCACTCAAGCACAGTGCTTTTTCTTATTAGCAATATCACAAACCTGTAGAGCTGTATATATTGTTGCTTTGCAGGCGTTAAATGACAAAATTCCAATTTAGTATGAAATTATGGCTCAATATTTATTATACCATAGATGTTAAAGTCACAAAAAATTTGCCTACTAGAGTTGGTAATTACACATTAGACCTGAATGACTCTGAAAAGTTAGATATGGTTTATATCAGGAATGAGTTTATGCAGGATTGGCAGGAAGAATGGTCTTCTGCCCGGTTGGGCAGATTGACTTACAAATATATTCCAAATGTTTTTGAGTTTAACAAACTAAACTAGCGAATTTTGCAGATAGGTTTTTTAAGAGGAGGAAAAGAATTGTAAATACTGACTTGGATGTTTAATATTAATACTTGATGGATGTCTGGATTGGCTTTACATATATTCATAACAAAAAAAAAATAAAAAAAAATTCTGCTGAGCCCCTAGTTGTGCCCTAGCAGTTATTTGGTACAGTTAATTAATAAGTTAAATTAATAAGTTAATCAAAGAGCGGACAAAGCTCTTTGAAGCTCTTGGAACAGAGAAGTTTTTCCTGATTTATTTTCTGATTTATTAGCTTAAATTGTCATATTAACTTATTTCTAGAGTAGCTTTATATTCCTAGTTGCGATACTTAGTTTAACGTTTAACTTAGACAGAGATTTTGTAGGTATTACTTAGTATCGGTAACGGTATCAAATCCACGTGTTAAGTACCGTTCGTGAATTCCCGCCATTTTTACACGATAGCATAACCTTAGTGTAGTATAGTGCATAATATAATATTGTCAATTAATCAGTAAATCTATTAACCTTGATAAACTTTATTGTCAATTAAATTGTACTTTTAACTCTATATATATATACTGTATATAACGACTTAATCGTAACAAATAATTAATACATATAACTGTTTTGGGATATAACTTAAGGATTTAATTTTGTTTTGAAATTTTATTGAATTAAATCGGAATCATGACTCAGACCAGAGCAGCAAAGCAAAAGGCTCAAGCTAATGGGAGTGCTGTGGTTCTGGGGAGAACTGAGGGGGCCAGTTGCCCTCTGAATCACAGTCTTTTAAAATGCACTGTTTGCTTGATGTTTGCGGAGCAGTCGGGTACAGGACATGATACTGCCAAAGGGGATTTTTGTGTGTGCACGATGTAAGGAGTGCAAGGAAATCAGGCGACAACTCAGCGTTGTTATGGGCCTTTATGAGAGCTTGAAGGACAGGGTGGATGCCCTCGAAGGAAATAAATTCAGGGCCCATCAAGCTCTCAGCCACCCACATCAACTCCAGAGCTTGCACTTGGTCATCAGGCAACACAGAGGCAGCCCCCTAGGCAGAATGTGCTGGTCCCACAGGAACTAGTAGTTGTTGGTGACTCTATTGTCAGGGAAGCGGGGAACATGCTTTGCAAAAAGGATAGGTGGAATAGGATCAGGGTATGTCTGCCAGGGGCAAAGGTTGATGACGTTGTAGAGCAGATATCATCTTTTAAGGGCACAAAAGGTGATATAGTTGTACACGTTGGCACTAATGATATTAAGAGTAGGAGACCGGCGGAATTACTTAGCAAGTACAGGTCACTGTTGAAAAAAAGCCGTGAATTAGGGTTGAATTTGAAAGTGTCTGCAATTCTGCCCAGACACGATAGGAGGGAGTATATGATGAGCGCCTTGTCGATCAATTCGGCCCTGGAGGGATTGTGCAAGGCTCAAGGGGTGAAATTTTTTTCAGCCTAGACTGTACTTGTTAACAGGAGAGATTGCCTCTACAGGGATGGGATACACTTAAATAGAAAGGGTGCAAGAATTTTTGCTGATGCTGTCGAGGCAGAGTTAGTTGGGTCGGAAAACTGCTAGTTGGGGGGGATACAAGGACTAATAGATTAACAGTAGCCACTGGCAGAGGTGGAAGTGATTCTTGCACTGCTTCTATTGAAATGAGCAGAAGTCTGAAAAACAAGATGCAGGATATTTCAGAGACTGCTGGGAGTCATTGCGATACAAGTAAACACATGGGTTGTGTTAGGGTAGCCAAGAATAGAAACAGGTGCATGTATACCTGCGTGTACACCAATGCTAGGAGTTTGGTAAATAAATTTGATGAATTTGAGGTATTGCTCAAAACATCAAAGGCAGATATTGTTGGGATATCAGAGACGTGGTGTCACACAGATATAAGGAATGCGGAACTGGAATTTGGGGAATACAATGTGCATAGAAAGGATAGACAGGACAGGAGGGAAGGAGGGATTATGCTATTAGTTAAGAAACACATAAAGTCCAAGGAAGTGAAGCCAGTCGACATCGATGGACAGGGCAGTGTCGAGTCAGTTTGGTGTGACATAAGCATAGGGAAATCAAAATTGAGAGTAGGAGTGTGCTATAGGCCTAATGACTCTGATGAGTATAATAAGATATTGTACAGGGAAATAGAGTGGGCCAGTAAATCAGAGAGTCTTATAATGGGGGATTTTAATTTCCCAGATATTGACTGGAATTTGTCGGTTGGTCACTCGCACACTAGCAAGGCTTTTGTGGATTTATTGGATGATTGTTTTCTACATCATCATGTTCGTGAGGCAACAAGAGGGAGCAGTACTCTTGATCTGATTATCAGTAGTGATTCTTCATGCATTAAGAATCTGCAGATAAATGAACCACTAGGTGGCAGTGATCACAGTGTGTTGAAGTGGGATTTACTCAAGGAGGTAACTACCATCAGAGGTAAAGGGAAGGGTTTTTGTTTTCGTAAAGGCAACTATGATGGTCTGAGACAGTATTTAAATTCTATACAGTGGGACCAACTGATGATGTTACCAACAGCAAACTCAAAATGGGAAGCATTCAAGGAACTAATCTTGGAGGCTACCAGGCTTTACATACCAACTAAGAAATATTGTTCAAGGTTTAGGCCTAAATGGTTGTCAGATGAACTAATGAGACATGTGGCAGAGAAGAAAAATGCATGGGATACATACAAATTAATGGGTGACATGGAAGCCTATGATAGATATAAGTTGGTCTGTAACCAAGTCACAAAGGAGATTAGGCAGGCAAAGGCAGACTACGAAAAATCCTTGGCAAAGGATGCAAAGAAAAACAGAAAAGAGTTCTTTACCTATTTAAACTCAAGAAGGAAAGGGATGAATCAGATTGGTCCACTGGATATTGATGGTTCAACAGTTTAGGATCCTGCTCAGGTGGCTAACAATCTAAATGAGTATTTTGCATCTACATTCACGCATGAGGAGTTATTCAGGAAGGAGAATGATGTAGGTAAAGTAAACATTGGCAGTGAGCTGGATGATTTTGTAATAACTGAGAGGAAAGTGGAGGAGAGATTGTTGAGGATAAACATAAAAAAGGCACCTGGGGTGGATGGGATCTATCCAGTTATATTAAAGGAGGCAGCAAAGGAGGTAAGCAAACCCCTAGCCATAATTATGAGAGCTTCTTTGGACTCAGGGGAGGTACCCATAGACTGGAGATATGCAAATGTAACCCCAATTCACAAAGGAGGATAAAAGGCTGACACAAGTAATTATAGACCTGTGAGCTTAACTTCTGTTCCAGGTAAATTAATGGAGGCACTGGTTAAAGAAGCACTGCAGGATCATCTAGACAAGAATTCAGTTATAGCTCAGATGCAGCATGGTTTTGTTAAGGGCAGGTCTTGCCTGACCAATTTGATTGGATACAATGATGTAGTCACAAAAGAACTGGATGCAGGGAATAACTTTGATATTATATATTTGGATCTTAGAAAGGCTTTTGATACTGTTGCACATGGAAGACTGCTGCACAAATTGGAGCAGTGTGGCATTGGAGGCAAATTGCTGTTATGGATAAGGGGATGGTTGAGTGGCAGAAGACAGAGAGTGGTAATCAATGGACACTGCTCAATGTGGACTAATGTTATTAGTGGAGTTCCTCAGGGTTCAGTGTTGGGTCCGTTGTTGTTTTCGGTGTTTATGAATGATATTGATGATGGGATATCAAGTTTAATGTCCAAGTTTGCAGATGATACAAAGGTTGGCAGGGTTGTTAAGGACACCACTGACGCTATGCTCTGCAAAAGGATCTGGAAAGGTTGAACAGATGGGCTGAGAGGTGGCAAATGAAGTTTAACATTGACAAATGTAAAGTACTACATATGGGAAACAGTAACCCAAGAGCAACGTATCAACTCTGCGGTACTACACTGACAGTGGTGGAGAATGAAAAGGACCTGGGGGTAATTGTGTAGGCAGATATGAAGTTCTCTGAGCAGTGCAGACGAGCTGCAAGAGTAGCTCATGGTGTCTTGTCAATGATATACAGGAATTTTTCTAGCAGGGATAAGGAGGTGATTATTCCCTTGTATAAGGCAATGGTTAGGCCACATCTTGAGTACTGTATACAGGTCTGGAGGCCTCATTTCAAGAAGGATGTAGAGCTGCTGGAACAGGTTCAGAGAAGTGCAACAAGATTAGTGAATGGAACAAAGGGTTGCTCTTACGAAGAAAGGCTAAAGTTTTGCAAATTACAGAGTCTGGAGACTAGGCACTGGCGAGGTGATCTGATAGAGGTGTATAAGGCTTTGAATGGTTTGAGCATGCTCAATGCCAATGGGATACTTCATCTTGCTCAGAATAATCAGCTCAGAGGGCATAAATTCAAATTGAGGAAGGACGGATGTCGGATAGATGTGTGGAAATTTGCCTTTGGCCAGCGGGTGGTTGGTTGGTGGAACCGACTTCCATCACTTGTTGAAGTTGATAGTCTAAACAAATTTAAGGCTCAACTGGACAGGTATTTCGAGCGAACGGAGGGGGGAAATGGGAGTGGTGTGTTTTTTTTTTTTTTTTTGGCTGATGCTGAATAAGCTTGCTTTCTTGCATCATATGCCTCTACTAATGCTAATTTGAGAATTGTTGCTGAGTTGTAGAATGTATCCTGAATGCCAGTTCTAACAATTGTTGGATAAATATATGTATGCTGTATACATTACGAATAGAATTTGACCTATTTTGTTTCAACTACCAATGAAATAAAGACAATCAGGGTAGTCCTGATTGTCTTTATTTCATTGGTGGTTGAAACAAAATATTTGTGATGGAAAGTCTGATGAGATAAGAGATCATTGTCTTTAGAGCTACAAAGTTTGTTGCTCTACCTATCACTATTTATACACTATTTGTATCAGTTTGATACAAATAGTGTATATATTTGTTAATTGACAATGATTATTAGAATATTTTGATAGAAACCTGGTTAATTGAGTCATTAGACTAATATGTTTTTAGTTATTACCTCTGTAATAACTATTGGACTGACTGATAGTGCTTGTTAATAATATAAATTACTGAAGGGGTTGTGATGCTTGTCAATACTTATAGAATTGGCTGTTGGTGATTAATCATAATATAGGTGATGTTGTTTGGAAAAATACTGGATATGGTAATTGATACTAAAGCTGAAATTATATATGCTTGGTTTAAATCTTGGTATAGAGGTAACTGATTGTTGATGATATAAAAAGGTACTGATGTTATGTTAGTGTTTATTTTCTGACTCAGTCCTTTAAGATAGCTGGTAACTCTTTTAGAAGTTCAGTATCTTATAGTATTACTTGATGAATGACACAGTTGTATTAGATTTAATTGTGAATATTGAAATATGGTTAACTCTGGGTTCATTCTATACATAAATTGTGTATATTCCAGTCTTTTATCTTTTATTTAGAGTCGATTTATGAAAGTTAATGCAAGAATAAGCTTATTAATCTCTCTCTCTCTCTCTCTCTCTCTCTCTCTCTCTCTCTCTCTCTCTCTCTCTCTCTCTCTCTCTCTCTCTCCCTCTCCCTCTCCCCAATGTGTGCACTGGATAAGGAGATTGAATTTATTTAAATAATTCTGTAATGTAGTGTATTTTGTGTAGGGTATTTATTAATTGTTTTGTTGTCTGGTTGACAGCTGGTTTAGTGTTTCAAATATCCCACTTGGGATTTAGTAATATTTTGTGTTGTCCTGATGGCAGCTATACTTTTCACTTTATTTTTCAATATCCATAAGTGCTGGATACATAAATTTCTTATTATAATGTTTATGGATAGTCTACTAGCTGTCTTATTATTCTCTTCTATTCTCATTATTACTAGTTATTTTTCATTATCTCATTATGAAATCAAAATCTCATTATTTTCTATGCTTTTGATCCTCTCCTACTTTCCTTTCCTTATTTCTCCCACTATTATCCCATTTATTTTCATAATTTACCTTGGGGTTTCCAGGTAATCCCTGCTAGCCCCAGTACGAGACTTTTAGTTTGGGATTCCTGGTGTGCCTCCACGTGGCTTGGGATGGGAGTCAGGGGGCTGGGACCAGGTGTCCCCTGGCTGTGAAGACCCCAGGTGTCAGCACTCAACATTCAACAGAACAACACATACACTACACACCCACATTGTCACACTTTCTGGCTTTGACTCATGCCTTACAGATGCAACTGCAGCACATAGGGGAAACTCTGGAGACCGCCAAAAAATACAAATTATACTTGAATTCCCAAAGATAAATTTGTGTGATATGCTTATTCCAATGTTCCAGGATAATTAGAGGCTACCAAGTTTACATGTTATTCTAACTTTTATTCAGAAGTGTATCTGGAACTGACGTGAAGAATTATGTGCTGTGTATGAGATGCTATATACCAAGTTAGGCTTTGATATACATTAATTTGGATGGGGAAAAATTGAAAATTGCTTGGAGCTTACAAGTTGGGTTTGTAACAATTTTATATTTAATATTTTTCATACCACTAATCAGTGTAGGACTACAAATAAAACACTTTGCATGCAACTTGTTTCATTGGTTCAGAAAATTTATTTGCAGTTTAGGATAATTTTGACTTAAGAACATTTTTAGGAATGAGAGTTCATTATCTAAATATAATAACTCAACTCCTAGTGGAGTTGAGTTTTGTTTGTAGAATGATGGACAGACATAGTGAAGACAGTAGGCACTTCATGCATATATCTAATGAACCTAACAAGCAACTGTTACAATAAATATTACTTAGAAGAGTTGAACTATTTATTTATTATTTTTTTATTCCAGATCAAGAGGGATTTACTTTTTGTTATTTATTTTATTTTTTATTTTTATGTTTATTGACAGGACTACCTTGAGTTTTGCTTCATTGAATCTGTTGCATTTTATTATTTAGTACTATTATTGACTAACATATTTAGTATGTCTGCTAATGTATATTTCATTTATTTCAATGTTATTTATGTTATTTGCAATTAATTTTTTTTTTCTTCTTCTAGATTCAAAATGATGATAGGATTAACTGGAATACACTTGGAGAAACACTAAAATCATTTATCATAGCCATTGATTATGCTATTAAAGCACGTCCGGTAATAGACCCTTTCATAACAATGTTAAATGAAAGTGTATGGAAGAAAACTTTTGAAAAAACCTTGGTAATATCAAAGAAACCTTCTATTGTGATATATATTTCTTTAAACAAAGGATTGTATAGGTTTTGCAATGAAAGCTGTGCTGCTAAAATTTCACATTTTTTGCCCCATGCAAATATAAAAGAATTACAAGGTCTTTTATGTGATATGAGTGAAGAGAAATTTGGAAAATTTGCTGAAGAGCTAATGTTGAAGATGATACGTACTATGTTTTCAAATGACAAATCGCAGTTACTTTGGAAAGATTTATATAATATAGTTATAAGTGTAACTCAGATAAAGAAAATAATGAATGCCACTCTAAGTTATGAAATATTTTCAGCATTAGAGATGACAGAGAAAAGTTTACTATCTCTTGTAAAATATGATTATTCTAAAGAAGAATGGAAAAATAATCAGATATCAGACAGGTAAGATGATTTACAATATTAAACAACTTTAGAATTTCTTCTTCATAAGTGCTAAAATACATTATATAAAATCATTGTGGCTAAATATTTAATATGTGATATTTCAGTATTTGAAAGAAGCTTTGATAGTTGGGGACAACATTTGCGGCTAATTCTTTATTATTCTGCCTGGATAGATAAAATTTAATATTCTAAAAGTAAAATTTAGGATAGTCTTTACAACATGGTACTCCTTCTGATTGATTGTTGTGTGTGTGTGGCGGTGATTTACATGCCTAGCCTATCATACTCATTGCTTTCTGCACAGTGATTGGTAATATATGGTACCCATTTTAGTTAGTGTGTTTATTCCCCTCTTGCGACTGTTTTAAAATTTAAAAATGAGTTCCTGATTTTAAAACAGTGTTGGGGGCAGGGACGAATTCACACTAACGCTAAGTAATTAGAAACTGGTGGGAAGAGCTAGGCCTGTTGATCACTGCCGCTGACAACAATTGATTGGAAAGGGTACCAGCTCTTGTAAAGACTAACCAATAATTAAGTGTGTGTGTGTGTGTGTGTGTGTGTGTGTGTGTGTGTGTGTGTGTGTGTGTGTGTGTGTGTGTGTGTGTGTGTGTGTGTGTGTGTGTGTGTGTGTGTGATCATTTTAAATGAGAATGCATTAAAATGTGAATAATTTTGAGTAAAACAGTGCCAGAGACATGAAATTTACAAGTAACATTCTCTATTCTGTGTAAAACTATGAATGCACATGCACAATGCAAGCAGTGAATGAACATAGCATTCAGCATAGAGGTGTGTTAATGGTGGAATATTACCTCAGAACAGTACTTTAAAAACTACTTAAAATTATTTTTGCAAGCAATTTCAATGATCACAGATATGATAAGAAAACTTTTTAGGGTGTTCAGGGAGACTGGGAACGTGAATGTTGCGAGTTGTGTGCATACATTGACTCGGAACATTTAGAACAGGTTAGGGAAAACTGGGAATAGGTTTACCTTAGTTATTATAGAGGTTTGCACAATAAAAGAGAACATTGTATGAGTGTTGTAATGCAGCACTGTGTTTAAGTTCCATAAACACAAAAATAGCCCTTCAGTACCATAGCCAATTAGCCAGGCAATTAAAAAACTTATTTTCAGCCACTTACTTCACTTTAATATTCTCATCTTAAAATAAAATCGGCATATACATCAAATAAGTATCAAAAACACATATAAATAAAATTTTTCCAACAACAACAATATAGTATACCTGATTCAATGTCAATGGATGCAATGCATGGTATATTGGCAGCACTACTCTAAAATGTGGCAGATCAAGTATATCTAATCCTAGAGCTTACTATCATCAAACAGTTTATGCACAGCTTAGTCAACACATTTGGACCGTTCATCAAAAACCGAGGAATTGATTCAGCAACAGCTATAAATTAACCACTTTTGAAGCACTTGCAATAGAATGGTTTAAAGAAAACATGGAATATTTAATTGTAAAATACCAAACTCCACACAAACCTTTTACTAATATGGAATTTATGCAATGTAAAATATTTGACACATGTAATGGAGTTGCATCATGGGAATTATATATATATAAAATTCCCTTTCTCCCCTATCATATGACATCGAAAGTCCGTTGACGACATCGAAAGTCCGTTGTTTGAGCTCTTGGTTTAGCAGTTATATTTTATATGGAAATAGCATTAGCATTAGTAGAGGCATATGATGCAAGAAAGCAAGCTTATATAGTATCAGCAAAAAAAAAAACAAACTCTTCCCATTTCACCCATCCATTAACTCCAAATGTTTGTCTGGTTCTGCCTTGAATTTATTTAAGCTGTCAATTTCTACAACGACAGATGGAAGTTTGTTCCAGCAGTCAACCACACGCTGGCTAATGGCAGATTTCCGACATCTATTCTACAACCGTCTTTCCTCAATTTGAATTTATGCCCCCTCAGGCAGCTAATCTGGGCAAGAGGAAGAATCCCATCAGCATTGAGCTTTCTCAAAGGCCTTATACACCTCAATCAGATCACCTCACAGGTGCCTAGTCTACAGACACTGCAATTTGCAGAAGTTAAGCCTCCGTTGTTCCATTCACCAATCTCGTTATCCTTCTCTGTACTCGTTCCAGCAGCTGTACATCCTTCTTAAAATGAGGCCTCCAGACATGTATACAGTACTCAAGGTGTGGCCTGACCATTGCCATATACAAGGGGATAATCACCTCCTTATCCCTGCTAAAAAAATTCCTATATATATCCCATTTTGAAACAACATATGATGAGCATTGAGAAAAGTATACTTTCCTCTAAGAAATATTTTAGAAATTTTTAATCACTTTCTTTCCACACAACTTATTATTTAACATATAAACAGTTTGATAGGTAAATTCTGAAATTGAGGTAATTTTACCATTCCTTTTAATGTCTGTTAGTTGGTGTTAAAAATCTGAAATTTTTTCTACCTTCCTAAATATAGACAAATTGAGAATGAGAATCTGTCCTGCTCCCTTTGCAACTATAGTGGCAAGGCACCGATGACACTACGAAATGTCAGATTTCACAATGCAGCATTTGTTTGCAGTTGAAAGTTATTTCCTTTTCCCCTTGATTGCTCTTGTTACTACAGAGATCACTATTGGCAAAAACTTATGTTGAATGATTAGAGGTCCATGCATAGTCATTCTGTTGAATAACTATGCAAGAATCTGCTGTGTGTTCTGATCATGTTGCCCAATGAAGAAAGGAATTACTTTGCACTTCATCCTCATTTAAAGAAATTCTTAACAAGTTTTCCACATAAAGGCAGCAGAGTATCATTGTAATTTCTGCAGAAATAATTCATGACCAGATTGCTTAATCCTGGCAAGGATGAAGCAGTCTTGTTAAGCTTACATGCAACCTCTCCTGAGTACTTCTGATGTTCCAAGACCCATCTTAGAATCCTCTGATTCTTATCCTTCATTCTCATCATGAATGACAAGAGTTTATGAGAAGATTTTATTAAACCCTTTTGGTCATACGAGAGATGTCATAAAGGAAAGTATTGCTATGTTTCTCTTTCAATGATGGAATAAGTTATTTCTGTCATGCTTGGCCTCCTTCTTAGGAATGGACTGGTTTTAGTTTATTATGTCTAAATTGCTCTACTGCTATTCCTACTGCTTTCTTGGATGCATCTATTGACATAAACCCTTACCCCCAATATGGGGTGAGCCTGTCCAGGTGTGTTTAGGCAAGCTTTTAAATTTGTACCCCCCCCCCTCCCAATGAAATTTAATAATTTTCTACCAAGAGAAGAATGGGCTCTCTGAAGTCTTCACAGTCAGGTATAAATTTTTAATAATATTACCATTCCCAAAAATTGTCAGAATTCTCTAACATTTCTTTCTATAACCTGCCCTCAGTGTGATATCTTATCAGAGAACAGTTCATAATTCAAGCATTTCAATAGTAAATACAGGTAAGATAAATCCTGAATCGCCTCCTGACAAACTTTGTGCTGTTTATAAGACAATGAGTAAATCAAAACATCGTCTAGATAGACCAGTATCTCTGCCGCGGCACCTCAGTAGCCAAGTGGGAAGGAGCAGCAGTGCGTAGCACACACTTCTTGATTAGACCGGGGTTCGAGCCCATCACCACCAAATACGGCAGATGCGGAAAGGTCAGGGAATGACCACCGCATATCCCGGAGCAATATGGCCTTAGTTGCTAATGTTCCTAAAAACCAAATAACAAACATCTCTGCCGCTACTTATTCTATCGGTGTCTGGCCCAAAATCCCAATGGCCAGAATCCCGACAGTATCTACTATATTGTAAAAATATATGAATATAATTCTATATATTTATTAGTTTTTGAGTAAGTAAAAATTTACCTTATTAGATTAATTTTGTATAGAAAGAGCATAAAAAATAAAAATTTTAACGACAAATACCTCTTTCAATTTTTCAAGTTGAATTTTGGTATCTTGTTAGGGCATTTGAGCAGTAATTATAGCATTGAAATGCTAAAGATAAAAATACTTGAAATAAGAATACTTTCAGAATATGAAAATTTAGAGTAATGTATTTTGGCAGCTGTGTAATATTTGTCATAAATATCAT
The DNA here is from genome assembly GCF_048544385.1 of Mastigoproctus giganteus. Lineage (NCBI taxonomy): Eukaryota > Metazoa > Arthropoda > Arachnida > Uropygi > Thelyphonidae > Mastigoproctus > Mastigoproctus giganteus. The sequence continues at coordinate 71,320,323 of NC_143581.1, forward strand.
TAGCATAACTAAAACTGTAATTATACAGGTATTTTTTTATTTGTTATTAGCTGTACTTTCACGAATTTCTTTGACAAGTACACTAGGCATGACCATGGGCGCCGGCAGGATATTTTGAAAGGGGTAACAGGAAAAAATATCCCATTTTTTTCTTATTATTATAATACTTAAGATTATTTAAGTATTACTATTAAGATTGTTGAAGTATATTAAGATTATTATAATATTTAAATATTTGATTGTATGGACATTTGTATGATTTTTGAACATTTGTATTATTTTGAACATTTGTATTCATTTGAACATTAGTATGATTTTTTGCACATTTTAATCTGTGATTTTGATGCCATAAATGCCATAAAATATTAACTATTAACATTATCATATACTCTCTGCATTTTGCATAACTGCAATGTGCATACATGTTCCATGTGTTAAAATAAAATTTTTATTTTTAGTGGCCGTTTTGATTACATGAAAAACATTTTTTATTGCAAAAACAGTTTGTGAGATATAGACTAACTTGGTTTTTTAAAATACAATCAGTATGTTGGGATTTTGGCTGTAGGGAATCTTGCTGTCGGGATTTTGTGCAGCACCCATTCTATCTATCACATGATTGATTAAAGCCAGGAAACTGTATATAATTGCTCCTGTGGTAATTTTCAAAGGTTGTGTTTCTATGATATTATAGAGAAGGCAGAATTATTAAAGGAAAAGCTTATGCAGAATTATTAAAATGAAAATTTATTGGAATAGCAATCTTGCTTGATAGCCTTAAGTCAGAAAATCTGAGATCCTATTTTGTTTTTCTATCAGAATAAAGGCAGCTGTTCCAATTTGAGGTAGATGGTTCTCTAATTTCAGCCTCCTGATACTCACTCTATAATGGCTGGAGTTTTATCTTTACAAAGCAACAGTATTTTATATTACTTTACAAATATGAGCTTTTCACAATTTATTATAACACTGCTTGTATCAATCTTATTATCTACAGTTATCTAAGATGCTGCCATTATTTTTGATCATAAGAGAAAGTTTGCATTCTCCCATAGGTGTGTGATCATTGATTCTAATTGGCCTTTTCTTGAAGTCCTGTACACCCTGGATTTCAGCTAAGAATCTCTGTCTTAACACAAATTCAGGCTTCTTGCCAAAGTCTGTTCCTCTCTGTCCAATGAGGACAGATTGCCTCTAATAAAGTCAATGAATTTATCAGAGTAAATAGGAACTTCACCAAATATTGGGTGCTGACCTAATCCAGCAAGACTACTCATATTACTTCTCTTCCTGGTAATGGGGTAATCTCACTTTGAGCTCTCTGATTAACCCTCAACAAATTAAATTTTAATGATTAAAGTTCTATTTATCAATGACACCTGTATTCCTGTATTAGACAAAGCATTTATGACCCTGTCCTATATGATGTCTAATTATATTTGGGGAGCTATTCTCTTCCTGTTTCTTTTCCATGGAGAAAATTGTCATTATCAATATATTTACTGAGTGAACATACAGTTTACAAAGTGTGCCATTTGTTAATATCAATGGCTCTGCAACTATATTGATTTTATATGAGCTACTAATTTTTGTAGAGGGTAACTGTAGATTCATATTGGGCATCTATGGTTGTCTTGGGTGCCTAAAATAGTTTTCTGACCTCCTACTTTGAGGACAGTAACTGAAAAAACTGCCTTTTTCTATTACATCTAAAACAAACTGCTTTAGTTTGAGAAATAATGCTCACATTTAGTTCTTTACTTGATTAAAAATTATTTTTTTCATCAAGTAAAGGATTAAGTCAATGAAAATTTTTAAGTTAGTTTTTAGGTCAATAAAATGGCTAAATTATATTTAGATGTTTTATTGACTTAATTGTTATGTTAAATTATTTTAAATAAGTAGTTTATAGACCTAGTCAAGCTCCTTGGTTTATTTTGAATTTACATAGTGCAGTTTTGAAAGTTAATTAATACTTAGTGTCGGTAGATTTACTGTTCATAAATTGCCGCCATGGTTATATGATACAACGTATATCCTGAACTAGATAGTGTAAGGTTTAAGGTAAAACTAGATGGCGAAACACGTAGCACGGTATTAGAAATTTGTGTTAAGGTAGCTAAGAATAGGAACCAGGTGCATGTATATTTGCGTGTACACCAATGCTAGGAATTTGGTAAATAAAATTGATGAATTTGAGGTGTTGGTCAAAACATCAAAAGCAAATATTGTTGGGATATCAGAGGCATGGTGTCACACAGATATAAAGAATGCAGTACAATGTGTACAGAAAGGATAGACAGGATAGGAAGGGAGGAGGGGTTATGCTATTAGTTAAAAAAACACATAAAATCCAAGGAAGTACAGCCAGTTGCCATGGCTGGACAGTGCAGTGTTGAGTAGTTAGGTGTGACATACACACTGGGAAATCAAAATTGAGAGTAGGAGTGTGTTATAGGCCTAATGACTCTGATGAGTATAATAAACAACTGAACAGGGAAATAGAGTGGACCAGTAAATCATACTCTTTTAAAAAGGTGGGATTTTAATTTCCCAGATATTGACTGGAATATGTAAGTTGGTCAGTCACACACTAGCAAGGCTTTTGTGATTTATTGGATGATGTCTTTTACAGCAGCATGTTTGGGAGGCAACTAGAGGGAGTAATACTCTTGATCTGATTATCAGTAGTGATTTTTCATGCATTAAGAATCTGCAGATAAAGGAACCACTAGGTGGCAGTGATCACAGTGTGCTGAAGTGGGATTTACTCAAAGAGGTAACTACTATCAGGAGTAAAGGGAAGGGTTTTTGCTTTCGTAAAGGCGACTACGGAGGTCTGAGACAGTATTTAAATTCTATACAGTGGGACCAACTGATGATGTTACCAACAGCAAATTCAAAATGAGAAGTATTCAAAGAATTAATCTTGGAAGCTACTAGGTTTTACATACCAACTAAGAAATACTGTTCAAGGTTTAGGCCTAAATGGATGTCAGATGAACTAATGAGACATGTGGCAGAGAAAAAAAATGCATGGGATACATATAAATTAATGGGCGACATGGAAGCCTCTTATAGATATAAGTTGGTCTGTAACCAAATCACAAAGGAGATTAGGCAAGCAAAGGCAGATTATGAGAAATCTTTGGCAAAGGATGCAAAGAAAAACAGCAAAGAATTCTTTAACTATGTAAACTCTAGAAAGAAAGGGATGAATCAGATTGGTCTACTGGATATTGATGGTTCAACTGTTGATGATCCTGCTCAGGTGGCTAACAAACTAAATGAGTATTTTGCATCTACATTCACACATGAGGAGTTATTCAGGGAGGGGAATGCCAGAAGTGAATTAAACTCTGGCAGTCAGCTAGATGATTTTGTAATAACTGGGAGAAAAGTGGAGGAGAAATTGTTGAAGATAAATATAAAAAAGGCACCTGGGGTGGTCGGGATCTATCCAGTTATTTTAAAGGAGGCAGCAAAGGAAGTAAGCAAACCCTTCGCCATAATTATGAGAGCAGAGCTTCCTTGGACTCCAGGGAGGTCCCCATGGACTGCAGGTGTGCAAATGTATCATCAATTCACAAAGCTGGTCAAAAGGTGACACAGGTAACTATAGACCTGTTAGTTTAACTTCTCTTCCAGGGAAATTAATGGAGGCACTGGTTAAAGAAGCACTGCAGGAAAATCTAGACAAAGTGCGGACGAAGCTACTTGAAGCTCTTGGAACAGAGAAGTTTTTCCTGATTTATTAGCTTAAATTGTCATATTAACTTATTTTATAGAGTAGCTTTATATTCCTAGTTACGATACTTAGTTTAAAGTTTAATTTAGACAGAGATTTTGTAGGTATTACTTAGTATCGGTAACGGTATCAAATCCACGTGTTACAAATTGAACGAGAGGTCTTTTTTTTTAACCAAATTTAGTCGATTTATTAACCAATTGTTATATCAAATTATCTTCTATAAGTAGATTATAGACCTAGTCAGGATCCTTATTTTATTCTAAATTGAGATAGCGAGATTTGGAAGCTAATCAATACTTACTAGTCCGTAGAAGTACTGTTCGAGAATTCCCATAAAAAAATTCCCATTTTTACACGATAGCATAAGCTTAGTGTAGTATAGTGCATAATATAATATTGTCAATTAATCAGTAAATCTATTAATCTTGATAAACTTTATTGTAAATTAAATTGTATTTTTAACTCTATATATATATATAACGACTTAATCTTAACAAATAATTAATACATAACTACAGTGGTACACGTGATACGGAAGCTGTATAAAGGGAACTCATAGAAAACACTAGATACCGAAAAAAAGAAATATAACATAACCGTTTTGGGATATAACTTAAGGATTTAATTTTTGTTTTGAAATTTTATTGAATTAAATCGGAATCATGACTCTGACCTGAGCAGCAAAGCAAAAGGCTCAAGCTAATGGGAGTGCTGTGGTTCAGGGGAGAACTGAGGGGGGCAGTTGCCCTCTGAATCACAGTCTTTTAAAATGCACTGTTTGCTTGATGTTTGCGGAGCAGTCGGGTACGGGACATGATACTGCCAAGGGGGATGTCTTTGTGTGTGCACGATGTAAGGAGTGCAAGGAAATCAGGCGACAACTCAGCGTTGTTATAGGCCTCTATGAGAGCTTGAAGGACAGGGTGGATGCCCTCGAAGGAAATAAATTGAGGGGCCCATCAAGGTCTCAGCTGCCCACATCAACGCCAGAGCTTGCACTTGGTCATCAGGCAACACAGAGGCAGCCCCCTAGGCAGAATGCGCTGGTCCCACAGGAACTAGTAGTTGTTGGTGACTCTATTGTCAGGGAAACGGGGAACACGCTTTGTAAAAAGGATAGATGGAATAGGACCAGGGTATGTCTGCCAGGGGCAAAGGTTGATGACGTTGTAGAGCAGATATCATCTTTTAAGGGCACAAAAGGTGATATAGTTGTACACGTTGGCACTAATGATATTAAGAGTAGGAGACTGGCGGAATTACTTAGCAAGTACAGGTCACTGTTGAAAAAAAGCCGTGATTTAGGGTTGAATTTGAAAGTGTCTGCAATTCTGCCCAGACACGATAGGAGGGAGTATATGATGAGAGCTTTGTCGATCAATTCGGCCCTGGAGGGATTGTGCAAGGCTCAAGGGGTAGACTTTTTTTCAGCCTGGACTGTACTTGTTAACAGGAGAGATTGCTTCTACAGGGATGTTATACACTTAAATAGAAAGGGTGCAAGAATTTTTGCTGATGCTGTCAGGGCAGTGTTAGGTGGGTCGGAAAACTGCTAGTTGGGGGGGATACAAGGACTATTAGATTAACAGTAGCCACTGGCAGAGGTGGAAGTGATTCTTGCACTGCTTCTATTGAAATGAGCAGAAGCCTGAAAAACAAGATGCAGGATATTTCAGAGACTGCTGGGAGTCATTACGGTACAAGTAAACACATGGGTTGTGTTAGGGTAGCTAAGAATAGAAACAGGTGCATGTATAGCTGCGTGTATACCAATGCTAGGAGTTTGGTAAATAAATTTGATGAATTTGAGGTATTGCTCAAAACATCAAAGGCAGATATTGTTGGGATACCAGAGACGTGGTGTCACACAGATATAAGTAATGCGGAACTGGAATTTGGGGAATACAATGTGCATAGAAAGGATAGACAGGACAGGAGGGGAGGAGGGGTTATGCTATTAGTTAAGAAACACATAAAGTCCAAGGAAGTGAAGCCAGTCGACATCGATGGACAGGGCAGTGTCGAGTCAGTTTGGTGTGACATAAGCATAGGGAAATCAAAATTGAGAGTAGGAGTGTGCTATAGGCCTAATGACTCTGATGAGTATAATAAGATATTGTACAGGGAAATAGTGGGCCAGTAAATCAGAGAGTCTTATAATGGGGGATTTTAATTTCCCAGATATTGACTGGAATTTGTGGGTTGGTCACTCGCACACTAGCAAGGCTTTTGTGGATTTATTGGATGATTGTTTTCTACATCAGCATGTTCGTGAGGCAACAAGAGGGAGCAATACTCTTGATCTGATTATCAGTAGTGATTCTTCATGCATTAAGAATCTGCAGATTAATGAACCACTAGGTGGCAGTGATCACAGTGTGTTGAAGTGGGATTTACTCAAGGAGGTAACTACCATCAGAGGTAAAGGGAAGGGTTTTTGTTTCGTAAAGGCGACTAGATGGTCTGAGACAGTATTTAAATTCTATACAGTGGGACCAACTGATGATGTTACCAACAGCAAACTCAAAATGGGAAGCATTCCAGGAACTAATCTTGGAGGCTACCAGGCTTTACATACCAACTAAGAAATATTGTTCAAGGTTTAGGCCTAAATGGTTGTCAGATGAACAAATGAGACATGTGGCAGAGAAGAAAAATGCATGGGATACATACAAATTAATGGGTGACATGGAAGCCTATGATAGATATAAGTTGGTCTGTAACCAAGTCACAAAGGAGATTAGGCAGGCAAAGGCAGACTACGAAAAATCCTTGGCGAAGGATGCAAAGAAAAACAGAAAAGAGTTCTTTACATATTTAAACTCAAGAAGGAAAGGGATGAATCAGATTGGTCCACTGGATATTGATGGTTCAACAGTTGAGGATCCTGCTCAGGTGGCTATCAATCTAAACGAGTATTTTGCATCTACATTCACGCATGAGGAGTTATTCAGGAAGGAATATGATGTAGGTAAAGTAAACATTGGCAGTGAGCTGGATGATTTTGTAATAACTGAGAGGAAAGTGGAGGAGAGATTGTTGAGGATAAACATAAAAAAGGCACCTGGGGTGGATGGGATCTATCCAGTTATATTAAAGGAGGCAGCAAAGGAAGTAAGCAAACCCCTAGCCATAATTATGAGAGCTTCTTTGGACTCAGGGGAGGTACCCATAGACTGGAGATGTGCAAATATAACCCCAATTCACAAAGGAGGATCAAAGGCTGACACAAGTAATTATAGACCTGTTAGTTGAACTTCTGTTCCAGGTAAATTAATGGAGGCACTGGTTAAAGAAGCGCTGCAGGATCATCTAGACAAGAATTCAGTTATAGCTCAGATGCAGCATGGTTTTGTTAAGGGCAGGTCTTGCCTGACCAATTTGATTGGATACTATGATGTAGTCACAAAAGAACTGGATGCAGGGAATAACTTTGATATTATATATTTGGATCTTATAAAGGCTTTTGATACTGTTGCACATGGAAGACTGCTGCACAAATTGGAGCAGTGTGGCATTGGAGGCAAATTGCTGTTATGGATAAGGGGATGGTTGAGTGGCAGAAGACAGGGAGTGGTAATCAATGGACACTGCTCAATGTGGACTAATGTTATTAGTGGAGTTCCTCAGGGTTCAGTGTTGGGTCCGTTGTTGTTTTCGGTGTTTATGAATGATATTGATGATGGGATATCAAGTTTAATGTCCAAGTTTGCAGATGATACAAAGGTTGGCAATGTTGTTAAGGACACTATTGACGCTATGCTGCTACAACAGGATCTGGAAAGGTTGAACAGATGGGCTTGAGAGGTGGCAAATGAAGTTTAACATTGACAAATGTAAAGTACTACATATGGGAAACAATAACCCCAGAGCAACGTATCAACTCTGCGGTACTACACTGACAGTGTTTGAGAATGAAAAGGACCTGGGGGTAATTGTGCAGGCAGATATGAAGTTCTCTGAGCAGTGCAGACGAGCTGCAAGAGTAGCTCATGGTGTCTTGTCAATGATATACAGGAATTTTTCTAGCAGGGATAAGGAGGTGATTATTCCCTTGTATAAGGCAATGGTTAGGCCACATCTTGAGTACTGTATACAGGTCTGGAGGCCTCATTTCAAGAAGGATGTAGAGCTGCTGAAACGGGTACAGAGAAGGGCAACAAGATTAGTGAATGGAACAAAGGGTTGCTCTTACGAAGAAAGGCTTAAGTTTTGCAAATTACAGAGTCTGGAGACTAGGCACCGGCGAGGTGATCTGATAGAGGTGTATAAGGGTTTGAATGGTTTGAGCATGCTCAATGCCAATGGGATTCTTCATCTTGCTCAGAATAATCACCTCAGAGGGCATAAATTCAAATTGAGGAAGGACGGATGTCGGATAGATGTGCGGAAATTTGCCTTTGGCCAGCGGGTGGTTGGTTGGTGGAACCGACTTCCATCACTTGTTGTTGAAGTTGATAGCCTAAACAAATTTAAAGCTCAACTGGACAGGTATTTCGAACGAACGGAGGGGTGAAATGGGAGTGGTGTGTGTTTTTTTTTTTTTTTTTTTTTTGGCTGATGCTGAATAAGCTTGCTTTCTTGCATCATATGCCTCTACTAATGCTAATTCTAATGCTAATATTTTATTGGAATTCAAAGGGATGGGTTTATTTATCTCAGTTAATTAGGCTCGACATTGATCCATGTTGTCAGTTGTTAATCAGAGACAAGATTGTTGACAGGCATTAATCATTTTAATGTAGTGTAAAATAACAACCCTTCAAGGTATTTACAGAATTACACTAATGGTAAAATGTAAACAAAGTTGGCACTCCATAGGCAGCAACTTGTACTTAATGCCATACTGCACCAATTTGTACAGCAGTATTTTATGTGCAACAGTACCAGAAATGTTCCTGAAATCTAAATATACCCAAGCGGCTCATATCTGGTGAGTATGGGCTTGGCACACCTAGGGTCCCGAGCTGGATGCCATCATTCTTCTCTTTCTTGGTGATTCCCTTTCCTTCTACTTCTGACTCTTATTCTCTCTCTCTCTGTCTGTGTCTCTCTCTCTCTCAGGGTACTTCAAAATCAAAATTGTTTTTTTTTTTTTTTTTTTTTTTTTTGCTGGTGCAGCATAAGTCTCAAGCTTCCTTGCACCATATGGCTAATAATAATATGATATCAAAATTATTTTATTCATCCAGTTCCTTTGTTCCTGCATCATAGTATCGAATGAAATTTTTCAGACAAGATCTCCTCTTAACAAACTCATGCTCTGACTGAAGTATAACTGCACTCCTCTCTAGATGGTCCTAATTTGCATCTTTAAATAATGGACAAAATAATTTGTACATTATTTTCCCTGGAATAGACGTTAAGCTAACAGATCATTAATTACCCATGATTGCTTTGATCCCCCCCCCCTTGTGAATTGTGGATATATTCAAATGTCTCCAGTCCACAGGAGCCTCCCCTGAATCCAAAGATGCTCTCATAATTATGGCTGTGTTTGCTTACCTTCTTTGCTGCTTCCCTTAAAATGATTAGATTGGTCCCATCCACCGAGTGGCTTTTTTCTGTTTAACTTTTTTGTGTTTAATTTGCATAAAAATCTTTTTTTAGCATCAGTTGTAGCTTCCATTAATGTCACTCATTTAGAAAATGCAGTTGATACTTTAATTTGGTTGCACTAAAAGGAGTTTAAATACTATCTACAACTACTCTAGTTGCTGTTGTGAAAGCAATATCTCTTCTCCATACTCTTGACAGTAGTTATATCTTTAAGTATATCCAACATTGATATTTTATCATCACTGCAACCTATTTGTTCCTTTCTCTGAATGTTCTCTAATGCATGGTGAGTCACTGTTGATTATCAGATCAAGAATATTGCTTCCTCTTGATGCATCACTGAAAATTTTTATTTGCAAAAGAAAACAGTTATCCAATACATCCAGAAAAATTTCTACTACTGTGTAAGTAGCCGACTACATGTTGCTGTCAAATATGGAAAGTAAAATTCTCCATTATAACATCTAATTTACTGGCACACTATCTTCATCTCTACAGTTGTTCATTATACTCATCGCAGTTATTAGGCCAATGATACAATTGTATTCTTGTTTTAGTTTTTCCAGTGTTTATGTCGCACCAAACTGACTTGAAATTGTACTTGCTACCCACATCGTCTGGGTGCACTGGATTAGATTCTATGTGCTTCTTAACTAGCATAACTTCTCTCCTTTTGCCCCATCAGCCTCTCCTGTACACACATTTTACTCACCATATTTAAATTCCACATTGCTTATGTCTGGGTGGCATAATTACACATTATTTTGGAGATACTATGGAATTAAGTAAATAAATGTCAGTTATTAGTCACTCATCAAAGAAATTACACTGACAAGAAGAGTGAATTTATTCAGACTGTCCACTTCTACAACAATGGATGGAACCTTGTTTCAGTAATCAACCATGTGTTGGCTAAAGGGAAACTTCCACACATCCATTCTACAACCATCCTTTCTCAATTTGAATTTATACCCACTCATGAGCATAGTCTGAGAAAGAATCACATCGGCACTGAGTTTTCTCAAGCTATTCAAAGCCACAAATGCCCTAGTCAGATCACTTCACAGAAGCCTCCAAATGCTGAAATTTTGCAAAAATGAAGTCTTTCTTGGTAAGGGCACCCCTTGATTCACCTCATCGATCTCATTGACTTTTTGGTACCTATTCCTGCACCTCTACATCCTTTCTAAAATGGATCCTCCAGACCTGTATGCAGTACTGAAGATGTGGTCTGACCATTGGTGCTTATACAATGGGATAATTGCCTCCCTAACCCTGCTTGCAAAATTTCAGTATATCATTGACAAAAACTCATGAGTTGGCCTAGCAACCTGTCTACACTGCTCAGAGAACTTCATCATATTATCCACAAGTGCTTTTCAATTTCTACTACTGGAGTGGAATACTGACACCCATATGCAGTACCTTGCATTTGTCAATGTTAAACTTTAGTTGCCATTTCCAAGCACATCTGCCTAATTATTTTAGACCTTGTAGCAACACTATACTTTCATTAGTCATTAACCACCTGCCAACCTTTGTATCATTTGCAAGCTAAGACATTAAGCCTGATATACCCTATTCAATATCATTAAAAATAAAGAAAACAACAATGGCCCCATGCACCGAGCCCTGTGGGATTCCACTAATAACATTAGTCCACAAAGAGCAATGTCCATCATAACTACTCTCTCTGTCTACACTCACTCAACCATCCCTTTATCCATAGCAGTAACTTTCCCTTAAAGCCATTCCTCTCCAATTTGTACAGCAGTCTTTCATGTGCAATAATATCAAAAGAATTCCAAATATATGATATCAGAATTATTTTTTTTATGAAATTCCATTGTCACTGCACCATAGTATCCAATAAAATTGGCCAGACAAGATTTACCTTTAACAAACCAATGCTATGACTCAAGTATTACTGCCCTCCTGTCTACATGGTCCTGCATTACTTCTTTAATCAGTAATTCCATTATTTTCCCTGGGACAGAAGTTAAGCTAACAAGTCTGTAATTACTCATGCTACCCTTTGATTCCCTCTTTGGGAATTGGGGATATAATCACACATCTCCATTTGAGAGGGATTTCCCCCATGAATACAAAGATACTCTCATAATTATGGCTGAGGGTTTGTTTACCTCCTTAATATAATTGGATAGATCTCATCTACACCAGGTGCCTTTTTTATCTTTAACTCTAACAGTTTCTCTTCCACTTTCTTCTCAGTTATCACAAAGTCATTTAGCTCCCTGTCAGAGTTTGTTTGATAGACTTCTGGCATCCCACCCCTCCTCCCTAAAGGATTCCTCACGTTTGTTTCTTTATTTGGTTTTTAGGAGCATTAGCAACTAAAGCCATATTGCTCCAGGGATATGGGGTGGTCATTCCCTGACCTTTCTGCATCCTCCGTATTTGGTGATCATGGGCTCGAACCCCGGTCTAATCAAGAAGCATGTGCTATGCACTGCTGCTGCTACCCACCTGGCTATGGAGGCGCCAATTCCTCATGTGTGAATGTAGATGCAGAATTCATATTCTGCCTGTCAGTAACCCGTGCAGGATCATCAACAGTTAAACCATAGATATCAGGTGGAATAATGAGATTCAACCTTTTCCTTGTACAGTTAATATAAGTAAAGAAATCTTTGCTGATTTTCTTGTTTTCCAGAGACTTCTTTTAATCTGCCTTGGCTTGCCTAACCTACTTTGTGTCTTGACTGCAGACTACTTTATACATACTATAGACTTCTGTGTCACCTAATAATTTATGTGCATACCATGCATTTTTCTTCTCTGCCACATATTTGGAAATGAGAGTAGCCTGTTCAGGCAAAGTTTTTACGCCTCCGTATAATAGAGAAGTTTTTAAAATTTTTTCTGTTTTATTAACTTAAATTGGCATATTAATTTATTTTCTAGAGTAGCTTTATACTCCTAGTTATGATACTTAGTTTAATTTTTAACTTCGCTAGCAATTTTGTAAGTTATTACTTAGGTATCGGTAAGGGTATCCAATCCATGTGTTTTACATGTTTTGCAGCTCACACGAACGCTGGTTTTTTTAGCTATATTCAGCCTTTTTATTCACTAAATTGTTATATTAAATTATTATATAACGTTATATCCCATACAAGATAGCATTAACTTAGTATAGTATATAATATTATCAATTAATCATTAAAAGTTATTAATCTTGTTAAACTTCGTTGTCAATTAAATTGTACTTTTTTAACTAAATACATTGAACGACTTAAGATTTTACACACGTAACATTATTAATTAATACATAACTTGATACGGAAGGTATATAACAAAACGCGGAGATAATACTCGATACTGAAAAACAAAAAAAAAAACATATATATATATATATATAGTGTTATAACTGCATTGGAATATAAGTTTAGGATTATAATTTTGTACTGAAATTGAAATTTTATTGAAATTGAATCGAAATCATGACTACAGCAGCAAAGCAAAAGGTTCAAGCTAATAGGAGTGCTGTGGCTCAGGGGAGAACTGAGGTGGGCAGTTTCCCTCTGAATCACAGCCTTTTAAAATGCACTGCTTGTTTGATGTTTTTGGAGCAATCAGGTATGGAACATAAGATTGCCATGGGGGATGTCTTTGTGTGTGCATGATATAAAGAGTGTAAGGAAATCAGGCAACAACTCAGTGTTGTTATGGGCCTATATGAGCGCTTGAAGGACAGGGTGGATGCCCTTGAAGAATCTAAATTGAGGAGCCCATCAAGCTCTCACTGCCCACATCAATGCCAGACCTTGCACTTGATCATCATGCAACACAGCATCAACACCCAAGGCAGAATGTACTGGTCCCACAGGAACTAGTATTTGTTGGTGACTCTATTGTCAGGGGAAACGGGAAACATATTGTGTAAAAAGGATAGGTGGAAAGGACCAGGGGATATCTGCTGGGGCAAAGGTTGATGATGTTGTAGAGCAGGTATCATCTATTAAGGGCACAAAAGGTGATACTGTTGTATACGTTGGCACTAATGATATTAAGAGTAGGAGATCAGGGAAATTACTTAACAAGTACAGGTCACTTGAAAAAAAAAGCCGTGAATTAGGGTTGAATTTGAAAGTGTCTGCAATTCTGCCCAGACGTGATAGGAGAGAGTATATGATGAGAGCCTTTTTGATCAGTTGGGCCCTGGAGAGATTGTACAAGGCTTAAGGGGTAGAATTGTTCTCATCCTGGTCTCTGCTTGTTAACAGGAGAGATTGCTTCTACATGGATGGGATACGTTTAAATAGAACGGGTGCACGAATATTTGCCGATGCTACTGAGGCAGTGTTAGATGGGTCGGAAAACTGCTAGCTTGGGGGATACATGGACTAATAGATTAACAGTAGCCGCTGGCAGAGGTGAAAGTGAATCTTGCATTGGCTGCTGCTGCTATTGGAAAGCAGCAGCAGCCTGGAAAACAAGATGCAGGGTATTTCAGAGGCTGCTGGGAGTCATTGCAGTACAAGTAAACACATGGGTTGTGTTAGGGTAGCTAAGAAAAGGAACAGGTGCATGTATACTTGTGTTTACTCCAATGCTAGGAGGTTGGTAAATAAATTCGATGAATTTGAGGTGTTGGTCAAAATATCAAAGAAAGATATTGTTGGGATATCAGAGATGTGGTGTCACACAGATATAAGGAATGCAGAACTGGAATATGGGGAGTATAATGTGTACAGGAAGGATAGACAGGATAGGAAGGGAGGAGGGGTTATGCTATTAGTTAAGAAGCACAATAAATTCAAGGAAGTGCAGCCAGTTGACATGGCTGGACAGTGCAGTGTCGAGTCAGTTTGGTGTGACATAAGCACTGGGAGATCAAAATTGAGAGTAGGAGTGTGTTATAGGCATAGTGACTCTGATGAGTATAATAAAATATTGTACAGGGAAATAGAGTGGGCCAGTAAATCATAGAGTCTTTTAAAAAGGTGGGATTTTAATTTCCCAGATATTGATTTGTGGGTTGGTCATTCACACACACTAGCAAGGCTTTTGTGGATTTATTGGATGATAGTTTTCTACAACAGCATGTTCGGAAAGGAAACTAGAGGGAGTAATACTCTTAATCTGATTATCAGTAGTGATTCTTCATGCATTAAGAATCTGCAAATAAAGGAACCACTAAGTGGCAGTGATCACAATGTGCTCAAGTGGGATTTACTCAAAGGGGTAACAACCATCAGGTGTAAAGGGAAGGGTTTTTGCTTTCATAAAGGTGACTATGGAGGTCTAAGACAGTATTTAAATTCTATACGGTGGGATCAACTGTTGATGTTATCAACAGCAAATTCAAAATGGGAAGCATTCAAAGAACTTATCTTGGAAGCTACTAGGCTTTACATAACAACTAAGAAATATTGTTCAAGGTTTAGGCCTAAATAGATGTCATATGATCTAATGAGACATGTTGCAGAGAAGAAAAATGCATGGGATACATACAAATTAACACGTGACACAGAAGCCTATGATAGATATAAGCTGGTCTGTAACCAAGTCACAAAAGAGATTAGGCAGGCAAAGGCAGATTATGAGAAATTTTTGCAAAGGATGCAAAGGAAAACAGCAAAGAGTTCTTTAACTATGTAAGCTCAAGAAGGAAAGGGATGAATCAGATTGGTCCACTGGATATTGATGGTTCAACTGTTGATGATCCTGCCCAGGAGGCTAACAAACTAAAAGAGTATTTTGCATCTACATTCACACATGCAGAGTTATTCAGGGAGGGGAATGCCAGAAGTGAATTAAACTCTGGCAGTCAGCTGATTTTGTAATAACTGGGAAGAAAGTGGAGGAGAAATTGTTGAAGAAAAATAAAAAAAAAAGCACCCCGGGTGGACGGGATCTATCCAGTTATATTTAAGGAGGCTGCAAAGGAAGTAAGCAAACCCTTAGCCATAATTATGAGAGCTTTCTTGGACTCCAGAGGTACCCATGGACTGGAGATGTGCAAATGTGACCCCAATTCACAAAGGAGGATCAAAGGGAGACACAAGTAATTACAGACCTATTAGTTTAACTTCTGTTCCAGGGAAATTAATGGAGGCCCTGGTTAAAGAAGCACTGTAGGATCATCTAGACAAGACTTCAGTTATAGTCTGCCACAGCATGGTTTTGTTAATGGGAAGGCTTGTCTGACCAATTTGATTGGATATTATGATGTGGGCACAAAGGAACTGGATGCAGGGAACAACTTTGATATCATATATTTGGCTCTTAGAAAGGCTTTTGATATTTTTGTACGTGGAAGACTGCTGCACAAATTGGAGACAAATTGCTGCTATGGATAAAGGGATGGTTGAAGGGGAGAAGACAGAGAGTGGTAATCAATGGACACTGCTCTTTGTGGACTAATGTTATTAGTGGACTCCCTCAGGGTTCAGTTTTGGGTTCATTTTTGTTTTCTGTATTTATAAATGATATTTGATGATGGTATATCAGGCTTAATGTCCAAGTTTGCAGACGATACAAAGGTTGGCAGTGTTGTTAAGGACACTAATGACAGTACACTGATGTAACAGGAACTTGAAAAGTTGAGCAAATGGGCTGAGAGGTGGCAAATGAAGTTTAACATTGATAAATGTAAAGTACTGCAAATGGGAACCACTAAACGCAGAGTAACATATCAACTCTGTGGTACTACACTGGCACTGGTAGAGAATGAAAAGGCCCTGGGCATTATTGTGTAGGCAGATATGAAGTTTTCTGAGCAGTGCAGACAGTCTGCAAGTGTAAATCATGGTGTCTTGTCAATGATATACAGGAATTTTTCTAACAGGGATAAGAAAGTGATTATCCCCTTGTGTAGGCAGATATGAAGTTTTCTGAGCAGTGCAGACAGTCTTCAAGGGTAGCTCATGGTGTCTTGTCAATGATATACAGGAATTTTTCTAAGAGGGATAAGAAAGTGATTATCCCCTTGTATATGGCAATGGTGAGGCCCCATCTTGAGTACTGTATACAGGTCTGGAGGTCTCATTTAAAGAAGGATGTAGAGCTGTTGGAATAAGTACAGAGAAGCGCAACAAGATTAGTCAATGGAACGAAGGGTTACTCTTGCAAAGAAAGGCTTAAGTTTTGCAGATTACTGTGTCTGGAGACCAAGCACCTGTGAGGTGATCTGATTGAGATGTATAAAGACTTGAATGGTTTGAGCATGCTCAATGCTGATGGGATTCTTCCTCTTGCTCTGAATAATCACCTGAGAGGACATAAATTCAAATTGAAGAAAGACAGTTCTAGGTTAGATGTGCGGAAGTTTGCCTTTAGCCAGCGGGTAGTTGATTGGTGAAACACTTTCATCTTTTGTTGTGGAAGTTGATAGCCTAAATAAATTTAAGGTTGAGCTGGACAGGTATTTGGAATGAATGGAGGGGTGAAATGGGGGTGTTTTTTTTTTTTTTTTTTGGCTGATGCTGCATAAACTGCTTTCTTGCATCGTATGCCTCCACTAATGCTAGCTAATGTCTCAGTAGTTTGTCTGACATCCATTTAGGTCTAAGCTTTGAACTGTATTTCTTAGTTGGTATGAAAAACCTTGTAGCTTTTATGGTTATTTCCCTGAATTCTTCCCATTTTGAATTTGTTGTTGATAACAACATTAGTTGTTCTTACTGCATGGAAGGTAAAGACTAGATGAGACCACTGTATGTATTATGAAAGCAAAATCTCTTCCTTTTACCTTTGATGTTAGTTACATCTTTAAGTAAATCCCACATAATACACTGTGGTCACTGCCACCTATTGTTGACATTCATCCTTGTAATTTATGCAGCTTTTATGAAATCATGAAGAACTGGAGGTATCCATTTTTAAAAGCGCTTTGCTGGTTAAATTTTTTCCTGAGCCCTGAAGTGAATGAAATTCTCTCTTGCTTGATAATGAACTGGAAAATGTTGAGCACTGTAACAAAAGATAATGAAAAATAATGAATGGTTCTAAGGCTGATATATTAGAGCAAATTTGTGAGGAAGTTATACAAGTTGGATTTAAAACTTTGATGGTATTTCACTGTGTCATTCATCATGAGGCATTCTGCTGAAAAATTTTTCCATTTAAGGCTGTTATGTCTGTAGTTAGAATAGAATAGAGAATTTCATTAATACATTGGTTTTATTTGATACATTGTCGGTGCTACCATTTTCTGAACCACATCAACATAGAGTTT
Source organism: Mastigoproctus giganteus (assembly GCF_048544385.1). Taxonomy (NCBI): domain Eukaryota; kingdom Metazoa; phylum Arthropoda; class Arachnida; order Uropygi; family Thelyphonidae; genus Mastigoproctus; species Mastigoproctus giganteus. The sequence goes on from NC_143581.1 coordinate 71,337,836, forward strand.
TTTTTATTAAATTGTGATTAGATTGTTTAATAATTTTTCCCTAATTTTGGTCAGCCAAGTCAAAATAAAAACAAATTTGAATATTTAAAACCAAATTTATCTATAAAGTTTTAATTTCTACAAATTTTCAAAAGTACACCAAGACTCACTCCATCGAGCTATCTACTAGCATAAATCTTACATCCTATGGCCAACATATGTTCTTTGACCTCACTTTGGAAAGGTTTAATATTTTTCAACATATATTGTTGCACTATATAGATTTTAATTATAATTCCATTCATAAATCCTGTAATGTAGTTACTTATTATGATCACTGAAAATCTTTTCCAGGGTAACAGAAATTTTACAAGTACTTTTGCCCTTACTGGAAAATCTGAATGAAATGGATAAATTAGAAAATTACTTCTCTGAAGTAAGTGAGGTTGTTAAAAAAGTTACACTACTTTTCCATTATGGTAATAGTAATCAGAGCCATGATAAAGTCTTTGCCATTTTAAAAGAAACTGAAAAGTTCTATGCATTTGCACAGCTGATCTTCAGGCTATCCCCTCCAGTTGCACAAATTCTGTTGGAGATTCTTGATTATGAAGGAAAGGTAAGAATTATAAGATATTTGTGGAATTTGTTAAATTCTATTTCATTATTAAGTTTTGTATTATGAAAAGGAATATAGTAAATATCCAAAAGAAAAAAAATAACATTAATTATTGGTTGTTTAACTATTCATTATTGTATATTATTATTATATTATAACAAGTACAGGTCAATGTTGAAAAAAAAGTCGTGAGTTAGGGTTAAATTTGAAAGTGACTGCAATTCTGCCCAGATATGATAGGAGGAAGTGTATGATGAGAGCCTTGTCAATCAATTCCTTGCACAATCCCTGGAGAGATTGTGCAAGGCTCGTGGGGTAGAATTTTCTCAGCGTGGTCTGTGCTTGTTTACAGGAGAGATTGTTTCTACAGGGATGGGATACAATTAAATAGAAAGGATCCACAAATATTTGCTGATGCTTTAGAGGCAATGTTAAGTGGGTCAGAAAACAGCTAGATTAGGGGGGGGATTCACAGACTAATAGATTAACAGTAGCTACTGCTTCTGTTGGAATGAGCAGCTGCCTGGAAGGCGAGGTAGTGAGGATTTCAATGGCTGCTGGGAGTCATCATGGAACAGGTTAATACATGGATTGTGTTAATTGATTGTGAATAGGTGTATTGCATGTACACCAATGCTAGGAGTATAGTAAATAAATTTGATGAACTTGAAGTGCTGGTCAAGACATCAAAAGTGCATATTGTTGAGATATGAGAGATGTGGTGCCACACGGATATAAGCAGTGCAGCATTGGAATTTGAGGAGTACAATGTGTACAAAAAGGACAGACAGGACAGGACAGGGAGGAGGAGTTATGCTGTTAGTTAAGAAAGACAAAAAATCTAAGGAAGTGCATCCAATTGACATTGTTGGAAAATGCAATGTTGAGTCAGTGTGGTGTGACAAGCACTGAGAAAGGGAAAATGAGAGTAGGTGTATGTTATAGGCCTAATGAATCTGATGAGTACAATGAACAATTGTGCAGAAAATTAGAGAGAGCCAGTAAATCAGAATGTCTTGTAATGGGGTATTTTAACTTTTCAGATACTGACTGAAACTTGTGGATTGGTCATTCACATGCTAGCAAGACTGTTGTGGATTTATTGGAGGATTGTTTTCTACAGCAACATGTTCGATGGGCAACAAGGAGTTTTAATACTCTTGATGTGATTATCAGCAGTGATGATACATGCATTAGGAATTTGCAGATAATGGAACCACTAGGTGATAGTGATCTCAGTCTACTGATGTGGGATTTACTTAAAGCTGCAATTACCATAGTGTTAAAGGGAGGTGGGGGTTGTTTTCGTAAAGTTAACTACAGTGGTCTCAGACAGTTTTTAAATTTACAGTGGGATCAACTGATTAAGCCTAAATGTATGTGAGGTGAATTGATGAGGCTTGTGGCAGAGAAGAGAAATGCAGGGGATGCATAGAAATTATCAGGCAACACAGAAGCCTATGGCCATTATAAGCTAGTCTGTAATCAAGTCACAAAGGAGATTTGGCAGGTGTAGGAAGATTACGAGAAATATTTGGCAAAGGATGCAAAGAAAAACAGCAAAGGTGGTGTCAAAGAGTTCCTTCCTGCTGGTGTCAAAGAGTTCTTTACTTATGTGAACTCTAGAAGGAAAGGGATGAATCAGATTGGAACACTTAACATGGATGGGTTGACTATTGATGATCATGCTCAAGTAGCTGATAATTGAATGAGTATTCTGCATCTACATTCACACATGAGAAGTTATTCAAGGAAAGGAATGCCAGAAATTTATCAAACTCTATTAGGGAGCTAAGTGATTTTGTAATAACTGAGAGCAAAGTGGAGGAGAAATTGTGGATACAAGGAAGGCAGCTGGGGTGGATGGGATCTACCCAGTTATATTAAAGGAAGTAAGCAAACCCTTAGCCATAATGATGAAAGCTTCCTTGGACTCTGTTTGTGTTGTAATTGTAGCAATCAAAAAAATAAAGAATAAAAGTAATAAATACAAGTTATATATAACATATGAAAACATTTAATTTTAGTAAATGGTTCAGTACAAAAAAAAAAAAAAGAGTTGGAGGACAAAGTAAAATGCTCGTTCTCAGACTGTTACCAAAATCTAGAGATACTACAAGTAATGTTAATTATTTGATTATTTTTTTCTGTGTGGCGGGGGGCTTTGTATCCACTTTACGGTGATCCTATCCTACCCCACAGCTCATTGAGGATTATGGGAGGGGGGGGGGGTAATGGTATTTCCATTGGCCTGTGAATGTTCAAGGCCAGAAGATTTATAGTTTTGTTGTAAATGAAACTGTAAACTCTTTTAGAGTTGATGTACCAGTGCAACAATGAGACATGCACTTTTTATGCAATGTTCAAGCTTGATCTTCTAATGTGCACAACTGAATTTGCATATATTACCATTAGACCTCAGCTACCGAAATGTGTTAAGGGCTTTAGTCTCAGGTTGCGAGAGATTTAGACAACGTACAAGTTAGTGCAAACGCATCATATTAGTACACAGCTAAACTCTGATTAGCACAAATATGCAAAGGTGGCATCATTTAAGTTATATCTCATATTGTGAATACCTTCACAATGAGGTGCCATGTTATTGCACTACTTCGAATAAGTAACGCTTCACCAAAGGAGAAGACTGTTGTTACTTATTCTCAGCGGATACTACCACCCAGTGGGTGGGTAGGTACCCTAGTAGGTACCCTTGGGTGGTGGTAGGTACCCTAGTAGGTATCCACTGAGAATAAGTAACAACAGTCTTCTCCTTTGGTGAAGCGTTACTTATTCAAAGTAGTGTAATATCGTGGCAACTTGTGAAGGTATTCACAATATGAGATATAACTTAAATAATGCTGCCTTTGCATATTTGTGCTAATCAGAGTTTAGCTGCATACTAATATGATATGTTTGCACTAACTTGTACTTCAGCTACCCTAATGATGTTTTGTGTCTAGTGCATTAAAAGCTTTGTTAATTACCGTATTTACCCATGTATAAGACGCACCTTAATTTTGGGGCCCGAAATTTGAAACAAAATGTATTACATAAAGTTATTGAACTCAAGTTTTATTCATCATAAAATTCATACAACTCCTCATCACTGTCAAAACTCCCATCCATTAGCTTGTCCTCATCTGTCTGATGACGAATCACTGTCTTCATATATTGCTTCGTTCTCAGTTCCATCTATGGCATTTGAAATGCCACACTTCTTAAATGACTTGACAATGATCTCAACCTTGATATTATCCCAGGATCTTTTCACCCAGGTAAAAACTTCTCCTATAGTTGGTTTCTTCACTCTTCCTGCTGGTGTCAAATTGTCCCCAGAAGACTTCATCATCCATTGGTTCCATTCGTCTCTCATGGCAGCTTTCAAGGGTTTGTTAATGCTGACATTGTGGTTGGAGCTGGAATGTCAAGCCTCCAGGTATGACGCCAAGTTTTGTTTTTTGCTCTGCAGCAATCTTCTTTGTGTTTTTTGTTGTGTGCCCTGAACTGATCAAGCACCAATAGGGCAGGTTTGCGTAAGAGCCCACCTGGTCTCCTCCTTTGAAATCAGTAACTTCTTTTTCATCAGCAGTTCTTCTTGCCTCATGCTGAACCATCTTTGTGGACACAGGAATTCCAATTGCCCTTTGCTCTTCAATCCATATCTTCAATTCCCTCTCTAAATCAGGCCATTTTGCTGACTTGCCTCTCATGGCCTTCTTCTGCCGTGGCGTTTTCAGTAGGGTTTCTTTTTCCCGTGGCCAATCTCGGATTGTTTTCTCAGTTGGAGGAGGACCAAACTTACATTCAGCAGCACGATTTCCATTCACTTTTGCAAACTAGATCACTTTTAACTTGAATTCAGCACTGCACAAAAATCTTTTCTGAGCCATTTCTGGGCAGAACGTGGCAAAATGTAACCTAATATACCGGTAACAAGTGCAAAACAATGAGCGCAAAGACAACAAGCGCGAAAAAGCGGGAAATGCAAGTAAAAAAAATCTACAACCACTGTATAAGACACCCAGTTTTTAAACACCAAATTTTTAGAAAAAGGGTGCATCTTATACATGAGGAAATACGGTAGATCTGGAATTTATATAAATATTATTTCTTGCTATGATCATTATTTGCTTTATTATTATTATATTATTTAATTAATGTACTGTATTAAGATATACTTATTTTATTGTTGGTTCACGTTTTCATTTGTTTTTTGTCTTATTATATTTCATTTTTCATATAGCTATCCTTATCAAGGATAGCCAAAACTACCAATGGTTAAGCAACTTTACTTGACTATTGGTAATTTGAGCTTCCCTTCCAATAAAAAAGAGAGGAGAGGAGAAAGGCAAATATCCAAGAGAGAAGAAAGGCAAATATCACTTATATTTGGCTTTCTCCTCTCTTGGCCTTGCTGTCTGGTGTGTTTTCTTACTTCTGCTTATATTTTACAGCTGTCAGATGGTGTTATGTATGTCTTACCTTTGTGCTCATGTGTTCTATATTTTGTTTGAATATACAGAGGAAAGATGATTAAAAAATGCCTGTTGAAATAAAGTGAATTAGTCTATGGAACTTTCTGAGAAGTTGGCCAGTTAAATGTTCATTTAGTTTTAACACATTATTTGAGAAGCTTATAGCTCTGCAGTTCTCAGACCAATTCTGTGTGAGCAACCCTTTGGTAATTTGAATCAGATGTGAGGAGAAAGACTTAGCGATAGTCTGATATTAATTTCCATCAAGCTTTACTATTTGTTTATGTGTATTGGTCATATGTTTATGCTTTGTTAAAAAAAAAAAAACACATTGTTTTTTTCAGCAAAACCATGTTGAAAAACAGTATCTCTGCAATTTGGGCCAGGCACAATAGGAGAGGCTGTATGGTAAAAACCTTGTGAATTCATTAATTTATTAATTAAGGTGGTCAGCTTTTCCAATACTGTATTGGCAAAAGCCAATACAGTATTGGAAAAGCTAATATGTGTAACTGAAAAAAATGCCAGTGAATTTCAGTTCATGGGCTTTTTTTTTTTTCCGATTTTACATAATTTTCTTTTGAAACAATTAAATATATATATATAATCCTAGATCACTGATGCTTGTCACAAGCTTTCTTTCTTGTTATTCTGCAACAACTAATTCTGTTTGCACCTCCTCAGTGTTGGGACTGTTGATAACCTGCCTGGGTATATACCCATTTCACACAGACTGACAAAAATTTAACCTGGTGTACTGTTGGTGAACCAATCCAGGTGTGAACCAATGTAAACAGGGAATCAAAGTGTGGATTCCACATCACACTGAGGAATACTGCCCTTCTGTGTTATCAGGCAGTGGATATCATGGTGAGATACAATATTCATTAAATTTCAGGAGCACAGCTCTATAATGATTTTCACAGTCAGGCCATGAAATAGCCTACCAGACCAAACCTGTTGGTGACACTCTATATATAAACTGTGTTGATATTTTGTATTTTTGCCTTGTTTTATAGCAACAATTAAAAAAAAAAAAAAAAGTGTATAGTTATAATAAAATTGCCTTGTGCCCTAATGTTTCTATTTGCATGCATCCTATTTAATTTAATTAAAATGTTTTTTTTTGTATTTATTTTTATATCTTTATTTCTAGACAAATTTTCCAGACAGTTCAGAGCAGTGGAGTAATATCTTTTGTGATGAAAAACAGTTGGAGCATAGCTTTAAAATTCCATCAATAAATGCAAGTGAAAAAAATGGATTGCTCTGTAAACTGAACATTAGTGAATACTGGAATGATGTGCTTCAGAAATATGATGTAACTGAACTGAAGATGAAGGTATGAAGTAAATTTTCATTCCTATTTAATAAAAAAAATTGTAATGTGTGTTTGTAGATAAATTTAATTGAAAGAAAAAAATTCTACATGAATTATTTATTGTGCATTTTTTTTTTTACTTGAAATTTGAATTTTTAGTTCAGCTTGATAACTATCACAGTTTTGGTCTAAAATAACACTACTGAATTATAATCATTTGTTGAGAACCTGTCAACACTAAAGTTATATATTTGAAACATTCTCATGTTAAGTAAAATTACTAATATAAATAACACAGTTATTGATTGGTGATTGATAATTTTAATTACAATGAAATAAATGTTCATACATTTATTACATGTGTAGTTGGTATCCAGAGCCATGACTAGCTAATTAAGCAGCAAATTGTTCATATTGCCTCCACCACCACCATCAGCACTTAAAACTTATTTCTTTTATGTGCCTTTATCAGAAATACCTGGGAAAAACAGAACATACTGTACTTTCCATAACTTAAAACTTCTTTTAATAGTTTAGGGTCAGGCTTTAGAAAGTGTGTTCCTAGCTCTCAATATGAGCTTGGTCTCTCCATCTTCTGCTTCTTAGTCATCCGCAGTTTCTTCTTCATATAGGTTTATAATCTATAGCGGTGTTTCCCAACGTGGGTCCCATGCCCCACATGGGGGAAATTTGATTGTTTGGGGGGGGGGATTCAAAAATTGCTCGTCTACAGTTTAAAACAACAGCCTACTATGATTTAACTTGTACAAAAGAAGAATTGTTGGTATCTCAATTTGGAATAAGCATTCGTTAAATGTTGTACTTTCTATAGAGCCGCACTTGAAAGTTTGGAGTAATATCAACTACATGTGGACATGTGTTTTTGTAAAGGGCGGCTCCTAGAACGTGAGTTCATCTCCGCCTCGTATCTCTGTGATTGTTTGTTTGTTATTTAGTTTTTAGGAGCATTAGCAACTAAGGCCATATTGCTCCGGGATATGCGGTGGTCATTCCCTGACCTTTCCGCTTCCTCCGTATTTGGTGGTGACGGGCTCGAACCCCGGTCTAATCAAGAAGCGTGTGCTACGCACTACTGCTCCTTCCCACCTGGCTACGGAGGCGCCTTATCTCTGTGAAGAACAGTATCACTACAAATGGGCCGGATGTGTGTGACATAGGTTTGTGTATATTATGTGTGTATTCTGTTGTTCTGTTCTGGCCTCTTGACTACCCAGAAGCATCAGTCACCTGGACAGATGATTCTGGGTACTCATCCACACCATGGGAAGGTGGGCCAGTCCCAATGGAGCACGTACTGTCTCGATATGAGACTCTGAACCACCTGATGTTGCCAAAAGGTGGGCCAGATTTCTCTGGGGGTCCACTCCAGAGAGGGAAAAAAAAAATAATAATGATAAAATAATAAATAAAAAGTAAATAAATAAATAAAACAAAAACAAAAATATATTTCTCGTGGTGCAAAAAAATAATAATAATAAAAATAAAAAATAATAATTATAACAAAAAAAAATAATAATAATAAATAAATAAATAAATAATTATAATAATTCCCCGTGGTGAAAAATAAAATATATTAAATAAATAAAAAAAATAAAATAAAATAATAATAAAAAATAAAATAAATAAATAAATTCCCTGTGATAAAAAAAAAAAAAAAGAAAGAGAGAGCTGTCTGGCACCAATGACAGCCCAAATCCCAGGTGTCAGAACAGAGCGCGAGTGAAAAAAAAAAAAAAAAAAAAAAAAATGAAGCTAAGTAAATGGGGGAAAAAAAAAAAAAAAAAATGGGAGAGTGGTTATCTATCCTGCACAGCACAGAGTGAGAAAGAAGAAAAGGTGAGCCAAGGCTGCTCCTAGTTCCAGGGCAGGACCCGGAAACAGTGCAGAACGCAGGTTAGAGGGGAAAAAAAAAATGAAGCTAAGTAAATGGAAAAAAAAATAATAATAAATAAAAATAATTAAAGAATAAATAAATAATTTTAATCCCACACCCTGGCTACAGTGAAGAGGAAGATGTAAGTCGGGGTGCCAGCAGAGAGAGAGAGTAAGGGAGAAAAAAAAAAAAATGGGAGAGTGGTTATCTATCCTGCACAGAGCGAGAAAGAAGAAAAGGTGAGCTAAGGCTGCTCCTAGTTCTAGGGTAGGACCCGGAAACAGTGCAGAAAGCAGGTTAAAAAAAAAAAAAAAAAGTCAGTAGGAGTGACTTTCAGTTGGCATTGGAATTGTTAATGATCGGCATTTCCACATCGGTGATTTGCGATCAGTGTCCTCCTCCAGGCAAATACCTCAGCTGCAAAGGTCTGGAAGGCTTCGAGGTTGTTCTGGGTACATATCAGTTGATGCAGATCTGCTGGTGGGAAGTCCTGGATCTTATTCTGGAGACAGCTTCTGATGTCGTTGTAATGTACACACTCCAGAAGCAAGTGTTTCCAACTTTCACTTTGTCTGCAAAAGCAGTAGAGAGTGTTGATGAGTCCCAGTGTATGCAGTTTCTCATTTAGAGAACCATGTCCGGTAAGGAGAAAGGAAGATTTAAGGCTGAGGGAGAACCATCGGGCATTATTTTTAGTGGTTGCAAAGGTTACCTCCGGAAGAAAACTCTGAGTTACAACCCCTACAGTAGAAGAATCCCATCTGGTCTGCCATACATTGAAGAGTTTATTCAGACATCGAGATTTCTCCTGCTTTATATCCATAGTTAGTGAGAGTTCTATATCCAGGATCGTTGCTGGAATACCTTTTTTAATTTGATAGCAGAGCCCCTTGTAGATTGTGTAAAGGTCAAATATATCAACTACAGTTTGCTCAGAGAATATTGCTTACTATGCCTAGTGAAGGAATAGTACGTACTGTATTGGACGATTGCTTATGGCATGTGCAATGCGCAAGCAAAGTGGTTGTCTACTGTAGCCTACCACAAACTCCGCATGTTATATGAAATAGGTAATTCCTTTCATACAAACGCTCGTTTGGGCATCGTGACTGTACATTTGGATAGGTTTGGCGATCTCAGATTAAAATAAAAAATTACTTTGTCTGCACACAGAATTATTATTAATGAAGAACCGTGATACACAATGGTATGTATTTGTTATATATGTATATTTCTGTGGTCTCAGTAAATAAGCAAATAAGTCCAAAAACTCGAATTTGCAGGAGAGGAAAAATAAACTTCACACTCTCATATAAACATGCATATATCCGAATATATACAAGTATTTATTACTCACGCTAAAACTACAATAATGAAGATATCTGCATGTCACATAATAGTAAATAATAAATACTTTATTATAGTGCACTTATCTAATTTTTGACAAATTAGACTTATCTGCTTGTTCACAGAGACCACAGATTTAATAGCTCAAATTCAGTAATTTGTGTGATTTATTCATTCAAAAAGCATACTAATAATTAATTTTGATATATTAAAATAAAATTAAATTAACTTTAATGCATAGTTTATTTTTAGTTTTTGATTTATCTTATATTTATTTCTTTCAGTTGCACAGTAAAATGAGTAGTGCAAGTAAAAAAAAAGTTCGTCAGTATTCAGAGGAATACTTAAAATTTGGTTTCATACCCGCTGTCCACGATCAAAGGTCACCTTTTTGTCTTTTATGCCAAGAATGCTTGACCAACGAATCAATGAAGCAAGGTCATCTTGAGGCGCATTTGAAGGCGAAACATAATGCTCATGTAAATTCAGATTTAAATTACTTTCAAACTTTAAAGAAGAATTTTGAAAAAAGAGCAACATTAAAGTCTGTTTTTGCTCATACTGCAACTGTCAATCGTACTCTTGAGGCTAGTTATGAAATTTCTTTACTCATTGCTAAATCTGAGAAAAATCATACTATAGGAGAGAATTTAATCAAACCATCAATATCAGCATTTCTTAAAACAGTTCTGGAAAAAGATGACAAAGACGTGAAAGCTACGCCACTCAATAGCAAAACTGTTAGCAGAAGAATAGATGAAATGAGTGAAGATATTGAAATACAACTTGTTGGAAAGCTGAAAACAAGAAAATTCTCAGTGCAAATGGATGAATCAACTTTGAGAGACAGTGAAGCCATACTGATAACTTATGTAAGATATATTGATAAAGGTAATTTTGCAGAAGAAATGTTATTCTGTAAATCATTAGAGAGCACCACTACCTCCAAAGATATATATAATAAGCTAAAAAATTACTTAGATGACAATAATATACCAATGAAAAATATAAAATCTTGTGCTGCAGATGGTATTCCTAATATGATGGGCAAGAAAAATGGCTGCTTAAAATTAATGAAAGATGAGAATCCAGAAATTCTTCTTGTGCATTGTGTTATTCATAGGGAAAACTTGGTAGCTAAAAATATTTCGCCTGTTCTTAATGAAGTATTAAATCAGTTATAAAGTGTGTCAATGCTATTAAAGCTAATGCCAAATGTGAGCGTCTCTTCAAGCTTTTTTGTGAAGAACAAAATGCAGACCATGTGAGACTTTTACTTCACACTGAAGTAAGGTGGCTCTGGAAAGGGAACTGCTTGAAAAGATTATGGTACTATTTGATACTATTAGTGACTTTTTAAGTGACAAACCTGAAATGAAGCATCTGTTAATGGTTGATGGTAAAGCATTTGTGAGTTATTTAGCCGATATCTTTGAAAAGCTAAATATATTAAATAAACAACTTCAAGGAACAAATAAAACTCTCGTCGATGCAAAAGCGAAGATATTTGGTTTCATTACATTTATTGAATTATGTCAAAAATATATTTGTAAAAAATTGAACAGTTTCGTTGGCTGCAAAAATGTGAAGTGACTGATACCGCTGTACTTGTTATTGTCGATCATCTGAAAATTCTGTCCGCTAATTTAAGAGAAAGGTTTTCTGATTTAAAACAAATTGATTTTCCAACCTGGATGATGCAACCAATGTTAGTGGATTTGTCTGATGTATCAATGCAGTACCAAGAAGAACTCTCAGAAATGCAAAATGATGAGTTAGTTAAAACTTTATTTAATATAAAAGGAGTGATGGCATGGCTTTGTGATGAAACAGAAATTAAATACCCAAATTCAACCAACTTTGCAAGAGAGCTATTGTTACCATTTCCATCTTCATATTTAGCTGAATGTGGATTTAGTGCCATAAATGATTTTTTACTAAAGAAAAGAAATCGACTGGATATCACAAAATGGGGAGACTTGAGACTGAAGCTGACTAAATTGGAGCCCAGTATAAAATCTCTCTGCATCAAGCACAAGGGTCTCACTAAACTTAGTGCACTCATCTAGAAGTGACTTCACATGGAATGTTGAAATTATTAAACAATTAAATAATAATTACTAAAAATTAAAATATTATAGAAAAATCTTTCATATAAATTATTTTGTACTTGAATTTTAGTTGTCTATTATATGTTTTGAAAATTTACTTACTGTTTTTTTCTTAATAATTTCCTAATGATTTCTTCCTAAAACCTAAGTCTTGTGTCCTGAACAAGTTGTAATTAGGCTTCATTTAGGGAATAATTCAATTTTTGAATATAAAAAATATGTATATCGGTGTTTCCCAGCATTACATAGGGGGCATCAGAATTTTAGAAAGACTTAGGTGGGGGCATGGTAAAAAAAAGGTTGAGAAACACCGATCTAGAGCTTGTCGTGGGAGTCTGCTATTATTTATTCTTTGAAAGTGGTTAAGCAAATTTTTCTGACAATCGATTTCATTTATTATATTTGTTACATTTAGTTGTTCTCTTATGTCTATGTTTTTCTTTAAATCTGGCATTATTATACCCAGAAGTGGTCATAAGAACCTGTGTGGCCTTCAGTTGCTGTCTATCTCTTTACTTGAAAATGCAGTTTTTGTTTCCATATTTAAGAACTGCTTTTGATGTGATGTTATGTAGCCTTAGCTGAGTTTGTCTAGTCGGCAAGGGTAAAGAAAGCCTGCACGAGAAGCACGCAAAAGTTCGATGAAATTTACCGGTAAAAGTACTTTGCCGTAATGGCATTTGTATTGTTGCTTGCTCGGTAAACAGGAGTAACCTGACCTTTTTTCTTTAGAATCACTGGTGGACAAATTGTTTATTAAGAAAAAAAAAAAGCAAAGGAAGCCCACATGAGAAGCATGGAAAACTTTTAAAAAGTTTACCGGTGAAACTACGTTATGAATATTTTTTATGACGCCAGAATTTCCAATATGACTCTGTTTGCGATTCAATTAGTTAATTTAATTAGTGATTCTAAAGAAAAAAATGTCAGGTAACCCCTCCCCCCTCCACTTTGGGGGGGGGTTCAAGCTCCCATGGTATTCAACTTCTACTCCAGACCGATAACACCCACTGTCTGTTTACCAAGCGAGTAACAATACAAATGCCGTTACAGCAAAGTACTTTTACTGGTAAATTTCATCGAACTTTTGCGTGCTTCTCATGCAGGGTTTCTTTACCTTAACTGTCTAGTCATTTGTTTTCCAAAGTATGTCTGATTATTGAATTCATTTTGTTGTAGATTTGCATTTTGAATTCTAAATTAGACTTGGTTTTAATGAAAACAATATTAATGAAATTTGGGATGAAGCCAGATAGAGCTAAAACCTTAACCATGTCGAAATATAAAATTTCATGGAAATCCATCTGCTAGGAACCAAGTTATTACATATGGATGGACAGATGGATAGACATGAGTGGACATGGTTAAGGCAATATGCACATTATGCATCTATTCTAATGTGCTTAAAAAGGAATCAAAAAATCAATGAAAAAAAACAGTAAAAAATTGCAGATAGAGTCCACCTGTGAAGACAGAAATAACCAACACTAAGGATAAGTATCATCATACAAAAAAAACGTAAAGTTCTATTAGAATTTTGTAAGAATGATAATAAATATTCTACTAGAACTAAGTTTAATGCACTATTAGATAAAGAAAAAAATGTATGAAAACTATATTTATGATCTGTGAATTTCAAAGATGAGTTGAAAGCAAAAAATGACAGTCTGTCTATTCATAATGCTAATGCTTAATACATGGCATCATCTTGTGGTCACTAAAATTTTGTAAAATAAGTACTTCTAATACTGACTTCTCTTATTGGCTTATTGACTTCTCTTCTTCTAATATTGACTTTTGGAAGATGAAAGAAGATATTTGTTGACATTAGATTTGAACTTCTGCAGATTGTAATTTTCAGGAAATATGAATGAAGGAAGTTTGTTCAAGAAAACGAAAGTTGAATGAATAAATGAGGAGGAATAACAGTTGGCTCTGTGAGTTTGAAGTTGGATAGTAAAAGGATGTTGACTGGCTGTGGTATGTGTTTGGATTGCATTGGAAGAGAGAGTGAGAATTATAGAAGCAAATTCAGAAGAACAGTGTCCATGGAAGTATCTATAGAAAAGGCATGCAGCAGAAACAGAATGTCTATGAGATAGAGTGGAGAGACTCTGTTCGAGATGAGTCATTAATTAACCTAACTGCCCTCTTCTGAATGGTATCTAGACACCTGAGAGAGAGGTTTTGGAGGCACTGCCCCAACAATATTCCATATTAGGGTGGATTTGCGATTTGTACAGAGTGAACAGAAGAAAAGTAATGCTGAGAGCATTACTTTTATTTTATATCAACTAAGTTATCTTTTCCCCACTGAAGAATTATCTGGGATCAGCATTTAAGGAATTTTTAGGGGATATTCAAGAAGTTGAAGCTGTTTGTGCAGGGAAGGTATCTCAAACTGGACGGTGGAATATAATGTGCTATCAACAGCAAAACTATGGATAAGATTTCTTACTTCTCCACTATGGATCAGCAAAACTATGGATAGACTAAATCTTACTTCTCCACTAATGCCGGGGAACACCAGCATTAGTGGAGAAGTAAGAAGACAGAGCCATCTACCATCACCCACAGTAAACAGTCAGAAAGAAACATGGATACCCAATTACAAAAAACAGTTGGCAAACCATAAGATAGGAGCTCATTTAGAATACCTTTATGCCAAACATGATCAAAAGCCTTTGAAATATCAAGCAACTGCTTGAGTTTCAGCAAACTTTTATATTGAACTTGTTAATAGATGGATAACATAAGCCAGAATATCACCAGAGAATCGACACTGATGGAATCCATACTGGTGATCATTGATCAGATGGAAGGTTTCTAAATAGTTTAAGAGTTGGCTGTTAATTGATTTATCCATTACTTTAGAAAGAGTAGAAGTAATTGCAATTGGACGATAATTGGTTGAAAGTAATTTGCCACCCTTTTTAGAAACTTTCTGGATATGAGCAGATTTCTAAGAAGAAGGTAAAACACCTTTAGAATAAAAAAAGTGAAAAAAAAAAAAAAGGCGACACAGAACAGGAACAAGTTCAGGAGCACAGGTTTTGAGAAAAAGTGGAGAAATACCATCAGGACCTGGAGCTTTCTTAGCATCAAGATTGATCAAAATTTTTCTGACATCTTTTTGATGGAAGACCACAGGAGGCATTGAACGAAGTGTACTAAGAATGGTAGGAAGTAGTTTATCAAATCATCAATACACAAGTTGGAAGAAAAATAGGATGCCAGCAGGTCATTTTATCTTTGACTGAAGTGGCACTAGAACCATCTGGTTTTGACAGAGGTGGGTACAGATATGGGAAAAAGTTGCAGTCAATAGCTTTGTTAAGAAACCAGAATGCTTGACTACCATTTGAACAAGAAGAAAATTTCCTACTCTTGGCCTGTTCAAAATATTCTTTATTACATAGGCAACTATCCAGTTGACCTTTGAATTTCTTCAAAACTCTTTTCACTAATCAACAACTCATGGCTAAATGAAAATTTCCTGTAATTTATTCTAAACCTCTTCCCCTGTAATCTGAATTTATGGCTTCTAGTTCTGGAATTCTTTTAACAGTGAAAATCCTGCCTTCATTTTACTAGCCCATCTCAGATCCTTATAAATCTCAATCAGGTTCCTTCTAAGGTACCTCATTGCTATGCTCAATAGCCCAAATAATCAAAGTCTTTCCTCCTATGATTGCCCTTTAGCTGATATCACCATGCATGTTGACCATCTTTGGACTATTTCAAGAAGCTCAATATCTTGTTTTAAACGAGGTGTCCATTATTGCCCACCAAAGGCCGTCTTACAGTTGCCTTAGGTATTGCGATTTTCATATTTCACAATACCTAAGGCAACTGTAAGATTGATTTCGAGTTATTCGAGTCCCGAGTAAGCATGAAGATTTTATTCGAGTCTTGAGCAAGTGTGAAAATCCAATTTAACATCTATCGAAAACCTACAAACACCGGTATGCTTCTACATTAGAACAGCTATCACCCATTCACCTACAAAAGATCGATTATCTTTAATCAATTTCTAAATGCCTACAAATATTCAACAATGGAATCTGCTTTGGGCTCAGAAATACAGATATTAACTAGCAGATTCTTAAACAGGGGTTATCCCCTTGCTACAATAAACTGAATTAGGGTACAAGCTAAGGATAGGGCGCCTCCGTAGCCAGGTGGGAAGGAGCAGCAGTGCATAGCACACGCTTCTTGATTAGACCGGGGTTCGAGCCCGTCACCACCAAATACGGAGAATGCGGAAAGGTCATTCAGGGAATGACCACCGCATATCCCGGAGCAATATGGCCTTAGTTGCTAATGCTCCTAAAAACCAAATAACAAACAACAAACAAACTAAGGATGGGATACAAAATACTTCACCAACCAATAATAGTAATGTCAAAAAATACTTTATTTCTGTCCCATATGTTGAACAGTGGCACAAACAGCTCAACAGATTCTTTAAAGATACAGAATTTAAAATTGTGGCCAGGCCAATACGGAAATTACACACTATACTGAACAATCGCTCAGTCCTTTCCTTGTTTGCAACACAAATTAATGATCTGGTGTACAACATTTCTTGTGGTGATTGTGACTCGTCTTACCAGGGTTCGACGCATTTTCCTCTGAATATTCATGTTAATCAACATGTGGCCCCTTCTCGTTCAGCAGCATCAGAATTACCCTTTCATGGCGCTAACGAAAAACATACTTTTTTATTTAACGAGGCCAAAATACTTAGTGTCCATTTCTTGTTGTTATTTGGTTTTTAGGAGCATTAGCAACTAAGGCCATATTGCTCCTGGATATGCGGTGATCATTCCCTGACCTTTCCGCATCCTCCATATTTGGTGGTGACAGGCTCGAACCCCGGTCTAATCAAGAAGCGTGTGCTATGCACTGCTGCTCCTTCCCACCGGAGGCGCCTTAGTGTCAATTTATTTACTGTATTCCTAGCATTGCTGTACATGCAAGTATACATTCACCTGTTCTTACTCTTAGTTACCCCTGCACAGCCCATGTATTTACTTGTTCCATGATGACTTCCAGCAGTTTTAGAAATCCTCAGCACCTTGCTATCCGTGCTGCTGCTGATTCCAGTAGAAGCAGTGCAATAATCACTTTTACTTCTGCCTGTAGCTACTGTTAATCTATTAGTCTGTGAACCTCCCCTAAACTAGCAGTTTTCTGAACCACCTAACATTATTTCGATAGCATCAGCAAATATTCTTGCACACTTCCTATTTAAGTGTATCCAATCCATATAGAAGTAGTCTCTTCTGTTAACAAGCACAGATCATGCTGAGAAAAATTCTACATCATGAACCTTGCACAACCTCTCCAGGGGCCAGATTGATTGACAAGGCTGGCACCATGTACTCCATCCTATCATGTCTGGGTAGAATTGTAGATGCTTTTAGATTTAATGCTAACTAGTGACTTTTTTCAACTTTGACCTGTACTTCTTAAGTAAGTCTGCAGTTCTCCTACTCTTAATGTCATTGGTGCCAACATGTACAACAATATCACATTTTGTGCCCTTAAAAGATAATATCTGCTCTACAACGTTATCAAGTCCCCCCCCCCCCCCCTCAAACATTCCTTAGTCCTATTCCACCAATTTTTTTTGCACAATATATTTTTCATTTGCCTAACAATAGAGTCACCGACAGTAACTATCTCCTGTGGGACCAGAGATTTCTGCCTTGGGGATTGCCACTGTTGCCTGATGATCAAGTGTAAGCTCTGGCATCAATGTGGGCAGTGAGAGCTTGATGGGCCCATCTAATTTAAATCCTTCAAGTGCATACATCCTGTTCTACAAGCTGTCATAAAGGCACATAACAATGCTGATTTGGTACCCAACATCCTACACTTTTACATTAAGTACACACACACACAAAGACTTCCCTCCCCTTGGCAATATCATGTCTCATTCCTGATTGGTCTATAAATATCTAAGGAGCCATACATTTCATAAAGCTGTGATTCTTCCGAGGATAACCCCCTCCCCTTAGTTCACCTCTGAGTGATGGCACTCCCACTACCTTGAGCCTTAAGCTTTGCTGCTCTGGTCTTAGGCATGGTTTCGATTCAAATTCAATATAATTAAAAGTAGTACACGTGACTTATATCCTAATGCAGTAATAACACTATGCACCGATTATGTTATGAAGTTTACATTTTTATATATATATATATTTCAATATTGAGATTATGGTATATGTATTTCATATCTCGTACCCAGTTTACTTTATGTGATGTTTGATAAATCATCAATATGACACCATTAGCTTTTCTAGCCACCTGTTTACACTCCTCAGAAAACTTTCCTCTCTGCCCATATCGTAACTTCCTGATCCCTTTTTTCCTCTACTGTTTTTAATTTTATCCCACCCAGTGTATAAGTTATTTGGAGTTGCTATTTTCCAAGTGTAATTGCTTGTATTTTGCTGCATTAAATCATACCTGCCACTTTTCTGATCATTCCTGAAACCTGATCAAGGTATCCTGAAGGAGCAGTGCTTGGCACTGATCAGTAATAACTGTCCCAATCTTTATATCATTTGCAAATTTTGACATCACGCCCTTTATTCCTTTATTGATGTTGTATATAAAAATCAATAACAGTGGTTCAAGAACCAATCCTTGGGGAACCCCACTTTTAATGTTACATCAATCTGAAGAATATTCATTAATCACAACCCTCTGCCTTCTACCTGCAACCACCTTGCAATCCATCTTATAATTTCAGTAATCCCAGCATGTTCCAGCTTATACAGTAGCCTCTAATGAGGGATTGAGTCAAATGCCTTGCTAAAATCCAAATAAATTATATCAAAATTATTCCCTACATCTCGCTCATGAGTAGCTGTAACAAAATAACTTACTCTGAAGGTCACATAAAACCATGTTGTGTGCTCTTCAAAGTGCTATTGGATTCCATTGATTCTAAATGTTCTTGGATTGTACTCTTAATCATTGCCTCTAATTTTTTCCCTTACTACTGAAGTCAGACTAACTGGGCTGTGGTTACTGACCTGACTCTTAGAACTATGTATTGGCAATATTTTACTTTTCCAATTCAAAGGAATTTCACCCAAGTGAAATGATGCCCTCATAATTAACCCCAATGTTTCAATACATTCTCTGGCTG
Organism: Mastigoproctus giganteus; assembly: GCF_048544385.1. Lineage (NCBI taxonomy): Eukaryota > Metazoa > Arthropoda > Arachnida > Uropygi > Thelyphonidae > Mastigoproctus > Mastigoproctus giganteus. The sequence continues at coordinate 71,356,747 of NC_143581.1, forward strand.
CCTCCCTCAAAATTACTGGGTATATGCCATCAACATCAGGAGCTTCACTTGACTTTAGGCCTTCAATGGTTTTCTATTAAATAATCTTTTGAAATTTTAATATCTCTAATTTCATGTTTCCAGCTTCATTCACACAGCCTATCTGCTCCATGAAGGGTCTTTCTTCCATAAAGATCGATGTGAAATAGCATTTATTCAATTCATTAACAACATCAACTGTTTGGTTTTTCACGTTTTCACAAAAATGAAAAACTCCTTTTCCTCATTCTTTGCTCACATAGCTAGTGCCTTCTCATATCCTTGGTCTCCCTAACCTTATCTACGGTTACATATCAACTTGTAGCTGCTGTGGACTTCAATACTTTTCATTGCTCTGTAACTTTCCCATGCTTTCTTTTTCTGCTCTTCTAGACTGGCCAGCTCCGTATTCATCCATCCCAACATTTTCCTTGTGCTATATTTTCTTAATGATATATATGCATCCGTTGCTTCCCTTATTATTGCTTTTAAGGTGTGCTGTAATTCTAATGTATCCATCCCCCATCTGCATCTGCTCAATTAATAGGCACCATTTAGTGCCTTAAATGTCATAGTCCCCTACGAAATTAAAACTTGTGCCTTCACATTTGATTATTGCAACATCTTTCTATATCTTCCAAGTAACAACTGCATCACTACCTGCCAATGGGTTCTGTACTTTAAGCCCTGTGATATCATTTGATTCTTGAGTAATGAGGAGGCCAAGAGTATTCTTACCCATAGTATTTTCCCTAACATGGTGGTACAAATAATAATCATCTAGTTAGATTAAAAATATTTTTTCACCATGATGAGTTTCCCACCCACTTATTCCAAACTTTCAGGAGCAGATTGAGGTCACCCATAATAAGACATTCACACTTGTTTGCCCTTTCCATCTGTTTGTTTAGAGACCCTCATCATACTCTTCACAATCCTGGTAGCTTACTCCCACTCTCATTATACCTTTGCTTCCAACTAACTCACAACATGCAGATTCTACATTGGCAGACTATTTCTGACTCAGCAAAAATTCTTCTTGCACTCAGGCTGCTTTTGATAAGAAACATGATGCCATCACCCCTTCTATCTTCTCTGTCTTTTCTAAATACATTATACATACCACAATGGAACTTGTCATTCCAAATTTCCAGTTTTTGTTAGCAGTTTCTGTTACCATGTTTCTGTTAGCCCTATTATGTCAAGATTAGCTGTCCTAATCAGGAGTTTGAATTTACTCATTTTGTTGTCAGCACTCCTGACATTACTGTTGACACATTTAAGGCTAATTATTCTTCTTTAGTTTACTACTATCCTGACACCCCCTTGAAGTTATTTGGGATTGTTTCCCTAACTTTATTCCTATAATATTATATTTCTAATTTTCTATTACAGTTCATTAACATACGTAATATCATATAGGAATTTTATTAGGACTGATTTTACAAGGAAATAATATACTTGGTTGCAACAGGATGATAACCTCTCTCCCAACCATTACTCAGATTCTGTTGCAGTAGCACACTGCCATTACTGGCAGGGTTGTTAATGACAGTAATGGCAGTGTGCTACTGCAACAGGATCTAGAAAATTTGGGCAGATGGGCCAAGAAGTGGCAACTGAAGTTTAACATTGACAAATGCAAAGTACTGCATATGGGTAAAAGTAACCCCAGAGGAACATACCAACTGTGTGGAACTACACTTAGGGTGGTTAAAAAATGAAAAAGACCTGGGAGTAATTGTGCAGTCAGATGTGAAGGTTTCTGAGCAATGCAGATAGGCTGCCAGAGCAGGTCATGGGGTTTTATCAATGATATACAGGAGGTGATTATTCCTTTGTATAAAGCAATGGTCAGGCATCGCCTTGAGTACTGCATACAGATTTGGAGGCCTCATTTTAGGAAGGATGTAGATTTGGTTGAGCATGTACAGAGAAGGGTAACAAGATTGGTGAGGGGAACAAAGAGGTCCTCTTACCAAGAGAGTCTTAAGTTCTGCAAATTGCAGCAGCTGGGGACTAGGCACCTGTGAAGTGATCTAACTGAGGTGTATAAGGCATTGAATGGGTTGAGCACACTGAATTCTGATGGGATTCATTTGCTTGCCCAGATTATGAACCTAACGGAGCATAAATCCAAATTGAGGAAAGACAGCTGCAGAATAGATGTGCGGAAATTTGCCTTTAGCCAGCGGGTGGTTAATTGCTGGAACAAACTTCCATCTGTTGTTGTTGTGGAAGTTGATAGCTTAAATAAATTCAAGGAGGAACTGGACAAACCTTTAGAGGGAATGGTTGTGTGAATTTTTTTTTTTTTTTTTTGTCTGATGCTACATAAGCTCATACACTTGCTTTCTTGCACCTCATGCCTCTGTTACTGTTACTATTAATACTATTACTATTGTTTATTCCCCACATGACCAAGGGAATATCAAACACTGATAATCATAGATGATGATGTAGTATAACTTTTCTGTATTTCTGATAAGGTTAATTTTCTCATGCTAAATTGTTCAAGTCTGTTAACATTAATGCAATGTGTTATGCATTAAACAATAAGTAGCAAACATGTGGCACATGTGCCACATGACACTTGTCAGTAGCATACCTCTTGATTTTGAAACAATACTTTAAAAAATTATGTACCTTGTTTAAAAATCAGAAGTGAGGATAGACATTTACAGTTGAAATTTAACTTTTGCCAGAAATGTGATACAGGAACCTACAATTTATTTTTGCTGCCCCCTTAGCATTAGAGGCTCTAGTAAGTTCCTTGTGGCACCAGTTCTATAAGGATAAACATTTTTTTTGTTAACCTATATTAAATTTATTTTATAAATGTAAAATTGTTTCCATTTGTTTATTATTTCAAGTGATTAGCATAAAAATTACTGGTAATGGAATTCTTAAATGTAGTTTCATTTATTTTTTCCCTATCTCTTTTTCTTTCAAATTTGATTTGCCTTGGGAGCCTCTAGATCAGCCCTTAGGTGGCACATGCTGTGGTTATGCTCCATTGCAAGAACAGATTGATCTCACTGAATTAAAATGATTCAGTTAGTAATGAAATGAAGAATCTTAAACACATTCTTTGTCATGTCTGTGAATTTGGTGGGGTTTTTTTAATTATTTAATTGATTTTGATTAATTGATTTTTACTGCAAATAAATATTTCCTTCAAAAAATTGAGGGAAATATTGATATGCAGTAAAAATTTGTTTTAGTAACTGATCCTTGTTAACAGATGGAGGATAATGAATTTGGACATATAAATAGATTGCTTAATTGAGTTACACTTAACAATTGGAGAAATTTAGTTTTAGTTTAAAATTTAATACATTTTAATAATATTTTAAAAAATCACCTTTTCAAATGGGTGATATAAATTGATCTTTATAAAAATATTCCTCTGAAGGCAACTTATATCTGATTTATTTATTTTTGTTTTTGCCTTATGAACAATGTTTCAGTGTGATTTATAATTTTTGTTACATTCTTTTCGAAATTAGCTGAGGAAATTACTACCATATGAAAACAGTTCGAAGACAACATTTGAATTTAGTGACTTTTATGTAATGTTTGCAAGCATGGTGGAAGCATTCAATCTTCTAACTCAGAACATTGGCAATGTGGTACCACAGTATTCTTCTGAATTTAATGATACTACTATAATGCCTGAAATTTATAACAAGTCTGAAAAGGCAATTACAAGGTAATATATTTTCTTTTCAAACATAATGTTGTTATGCATTTTGCAATAATTTAACACATTATTAGCACTTGATTTTTAACTTCTAAAAACTGATAAAATAGTATTAGTAAAAAATAAAAATAAAATATTTTCACTGTGTATGGTAGTTATCAGTTTTTAGATGTTAAAAGCCAAACATTATTAGTGTGTTAATATATTTATGAATATAAAGGAAGGTAAAAGTCAAACATTAATAGTGTGGTAATACATTATTATATATTTTTTGTATATGTATTTCATTACAGCTTGAAAATGAGTTTAAATGAGCTAGAGAATGTCTTAAGGAGAACCGCCAAAGGAAGAAAAATAATTAATCTTGTCCACTTTGCTCACATTTATTTGATCAAGTTGTTGGATACCAGATTACAAGGTAATTATTATTTTTTCTGAAAAAAATTTTAGGTGTTTAATTCATTATGATATTTTGCCTTTGAACATAAATTTCCTTGAAAAATGCATTCTTTCTCTCAAATTGTTATTTGAGCGAAATTATTATTATTATAAATTTTTAATTATGCATTACAATATTGTTCATGTATCATGGAAATGAATAAATTTACTCATAGTTATTATTAATTATCTTTGCATAAGTAAATTTAACATATTTACTAATGGAAATACTGTTGCACCAAGAAGAATAGATTAAGAAAGCACATAGCACTCAAGAAAGTGCTATGTGCCATATTTCAGTTGTTTCCCAACAGTTTCTAGTTTATTTAGGCTATGTAGTGCATGCATGCAACAAAACTTGTTCACTTTGCTGTAATTCCCAGCATGACTGGAGGTTGGTAGCTAGTGCCCTGTTAGCATACTATGAGCAGTGTCCACTTCAGTTCTAATGGGTGTCACTGTACATTACCTGTACACAGCTAAATTCACCATCTGCTGTGGCTTTGAGAAGGCATTACCATTAGCTCATTCTTCTTTGAATAAAAAACATTGGGATTGCAGACCTTTACTGTAATGGCTAAATACTGCCATATATTGATCATGATTCTGTGCTGTCATATATTGACAGCACAATATCAACATCAATAGATGGTAGGTTTGGCACACTATAATATTGTCAAAAATTCATATTCAAGATGCAAGGCAGCACATCACTACATGTCATGAAAGAGATGAATGATTTTATTATGATTTCACTCCAGTGACTGTGAGGCTGCCTGGAAGCTTACATAGTTTGGTAACACCCATACAATTCTAAAGATTAGGTTTTCTGATAATAGCATCTTCGATGCTATTATCAGAAAAACTAAAGGTATAATGAATCTTAATGTTGCAATTCAATATCTGAAACACACTGAATATGGTACTCTGAGATAATAAAGAGAAAGACTGTGAGTGCATGTATAATTTTTTTTAAATTAGTTCAGTTACAAAAAGTTAAACTGATAATCATGGAAATGTAAGATAAAAAAAAAAAAAACTCCATATTTAAATTTAAAAAATTTTCTCCCATTCATCTTTTCTATTTGTGTAATAATGTTTGAGAATTATTAACATTTTACATCTCTTACTTTAAATCTTATTTAAAAACTATATGAATATGAAAAAAAAAAAAAAAAAAAAAGATCAAGAAATTTATAGACTGGTGTTTGTATCAAATCATGGATCTATTTTAAAAAATTGTTTGATATATTCATATGTAGATTATATTATGTTGTGTCATCTTTTTTTTTTTTTTCCTGAAGGTACACTGATGCTAGAGACTTTATTAAAGAATGCTTCCTATATAAAACAGTTATCAAAATTATATCTTGGAACTAATTTCACTGATTCACTTTTTGGGCTTGGTGTTCCTAGGAGCAAGGTATTGTAAATTTAATTACATAATTTATATACATAGGTATACAATTCATTTCAAAGGACTAGGGTTGATCTTTCTTATTTTGAGGTAATATGCTATGTGCAAACTGCATCTTTTTTTTTTTTTTTGTTATATTTGAAATTTTTGAATTTGTGTTATAATTGGACTAAATGGTAATACTTGTCCAGTTTTAATATAAAAATTTTCATTGAAAACATGACAAAATTTTAAACCATTTAATTTTCATCCTTTCACTTTCTCCATCAATCAGTCTAATTGGCTGGTCAATGGATGGATGATATTTTTTTTCTTTACTTAAGAGAAGTTATTCAAAATTAAAAAACGAAATTGAACTTTGAGTAAAATATTTTATTAATCATATTAATAATATTTATTTTTATTAAATTGATCTATACAAATTTATTACTAAAGTAATGCATTATACGTATATTCTAAGGGAGGCAAAAACAGTACTTTAAGTCAAAAGATAACAAATTAGAATTATCTTTCTAAAGCATATACAGTGAACTTTGACTAACATTCATGCTCTGACCATTACAGAAATAAATTTTTGAGATCATACACAATGCACCCAAGGCTAAGTAATTACTTCTGGCAAACAAAGCTAGACAATGCATGGATAAATGGATAATGACATAATTTTCAGTCATACACATTATTCATATATGATCTACAATATGAAAGTGGGTAAAAAAAAAAAAATATATATATATATATATATATATATATAGTCGAACTTCCCTATAACGAATTCGATAATTGTTATTTAATTAGAAAATGAAAATGAATCTACATTTATTTTTAATGTATTTTATTTCAAAAACACTTATTTAAATTACGTTTACACAATTTTCGCCGGTAAGTATCACAAATTAAAAAAATCTGTAATTTTCGTTTCCACAGTACAATTAAAAATGTCTGATTCTCAAAGAAAACCTCACATTTGTTCAGAGCATTAAAAAATTATCAGGAACATTTTCACAAAACTGTAGACCCATACGAACTGTTTTAAAAGCGTGAATCATTTTTTCGCGAGTTGGCTTTTCTACGGGTTGTTCTGATGCGTCTTCAGCATCATCATTCATTTCTTCGTGATCATGGTCACGTCTAACACTGTTCAGCAGTATTTCATCTTCATTTGGATGTTCTGCTGTAGTCAGATCTTGATCTACATAAACATAACTATCCAGTGTTATTTCATTTTCGATGTTTCCGGACGATTCTAATAATGTCCAAAAGTTTTTCAGTTGTGAAAGGGGCAATTCATCTTGTTCGTCCAGTTGTTGTTCGACTTCTGTATTCAATGCAAATCAGGCTTTCAAAAAACAATTTTGAATAGCATATTCAGTGACATCGTTTGTCCAAACTTTTGCCAGTTCAGAGATGCAATCTCTAAGGTTAATTGTAACCTCCAAGTTTCTATTTTCTGATAACGCATTGACAATCTTCATTATTATTCTCTTTCGATAATGAAATTTAAAATTTTTAATAATGTCCTGGTCCATTGGCTGGAGTTTTGACGTCACGTTTGGTGGTAAAAACAAAAGCTTCACACTTTTAAGTTTGGCAGGATGGGCCGGACAGTTGTCAGTTATTACCAACACGATTTTCCTTTTTCTTTTGTTAAACGCTTGTCTAGTTTTAATATCCAGTCTTCAAAGGTATTACTTGTCATCCATGCTCTTTTATTAAAGGTGTAGTCAACTTCCAAAGATTTTGTGCCTCTAAAACACCTTGGGTTTTTTGATTTTCTGATGACTAAAAGTCTTAATTTTTCACTTCCTGTCATATTTGCTCCAACTAGCACAGTGATTCTTTCTTTGCTTTGTTTTCTGCCAAAGCATTTATCATCCTTAAAAGCAAGTGTTCTATTCGGTAAACATTTAAAGAATAAACCCATTTTGTCAGCATTAAAAACATCCTTACGCTCATATTCTTCCAAACTCTTTAAGGTATTGTTTCTCCAACTGTTGCAATCTTCTTCGCTTACATTAACACTTTCTCCACAAATAATCTTTTCCACAATTCTGTGGCGCTTCTTAAATTTATCTAGCCACCCAGTGCTCGCATTAAATTCTCTAGTCCTTTGGACTAGAGAATTTAATGCGAGCATTATTATAGAATAAAAAGCATTATTATTCATGTGCAAATTTCAGAGCTTGTTGCTTAATTTTTGTAACCGATATTGGTATATTTTTTCACATATCGTTTGCATACATTTTAGAACAGCTTTATCAATACCTTCATATATACACAACTTAATTCGCTTCTTGTCTGCTCTTCCTTCAATTGCATTTAAAATTGACTTTCTATTTTTTAAAATTGTAGATGAGCTTCTTGTAAATATGCCATATTTCTCCACAACATCTTTTTTCTTAAAACCCTGGTCAATATCATGAAGAAAGCCGTGAATTAGGGTTGAATTTGAAAGTGTCTGCAATTCTGCCCAGACATGATAGGAGGGAGTATATGATGAGAGCATTGTCGATCAATTCGGCCCTGGAAAGATTGTGCAAGGCTCGAGGGGTAGAATTTTTTTCAGCCTGGACTATACTTGTTAACAGGAGAGACTGCTTCTACAGGGATAGGATACACTTAAATAGAAAGGGTGCAAGAATATTTGCTGATGCTATCGAGGCAGTGTTAGGTGGGTCAGAAAACTGCTAGCTTGGGGGGATACAAAGACTAATAGATTAACAGTAGCCACTGGCAGAGGTGAAAGTGATTCTTGCACCGCTTCTATTGGAATGAGCAGAAGCCTGAAAAACAAGATGCAGGATATTTCAGACTGCTGAGAGTCATTGTGGAACAAGTAAACACATGGATTGTGTTAGGGTAGCTAAGAATAGAAACAGGTTCATGTATACTTGCGTGTACACCAATGCTAGGAGTTTGGTAAATAAATTTGATGAATTTGAGGTATCGTTCAAAGCATCAAAGGCAGATATTGTTGGGATATCAGAGACGTGGTGTCACACAGATATAAGTAATGCAGAACTGGAATATGGGGAGTACAACGTCTACAGAAAGGATAGACTGGATAGAAAGGGAGGAGGGGTTATGGTATTAGTTAAGAAACACATAAAATCTAAGGAAGTGCAACCAGTCAACATCGCTGTACAGTGCAGTGTTGAGTCGGTTTGGTGTGACATAAGCATTGGGAGATCAAAATTGAGAATAGGAGTGTGCTATAGGCCTAATAACTCTGATGAGTATAATATGAAACTGTACAGGGAAATAGAGTGGGCCAGTACATCAGAGAGTCTTATAATGGGAAATTTTAATTTCCCAGATATTGACTGGGTTGGTCACTCACACACTAGCAAGGCTTTTGTGGATTTATTGGATGATTGTTTTCTACATCAGCATGTTCAGGCAACAAGAGGGAGTAACACTCTTGATTTGATTATCAGTAGTGATTCTTCATGCATTAAGAATCTGCAGATAAAGGAACCATTTGGTGGCAGTGATCACAGTGTGCTGAAGTGGGATTTACTCAAAGAGGTAACTACAATCAGGGGTAAAGGAAAGGGTTATTGCTTTCGTAAAGGCGACTACGATGGTCTGAGACAGTATTTAAATTCTATACAGTGGGACCAACTGAAGATGTTACCAACAGCAAATTCAAAATGGGAAGCATTCAAAGAACATATCTTGGAAGCTACTAGGCTTTACATACCAACTAAGAAATATTGTTCAAGGTTTAGGCCTAAATGGATGTCAGATGAACTAATGAGACATATGACAGAGAAGAAAAATGCATGGGTTACATATAAATTAACACGTAACACAGAAGCCTATGATAGATACAAGTTGATATGCAACCAAGTTACAAAGGAGGTTAGGCAGGTGAAGGCAGATTACGAGAAATCCTTGGCAAGGGATGCAAAGAAAAACAGCAAAGAGTTCTTTACTTATGTAAACTCTAGAAGGAAGTGGATGAATCAGATTGGTTCAATTGATATCAATGGGTCAACTGTTGATGATCCTGCTCAGTTAGCTAACAAACTAAATGAATATTTTGCATCGACATTCACACATGAGGAGTTATTTAGCGAGGGGAAGGCCAGAGGTGTATTCAACTCTAGCAGTAAGCTAGAGAATCTTGTAATAACTGAGAGTAAAGTGGAGGAGAAATTGTTGAAGATAAACACAAGAAAGGCACCTGGGTTGGATGGGATCTATCCAGTTATATTAAAGGAGGCAGCAAAGGAAGTAAGCAAACCCTTAGCCATAACTATGAGAGCATCCTTGGACTCAGGGGAGGTACCACAGACTGGAGATGTGCAAATGTGACCCCAATTCACAAAGGAGGATCAAAGGCCGACACAAGTAATTATAGACCTGTGAGTTTAAATTCTGTTCCAGCAAAATTAATGGAGGCACTGGTTAAAGAAGCACTGCAGGATCATCTAGACAAGACTTCAGTTATAGCTTGGACACAGCATGGTTTTGTTAAGGGAAAGTCTTGCCTGACCAATTTGATTGGATACTATAATGCAGTCACAAAAGAACTGGATGCAGGGAATAACTTTGATATTATATACTTGGATCTTAGAAAGGCTTTTGATACTGTTGCACATGGAAGGCTGCTGCACAAATTGGAGCAGTGTGGCATTGGAGGCAAATTGCTGCTATGGATAAAGGGGTGGTTGAGGATGAGAAGACAGAGAGTGGTAATCAATGGACACTGCTCATCGTGGACTAATGTTATTAGTGGAGTCCCTCAGGGTTCCGTGTTGGGTCCATTATTGTTTTCTGTATTTATAAATGACATTGAGGATGGTATATCAAGATTAATGTCCAAGTTTGCAGATGATACAAAGGTTGGCAGTGTTGTCAAGGATACTACTGACACTATGCTGCTGCAACAGGATCTGGAAAGGTTGAGCAGATGGGCTGAGAGGTGGCAAATGAAGTTTAACATTGACAAATGTAAAGTACTACATATGGGAAACAGTAACCCCAGAGCAAAGTATCAACTTTGTGGTACTACACTGACAGTGCTAGAGAATGAAAAGGACCTTGGGGTAATTGTGCAGGCAGATATGAAGTTCTCTGAGTAGCGCAGATGGGCTGCAAGAGTAGCTCATGGTGTCTTGTCAATGATATACAGGAATTTTTCTAGCAGGGATAAGGAAGTGATTATTCCCTTGTATAAGGCAATGGTTAGGCGACACCTTGACTACTGTATACAGGTCTGGTGGCCTCATTTCAAGAAGGATGTAGAGCTTCTGGAACGAGTACAGAGAAGGGCAACAAGATTAGTGAATGGAACAAAGGGGTACTCTAACGAAGAAAGTTTTAAGTTTTGAAAATTAGTGTCTGGAGACTAGGCACCAGTGAGGTGATCTGATAGAGGTGTATAAAGCCTTGAATGGTTTGAGCATGCTCAATGCTGATGGGATTCTTCCTCTTGCTCAGAATAATCACCTGAGAGGGCATAAATTCAAATTGAGGAAATACTGATGTAGGATAGATGTGCAGAAATTTGCCTTTAGCTAGCGTGTAGTTGTTTGGTGGAACAGACTTCCACCAACTGTGGAAGTTGATAGCCTTCCCTTGCTGTGGAAGTTGATAGCTTAAATAAATTTAAGGCTCAGCTGGACAGGTATTTCGAACGAACGGAGGGGTGAAGTGGAAGTGGTGTTTTTTTTTTTTTTTGGCTGATGCTGCATAAGCTTGCTTTCTTGCATCATATTCCTCTACTAATGCTAATGCTAAACTTTACTTTATCATTAATACTTAAACACTTTCTCTTTGAAATTGTTTCTGCAACTGTAAAAATTACTCTACTGCAGCTCTTGTCGATACATACACCACAAACTTCGCTGCGCTGACCATATAGTGAATTGTTAGTACCGCCTACTCAATGACATTCGCTTGTGACTTTGTGAATTTCTTTTATTCTGCTTTCATTCATATATACCCGAAAAAAAAATTTATGGTTAATGGATGCTGTATGTTACTTTTCAGGGAAAAAAAATACAAGAGCATATTAACCTATGTGATTGATGACAAATTGTTCTAAAAGAACGAAATAAAAAAAAAAAAATTAATGAAACCATCTACTGGAAGTCCAGTTAGATGAGAACGGACATATCATATAATCATTGACATTTTTTTCATTTTCATTCATTTATTAATTACACACAATATAGTCTCAACATTATGTACATAAAAGTATATACATGATTTATATACAAGATATATTTACATATAATTATATGCTCTGACAAACATTAAACTCTCGTGTGTGTGTGTGCAAGTGTGTTCTTATTCAGGGTAGCTCCCAGGCATAAGCCCAAATCTACCTTGAGAACTTGGGAATATATAGTCTTTACAAAGCAGTCCTTAAAAAGTATGTTAAATTACCTGAGTCTGATTTTACTGTAGCGCTATTCGCACTTGAAATCCCGCACCCACTGGAGGTAGTGCAATACCAGTGAGTGCCAGCAATCCCGTGCCCCGGGTTGCCCATACCAGGGAGCCAGCAGGGAAAAAAAAAATAATAATAATAAAATATATATATATATATATATATAATAAAACAACAATAATATTCAATAGTCTGGATGGCACAACTATAAACTTCAAAAATCACAGTTCAACTGAATATTTCCTCAGCTGCTGTTTCACATGCACTGGAACCTCCAAAACCAATAACGGTACTATCCAGCAATCTCCAACTGTACGCCATGGATAATAGAACCTTTAGACCACCAGACCCGACGCAATGAATCTGATCCAGCACGGCAGAATCCAGAATGGAGTATTCATGACCGCAGCACAAAAGACAACCAACCAGAGCACCAGACCCAACACCATGAATCAGGTCCAGCACCCCAGCCGCCAGCTAGATGTAGAAACAAATAGTGAAACTCCATGAAGACAATTAAGACACTAGGTTTGCCTCTGAAGAAAGGCTCTGAGAACAGTTCTTCTTGCAAAAACAGCAGCTGAAAACTCTTGAAATAAATTAAAACAGTCACGATTTGCAATAAGCAAATGCACTGTATCAAATGATAAGTCAGGAATATGCGCCATCTCGCCTGGTCTTCATACTCCCGACATAAAAAAATTACATGCATCCAAGTCTCCTGCTCACCACATGTACAGAAAGGATCTGTCTACAACCCTCTCTCATATAATTTGGCCCTAAGTGAGCCGTGTCCTGTTAACAAATAAGAAGTGTACATAGAAGGCGTAAACCAAGATGCCACGGTTTTTGCCAATGCATAGTTCACCTGGGGAATATATTTCCTCGTCACAGCTCCAACATCACCACTTTCCCATCTGGTCTGCCATAAATCCATTAATTTGTTCCATATTCGTTGTTTTTCTTATTTAATATTATTCTCCAAATCAATTGTAATATCCAAAAACATTACTGATGTACCCTTTTCCAATTTGTACAAAAACCCTCTGTAGACAATAAATAAATCCAATGGCATGGTACCAGCAATTACCTGTAGGGCGTTTGTAGACGCTGTTCTAGGTACTTTCAATAAAGTTAATAACATAGAGCGCTGAAGCGATAAAAGTTTCGATCGAATCCTAGTTTTAGTTACCACAGAAAACCAAACAACAGCCGCATATGCCACTATCTGGAGAAAAATAGTCTTATAATACAATGACAACACCCTCTTATTCAATCCCCACTCCTTACGAGAAATCCTAGCAATCGAGCCTGTGAAGTGTCTTACTTTTATATTTAGGTGTGAAACATGTGGGAAAAGGAAAGTTTGTCATCTATGATTAATCCCAAATACTTAGTTTTAGCAACATAAGGAATTTGAACTCCACCTAAAAGAACTCTTGGAGGTCTGCCGTAATCAAATTGTGTCTTAAAAACCATAGAACAGGTCTTACTTGCAGAGATCTTCATTTTGTTCAAATTGGCCCACTCCATTAAATCATCTAAAACTGACTGTATTTTTCTTTCCAATATAAGTCTGGAGCGCCCAGAAACTCCAATCACAAGGTCATCAGCATAAGCTATCTTAGCAAACTCTGTACTCTCCTTAACAAGCCACTGATATAATGATTGAACAGGAAGGCCATATGGTGTGGTTGAGGTGAGAAGCGAATGTCACTCAGTAGGCATTACTAAAATCCGATAGCATTCTATGTATTGCAGCCGCAGCACGCTAAAGGTTTACCGCAGCGAATTTCATTTTCCTCTTAGCCAACATCAATTTACAAATCTACCCTATTTATTGTAAAGTTTATGACCACTTTTAAGAAAATCCATTTGGTTTTATAACTGTAACAAAAATGAAACAAAGACCCTCCTACGGGCGTCAATGGCCACAAGCATTCACTAAAAGGATGATTAATTCCAGATGCTAATGCGCAATTCGGAGGGAAGGGGGCCATATATTTCAGCGGCTGTTTAGCAGTAAATGCTTGAAAATCTTCAAAAATGCCTTTACTAATTTTTTTAAAAAGTCGTTATAGAGAGACTATTGTACAAATTGGAGCAGAATGGTATTAAGGGTAAGTTGCTAAAATGAATAAAAGGATGGTTAAGTGGGAGAAGACAGAGGGTGGTAATCAGTGGGTGCTGCTCTTCATGGACTAATGTTATTAGTGGAGTCCCACAGGGTTCGGTGTTGGGTCCACTGTTGTTTTCTTTATTTATCAATGATATTGGTGAAGGTATATCAGGCTTAATGTCAAAGTTTTCAGATGATACAAAGGTTGGCAGGGTTGTTAATGACAGTAATGGCAGTGTGCTACTGCAACAGGATCTAGAAAATTTGGGCAGATGGAAGTGGCAACTGAAGTTTAACCTTGACAAATGCAAGGTACTGCATATGGGTAGAAGTAACCCCAGAGAAACGTACCAATTGTGTGGAACTACACTTAAGGTGGTAGAAAACGAAAAAGACCTGGGAGTAATTGTGCAGTCAGATATGAAATTTTCTGAGCAGTGCAGACAGGCTGCCAGGGTAGGTCATGGGGTTTTGTCAATGATATATAGGAATTTTTCTAGCAGGTAAAAGGATGTGATTGTCCCTCTGTATAAGGCAATGGTCAGGCCAAGCCTTGAGTACTGCATACAGGTCTGGAGGCCTCATTTTAGGAAGGAGGTAGATTTACTTGAGCGTGTACAGAGAAGCACAACGAGATTGGTGAGGGGAATGAAGGGATCCTCTTGCCAAGAGAGGCTTAAGTTCTGCAAATTGCAGTGGCTGGAAACTAGGCACCTGTGCGGTAATCTGATTGAGGTGTATAAGGCCTTGAATGGGTTGAGCACGCTGAATTCTGATGGGATCCTTCCACTTGTTCAGATTACGAACCTAAGGGGGCATAAATTCAAATTAAGAAAGGACAGATGTAGAAAAGATGTGCGGAAATTTGTCTTTAGCCAGCGGGTGGTTAATTGCTGGAACAAACTTCTATCTGTCGTTGTGGAAGTTGATAGGTTGAATAAATTTAAGGAGGAACTGGACAGGCATTTGGAGGGAATGGTGTGTTTTTTTTTTTTTTTTTTTTTGGCTGATGCTGCATAAGCTCATACACTTGCTTTCTTGCATCACATGCTACTACTACTACTACTTCACTATATGGGGTTAATTATTTTACATGTAATTTTGTTTCAAGGTGCAATGTTTTGCGAAAAAATTCGTAATATAGAGAAATTTGTTAAATTGAAGTTGCAATAGAGAAGTTCCACTCTATATGCATATTAGTAGTGGAAAGTAGGCAAGGAAGCTTGCTTATACAACATAAGCCAAAAATTAAAAAAATAAATGAACAAAAAATTAAAAAAAATTTTTTAAACATTTTCAAATTTTAAAAAAATTACAAAAGTTTAATTTTTAACTTTCAAATCAATAAAATTTTTAAAAAATAAATAAATATAAAAATAAAGTAAATAAAAGAAATTTAAAAAATGAATAAATATCAAAATAAAGTAAATAATAGAAATTTAAAAAATGAATAAATATCAAAATAAAAAATTTAAATTAAAAAATAAATAAAAATCCTTATCTGGACGTCCCTTCTAACAATTTGTCCAATGTCTTCTTAATTTTATTTATGTCTTCTTGTGTGGATGTTTTCTGAGAAAGAGTAAGGATCTCATCAGAAAGAATAAGGATTCTCTTACTTTGCTCAGTCCATTTTAAAAGCACTTTGGGAGAGTCTATTGTCAGGGGAAACAACATTTTTTTCAGTAAAAACAGTTTGACTAGAACCAGGGTGTGTTTGCCAAGAGCAATGACTGATGATATTACTAACAGATAGATAGTCAGATTTTAAGGGGGTAAAGAAAGCATTATTATTCATGTGGAAGCTAATGATATTAAATGAACATAACCTGACGATTTGTTGATTTGTTGGATTAATGTAGGTTCATGCTGAAAAAATTATTTCAGTTAGGCCAGAATATGTATATGTCTGCAATTCTGCCTAGATACAATGGGAAGGATTATATGCTGAAAGGCTTGGGAATTAACTCAAGACTTGGGGTTACTCTGCAAGGCTTTTGGCAGGAAATTTTTTTCAGTGTGACCTGCACTTGTAGGTAGAAGGAATCTATTTTGTAGAGACAGCATTCATTTCAACAAAGGTGGTGTGAGGGGGTTTTGTGAGTTTCATTGAGGATACCCTAAGGGTTCAGGGAAACTACTAAACTAGCCTAATAACTTCAAGGGGTGTGTCAGGTGGTAAACTCCAGTAGAATACTTAGTCTTAACAGTGTCTTCAGTGCTATCAGAAGTCAATAAAATGAATTAATTCAAACTCCTGCTTAGAAGAACTAATACTGACATAATAGGGCTAACAGAAATGTGATGCGCCTCTGTAGCCAGGTGGGAAGGAGCAGCAGTGCGTAGCACACGCTTCTTGATTAGACCGGGGTTCGAGCCCATCACCACCAAATACGGAGGATGCGGAAAGGTCAGGGAATGACCACCGCATATTCCCGGAGCAATATGGCCTTAGTTGCTAATGCTCCTGAAAACCAAATAACAACAACAACAGAAATGTGGTGTCATCTGGAAATTGGGAATAATGAGTTTAACTATGATATGTACAATATATTTAGGCAGATTAGGGAAGATAGAGGGATGATATGATCATGTTCCCTATCAAAATTAGTCTGAGTGCAAAAAGAACTTTTGCTATGCCTGCCAACATAGAATATGTGTGGTATGAGTTAGTTGGTTGCAAAGTGAGTGGAAGAAATTTACAGACCAGAAGGTTGTGAAGAGTACAACGGGAGTCTCTACATGCAGATGAAATGGGCAAGTAAGTGTGAATATCTAATTATGGGTGATTTAAATTTGCTCCTAATTTATTGCAGTAATCAGAAGGAAACTCACCATGGGGAACCAAAATTATTAATAAAAACTAGATGCCTATTATTTGTACCAGCATGTTAGAGAAAATACTAGGGATAAAAATATTCTAGATCGTCATCATTATTCGCAAATCAGATGATGTCACAGGATTTAAAGTACAAGAACAATTGGCAGGTAGTGATCATATGCAGTTGTTAGTTGGAAGATGAAGACAGCTGTTGCTGTAGTTAAAGGTGAAGGCAAGGGTGTTAATTTCAAAAAGGGGACTATAACAGTTTTAGATTTGACATGGCATCTGTGAATCAGGCAGATTATATACGATGGACAAATATATTAGAATTATGGATTATGTTTAAAGCACTAATCACAGAAGCCATGAACATATATAGAAAATAAATTTAGAAAATAAGGCACAAGGAAGATTCCAAGATGGATGAATACTGATCTGGCCAGAGCAGAAAAAGAGGGCATGGGAAAGTTACAAAGTGATGTAAAGTACTGAAGACTACAACAACTACAAGTTTATCTGTAACAAGCATCACAGAAAAGTTAGAGTAGCCAAGGCCAAGTATGAGAAAGCACTGGCTTAGCAAGCAAAGGATGTGGGATGAGGATTTTTTCATATATGTGAAAACAGAGAAGAAGAAGAAGAAAAACAAATGAAATTTGGTCCCTTCTGTGCTACATGTAGGAAGATAACGCAGCTGATGTTTCTGGCGAGTTGAGTAAATGGTACTTTGCATTAATCTTTACTGATGAAAGACTCTTCACGGAGCAGAGAGGCTGTGTAAGTAAAGCTGAAAACATGAAATTAGCAATATTAAAAATTCAGGTTATTTATTAGAAAAACATTGAAGGCCTAAAGTAGAGTAAGAATTGATGGCATATATACCCAGTAATTTTGAATGAGGCAATTAGAAAGTGCATTGAGCCATTGAGGTTAATTATAATGGTATTATTTGACTCTGGTTAGATTCCTTTGGATTGGAAAAATATACCACCAATACATTAAGGTGGTTCTAAGAGTGAAGTTGGCAACTAATAAATAATAATAATAAATAAATTTTCTGTTTATACTCCGGGATGACCAAACAGTCAGAGGAGTTCACAAGATAGATTTAATACAAGAAACAGCACCGTATTCAGTAGTCACAGGCTTGAACCCCGGTCACTCAAGGCACGTGTACTTATGCATCTGCGCGCCTGACCACTAGGCTACGGTGGCCTCTACAAACCAGTTAGTCTGAGATAGGGAAAATCTTGGAAGCAATGATTAAGAGTGTAATCCAGGGGATTTAGGCAGAAATGGCATTCTGAAGGATATACAACATTTTTTTTTTTTTTTTTTTTTAAAGAGAAAATCATGTTTAACTAATCTAGTAAGCTATTTTAACACAGTAACTCATGAGCTAAATGTAGAGAACAATTTCACCATAGTTTATTTGGATTTAGCAAGGCATTTGGTTCTGTCACTCATGAGAGGTACTGTATAATCTGGAACAGGTTGGAATTACTGAAAAGATTCTAAGATGGATTGCAGAATGCCCACAGTACAGAAGGCAAAGAGTTATGTTTAATGGATATTCTTCAGATTGGTGTATCGTCAGAAGAGAGGGGTCCCCCAAAGATCACTTCTTTAGCCATTGTTTCTGAATTTTATAAAGAATATTGATGAAGGGATAAATGGTATGATATCAAAATTTTCAGTTCATATAGAGATTGGGAGAGTTGTTGATGATCAATACTAAGTGGCACTTTGTCAGAATGACTTGAACAGGTTCCAGAAATGGTCAGAAATGTGGCAGCAATGTTTTAATGCAGCAAAATGCAAGGTCTTTCACTTGGGAAGTAGCAACCTAAAAATAACCTAGACATTTGGTGGAATTGAATTAAAAGCAGTGGAGGAAGAAAGGAATCCAGGAGTTATGATATAGATGGAGATAAAGTTCTCTTAACAGTATAAAGAACCAGGAAAGCCCATGATGTACTGTTAATGATTTATTGAACAATAGTTTGTAGGGATAGGGAGGTCATAATCCCACCATATAAGGCAATTGTAAGACCACACATGGACTACTGTGTTCAGGTATGGAGACCTCAACTAAAAAAAAAAAACAAAACCTGCATGTGTACCCTGTACGCAAAAAGATATTTTATGTGTAAACATCTTTGACGAAAATCAGAATCATTTTAAAATTGAACAGCTAGAACTGAAATCATGAACGATGTAACATTTTATGCTGATGCCAGCTACTTAACCTACCCAGTCAATGTTAGTGACATTAGCATCATACTTCAGTCCCAAATATTTACTATGAATGATGTAATATTTTATGCACATGCCCACAACTTGCTCTTCTGAATCAGTGTTTGGAAGAAGTTAGGCCAATAGCCTAATTACCCATTTGATTTTAGCCATTTGTTGAATAGTATGATTGCAACAATACAAATATTTGTATTGTTACAATCCACATTTTCATTACATTTCATCGTTAGGTGTCTAGAAGTTTTCACATCGATAATTTTCTGAGTGGTGAAAGGGACTGAATGCTGCACTGCTATAACCTTTGTGTTCAACTGTGCCAAAGTCAAGTACAGAGTGCTGTCAAAGAGTATCAAGCAAGCCAACCTAAGAAAATAAAGATGGAGGTAGCACTGAGCATGTGAGAACAACAAAGGCTATTGAGATTGCATAAAAGACAAACAGAAATTCAAGCGTTGGATTTAGCAGTGCCTTCAGCCAGCAATGCTGCTCCATCTAACAACAGTGTACCTGAAGTGAATATTAATTATGTACAGCAGAACAGTTCTCCAATTGCAAGCAGATGAGTTTAAATGATCAAGCTCCTTTTCTTTACACAGACTACTATTTAAATAAGATGCCCATCAAGAGTTTAAGAGGATATTAATGAGAAATAATTTCTGTTCTGTATGCTACATTTGTGATTGTCTATGGTTTGAAAATGACACAAAAAAACCAGCTGCTAAAGATGTACCATTGATATGCACTGCATTTCCTGATGTTGACATCAATGGGATTCTTGTGTGTAATAGCTGCAGAGGATCACTTAAGAACAACACCATTCCAGTGCTATATAAGTCGAATGGCTTTCTCTACTCAGAAGTTTCATCTCATTTACCAAAGCCGGATTTAATGACAGAAAGGCTTACTTCTCCTTGCTTACCGTTCACTGCTAGCTTGGGGGGGGGGGTACATGGACTAATAGATTAACAGAAACCACTGCAGCAGCCTGGAAAACAAGATGCAGGGGATTCCAGAGACTGCTGGGAGTCATTGCGTTAATATTAGCATTAGTAGAGGCACATGATGCAAGAAAGCAAGCTTATACAGCATCAGCCAAAAAAAACAAAAAAAAAAAAAAAAACTATTCCCATTTCACTGATCCATTCATTCCAAATGTTTGTCTAGTTCTGCCTTCAATTTATTTAAGCTATAAACTTCCACAACAACAGATGGAAGATGTGTGGAAGGCAAACTTCCACACATCTATTCTACAACTGTCCTTTCTCAGTTTGAATCAATGCCCTCTTCGGTATGTAATCTGAGCAAGGGTAAGAATCCCATTAGCATTGAGCCTGCTCAATCGATTCAAGGCCTTATACACCTCAATCAGATCACCTCACAGGTGTTTAATCTCCAGAAGCTGCAATTTGCAGAACTTAAGCCTTTCTTCATAAGAGCACCCCTTTGTTCCCTTCACCAGACTTATTGCCCTTCCTGTATATCACTAACAAGACCCCATGACCTACTCTGCAAACCTGTCTGCACTGCTCAGAAAACTTCATATATGACTGCGCAAGATTGTTTCCTAATGAAAGAGACCCTCAGGTCTCTTTCATTCTCCACCACCGTGAGCGTAACAACACATAGTTGGGATAATTTCTCTGGGGTTACTGCTACCCATATTCAGTACTTTGCATTTGTCAATGTTAAACTTCAGTTGCCACTTCTCAGTCCATCTACTCAACGTTTTCAGATCCTGTTGCAGCAGCATACTGTCATTACTGTTATTAACAACCCTGCCAACTTTTGCATCATTCGCAAACTTTGACATTAAGCTTGACATACCTTCATCAATATCATTGATAAATATACAAAACAACAATGGAGCACCGAACTCTTAAGGACACCACAAATAACATTAGTCCACATAGAGCAGTACCCACTGATCACCACTCTCTGTCTTCTCCCATTCAACCATCCTATTATCCATTGTGGCAATTTGCCATACTGCTTCAATTTGTACAGTAGTCTTCGATGTGCAACGGTATTAAAAAGCTTTCCTGAAATCCAAGTACAGTGGATTCTGGTTATTTTGGTCACCGGTTAATCAGGGCAGCCATTTCTTTGGGGCAAATATTAAAAAACAGAACCCAATTGAGAAAATACCCAGGATTTACTTCACTTAATTGTGACAATATGCCGTTTAATCGGGGCAGTAGGCCGTAGCACTGGAGATTACCCTATGATTGTCTCTGACCGTACCATGTGGTTCAGTCACATTTCTAGAGATCACAACCAAAACAATAAAAAAAATTAGCAGTCACCTATTTATTGGGCTTTTCTGTTAGTGCAATCTATCATAAATGGATAGTAAACTCAATCTTATTGAATTTGCAATAATACGGACAGCTGGAATTCAGTGGGTTCTTATGGTGAAATGTGTTTACACTTCCCTGAAATCTTCAATCATATAAAAAAAATTAATTTGCAGAATCTTCTCTTCATTCCTATTTTTAAAGCTTCGTAACATGTTACTCCGTTCTCACTTGTGCGTATCATGTTACTTGCAATTTGTGTGTGCCGTGTTCTTTGTTGTTGATTGCTTATCTTTTTACTGTTTTAAATTTTAACCCCCACCCACAAATGTCAGGGAACAGAAATGTCAACTAGTTAGTATGTACAAATTGCAGTACGTATTAATTATTCCGATTATCACATATATTCTTCCAATTATCACATATATTCTTCCGATTTACACATATCATTTAATTTTTTAATTGGTAAAGGTAATAAAGGGTAAATTTGTGCTTAATATATCTTTACTTTTATAGCCTATGGATAATATTCCTCCTGTTTTCGCTAATTAGGATCGCTAATTCACAAAAGTGATCACAATAACCAGTGCTTACTACACTTCGTATAGTGAACGGTACTTTACTATGGTGAGTCCATTGTAATGTGATTTGATTGTACAGTGAACCAGGGTCGGGGGGAGGGGTCCATTGTATTTTTAACTATTTATGTGAAACCTCGGATAATTGGGGCAGCTGCACTAGTCCTGAAAATGCACTTGTACTGATTCATCCCAAATAACTGAAATTGATTGTATATGAACAAAATTATTTTTTGCATCCAGTTCCTTTGTGACCACATCATAGCATCCAATCAAATTGGTCAGACAAGACTTCCCCTTAACAAACCCATGCTGTGTCTGAATTATTACCGATGTCTTGTCTTGATGATCCTGCTATGCTTCTTTAACCAGTGACTCAATTGTTTTCCCTGGAACAGAAGTCAAACTAACAGGTCTGTAATTACCCATGTCACTCTTTGTGAATTGGAGATACATTTGCACATCTCTAGTATGTGGGACTCCCCCTTAGTCCAAGGATGCTCTCATAATTATAGCTAAGGGTTTGTTTATTTCCTTTGCCACCTCCTTTATTATAACTGGATAGATCCCATCTACCCCAGGTGCCTTTCTTATGTTTAACTTCAACAATTTCTCCTCCACTTTGCTCTCAGTTATTACAAAATCATTTAACTCCTGGTAAGAGTGTGATAAACATATGGCCCTCTCCTCCTTGAATAACTCCTCAAGTGTGAATGTATATGCAAAATACTCATTTAGTTCGGCAGATATCTGAGAATGATCATCTACTGTCAAACCATTGATATCAAGTGGACCAATCTGATTCATCAGATTGGTCCACTTGATATCAATGTCATATCAATTGGTCCACTAACCTAATCTAGCACCTGATGACATTACCAACAGCAAATTCTAAATGGGAAGCATCCAAGGAATTAATTTTGGAAGGTACTAGGTTTTTTGTTCCAATAAGAAATACTGCTCTAGGTTCAGGCCCATTTAGTTCAGCAGCTATCTGAGAATGATCATCTACCATCAAAACATTGATATCAAGTGGAACAATCTGATTCATCTGCTTCCTTTTAAAGTTTGTATAAGTAAAGAATACTTTGCTGTTTTTCTTTGCACCCTTTGCCAATGATTTTTCATAATCTGCCTTTGCTTGCCTAACCTCCTTTGTGACTTGATTACATATTAGCTTGTATCTATCATCGGCTTCTGTGTCACCTGACAATTTATGTGCATCCCATGCATTTTTCTTCTCTGCCAAGAGTCTCATTAGTTTGTCTGACATCCATTTGGCCTGAACCTAGAGCAGTATTTCTAAGTTGGAACAAAAAGCCTAGTAGCTTCCGAAATTACTTCTTTGAATGCTTCCCATTTAGAATTTGCTGCTGGTAACATAATCAGTTGTCCCACTGTTTGTTTGTTATTTGGTTTTTAGGAGCATTAGCAACTAAGGCCATATTGCTCCGGGGAGATGCGGTGGTCATTCCCTGACCTTTCCGCATCCTCCATGGTTGGTGGTCACTGGCTCGATCCCCTGTCTAATCAAGAAGCGTGTGCTATGCACTGCTACTCCTGCCCACCTGGCTACAGAGGCACTTTAGTTCCCAATGTACAGAAACTAAAAAATCTATGAGACCACTGTAGTCGCCTTTACAAAAGCAAAAACCCTTCCCTTTGCCACCGATGGCAGTTACAACTTTAAGTAAATCCCACATCAGTACACTGTGATCACTGCCACCTAGTGTTTACTTTATGAATAAATGCATGAATAATCACTGCTCATTATCAGATCAAGAGTGTTACTTCCTCTTGTTGCCTCGCTAACATGCTGCTGTAGAAAACATTATTTGATAAATTGCGGAACAAGTAAATACATGGGCTGTGTTAGTGTAGTTAAGAATAGGAACGGATGCATGTATACCAGAGGCACATTGCTAAAAAAATAGTACTAGAACGCTCGTTGTAAAAAAAAAAGGAGTAGCAGAATTCTCGTTCTCCAGAAGACTATATGATAATGCCACATCGACTGTACAGTAACCGAATCAGTCTTCAGACTCATGTTTCATAGAACAACCAGTTATAGCATTCAGCTCATGGCGAATCAAAATGCAGTGGTTGCACGCATCACAGTATATCTCATTTGTTGGATCTCTTTATCTAACACATTGTACTTTAGTAAGAAACGTTCCATTTTCATTACGAAATTTATATTTTTGTTTTTAAGTAAATTTTTAATATAATTTATTAATTTTAAAGATCATTATAGATATATATTTTTAGTATCAATGGGTAAAATAGATATTTCTCCCTCCCCTTTGATTATGCCATTGTTTCATAATATTAGGTGTATAAATTTAATGATTTTCTATTTTGATCTTTAGAAAAAAGTACTGGAACATCGTTCCGGCCCAAATATACCACTGGTGTACACCAATGCTAGGAGTTTGTTAAATAAATTTAATGAATTTGAGGTGCTGGTCAAAACCTCAAAGGCAGATATTGTTGGGATATCAGAGATGTGGTGTCACACACAGATATAAGGAATGCAGAACTGGGATTTATGGAGTACAATGTGTACAGAAAGGATAGGAAGGGAGGAAGGGTTATGCTATTAGTTAAGAAACGCATAAAATCCAGGAAGTATAGCCAGTTGAAAAGGAAGTATAGCCACTGTGACATAAGCACTGGGAAAGCAAAATTAAGAGAAGGAATGTGGTATGGGCTTAATGACTATGATGAGTATTATTAGCATTAGCATTAGCATTAGTAGAGACATTTGATGCAAGAAAGCAAGCTTATGCAGCATCAGCCAAAAAAAAAAAAAAAAAAAAAAAAAAGAAACCACTTCCACTTCACCCCTCTGTTTGTTCAAAATACCTGTCCAGCTGAGCCTTAAACTTATTTAGGCTATCAACTTCCACGACAAGGGATGGAAGTCTGTTCCACCAACCAACCACCCGCTGTATATTATTATATACAGCTCTACACAGCTCTTTGTGGATTGGTCATTCACACACTAGCAAGGCTTTTGGGGATTTATTGGATGATTGTTTTCTAAAGCAGCGTGTTCGGGAAGCTGCTAGAGAGAGAAATAAACTTGATCTGATTATCAGTAGTGCTTTTTCATGCCTTAAGAATCTGCAGAGAAAGGAACCACTAGGTGGCAGTGATCACATTGTGCTGAAGTGGGATTTACTCAAAGAGGTAACTACCGTCGAGGGTAAAGGGAAGGGTTTTGCTTTCATAAAGATGACTACGGCAGTCTGAGACAGTATTTAAATTCTATACAGTGGGACCAACTGATGACATTACCAACAGCAAATTCAAAATGGGAAGCATTCAAAGAATTAATCTTTGAAGCTACTAGGCTTTTCATACCAACTAAGAAATATTTTTCAAGGTTTAGGCCTAAATGAATCTCAGATGAACTAATGAGACTTGTGTCAGAGAAGAAAAATGCATTGGATACATATAAATTAACAGTTGACATGAAAACTATGATAGATATAAGGAGATTAGGCAAGCAAAGGCAGATTATGAGAAATCTTTGGCAAAGGATGCAAAGAAAAACAGGAAAGAGTTCTTTAGCTATGTAAACTCTAGAAGGAAAGGGATGAATCAGATCGGTCCACTGGATATTGATGGTTCAACTGTTGATGATCCTGCTCAGGTAGCTAACAAACTAAATGAGTATTTTGCATCTACATTCACACATGAGGAGTTATTCAGGGAGGGGAATGCCAGAAGTGTATTAAACTCTGGCAGTCAGCTAGATGATTTTGTAATAACTGGGAGAAAAGTGGAGGAGAAATTGTTGAAGATAAATATAAAAAAGGCACCTGTGTTGGTTGGGATCTATCCAGTTATATTAAAGGAGGCAGCAAAGGAAGTAATCAAACCCTTCACCATAATTACGAGAGCAGAGCTTCCTTGGACTCCAGGGAGGTCCCCATGGACTGCAGGTGTGCAAATGTATCATCAATTCACAAAGCGAGTTCAAAAGGTGACACAGGTAACTATAGACCTGTTAGTTGAACTTCTGTTCCAGGGATTTCAGTGGAGGCACTGGTCATAGAAGCACTGCAGGATCATTTAGACAAGACTTCAGTTATAGCTCGGACACAGCATGGGTTTATTAAGGGGATGTCTTGTCTGATCAATTTGATTAGATACTATGATGTGGTCACACAGGAACTGGATGCAAAGAATAATTTCAACATCATATATTTGGATCTTAGAAAGGCTTTTCATACTGTTGCATGCAGAAGACTGCTGTACAAATTGAAGCAGTGTGGCATAGGAGGCACTGCTATGGACAAAGGGACGGTTAAGTGGGAGAAGACAGAGAGTGGTAATCAATGGACACTGCTTTTCGTGGACTAATGTTATTATTGGATTCCCCCATTGTTCAGTGTTGTGTCCATTGTTGTTTTCTGTATTTATAAATGATATTGATGATGGTATATATCAGGCTTAATGTCCAAATATGCAGACAATACGAAGGTCGGCAGGGTTTTTAATGACACTGATGACAGCACGCTACAGTATCAGTATCTGGATAGGTTGAGCAGATGGCTGATAGATGGCAACTGAAGTTTAACATTGACAAAAGTAAAGTACTGCAATGGGAAGCAGTAACCTCAGAGTAACGTATCAACTGTGTGGTACTACACTGACAGTGGTAGAGAATGAAAAGGACCTGGAGGCAGATATGAAATTTTCTGAGCAGTGCAGACAGTCTGCAAGAGTAGCTCATGGTGTCTTGTCAATGATATACATGAATTTTTCTAGCAGGGATAAGGAGGTATTTATCCCTTTGTATGAGGCATTTGTCAGGCCACAACTTGAGTACAGGTCTGGAAGCCTCATTTTAAGAAAGATGTTGAGCTGTTTGAATGAATATGGAGAAGGTCAACAATGGAACAAAGGGTTGTTGAAGATGATAGCTTAAATAAATTCAAGGCAGAACTAGATAAACATTTGAACATTTGGAGTGAATGGATGGGTGAAATTGGAAGAGTTTCTTTTTTTTTTTTTTGGTTGATACTGTATAACTTGCTTTCTTTCATCTTATGCCTCTGCTAATGCTAATGTATCCTCCTTCCTTTAATTTTTTTTTATTTTTGGGCTTGTGTATATTTGTTGGAAATGTATTTTGTTGTTTTGTGTATTTTAGATGAATTTGTATTTTAGTTATTATTATTTTTATTTTTTGGCTTCAGAACTCAAAATTTAAGTTATATATTTTTTATAATGGCCTTGAAGTTCTGTGTGATATCTTTCCATATCTGTATAATATAAATTCAGTCATTCAGTTAGAAAACTATATACTTTTGATTTGTAACATTCTTCACTTGTCATTTATTGAAAAAGGAAACTTTTTTAGATATAAAAATACTTTTGATATTACAAATGGCCTGAAGCTCTCTATATTGTAATATCTTTCCATATCTGAATAATGCAATTTCTGTCATAACAGTAGTTAGCAAACTATATACTTTGATTTTTAACAGGTTTTTAAAAATGAAGAGCGTTTCTTAGATCTAAAATAGCGTTTGATATTATAAATGCATGCTTTTATTTATTTCTTTTCAAATTGAGTTATATTTTATTTTAAGATTAAAATTTTTTTTCTTTTTTGAATTTGTTTAAAGCTAGTTGAGATGCCAAAAAACCCGTCAGTTTCTTTCTTTTGTACTGGTGATTTCCTAAACTGGACTTCCATACATAATGTTAGTCTTCAGGATTTACAGACCACCTTATGCTCAAAGAGTAGTAGGAATTTTCTGGAAGATCTCACCTCCAACTTAAACCTTACCCAAGATTTCAAAAAGGTATTTAATTTATTTACTATATGGATAGCCCAACATTTATATTAATATTCCTAATTACTTAATATAATACTCTAGTCTGAACATTAAATAATAAACACAACAAACTAAGTATTTCAAAATATTCTTATTGAATATTTTAAAGAATTATTTCAAAAGAGATGAGATTTGATCTGAAATGTTCTTAGTGCTTTATTTATTACTTTATTGACTAAGATATCAAATATAAAATGTCAACTGAGGTTGATTGCCAATGTTCTAATTGCTAAATCTTCTTTCACAGTAGTAAACAATATATAATCATGCCTAGAATAATAGTATCAATTAATTATATAAAAAGTAATTCCCCACTTTTGCCAAGAGGGGGGTCCTATGTGCATGGAGCCATTTTAGGGATTGGAGTTGCAGTGCACCTTCCCAATTATGTTCTATGCAATTTAGATCATGAGTTTTGTAAGTTGGTCCCTATTTCATGCCCTCTTTGGATTGATTTATATAGGTGATTGCAATATGATGTGGTATTATTGTCTAATAAAATGAATACAAAAGTTATATATAAACCGTATTATTATGTAAAGTTGTATTGTATTGTATATATAATTCAAAGATCTCATTGAGATAATTGTAACCATTCATGGTAACTCTTGCCTATATCACAGGTTTTCAATTAATATATTTTACTATGCATAGCACTAGCATTTCTGTTTTGCCAGTTAACGTCTGAATTATTACTACTTAATCATATAGTCTGATGATCAAAACATGGTTAATTAACATACAGCAATCATATTTACGGAAAGAACCATGAGAGGGGAATACATATACCCAAACAGATATTCAACCTAAATGAAAAGGGTTGTTTCATTTCTACAGGTTTATTGGGGAAAAAAATGCCTGATTGCACTTATATTTCCATTACTGAAAAGTCTGTGCCAGGCTTTAAGGCAGTGAAAGATCGGCTGACACTTCTGTTTGGTAGATCTAATCTGGTCTGATATGGAGGGTCATAAACTGAAACCTGTGTGCATTTACCGCTATCAAAAACCTCATGCCCTTAAAGGTTTAAACAGGTTTTATGTGACTGTGTACTGGTACCCAAACCCTAAAGGGTGGATGACTGCTGTTATTTTCAGAAGATTCTTGGATCAGAGTTACAACCAAAATTGGAAGTGTATTGCAAGGCAGAAGGAATTCCGTTCAACATCTTATTTATTCTTGATAATGCCACAAGTCTTCCACCCAATATTGTTGATGTCTGTTCCAATATCAAGATTGTTTTTCCCTAGCAAATATAACCTCAATACTCCAGCCTATGGACCAATATGTGATTAAATCTTTTAAGGTTCAGTATTTAAAGTGCATTCTGGCTGATCTAATTGACAAGACCGGCCAGAAGAGTATGCAGCAATTTTGGCGAGCCTTCAATATAAAAGATGCTTTAAAATTCATTGATGCTGCATGGCATGAAGTTCCACATAAATGTATTCAAAGTTTGTGGCATAAATTATATCCAGTCTTAGCAACTCCTTCAAAGGCTCTGATACCAATGAAGATTATGCACAAACTAAAAACAAATGTGTATCGCTAAAAAGATTGGGTTCAGTGAAGTGGAGGCAACTGATGCTGATGATTTAATTGATTTGCATGATCAAGAATTGTTGAATGAAGATATGTTTGCACTGGAGCAGTGTTGCATTTAAGAGGAGATAGCAGCAAGTGAAAGTCCAGAGGTTACAGAAGAATGGAGCCTGAGAGTGAGAGGAATATCAAAAGCATTAAATCTTATAGATAAAGGCCTAAATCTGTGAGCTGATGAAGACACTAATCTTGAATGAAGCTCTAAAGTGCAACATAAAATTTCATTAGAACTTGGTTGCTACTATGAGTTGTTTGTGAGAAGAGGCAACGTACAAAGCAATGGATTCTGTTTTCAATTGCTCAGGGCAGCAGTCAAGTGAATCCTTCACCTCCCAGGTTAGCATAACACACACACACACACACACACACACACACACACACACACACACACACACACACACACACACACACACACACACACACACACACACACACACACACACACCTGCACCTGTCTGGTTTGAATCTGAGGGAACAGAATCTGACCATGGTGATCCCTCCCATCAATCTGCTAAGGCCACCCTCCAGCCCAATCTCCCTCTCTCTCTCAATTGTTGTACTGTATATGTTGGTTATAGTGAACATACTTTTTCGTACTGTACAAAAAAAAAAAAAAAAAAATGTAAATCAATAAAGATGAATGAATTTTGGTTGCTTATCATTTTCTTTAGAGTGTCCAGTCTTCCAACCAAAGAAAATGAATGGTATGTACCAGTAGGAGTAGCTTAGCTAGATTGCAAGAGTTACTCTCATAGGCCTATAGCTTAGCTAGATTGCAAGAGTTACTCTCATAGGCCTATTATCGCATTTTTTGGTGATTATTTACATTATGCGTGAATTTGAATTACACAAGACATTCTGGAACATAACCCTTGTGTAAATTAATAAGTCACTGTACTTTTTTCTGGAAATTAGTGAAATAATAAGCACTTAGACCTGCATGGAGTGTAATTTGTCTTTAATTCCTTAAAGAATTACAGATTATTCTGAGATGTTTTGTAATACTTCCTATATCACTCCTTGAGTAACTGTAAAGACAGTAGAACTGACAAATGTGTAAATTATGGTGACTTGATTTATGTACAGTTGTTAATTTGATTGCACATTTCTTTTTTGTTAAGGTTTAGTTTTGAATTAGTTAACAAATAGCTGTTAGCAAACTAACATGGATCAGGTAAAGATTATATTTTAACAGTTTTAAATAATTTTACATTAGTTATTAATTTAGTTAATAAGATTAATAATTAAAACGATATAAATTAACATTAAGTAAATGGATAACTGTGAATTCTTACACACTTGTAATGCTATCGTTATGTGTCACATAAGGATAGCATTACAAGTTATCACACCATCAGCATCACATACCAAGACAGTGGTTTATAATTCATTATATTTATACTTTCTCTACTGTACTCTCAAACTAAGAATGTACTCTAAAACTACTCTGGTTAATGTCTCCTGGAAGCAATCATAGGTTAGTTAGCAGCAGGGAGTGAGGGCATCTAGAATGAGAATAGGGATTTGGATGTAAGCATTAGCATTAGCATTAGTAGAGGCATATGATGCAAGAAAGCAAGCTTATGCAGCATCAGCCAAATTAAAAAAAAAAAAAAAAAAAAAAAAAAACACTCCCATTTCACCCCTCCATTCGTTCGAAATACCTCTCCAGCTTAGCCTTAAATTTATTTAGGCTATCAACTTCCACAATGAGGGATGGAAGTCTGTTCCACCAACCAACTACCCGCTAGCTAAAGGCAAATTTCTGCACATCTATCCTACATCTGTCTTTCCTCAATTCGAATTTATGCCCTCTCAGGTGATTATTCTGAGCAAGAGGAAGAATCCCATCAGTATTGAGCATGATCAAACCATTCAAGGCTTTATACACCTCTATCAGATCACCTCGCCGGTGCATAGTCTCAAGACACTGTAATTTGCAAAACTTAAGCCTTTTTTCGTAAGAGAAACCCTTTGTTCCATTCACTAATCTTGTTGCCCTTCTCTGTACTCATTCCAGCAGCTCTATATCCTTCTTGAAATGAGGCCTCCAGACCTGTATACAGTACTCAAGGTAATACTCAAGGTAATGCCTGACGATTGCCTTATACAAGGGAATAATCACCTCCTTATCCCTGCCAGAAAAATTCCTGTATATCATTGACAAGACACCATGAGCTACTCTTGCAGCCCGTCTGCACTGCTCAGAGAACTTCATATCTGCCTGCACAATTACCCCCAGGTCCTTTTCATTCTCCACCACTGTCAGTGTAGTACCACAGAGTTGATACATTGCTCTGAGGTTACTGTTTCCCATATGTAGTATTTTACATTTGTCAATGTTAAACTTCATTTGCCACCTCTCAGCCCATCTGCTCAACCTTTCCAGATCCTGTTGCAGCAGCATAGCATCAGTAGAGTCCTTACCAATCCTGCCAACCTTTGTATCATCTGCAAACTTGGACATTAAGCTTGATATACCATCATCAATATCATTTATAAATACAGAAAACAATAATGGACCCAACACCGAACCCTGAGGGACTCCGCTAATAACATCAGTCCACGATGAGCAGTGTCCATTGATTACCACTCTCTGTCTTCTCCCCCTCAACCATCCCTTTATCCATAGCAGCAATTTGCCTCCAATGCCACACTGCTCCAATTTGTGCAGAAGTCTTCCATGTGCAACAGTATCAAAAGCCTTTCTAAGATCCAAATATATAATATCAAAGTTATTCCCTGCATCCAGTTCTTTTGTGACTGCATCATGGTATCCAATAAAATTGGTCAGGCAAGACTTTCCCTTAACAAAACCATGCTGTGTCTGAGCTATAACTGAAATCTTGTCTAGATGATACTGCAGTGCTTCTTTAACCAGCGTCTCCATTAATTTTCCTGGAACAGAAGTTAAACTCACAGGTCTATAATTACTTTTATCAGCCTTTGATCCTCCTTTGTGAATTGGCGTCACATTTGCACATCTCCAGTCTATGGGTATCTCCTCTGAATCCAAAGAAGCTCTCATAATTATGGCTAAGGGTTTGCTTACTTCCTTTGCTGACTCCTGTAATATAACTTGATAGATCCCATCCACCCCTGGTGCCTTTTTTATGTTTATCCTCAACGATTTCTCCTCCACTTTTCCTTTCACTTATTACAAAATCATCTAGCTCACTGCCAGAGTTTACTTCACCTCTGGCATTTCCCTTCCTGAATAACTCCTCATGTGTGAATGTAGATGCAAAATGCTCATTTAGTTTGCTAGCCACCTGAGCAGGATCCTCAACTGTTGAACCATCAATATCCAGTGGAACAATCTGATTCATCCCTTTCCTTCTAGAGTTTACATAGGTAAAGAACTCTTTTATGTTTTTCTTTGCATCCTTTGCCAAGGATTTCTCATAATCTGCCTTTGCCTGCCTAATCTCCTTTGTCACTTGGTTACAGACCAGCTGATATCTATCATAGGCTTCCATGTCACCCATTAATTTATATATATCCCATGCATTTTTCTTCTCTGCCATATGTCTCATTAATTCATCTGATATCCATTTAGGCCTAAACCTTGAACAATATTTCTTAGCTGGTATGTAAATCCTAGTAGCTTCCAAGATAAGTTCTTTGAATGCTTCCCATTTTGAATTTGCTGTTGGTAACATCATCAGTTGGTTACACTGTATAGAATTTAAATACTGTCTCAGACCATCGTAGTCGCCTTTGCGAAAGAAAAAATCCTTCCCTTTATCCCTGATGGTAGTTACCTCTTTGTTGTAGGATTAGATATTTGTTTGGTGGTTAACCTTTCTGAGCATCTTAATTGTGTGGGTGGGTTCAAGATTGCATTAGAAAGATTCATTATTTCACAAATTTCCAGTTTTTGATATACCTGCACACCATGTCACTAAAAGAATATTTAAGTTGTTTATTTTTGTACCAAAATAGTCTGAGTTTATTTATGGAAAATAGGTTTTAGAGTGCAGTGAGGTTTAAAGGATCTCATAAATATAGGGATGATTTCAGTGAGTCTCATGAATACAGAAATGATTCCAATGAGTCTCATAAATACAGGACTGATTTCAGTGGATCTCATTTGTTTTAGTATGATTGGACATGAACCACAGAACACTATATTATTGTCATGAAGGATTAATGATGTATGGCATGTGCAAATGGAGTGATATTTTGCTTCAGTGATGTGATTGGAGCAAAATATCACTCCATTAATCCTTCATGACAATATTGTGGCCTGTGGTTAATGTGACATCATAGACTGGAGGAATTTCTAAATGTTTTTTCAACTAGGGGTGTTGACCTGATCTCAGATACAGGAATTAGCTCCCTCCATCAGTGAGTTGTTCCATGTTTTTAGCCTGTGCAACATGCAGATAGTTCCATGAAAATATATACTTTTTCTGAAATACATGATGTTGCAATATGGCCAAAGTTTTATGTACTTAAAAACCAACAAAAAAGTGTCATTTAGTTGTGAATGATCAGGGATAAAAACTGGCTACATGGAAAAAGAGATCATTGCTAAATTATGATCTGGGATCCCCAGAGAATAGTTAACGATCAAGTTGTTTATCTTTCTCTCTCTCTCTCTCTCTCTCTCTCTCTCTCATTCTGATGAAAAAGTATATTAAACTTTCAGTTTTACAGACTAATGTGGGAAGGGGCTGTCCATTATTTCTGAATGTTCATTAAATTGAGAGTTGTTAGTTGTTTTCCAGATCATTTATACTCCATATAGTTGAAAATTTTAGCAGTTACTCTTTATATGTATTAGAAAATTGAAATTCAGCTAAACAATAAAAAAAAAAAAAAAAACAGCTTTTATTTACCTTGGGTTTATTAGTTGATACATAGCCAATAGAAGATAATTTACTATAACTTTATTCAGAGTCAGAGCTAAGAAGCTAAAGTGGGGATACTGGTAAATATTTAGAGTCAGACACCATATGACCTCTTAAAGCTTATCTTTGTTTTTTACAGTATCTAATGCAGTTTTTTTTGCCACACCATATTCCTCACAAATGTTACAAAAATAGGTACACTACAGTCTTACTTCTCTAACAGTTTTAATCTCTGTGCAACACTCAGATGCATGCATGTTCTCTTTTAACCAGTTCTCTTATGGGGCCTGGAAAGTTATGTTATAATAAAGAAAGTGGTCCTTGAGGTTGTCACAGACATTCTCTCAGATATGCCAGACAAGCTGTACTTGCTACCTGAGAGTCTAAAATGCTGATGGAACTGATATTCGGGTGACACTCAAGTCAAGTGGACCCAATTTCGGCGAAGTCTGGACGGTCTGTGACAGCCAAATCCTCTGCTTGCACCTTCACGATGGCGGGACTGTTAGTAATCATGGGTATAACTTCCATGCACAAGTACATGGTGGGTGACCACCCAGGTGTGAACCAACGTAGGCAGGAGTCGAGGTGTGGCACCCACACCACATGGAGGAACGCCGCCCCTCTATGTTACCAGGCAGTACTAGGTGGTAGATGACTCTC
Source organism: Mastigoproctus giganteus (assembly GCF_048544385.1). Lineage (NCBI taxonomy): Eukaryota > Metazoa > Arthropoda > Arachnida > Uropygi > Thelyphonidae > Mastigoproctus > Mastigoproctus giganteus. Next base: position 71,391,773 of record NC_143581.1, read on the forward strand.
ATCAACTGGTGAAATACCACCACTTTGCTTATTGGAGGCTTGAAGTGGTGCAACCCATGTTTAGTCTCTAGAGCTAAGTTCCGGTTAACCCCTCCCTTTCTCTTCCATCATGCAATATGATTGATGACTTTTGAGGTTATGATGAACGTCATGGCGAGATCCAATATTCCTTATATTTTGAGGGTACAGCTCTAAAACGGTGTTCACAGGCCGGCCGCTAGTTAGTACACTGGACCAAACCTATTGGTAACTCTCTAGGAGGCTTCCGGATCAGCTAGTGTATAATCTTGCTACCTCTACTCTGCCAGATAGTGACTGGAGGGAGTCCGAGTAGTGTGTATGCGGGGAGCATTGTCGAGGCCATGTTATGTCAAGGATCTGGGTATATTCTTACTACGTGTACACCATATCCAAAAATTTCATTACTTCATACAGCATGTCCCACCCACTTTTTCTTACTATTGAATACACCATGAATTTTCAAACTAATAGAGCAAGCTTATCTGCGAAAAGGTCTAAACCTCCCAAACACTTCCTAATTCATTTCACAAGTATACGTGGTCTCAATTCTAATCTCAACGATGGCCATTTCCACTTGCAGTCTGCCAAACCCCATGTACTTTTTCTGACAGAATCTCAGTTATCGGTTGTTTCAACTACTGCTCATCTCAGATGCCCAAATTATTCACTGTATGATTCCTTTTGCCTCAAAGGTGGTACTTGTGCATATGTCCATTCTGATATTCCTTGTCAGAGACTTGGCAATTTGGAATCTCCTCTCTTTGATCGTCTCTGGCTTAAAATCTCTCTACCTCATTGTGTCAAATTCATCTGTTGTCTCTACCATTCTCCCAACTCCTCTAATCACTTGGAGCTCTTTGACTTCCTCTCTTTGTAACTTGACTTTATCCAGTCCAACTTTCCTAACAGTGAGGTAATTTTCCTTGGTGATTTTAATGTTCACAACTCCATCTGGCTTCCGTTTTCTAGTCACACCGACCCAGCTGGTCGAGATGCCGAGGCTTTTGCAATTACTAATGACCTAGCACAGATTGTTCATTTACCTACAAGAATACTGGACAATCCTAATCATGCAGCCAATATATGCTTGATCTTTTTCTCACAAACAACCCTTCTAAGTACACGGTCGAAGTGAGAGGTCCTTTAGGCACTTCAGATCACAACTTGGTGATTGTCTCTTCTCCAATGGAACCTTTATCTCATGGCTATTCCAAACCTCGTGTTGTTTGGCATTACAAGAATGCAAAATGGGATGACCTGCGTGACTTCTTTTCTTCTTTTCCTTGGTCGGATTACTGTTTCAAAACTTCTGATGTCAACATTTGCTCAGATCGTGTCAGTGAAATTATTCTTGCAGGAATGAAATCCTTTATCCCACACTCCACTTTAAAATCTCGTCCTTTATCTAAACCTTGGTTTTCCAATAAATGTGCTAAGGCTGTTCAAGAGAAGAATGTTGCATATCGTAATTGGCTTGTTTCTAATTCTTCAGTTTCATTTTCTGCCTACACCAAAGCTCGCAACAATTGTAAAGCAGTCATTAATCAGTCTAAACTAGAGTTTGAACAGGCTAAGAGTAGAAAACTTGCTTCTTGCCCTAATGGTAGCTTAGCATTCTGGTCTCTTGCCAAAGCTATTGGCTGCAACTTTTGCCCATTTCTGCTCCCACCTCTGTCCAAACCAGATGGTTCTGTTGTCACTTCAGCCAAGGATAAAGCTGACCTGCTAGCATCCCATTTTTCTTCCAGCTCATGTATTAATGATCTTGGTAAAACACCTCCCACCATTCCCAACACCCTCCATTCAATGCCTCCTGTAGTCTAATTCATTTATGGACTAATTCAATGGAAAGGTTTGGTGAAACACAAACTCTTGACATCTCAAAGGCTTTTGATTGTGTTTGGCATAAAGGTCTTCTAAACAAGCTGCCACCTTATGGTTTGCCAACTGTTTTTAGTAATTGGTTATCCAGTTTTCTCTCTGATCGCTCACTGAGGGTGATGGTAGATGGCTCTCTGTCTTCTAACTTCTCCACTAATGCCGGTGTCCCCCAGGTTCAGTTCTTTCCCCCACTCTTTTCCTCTTGTATATTAATGACCTTCTTCTATTGTCGGGCAGTCCTATCCATAGTTTTGCCGATGATAGCACATTGCATTCCACTTTCCATTTTGAGAAACCTTGTCCTGCTCACTCAGCTTCAACTTCTCGAAAATTTGCTACCAATTCCGTAAATGCCGATCTTCGGGTAATTCTCCATTGGGGCAAAGACAACTTTGTTGATTTCAACCCTTCTAAAACTCAGTCCTGTCTTATACAAATGTATCTTGCAAAAAGGATTCTTCTGCTCCTATGCTTATCTTTAGTGACACTCCGATTCCTAGGCAAAATGATATATCTCTTTTGGGGATTACCCTGACTTCTAATCTCTCTTGGCCCAAGCACATTACAAATATTGCTTCCTCTGCATCTAAGAAACTTGGTTTTCTCTTTCACTCTCGGCGTTACTTTTCTTTCAAACAGCTGCTCACTCTGTATAAATCGCAAATCCACCCTGCCATGGAATATTGTTCCCACATCTGGGGTGGTGCCCCCAAAACCTCTCTCAGGCTTCTTGATTCCATTCAGAAGAGGGCAGTTAGGTTAATTAATGATTCATCTCTAACAGAGTCTCTCCACTTGCTTCCTCATAGACATACTGTTTCTGCTGCATGCCTCTTCTACAGATACTTCCATGGGCACTGTTCTTCTGAATTGGCTTCTATAATTCCCGCTCTCTCTTTGAAAACAGTCCGAAAACGTGCCGCCACCAGCCAACATCCATTTACTGTCCGACTTCAAACCCACAGAACCAACTTTTCATCTTCCTCATTTATTCATTCAACTGCTGTTTTCTGGAACAACCTTCCTTCATACGTATTTCCTGAAAATTACAATCTACAGAAGTTCAAGTCCAATGTCAACAAATATCTTCTTTCGTCTTCTCAACCTCCAACCCAAGCACGGTACTAAGTACTATAGGTTCTAATACCTCTCGTGTTTGGGGTTCACATAAAAAAAAAAATAAAAAAAAAAGTGGGTACAGATGAACAATTAATGGTATGATAGTGGTCATACTGGGATGCTTGGTGTCAGTTGCCATGACTCATGAGTTTCCAGTTTTCCATATCTCATGAGCACACTCAAAATGCACTCTGATTCCTGTCAAAGTTCATCCTTTAAATCAAGGTACATAAAATTGAGGGTTTACTGAAATAAAAACTTATGGTTGGACAGTATTTGTAATCTTAATGCCATGAAAAATCTAATAAAAATGTTGATTGCAAGTATTGTGATCCCTATTGTGATTGTGCTTGCAATCACAAGTATTGTGATTGCAAGTACTGTGATTCATTTAACAATTAATTATAATTCCTTTTGTAGTATAATGTTAATAATGTTAAGTAATGGATTGTTTAAGTTAATTTAAATATAGTATATTTTGTATTTTTTTAGCCTAGTGACACAGGAAGTTTTAAGTTTCCAGCATATGGCCTTGACATTTCTTGGGTGAAGTTAGCCAACTTAGTAGAAAACCTAACAATTCTGTCGACACAAATGCATGATGAGATTTCTGTTCCAAATGAAGAAGTTTTACTAAATATATCCAAATTAGAGAAATCAATTCAGCAGTTCGTCACTAATCAAAGAGGATCTAATGTTAAGAGGTAAGAATGTAGTTTGCTTATATTTGTCTTTTACACTGATGTGAATAATAATTACCAGAAAAGAACTTCTAATTCAGATGAGATTTCAATGATGAGGAATTGTGATTTCAATGCTTATCATTGAAATCACAAAATCTGAAAATGCTTTTAGCATTAGTATTAGTAAAGGCATATGATACAAGAAAGCAAGCTTATGAAGCATCAGCCAAAAAAAAAATAATAATAAAAACCCTCCCATTTCACCTCTCCATTTGTTCCAAATGCCTGTCCAGCTCAGCCTTAAATTTATTTAGGCTATCAACTTCCACAACAAAAGATGGAAGTCTCTTCCACCAATCAACCACTCTCTGGCTAAAGGCAAATTTCCACACATCTATTCTACAACTGTATTTCTTCAATTTGAATCTATGCCCCCTCAGGTTCTTAATCTGAGCAAGAAGAAGAATCATATCAGCATTCATCTTGCTCAACCCATTCAAGGCCTTATACATCTCAATCAGATCACCTCGCAGGTACCTACTATCCAGGCACTGCAATTTGCAGAACTTGATCCTTTTTTGGTAAGAGCACACCTTTGTTCCACTCACCAATCTTGTTGCTCTTCTTTGTACTTGTTCTAGCAATTCTACATCCTTCCTAAAATGAAGCCTCCAGACCTGTACACAGTACTCTAGGTGTGGCCTGACCATTGCCCTGTACAACGAGATAATCACCTCCCTGTCCCTGGCTAGCAAAATTCCTATATATCATTGACAAGACTCCATGACCTGTCCTGGCAGCCCGTCTGCACTGCTCAGCAAACTTCATGTTTGACTGCACAATTACCCTCTGGTCTTTTTCACTTTCCACTTTCCTGAGTGTAGTACCACACAGTTGGCATGTTTCTCTTCGGTTATTGCTACCCATATGCAGTACTTTGCATTTGTCAATGTTAAACTTCAATTGCCACTTCTCAGCCCATTTACCAAACTTGACTAGATCCAGTTGGATTAGCATACTGTCTTTACTGTTGTTAACAACCCTGAAAACCTTTGTATCATCTGCAAACTTGGACATTAATCCTGATATAACTTCATCAATATCATTGATAAATACACAAAACAACAATGGGCCCAGCACCGAACCCTGGGGAACTCCACTAATAACATTTGTCCACAAAGAGCAGTGTCCATTCATTACCACTCTGTTGTCTCCCATTCAACATCCCTTTATCCATTGTAACAACTTACCCTTAATGCCATACCTCTCCAGTTTGAACAACAATCTTCCATTTGCAACAGTATCAAAAGTTTTCCTGAAATCCAAGTATATGATATTAAAATTATTTTTGGCATTCAGTCCCTTTGTGACCACATCATAGTATCTAATCAAATTGGTTAGACACGACCTCCCTTTAACAAACCCATTCTGTGTCTTAACTATTACTGCAGTCTTGTCTAGATGATCCTGCAATGCTTCTTTAACCAGCGGCTCCATTATTTTTGCCAGAACACATGTTAAACTAACAGGTCTATAGTTACTTGTGTCACCTTTTGAACCCCCTTTGTGAATTGGTGATACATTTGCACACCTGCAATCCATTGGGACCTCCCCTGAGTTCAAGGAAGCTTTCATAATACAGGCAATCCTCATATAACATGGTAATTATATAACACGGATTGAGAATGAATTGTGGGAAATCTCACATAACACTTTATTTTTGAGCTTTTGTGCTGGAAAAACTCTGCTATTATGTTAGGTGTAATTTTCAAGATTTCCATTCTTTTTTGTGAATCCCTGCTGTTGATTCGCTAGTCGTTATTTTCGTGATATTTTTTAAAGCACATTTCTGGAGGTCACTTCCATAAAACAATAAAAACAATTTGCAGTTTCCAGTTTATTGTTCTTTTCTGTTAGTATAATCAGTTATAAATGGGTAGTAAACTCGATCTTGCATTTTCTACAGTAACGATAACTGGAATTCTGTGGGTTTTCACGTTATTATGGTGAAATGTTTTTCCTTCCACGAAATATTCAATCATGTAAAAAACATAAATAAATATTCAGAAAATCATTACTCCTTATCTCACTTTTGCGTATTGTGTTTGTTGCAACCTGTGTGTGCTGTATTCTTTATTATTAATTGCTTATCATTTTTGCTGTTTTAAATTTTACAACCAAAAAAAAAAAAGTCAATGAACAGAAATATCAATTAGTATGTATATATTAATTAAACTAGTACGTAAGCGTAAATTTATTTTTATTTTGCTATCTGAAAATTATTCTTTTGATTTTCACGTATCATTTAACTTTGTTAATTGGTAAGGTAATAAAGTTAAATTTGTGCTTTATATCTTTAAAGTGGGGTCCACTGTATTTTTTTGGGAAATCCTAGCACAGAACCCAGGGATTTCCCAGGGATTTTGTTGGGAAATCCCTGGGTACTGTGCTGTTGAACTTGTGCTTGTTTGAGACCATAAAAAAATGTGACTTCGAAGTGAGCAGTTCGTGACTTTTATAGAGAGCAGAAGGTACACGAAATATAAATGCTGCAGAAGAGATTTGCAAACCCAAACTACTGTGTTATACAAGGGTTACTTGTATTATTATTATTATTATTGTTATTATTATTATTATTACTAGCCATGTAGGGCAGGGAAGCCTGAGGCTTATGCTGCACCAGCTAAAAAAAAATTTCGAAGTTACCCTGAGAGAGAGCAAGAGTGAGAGAGAGCAAGAGCAAGAGAGAGCAAGAGAGAGCAAGAGAGAAGAATGATGATATCCAGCTCAGGACCCTGGGTGTGCCAAGCCCATACTCACCAGATGTGAACCCCTGGGGTTAACTTTTGTTGAAGCTTAATGTAAGAAAGTTAGCTAATGTATTTTTCTGGGATTAATGTAAGTGAAAAGTAAATATAGTTAGTTCCTTATTAATTAATTACTAAGACTATAAATTTTTAGAACACTTAATCAAACTCTATAGTTTTATGTACTCTAAACTTAGCCATATAGTTTAATTGCATCTGTATAATATTTATTACTCTTCTCCAGTATACTTTTTTTTGTTTGTTTTAGTATCTTCTCTCTCTCTCTCTCTCTCTCTCTCTCTCTCTCTCTCGCTCTCTGTATATGTATCTCCTCACTAGTGATACCATGGTCACAACTTCTTACATAACAATATACACAAAGCGTGCGTGGATTGATGAATTTGAGGTATTGCTCAAAACATCAAAGCCAGATATTGTTGCGATATCAGAGACGTGGTGTCACACAGATATAAGGAATGCAGAACTGGAATTTGGGGAGTACAGAAAGTACTCCCCAAATGTGTACAGAAAGGATAGACAGGATAAGAAGGGAGGAAGGGTTATGCTATTAGTTAAGAAACACATAAAATCCAAGGAAGTGAAGCCAGTTGACATCGCTGGACAGTGCAGTGTCGAGTCAGTTTGGTGTGACATAAGAATTGAGAGTAGGAGTGTGCTATAGGTCTAATGACTCTGATGAGTATAATAAGAAACTGTACAGAGAAATAGAGTGGGCCAGTAAATCAGAGAGTCTTATAAGGGGGGATTTTAATTTCCCAGATATTGACTGGAATTTGTGGGTTGGTCACTCACACACTAGCAAGACTTTTGTGGATTTATTGGATGATTGTTTTCTACATCAGCATGTTTGGGAGGCAACTAGAGGGAGTAATACTCTTGATCTGATTATCAGTAGTGATTCTTCATGCATTAAGAATCTGCAGATAAAGGAACCATTTGGTGGCAGTGATCACAGTGTGCTGAAGTGGGATTTACTCAAAGAGGTAACTCAAAGAGATGGGCTTTATTCAAAGTTATATTAAAGGGGTAAAGGGAAGGGTTTTTGCTTTCGTAAAGGTGACTACGGTTGTCTGAGACAGTATTTAAATTCTATACAGTGGGACCAACTGATTAGCATTAGTAGAGGCATTTGATGCAAGAAAGCAAGCTTATGCAGCATCAGCCAAAAAAAAAAAAAAAAAAACCCCACTTCCACTTCACCCCTCTGTTTGTTCAAAATACCTGTCCAGCTGAGCCTTAAACTTATTTAGGCTATCAACCTCTACCACAAGGGATGGCAGTCTGTTCCACCAACCAACCACTCGGCGTTCTTGTGGGCCTATATGAGAGCTTGAAGGACAGGGTGGATGCCCTCGAAGAAACTAAATTGAGGGGCCCATCAAGCTCTCAGCTGCCCACATCAACGCCAGAGCTTGCACTTGGGCATAGCGTGACACAGAGACAACCCCCAAGGCAGAATGCGCTGGTCCCGAAGGAACTAGTAGTTGTTGGTGACTCTATTGTCAGGGAAACGGGGAACATGCTTTGTAAAAAAGATAGGTGGAACAGGACCAGGGTATGTCTGCCAGGGGCAAAGGTTGATGAGGTTGTAGAGCGAATATCATCTTTTAAGGGCACAAAAGGTGATATAGTTGTACACGTTGGCACTAATAATATTAAGAGTAGGAGACCGGCAGAATTACTTAACAAGTACAGGTCACTGTTGAACAAAAGCCGAGAATTAGGGTTGAATTTGAAAGTGTCTGCAATTCTGCCCAGACACGATAGGAGGGAGTATATGATGAGAGCCTTGTCGATCAATTCGGCCCTGGAAAGATTGTGCAAGGCTCAAGGGGTAGAATTTTTTTCAGCCTGGACTGTACTTGTTAACAGGAGAGATTGCTTCTACAGGGATGGGATACACTTAAATAGAAAGGGTGCAAGAATATTTGCTGATGCTATCGAGGCAGTGTTAGGTGGGTCGGAAAACTGCTAGCTTGGGGGGAGACAAAGACCAATAGATTGACAGTAGCCACTGGCAGAGGTGAAAGAGATTCTTGCACTGCTTCTATTAGAATGAGCAGAAGCCTGAAAAACAAGATGCATGGTATTTCAGAGACTGCTGGGAGCCATTGCGGTACAAATAAACACATGGGTTGTGTTAGGGTAGCTAAGAATATAAACAGGTGCATGTATACTTGCGTGTACACCAATGCTAGAAGTTTAGTAAATAAATTTGATGAATTTGAGGTATTGCTCAAAACATCAAAGGCAGATATTGTTGGGATATCAGAGACGTGGTGTCACACAGATATAAGGGATGCAGAACTGGAATTTGGGGAGTACAACGTCTACAGAAAGGATAGACAGGATAGGAAGGGGGGAGGGGTTATGCTATTAGTTAAGAAACACATAAAAACCAAGGAAGTGAAGCCAGTCGACATCGCCGGACAGTGCAGTGTTGAGTCAGTTTGGTGTGACATAAGCATTGGGAGATCAAAATTGAGAGTAGGAGTGTGCTATAGGCCTAATGACTCTGATGAGTATAATAAGGAACTGTACAGGGAAATAGAGTGGGCTAGTAAATCAGAGAGTCTTATAATGGGAGATTTTAATTTCCCAGATATTGACTGGAATTTGGGGGCTGGTTACTCACACACTAGCAGGGCTTTTGTGGATTTATTGGATGATTGTTTTCTACATCAGCATGTTCAGGAGGCAACTAGAGGGAGTAATACTCTTGATTTGATTATCAGCAGTGATTCTTCATGCATTAAGAATCTGCAGATAAATGAACCACTAGGTGGTAGTGATCACAGTGTGCTGAAGTGGGATTTACTGAAAGAGGTAACTACCATTAGGGGTAAAGGGAAGGGTTATTGCTTCCGTAAAGGCGACTACGATGGACTGAGACAGTATTTAAATTCTATACAGTGGGACCAACTGATGATGTTACCAACAGCAAATTCAAAATGGGAAGCATTCAAAGAACGTATCTTGGAAGCTACTAGGCTTTACATACCAACTAAGAAATATTGTTCAAGGTTTAGGCCAAAATGGATGTCAGATGAACTAATGAGGCATATGGCAGAGAAGAAAAATGCATGGGATACTTACAAATTAACACATGACACAGAAGCCTATGAAAGATACAAATTGATATGCAACCAAGTTACAAAGGAGGTTAGGCAGGCGAAGGCAGATTACGAGAAATCCTTGGCAAGGGATGCAAAGAAAAACAGCAAAGAGTTCTTTACTTATGTAAACTCTAGAAGGAAGGGGATGAATCAGATTGGTCCACTTGATATTGATGGGTCAACTGTTGATGATCCTGCTCAGGTAGCTAACAAACTAAATGAATATTTTGCATCGACATTCACACATGAGGAGTTATTCAGCAAGGGGAATGCCAGAGGTGTATTCAACTCTAGCAGTAAGCTACAGAATCTTGAAATAACTGGGAGTAAAGTGGAGGAGAAACTGTTGAAGATAAACACAAGAAAGGCACCCGGGGTGGATGGGATCTATCCAGTTATATTAAAGGAGGCAGCAAAGGAAGTAAGCAAACCCTTAGCCATAACTATGAGAGCATCCTTGGACTCAGGGGAGGTACCACAGACTGGAGATGTGCAAATGTGACCCCAATTCACAAAGGAGGATCAAAGGCTGACACAAGTAATTATAGACCTGTGAGCATATCTGTGACAATATCTGGGAAATTAAAATCTCCCATTATAACACTCTCTGATTTACTGGCCCACTCTATTTCCCTGTACAGTTCCTTATTATACTCACCAGAGTCATTAGGCCTATAGCACACTCCTACTCTCAATTTTGATCTCCCAATGCTTATGTCACACCAAACTGACTCAACACTGCACTGTCCAGCGATGTCGACTGGCTTCACTTCCTTGGTTTTTATGTGTTTCTTAACTAATAGCATAACCCCTCCCCCCTTCCTATCCTGTCTATCCTTTCTGTAGACGTTGTACTCCCCAAATTCCAGTTCTGCATCCCTTATATCTGTGTGACACCACGTCTCTGATATCCCAACAATATCTGCCTTTGATGTTTTGAGCAATACCTCAAATTCATCAAATTTATTTACTAAACTTCTAGCATTGGTGTACACGCAAGTATACATGTACCTGTTTCTATTCTTAGCTACCCTAACACAACCCATGTGTTTATTTGTACCGCAATGGCTCCCAGCAGTCTCTGAAATACCATGCATCTTGTTTTTCAGGCTTCTGCTCATTCTAATAGAAGCAGTGCAAGAATCTCTTTCACCTCTGCCAGTGGCTACTGTCAATCTATTGGTCTTTGTCTCCCCCCAAGCTAGCAGTTTTCCGACCCACCTAACACTGCCTCGATAGCATCAGCAAATATTCTTGCACCCTTTCTATTTAAGTGTATCCCATCCCTGTAGAAGCAATCTCTCCTGTTAACAAGTACAGTCCAGGCTGAAAAAAATTCTACCCCTTGAGCCTTGCACAATCTTTCCAGGGCCGAATTGATCGACAAGGCTCTCATCATATACTCCCTCCTATCGTGTCTGGGCAGAATTGCAGACACTTTCAAATTCAACCCTAATTCTCGGCTTTTGTTCAACAGTGACCTGTACTTGTTAAGTAATTCTGCCAGTCTCCTACTCTTAATATTATTAGTGCCAACGTGTACAACTATATCACCTTTTATGCCCTTAAAAGATGATATTCGCTCTACAACGTCATCAACCTTTGCCCCTGGCAGACATACCCTGGTCCTGTTCCACCAATCTTTTTTACAAAGCATAGACACAGAGACAACCCCCCAAGGGGGGGTTGTCTCTGTGTCACGCGATGCCCAAGTGCAAGCTCTGGCGTTGATGTGGGCAGCTGAGAGCTTGATGGGCCCCTAAATTTAGTTTCTTCGAGGGCATCCACCCTGTCCTTCAAGCTCTCATATAGGCCCACAAGAACGCCGAGTTGTTGCCTGATATCGATACACTCCTTGCATCGCGCACACACAAAGACATCCCCCGTACCCGATTGCTCTGTAAACATCAAGCAAACAGTGCATTTTATAAGGCTGTGAGTCAGAGGACAACTGCCCCCCTCAGTTCTGCTCTGAGCCACAGCGCTTCCATTAGCTTGAGCCTTTTGCTTTGCTGCTCTGGTCTGAGTCATGATTCTATTAATTTATTAATTAATTATAATTAATTATGTTATGTTATTAATTATGTTAAATATAATTAATTATATTACGTTTGTAATCTAAGTCGTTATATGTATTTATTTAAACGTACAATTTAACTGCTAACGAAGTTCAACTAACGCTATCTAGTACGGCATACAACTATCGTATCACAATGGCGGGAAAATTACGAACGCTAGCGGAGTTGAAACACGTGGAAACCTTTACCGATACTTTTATGCAATTACAAGGCCGAGTAAAGAATAAATACACCAAGTTAATCAGAAAATCACAAAATAATGTTATACTACTAAATTTAAATCAAAAGTTTTAGAAAAACAATAATTTCAAATCAATAAATAAGAAAAATCCACTTAGCGGCTTGGAACACGACCGTCTCTAGTAGTCTCGTCAGCAGACTCCTGCTGACGAGGCTACTAGAGATGATGTTACCAACAGCAAATTCAAAATGGGAAGCATTCAAAGAATTTATCTTGGAAGCTACTAGGCTTTACATATCAACTAAGAAATATTGTTCAAGGTTTAATCCTAAATGGATGTCAGATGAACTAATGAGACATATGGAAGAGAAGAAAAATGCATGGGATACATATAAATTAATGGGAGACATGGTAGCCTATGATAGATATAAGCTGGTCTGTAACCAAGTTACAAAGGAGGTTAGGCAGGCGAAGGCAGATTACGAGAAATCTTTGCAAAGGAAAACAGCAAAGAGTTCTTTACCTATATAAACTCTAGAAGGAAAGGGATGAATCAGATTGGTCCACCGGATATTGATGGTTCCACTGTTGATGGTCCTGCTCAGTTGGCTAACAAACTAAATGAGTATTTTGCATCTATATTCACACATGAGGAGTTATTCAGGAAGGGGAATGCCAGAGGTGAAGTAAACTCTGGCAGTGAGCTAGATGATTTTGTAATAACTGAGTGGAAAGTGGAGGAGAAATCGTTGAGGATAAATATAAAAAAAGGCACCCAAGGTGGATGGGATCTATCCAGTTATATTAAAGGAGGCAGCAAAGGAAGTAAGCAAACCCTTAGCCATAATTATGAGAGCTTCTTTGGACTCGGGGGGAGGTGCCCATAGGCTGGAGATGTGTAAATATGACCCCAATTCACAAAGGAGGATCAAAGGCTGTCACAAGTAATTATAGACCTGTGAGTTTAACTTATGAATGTAAACAGAAAATTTTATTACATTGAATAAAATACAGCTATAAGAATAAGCATACAGATAGGCAACATTATTCTCTACATTTATTCAAAACCACTAAGTTTAAAATTAGCATAAAAGAAATCCTAAGTAAACACTAATACTGAAACAAAACAAATAATAAGGTAAACTAATATTATCATTTACCATTTACGATTATTGTTAAAATGAAATTTTAAAAAACACAGTGCATTAATTGCTTGGTTGGAAAGCCTGTATCTTTGCTTAGTTATAAATAAGTCTGAAGTAGAAAAATTCTTTCATTTTGGGTTGCAGTAGGTCTAATTGTTAGAAGTGCATCTAATAAAATTTTTAGATTCAGTGTCAATGTACATATCGCTTCATTTTGAAGACTAAATGCTCAAGCCATAATATGTTGTGGGTTGAGATTAACTATATAATATTGGCGTAAATACAGCATAGTTTACCCATACGTTTAACATAAGTTAAACTTATGGGTAAACTATGGTGTATTTACACCGATATTATATAGTATATTGCTTCATATAAATTCATCTCACTTCTTAATGAGGAAAATACCTTGTTTGATTGGATTAGCTCTACTTTTGCCATCGAAATGGACATATCTCTTTCTGACTCTGTTTTTAGATCCGCTTCTAATTCCCTGGATTCGAATTTTCAATTTCTTTGTTCAAATTATTTTCTCTTTCAGACACTTCTATTGAAGTGCACTGTACAATTTTCTTTGAAAATTCATTCCATTATTGATTTTTTTAGCAGTTCACAAAGTAATCCTGGGGGGGCTCACATCTGGTGAGTATGGGCTTGGCCCACCCAGGGCTGGATATCATCGTTCTTTCCTCTCATGGTAATTTCTTTTTACTTCTGACTTCTGTTCTCTCTCTCTCTCTCTCTCTCTCTCTCTCTCTCTCTCTCTCTCTCTCTCTCTCTCAGGGTAATTCAGAAATTTTTTTTTTTTTTTTTTGGCTGGTGCAGCATAAGTCTCAGGCTTACTTGCACCATATGGCTAGTAATAATAATAATAAAAAAATAATAATAATAATTTCATTTTTATTTGCCATAGCAAAAAAAAAAAAAAAAAAAAAATCAGTCATTATTAACCTCATTTAAATTATTTCAATTGCTTAAATATCTAATAAGGGACACTTTATCTGTATATTTAAAAAGCTGCTGTTTAATTTCCTTTAAAAGCTTATTACTTAAAATAGAATCTTGATTTTCTTATGAAAAAGGAATCTAAAAATTCCTTTGATTGTTAGTAGATTTGCTGTTGTTGTTGTTGTTGTGGGGGTTTTCTGGCTCATAAGCTGCTTTGGCTATAATATGCCAGTAGATTTGCGTTATTATTACTTAATGCTTCAACTGCTGGTTGAAGCATTAAGTTTTCGGGTTTTAAACAATTTAATATATCTTCAGCAATTTATGGATATCTGTCCTTTCATAGATAAGAGAGTTTTAGTTCGTGAAAATCAATTTTTATCAGTGTTAAAATCCTTAAAAATCTCTCACTTTCTAGTGAAATAGTTATTTGCAACTATATTTAATTAAAAAGTAAGCATTATAAAATAAACTACATAGCAGCCTGAATATTACAAAAAAAAAAAAAAAATCCAGCACGTGTACCCTGTATGCACAAAAGATGTTTTATTTTATATGAAAAAGTCCTTAGCTTAGACAAGGTTAAAGAAGTTTAGCATGAAAAGAATCTGAACACATTTAGCATCTTACAACATTTTTTTTTTTTTTTTTTGACAGTTTTATGAATTTGAGGTTGCAATACATATTTAATAGGTAATTTACTTACAGTGGGTTTGTGACCGTTAAAATATGATATGTACACTTGAGATTGTTAAGAGTGTAAATGTCTCAGAAATACAGCATAATTATCGTTGAAGTCTATAATTGTATTATAAAGGATATATAATTATATTCTAGAGAAGGCAGAGAGTGGTAATCAATAGACACTGCTCTTTGTGGACTAATGTTATTAGTGGAATCCCCCGGGGTTAAGTGTTAGGTCCTTTGTTGTTTTCTGTATTTATTAATGATATTGATGAAGGTATATTGTTGCGCATGGAAGACTATTGTACAAATTGGAGCAGAATGGTATTAAGGGTAAGTTGCTACAATGGATAAAAGGATGGTTAAGTGGGAGAAGACAGCGGGTGGTAATCAATGGGTGCTGCTTTTCGTGGACTAATGTTATTAGTGGTGTCCCACAGGGTTCGGTGTTATGTCCACTGTTGTTTTGTATATTTATCAATGATATTGATGAAGGTATATCAGGCTTAATGTCAAAGTTTGCAGATGATACAAAGGTTGGCAGGGTTGTTAAGGACAGTAATGGCAGTGTGCTACTGCAACAGGATCTAGATAATTTAGGCAGATGGGCTAAGAAGTGGCAACTGAAGTTTAACCTTGACAAATGCAAAGTACTGCATATGGGTAGAAGTAACCCCAGAGAAACGTACCAAATGTGTGGTACTACATTTAAGGTGGTAGAAAATGAAAAAGACCTGGGAGTAATTGGGCAGTCAGATATGAAGTTTTCTGAGCAATGCAGACAAGCTGCAGGGCAGGTCATGGGGTTTTGTCAATGATATATAGGAATTTTGCTAGCAGGGAGAAGGAAGTGATTGTCTCTCTGTATAAGGCAATGGTCAGGCCACGCCTTGAGTACTGCGTACAGGTCTGGAGGCCTCATTTTAGGAAGAAGGTAGATTTACTTGAGCGTGTACAGAGAAGGGCAACAAGATTGGTGAGGGGAATGAAGGGATCCTCATACCAAGAGAGGCTTAAGTTCTGCAAATTGCAGTGGCTGGAGACTAGGCACCTGTGCGGTAATCTGATTGAGGTGTATAAGGCCTTGAATGGGTTGAGCATGCTGAATTCTGATGGGATCCTTCCACTTGTTCAGATTACGAACCTAAGGGGGCATAAATTCAAATTAAGAAAAGACAGATGTAGAATAGATGTGCGGAAATTTGCCTTTAGCCAGTGGGTGGTTAATTGCTGGAACAAACTTCCATCTGTCGTTGTGGAAGTTGATAGGTTGAATAAATTTAAGGAAGAACTGGACAGGCATTTGTAGGGAATGGTGTGATTTTTTTTTTTTTTTTTTTTTGGCTGATGCTGCATAAGCTCATACACTTGCTTTCTTGCATCACATGCCACTACTGCTACTGTATTTATTAATGATATTGATGAAGGTATATTGGGCTAAATGTCCAAGTTTGCAGACGATACGAAGGTTGGCATGGTTGTTAATGACACTAATCACAGTACGCTACTGCAACAGGATCTAGAAAAGTTGAGCAGATGGGCTAGGAGGTGCCAACTGAAGTTTAACATTAACAAATGTAAAGTACTGCATATGGATAGCAGTAACTCCAGAGTAATATGTCAACTGTGTGATACTACACAGGTTGGTAGAGAATGAAAGTGACTTGGGGGTAATTGTGTAGTCAGATATGAAGTTTTCTGAGCAGTGCAGATGGTCTGTAATAGTAACTCATGGTGTCTTGTCAATGATATACAGGAACTTTTCTAGGCTAAGGCAATGGTTAGGCCACACCTTTAGTATTATATACTGGTCTGGAGGCCTCATTTTAGGAAGGATGAAACGAGTACAGAAAGGGGCAACAAGAGTAGGGAATGGAACAAAATGTTGCTCTTATGAAGAAAGGCTTAAGTTATGCAAATTACAGTGTCTGGAGATAGGCACCTGCGAGGTGACCTGATTGAGGTGTATAAGGCCTTGAATGGTTTGAGCAAGCTCAATGCTGATGGGATTGTTCCTCTTGCTCAAATTAATTGCCTTAGGGCAATCAATTTGGGCACAAATTCAAATTGAGGAAAGACAGTTGTAGAATAGATGTGTGAAAATATGCCTTTAGCCAGCCAGTGGTTGATTTCTGGAACAAAATTCTGTCTGTCGTTGTAGAATTGGACAGGTTAAATAAATTAAAGACAGAACTAGACAAACATTGGGAGTGAATGATTGAGTGAAATATGAAGGGTTTTTTCCCCCTGATGCTGTATAAACTTGCTCTCTTGTATCATATGCCTCTACTAATGCTAATGCTAGTTCCATAATTAGTAGTTTATAAGGCCTCCATAGCCGAGTGGTCAGGAGCGGGAGTACAGTAGCACATGCTCTTTGAGTAGACCGGGGTTCAAGCCCCTGACTGCTGAATACGGTCGATCTGCCAACCCGCACTGGACCAGGGTGGCAGATTATGGTCCATTTCCCTCGGCATGAATTGTTGAGGAGGCTTCCATCCTGCAGTGGGTTGATAATGGCTGCACTTTACTTTACTTTACTTTACTTTTACCTCACGAAATCTTCAGGAAGTTCTTGACTATAATTTTGAAATGTCGGTGGTCCAGCTTCTTGATTAGAAGTTGATGTTGATCAAAATCTTGAGAAGCAAATTTGATTAAACTCTGCATTTTTCTTTCATTCTCTGTGCTTTTGAATTCATTATTTTGTTGACAAGGAGGCTTTGTCTGTGGCTTTGAAGCCTTTATTCTTGCATACTTTTCTTGATTTCGCTCAGTAGAGATTTTATTATTATTATTATTAGCTATATGGCGCAAGGAAACCTGAGGCTTATGCTGCACCAGACAAAAAAAAAAAAAAGTAAAAAAAAAAAAAAATAAAAAAATT
Organism: Mastigoproctus giganteus; assembly: GCF_048544385.1. Lineage (NCBI taxonomy): Eukaryota > Metazoa > Arthropoda > Arachnida > Uropygi > Thelyphonidae > Mastigoproctus > Mastigoproctus giganteus. The sequence goes on from NC_143581.1 coordinate 71,409,344, forward strand.
CCCGAGTTACCCTGAGAGAGAGAGAGAGAGAGAGAGAGAGAGAGAGAGAGAGAGAGAGAGAGAGAGAGAGAGAGAGAGAGAGAGGTAGAAGGGAATCACCAAGAAAGAGAAGAATGATGATATCCAGCCCAGGACCCTGGGTGTGCCAAGCCCATACTCACCAGATGTGAGCCCCCGTTTTAGCCATCTTCGAAATACTCTTATAGGTCCTTAACTGAAATTAGATCTGGTATTTTTACAATTCAACAGTTAGCAAAATCCTTTTGTAGACTAGTATGACGTCATAACCAAAAACTATTGCTAGAAGTGATTGTTGTTTGTTGAAGTGATTATTGTTTGTTGAAGTGATTGTTTTATTGTTGCATTCTTGAAGGGATTGTTTTATTGTTGCATTCTTGAAGTGATTGTTTTATTGTTGCATTCTTGAAGTGATTGTTTTATTGTTGCATTCTTGAATCAAAACTGTTTAAATTTTTGAACAGTTTGATCGAAACTTACTTAATTAGGCTACTTAGAAGGTTGATGTTGATCAAAATCTTGAGAAGCAGATTTTGTTAAAGTCCCCCTTTTTTTTTGTTCTCTATGTTTTTGAACTGATTTATTTTCGACACGAGATGCTTCTTCGGTGGCTCTGAAGCTTTTATTCTTGTATAATGTTACTACCTACTGCTAACTCTACCGAATCAACGTTAGTGACTGAGTTGGCATCATTTAGGAGGTGACATCATTTCCATATCTTAGTATGAACTTACTCTACTGAATCAACTACTTATCCACTGAATCAAAGTTAGTGGCTGAGTTAGCATCATTAGTGCCATTTAGGAAGTGACATCATTTGTGTCCTTTAAAATCTAACAGCCACCTAATAGGAAGTGACATCAATGGCATCATTTCAGTAAAAAATTTCTTTACCAATCGGTTTTACTCCATTGTCGCCATAGATGTTTTCACATCAAAAAATTCTGTAAGGCACCATAAAATCCTAAAACAAGCAACCAACCAACATCAAAAATCTCAATTTCTCGGGAAATTTTTTTTCTTTTCCAAGAAATTGGGAATTTTAAAGTTAAGATTTTTTCCTTGGAATTCTCGAGAAGGAATCCTTGGGAAGGAACTGTAGTCTTGTCTGACCAATCTGATTGGATATTCTTGACAAAGGAACTAGATGCAAAAAATAATTTTGACATATACTTAGATTTCAGAAAAGTTTTTGATGCTGTTGAACATAGGTCTACTGCAGGGCCATGCAAATGGGGGGTGCAGTGGATGCACGATACCATGGCCCGCGATCTAGGGGCCCCAATCAAATGAGTCACAAAGTCTCAACATAAATAAATGAGGCCCGAAGTACCTTTGCATGCCACTGGTCTTCTGTTAAAATTGAAACAGAGTGGCATTAAGGACAAGTTATTGCTATCGATGGTTGAGTGCAGGAAGACAAGGTTGTTGTTAATGGACCTTGCTCTTCTTGGACAAATGTTATTAGTGGAGTCTTCTAGTGTTCATTGCCTATTTTACTTATTGTTGTCGTTTTCAATATTTATTAGTAATATTAATGAAGGCATATCAGGCCTAATGGCTAAGTTTTTGACATTACTGAAATCTATTAGCATTAGTAAAGGCACATGATGTAAGAAAGCAAGCTTATATAGCAGCAGCCAAAAAAAAAAAAAAAACAACCAACCCTTCTCATTTCACCCATCCACTTGCTCCAAATGTTTGTCTAGTTCTGCCTTGAATCTATTTAAGCTATGAACTTCTACAACGACAGATGGAAGTTTGTTCCAGCAATCAACCACCCACTGGCTAAAGATAAATTCAAATTGAGAAAAGACAACTGTCTTTTCTCAATTTGAATTTATGCCCTCTCAGGTGACTATTCTGAGCAAGAGGAAGAATCCCATCAGCATTAAGCATGCTCAAACCATTCAAGGCTTAATACGCCTCAATCAGATCACCTCGCAGGTGCCTAGTCTCCAGACACTGTAATTTGCAAAACTTAAGCCTTTCTTCATAAGAGCAACCCTTTGTTCCATTCAGTAATCTTTTTGCCCTTCTCTGTACTCATTCCAGCAGCTCTACTTTCTTTTTAAAATGAGGCCTCCAGACCTGTATACAGTACTCAAGGTGTGGCCTGACCATTGCCTTATACAAGAGGATAATCACCTCCTTATCCCTGCTAGAAAAATTCCTGTATATCATTGACAAGACACCATGAGCTACTCTTACAGACCATCTGCACTGCTCAGAAAACTTCATATCTGCCTGCACAATTACCCCCAAGTCCTTTTCATTCTCTACCACTGTCAATGTAGTACTACACAGTTGATACGTTACTCTGGGGTTACTGCTTCCTATATGCAGTACTTTACATTTGTCAATGTTAAACTTCAGTTGCCACCTCTCAGCCCATCTGCTCAACGTTTCTAAAAATATAACAATAGAAAGGGATGTCTCTTTAGGTATTTAGGCCTGATTAGGATAATTATGTATCAGGTATGAAGTTCTCTGAGCAATCAGATAGGCTGCCAGGACAGCTCTTGGCATTTTGTCAATGACTTTGTCAGACAGGAATTTTGCCGGTAATGATAAGGAGTGATTATCTTATTGTATATAGCAATGTTTAGGCCACATCTTATATTACTGCATATAGGTCTGGAAGTTTCATTTTAGGAAAGATGTGGATTTGTTGGAACAGGCGCAAAGAAGATCAATTAAATTAGTGAGATGAACACAAAGGGCACTCTTACCCCTTTTGTTTATTGCAGCATCTGGTTACTAGGCATCTGCAAGGAGATCTGATTGCGGTGTTTAATACCTTGAATGAAAATTAAGCTCAGTGCTGATGGAAACCTTCCTCTTTCTCAGAGTAAGCAGCATAAATACAAATTAAGGAAGGTTGCAGGATAGATATGTGGAAATTTGTCTTCAGTCAGTGGGTAGTTGTTTGTTGGAACAAACTTCCATCTGGTGTGAATATATTCAAGAAAGATCTAGACAAGCCATTAGAGGGGATAGTATATGATAGCACATAATATACGAGGGGTGATCAATAAATTGTAATTGTAATAAATTGTAATTGTAATAAACCTACCTATGAAGGAAATGAGATAGAGGCAAAAATCTTTTTTTTAATTTTCAATGTAACTCCACTGAACTTCAGTACACTGTTTCATTTTGTTGGCAATGAGGAAAAATCAGACAAATAAAATTCTTTCTCTTGTCCATCAAAGAATGCAGAAACAGCAGACTTCAGTTCATTATCATCAGCAAAGTGATGTTCATGTACATTTTTCCTGATAAAACAAGAAATAGTCACTGGGGGCCAGATCCAGATCTGTAAGGTGAATGGGTTAGTTCTATGAAGTCATAGCCTCTCAAAGCTGCAGCAACAAAGCATGTTACCTGTGCATTGGGGCATTGTCCTGAGGAAGTAGCACACCTCTGGAAAAATTTCCACAGTTATGACATCCCTTAAATTGTACAATAGGGATGCATATGACTCCCCAGTGACTGTCCTTCTGTTCCAAGTAGTGAATGTATATAAAATTCCCTCAGCATCCCAAAAAATGGTAGCCATAATTTTGCCAGCTGAAGGTTGTGTCCAAACTTTTTTGGGTGGGGAAGAATCCTTGTGCTTTCATTGCATTGATTCTTGCTTGGTCTCAGGATCCCAGTGATGAACCCATGAGTCTGCATGGATAGCACAGTGGTATCGTCACTGTCCTCCCCACACTGGGTGGAAAAGGCCCGAGTTCAAATCCTGCCGATGATGCGAGGAACTTTAGTGGGCTTTTTTCACTCTATCGCTGAGTTAGTCTGTCTCAGGCATAGATACCAAGGTTTTCCCCCCCAGAAACTGGGGTTTTTTTCATCCAGGAAAACAGGCAAATCAACCAAAGAACACACACACACACAGTTTACAGTCATAATACATATATGGGTATATGTAAGAGATTACGGGTGGCCCTAATATAATAATTTGAATTTAAATTTGATGAACTCATGTTTCATCACCTGTAACAGTTCTGGAGATGAAATTTTCAGGACCCTTTCCATAAAGCTCTAAATTCTCCTCACAACAGTGTACTCTGAATTTCTTCTGCACAAGGGTTTCCACAGCTCGGCACATTTCTGGAGTGGTCACGGTCACAGGCCTTCCTGGACATGGATTATCTCTGATGGACTCTACCCCATTTGAATTGTTTTAACCAGAATTTCACCAAGTACCCTGAAGGTGCACTGTTGCCATACACAGCCATTATCTCTTCATGAATGGCCTTTGGCCCATTTCCTTCTTTGGTGAGAAGTTTGGTGACTGAACAATGCTCCAATTTCAGCAAATCCATAATTTGATATTTCCTTCTTTCTGTTGCAGTAGCACGACCTAAAAACATAGTGGGATCAAAATTAGTAAGATTCAAGATGAGAGATCTAGGAATGTGATAAATCACGAATCATTGGAATATAACTATGGGAAGCACCTTAGGTAGATAATTTATTGAATGTCCCCCATAGGAAGGTTTTTTTGTATTTTATTTTGCTGAATCAGTATAAGCTTGCTTTCTTGCATCATTCCTACTAATACTAATACTAATATTAATTTCACAAGTTAAAAAGAGTAAGAAACAAAACTTGTGAATTTCTGTATTATTCTTTCCGAAGAAACAAACAAAATAGGTCTGATGCAGCCAAATGGTCAGTGCAGGAGTGTAGTAACACACAGTTGAGTTGACTGTGGTTCTAGCTCACATGACTGCTAAATATGATAAAAATTGTTGAAAGAAAATTGAGCCGTACTGAGAAATACTTAGCGGGGCTCAGTTTTCTTTCAGTATGAATCCTTAGGACAGAGGCCTCTTTTATTTTGACAATGATTGTATTCTTATAAAAAATTATTGATTACAAACTACTCTGATGTGTTGGTCATGCAAGAGTATAGACAAAACAGAACAGAATATTTTATTTTATGACAATGCCTGCAATAGGCATACTAATAAGGTAACATTTCCATAATGATCCCAGAAAAACACCTGACTGAACACATATGGATCATTAAAAGGAATAATTAAAAGGAAAAATTTTTCATGAGATATAAATTTAATTAAAGAATATAATAAAATCCTATTACAATAAACACTGTTTTTTAAAATTAGAAAATTTTACTAAATCAAAAATATTTCCATGTCTCAGATTATTTCTCATTTTGTTTGAGTAAAATTAGTTCTGGCAAACAATTGTGTACTACAAATTTAAAATCTAGCTGTGCTGAAAAATATAAAATTCATTGGTTTAAAAATAAAGAAAAAATATGTGTGAAAAACATGAATGGTTAATGTTGGAATGAATAAATACTCATTTGGTTTTATCAGTCTTTCATGAAACCCATTGTCTGGAACACTGTTGAATGCATCGAATATTGTAAATATGGCTAAAGACAGAATAAAGAAAATCCAGCAGTATACATGAATAATCCATGCTTACGGTTTTTAAATTATTTATTGCATGAATATATGATTAAAATAACAAATTAACTTGTTCTTTTTTCATATTCTCTGTTTAGACTTATTTTAAATAAAATGTTTATGAATATATTACAATAAAGTGTTTAAAATTTACCAAGTTAAAAGTCCTGAAAATCTAAATCTAAAAGCCTAAAAGTCTAAATTCACCTTTTAAACATCACCTAATGAAAGCTAATTGTGATTGGTTAGGTTGTCATTCTTCGTTGCATTCTTTCAGTAAGATTCGTTCCATGAAATAATGCTTCATTTTTTCTTCACTATGGTACTTTGTTAAGTCTGATACATGATACCCTTAAAAATAAAATTCTTAAAATTTAGACATAATGATAATGATTCACATATATCTGACACTTCTGTTACCTAAAGGGACATCCCTTTCTAATGTTATTTTGCATAGTTAATAGGAATATTGGTTTTTAATAAAACAAATCATAAGATATAAAATATGTTTGTCATTGATGTCTTGTTCTTTTAAACACTCCATGAACTCTTGACCTGGTGTATTGACAAACTGAGTATATCCCACTATAGCAGTTTGAAGAGATATGATTTATATTAGTATTAGTTGAGGCATATGATGCAAGAAAGCAAGCTTATATAGCATCAGCCAAAAAAAAAAAAAAAAAAAATTTCCATTTCGTCCATCCGGTCACACCAAATGTTTGTCTAGTTCAGCCTTAAATTTTAAATTTATTTAAGCTATCAACTTCCACAACAACAGATAGAAGTCTGTTCCAGCAATTAACTACCGACTGGCTAAAGGCAAACTTCTTCACATCTGTTCTACAACTATCTTTTCTCAATTTCAGTCTATGTGCTCTCAGGTTCTTAGTCTTAGCAAGCAGAAGTATACTGTCAGCATTGAGCCTGCTCAAACCATTCAAGGCCTTATACACCTCAATCAGATTGCCTCACAGGTGCCTAGCCTCCAGATGCTGCAACTTGCAAAACTTAAGCCTTTCTTTGTAAGCACATCCCTATGTTCCTCTCATCTTTCTTGTTGCCCTTCTCTGTACTCATTCTAGCAACTCTACATCCTTTGTAAAATGGGGCCTCCAGACCTGTATGTAATACTCAAGGTGTGGCCTGACCATTGCCTTATACAAGGGGATAATCATCTCCTTGTCTCTGCTAGCAAAATTCCTATATATCATTGACAAAACTCCATGACCTGATCTGGCAGCCCATCTGCACCTCTCAGAGATATGAGGCAGGTACAGGTCGACCATCACTAATCCAGTTCCACCACTAATTCAGACATAATTTCTGCAAATGTAATTTGAAATTTCCCGGGTCCGTGCACCCACAGAATGTGGGTGCATCGACCTGCTGCTACTGCTTTGGTGGCATTGGTTGCAGCATCAGCTGTTGGCATTAACTCATAAACACTGGAAGCCATTCCCACTTGTTTTTCTTTTATTATTATAACCTGCTCACGTTTAGCCCCAGCCATGGTCCCAATGCATAAAGGAAGTGCCTCTCATGGTGTAAAGCGCAAACACTGTATATTTTCCATAACAGATAAAGTTGAACTTCTGCAAAAACTCAACAGCGTTGTTTCTGTGAGAAGTTTAACTCTGTTTAATTGTAAATTCCAGCAATTTCTCTCAGTTCCTCTTATCTTAGTAATTTTTTTTTAGTCATTCCTTTTTAGATTTTTTTTTTTTTTTTTTTACAACACACTTATACAAACTTGCGGAAAAACACAACACAATATGATGGATAATACAGCGCGCTAACAAACTTGTTTTCACAAAATCTCTAACAATACCGACAAACTTATTGCGATGTTTGAGAGTTTATTTTATTGTAATTAGTTTTATTGCAGTGCTTGTCGCGCATGCAATAAACTAATCGCAAACAACCTTCATATGTATACCGTAATAGTGTCACATGTATGTGGCTGACACGGCTTCTCAAGAAATAAAGTAACCAACATATGTGGTCATGTTGGCCATATATATGCAACATAAAAAAAAATACTTTTTTTTTTTTTTTTTTTTTTATATTTTAAGCAAAAAAACGACAACACTGACATTACAATATTTATTTTAGAATTACTAATCAAATTATTTCCTAAATATTTTTTGATCCCTGGGAAATTTTTTTCTTAAACTAGCTTGGCCGTCAACGTGTTAAAGGTAGAAGGAGGTGGGTAGCTGTTGGGTAAAATGTATGTGCTAAAATAACCACCGGTGATCCAGCAAACTCACTAATCTAGGTCCCAATGTTGCCGGATTAGTGATGGTCGACCTGTATATATATATACTGCCTCATATCTCTTTTAAATACCTTAGTGAAATATTCACAAAAAAAAAATATATATATATACTCATACTGAGTATATATATATATATATATATATATATATATATATATATTGCAAATAAGGTTAAAGTAAAAATAAGTCTGAAAGTTGTGGCAGCAGAATTTGGCATTACAGCATCCATGTTTTTTACTTGAATTATCATGTCAAATTCCGTATTTTTCTCTTTTTCCCTTTTTTCTTTGAGGCCTCTTCATAACTGTTTTATGATATCTTCCTGTTTTGCCATGATTTCAAGTCAGTTTCTCATTGAAACACACTATGGAACACTATATTCTTATAGAAACACTTCAGAAACATTTACTGAAATCTGAAATTATGAGAATTTCACTAAAGACATTTATTTATTTTATTTTATTTTTTTTAGTAGACCATGAAAACATCATAATTAATAATCTCAGCCAAGATAACCTTAGTGCAATCCAAAATTGTGCATTTTAATTGATTTTTGATTTAAAACTGATTTCTGTATTAATGCAGAAAAATGTACCAATTCATATTTACTTCATTACAACTTTTACCACTGGCACTTATGCCTGCCAGTGCCAGTGGTTGAATATGTTGTAGAGCTGATATTATCTTTTAAGGGCACAAAAGGTGATATTGTTATACACGTGATAAAGGTGATATTGTTTATATATCATGTGATTGGTGATATATAAAGGTGATATATAAAAAGGATATATAAAGCAAAGGGTTTTTGCTTTCGTAAAGGTGACTACAGTGGTCTCAGAAGGTTTTTAAATTCTATGCAGTGGGATCAACTGATGATGTTACCACAGCAAATTCTAATACAATGATTGTATTCTACAAATGACATTAAGAGTAGGACATCTGCTGACTTACTTAACAATTACAGAGCATTGTTGAGGAAAAGTCACGAGTTAGGGTTAAATTTGAAAGTGTGCAATTATCCCCAAGCATGATAGGAGACAGTATATAATGAGAACTTTGTCAATATTGTTCAGCCCTGGAGTGATTATGCAAGGCTCATGGGGTAGAATTTTCAGTCTGGTCCAAGCTTGTTAACAGAAGAGACTGTTTCTACGAGGATGGGATATACTCAAACTGAACGGGTGGAAGAATATTTGCTGATGCCATCAAGACACCATTAGTTGGGTTGGAAAACTGCTAGCTTGAGGGGGGGGGATACACAGACTAATAGATTAACAGGAAGCCACAGGCAAGCTAAAAGTGATTCTTGCACTGTTTCTAATGAAATGTGCAGCAGCCTGGAAAGCAAGTTGCTGAGGATTTCAAGGCCTGCTGTAAAACATCATGAAATCCAGTGTAAATACATGGACTGTGATAAAGTAACTAAGAGTAAGAACAGGTGCATGTATACTTGCATGGATCAAAAATTCAATACTAGGAGCATAGATAATAAATTTGATAAGTTTGAAGTGCTGGTCATATCAACAAATGCAGACATTGTGGCAATATTGGAGACATGGAGTCACTCAGATGTAAGGGATACAGAATTTGAATGTATGAGGAGTACAATGTGCACAGACAGAATGAGATGGGAGGAGGGGTTATGCTGTTAGTTAAAAAGCACATAAAATATAAGGCACTGCATCCCGTTGACATGGGTGACCAGTGCAAGGTTCACTCAGTTTGGTCTGACATAAGCACTGAGAAGCAAAATTGAGATTAGGAGTGTGTCCTATGCCTAATAACTCTGATGAGTACAGTGAACAACTGTACAGAGAAATAGAGTGGGCAGGTAAATTAGAATGTCTTATAATGGGAGACTTTAACTTTCCAGATATTGAATAGAACTTATGGGTTGGTCACTCACACAGCAAGACTTTTGTGGATTTATTGCATGACTGTTTTCTACAGCAGCAACATGTTAGGGAGGCAACAAGATAAAGAGTAATAGTTTTGATCTCGTTATCAGCAGTGATTATTCATGCATAAAGAATCTGTAGATAAAAGAACCACTAGGTGGCATTGATCGCAGTGTATTGATGAAGAATTTCTTAATGATGTAAGTATCATCAAGAATAAAGCGAAGGGTTTTTGCTTTCGTAAAGGTGACTACAGTGGTCTCAGAAGGTTTTTAAATTCTATGCAGTGGGATCAACTGATGATGTTACCACAGCAAATTCTAAATGGGAAGCATTTATAGAAATAATCATCGGAGCTGCTTGGCTTTTCAAATCATCTGAGAAATACTGTTCAAGGCCTCAGACCTAAATGGATGTCCGATGAACTAATGAGACTCATTGCAGAGAAGAAAAATTTGTGGGACACAAAAATTATCAGGTAGTACAGAAGCATATGGTAGACATAATCAAGTCATTAGAGATGTTAGGCAAGCTAAGACAGATTACAAGAAACCTTTGGCAAACAATGCAAAGAAAGATAGTAAAGACTTCTTTACTTATGTAAACAAGAGAAGGAAAGGGATGAATCACATAGGTCCACTTGGTATTGATAGCTCAACTGTCAGTGATCCTGTTCCAAATGCTGACAAGTAAGTATTTTCCATCTCCATTAACATGAGGAATTCTTTATGGGAGTGGATGCCAGAAGGTTATCAATCTCTACCATGGAGCTAAATGATTTTGTAATAATTGAGAGGAAAGTGGAAGATAAATTGCCGAAGTTAAATGTAAGAAAGGTTACTGGGGTGGATGGGATCTATTTAATTAAATTAAAGGAGGCAGCAAAGGACTTAAGGAAACGTTTAACCATTATTATGAGCACATCCTTAGATTCATGGGATGTTTCCGTGGACTGGTGATTTGCGAATGTATCCCCATTTCGCAAAGGTGGAGGATCAAAGAGTGAAATGGGTAATTACAGACCTGTTAGCTTAACTTATATTAGAGGAAAAAAAATGGAGTAACTGGTTAAAGAAGTAATGCAGGACCATCTGTACATAAGTGCAGTCATATTTCAATCACAGCATGGGTTTGTCAAGGGGGCTATCTTCTCTGACCAATTTAGCTGGATACTATGATGCAGTAACAAATGATGCAAAAAATGAAAAAATAGGGAAAATCTTGTCTGACCAATTTGACTTGATCTTATCATGTAATATTAAAGGAACTAGATGCAAAAATAATTTTAGTATCATATATTTGGATTTCAGGAAAGCTTTGATACCGTTGCACATATGATGGCTGTGCAGATTAGTGCAATGTTGATAAATGGATGGTTGAGTGGGAGAAGACAGAGAGTTGTTATCAATGATCACTACTCTTTGTGGATTAATGTTATCAGTGAAATTCCTCAGAGTTTGCTAGGCCCATTGTTGTTTTCTATAATTATTAATGATATTTATGAAGTAACATCAGGCTTATTGTCTAAGTTCACAGATGATACAAAGGTTGACAAGATGATTAATGACGGCAATGATGATATGCTACTGCAACAAGATCTAGAAAGATTAGACAGTCGAGCTGAAAAATGGCAGTTGAGGTTTACATTGACAAATGCAAAGTGCTGCATATGTGTAGCAGTAATCCCAGATTAACATACCGTGTGCTATGTTAATCTGGGATTAACATACCACAATGTGTACTGCACTCGAGGTAGTGGAAAATGAAAAAGCCTTTGGGTAATTGTGTAGTCAGATATAAAGTTCTCTGAGCAGTGCAGACTGTCTTCCAGGTCAGGGGTTTTGTCAATGATATATACAGGAATTTTACTAGCAAGGATAAGGAGGTAATAATTCTACTGTAAAAGACAATGGTTAGGCCACATCTTGAATACTGCATATAGGTCTGGAGGCCTCATTTTAGGAAAGATGTAGAGCTGCTGGAGTCTATATAGAGAAGGACAATGTGATTGGTGAAGGGAACAAAGTGGGGCTCTTACCAAGAAAGTTATTTAACTGAGCTTGCCTCCTTACTACTTGCATTTTGTTAGAATGAGATTAAATTAGAAAGAATTGGGAAGTTAAAAACTTTAAAAACACAAGAAATAAGGAGGTGAGTTCCATTAAATAAGGTATTCCAATTTATCTTGCCAGTTCATTCCCAGAACTCGAGGTCCCCCATAAGATAATTACAAGTTATATTTGATAATTTTTATTAATGTTCTGCCCATTTTTATTCTCAAAATAAAAATAAAAAGATACTGCTCTTTTTTTAATTTGGATTCATAAACTTAGACTTCCTCACCTCCTCTTAGCTTTGATTTGGGTCTGTGAGTATTTTACTAATTTAAACACTTAAATTACCATTTAAAGGGCACAGATTTCATGATTGTATCAATGATGGAAACAATGCAAGCCTGTTGAAAGATTTAAAGTAAAGAGTTTTCCTTTTAGGGAATAAAATGCTCTCTGTCAGAACTCTTGTTTGAAAAGAATTACACTGAAAATTATTAAAAAGAATTCATTCTATTATGTACTGAATTTTATTTATAGTAAAATTGCAGTTTCACTATGAATACGAACATTGAATGCTGATTTTTCATTGCATTGAATTTTATTATGTTAGTTCATTAACTAGTATTGCCTTTGTACAATACATGTGCTAGAAAAAGACAGCAACATTTAAGTCTACTCATTACACAAAATTTCTTTATACACCAGGACTGTTAAATATTATATATATGTATGTATATACAGGTCAATCCTTCCCATCTCTTTCATCATGAAGTATGGCTGATGACTTTTTAGGTTATGATGGACATCATGGCAAGATCGAATCTTCCTTACATTTCGAGGGTACAGTGTTAGAATGGAGTTCGCAGGTTGGCCACTAGTTAGTACACTGGGCCGAACCTATTGGTAACTCTCTAGGAGGCTTCTGGATCAGCTACTGTATAATCTTGCAACCTCTACTCTGCCAGATAGTGACTGGAAGGAGTCCGAGTAGTGTGTGTGTGGAGGGGGAGCATTGTTGAGGCCATGTTATGTCAAGGATCTGGGTATATTATTACCATGTGTATGGCATATCCAAAAATTTCATTACTTCATACAGTATGTATGCCCCTCCACTTTTTCTTACTATTGAATACACCACGAATTGTCAAACTAATAGAGTAAGTTTATCTGCAAAAAGATCTAAACCCCCAAACACTTCCTAGTTCATTTCGCAAATATACGTGGTCTCAATTCTAATCATCTCAATGATGTCCATTTCCACTTGCAGTCTACCAAACCCCATGTATTTTTTCTTACAGAATCTCAGTTATTGGTTGATCCAACTACTGCTCATCTCAGTTGCCCAACTTATTCGCTGTATGATTCTTTTTGCCTCAAAGATGGTACTTGTGCATATGTCCATGCTGATATTCCCTGTCAGAGACTTGGTAATTTGGAATCTCCTCTTTTTGATCTTCTCTGGCTTAAAATCTCTCTACCACATTCTGTCAAATTCATCTGTTGTCTCTACCATTCTCGCAACTCCACTAATCACTTGGAGCTCTTTGACTTTCTCTCTTTGCAACTTGACTTTCTCCAGTCAAACTTTCCTAACAGTGAGGTAATTTTCCTTGGTGATTTTAATGTTCACAACTCCAGCTGGCTTCCATTTTCTAGTCACACCGACCCAGCAGGTCGGGATGCTGAGGCTTTTGCAATTACTAATGACCTTGCACAGATTGTTCATTTACCTACAAGAATACCGGACAATCCTAATCATACAGCCAATATGCTTGATCTTTTTCTCACAAACAACCCTTCTAAGTACATGGTTGAAGTGAGAGGTCCTTTAGGCACTTCAGATCACAACTTGGTGATTGTCTCTTCTCCAATGGAACCTTTATCTCATGGCTATTCCCAACCTCATGTTGTTTGGCATTACAAGGATGCAAAATGGGATGACCTGCAAGATTTATTTTATTCTTTTCCTTGGGTGGATTACTTTTTCAAAACTTCTCATCTCAACGTTTGCTCAGATCGTGTCAGTGAAATTATTCTTGTAGATATGGAATCCTTTAGTCCATACTCCACTTTAAAATCTCATCCTTTATGTAAACCTTGGTTGACCAATAAATGTGCTAAGGCTGTTCAAGAGAAGAATGTTACATATTGTAATTGGCTTGTTTACAATTTTTCAGTTTCATTTTCTGCCTACACCAAAGCTCGCAACAATTGTAAAGCAGTTATTAATCAGGCTAAACTAAATTTTGAACAGGCTAAAAGTAGAAACCTTGCTTCTTGCCATAATGGTAGCCGAGCATTCTGGTCTCCTGCCAAAGCTATTGGCCGCAACTTTTGCCCATCTCTGCTCCCACCATGAGGTGGGAGCAGAGATGGGCAAATGCCAGTGTCAGCCAGATGGTTCTGTTGTCACTTCAGCCAAAGATAAAGCTGACCTGCTAGCATCCCATTTTTCTTCCAACTCATGTATTAATGATCTTGGTAAAACACCTCCCACCATTCCCAACACGCTCCATTCAATGCCTCCTTTGGTCTTCTGTCAGAAGGGTTTTGATGAATCTTTATGCTAAGAAAGCTCAGATCCTGATTGTATTTCTCCACTTGTTCTCAAAACCTGTGCTCCTGAACTTACTCCTATTCTTTGCCACCTTTTTTCACTTTCTTATTCCCAGGTGTTTTTCCTTCTGCTTGGAAATTTGCTCATAGCTAGTTCCTAAAAAAGGGTGACAAATCCCTCCAATCCAATTATTGTCCCATTGCAATTACTTCTACTCTTTTTAAAGTAATGGAGAAATCAATTAACCACCAACTCTTAAACTATCTAGAAACTTTCCATCTGATCAACGATCGCCAGTATGGATTCCATCAGTGTCGATCCACTGGTGATATTCTGGCTTATGTTACCCCCTTATGGACAGATTTAATGGAAGAGTTTGGTGAAACACAAGCAGTTGCTCTTGACATCTCAAAGGCTTTCAATTGTGTTTGGCATAAGTTTCTTCTAAATAAGCTTTCATCTTATGGTTTGCCAACTGTTTTTTTGTAATTGGTTATCCAGTTTTCTCTCTGATCGTTCACTGAGGGTGATGGTAGATGTCTCTCTGTCTTCTAAATTCTCCACTAATTCTGGTGTCCCCCAAGGTTCAGTTCTTTCTCCCACTCTTTTCCTCTTGTATATTAATAACCTTCTTCCATTGACTGGAAATCCTATTCAAAGTTTTGCCAATGATAGCACATTGCATTTCACCTTCCAGTTTGAGAAACCTTGCCCTGCTCAATCAGCTTCAACTTCTCAAATATCTGCTACCAATTCCTTAAATGCTGATCTCCAGGTAATTTTCCAGTGGGGCAAAGACAACTTAGTTGATTTTAATCCTTCTAAGACTCAGTCTTGTCTTATATCTCGGAAAAAGTATTCTTCTGCTCCTATGCTTATCTTTGGTGACACTGATTTCTAGGCAAGATGATATATCTCTTTTGGGGATTACTCTGACTTTTAATCTCTCTTAGCACAAGCACATTACAAATATTGCTTCCTCTGCATCTAAAAAACTTGGTTTTCTCTTTTGCTCTTGATTTTACTTTTCTTCCAAACAGCTGTTCACTCTGTATAAATCACAAATCCACCTACCGTGGAATATTGTTCCCACATATGAGGCGATGCCCCCAAAACCTCTCTCATTCTAGATTCAATTCAGAAGAAGGCAGTTAGGTTAATTAATGATTAATGACTCATCTCTAACAGAGTCTCATAGACATACTGTTTCTGCTGCATGCCTTTTCTACAGATACTTCCATGAGCACTGTTCTTCTGAATTGGCTTCTATAATTCCCGCTCTCTCTTTCAAAATAGTCCGAACACTTGCTGCCACCAGCCAACATCCATTTACTGTCCAACTTCAAACCCACAGAACCAACTTTTCATCTTCCTCATTTATTCATTCAACAACCTAAGCACGGTAATAAGTACTATAGGTTCTAATATCTCTCTTGTTTGGGGTTTTCATAAAAAAAAAAAAAATATATATATATATATATATATATATATATATATAAATAGTGGATTCCAGTTATTTGGGCCATCATTTAATCGTGGCATCCGCTTATTTGGAGCAAATCTTAAAAAAAGAACCCAATCGAGAAAATAGCCAGGGTTTACTTTGCTTAATTGGGACAACATGCCATTTAATCAGGGCAGGAGACTGAAGCACTGGAGATTACCCTACGATTGTCTGCAACCGTACTATGTAGTCCAGTCGGATTTCTGGAAGTCACAACCATAAAGCAATAAAAACAATTAGCAGTCGCCTGTTTATTGGGCTTTTCTGTTAGTGCAATTTATCATAAATGGATAGTAAACTCGATCTTATTGAATTTGTGATAATACCAACAACTGGAATTCTCTGGGTTATTATGGTGAAATGTGTTTACACTTCCAAGAAATCTTCAGTCATATAAAAAAATTAATTTTCAGAATCTTCTCTTCATTTCTATTTCTAAAGCTTCGTAACTTGTTACTCTCTTCTCACTTGTGCATATTGTGTTACTTGCAATTTGTGTCTGCCATGTTCTTTGTTATTGATTGCTTATCTTTTTACTGTTTTAAATTTTAACCCCCACCCACAAATGTCAGTGAACATATTACAGTACGTGTTAATTATTCTGATTTTTATGTATCATTTAATTTTTTAATTGATAAGGCAATAAAGGGTAAATTTGTGCTAAGGTAATAAAGGGTAAGTATATCTTTAGTTTTATAGCCTGTGGATAATATTTCTCTTATTTTCACTAATTAGAATCGCTGTTTAATAGAATTAAAATTCAATTCACAAACGTGATCACATTGACCGGTGTTTACTACACATCGTATAGTGAACAGTACTTTAGTATGGTGAGTCCATGATAACCTGATTTGATTGTATAGTGAACCGATTGT
This sequence comes from Mastigoproctus giganteus, assembly GCF_048544385.1. NCBI lineage: Eukaryota > Metazoa > Arthropoda > Arachnida > Uropygi > Thelyphonidae > Mastigoproctus > Mastigoproctus giganteus. The sequence continues at coordinate 71,425,978 of NC_143581.1, forward strand.
AAAGAGGGGGTCCATTGTATTTTTAACTATTTATGTGAAACTTTGGATAATTGGGGCTGCCGCTTAATCGGGCCAAAATGCACTAGTCCCGACGTGTCCCAAATAATCGGAATCGACTGTGTATATATAGAGTTAAATATCAGCATTTCCTCGTATAGGACAGATATGTAAAATCATAAAAAGCCACACACTAAACACATGTACTCCATCATTGTTGACAAGATCCAAACACGTGACACACGTAACAGTAACCAATTAATGTCAGCCCTATCTTGTAATGCCCAAAACATGGTGTTCAATTTTATATGTAGAGAGAGAGAGAGAGGAGGAGGAGGTGGAGAGACTGCAGACAGGATCCCAGTATGTGGTTCCCCATGTAACCAAAATGTCTGCTGCTGTCATGTGGTACTAAAAAGGTCACATTTGATTTTATATGCATATTCATTAATATTTATTAATTATGGTGCCTCACATAGAAGTTTGCATTTAGTCAAACTGTGGTAAAATAGTGTCAGAAAATCGGTTATGTAATAGGTCTGTGTGTAATCCTTGAATGACAACCTAGAAAAATGCAAAAATCCCAGGGGCTCACATATCTGGGGAGTATAGGCTTGGCACACCCAGGATCCTGAGCTGGATATCATAATTCTTCTCTTTCTTGGTGATTCCCTTCTATTTCTGATTCTTTCTCTCAGAGGTGGCTCAGAATTTTTTTTTTTTTTTTTTTGGCTGGTGTAGCAAAAGCCTCAGGCTTCCATATGGCTAATAATAATAATAATAATATTAAGAAAGGCTTCTCTGTACATACATAGTTATTAGGAAGTGGCAATCTAATAGCACAGATATGATGAAGTTGTAAACAGTCCTGGCCTTAGCTATCCCAAATATAAACAAACATTTATTTAGAGGAAAGCAAAATCATAGCCCTATGTATTATGGAAAAATTAGAGGAGATGTAATGAGTGACTCCATCTTTCTTCAAAGTGGTTAATTTTGAAGAAATTCAGAGAGTATCAAAGAGGAGAAGTTCTCATCTTTGATACTCTCTTTCTCTCTCTCTCTCTCTCTCTTTCTCTCTCTCTCTCTCTCTCTCTCTCTCCATGATAATTCAATTCTCTCAACAATATTAAAAGTATGATACGTATAAAAATTTGATGCTAGCAGTGGGGAAGGTGGAGCACAAATTATTAACACATACGACATACCCAATATCTTTCCTGATGAGGTACAACATGCATTGAAGAAAATGAAGAATCAGAAAGCCCCGTGGGAAGATGGAGTGACTGTAGAGTTGTTAATATTGAGAGGAAGAGACATGACACAAAAACTGCCAAGACTCCTCACAACATGCATTAGAAAATGTGTGCCACCTAAGGAGTGGAATAATGCAATCATAATTTTGTTGCATAAGAAAGGAGGTAAATCAGAAATTGGAAATTATAAACCAATTAACTTGTTATCCCACACCTACAAGTTGTTCACAAGGGTCATTACTAACAGATTAGAAAGAACACTTGATGAGAATCAACCAAAAGAACAAGCTGGCTTTGGGGCAGGATTCTCAACTATGGACCACCTTCATGTAATATCACAACTAATGGAGAAAGCAAATGAATATAAAATGCCATTATGCCTGGCATTTGTGGAATATGAAAAGTCATTTTACTCCATACAGCATAAGGCAATGTTTCAGGCACTGGAAAGACAAGGCAAGAAAATATATGAGAATGCTACCTCCTTTATTAGACTAGACAAAGACAGTAGCAAATTTAAAATTGAGAAAGGAGTTCAACAAGAAGACATAGTATCTCTGAAGTTGTTTACTGCTGCTCTTGAGGAAACTTTCAGAATATTAGACTGGTCACAGAAAGGAGTCAATGTGAATAGAGAGTACCTAAACCATTTACGATTTGCAGATGATATTGTGATCATAATCCATGATCCCAAAGAATTAGAGGAAAATCTTAATCAGTTATGCAGAGTTAGTAAGGATTTCAGACTAAAGATGAATATGGCTAAAATAAAAGCAATGATGAACAAGTATGCCACAGAAAGGGATATTATTATTATTATTATTATTAGCTATATGGTGCGAGGAAGCCTGAGGCTTATAATCAACGAAGGAGCAGTGATCGAAAAGGTGGATTTATATACTTATCTGGGACAAGTCATTAGCTGCAATAATGATCAAAATCTGGAAGTTAAGAGAAGAATAAATTTTGGATGGATAGCATTCAGAAAATAAGTCAAATACTGAGGAGCAATATTCCAATTTGTCTGAAACGTAAAATAATGAACCAGTGTATACTCCCCACCATGACTTATGGAAGTGAAACTTGGCACTCACCAAAAGAATGGAAGAGAAGCTGAAAACTACACAGCAAAGAGTGGAATGAATTATATTAGGAATCAGACTGTTAGATAAGAAGTGAAACACGTGGATTAGGCAGAAAACTCAAGTAAAGGACATTCTTATCAAAACTAAAGAAGTAAAATGGTCTTGGGCAGGACATAGCTCAAAGACATGATGACAGATGGACTAAGAAAATAACAGAGTGGTACCCAAGAGGAGCTAGAAAAAAACCTGGAAGATAACGACGGAGATGGACAGATGGAATTCACAAGTTCGTGGGTAGTAAATGGATATCCATTGCACAAAACAGAAGGAACTGGAAAGTTGCTGGAGAAGCCTTTATCCTGCAGTGGATTGCAAATGGCTGATGATGTATAAAATAATGTGTGCTATATATAATATACATCTAATAATAAGTAATTGTTATATAAAAATATTTATAATATTCATTAACAGATATACTCTATTTTTTTTTTTATTTTTACAAATAACAGAGTTACTGAAGTAGTACTGGGAATTATCCGAGTGGCAGACATGATAACTGGAAGTAAGCTATCTCAGACAATAATATATTCACCATTACCTGAGGTTTCAAAAGAGATTAATAGTTTCCTTGGAACTGGTAAGGTTCTTAATATGCTTATTGTATTTCTTAAAATAACCCTGAACAATAAAATTTGGGTCATATCATTTTGTAAGTTTATTTTATAGATTTTTGGGGTGATAAACACAGAAATAGGGCTTAAAATGGCAGATTGGCTCTTGTTTTAAAAATAAGAGTAGTTTTTGAGGTGAAAAGATGTTTGGTGGCACCTACTAAATATCAGAATTTCTGAAGTGTCATGAAATTTCAATTTTGTGACAATTTCAATTTGTCACGAAAATGTAACACGAAATAATGCAAATTACGTCATTTCCATCTTGCATTTTCGTTATCAATCAGTTTTACTTCAGTCCGAAATAATAATGTAATGTTTTATGCTCATGCCTGCTACTTACTCTACAAATCAACATTAGTGACTGCATTAGCTTCATTTAGGAAGTGATGTAATGTGGGCCATTTCTGTTTCAAATTTTTGGCATTTCACATTCACGGGCTGAACACTGACTGTCGGACCGAAATTTAGTAGGTGCTGCCAAAGATGTTTTCACATAAAACAACTTTCATGCATACAGGGTACACATGTTCTTTTTTTATATTTATACAAGGTATTTTTTATTTATATGGCAATAAGATGTAGCTATGAACATAGAACCTTTTCACCTTTTCATTGTATTCAGCTTCGGGAGCATCCCGTTTCACCATCCAACAATAATCAGGTAATATGGTGGCACTCCATTTGCATCTTTGTTCCATCACTGTTGATGTCTTGATGGAACTGCTCACCATGTTCATCACTGACGAACTGCAGATGGTATATTTGGGTATGTCACTATCCACTTTTTCTTCATTGTCATCCCTTTTCTTATAGGAGGCACTATACAGAAGTAACAGTTTCTGACATGATTTGTTGGCTCCCTCCATATCATGGGTACTGTGAAAGGAGTAAAATGTCCCTTTTTTGAATAACCCATGCATTGAGTTTTGATGAACAGGTAGTGAAGCATATGTGTAGAGCCCAGTTCTTGTCCTGGTCACTTAATTTTCACCCAAAGTAGAAGAAATAGGTCTTTTTAATGACTCACGGTAAGGGATGTTTCCTTGTAGCTAACATGACTTCTTCACATACATAATAGAAGTCATCCGGACTATTCACAATTACAGGGCATATTAATCTTATACAACACAAATACCATGCAAAAAGTAGGAATCTCACAGAGAACAACCAGTAACTGAAAACAAATCACCCAATGCCTAGCCATATTTAAGGATTACTGCAACAGAGTTGAAGATGCATTTGAGCCAACAGTTGCCGATCACATGATAAGAGCATGGTGGTACCGAAACTGTGGTGTTACCATGCATTTTGCAGAGAGCCATAGTTAATAACATAGAGTAATGAGTTAATATGAGACTCCAACTGTAATTTGAAAACAAGAGCCAATCGAGAAATTTTAATGTGATTTTCATGTTCAGCAGTATAAAATTTGTAAAGATTGGGTATTTTCGCTTTTGTAACATTTTAAGTGTTGACCAGTGTAATTGGCAGAACAAAATTGAATTGTGTTGATTAATATAGATCAGTTAATTTCTTTTCATTTTTTTAATACTTGGGATAGTGATGAAGAACAGTTATCCAGACATATATTTAAAAAACAAAACAAAAATAAAAGGAAACAAATAGCATATAAAATATTTAAATTTCATTAAGTCTAGGAATTTTGAATGCAAGGATGACACATGTCGACAATGTTACAAAGCCCCAGAAACAATCTAGTACATACCAGTTGATCAAAGAAAGTGTGCTGTATTAAAAACCCCAGGCTGCACTAGAGACACCTACTCACAAAGTGTACTGGGATTACACCATAATAATGGACAAGATGATCCCACCCAAACATAACCCTAATCAATGAGAAGGAAATGACTACCTACCTAAACGACGTAGTAGTGGTGCTCATAACCGACATCCTCCAAAAACCTTAGATGGAAAAGATTGGGAAGTACCCACCCAGACCTAAGACAGGAAGTCAGAGAAATATGGCATATGGAACAAGTAATGACTATCCCAATCATTGAGACAACCACTGGCATGGTGCTTCCATAAAAACTTAGCAGCATTAAGTCTCCCAGAGAACACTTATATCAATTCCAAAAAGCCAAGATCCTGAAAACCTGTGTGATAGTCAGAGAGTTCCCTGACCAACAACAACAACAATAATAATAATAATAATCATAGTAATTAGAAGCAACCATCCACCCGACACACTTGGAACAAGTACTTGTCACGTGGAAAAATCCCATAAGGAGAAAAACTCATAATAATAATAGTAATATGAGGTTCTGGGAGTATGATGTGGAGAATGAGATGACATCCAAGTGCATGTCCCTGATCACTCATATTGATGCCCAAAAGCATGAGCAGCACATTATAGTCCAGTTACTATTATTATTATTATTGCTCTTTTATTTCTCCCTGATTGGGAGTTCCACCTCGTGACTGGTATTGCTACCAAGTACACAGGGTGGTTGTTGTTATGTCTGGTGTTACTGACTATCCTACAGGTTTTCAGGATTGCGACAATCTGGAGTTCCTTGTAGGTGTTTACTGGGAGACCTATTACTGTTATGTAGGGTTTTTGGCACCATACCTGTGGTTGACACGATGATTGTAATGATCATTATTTGTTGCATATGCCACATCTCTTTGATCTCATATCTTAGGTTCGTGTACTTCCTGATTTTTCCTCCATGTGTTTTCTACAGGTTGCCAGTGTTGGGTACCACTATGTCAATCAGATAGGTAGCCTTTTCCTTCTTGTCCACAAGGATTATGTCCAATCTGTTGTGCGGGATTGTCCTATCCGTTATTATGGCACGGTCCTGGTAGAGCTAGTGGGTTGGGGTCTCTAGTACTGCCTAGGGCTCGTACTTGTAGTACGGTACACTTTCTTCGATCAACTGGTATTTCCTTGCTAGCTTCTCATCCTGGTCATGTCTATGAGTGTACTCAGTCTGGGTGATCACCTTGCATCCCGCGGTGATGAACTTGCATCCCGCATCGAACACTCCAGGCTCCTTGGCAATGTATTTTCTATAGTTCCTGATGTTGATTACCTGGTCTTGAATGGTGAACATGAATCCTACAGTCTCAGGGAAGAGTGTCCCGCTCATGAGCCATGCATTGGAAGCAGTTTTATCTATGTATCTTGATGGAGATAATCGCAGTGTCTGCCATGGAGTACCTTCTCTGCCCATCTTTGTAGCTTCGTTTGTGCCTCCTTGTAGTGGGGGGGGGACTCCTCGCTTAGGTTGAGTGGGGTATCAGGCTTCCTTCTTTGGGTGGTATTGGTGGCTCTTGGTCATCATTGTCCTTGTCTTTCACATGATATCCTCCAGCTTGGTGTTAGTCCAATCTGTGACCCTGAAGGAGTATGTTAGCACTGGGACTGCATAGGTGTTTATGGCTTTAACTGTGTTCCCTCCGTTCAGCAGGCTTCTTAGTCTCTGATGGTATTTTTTGGTCAGGCAGGCCTTAATTTCCTTGTGCTGTAACTGCTGAGCCTGCATCATCCCCAAGTATTTTTAAATCTCTCCCTCTGCCATGGCTTTGATCTCTTTACCAGTCTGCAGCTGGTAGTTTCGGTTGACTAATTTTCCGTGGTGCAATCCATGGGTCTTGCATTTGTCTAGACCAAATTCCATCCTAATATCATTGCTGAATTATTCGATGATCTCGAGTAGTTGCTGGAGGTGCTTCTTGGTTCCCGCATAGAGCTGGATGTCATCCATGTACATCAGGTGGGTGAGTGTGTATGGGTTTTTCCTTCTTTCTTTGTGGTTATATCCGTACTTGCTACTGTTGAGCATGGTGGATAGCAGGTTAAATGCTAGACAGAACCAAAATGAGCTCAGGGCATCTCCCTGAAAGATTCCTCTCCTGATGGGGATTGGTTCGGTTGAGATGTTTTTGACCTTAATGGTGGTACTCCATTTTGCCATTATTTCTTATAGGACGTTTGTCACTATCGGATTGACTTTGTAGATGTTCAGCGCCTCTGTTAGCCAGCTATGAGGCATGGGGTTAAAGGCCTTGCAGTAATCGATGTAGGCTGTGTGTATGTTGCAGCACTTCTTGTAGGCTTATTCCATAATTGTGGCATCTATGGTTAATTGCTCCTTGCATCCTGCTGTTCAGCCATTATGTTCTGGCTCTCCAAGTGGTCTGATATCTTTCTGGTTATGCAGCTGGTCAGGATCTTGTGCATTGTTAGGGGCAGGTGATTGGCCTTTATTTTGCAGGGTTTCTTGTGTCTTCATCTTTAGGCTTCAGATATGTGATTCCTTAAATGAGAAACTTTGGGATTGTCTCTGGGTACCTTATCATTCAAGTGAACTGCTCTGCCAGGTGCTTGTGTGTGTGTGTGCAAGTGAGCTTCTTGTACCAGTAGTTGTGGACATTATCTATTCCTGGAGTTTGCCAGTTATGAGAGTTCTTGATCGTCTGTTTTACTTCTACTTCTTCCCGAATCTCCCACCCTCTCATTTGTTGTATGCTTTGGTTTTCTTGCGTTCTAGTTCTATTCAGGGAGCTCGGCTGTTATGTCTTACTTCCCTGCTCCATATGTTTCCCCAGAACTCCTCAATCGTCTTATGCTAGGGTTGTCTGTTCCCTTCTTTTCTGTCTTCTCCGAGACTCATGTAGAAGCCTCTTTGGTCCTCATCGAAGATTTGGTTGTTTACTTTCTTCTGGGAGCTCTCTTTGTATCAGCGTAGCCTCTTGTTGAGTGCAAAGAAGTTCTGATTCAATGTGTCCAAGTACTCTCCTATTTTCTGATTTTTTGTCATGTTTGCTGTGGATGCTGTCTCTCTCTTGAGGATGCTCTTCACTTTTCCAATTAATTTCTTACTCCTAGTGCCCCGTTGGTACTGGGTCAATTGACCTATCTTGACTCTTAGTTCTTCTATCTTCTGCTGAAGTGTTCTTTCCCAAGCTGGTGGTTTCTTCTGCTGCTGGCCTCTCGTTTCTCTTCCATTAATCTTCATGGCTGCTAACGCAGCACAATACACGGCTGTGTGGATGGCCTCCAGTGTTGCACCATTGCTGTCAAGGTAATGCAGTATTATGTGCTGATTGAGGTGGTCTGACTCTGTACAAGGTTCTATTCGGCCTCTGCTTTGGTATCACATGAGTCTTCGTGGGGTCCATTCCTTTGAATTCTGTTAGGGCCTTCTTTCACTCATCCTCTATTCTGGATATCATGACCTCATCTCTTTCCACTTCAGCTGCTGTGGGTTGTATTTCTTCTTGCTCTTCCTCCTCTGGTTCAGTGGTGGTATGTTCTTCCTCTGGTTCCATATTCTTTATCCTTTGTAGTTGATTGCTCATATCTTTCTTGATTTTTTCCAAGATTGCAGGAGCTATCAGGTTCTTCATGACAGTGGTCCTTCTCTGCTCTGCTCTGCTATCACTGTTCACTGACCTGAATATTTGGGAATCATTCCAGCACTTGGTATGTAGTCTCACCATGTAAGTTGTCATATCAGTCTCCAGCTTCGTTATTTCGTAGTATGCTTACACGAAGTATGTATTCATTTCGATGCTCCGCTTCATGTGTTGGCATTTTCTCCATTACTCGGTCGTCACTAACGCAGTTGCACAGGAAGCACTTTCTGTTGGTGTGGCTGGGTGGTCTTGCCCTTTTCTTGTGGTAGCCATATGGACAACAGCGCCACTTGCTCCACTGTCTTCCTCAGGAGACGTCTCTGATTTTTCGAACCGACCTCTCTGCCTAAGGCCTGAATGCGAGTGACTTTATCCTGTGCCATACTCGATGCAGTATGATTAATATTTCTATTCGACATCATCCATCTATGGAGGTGGACCTGTTTAGCTTCGGCTTATGTCCAGTGGAAGTTCTCGGGAGTGATGCCAGATGGCACCACAATATGCCTTAGCTGCCACTCCGCCCTTGGGGTAGGTAGGTAGGTCCCTTGGAACAACTTTCATGATGTTTATTTATTTTTTAATTTTTTATTACTATTAATTTATTTATTATTATTCTTTTTTTTTACTGTTATTATACCGATCTCCCAGTGTGATGGATGGAGCCGCATTTGCTTCCACTAAGGCAGTACTTAAACCAAGGTTCATCAGGCTGGTAGTCCAGTGTCATAACCACTGGGCCATCATGCCCCTCTATTATTATTATTATTATTATTATTATTATTATTATTATTGGTCATGGAACTCTCTGACTATCATACAAGTTTTCAGGATGGTGGCTTTTTGGAGTTGATATAAGTGTTCTTTGGGAGACATTGCTGCTAGGTTCTTATGGAGGCTCTTTGGCACCATGCCAGTGGTTGTCACAATGATTGGAATTGTCATTGCTTGTTTCATATGCTAGATTTCTTTGATTTGCTGTCTTAGTTCTGGGTGAATATTTTCTGATCTTTTTGATGTAGGTTTTCTGGAGGATATCAGTGTTGATCACTGCTATGTCGATCAGGTAGGTAGCCATTTCCTCCTTGTTGATTAAGGCTATTAGCATTAGTAGAGGCATACAATGCAAGAAAGCAAGCTTATGCAGCATCAACCAAAAAAACCCCTCCCATTTCACCCCTCCATTTGTTCCAAATTGCCTGTCCAGCTCAGCCTTAAATTTATTTAGGCTATCAAATGCCACAAGAAAAGATTATTATTATTATTAGCTAAATGGTGCAAAGAAATTTGAAGCTTATGCTGCATCAGCCAAAAAAAAAAAAAAATGCCTGAGTTATCCTGAGAGAGAGAGAGAGAGAGAGAGAGAGAGAGAGAGAGAGAGAGAGAGAGTCAAAAGTAGAAGGAAATCACCAAGAAATAGAAGAATGATGATATCCAGCTCAGGACCTTGGATGTGCCTAACCCATACTCACCAGATGTGAGTCCCTGGGGATATGGAAGTCTGTTCCACCAATCAACGACCCACTGGCTAAAGGAAAACTTCTGCACATCTATTCTGCAACTGTCTTTCTTCAATTTGAATCTATTCCCCCTCAGGTTCTTAATCTGAGCAAGAGGAAGAATCCCATCAGCATTCAGCTTTCTCAACCCATTCAAGGCCTTATACACCTCACTCATATTGCCTTGCAGGTGCCTACTCTTCAGGCACTGCGATTTGCTGAACTTAAGCCTTTCTTTGTACCCCTCACCAATCTTGTTGCCCTTCTTTGTACTCGTTCTAGCAACTCTACATCCTTCCTAAAATGAGGCCTCCAGACCTGTACACAGTACTCTAGGTGTGGTCTGATTATTGCCTTGTACAATGGGATAATCACCTCCCTGTCCCTGCTAGCAAAATTTCTATATATCATTGACAAGACTCCATGTCTGCATTGCTCAGCAACCTTAATATTTGACTGCACAATTACCCCCAGGTCTTTTTTCACTTTCCACTTCCCTGAGTGTAGTACCACACAGTTGGTACTGTGGAGGTGTTTATGTTTGGCTGGGATTATCTTGTCCATTATTATGGTGCAATCCCAGTATGGTTTGTGAGAAGGGGCTTCTAATGCAGCCCGGAGTTTGTATTTATAACCCAGTACACTTTCTTTGATCGATTGGTATATGCTGAATTGTTTCTGGGGCCTGGTGACATTGTCTTCTGTCACTCCAGGTCCTGATGTATTTCCTGTAGTTCCTGGTATTGATTACTTGGCCTTGGATGATGAGCATGAATCCTTCATTCTCAAAGAAGAACCTTCCACTCTTGAAACATGTGTTGGAAGCTATCTTATCTATGTGGTCTTGATGGAGGTTGTTTCAATGTCTGCCATGGAGTGCCTTCTTTGCTCATCTTTTTGTCCATGTTTCTTTTGTCTGTGAGAGTGGGATCTACTTGCTGGGGTTGAGTAGTGTGTGCCATTTGTCTGTCTTCCTTATTGCTTGGTAGAGTGGCATTTTGTTTTCCCTGGAAGCAGTCCATAAGGTTGTTATTTGCCTTTTTCTGTTGTTCAATGAGGTCTGTCAAACCACTGCCTCCTTCTTCCCAGGCTATGGTCAGTCTCTAGATTGACTGCTGCTCCTTCCCACCTGGCTGCACCTCCGCAGCCAGGTGGGAAGGAGCAGCAGTGCATAGCACATGCTTCTTGATTAGACCGGGGTTCGAGCCCGTCACCACCAAATACGGAGGATGTGGAAAGGTCAGGGAATGACCGCCGCATATCCCGGAGCAATATGGCCTTAGTTGCTAATGCTCCTAAAAACCAAATAAGTGAGGAAAGCATTGATTTCCTTTTGTTCTAACTGTTGAGTTTGCATCATCCACAGATATTTGTAGGCCTTTCCCTCTGTCATGGCTTCAATCTCTTCACCAGTCTTCAGCTGGTAGTTTCAGCCGACAGGATTTCCCTGATGCAATCCATGGGTCTTGCATTTGTCTGGGCCAAGTTGCATCCTGATGTCAGTGCTTTATTATTATTATTATTATTATTATTATTAGCCATATGGTGCAAGGAAGCCTGAGGCTTATGCTGCACTGGCCAAAAAAAAAAAAAATTCCTTATTACCCTGAGAGAGAGAGAGAGAGAGAGAGAGAGAGAGAGAGAGAGAGAGAGAGAGAGAGAGAGAGAGAGAAGTAGAAAGGAATCACCCAGAAAGGGAAGAATGATGATATCCAACTCAGGATCCTGGGTGTGCCAAGCCCATACTCACCAGATGTGAGCCCCTTACTCTTTAGTGATCTGGAGTAGCTGTTGGAGTTGATCCTTGGTTGGTGCATTGAGTTTGATGTCATCCATGTACATCAGGTGAGAGAGGGTGTGCAGGTTCTTTCTCCCTTCTTTAAGTGTATATCCATACTTGTTGTTGAGCATGTTGGACAGGTAGAGTGCTAGACAGAATCATAATGGGTTCAGCTCATCTCCCTGGAAGATTCCGGGGAGATTGGTCTGGTCATGATTTTCTCAATCTTGATGGTGGTCCTCCACTTTGCCATATTTGCTTCTAGGAAATGTGTCAGTGTCTCTATCAGCCAGCTATGTGGCACAGAGTAAAAGACTTTGCGGTAGTTGATGTAGGCCAGGTGTAGGTTGTGGTGCTTTTTGTAGGCTTGCTCCATAACTGCCACAAAAATATCAGTGGTCAAGTGATGAACATTAATTGATGAATGTAAATTTATAAATAATGAATAAAAAATTTCATTTTTTTTTTAATATATTTTTGTAATGCTTAATTATTCAATTCACAGTCTTTCTGCTGCCAGGCAGGTAGGTTGCATTTCCCTGTTTTTTTTTTAATATATGATTTTTAGAATATATTGATTATATGAGTTTTATGGATGGATAGATGGATGCTAGGTATACTCTTTGGAAGTGATTTAAGGCCTGTTCACATTAACTGAGTTCCTATTTGTGCAGACAGCTATTTTTTATTTGTTCAGATGGTTTCACTTCATTCAAATTTGTACTTATTTAACTGGTGTGAAACATAGCTTTCTTCTTTTTTGATATTATTTGAACTACTTCTGTATTTTCCTGGTTTTTGATGTAGTAAAGAATGTTATTTCCTGTGTATACACCATCATAATTTCATTAGAATAAAAGCAGTCAGTGTTTGAATTATGTCACTTCCTTACAAAATTAGCATTACAAAATGGAATGCTAATTTTGTAATGAATCATATACATTGTATAATGAATATGGAACTTTATCCTAAACATTATATTAATAATGTTTCTAGTTACAACTCATAGGTGATGCACAACAGTATTCAATATAAACACTAGTATTCCGGCTATAAAATCTGAGATATCAGCAAAAATATATACTTGGTGGAATTCTCTGAATATTTCCATAAACTATACTCATGAGATTATGACTACCCAATCCGAGTGGCAGTGGTCCTGCATAACACAGGCATTTTGCTGTAAGTAATCACTCCTGGCATCCAAACTGATGAGAAAGCTTTATGGTAATAAAGGCATGGAAGGAGGTGAATGTATACAATCCTCCATGTACTGTATGATATTTTGGCTTGAAGTGCTCATTCTATCAGAAGAATATCCATGCTTAGAAGGATTTATTGACCAGCTAAGCCTTCTGTGGAAGAGTTAACATCATCATCCACAATTTTGAGTTAAGAGCCCTGAGTATATTTGCCCATGGTGGCTGTGAAGAGCCATTCATAGGATCAAGGATTTTATCCTTACACCTTTAAAATATTTTTTCAAGTTATTTTTTATTAAAGTGTAAATTATCTTGACGGACTTTATCATGATAATTTATGAGATCATTGCCACAGCAGTGATTCCTTTCTATAATATTATAGGGGTTCAAGTTTCAAGTGTCTTCTTCATTCTTTCAAAATGAGAGCACTCTGAGAATCAAATTCAGCACTGAATCTGAACTCATCTGCAAAGAAAGCATTTGGTAATAGTGTTCACTACAGAGACTGAGTTGTCTATACCAAGTCAAATGAATTCTTGTCCAGGAAAGAAGGAATGAGGGAAACAAGAAGCATATTATGCAGAGCTCTTTTTTCAAAACAGTGTGTGAATATAGTTTGCCATGTCATTTGTGTATCTGCTGAGAGTTTGGCTGCCATTTCCTTTTGGCACATTGCTGTTACGGATGGATAATAGTCATTCGTGGTGATTGGAGAGGTGAAAGGATATCGAGTGACTGATAAGATTGCCAAAAGTGGTGATGCCTGTCAGGCTGCTATTGTTATATGAAATAGAGAACTTGTGGTGACACCAGTGGTATGTTCAGGCCAGAACGACGTTCCAGTACTTTTTTCTAAATGTCATAATAGAAAATCATTAAATTTATATACCTAATATTATGACACAATGGCATAATGAAAGGAGAGGGAGAAATATCTATTTTACCCATTGCTACTAAAAATATATATTAATAGTAATCTTTAAAATTAATAGATTTCTTTAAAAATTTATTTTATTATTTTTTATCATTGTTTATTCGTTTTTTTTTTTTTTTTTTTTTTTTTTTGGCCGGTGCAGCATAAGCCATAGGCTTTCTTGCACCATGCGGCCATTACTAATACTAAAACTGCTCCCAGTCATTCAGTGGTTAGTTTCAAATAACCCACCGAATAGTGACCATTATCCGATTATTTGCAAACTGCAAACACACAGAACTTCACATATAGCCAGCCGCATAAAATGGAAATTTAACAAAGCAGATTGGAACAAGTTCACCAATGCAGCTTCCTTTGATAATCAAATCATTAAAGGCCAGCATATAGATGATGCTACTGACCACACTACTACACAGATAATAACAGCTGCAACCTCTGCTATACCTAAAACCAGAGTTGGTCCTCACAGACATGCGAATATCTGGTGGAATGATGCATGCTGTGATGCCAAAAAAGAACAGAATAAAGCTTGGAATCTGTTGTAAACACCCAACAACTAACAACTTGATTAACTTCAAGAAACTTAAAGCTAAGGCCTGATACATGCAGAAAAAGGCAAAAAAAGACCCTTGGATCCAGTTTGCTTCCACCATTACTAAAAATATAGACAGTAGAAAAATTTGGAACAAAGTCAAAAAACCGAATGGTAAATCCCTCCCAAAATCAACACCCATCATAAGTTGGAAAGGTAAAGACTTCTCCTCTCCAATGGAAGTTGCAAATGTACTGACATATCCGTAGGAGCTGCAGTGGTCCTTCCTACATCCATTGTCTCTGTCCAGCTACCAATTGAATGCAGTGTTTATACAGCTGAACTCTATGCAATAAAAATGGCTTTGAATCTCCTTAACAACCTATTAAATACTCAAATCGTAATATATACAGACTCTTTAAGCGCAGTAAGTGCCTTATAGAATAAATTACAACATCCCCATCCACTTCTCACATAAATCAGATCATAGTTATGTAACCTCGATAAAAAGAAGCTGACTGTCAAATTCTGCTGGATACCCAGCCACGTCGGAATTCCAGGAAATGAGCGTGCAGACGAAGCAGCAAAGTGCCCTGCTTGCTTTATTCCCATCCCAATTCTTTACTCTAATTTCAAACCAATCATACAAGATATGGTCTGAAATGTGGCATACCCAGACAGGAAACAAACTTCTTGAGATAAAACAGAATCCACAGTTGTGGAGATCCAGTTTCAGACTAAATAGGCATGAAGAGTTCATGCTTGCAAGAGCACGAATTGGCCATACACATCTAACACACCTCTTTTTACTGCTAGAAGAAGATCCTCTACTTTGCTTACACTGTAGCTTCCTACTTACCAATAAGTATATCTTAATTGAGTGTGCACATTACCATTCAGTTAGAATTGCATGTTTCAAATTGCAGCTTAATTTACAAAAACCTTTACAACTATCCCATATATGTGGAGATGATAACAATTTCTCAGAACTTTTTGCTTACCTGAAAAGGGATCAATGTTTACAGTCAATTTTAGACCTATTTCCTATAACGTACACAGTCACTTCTAGATAAAAGTAACAGGCGCAATTTGGCTATAGTATCCCATTCGCCATTAAACCCCATTCCAACAACAACAACATCCAAAGTATTGCTTCCTCTTGTTGCCACTCTTAACATGCTGCTACAGAGTTAGAAATCTACAACAGCATCTTAAGACTGTTGCTTTAGAAAATGGTGCAAAATTACATCACCCAAATGAAATTTCATAATGGTTACTAATAGTGTAACTGCAATGGTTGGAGGAGTGATGGAAAAATTAATGTAAGATAAGCTCAGTAAATGATGCATAAATAGTCAGAGTTTTCACAATGGAAGGCTTTTTAAATTGCAAGGTGTCCATTCTTCACTGTTGACAGTGTATGATCTGGTGATGAATGATAGATGAGTGACAGTTTAGTGCACTGAGAGCATCTTGTGCATCTCATCTGAATATGTGCGTGTGTACCACCTAATAACAGAGGTTCTTGTTATGAAAAAGGCATCAGCACGATGGTCTCAAAATTGTTGACTGGATCAAAATTAAGTGAATATTTGCATTGTTTTCAAGCAGATCCAGCAAATTTCATTTCAATGTCTGTGGCCATGGATGAGATGCATCCATCACTTTCAGCCAGAGACAATGCAGCAGTCTAAAGAGGAGAAACACAACTCTTTTTCCCCCTCCAAATAAAGTCATGTCAATTCCTTCTGCGGGAAAGGTGATAGTCTCGGTTTTGGGGATGTTGATAGAGGGTTGCTAGAGGATTATCTTCAGAAAGTCCAAAGAATCACAAGGGCATATTTCAAAGATTACAAAGGAGTCTTGTTCCACCAGGACAGTGCACCTGCTCACAAGTCTGGGGTGCCTCCATAGCCAGATGGGTAGGAGCAGCAGTGCGTAGCACACGCTTCTTGATTAGACCAGGGTTCAAACCCATGACCTCTAAATACGAAGGATGCAGAAAGGTCAGGGAATGACCACCGCATATCCCTGGAGCAATATGGCCTTAGTTGCTAAGGCTCCTAAAAACCAAAATAACAACAACAACAACATCACAAGTCTGTCATTGCCATGGCTGCATTGCATAAGTATAGCTTTGAAATATTGGACCTGAATTTAAATGAGAGTTTAAATTTGGGTCCAAGATTCCCTACATTCATCAGATCTAGCCAACACACTTTCAACTGTTTCTTAAATTGAAAAAGTACCTGGATCGCATCCATTATCCCATGAATAGCAACATCTATGCTGCAGTGGATGGATTGCTGGAGGCCTGAGAGAAAACTTTCTTCATATTGAAGAGTAGAATGTTACCAGACTCCTCAAATAAACCCTTGATACTCAGCCCATGAACTTTACAAACACCCCTCATAGTTACAATTGTCTGCAATTTGAGCAAATCAATATTCCAGTTTTGCCCTCTGTGGAATGTTAATTCTGTATTGAGCAGTAATCAAAATACTGTGTGTCAGGCAGATTTTTGGTTCCTTGTGGACATATATGTGGAGATGAGACACTATTATTATTATTATTATTATTGTTGCTCTTATATTATTTCTCCCTGATTGGGGGATTCCACTCCGTGACGGGTACTGCTACCAAGTACGCAGGGTGGTTGTAATGTCTGGTGTTACTGTCAGTCGAGGAAATCTCTGACTGTCCTACAGGTGTTCAGGATTGTGACTTTCTGGAGTTCCTTGTAGGTGTTCTCTGGGAGACTAATTGCTGCTAGGCTGTTATGTAGAGTCTTTGGTACTATACTGGTGGTTGACACAATGATTGGGATGTTTGATACTTCTTGCATATGCTACATCCCCTTGATCTCATGTCTCAGGTTCATGTACTTCCGAATTTTTTCCTGATGGGTTTTCTGGACATTGCTAGTGTTGGGCACTGCTATGTCAATCAGGAAGGTAGCCTTTTCCATCTTGTCCACAAGGGTTATGTCCGGTCTGTTGTGAGGGATGGTCTTATCTGTTATTATGGTGCGGTCCCAGTACAGCTTGTTGGTTCGGGTCTCTAGTACTGCCTGGGGTTTGTACTTGTACTATGGTACACTTTCTTTGGTAAACTGATATTTCCTTGCTAGCTTCTGATGTATTATCCTGACTACCTGGTCGTGGTAGCCAGGATAATACATCAGATCACCTTGCACCCCGCAGTGATGTGTTGGATCGTTTCTGAGGCCAGGTGGCATCGTCGACATGTGTCACCTGACATTCCAGGCTCCTTTGCGATGTATTTTCTATAGTTTCTAGTGTTGATTACTTGGTCTTGGATGGCCAGCATGAATCCTTCAGTCTCGGGGAAGAGCATCCCACTTGTGAGCCATGCATTGGAAGCAATGTTATTGATGTTATCGTGATGGAGGTCATTATAGTGTCTGCCATGGAGTGTCTTCTTTGCCCATCTTTCTAACTTTGTTTCTTGTACCGTCTGGGCAGGAGGGGATTCCTCGCTTAAGTTGAGTGGGGTATACCACTTATCTATCTTTCTTATGGCCTGGTGGAGTGGTGCTGTGTTCTCGAAGTAATCCTTCAGATTAACTATCGCTGTTTTCTGTTGTTCTATCAGGTCTATCAGGCCCCCTTCATCCCTCTTTCCGAGGTATTGTTATTCTCTCCACTGCTGACTTCGGGTGGTGTTGGCAACCCTTGGTCATCATTGTCCTTGTCTTTCGCATGATATCTTCTAGCTCGGTGTTAGTCCAATCTATGACCCCGAAGGTGTATGTACTGGAGCTGCACAGGTGTTTATGGCTTTAACTGTGTTCCCTCCATTCAATTTTGCTTTCAGCAGGCTTCTGAGTCTCTGATGATATTTTTCCGTCAGGCACTTCT
The DNA here is from genome assembly GCF_048544385.1 of Mastigoproctus giganteus. Lineage (NCBI taxonomy): Eukaryota > Metazoa > Arthropoda > Arachnida > Uropygi > Thelyphonidae > Mastigoproctus > Mastigoproctus giganteus. The sequence continues at coordinate 71,444,206 of NC_143581.1, forward strand.
TGATTTCCTTGTGTTCTAATTGCTCAGCCTGCATCATCCCTAGGTATTTGTAGGTCTCTCTCTGTCATAGCTTCTATCTATTTACCAGTCAACAGCTGGTAGTTTCGGCCAACTAACTTTCCCTGGTGCAGTGTGTGGATCTTGCATTTTTCTAGACCAAATTCCATCCTGATGTCCTTGCTGAATTCTTCGGTGATCTGGAGTAGTTGCTGGAGTTGCTTCTCGGTTGCTGTTTAGAGCTTGATGTCATCCATGTACATCAGGTGGATGAGGGTGTACAGGTTCTTTCTTCCTTCTTTGAAGTTATATTCATACTTGTTGCCGCTGAGCATGGTGGACAGCAGGTTGAGTGCTAGACAGAACCATAGTGGGCTCAGAGCATCTCCCTGAAAGATTCCTCTTCTAATGGGGATTGGCCTGGTTGTGATGTTCTCGACCTTAATGATGGTACTCCATTTCGCCATTGTTGCTCCTAGGAAGTTTGTCACTATCGGGTTGACCTTGTAGATCTTCAGGGTCTCTATTAGCCAGCTATGAGGTACGGAGTTGAAGGCCTTGCAGTAATTGATGTAGGCCATGTATAGGTTGTGATGCTTCTTGAAGGCTTGCTCCATAACTGCGGCATCTATTGTTAATTGCTCCTTGCATCCTCTATCATTATTATTATTACTAGCCATATGGTGTAAGGAAGCCTGAGGCTTATGCTGCACCAGCCAAAAAAAAAAAAAAAAAGAGAGAGAGAGAGAACAAGTCAGAAGTAGAAAGGAATCACTAAGAGAGGGAAGAATGATGATATCCAGCTCAGGACCCTGGGTGTGCCAAGCCCATACTCACCGGATGTGAGCCCCAGGGTTAAGTAGATAATGGGTCACAGTTTCCCCATTTAAATGAGCTCACTGTAATATATGATCATTCCCGATTAAATAAATTATTTTGGTGGGAATGAAGCACCAAGTTCACCACCAGATAAAATACAAAGAAGCAGTATGATTACCTCACCACCAGGTGCTGGAATGAAGTTATTTAAAATCATTGTGCAGTTGACTTTCTGATCCACAGTAAGCATTTTCATTACAATGAATTTCATGACTCATTGTAGCAACAGATTATTGTGCTAGATGTAGTGATAGTCTCTGTGTGAAACATTTAAAGTCTCTGTAATTTCATTGATTATTTAACAACAACAAAAAAATAAATAAATAAAATAATATATATATATATATGTATATTTATATTAAAATACATTTTCATTATCTCCCCAATCCCCAATAAAAATGCTAGTACCAGTTTTCTAAGGTTTAAATATTCTCTGATTTTATTATTTGTAGATAGCCACCAAAATTTATTTGATGTTTTAAGTGATAGAAAAGTATGGAAAATTGCACTGCAAAACTTTCTGGATATGAATGATTTGACTAGTTCATCCTTAAAACGAATACAAGATTTGGTGAGTGTCTTTCATTTTTAATGTTTATTGTAAGTGTCTTTTATATTTTACATACATCATAAACAAGTAGTCTGTGTCACTCTAGGAACAATATCTTTGTTAATGGTTCCAAACCCAAGCATTTTTCTCATTCATGATCAAACAGTTGATAGTGATCATATAGTGCACTTCCAAGTTACATTTATAGTTCTTTTTATTTCTTTATTGCATAAGCAGTTCTTTGTTATAAGGAGTTAGAAAAGTTTCAGATAGGTAAATTATCTTCTTTTTTCTTGAACTAATATTACTCCCTTCTAACTTAAATTATTTGATATCACACTCCCTTCTCATTTTGGGATCCAAAACCCTTTGGTAGGACAATACTCTGTGACTGAAAGAATCAACATTGAATCTTGATAATTGCTCATCACTTGTAGCTGCTGACTTCTCAGCTCATATTGACTTACATTGATCTGAACTTAGCCCATTAACCTACTAGTACAAAGACAAATAGCATTAGCATTAGTAGAGGCATATGATGCAAGAAAGCAAGCTTATTCAGCATCAGCCAAAAAAAAAAAAAAAAAAACCACTACTCCCATTTCACCCCTCCGTTCGTTCGAAATACCTGTCCAGCTGAGCCTTAAATTTATTTAGGCTATCAACTTCAACAACAAGCGATGGGAGTCTATTCCACAAACCAACTGCCCGCTGGCTAAAGGCAAACTTCCGCACATCTATCCGACATCCGTCCTTCCTCAGTTTGAATTTATGCCCTCTCAGGTGATTATTCTGAGCAAGAGGAAGAATCCCATCGGCATTGAGCATGCTCAAGCCATTCAAAGCCTTATACACCTCTATCAGATAACCTCGCCGATGCCTAGTCTCCAGGCTCTGTAATTTGCAAAACTTAAGCCTTTCTTCGTAAGAGCAACCCTTTGTTCCATTCACTAATCTTGTTGCCCTTCTCTGTACTCGTTCGAGCAGCTCTACATCCTTCTTGAAATGAGGCCTCCAGACCTGTATACAGTACTCAAGGTGTGGCCTGACCAATGCCTTATACAAGGGAATAATCACATCCTTATCCCTGCTAGAAAAATTCCTGTATATCATTGACAAGACACCATGAGCTACTCTTGCAGCTCGTCTGCACTGCTCAGAGAACTTTATATCTGCCTGCACAATTACCCCCAGGTCCTTTTCATTCTCTACCACTGTCAGCGTAGTACCACAGAGTTGATACGTTGATCTGGGGTTACTGTTTCCCATATGTAGTACTTTACATTTGTCAATGTTAAACTTCATTTGCCACCTCTCAGCCCATCTGCTCAACCTTTCCAGATCCTGTTGCAGCAGCATAGTATCAGTAGTGTCCTTAACAACCCTGCCAACCTTGGTATCGTCTGCAAACTTGGACATTAAGCCTGATACACCATCATCAATATCATTTATAAATACAGAAAACAACAACAATGGACCCAACACTGAACCCTGAGGAACTCCACTAATAACATTAGACCACGTTGAGCAGTGTCCATTGATTACCACTCTCTGTCTTCTGCCACTCAACCATCCCTTTATCCATAGCAGCAATTTGCCTCCAATGCCACACTTCTCCAATTTGTGCAGCAGTCTTCCATGCGCAACAGTATCAAAAGCCTTTCTAAGATCCAAATATATAATATCAAAGTTATTCCCTGCATCCAGTTCTTTTGTGACTACATCATAGTATCCAATCAAATTGGTCAGACAAGACCTGTCCTTAACAAAACCATGCTGTGTCTAAGCTATAACTGAATTCTTGTCCAGATGATCCTGCAGTGCTTCTTTAACCAGTGCCTCCATTAATTTTCCTGGAACCGAAGGTAAACTAACAGGTCTGTAATTACTTGTGTCAGCCTTTGATCCTCCTTTGCGAATTGGGGTTACATTTGCACATCTCCAGTCCATGGGTACCTCCCCTGAGTCCAAAGAAGCTCTCATAATTATGGCTAGGGGTTTGCTTACTTCCTTTGCTGCCTCCTTTAATATAACTGGATAGATCCCATCCACCTCTGGTGCCTTTTTTATGTTTATCCTCGGCAATTTCTCCTCCACTTTCCCCTCAGTTATTAGAAAATAATCTAGCTCACTGCCAATGTTTACTTCACCTACGACATTCCCCTTCCTGAATAACTCCTCATGTGTGAATGTTGATGCAAAATACTCGTTTAGATTGTTAGCCACCTGAGCAGGATCCTCAACTGTTGAACCATCAACATCCAGTGGACCAATCTGATTCATCCCTTTCCTTCTTGAGTTTAAATAGATAAAGAACTCTTTTCTGTTTTTCTTTGCGTCCTTTGCCAAGGATTTCTCATAATCTGCCTTTGCCTGCCTAATCTCCTTTATGACTTGGTTACAGACCAACTTGTATCTATCATAGGCTTCCATGTCACCCATTAATTTGTATGTATCCCATGCATTTTTCTTCTCTGCCATATGTCTCATTAGTTCATCTGACAACCATTTAGGCCTGAACCTTGAACAATATTTCTTGGTTGGTATGTAAAGCCTGGTAGCTTCCAAGATTAGTTCCTTGAATGCTTCCCATTTTGAATTTGCTGTTGGTAACATCATCAGTTGGTCCCACTGTATAGAATTTAAATACTGTCTCAGACCATCATAGTCGCCTTTACGAAAGCAAAAACCCTTCCCTTTGCCTCTGATGGTAGTTACCTCCTTGAGTAAATCCCACTTCAGCACACTGTGATCACTGCCACCCAGTGGTTCCTTTATCTGCAGATTCCTAATGCATGAAGAATCACTACTGATAATCAGATCAAGAGTATTACTCCCTCTAGTTGCCTCCCGAACATGCTGGTGTAGAAAACAATCATCCAATAAATCCACAAAAGCTCTGCTTGTGTGTGAGTGACCAACCCACAAATTCCAGTCAATATCTGGGAAATTAAAATCCCCCATTATAAGACTCTCTGATTTACTGGCCCATTCTATTTCCCTGTACAGTATCTTATTATACTCATCAGAGTCATTAGGCCTATAGCACACTCCTACTCTCAATTTTGATTTACCTATGCTTATGTCACACCAAACTGACTCGACACTGCCTTGTCCATCAATGTCGACTTGCTTCACTTCCTTGGATTTTATGTGTTTTTTAACTAATAGCATAACCCCTCCTCCCCTCCTGTCCTTTCTATACACATTGTACTCCCCAAATTCCAGTTCTGCATTCCTTATATCTGTGTGACACCATGTCTCTGATATCCCAACAATATCTGCCTTTGATGTTTTGAGCAATACCTCAAATTCATCAAATTTATTTACTAAACTCCTAGCATTGGTGTACACGCAAGTATACCTGCACTTGTTTCTATTCTTAGCTACCCTAACACAACCCATGTGTTTACTTGTATCACAATGACTTCCAGCAGTCTCTGAAATATCCTGCATCTTGTTTTTCAGGCGTCTGCTCATTCCAATAGAAGCAGTGCAAGAATCTCTTTCACCTCTGCCAGTGGCTACTGTTAGTGCATTAGTCTTTGTCTCCCCCCATGCTAGCAGTTTTTCGACCCACCTAACACTGCCTCGATAGCATCAGCAGATATTCTTGCACCCTTTCTATTTAAGTGTATCCCATCCCTGTAGAAGCAATCTCTCCTGTTAACAAGTACATTCCAGGCTGAAAAAAATTCTACCCCTTGAGCCTTGCACAATCTTTCCAGGGCCGAATTGATCGACAGGGCTCTCATCATATACTCCCTCCTGTCGTGTCTGGGCAGAATTGCAGACACTTTCAAATTCAACCCTAATTCACAGCTTTTTTCCATCAGTGACCTGTACTTGTTAAGTAATTCCGCCGGTCTCCTACTCTTAATATCATTAGTGCCAACGTGTACAACTATATCACCTTTTGTGCCCTTAAAAGATGATATCTGCTCTACAACGTCATCAACCCTTGCCCCTGGCAGACATACCCTGGTCCTGTTCCACCTATCCTTTTTACAAAGCATGTTCCCCGTTTCCCTGACAATAGAGTCACCAACAACTACTAGTTCCTGTGGGACCAGCGCATTCTGCCTTGGGGGCTGCCTCTGTGTTGCAAGATGACCAAGTGCAAGCTCTTGCGTTGATGTGGGCAGCTGAGAGCTTGATGGGCCCCTCAATTTATTTCCTTCGAGGGCATCCACCCTATCCTTCAAGGTCTCATATAGGCCCATAACAACGCCGAGTTGTCGCCTAATTTCCTTGCACTCCTTGCATCGTGCACACACACAAAGACATCCTCCATGGCAGTATCATGTCCCGTACCCGATTGCTCCGCAAACATCAAGCAAACAGTGCATCTTAAAAGGCTGTGATTCAGAGGGCAACTGCCCCCCTCAGTTCTCCCCTGAGTCACAGCACTCCCATTAGCTTGAGCCTTTTGCTTTGCTGCTCTGGTCAGAGTCATGATTTCGATTTAAATGTCAGTAAAATTACAATTTCAGAACAAAATTAAAACCTTAAACTTGTATCTTAACACAGTTATAACGCTATATTTATTTTTCAGTATCGAGTGTTATCTACGAGTTCCCTTTATATAACTTCCGTATCAAGTATGTATTAATTATTTGTTACGTTTGTACTCTAAGTCGTTATATATATATATAGTTAAAAGAACAATTTAATTGACAATGAAGTTTAACAAGATTAATAGATCTACTGATTAATTGACAATATTATATTATGCACTATACTATACAAAGCTAATGCTATCGAATTCCGGATATGCTGTATCGCGTTTCAGTAACGCGATAGAAGACAATTAGAAAACAATTAAGCAAGAACTGTAGTGTCTGATACAAAGGAAGTTGAAATTTTCAGTCCCAGATGTTTAACGTATGAATATTTATATTATTCTACATGCTGCTCAGAATGGCTGTAAAGGAAATCTCAGAATGGGATCTTATAAATGCCTCCGAAAAGGAAAGAGCAGGTAACCAAAGCAAAATATACTCTGATCAAAAAGGATGGTGTTGTAGTTTTCAATTGCAGTATAATACATACCTTTAACAACCCAGCCAAACCAACTTCTGTAAACACTATTTACACTGTTCTGTTTATTCTTATTTCTCAAACCGCTTAAGCTGCTATCAATGTCAGAAATATAGACATTTGCAAACAATATGCCAGGAAGTTCCAATTTTCTTAACTATGGATCTGTATATATATCAGATAGCTTTTAAAATCTATTCATTGTGGTCAACTGATGACATTACCAACTGAAAATTTTAAAGGGGAAGCACTCAGAGGAGTAGGCATAAAAACTACTGGAGACTAGTGTTAGAGAAGAAAATGCATGGGATGCTTGGAAATTATTAGGATGTACAGAAATCTACAGTAGGTATAAACTAGTCTACAGTAAAGTGACAAAATAGGTTAATCAAGCTAAAGAGATTATGAGAAGTCTCTAACAAAAAATACAATTAAATTAGCAAAGACTCCTTTTTTTTTTTTTTTTTTTTTTATTATTTGTAAACACCAGAAGGAAAGGGATTACTCACATTGGTCCACGAGACATCAATAGTATAACTGTTGATGATCCTTCTCAGGTTGCTTGAAACCTGAAATCAACCTGAATATATATTTTGCTTGAAAAATTATTTATCAAGAGAGCTCATGACAAAGGCACATGTGCAAGCAATCAAGCTTATATAGCATCAACCAAAAAAAAAAAACCCTTCTCATTTCACCCATCCACTCGCTCCAAATGTTTGTCTAGTTCTGCCTTGAATCTATTTAAGCTATCAACTTCTACAATGACAGATAAAGTTTGTTCCAGAAATAAACCACCCACTGGCTAAAGGCAAACTTCTGCACATCTATCCTACAACTGTCTTTTCTCAATTTGAATTTATGCCCTCTCAGGTGATTATTCTGAGCAAGAGGAAGAATCCCATCATCATTAAGCACGCTCAAACCATTCAAAGCTTTATACACCTCAATCAGATCACCTCGCAGGTGCCTAGTCTTTGAGTCTCTAGACACTGTAATTTGCAAAACTTAAGCCTTTCTTCATAAGAGCAACCCTTTGTTCTATCCACTAATCTTGTTGCCCTTCTCTGTATTCGTTCCAGCAGCTCTACATATTTCTTAAAATGAGGCCGCCAGACCTATATGCAGTACTCAAGGTGTGGCCTGACCATTGCCTTATAGAAGGGGATAATCACCTCCTTATCCCTGCTAGCAAAATTCCTGTATATCACTGACAAGACACCATAAGGTACTCCTGCAGACTGTCTGCACTGTTCAGAAAACTTCATATCTGCCTGCACAATTACCCGCAGGTCCTTTTCATTCTCTATCACTGTCAGTGTAGTACCACAGAGTTTATACGTTACTCTGGGGTTACTGCTTCCCATATGCAGTACTTTACATTTGTCAATGTTAAACTGCAGTTGCCACCTCTTGGCCCATCTGCTAAACTTTTCTAGATCCTGTTGCAGTAATGTACTGTCATTAGTCATCAACAACCCTGCCGACCTTTGTATCATCTACAAACTTGGACATTGAGCTTGATATACCATCATCAATATCATTAATAAATACAGAAAACAACAATGGACCCAACACTGATCCCTGGGGGACCCCTCTAATAACATTAGTCCGTGAAGAGCAGTGTCCTTGCATCATTTGCCACTACTAATACTAAATACTTATACAACACAACATGTTGTTTAATTATCCATTGATAAATAGGTTACAGAGCCCTTCTCCTAATAGTTCCCAAAGCAGAACCATCACCATTGTATTCTGTTGTCTTCGGTGAACTGAGCCATTCTGATATGCCTGTGAAAATGAGCATTGAATTTCATATTTTCCTTAGTTTTTCAATGTTTTTATTTTGTTATGAAAAATATAAAACATAAGAAATAGCACAGTTTTAATATAAACTTTATGAATAGAAGACCTGAAGAAGAATAGGTAATCACAGTTTTATATAGTCTTATTACTGCTGATGTCATTATAAGGCTATCACTTTGTAATTACAGGATATGGATACTCATATCTAACTTATAACTAATATTTGACAACCAGTAATAAAAAACCCAACAAGATTCAGATATTTCATTAGGTGACAACTTTATCAGTGATAACTTCAAATTAATTAATCAACAGCATTGATTATAACAGTTATAGACTAAGAATTGTACTTAATTTGAAGTACAATTCTTAAAAACCTCAGTAAACAAATAAAACTTTATCTTATGCTAGTTTGACAAATATAGTACTAGATAAAATTTTTAAAAATCAAAAGTGAAAAAAATAACACAGCACTTGGGTAGCTGTACAGATTACTTCCTGTTGATAGTATGTTTTTTTTATATAAATAAATGAATTAACTTATAACATTATTTATTATTACTTGAAAAAAAAAAAATATTTTCATACTTGCAGACTGAATTTTTCCAGCAGTATCCCTCTGGCCTTGAACTAATTTGTACAGATATGTTACAAAGAGTAGCAATAGGAGACTACGAACAGTGGTTTAAAGATTGTGTGTACATATTTTGTATGAAACCACCAAATCAGTGGAAGAATGAAATTAAATCCAAGTATAAAACTGACTATGAAAAACCATATGAAGTAATTTCTACTATGGTAAGCTGCGACTGTCATTTTTTAATTGTTATAGTCGTTATCATGTTCCTTACTTTAATCGTAGTTAACATTATTTGATTCTGAATTATATTTTTTGTTTAAATTATGGTAACAAATTAAGAGAATATATTGAAACATGCTAGAAGTATAATAAAAACGTGTGATTAAATATAGGCAATACATGAAATATGTTTAGGGTTCCACTTAATATGCATCGATGTAGTTGAGCAAAGACTTTTATTTATCTAATTTTCAGAATTTATTTTATATATCTATTTTTTCTATATTTTTCTGAATTTTCAGAATATCATGTCAAAATTGATACTACTTGTCAATTAGAATGTATTTCCCAATTATTTGCTTTTTTATATATGGGGGTCTTCATTATCCAAGGATAATTGGATCCAGAAAATTCCACTTAAAATGGGGACCAAATTGATGTAGCCGAGTGGTCATGAGTGAGAGTGCAGTAGCACATGCTGTTTGAATGGACCAGGGTTCAAGCCCATGACTATTAAATACGATTAATATTTATATTGATGATTTAGTGTAAACTCCACTGACCCAGTGGTTGCCAGTGGATAAACAAGATGCAGTTAGTATTATGTACTTGTACATAGTAAAAATGGATTGAAGGAACTGAAAATTAAGACAGTTATTTTATTAGACATTTTTTATTACAATACGTTGAACAATGTAAAGTTAAGTAAAGTTTACTGAAGTTACACTATTTTTCACTTTTACAAATAAAGAATGAATCAGAGTTTTTTTTTTTTTTTTTTGCCATATTTTTTCAGATAAAATTTTGTCGTAGCATTTAGTTATGTCTTTAACTTCACACTTAACTTTTGCTGCACAGTCATGAAGAGGATGGTTTTGCAAAAAATATTCAAGTGCTTGGTCAGTTTTCTCAAGGGCTTCCTTTAATTCTTTAATTTTCAAATCCTTGTAACTTCGGGGGCTCCGATAATGACTACTCAGATACTGAGGACCCCCTGTATGTATATGTGCAATTATTTTGCACTATATATGTATTAAATATATATATATATATATATGTGCAATTATATGTATAATTACAGGTATTAATTATATGCATAAGCATAAAATAGATGTGCGGAATTTTTGTCTTCAGTCAGAAAGTTGTTTTTTGCTGGAACAAACTTCCGTCTGGGTAGACAAACTATTGGAGGGGATGAATAGGTGAAATGAGAAATGTTTTTTTTTTTTTTTTTGGTGATGCTGTATAAACTTCTTTTCTTGCATCATTTTCCACTACTATTACTTGGAAGGATTGGAACCTACAGCTTCCTTAATTTGAGGCCATGCATGCTAAGCTGGCCATTCCCATATTTTCTGGAATTTATTTGAGCTCTTGTGTAGCCCTCTGTAGCCGAGTGGTCAGGAGCAGGAGTGCAGTAGCACACACTCTTTGAATATACCAGGGTTCAAGTCCCTCACTGATAAATATGGTCAATTGGTCCTTGAGGTTGTCACAGACATTCTCTCAGATATGCCAGACAAGCTGTTGTTGCTACCTGGGAGTCTAAAACGCTGATGGAACTGATATTCAGGTGACACTTAAGTCAAGTGGATCCAATTTCGGCGAAGTCCGGACGGTCTATGACAGCCAAATCCTCTGCTTGCACCTTCACGATGGTGGGACTGTTAGTAATCCTGGGTATAACCTCCATGCACAAGTACATGGTGGGTGACCACCCAGGTGTGAACCAACGTAAGCAGGGGTCGAGGTGTGGCGCCCACACCACATGGAGGAACGCCGCCCCTCTATGTTACCAGGCAGTACTAGGTGGTAGATGACTCTCATCAACCGGTGAAATACCACCACTTTGCTTATTGGAGGCTTGAAGTGGTCGAACCCATGTTTAGTCTCTAGAGCTAAGTTCCGGCCAACCCTTCCCTATCTCTTCCATCATGCAGTATGATTGATGATTTTTGCGGTTATGATGACTGTCGTGGCGAGATCCAATATTCCTTACATTTCGAGGGTACAGCTCTAAAACGGTGTTCGCAGGCCGGCCGCTAGATAGTACACCGGACCAAACCTATTGGTAACTCTCTAGGAGGCTTCCGGATCAGCTAGTGTATAATCTTGCTACCTCTACTCTGCCAGATAGTGACTGGAGGGAGTCCGAGTAGTGTGTATGCGGGAAGCATTGTCGAGGCCACGTTATGTCAAGGATCTGGGTATATTCTTACCACATGTACGCCATATCCAAAAATTTCATTACTTCATACGGCATGTCCCACCCACTTTTTCATACTATTGAATACACCATGAATTGTCAAAATAAGAGAGCAAGCTTATCTGCGAAAAGATCTAAACCTCCCAAGGACTTCCTAATTCATTTCACAAATATATGTGGTCTTAATTCCAATCTCAACGATGTCCATTTCCACTTGCAGTCTTCCAAACCCCATGTACTTTTTCTGACTGAATCTCAGTTATCAGTTGATTCAACTACTTTTCATCTCAGATGTCCAAATTATTTGCTGTATGATTCCTTTCGCCTCAAAGGTGGTACTTGTGCATATGTCCGTTCTGATATTCCCTGTCAGAGACTTGGCAATTTGTAATCTCCTCTCTTTGATCTTCTCTGGCTTAAAATCTCTCTACCTCATTGTGTCAAATTCATCTGTTGTCTCTACCGTTCTCCCAACTCCACTAATCACTTGGAGCTCTTTGACTTCCTCTCTTTGCAACTTGACTTTCTCCAGTCCAACTTTCCTATCAGTGAGGTAATTTTCCTTGGTGATTTTAACGTTCACAACTCCAGCTGGCTTCCATTTTCTAGTCACACCGACCCAGCAGGTCGAGATGCTGAGGCTTTTGCAATTACTAATGACCTAGCACAGATTGTTCATTTACCTACAAGAATACCGGACAATCCTAATCATACAGCCAATATGCTTGATCTTTTTCTCACAAACAACCCTTCTAAGTACAAGGTCGAAGTGAGAGGTCCTTTAGGCACTTCAGATCACAACTTGGTGATTGTCTCTTCTCCAATGGAACCTTTATCTCATGGCTATTCCCAACCTCGTATTGTTTGGCATTACAAGAATGCAAAATGGGATGACCTGCGCGACTTCTTTTCTTCTTTTCCTTGGTCTGATTACTGTTTCAAAACTTCTGATGTCAACGTTTGCTCAGATTGTGTCAGTGAAATTATTCTTGCAGGAATGGAATCCTGTATCCCACACTCCACTTTAAAATCTCATCCTTTATCTAAACCTTGGTTTTCCAATAAATGTGCTAAGGCTGTCCAAGAGAAGAATGTTGCATATCGTAATTGGCTTGTTTCTAATTCTTCAGTTTCATTTTCTGCCTACACCAAAGCTCGCAACAATTGTAAAGCAGTTATTAATCAGTCCAAACTAGAGTTTGAACAGGCTAAGAGTAGAAAACTTGCTTCTTGCCCTAATGGTAGCCGAGCATTCTGGTCTCTTGCCAAAGCTATTGGCCGCAACTTTTGCCCATCTCTGCTCCCACCTCTGTCCAAACCAGATGGTTCTGTTGTCACTTCAGCCAAGGATAAAGCTGACCTGCTAGCATCCCATTTTTCTTCCAGCTCATGTATTAATGATCTTGGTAAAACACCTCCCACCATTCCTAACACGCTCCATTCAATGCCTCCTGTGGTCTTCCGTCAAAAGGATATCAGAAGGACTTTGATGAATCTTGATGCTAAGAAAGCTCCAGGTCCTGATGGTATTTCTCCACTTGTTCTCAAAACTTGTGCTCCTGACCTTACTCCTATTCTTTGCCGCCTTTTTTCACTTTCTTATTCCAAAGGTGTTTTTCCTTTTGCTTGGAAATTTGCTCATATCCAGCCAGTTCCTAAAAAGGGTGACAAATCCCTCCCATCCAATTATCGTCCCATTGCAATTACTTCTACTCTTTCTAAAGTAATGGAGAAATCAATTAACCGCCAACTCTTAAACTACCTAGAAACCTTCCGTCTGATCAACGATCGCCAGTATGGATTCCATCAGTGTCGATCCACTGGTGATATTCTGGCTTATGTTACCCATTTATGGACTAATTCAATGGAAAGGTTCGGTGAAACACAAGTAGTTGCTCTTGACATCTCAAAGGCTTTTGATCGTGTTTGGCATAAAGGTCTTCTAAACAAGCTTCCATCTTATGGTTTGCCAACTGTTTTTAGTAATTGGTTATCCAGTTTTCTCTCTGATCGCTCACTGAGGGTGATGGTAGATGGCTCTCTGTCTTCTAACTTCTCCACTAATGCCGGTGTCCCCCAAGGTTCAGTTCTTTCCCCCACTCTTTTCCTCTTGTATATCAATGACCTTCTTCCATTGACTGGAAATCCTATCCCTAGTTTTGCCGATGATAGCACATTGCATTCAACTTTCCATTTTGAGAAACCTTGTCCTGCTCAATCAGCTTCAAGTTCTCGAAAATCTGCTGCCAATTCCTTAAATGCCGATCTTCAGGTAATTCTCCAGTGGGGCAAAGACAACTTAGTTGATTTCAATCCTTCTAAAACTCAGTCTTGTCTTATATCTCGCAAAAAGGATTCTTATGCTCCTATGCTTATCTTTAGTGACACTCCGATTTCTAGGCAAAATGATATATCTCTTTTGGGGATTATCCTGACTTCTAATCTCTCTTGGCACAAGCACATTACAAATATTGCTTCCTCTGCATCTAAAAAACTTGGTTTTCTCTTTCGCTCTCGGCGTTACTTTTCTTCCAACCAGCTGCTCACTCTGTATAAATCACAAATCCGCCCTGCCATGGAATATTGTTCCCACATCTGTGGTGGTGCCCCCAAAACCTCTCTCAGGCTTCTTGATTCCATTCAGAAGAGGGCAGTTAGGTTAATTAATGATTTATCTCTAACAGAGTCTCTCCACTCGCTTTCTCATAGACATACTGTTTCTGCTGCATGCCTCTTCTACAGATACTTCCATGGGCGCTGTTCTTCTGAATTGGCTTCTATAATTCCCGCTCTCTCTTTCAAAACAGTCCGAACACGTGCCGCCACCAGTCAACATCCATTTACTGTCCAACTTCAAACCCACAGAACCAACTTTTCATCTTCCTCATTTATTCATTCAACTGCCGTTTTCTGGAACAACCTTCCTTCATACTTATTTCCTGAAAATTACAATCTACAGAAGTTCAAGTCCAATGTCAACAAATATCTTCTTTCGTCTTCTCAACCTCCAACCCAAGCACGGTACTAAGTACTATAGGTTCTAATACCTCTCGTGTTTGGGGTTCTCATAAAAAAAAAAAAAAAAAAAAAAATCTGCCTATCCGCCCTGGACCTGCATGTGGTCCATTTCCCTCAACATGAATTGTTGAGGAGGCTTCCATCTTGCAGTAGATTGATAATGCTGCTACTTACACCTTTTTTTTTATGTGTTTTTTGCTCTAGTTATCTAGTTTTTTCTAAATTGCTTCTGGTGAATTGTTCACTAAAGGAAAGTTCCTGTATACTGGCTGACAGATGGGCCAGGAAGTAGGCAGTGTGTGGTACTCTACTACTGGGCTGGCCACAGTTGTCTGAGCATTCCATGATGCATTAGCATTAGCATTAGCATTAGTAGAGGCATTTGATGCAAGAAAGCAAGCTTATGCAGCATCAGCCAAAAAAAAAAAAAAACCACTTCCACTTCACCCCTCTGTTCGTTCAAAATACCTGTCCAGCTGAGCCTTAAACTTATTTAGGCTATCAACCTCCACCACAAGGGATGGCAGTCTGTTCCACCAACCAACCACCCGCTGGCTAAAGGCAAATTTCCGCACGTCTATCCTACATCTGTCTTTCCTCAATTTGAATTTATGCCCTCTCAGGTGATTTTTCTGAGCTAGAGGAAGAATCCCATCAGCATTGAGCATGCTTAAACCATTCAAGGCTTTATACACCTCTATCAGATCACCTCGCTAGTGCCTAGTCTCCAGACACTGTAATTTGCAAAACTTAAGCCTTTCTTCGTAAGAGCACCCCTTTGTTCCATTCACTAATCTTGTTGCCCTTCTCTGTACTCATTCCAGCAGCTCTACATCCTTCTTGAAATGAGGCCTCCAGACCTGTATACAGTACTCTAGGTGTGGCCTGACCATTGCCTTATACAATGGAATAATCACCTCCCTAACCTTGCTGGAAAAATTCCTGTATATCATTGACAATACTCCATGAGCTACTCTTGCAGCCCGTCTGCACTGCTCAGAGAACTTGATATCTGCCTGCACAACCACCCCCAAGTCCCTTTCATTCTCTACTACTGTCAGTGTAGTACCACAGAGTTGATACGTTGCTCTGGGGTTGCTGTTTCCCATGTGTAGTACTTTGCATTTGTTAATGTTAAACTTCATTTGCCACCTCTTAGCCCATCTGCTCAACCTTTCCAGATCCTGTTGCAGCAGCATAGTGTCAGTAGTGTCCTTGACAACCCTGCCAACCTTTGTATCATCTGCAAACTTGGACATTAAGCTTGATATACCATCATCAATATCATTTATAAATACAGAAAACAATAATGGACCCAACACTGAGCCCTGAGGGACTCCACTAATAACATTAGTCCACGATGAGCAGTGTCCATCGATTACCACTCTCTGTCTTCTCCCCCTCAACCACCCCTTTATCCATAGCAGCAATTTGCCTCCAATGTCACACTGCTCCAATTTGTGTAGCAGTCTTCCATGTGCAACAGTATCAAAAGCCTTTCTAAGATCCAAGTATATAATATCAAAGTTATTCCCTGCATCCAGTTCTTTTGTGACTGCATCATAGTATCCAATCAAGTTGGTCAGGCAAGACTTCCCCTTAACAAAACCATGCTGTGTCTGAGCTATAACTGAAGTCTTGTCTAAATGATCCTGCAGTGCTTCTTTAATCAGTGCCTCCATTAATTTTCCTGGAACAGAAGTTAAGCTCACAGGTCTATAATTACTTGTGTCAGCCTTTGATCCTCCTTTGTGAATTGGGGTCACATTTGCACATTTCCAGTCTATGGGTACCTCCCCTGAGTCCAAGGAAGCTCTCATAATTATGGCTAAGGGTTTGCTTACTTCCTTTGCTGCCTCCTTTAATATAACTGGATAGATCCCATCCACCCCGGGTGCCTTTCTTGTGTTTACCTTCAACAGTTTCTCCTCCACTTTATTCCCAGTTATTTCAAGATTCTGTAGCTTACTGCTAGAGTTGAATACACCTCTGGCATTCCCCTTGCTGAATAACTCCTCATGTGTGAATGTCGATGCAAAATATTCATTTAGTTTGTTAGCTACCTGAGCAGGATCATCAACAGTTGACCCATCAATATCCAGTGGACCAATCTGATTCATCCCCTTCCTTCTAGAGTTTACATAAGTAAAGAACTCTTTGCTGTTTTTCTTTGCATCCCTTGCCAAGGATTTCTTGTAATCTGCCTTCGCCTGCCTAACCTCCTTTGTAACTTGGTTGCATATCAACTTGTATCTATCATAGGCTTCTGTGTCATGTGTTAATTGGTAAGTATCCCATGCATTTTTCTTCTCTGCCATATGCCTCATTAGTTCATCTGACATCCATTTTGGCCTAAACCTTGAACAATATTTCTTAGTTGGTATGTAAAGCCTAGTAGCTTCCAAGATAAGTTCTTTGAATGCTTCCCATTTTGAATTTGCTGTTGGTAACATCATCAGTTGGTCCCACTGTATAGAATTTAAATACTGTCTCAGTCCATCGTAGTCGCCTTTACGGAAGCAATAACCCTTCCCTTTACCCCTAATGGTAGTTACCTCTTTCAGTAAATCCCACTTCAGCACACTGTGATCACTGCCACCTAGTGGTTCATTTATCTGCAGATTCTTAATGCATGAAGAATCACTGCTGATAATCAAATCAAGAGTATTACTCCCTCTAGTTGCCTCCCGAACATGCTGATGTAGAAAACAATCATCCAATAAATCCACAAAAGCCCTGCTAGTGTGTGAGTAACCAGCCCCCAAATTCCAGTCAATATCTGGGAAATTAAAATCTCCCATTATAAGACACTCTGATTTACTGGCCCACTCTATTTCCCGTACAGTTCCTTATTATACTCATCAGAGTCATTAGGCCTATAGCACACTCCTACTCTCAATTTTGATCTCCCAATGTTTATGTCACACTAAACTGACTCCACACTGCACTGTCCAGCGATGTTGACTGTCTTCACATCCTTGGTTTTTATGTGTTTCTTAACTAATAGCATAACCCCTCCCCCCTTCCTATCCTGTCTATCCTTTCTGTAGACGTTGTACTCCCCAAATTCCAGTTCTGCATCCCTTATATCTGTGTGACACCACGTCTCTGATATCCCAACAATATCTGCCTTCGATGTTTTGAGCAATACCTCAAATTCATCAAATTTATTTACTAAACTCCTAGCATTGGTGTACACGCAAGTATACCTGCACCTGTTTCTATTCTTAGCTACCATAACACAACCCATGTGTTTACTTGTACCGCAATGGCTCCCAGCAGTCTCTGAAATACCATGCATCTTGTTTTTCAGGCTTCTGCTCATTCTAATAGAAGCAGTGCAAGAATCTCTTTCACCTCTGCCAGTGGCTACTGTCAATCTATTGGTCTTTGTCTCCCCCCAAGCTAGCAGTTTTCCGACCCACCTAACACTGCCTCGATAGCATCAGCAAATATTCTTGCACCCTTTCTATTTAAGTGTATCCCATCCCTGTAGAAGCAATCTCTCCTGTTAACAAGTACAGTCCAGGCTGAAAAAAATTCTACCCCTTGAGCCTTGCACAATCTTTCCAGGGCCGAATTGATCGACAAGGCTCTCATCATATACTCCCTCCTATTGTGTCTGGGCAGAATTGCAGACACTTTCAAATTCAACCCTAATTCTCGGCTTTTGTTCAACAGTGACCTGTACTTGTTAAGTAATTCTGCCGGTCTCCTACTCTTAATATTATTAGTGCCAACGTGTACAACTATATCACCTTTTGTGCCCTTAAAAGATGATATTCGCTCTACAACGTCATCAACCTTTGCCCCTGTCAGACATACCCTGGTCCTGTTCCACCTATCTTTTTTACAAAGTATGTTCCCCGTTTCCCTGACAATAGAGTCACCAACAACTACTAGTTCCTTCGGGACCAGCGCGTTCTGCCTTGGGGGTTGTCTCTGTGTCATGCAATGCCCAAGTGCAAGCTCTGGCATTGATGTGGGCAGCTGAGAGCTTGATGGGCCCCTCAATTTAGTTTCTTCGAGGGCATCCACCCTGTCCTTCAAGCTCTCATATAGGCCCACAAGAACGCCGAGTTGTTGCCTGATATCGATACACTCCTTGCATCGCGCACACACAAAGACATACCCCTTGGCAGTATCATGTCCCGTACCTGATTGCTCTGCAAACATCAAGCAAACAGTGCATTTTATAAGGCTGTGAGTCAGAGGACAACTGCCCCCCTCAGTTCTGCTCTGAGCCGCAGTGCTTCCATTAGCTTGAGCCTTTTGCTTTGTTGCTCTGGTCTGAGTCATGATTCTATTAATTTATTAATTAATTATAATTAATTATGTTATGTTATTAATTATGTTAAATATAATTAATTATATTACATTTGTAATCTAAGTCGTTATGTGTATTTATTTAAACTTTAAATTTAACTGCTAACGAAGTTCAACTAACGCTATGTAGTACGGCATACAACTATCGTATCACAATGGCGGGAAAATTACGAACGGTAGCGGAGTTGAAACACGTGGAAACCTTTACCGATACTTTTATGCAATTACAAGGCCGAGTAAAGAATAAATACACCAAGTTAATCAGAAAATCACAAAATAATGTTATGCTACTAAATTTAAATCAAAAGTTTTAGAAAAACAATAATTTCAAATCAATAAATAAGAAAAATCCACTTAGCGGCTTGGAACACGACCGTCTCTAGTAGCCTCGTCAGCAGACCTGTTGTTGAATGGAGGGAAAAAAATATAATAAAATTTTTTTTTTTTGTTTAGAAAAGAGCACAAGAGTATAGTTGAAGGTAGCAGAGAAGGGGGAGGGACAGGGGCAGTTGTAGCAGAGGCAGTTGACCTATGGCCAGGAGATATAAAAGAGGGGGTAGAATAGAGGGTATAAAGCATAAGAGCAGGGTGTCCTATGTGTTTGCCAAGAGGTGCTTGTGCCAGGTCAAGCCCCTAGCAGGGAATGCTGACAGCTGCTAGTTATTTAAGTCACAAAGTTAGATGCTGGAATGTCTTACAACACTAGAAAGTCTCAAGTAAGGTGTGCAGTCAAGGTTGGTGAGTTAGTGATTTCTACAATTTAAGTTGTGTTTCAAACTCCTTTGAGCAGTCCTAGAAAGAGGATGGTCATAATTAATGGAGCTGTCTATCCAGGGTTTATCAGTTTGGGATAGGTGATAGCAATGGTGGATGATACAGTCAGTTATTGTTCCCATGGACGGCATTGACATTTGTGAGGGTCCAGAAGTGATGCTCTATGTCTGGAGAAAACTTCTTGGGCAAACCAATGGTCCTAGGCCAAACAATTTAAAAACACCCACTGACCATTATGATGCCTCCACCAAACTTAACTTCACTGTTGGGATGACAGAGTCCTGCAGGTAGCATTCACTGAGCACTCACCCCACCCAGGCATGACCATCAGACTGATAGACTGTGTACCCCGATTTGTCTTTCCAAAGCACAGCTTTTCATTGGTCTATGGTCTATGGTCCTAGAGTGGCTCTCCTTACACCAAGCTAGACATCATCCAGCATTAGCTGAGATGATTAGTGGCTTGTGGACCACGGTAACCCATATCATGCAGCACCCTTTACTGGTGCTGACATGTGTCCCAATTGTCTCACCAGGCATCTCTCTCTCTCTCTCTCTCTGTGTGTGTGTGTGCGTCCGTGCGTGTGCGTGCGTGCTTGCATGCTGCAACATCAACCTGCATTCTGCAGGAGAGTCCTGCAAAGTGGTTCTTTGCAGGACCTTCAATTGCTGTTGAAATGCCATGCACAGACTGATTGCTTATGAGACACCCTATTATCATTCTGTTGATCATGAATCTCCATTGATCATGAATCTTGCATTAATAGTCGTACTATGTATTGATCATGAATCTTGCATTAGTAGTCGTCAAAGGCCTTCCTACAAGCATATTTATATTTGTGTGACACATGGTGGTTCTTGGTTATGAGGTGACCATTTGTCGAAAACAACCAATAATCCTAGGCCAAACCATGAAAAACAGCCACAGGCCATTATGGTGCCTCCACCAAACTTCATTGTTAGGATGACACAGTCTGGTAGGTAGCAATCGAAGGGTGTCCAGATATTAATGGTAAGAGTGTATATCATCATCGTTTTATTCTGTAAGCACATACAGAAAAAGTAACAATAATATGTCAGTCATTTACTGAAGTGATAGTGTGTGGTACATCTAAGAGGTGATATACAGATGATCCTGTACTTCCCCAGAGTTCTGCTGCTAAATGATAACGTATACTCTTTTTTTTTTGAGCATAGTCACTAAACTCACCTGTATACTATATGAGTGAATTTAGCACCAAACTGCTTCAGTTTTATTTTATACACTTCTAAGATTATATTTGATACGCTTTTTGATTTCTTTGTTTTACTAGGATAATGGATTTGGAAAATTTTTGTCTCCTTTTCATATTCTTTGAGAATCCCTGGTCAAGGGAGTTAACTTCATTATTATAGTTGCTGTATTAAACAGCACTTTATTAACATGCATTTTTGTAGAAGTGTACAGATTTGAGTAATGGACATTCATAATAATAACCATGTACGTTAACCCAGGACCTCAGCCAGAACAATAAGTTTGCATCAAAGTTTGTTACAAACTTGAAAAATGGCTTCTGAAACACACAAAATACTAAAGACAGTGATAAACAAGCAATGAATGAAATGCAAAGTTTTGAGATTTGAAAAATTCAAAAATAGCCTAATCATTATACTTTTCCATTGTGTTCTCAGAAGGTCAGATAGGTTCACTTGAATGTCAAGAGCATGTTGATTGCATATCCTGATATCAGCTGGGTTGTGCACAGATTTATCCTAGAAGCTCAAAACTTTAATTAACACTCTTTCAAAGTACTGCAGTATCTTTAAGATGCTATTGGACTCATACCTCTAAAAAATGAGAATTTTCAACAGATCAATTGACCAAATGCACCTGCTCACACCATGCTTTCAGTGCAATGATTTTTGGTTAAGAATAAAATACCCCCAATACCCACTTCTCTATATCCATCAGATCTAGCTATTTGCAATTTCCTTTTGTTTTTAGAGCTAAAATTTAAATTTAAGGGATTAATGACATTTTGGAGATGCAAAAAAAATCAAAAAAAAAAGCAATGCAACAAATAACAAAACAGATTCCAGAAGTTTTTGTTGAAGGTTTTAGTCGCATCAGCAACTTAGACTATATTGTGCCATCGTGTATAATTTATCTACAGGTACATTTATAATATGATTTGCATGTTGTGTGGGTTGAAGAGGATTTCAGAAACTTCTCCAAATGAGTGAAAAGTAGAGTACAATTACAGGACAATAGTGAAACCACTTGTGAAGTCCCCTTGTGAAACAAAATACCATTTCATTTTTTCTAGAATATTCTCATGACAGTACATTCACAAGTGAAACCACTTTTGTCCCCTTGTGAAACAAAACACCATTTCATTTATTTATAGAATATTCTCACGACAGTACATTCACAAGTGAAACCACTTTTGACTGTACTGTCACGAGAATTTTTTTGGGTTTTTTTTCTTCACTTTTTTATTAATATTATTTCTTCTTTATTATTATTACTTCTTTTTTTTTTATTATTATAGTCCAGAAACTTTTGGGTAGTGCCTTGTAGTAACAGCTTAAAACATGCAACAAAGTATTGAGGCTGGCTCTGGAGAGACTTGGTCAGCCCTACTTTCTAGTTGCTCTTCATAAAGCCATTTGAAATGTAAAGAGAGCTCAATTTTTCTTTAGTGTTGATTGTATACATAAAATCAACATTACTGAATTCAGTTTTCTGCAGAGCAAGCTTGTGTAAGACAATTTATTTAATTGAGTGTATTTAGATATATAAAGTCTTTATAGTTTCTCTCTTTAAAAGTATTCTTATTTGTATAAAGTTATGATCAGTGGAACTTGGACATTAAGCCAGATATACCATCATCAATATCATTAACAAATACAGAAAACAACAATGGACACAACACTGAACCCTAGGGGACTCCACTAATAACATTAGTCCATGAAGAGCAGTGTCCATTGATTACTACTCTCTGTCTTCTCCCACTCAACCATCCCTTTATCCATAGCAGCAATTTGCCTCCAATGCCACACTGCTCCAATTTGTGCAGCAGTCATCCATGTGCAACAGTAAAATCCTTTCTAAGTTCCAAATATATGATATCAAAGTTATTCTTTGCATCCAGTTCCTTTGTGACTACATCGTAGTATCCAATGAAATTAGTCGCTGTGTCAAACCCATGCTGTGTCCGACCTATAACTGAAGTCTTGTCTAGATGATCCTGCAGTGCTTCTTTAACAAGTGCCTCCATTAATTTCCCTGGAACAGAAGTTAAACAAACAGGTCTGTAATTACTTGCATTGCCCTTAGATCCTCCTTTGTGAATTGGGTTCACATTTGCACATCTCCAGTCCATGGGTACCTCCCTTGAGTCCAAGGAAGCTCTCATAATTATGGTGAAGGGTTTGCTTAAATTCCTTTGCTGCCTCCTTAATATAACTGGATAGATCCCATCCACCTCAGATGCCTTTCTTATGTTTATCTTCAACAATTTCTCCTCCACTTTGCTCTCAGTTATTACAAAATCTTCTAGATCAGTGCCAGAGTTTAATTCACCTCTGACATTCCCCTCCCTGAATAACTCCTCATGTGTGAATGTAGATGCAAAATACTCATTTAGTTTGTTAGCTCTCTGAGCAGGCTCATCAACAGTTGAACCATCGATATCAAGTTGACCAATCTAATTCATCCCCATTCCTTCTAGAGTTTACATAAGTAAAGAACTCTTTGCATCCTTTGCCAAAGATTTCTCGTAATCTGTCTTTGCCTGCCTAACCTCCTTTGTGACTTGGTTACAGACTAGCTTATATCTATCATAGGCTTCCATGTCACCTGTTAATTTATATGTATCCCATGCATTTTTCTTCTCTGTCACATGTCTCATTAGTTCATCTGACATCCATCTAGGCCTAAACCTTGAACAATATTTCTGAGTTGGTATGAAAAGCCTAGTAGCTTCCAAGATTAATTCTTTCATTGCTTCCCATTTTGAATTTGCTGTTGGTAACATCATCAGTTGGTCCCACTGTATAGAACTTAAATACTGTCTCAGACCACTATAGTCACCTTTACAAAAGCATAAACCCTTCCCTTTACCCTCTGATGGTAGTTATTACCTCTTTGAGTAAAGCCCGCTTCAGCATATTGTGATCACTGCCACCAATTGTTCCTTTATCTGCATATTCTTAATGCATGAAAATCTCTACTGATAATCATATGAAAAGTATTAATCTCTCTAGTTGCCTCCCGAACATGCTGCTATAGAAAACAATCATCCAATAAATCCACAAAAGCCTTGATAGTGTGCAAGTGACCAACCCACAAATCCCAGTCAATATCTGGGAAATTAAAATCCCTCATTATAAGACACTGATTTACTGGCCCACTCTATTTCCCTGTACAGATGTTTATTATACTCATCAGAGTCATTAGGCCAATAACACACTCCTACTCCCGATTTTGCTTTTCCAGTGCTTATGTCACACCAAACTGCCTCGATACTGCACTGTCTCCCCCCCATGTTGCCTGGCCATACTTCCTTGGATTTTGTGTTTCTTAACTAATATCATAACTCCTCCTCCCTTCCTATCCTGTCTATCCTTTTAGTACACATTGTACTGTCCAAATTCCAGTTCTGCTTTCCTTATATCTGTGTGATACCACATCTCTAATATCCCAACAATATCTGCCTTTGATGTTTTGACCAACACCTCAAATTCATCAAATTTATTTACTAAACTCCTAGAATTGGTGTACACGCAAGTATACATGCACCTGTTCCTATTCTTAGCTACCCTAATACAGCCCATGTATTTACTTGTTCCGCAATGACTCCCAGCCTTCTCTGGAATCCCCTGCACCTTGTTTTCCAAGCTGCTGCTCATTCCAATAGAAGCAGTGCAAGAATCACTTTCACCTCTGCCAGCGGCTACTGTTAGGCCATTAGTCTGTGTATCCTCTCAAGTTTTCCGACCTACCTAACACTGCCTCGATAGTATCAGCAAATATTCTTGCACCCTTTCTATTTAAGTGTATCCCTTCCCTGCAGAAGTAGTCTGTCCTGTTAACAAGCACAGACCAGGCTGAGAAAAATTCTATCCTTTCAACCTTGCATAATCTCTCCAGGGCCGAATTAATCGACAAGTCTCTCATCATATACTCTCTCCTATCATGTATGGGCAGAATTGCAGACACTTTCAAAATCAACCCTAACTCACGGCATTTTTTCAACATTGACCTGTACTTGTTAAGTAATTTTGCCAGTCTCCTACTCTCAATATCATGTTTCTGGAAGAGAGAGAGAGAGAGAAGTGCATAAATGGAGAGAATTTGAGAATAGGAGAAACCTGGAGAACTACCTTTGGAAATTAAATCAAAGAAAAGAAAACATAATGGTATAATCACAAAATTATTAAATTAAGATTAATCACTTTTTATCATATGAATTTATTGCTTAACAGTAGAAAATATTTTTTGATTGTAAGGACTACTGTTACTCCTGTGCAAGCAAAAATAAAAGTAAAGAAATAGTTCAGTTTATTGGTCTTTTATAGGACATATAGAGGCACATCAGTGAACAACTTAGCTGCCTCTCAGCAGCCCAATATGGAAATATAGCCTTTTAGGATCTGCAGTTATAGCAACCAATCATGAAGTTATGCTTTATTACAGGCATGAAGTTATGCTATATTAAAAACAGCAAAATGAAATTATTCATTTTGCTATTGTTTTTTTTTATATTTTTGTTTCATTCACCCATGGGATGTCTGCCTAATTTTTCTGCTTATTAAGGCTATAGAATTCTGTGTTGGTTGCTTCTCTTGGTGGGTGCAGATACTCTATTTATTTTAATTATTTAATTTTGTAATTTTCAGTTGTTAATCAATTACATTTTTGATATGTTTTTTATTTTTATGTTTTCATGCATACGGATAACAGTAGTTACTTGCAAATAAAAAGTGCTTCCTAGTTTCTGCATATGTTCATGAGTTAAAAAAGCGTTTAATCTTAATCTTTTTTAATTTTAGAAAATTAATGGAAAAATTAGCTTCTTGGCTGGTATGAGAGCAGGATGCTAAAAGAAATTTTCATGATTCTGAACTGGCAGTTTTCTAAAGAAAAAGCTAATGGTGAATACCAGATTTTCTTGTTTCCATTGAGATACACAATATATCTCATTTTTATTACAGCGATAAACAATAAAGCCAAAGTAAGGAATAAGAAAGACTGGATTTTTTGCAATCTGTACTAACTGTGATCGTGATTTGTATCTCAAAAGTGATCACAAAGATGTAGTATCATCCTACATACTGATAATTTTATATTTAACATATCACTTTTAATGTATTTATCCTTCTAATTGTGTTGTCATTTAAAATATTTTTCTGTGTTTGTTTTACCTAAATTACAAAATATATATATATATTTTTGTTCTCCAAGTAAATTAATGAAATGTATTCAAGAATGTCTTGTGTGTTGTACCCTTCTACATGTGTCAACAAAGCCTTCTTTTCACCCATTTAGAAGGGTAAAATCCAATAATTTTTGCTGTCAACAGGGCCTTTTGTTGACATCAAAAATGATTAGAGTGATAGACATCAGTCTGTTACTAAATAGAAATCTTGGGCCTGTACAGTATTAAATTTGATTGCCATTTAGTCTCTCTCTCTGAAAAATTGGTAAAGAAACTCATAATTTAAAGTATACAAAAATCATATATGCTCTAGCAGTTTTCTGTTTACGGCATCTTTTTCATACTTTCTGAGGTTGCAAGATTATAACCTCAGAAAGTATTACTATTGTATAATTCTGAAATGGCACACATTTTACACCTGTGTGCCAAAAATAATTGAGAAAACAAAAATGGGAGTGGTAGTGTGTTTTAGGCCAAATGGCTGTAATTACTATAATAAACAACTATACAGACAAATAGAGTGAGCCAGTAATCAGAATGTCTTAAAATAGGGAATTTTACTTTTCATATATTGACTAGAAGTTGTAGGTTGGTTGCTCACACAAAAAAAAATATTTTTTGGGTTTATTGGATGATTTTATATGTCAGAATGTAAGAGAGACAAGAGAAAGCAATACTCCAGATTATTATCAGCATGGACTCTTTGTACACTAAGAATTTCCATATAAAGAAACCACTAGACAACAGTGATCATAGTGTATTAATGTGAGATTTATTTAAAGTATAAATAAATACTCTCAAGAATAAAAGATAGGGATTTTGCTTTTGAAAAGGTGACTACAGCAAACTAAGATTTTAAGTTCCTTTCAGTGGGATCAATTGATGCCACCAATTGCAAATTCTAAATGGGAAGCATTTAGAGAACTAATTTTATATGTTGCTAATGTTTTATAAAGATGTTCTTCAAGGTTTAGACCTAAATGGATGTCAGATGAAATAGTAGTAATAGTAAGGGCAAATGATACAAGAAAGCAAGCTTATATAGCATCAGCAAAAAAAAAAAAAAAACCCAGTTTCACCCATCCATACCTTCCAAGAATTTGTTTAGTTCTCCCTTGAATTTATTCAACCCATCCACTTCCACAACAACAGATGAAATCCTGTTCCAATAATCAGCCACCCAGACATCTATCCTGCAATTCCCATGTGTGTGGTCCTATCCACTCTTACGTAGTCCATCTCCTCATATGTGTAGTTTCAGCAAGTGGAAGAATACCATTAATATTCAGCTTACTCAATCCAGTCAAGGCTTTAAACATTTCAATCAGATCTCTCCCCCACAGGTGCCTGGTTTCAAGATACTGCAATTTGCAGAACTGAATCCTTTCTAGGTAAGAGCACCTCTTTTGTTCCCTTAACCAATCTGGTTGGCCTCCTCTGCATCCATTGCAGTAGATCTGCATCCTTCCTAAAGTGAGGCTTTTAGAGCTGTACACAGTACTCAAGATGTGGCTTAACCATTACCTTATACAAAATACAAAGGGATAATCACCTTCTTATCAAAATGCATGGGTTAATTTTTAATTATCTGGAGGGACACAGAAACCTACAATAAGTACAAACTAGCTTGAAATGAAGTCAGTAAAGGTGTCTAGGGTGCATTAATGTCTTGTTGCCCTTGCACCATAAAGCCCCAAAATAAACAAACAAAAGTGGGTAGACAAGCTAAGGCAGATTAAGTCCTTGGCCTAAGAATTCAAAGAATTCTTTGTTCATGTTAACACTGTGATGAAAGGGATGAATAACATTGGCCCACTAGATAAGAATAGTGTAACTATTGATGAACCTGTTCAGGTTTCTGAACAGGATCATCAGTAGTTACACTAAATAAATATTTTGCATCTACATTCTAATACTAATTCTAATGAGTACTTTGTTTCTTCATAAGTAAAGGAGTATTTAGGGTTAGGAAAACCAGAAGTACTCCAGTTATAACTGGGAGCTAAATGGTTCTGTGATAGGTGAGAGGAAAGTGGAAGCAAAATTGTTGGAGCTAAACCAATATAAGTTGAAGCTAAAATCAATATAATTATAATTAAAGAGGCAGCAAAATAGGTAAGCAAATCTTTAGCCATAATTATGAGGTATCATTGGGTTCAGGGGAGGTACTTACAGGTTGGATATGTGCAAATGTCTCTTCTATTTGTGAAGGGGGATCAAATGGTAGAGAAAGAAAAACATCTAGAAGTAATTGTGCAGCCCAACATGAAATTCTTTGAGTACAGAACAGGCCGCTAGGACAGCCCATCGAGGGTTCTGTCAATAATATACAGGAATTTTGCTGGCATGGACATGGAGAAGTGATTGCCCCATTGTATAAGTCAGTGGTTGGGCCACATATTGATTACTGCATATGGGTCTACAAGACTTATCTTAGAAGTATGTGGATTAGAAAGAGTGCAAAGAATATCAAAAATTAGTGAGGTACAAAAGGGTACTCTTGCCATAAAAGATTTCAGTTCTGTAAATTGCAGCATGTGGAAATTGGGAATCTGCCAGGAAACTTGTTTAAAGTTTTAAATGGATTGAGTCCTTATACTTTCTCTGAGAAGAAATGAACTCTGACAATTAAAAAGAATGGTTGCAAGATAGATCGCAAAATTTTTTTTCCAGCCAGAGAGTAAATAATAATTTAAATAAACTTACATTTGGTACTGAAATAATAAAATAATGCCATAAAAAATAATGGATGCTGTTATGAAATGTATTTCTTTCCTAATATGTATGAATTTCGGACATTGGCAGGTGAGTTGCATGCTAATGGTCACGGGAAGGATTAGACAGATTACACCACTCTACATGGTTTTTGATTTTTGTAAGCTAATAATTCTTTTTTGACTCAATTTTTTTATCCTAATTCAGAAACGCTATTTTTTTTTTTTTTTTTTTGTGATATCATTGTGATAAAAAATGATATCACATATCATTTTTTCACAAATCACTTAAGTTGATGTCATGAGTTGTTGTGTTATTGAATATATTAAGTTAGGAGTAAATGCTGGGAATTTGTAAACTAAACTTAACATGTTGACAACACAGCCTTCAGTCATTTGTTTCTTGACCCAGAGAGCTTTTCAACAGTGTTTATCTGTGTGAGTTCAGTTTATTTTTGAGGTTATCATGTTAAAACAGTGAGTGTTTGAATAGTTCAGTCTTATTTTGTTACATTTGTGGAAATTATATAGTCCTCAAAAAAAAGATGAGATCTTACAGAATTTCTAAAAAATATTTATTGGGTTTATTTTGGAGTGAAACTTGATAAATAATGCGCTCCACATAAATTTTGCTAAAACTGTGCTGAAGCATTGAAATTTTGGAAAAATGGTAAAAGGAAGGCTGTGTCATTTGCATTTCCTATGATTTGGCAGGAGCCTATAAACCACTGTAATGGCTGTTGCTTTTGCCACATTAATGTAAAGGGATGCAATGCAAAGAGTAAAAAGGGCATTCTGTATCCTAATATTCCATCTGCCATTAGAGAAGTAGACCATTAGATAACCTGCTGATTCTATACCCTTCACTTGTATTGGAGAATGTAGCAGCAGAGAGAGAGAGTGCTGAAAGTGAAGATTCTGAAGATGAAACTGAAGTCTACATGCCTGGAGACATTGAGTTTAGCCCTCAACTGTTTTCACAGCATGAACTCTCTGGTAAGAGATTTAAATTTAAAAAAGGAATCTGCAGAACTCCTTGGTTCTAGACTTAAGTCAAAAAATCTTCTAGCACAGTGATTCCCAAACTACTGAGATCTACAGACCCTTTAAAAAATCAAAAAACATTTATGGACCCCTTCAAAAATCATGAAAAGATTGCGGACCCCTATATATATATTGGGACAAACATATGCATATGTTTCTCTGTGCACATGCATGTGTGTGTGTGTGTGTTTGTGTGAACACTGAGTTTTCTGAAAGGAAAATTCAAAATTTTATGTTTAAAACAACTCAACTTTATTTATTCTTATTTTTACATAAATATATAATAATAACTTTATCATCAATTTGCTACATCATCAACATACTTAGAAAGAATAATTTGACCAGTTGCAGAGACTCTGTTTTGCGGACCCTGGTCTACGGACCCCAGTTTGGGAAACCCTGTTCTCAGGGAGGCCAGACATCCCGCAGTGCGCGGGACAGTCCTGCACAAGAGTGATATGTCCCGCGCCCCGCATAAACATTTAAATGTCCCGCAGGTAAAAAATTAACAGATTTTGACTGTAAAATAATAAAATAATGCCATAAAAAGTAATGGATGCTGTTATGAAATGTATTTCTTTCCTAATATGTATGAATTTTGGACATTGGCGGGTGAGTTGCACGCTAATGGTCACGGGATGCGTTAGATGTCAGGGAATCCCCTCTAGCCGCTCGGAGATTTTTAGACGTAACCGTCTAAAAACATGTGTAAATAGTGCGATCAACAATGTCAGTGCTGTCTAGTGGTCTAATTTAGGTGTATCTTGAGTGTGTGTTTATCTTTCATTATAAAAAGAATAAAAATTATTTTGACATCTGTCTAATCAGTTCAGCTGCTGTAGGAATTGTTACCTATATAAGGTAAATTTCATTTAATTTTTGTTTGAATTTGTCTTATTAAATTAAAAATTAAAATTTTTAGTCTAATGACGAGTGCTTGGTGTAAAGATAGAAATAGGTTGATTCTAAAAAAATTTGGAGGCCGAGTTGATGATAAAACAGAATTTCGGAATGAATTGTTCGGAATTAAAATTTTTTTTAAAAAATCAAGGTTTAGTCATTCTTAATGAAGTGAAATCAAGTGATAAATATTGAATAATATTTAGGATTATAGTAAAAATAAAAATTTAACTCAATTATTATTGAGTTAAATTTTTAAATACAATTTTAAATGGCCAAAATGAAGTTTAGAAATTAAAAATGATATGTCAAAATCGTTAATTGTAAAAATTTTTCTTGAGAAAAATTGGCGCAATTTTTTTCATTTTTGTCCCGCGAGACCTAATTTGAAATCTGGCAACCCTGTCTGTTCTGGCACATGGGATATTTTTTTCATAATACAGACACTGAGAATGAAAACTAGACCCATACTTTACTGAGGATGATTCTAAAAAAATCAAATTTTGATTTTTTCCAGTAATATAAATGACTTAATGAACTATTTAGGAATTAGCTACAATCCTATACATTGGAGACTTTTTATTAACTCATCAAAGTTTCAAAGGTATGTTGCTCCACATAAGTTGAGATCCCGTGCTGTTTACGTTGGGATTCCATGCTGCGAGACCGGCACTCAAGCACCAATGGCCCATTCCACCTGCATTGTTGGTGGGGCGGAATGAGAGCATACACATTGGGACCTGAAAGATGGTGAACTGTGCCTGGGAAGGACAAAGCCAGAGGAAACTCTGGTGGAGGTCTACAGTGGTTCTGATGGGCAAATCCGATCATCAGACCCGGGTATGGGGGGGGGAAAGACTAATCGAACCATCTAGTAGCTGGTTCCCTCTGAAGTTTCCCTCAGGATAGCTAGCATTCTAGGGAATCAGTCTCATCTGGTAAAGCAAATGATTAGAGGCCTTGGGGCTGAAATGACCTCAACCTATTCTCAAACTTTAAGTGGGTGAGAAGTCCAGCTTGCTTGACTCGAAGCCCGGATGAAAAAATATGAGTGCCCAGTGGGCCACTTTTGGTAAGCAGAACTGGTGCTGTGGGATGAACCAAAAGCCTGGTTATGGCACCCGATGTGAGATGCATCAGGCACCATAACCTGGCTTTTTGCATAGGTCAATTTCAGTAATTCACTCTGTGCATTTTAAAGAAATAAATGCAAACTTGAAGAAGTTTTTGGACAGCCATCTGGCTACACAAAAATGCCTTGATTTTTGTGTGAGTAGGACAGTCAGGCAAGGAGTAAGCACTGGAACATTGAAGTTCAGCCAAAGAGGGGCAGTTTGTTGCCTGGATCAAAGAGCATCGTTCATAAACCTGGTAGATCCCAAAACTGTCCTCCTTCCACACTTGTACATCAACAGTTCATGAAAGCTTTATCTCAGGAAGGTCTCTGCTTCAATTAGCTTTGTACAAAATTCCCATCAATCACCCAAGAGAAGCTAAAACAAGGTATTTTTGTTGGACTACAAATTTGCAAATTGAGGTTTTGAAAGAACTATGAATAAAAGAGAAACACAGGCATGGATTAGCTTCATATCTGTTGTTGAGAACTTCTTAGGGAGTGACAAGGATCCAGACTACAAGAATGTAGTGGAAAATATATTGGCAAACTTTAATAAGCTGGTCTGCATCATGATTGGCAAGATACATATTTAATGCCCTCATATTGACTACTTCCCAGAAAATCTAGGAAGTGTTAGTAAAGAACATGATGAGAGGTTTCACCAGGACACTAAAGAGATGAGGTACCAGGAGTGGTGAAATGTCAAACTGATGGCTGACTATTGCTGTATACTGAAGAGGGACTGTTAAGTAGAACAATCTGCAAGAAAATCAAAGAAATGAAAATTTAATCCATTGTAAATCAGTTTTTAAAATGAGAGTGAACTTTTTACCACACTGCCTTTTTTAATAATGTTTTCAACATGTATTTAAATATAAAAGTCTGGTAAAATAACATTTTCTTATAATTTCAGTGTACAAATTCTGAAAAATTAATAAAAATTTGAAAAATCAAATTTTATTTTGTGATTTTTGAAGAAACCTGACATGATGGAAACAAACAGAAGTCATTTTTGATATCAGCATTAGAAAATGATTTATAAACACTCTTTTCTGAGAAAACATCAGAGAATTATTTTTTTTAATGCAGAGTAGTGTTACATTGCTCAACAAAATTAACAGAACACATAGAAAATGTGGTGTAACTCATGTAGCTTGCAATGAAATGGGACATAATTTGGTATGGTGGTGTACAGTAGAATAATAATGAAATGAGGAAAAATAGCAAGAAACTTCAGACAAGTGTAAATGCACATTTATGGGGGTTGTATAAGAATTACCAAAAAGATCACACATTACAGGAGTAAATACCAGATGCTGGAAAATATGGTCCCATGACAGCAGTATGGCATATGATCCTTTCCAACATCTAAATAGGTCTAACAGCGGTGAACCATTCTTGATATAAGGGTGTCTATAAGATTCTGTGGTAACAAATCCCATTCTTTCACCAGTGCAGATCTTGCCTCACCAAGTGACCAAGTAGTTGGCTGTTGGCATGCAATGTGGTGCCCAAGGGCATCCCACACATGTTTTATTAGATTTAAATCTGGTGGTCGTGCAGACCACAGCAGTCATTGGATATCTTCAGTTTCAAGATATTCCTCACTACTTCAGCTCTATGTGCAGTGGTGTCGTAATGCATGAAAAGAAAATCTGGGTGAACTGCACCCCTAAAAAGTCACACCTAGAGTTTGGGACCTGTTTTTGAAGATAGGTGCAGCCATGGATCATTATTGCACCCTTCATGAGAACACCACCTCTACCATGTGTCCCTTTCTCTGATGCCAGAGGAATTGCACCACATTTTCATTTTCTCCAGATGAAATAACATTTAGAATTTGTTTGTAGACTAAAACGGGACTCATTACAGAGAACAGAACTGTACCCCATTTGCTCCAAGTAACATGTTCATGGTGTCAGTTCCAACAAGCTCTGCAATGGTTTGGATTAATGGGATACAAACCACTGGCTTCCTTGCTTAGAGTCCTCTTCAATTGAGCCTTCTTCACACAGTTTGGTTGGAAATGTTTTCACTTGTGGCCACAGCGGCTCAAGAGACAGGATATCATAGGATTCCACTGTTCAAGCTGGATACCGGTCTGTTCTTGTTGATGTAGCCCTTAGGCGACCTTGGCCAGCTCTTCTTGTAATAGTTCCTGTCTCCTTCAACTGCTTTCATAGTGCAGAGACGACACCGCATGACACGTTAAGCCAACATGCCACCCTCTGCCTGCGACGGCCCTGCTTTGAGTCATCCAACAGTTTGCTGTTGAATGACTATGGACATCGTAGTTTAACCCAATGTCCATATATAGTTTAACTAACATCTCAACTATGATGACTTGCCATCTTGAGTATTGGAAATGTGGCTGTCCCATTGAACATGCCAAAAAAAAACGGGAATGGAGTGATTTGGTCACAACCCAGACATTGTGTATTGTGTTTTTATAGGCATGAATAATTTGTATAATGTGCATCTCTGTAAGGTAGTAGATCAATTTCTATTGGATACACAAAAAACATTTTGTTCTGTTAATTTTCTGAAGTAGTGTATTACACAGGGAATGGTCACATGATGTGGATAGTTTTTTTTGCTGTATAAGCTTGTTTCCTTGCATAATTTTTACTACTATAATAAAAAAATAAAAAAAAAACTGTAGTGACTTTTGCATGCAATGGAAAAAAAAATTTCACTTAGTAAGTAGTCTTTATTATTATTATGAAAAAGGTAATGATACTTTTAAAATTCTAATAAGAACTTTGTTGCTGTATAAATTGAAACACTTTTTTTGACACACATTTACAGTTTTCATCAGAAGAAGGCATGAGGGGAAGAAGACATATTATCAGCTCGGCTAAACATATGCTTAGTGATGTTGTCAATATGGAAGTTACTTGTGCCAGGGCAGTCCACCCACTACAGGGAAACAGGAAAGAATACAGAGTAAGACACCCTGCATAGTAAGGTTATCAATGCAGTCAGTTCCATGCTGAATTCACCTAGGCAGAACCCACTGCTGGTGGGGCAAGCAACCCCACCCGAAGTCAGCAGAAACCATCCATATGACATAGGCTTGGACCTCCTAAACCAAATGGCTTTGATATTCAGTAAGTGACCCAAGGCTGGTTGGAAGGAACATTCAAAACCACCTGAGCAGTGGCATTTCAGGTAAACATGGAGTTCTCAACACTGTCGGGGTTCTCAACACCGATGGTATTTGTGACGTCAGTGCAGACATCTTCCTGGAAATTACCATGTAGATGAGTACCCCTAAGGTTATCATTCCCCTTTGTGAAGACAAATTGCTGCTAAGAGTTCCTTTTGGAGATTCAGATAAAGGTGATATAATGATTTCTCAAGGCCCTCTACTTGGATCTTGGATCTTCAACTTCACCCTTTCGTGAACCAGAACATTTTCTCTGGAATTCCTTATGTGCAGTGTGAACCAGTCAGCAAAGGGTAGCAAGTTCAGGGGACCACCATGGAACCCCTCCCTAGGATGTGGTTTATTCCCCTTCATGGAGACATTGCACACACACACACACACACCTGGGATGGCATCTTGAATTTGATTAGTGTAAGTATCCACTTTAAAGGGAACAATATTTGCCTAGGCAGAGGTAGTAGGATAGGCTGGGTTGAGAGAAGGAGGTTCGACCACTGCATCCTGGTCACTTTAGCTGTAGGTGAGAGCATGATGGTCACTCATTGTCCACAAGGTCTAGATTGTGCAGTCCAAGAATTTCCCTGCAATTTGAGCTGTGGCAGGGTTAATGTCAACATTTCTTTCTCCGCTGTTGCTAGAGAAGGTGGTTAGATAGTTTGGATGGATTAGAATAAAGGTTGCTGTCAAGAATGAAGTCCTCCAGAAGAACCCTACACAGATCACCACTATCACTACCCTGAGCCTTTGCGGGACTCCCAGTAATGAGTGACTGAGTTAAGTCCAAAGATGATTTTCCTTGATGGGTCAGGGGCCTTCTGAAAGTACTGTAGAGAGGACTGGATATCTTCACCACAATGAAAGTGTGCAGAAATGGCATAGGTACCCTGTGAGCTAGTAAGCTCAACACAGACAGCAAAGAGGTTATACAGGGCATTAATCTTCATGACAGCAATAACCAGGTTAAGAAAACCAGCAGTGAATACATCAGCTATAATTGGATAAAAATGGTTTAATGAATTAATTATCATAAAGGCTTCATTGCCATGAATGACACTGAATTTTAATTATCTGTGGTCAGTAGCTCACCCAGAATTTTTCTTTGGCAGGTTGAAGATCAGACTTGTCACTTTGAAGCAGTGCTTTTTTTGTAAAAAAATAAGTGACGGTACTCATTCTTTGCTTCAGGTAAAATTGAAAATTAAAAGGATATGAAAAGTACTCTAAAAATTTTTTTTTCCTGATATTGTTACTTTAGTAACAATATCAGGAAAAAATTCTGGAATTCCTTATGTGCAGGAAAATTGGCATTTGAGTATTGGAATTCCAACAACAGTATAATCAGTGATTGAATAAATACAAAATAAATATAATTGGCTCTCTAATGTTTTTGGAATAAGAACAACAAATTTAGTATATTAACACAGTTTATTAAGCTGAAATTTATTATTCAAGTATATAAAAAAGTATGTAAAATGTGAGTAAAATAAGTAAATAAATCGGTCAACTACTGAGTGACAGGTACTCAGGACGAAGGATCCATAGTCACGAATGGTGGTTAGTGTGGTATCTCAAATAGAGAGCTTTATGGTAACTGAAAAAAGTTTCTAGTACACCAGCTTGGCCTAAAACTGAGGAACTAACGAAAACGTCTATTTGAGTCTTTCCGGTTGTTGTGAATGACAACGGTGGGAGAAGCAACTCTGACTTCTTCCTGGAGAAGCGATTAAAGTTTTGGGGAAGAAGAGAGTGGCAGGTGAGGGCCGTTCGAGACTCCTGCAGGTGCCTCCCCACCACCAACCTGGCTCTCTCCTCAACACTGGCTCTCTGAGTTCCTCCTTGCTGGGACAACTCCAGCTTTGAAAATTATTAAAAAATACTTCTCATCGCAAAATTTATAAATGACTTTTATAGAATTATTAACTAATTATTTAGCAACCTTTTTGTCACCAAAAGGATAGTTACTTAATACAAAGAAGCATGCTATCGAAGTGCAATAAAAATTTGGTTTTTTAATTTTAACACAAAAAGTAAACGATAGATTTCAATCGGAATAGTTTTCCCTTGATAAGCATTGAATAACGCATAGGTAATAAGTATAAATATGCACTTTTTCGAAATATAGAAAGTTAATTCAGTTTATTTTTCATTTTTATCAATTGTTTGGAAGGGAGTTGAAACTCAGCACCATTTCCTCTTAGGTGCACCCCCCACCCTCAGCCTTCTCTGGATAATGCTGCTGTTATGAATTTTACAATAGAAATTATAATGCAAAACACAGAAATATTATTTACCATTTATCTTATATGTTAAAATTTTCCAAATTTATATAAAATTATTAGTATTTGTAAAATAATAAGAGGAGTTTACCTCAATATAGTACGTTGAACACTTCCGTATGAACGCTTTCCTTAAAACGAAAAAATCGAAAACTTACATTAGAGTAAAATATAAATAATTAAATAATTAAAAATCAATTTAACGCAATTAAAAAGAATCTTACGAAAATATTCATTAGATTCAATTAACTTCTTTTTTAACATATGTATTTCTTAAATACAGTTTTTGGAAATTATAATTGTACAAACATTACATTCAGAGAATTTTTTTTTATCTGTAGGTAGAAGACTTGCTACATGAATTCTAACAACAGTATAATAAGTGGTTGAATAAATACAAAATAAATATAATTGAATATTTTCATTAGATTCTTTTTAATTGCATTAAATTGATTTTTAATTATTTAATTATTTATATTTTACTCTAATGTAAGTTGTTGATTTTTTCGTTTTAATTTCTGGAGAGTATCATATGGAAGCTTACGTTTGCTGATGCTATCGAGGCAGTGTTAGGTGGGTCGGAAAACTGCTAGATTGGGGATAAAAAAAAAAAGAAAGTAAAGTGCAGCCATTATCAACCCACTGCAGGATGGAAGCCTCCTCAACAATTCATGCTGAGGGAAATGGACCATAATCTGCCACGCTGGTCCAGTGCGGGTTGGCAGATCGACCGTATTCAGCAGTCAGGGGCTTGAACCCCGGTCTACTCAAAGAGTGTGTGCTACTGCACTCCCGCCCCTGACCACTTGGCTACGGAGGCTGTCTGGCCTTCAGATTGGGGGATACAAGGACTAATAGATTAACAGTAGCCACTGGCAGAGGTGAAAGTGATTCTTGCACTGCTTCTATTGGAATGAGCAGCAACCTGGAAAATAAGATGCAGGATATTTCAGAGACTGCTGGGAGTCATTGGGGTACAAGTAAACACATGGGTTGTGTTAGGGTAGTTAAGAAAAAGAACAGGTGCATGTATACTTGCGTGTACACCAATGCTAGGAGTTTGGTAAATAAATTTGATGAATTTGAGGTATTGCTCAAAGCATCAAAGGCGAATATTGTTGGGATATCAGAGACGTGGTGTCACACAGATATAAGTAATGCAGAACTGGAATTTGGGGAGTACAATGTCTACAGAAAGGATAGACAGGATAGAAAGGGAGGAGGGGTTATGCTATTAGTTAAGAAACACATAAAATCCAAGGAAGTCAAGCCAGTCGACATCGCTGGACAGTGCAGTGTCGAGTCAGTTTGGTGTGCAATAAGCATTGGGAGATCAAAATTGAGAGTAGGAGTGTGCTATAGGCCTAATCACTCTGATGAGTATAATAAGAAACTGTACAGGGAAATAGAGTGGGCCAGTAAATCAGAGAGTCTTATAATGGGGGATTTTAATTTCCGAGATATTGACTGGAATTTGTGGGTTGGTCACTCACACACTAGCAAGGCTTTTGTGGATTTATTCGATGATTGTTTCCTAAATCAGCATGTTTGGGAGGCAACTAGAGGGAGCAATACTCTTGATCTGATTATCAGTAGTGATTCTTCATGCATTAAGAATCTGCATGTAAATGAACCACTAGGTGGCAGTGATCACAGTGTGCTGAAGTGGGATTTACTCAAGGAGGTAACTATCATCAGGTGTAAAGGGAAGGGTTATTGCTTTCGTAAAGGCGACTACAATAGTCTGAGACAGTATTTAAATTCTATACAGTGAGACCAACTGATGATGTTACCAACAACAAACTCAAAATGGGAAGCATTCAAAGAACTTATCTTGGAAGCTACTAGGCTTTACATACCAACTAAGAAATATTGTTCCAGGTTCAGGCCTAAATGGATGTCAGATGAACTAATCAGACCTATGGCAGAGAAGAAAAATGCATGGGATACATATAAATTAACATGGGACATAGAAGCCTATGATAGATATAAATTGATCTGTAACCAAGTTACAAAGGAGGTTAGGCAGGTGAAGGCAGATTACGAGAAATCTTTGGCAAGGGATGCAAAGAAAAACAGCAAGGAGTTCTTTACTTATGTAAACTCTAGAAGGAAGGAGATGAATCAGATTGGTCCACTTGATATCGATGGTTCAACTGTTCATGATCCTGCTCAGGTACCTAATAAACTAAATCAATATTTTGCATCTACATTCACGCATGAGGAGTTATATCAGGTAGGGGAATGCCATAGATGAAGTAAACACTGGCAGTGAGCTAGATTATTTTCTAATAACTGAGAGGAAAGTGGAGGAGAAATTGCTGAGGATAAACATAAAAAAGGCACCAGAGGTGGATGGGATCTATCCAGTTATATTAAAGGAGGCAGCAAAGGAAGTAAGCAAACCCCTAGCCATAATTATGAGAGCTTCTTTGGACTCAGGGGAGGTACCCATGGACTGGAGATGTGCAAATGTAACCCCAATTCACAAAGGAGGATCAAAGGCTGAAACAAGTAATTATAGACCTGTGAGTTTAACTTCTGTTCCAGGAAAATTAATGGAAGAACTGGTTAAAGAAGAACTGAAGGATCATCTTGACAAGAATTCAGTTATAACTCAGACACAGCATGGTTTTGTTAAGAGAAGGTTTTGCCTGACCAATTTGATTGGATACTATGATGTAGTATCCAATCAGAATTGAATCACATAAGAAATGGATGCAGGGAATAACTTTGATATTATATATTTGGATCTTAGAAAGGTTTTTGATACTGTTGCATATGGAAGACTGCTGCACAAATTGGAGCAGTGTGGCATTGGTGGCAAATTGTTGCTATGGATAAAGGGATAGTTGAGTGGCAGAAGACAGAGAGTGGTAATTAATGGACACTGCTCATTGTGGACTAATGTTAGTGGAGTCCCTCAGGATTCAGTGTTGGGTCCATTGTTGTTTTCTGTATTTATACATAATATTGATGATGGTATATCAAGCTTAATGTCCAAGTTTGCAGACGATACAAAGGTTGGCAGGGTTGTTAAGGACGCTTCTGATGCTATGCTGCTGCAACAGGATCTGGAAAGTTTGAGCAGATGGGCTGAGAGGTGGCAAATGAAGTTTAACATTGACAAATGTAAAGTACTATATATGGGAAACGGCAACCCCAGAGCAACGTATCAACTCTGTGGTACTACACTGACAGTGGTAGAGAATGAAAAGGACCTGGGGGTAATTGTGCAGGCGGATATGAAGTTCTCTGAGCAGTGCAGAGGGGCTGCAAGAGTAGCTCATAGTGTCTTATCAATGATATACAGGAATTTTTCTGGCAGGGATAGGGAGGTGATTATTCCCTTGTATAAGGAAAGTCAGGCTGCACCTTGAGTACTGTATACAGGTCTGGAGGCCTCATTTCAAGAACTATGTAGAGCTGCTGGAACGAGTACAGAGAAGGGCAACAAGGTTAGTGAAACGGAACGAAGGGTTGCTCTTATGAAGAAAGCCTTAAGTTTTGCAAATTACAGTGTCTGGAGACTAGACACCGGAAGGTGATCTGATAGAGGTGTACAAAGCCTTGAATGGTTTGAGCATGCTCAATGCTGATGGGGATATGCCTCTTGATCAGAATAATCACCTGAGAGGGCATAAATTCAAATTGAGGAAAGACAGATGTGCGGAAATTTGCCTTTAGCCAGCGGGTAGTTGGTTGGTGGAACAGACTTCCATCCGTTGTTGTGGAAGTTGAAAGCCTAAATAAATTTAAGGCTCAGCTGGACAGGTATTTTGAACGAACGGAGGGGTGAAGTGGAAGGGTTTTTTTTTTTTTTTTTTGGCTGATGCTGCATAAGCTTGCTTTCTTGCATCATATGCCTCTACTAATGCTAATGCTAAAGCGTTCTATGTTCTATATTGAGGTAAACTCCTTTTATTATTTTACAAATATTAATATCAGTGTAGAACGTATTGAGTATTACAGCTCTGATTCATACTATATAAAATTATTAGTATAATTTAATAACTAAAAAACCAAATTATTCAGTCATCTTCAAGTATAAATTAAATGCGCTTTTGAACATTCCTTGTTTTGCTTGCTCAGTCGAAAATGAAACTAAGCAGTTAATTGAGTAAAATCAGATTTTTTGGATTTTTAATTAAATTTCACTTTTTGACCTCCTTTCATCAGCCATACATTATTATTTTTTGATGGATGATGTAACCTTTATTTTAGAATGGGTGTGGGAGATGAACAAGTTATCATTCAATTAACTTCTTTTTTAACATATGTATTTCTTAAATACAGTTTTTGGAAATTATAATTGTACAAATATTACATTCAGAGAACTTTTTTTTTATCTGTAGATAGAAGACTTGCCACGTGAATTCCAACAACAGTATAATCAGTGGTTGAATGAATACAAAATAAATATAATTGAAAAATCTGTACAGAATGTTGTTGAAAAACTTGTAAATTCTCCTCGACAGTTCTACACTTTCAACTGGGCATACTGGGACCGCATAGTAGACATCATCTGGGATGCTATACCAATGTACCTTGATAATTTGTAAGTTTATTTATTTACATCTTGTATTTTGATATTTTTGAAATTATTTAATTTCAAGTTACAGATCTCATTGTGATCTTAAACTTTATCTTTCTGTTATTATTATTTGCATTCTGCCAAAGTATAATATCTATAAAACAAAATTATGTGTTTAATACAGGCCAGTTTGCATGTTTTGCTGGATGAAATTCCTAGAATATTTCACCAGAGGGAACTCTTCACCTTCTTCTGAGAAGGTGCATTGTTTCCACTATAGCTGAGAATGGAACAGTGCCTTTTAGTTGTGTATAGAATTTGAATCCACACCTTTTCAAACATATATGAAAACCAGTGAAACAGCTTTACATGGAATAGCCAGCATTTTATTCACTAATATCTGTCAATTATCTATTTTCTATTAAATAAATATCCATGCAAACTAATCTCTGAATGCTCAAGAGCCTCAAGTCATCAATGTGGACATGTGAATTTTATTTATATATTTTATCTGTATTTTTATATTATTAAGAAAAATAAGATATACAAAGATAAAGAAACTTTATCTTTCTATTATTATTATTATTATTATTATTATTGGCATACAGCCAAAGTATAATATCTGTAAAATAAAACTGTGTGTTTACAGTCCAGTTTGCATGTTTTAAAGGATGAGCATATAATATAGTGTTGGCCTGTTATTCTGCTGTCACACAGACAGAGAAATTTCCTCTGGCTATGAAATTATCATAATCTTCCTTTATATGAAATGAGTGAGCTACAGGAATCACTGAAAATTTATTCCCATTATGAAGCAATCTAGCCTTCAGATTTCTTATTGTGCTGTTAAAGAAGAGATACCACTCTCTTGGATTGCGATCAATGTCAGTTTCTTTGAAAAGACCATTCACATCAGAGCAAGAGCACAAAGAATTAGAAATTATGTAAAAAAAAAAAAAAAAAGGAAAAGTAAGATACCTTATAGCTTTGATTCACTAAATTCCATTTTTTTAGATGAGATATCGGCTAAGGTAAAGAAAGCCAACACGAGAACAACGAGAAACATCGGATAACATACGTGGAAAATTAGTTTCCTGATACCAGACTCTAGCGCTGCTCGCTCAGTAAACAGACGGTAGATGTTATCAGTCTGGAGCCGAAATCGAGAAGGATATATTGATTGACAGGTAGGCGTGGCAAACAATGAGATGATTGGTGGTAGGCGTGACAGACGACAAGCAACTGTGTAGTCATTGGTTGGCATTATAATGTGTATTTATGAGTAAAGAACGGTGCATAATAGTTTTGTGATGAACGGTAAACAGGTAATAGTAGCGATAAATCTTTTAAAGATGGAAGAAATTTGTAAGGAAAATAAAACGTTTGTTGATTTATTTGATGAAAACTAAATTAATAAACGTTTCGTTTTATTCATTTTTATGTTCTTCATTATGTTTTTTCTCATTATTAAAAACAGATTTTTGGAGTTCATGAGTGTTTTTACTATACTCTTGATTTAGGTTTGGTTACAAAAAAGGAAAAGGTTTCTTTATTTTTCGTTATATTTCATAACCCGACCTTAAAAATAAAAGTACAGTAATAAAAATTTAATGTTTTGTTAATTCATAAAATAATAAGAGGAGTTTACCTCAATATAGTACGTAGAACACTTCCGTATGATACACTACAGATTCTAAATCACCCCATGATTCTAAAGAAAAAAGGTTAGGTTACACCCTCCACTTTGGGAGGGGGTCTTTATGAGTAAAGAACGGTACATAATAGCTTTGTGATGAATGATAAACAGGTAATTTTCCAAAATTATCTGTTTACCCATGGGATTCAAGTGGAGGTAGCTTGACCTTTTTTTCACCATTATGGAAAGCATTCATTAGGGCAAGTTACCATTTAGTGTTTCTGAGTACTACTAAAGTGATACTAAACCGATGTTATTGTGTGTGTTGTGTTCGCACACCAATCAGCACATCATTTGCCATGCCTACCTGTCAATCAATATATCGTTCTCGACTTTGCTCCAGACTGATAACACCGAGCGAGCAGTGCTTGAGTGCCGTTTCGGGAAACTAATTTTCCGCATAAGTTATCCGATGTTTCTCGTCATTCTCGTGTTGGCTTTCTTTACCTTCGCCGAGATATCAAATGAATTTGGTGAGGCTAAGTCCTTGAAAGTCATTTAATTCTCACTGAGAGGAAAATGTAGAGGTCTTTTGAATCGTTGAACTCAAAATCATCATTCTGTTCACCAGATGAATCTTTCTTCTCTGTAATCTTCTACAGAAGATTGCTTGGTTGACTGTGGATTTTTTGGTAAATTGACTGCAGTAGTCATATTGATCTTCTAAAGAATATGTAATGGGAAGCAGCTTTCCAGATATTGACTGGATCTTGTGGATTGGTCATATACACATTAGTCAGACTTTTATTGATTTATTGAATGATTGTTTTAATATCAGCATGTTAGGGAGGCAAAAAGAGGAAGCAATATTCTTGATATGATTATCAGCAGCAATTCGTCATGCATTAAGAATCTGCAGGTGAAAGACCGACCCACTGGGTGGGAGTAATCACAGGTGTACTGAAGTGGGATTTACTTAAAGCAGCGATTTTCAACTGGTGTGCCACGAAGGGTCTGCAGATGTGGTTTCCCCTGGAGTTTGGAGGAATGTCGAAAGGAAGGGAGAAAAAAAATGAGGAATAAAAGGAATCGTCAAGATAAATTTTAGAAGTACTGTCATACTTTAGAAGTACT
This sequence comes from Mastigoproctus giganteus, assembly GCF_048544385.1. NCBI lineage: Eukaryota > Metazoa > Arthropoda > Arachnida > Uropygi > Thelyphonidae > Mastigoproctus > Mastigoproctus giganteus. Next base: position 71,488,550 of record NC_143581.1, read on the forward strand.
AGAATATTTTTCATAAAAGGCTAATAAAAATGAAAGCAATAACAGTTTAATAAAAAAAAACAGTTATTATAGTAAATTCCAAGAACTTCTGTCTCTGTTGTTCCAGATCCCATGTACTTTTACCACCCCACCCCACCTTTCACCCTTGTCAAGTCACTAATGTCAGTCTTCAGTCAGCTGTTGTTCGAATCGTGTGTGTTATTCTGTGTGAGTTTGTACTAATGCATTTTTGTTTGTTATTTTTATATCATTTTAGTTATTTTGTTATTTCTGAATTTAGTTGATTTTATTTTTATTTTTTTAGTGCTTATTAGACATGGACAGATTTCTAATTAAAAAATGTAAGTTAGATGATGGCAATGAATCAAGTGTAGCTGGCACTAGTTCTGGTAGTATAACACATAGTGCAGTTAGTATTAGTTCTAAAACTGTCGTGCACCAGTATAATGAAGACTATTTATCCTTCAGATTCTTTTCATCTGGAGAAGAGCAGCCACATCCTAAGTGTGTTGTTTGTGGTGGGAAACTGGCAAACGAAGCTATGGTTCCAAGTACAGGCACTCTACTTACGAACAACTTGCTGATACGTACAAAGCTGTTGCTATGTTTGGTTATAAGAATCAATTTTGAATGCCTTTGTGATATTTTTCTAAAGCAGATTTCTGGAGGTCACTACCATAAAACAATAAAAACAATTAGCAGTTTCCAGTTTATTGGGCTTTTCTGTGTAGTGCAATCTATTAAAAATGGGTAGTAAACTCGATCTTATTGCATTTGCTATGATACCGATAGAAGGAATTCTGTGGAATTTTGCGTTATTATGGCGAAATGCGTTTTCCCTTCACTGAAATCTTCAATCATATAAAAAACATAAATAAATTTTCAGAATCTTCTCTTCATTCCTATTTTTTGAGCTTCATAAAGTTGTTACTCTGTATCTCACTTTCACGTATCATGTTAGTTGCAATTGGTGCATGCCGTGTTCTTTGTTATCGATTGCTTATCTTTTAAATTTTAACCCCCCCCCCCCAAATGTCAGTAAACAGAAACATCACCTAGTTAGTATGTACATATTATAGTACGTATTAATTAAGCTATGCACGTAAGTGTAAAACTATTTTTGTTTTGCTAACCTGTGGGAAATATTCTTCCAATTTTAATGCATCATTTAATTTTGCTAATTGGAGGAAGTAAAGTGTAAATTTGTGTTCTATATCTTTACTTTTATAGCCTGTGGATAATATTTCTCCTATTTTCGCTTATTAGAATAGCCATTTAATACAATTAAAATTTAGTTCGCAAACGTGATCACAATGACCTGCACTTACTACATATCATATAGTGAATGGTATTTTATTTTGGAGAGTCCATCGTAAAGTGATTTGATCGTAGATTAAATTAAATTACTTATCATATTTAGATTAAATTAATTAGGTTTGAATAAATACTGTACTCTATCTTATTATTCATTGTATGTTTTTTCAGCTTCATTTAACTCTGTTACAAATCATAAAATGCTGTACGTGATAAAGTTTGTTGGGGGTTATAATCTCAGTGTGTTGTACTGTACTGTACTGTACATGTATTTTGTATCTACAAGACCGAAGTACAAAACGGACCTACGTACATGAAGAAAAAAAAACGATTAAGTACATAAGTTGAGGAGTGCCTGTAAGCTGAAAAGACACCTTCACACAAAGCACTCACATTTATGCAAGAAACCAATTGAATATTTTAAGAGGCTTATAGCTGATTAAATACACCAGGCTAAACAATGGACAAAAATCACAACTATTTTTGACAGAGCTCAAGAGGCAAGCTATTCTGTTGCCAAAATCGTGGCAAAAAAGATGAAACAACATACAATTGATGAGTCAGTAATTTACCAGCATGCTGTAAAATTGTAAATATTATTTGGTGAGGAATATGAAAAAGAGATTTTGAAAATCCCTATGTCTGATAATACTATTAGTTGGCATATACAAGACATGTCTCAAGGCATTGAGACACAAGTGATAGCTAACAATAAAGAAGCTGATTTTTTTGCCATCCAGTTGGACGAGTCAACTGACATCACTGGAAAAACTCAACTCCTAGCCTTCAGCAGGTTTGTTTGTAATGGAGACATCATTGAACAATTTTTATTTTGCAAACCACTTCCAGAAACAACAAAAGGCCAAGACATTCTTGATGTTGCCGACAGTTGTGCCAGTTCTCAATTTGTCATGGAAATCATGCATCAGCATTTGCACAGACAGTGCTCCTTCTATGTCGGGAAGCCTGAAGGGATTCATCACACTGGTCAAGCAAAAGAACCCTGGCATTGTTTTTACACACTGTTTCCTGAACACAGAGGCCCTCATTTCAAATTCAGTAGTACCTGAGCTCCAAAAAGTATTGGATGAGACGATCAAAATGGTTAACTACATCGAATAGGCCATTAAAATCAAGGTTGTTTTCAGCACTGTTTTCTGTCATGGAAGCTGCTCACACACAACTCCTACTGCACACAGAAGTGAGGTGGCTAAATGAACTGCTTAGTGATGAGACCTGGTGCAATAAAGTTGCTTTCCTAGCTGACATCTCCCAAGCCCTGAACACTCTTAACAAGAGTATGCAGAGAAAGAATTAAAATATTCTTACTTGCACTGAGAAAATTAACTCTTTTAAGGAAAAATTAACATTGTGGGGAGCTATAATCAAAAAAAGAACAAAGTTGAAATGTTTGAGCTGACAAAAAGTTGAAGACTGAACAAAAATTTTGACGATTTAATTCTACAACGTTTGTCACTGCTGAGCAAAAACCTTGAAAAATAGTTCCCATCACTTGATGTATCTTCCTTGGACTGGGTAAGAGATCTGTTTGTGTTAAGGGCATTCGAATCAACAGAATTAACTATTGCAGAAGAAGATCAGCTGACAGAAATAAGAAATGACAGACGATTGAAACTAAACACTCATTAACAGATATGGCCTCATTCTGGTTGTCTCTCTGACAGGAGCACCCCATTATCAGAAAGAAGGTGATTAAAGGACTCCTTTTCTCTACATAGCATCTGTGTGAGGCTGGCTTTTCTGCTATGATCACGATGAAAAGTAAGAACAGGTCACAGCTTCAAACTTTGGAGGAGGACTTGAAGGTAAGCTTGTCACCCATCCAACCTTGGACAAGAGACATCATGAGATATCACCAAGCACAGGTTTGACAGACATCACCAAGCACGTCTTCATATGATTTGTCTTTTTCAAATCCTTCGAAGCCTTTTACTTGGGCATATTTTCTTCCATGGGGCATTTAAACAACTTTTAGTAATTTCCGCTCGGGCCTTATTAATATTTAAGATGGATTATTAATATTTAAGATTAATATTTCCAAAAGTCTCTTAACATAAAATTTTTCTCATCGTCTATTGCAGACAATGCCTGAGCAAATGTTGTGCATAAATAGTATGTTTTTAAATTCGAAATAACACTTTGATCCACAGGTTGGATGAGTGAAATCGTATTTGGCGGTAGAAATATGACTCTTATGTTCGTTTCGAATCCTGCCTCGGGCTTGGATCAGGGTACTGCAAAAACCTTGAAAAACCTTGGGAGGTGCATTATGGCCACAAGAAGCCAATGTGCCAACAACTAACTAAAACAAAAACAACAAAAAAAAAAAAAAAACTCATGTTCGAATTGAAATCATATAGATGGTAGGATGTCCAGGAGCATTATCTAATAGAAGCAAAATCTTCAAAGGAACGTCATTGTCTTTAAAATATTTTTCAACCTCGGGAATGAAGCAGAATTTAAACCAATCCTCAAAGAGAGAGATATTGTTATCCATGCTCCCTGGTTCAATCGGAAATGCACGGGTAGGGTGGCTTTATTGATACCGTTAAATGCACGAGGATTTCCAGAATGGTACACAAGCAGTGGTTTTAATCTGTAATCTCCCACTGCATTAGCCCCAAGCAAGCACATGGCCCTATCTTTTGAAGCCTTGAAACCTGGAATTGTCTTTTTCTCTTTCCAATGTATGTTCGATCTGGCATTTTTTTCCAATACAGAACAGTCTCATCAACATTAAAAATTTGCTGCATTGAATAGCTGCCTTCATCAATAATTTTTTCCAACAGATCACAAAATTTCTCTGCAGCTACATAATCGGCACTTGCGACTTCACCGCATACTTTAACATTATGTAAACCAGCACAATGCTTGAACCTATTAAGCCACACATTGCTTGCCACGAACTTGGGTTGGGGTTCACCGTACTTATCCTTAATATCTTCATAAATACTTGTTGCTTTTGCTTGAATGGTCATTAGACTCAGGGGCACTCGCTTCTGAATCTGATTTTCCATCCATATTATTAACAGCTGTTCCATCTTTGATATAGCACCTGAATGCTGTTTTGTGATTACTGTTGAGTGCATTGATCCTTTGACAAGTTCTTTTATACGCACACTGTCCTTTAAAATAGTATTCACTGTTGAAGCAGCGAGACCTAATTCCTTTGCAATAGATGACAAACTTTGTCCTGTTTCATACTTCTTAATCATTTTCATCTTCATTTCTAAATCAATTTTGTTTCATTTCCTGGCACTACCACCACTTCCACTTTCCATTGGTCCCTTTCCCTTCACCATTGTAATATGTAAATAGGAATGAAGAGAAATTTCTAAAACTTTTTGTTTTTTGTATGATTGAAGATTTCAGTGAAGGGGAACACATTTCACCATAATAACGTAAAAACCCACACAATTGCAGTTATTGGTATTATCACAAGTGCAATTAAATCAAGTTTACTAACTATTTATAATTAGATGCACTATAAACTGGAAAATGCAAACTGTTTTTATTGTTTTATGGTCGCGACCTCCAGAAACGTGCTTTAGAAAAATATTACAAAGGCATTCAAAATTGATTCTTATAATGGGAACATATGATAACGATGAAAGGGTAGTGCTATTTTTTATAAATATGACCTTTTAGAGAGATATATAGCTTAGTAATATAGAAAAAATAAGTTGGAGAGTTCCTGTACTCGTTTTTTTAATGATAAAATCTCTCTTTAAAATAACTGATGGTGTGCCTTGACAATTTTTGCACATTGTTCAGTGTGCCATGAGTTGGAAAAAGGTTGAAAATCACTGACTTAAAGACATAACTACTACAAAGGGGAAAGGGAAGAACTTTTTCTTTTATAAGAGTAACTACAGTTGTCTCAGACAGCATTTAAATTCTATGCAGTGGGACCAACTGTTACCAGATTATGCTACCAACAGCAAATTCTAAATGGGAAGCATTCAGGGAAGTAATCATAGAAGCTACTGGGCTTTTTATATATCAATCAAGAGATGTTGTTCAAGGCTTAGACCTAAATGGATGTCAGATGAACTAATGTGACTTGTAGCAGAGAACAAAAATGCATATGATGTACATGTGATACTTATATTAATAGTTGAAGGAAGGGGTTGAAATATATTGGTCTGCCAGATATGAATAGATTAACTGTTAATGATCCTGCTCAGGTTTACAACAAACTGAATGGGTATTTTACATTTACATTCACACACGAGGAATGTTTTATGGATGGGATGCCAGAAATGAGTTAAATTCTAGTGTGAAGCTGAATGATTTTGTGATAACCAAGAGGAAAGTGAAGGAGAAATTGTTGAAACTAAAAGTGAAAAAGGCACCTTGGGTGGATGGGAGGCAGCAAAAGAAGTAAGCAAACCTTTAACCATGATTATGAGGGCTATCCTGGATTTTGGGGTGGTCCCTGTGGACTAGAGATGTGCAGGTGTATTCCCAGTGGGTTGCTAGGACAAGTAAGGGGATTTTGTCAGGGATATACAGGAATTTTTTCAGCAGGGATAAGGAGGTGATTATCCTGTTGTATAAGTCAGTAACTAGGCTTCGTCTTAAGTACTGCACCCAGTTCTGGAGGCTTCATTTCTAGAATGAATGTGGAACCGTTGAAACTAGTGTAAAGAAGAGCAACAAGATTAGGGAGGAGAAGAAAAGGGTTCTCTTGACAGAAAAGGTTTCAGTTCTGCAAATTATAGAGTTTGGAGATTGTAATATACTAGCAGATCTGTTTGCAGTTTTAAGGCTTTGAATGGATTGAGTAAGCTCATTTCTGATGGTATCCTGCCTCTTGCACAGAATACATGCATGGGTGCATAAATTAAAATTCAGGAAACATGGTTGCAGAATAGTTGGAAATTTGCCTTTAGCCTAATGTGGTTCATTTTGGGAACAAACTCCCATCTTGTGTAATATAGGTGGGCAGTATGAAGTAATTCAAGGAAGAACTAGATAAACTTTGGGGGGGGGGGTGAAATGGAAAGTGTTTTTTTTTTTGTTTTTTTTTTAATTGTTGCCTGATGCTTTATTTGCTTTCTTTCTTTCTTGCATGAATTAGGAATTCCGTCTGAATAATATGAAATATATTTGTCCCATTTGTCAAGCAAAAATCGCAAACTAAACAAGTAATTTTTTATAAATACACAGCTATTTCTTGTCACTTGTCAAAGTATGAACATCTATATTTGCCAAATATACCAGTCAATTGGTTCTACCATTAGGCTGTAATAACAATCTTAGACTTGTTACATTTTTTTATAATTTTTTTTAATAGAAATGGAATGTGGTGCTCAGACAATGCTGATAACAAGACAGAAATGATGATAAGCAGTGTAATTAGCAAAATTTTTGATGGAGTTCCAGGTTAGTAATGTGATTTATTTTTTAGTCACTACTTTATACATTGTTTGGTTATGTTTATGTTTCATTAAGATATTCTTTTCAATAATTTAGCTTTGTCTAACTAAGGGCTTGACTAACTAGAAGGACTGCCCTATTTGAGGTTCTGTTAATGTCTTATACATTTATCAAGTATAAGAATTTATCAAGAATTGCAACATTCAACTGATGGAAGGTGGCCTGGTAATAAGCCTTGAACTCAAAGACTATATTCTACCTGTGAAAGCTCAAGACCAAAGAAATGCTACTGTTATGACTAATGAAGTATATAGCCTTTGAGAGGTAGTATATAACCTTTGAGAGGTATTATTATTATTATTATTATTATTATTATTATTATTAGCCATATGGTGCAAGGAAGCCTGAGGCTTATGCTGCACCAGGTAAAAATTAAAAAAAAATTCTGAATTACCCAGAGAGAGAGAGAGAGAGAGAGAGAGACAGAGAGAGAGAAAAGTAGAAGGGAATCACCAAGAAAGAGAAGAATGATGATATCCAGCTCAGGACCCTGGGTGTGCCAAGCCCATACTCACCAGATGTGAGCCCCCAGGGTTCCTTTGAGACTGTTGGCATCTGTTACTGCAGTAGGCTGGGATCTGTGGTGACAAGGATGTTGTTGTACTGGTACAACAGGAGAAAATTCATAGGGGCATTTTGCATAAAATGTTTTGAATATAAGTCATGAATCCTTATAGAAACCCTAAGGAAATATAGATGTTGTTATACAAGAAGTCAGTAGATATGCATACTAAATTACTACAATTCTTGCCATCCATATGCAACACATATTGGGAGTCCTTAAGTCTTACATCCTGAGAGTGACCTGGATATGCCAAAGTGTAACCCTACAACAGGAACTAGCTTCCATCAAAAAATTAGCCTTAGGCAACAGATTCTCTTTCCATTCCATGTCATTAATAAGACTATAGACAAAGCTATCAGTACAACTAACCAATGTAAACCAACTGAAAAGGTCAAATGGCACCATCCCTTACCAGCAAGGAAAGAAATATGGGGTTGGTACCATCTACAAAGGCTTAGCCTCCATAAAACAAATAGTCCCAAACCAGCCAGAAACTCTGAGTTACAAAAAATGTTCAATATGGGAGGTCAGCAAGTCTGACAGCATTTCACACCTTCTACTGCAGTGTTCAATGGGAATTTGATAAAACAGCAGTCTTTTCTATAGACCAACAATACAACAGGACAAAATTCAAAGAGGAAGTTTCAAAAATAAATTAAAATAAAATTAAAATTAAAAGAAAGAAATTCAAAAATAAATAAATTCAATTACAATATTTTTAAGTACAAATTAGAAGAGGAGCTTAGGATCTATGCTGGTACAATATCCTCCCCACCACAATACTATCCTACCACAGTAATAAAGTACAGCAGTCTAGAGAGTTGAGGAGGAAAACTTTTATAGAAGCCAAAGTGTGAGGAGCCGTTAAATGACTTGTTTTTGTATAAATATAGTTTTGCTTTAAATATATTTTCTCATTTTATTTCATTTATTTGCGACTAAAATTGTACTGTTGTAAGTTTTTATTAATTTTTCATATAATGAATTCGTACATTTAGTTTATCATTTTATTTCATTTCTTTGAGATTGTTTTGTGAACTAAAATTGTAATATTGTAATTTGTAAATTGTTAAGAATTAGTTAAATTTGACCTATTTTCTCCTTATTTTAGCCCTGCATGGTCTGATGATGGTATCCAAAAAAGATCCTGAAATCTAATCTTTGTAATAAGTTCAAAAACAATTAATTAATTAATTAATAAACTAACTTAATGAATTAAATTTAATTAAAGCACTTAATTAATAAACTAACTTTGTATTATTCACATGGTAAAAGAGGACTTCATTTAAAAGGTAGTTCATGTGACTTACTTTTAATTTTGGAATGAAGAATTCATGGTCTTTTGATGTTTAAAACATCAGATAATACAATAGCTTGGAAACTATCATGTGATATTCCAATTTGAGAGACTGTATTTTTAATTCTTATTTGATAACTGACCCAAATAATGCTTCTAATTTGGGCGACAACTTTGTCATTTGTTGGTATGTGAAGGCTCTCACACATAGTACCAGACTTAATGATATTGCATCCATACCACCTACTTTAAAAAATAATTTCAGATCTTCTAGATTATAAAATAAAATTTTTCCTAATGTTTAGGAATTTAGACCTAGAAAGCTAGATTTCTCTCTCTCTCTCTTGAGAAACAAGACCTAATTTTCTAGGCAGATGAACTGAGAAGTGCCATTAAAAGTTTAACATTGTTAATACAAGGTACTGCATATTGGCAGCAGTAGTATTGCAAAATCCAAAATGAAGTCCTCATAGCAGAGAAGAGAGGCTGCAAGGCCGCTCATGAGCTTCTGTCAATGATATATAGAAATTTTATCAACAGGGAGGTGATTATCCCATTGCATAAAGCAATGGTTAGGCTACATCTTGAGTACCTTACACAGGTCTAGAATGTTCTGAGAAACTGTGTTTCGATTTCCAAACTGTTTGAGGAAATGGGACCCAGTCGGAAGCGTGTGAAATTATGCCTTTGTGAAGATGCAGTGGATGAAGTTAATTTGAGACCAAAACGTTCCGATATTAGGGCCATTAATAAAAGAAAAGGCTAGAGAGTGTGCATCTTTTCTGGGGCATAAAACATTCCAAGCCAGTTCTGGTTGAATGGACAAATTTAAAGAGTGCCATGGTTTACTCAAAAAATTTATTTCTCAGTGAAAGTGGAGTTGCAATTGAAGAAGAAGGCAAGGTTTTATGGCTCTGGAAAATAGAGAAGTTTTTCTATTTTATTAACTTAAATTGGCATATTAACTTATTTTCTAGAGTAGTTTTATATTCCTAGTTACGATACTTAGTTTAAATTTTAACTTAGATAGAGATTTTGTAGGTTATTACTTAGTATCAGTAAGGGTATCCAATCCAGTTGTTTTACAGGTTTTGCAGCTCTGGCAAACAGAAGTTTTTTTAGCTATATTTAGCCACTTAAGTGACTAATTGTTATATTAAATTATTTTCTTTAAGTAGCATATAGACGTAGAAAAGATCCTTGGTTTATTCTGAATTCAAACAGCGAGATTTTGGAAGTTAATTAATACTTAAGTGTCTGTAGATTTACCGTTCGTAACTTGCCACCATTGTTATACGATACAACGTTATATCCTGAACTAGATAGTGTTAGCTTAGTATAGTATATAATATTATCAATTAATCAGTAAAATTTATTAACCTTGTTAAATACATTGTCAATTAAATTGTACTTTTTAATGAAATACATATAACGACTTAGATTTTACAAACGTAACATAATTAATTAATACATAACTTGATACGCAAGTTATATAACAGAACTCGGAGATAATACTCGATACTGAACAAATATATATATATAGATATATAGTGTTATAACTGTGTTGGGATACAAGTTTAGGGTTATAATTTTGTACTGAAATTGAATTGAAATCATGACTCAGAGCAGAGAAGCAAAGCAAAAGGCTCAAGCTAATGGGAGTGCTGTGGCTCAGGGGAGAACTGAGGGGGGGCAGTTGCCCTCTGAATCAAAGCCTTTTAAAATGCACTTCTTGCTTGATGTTTGTGGAGCAATCAGGTACGGGGACATGACATTGCCATGGGGGATGTCTTTGTGTGTGTGTGTGTGTGTGTGTGTGTGTGTGTGTGTGTGTGTGTGTGTGTGTGTGTGTGTGTGTGTGTGTGTGTGCGCAATGTAAGGAGTGTGAGGAAATCAGGTGACAACTCAGTGTTGTTATGGGCCTATATGAGAGCTTGAAGGACAGGGTGGATGCACTTGAAGGATCTAAATTGAGAGGGCCCATCAAGCTCTCAGCTGCCCACATCAACGCCAGAGCTTGCACTTGATCGTCACGCAACACAGCGGCAACCCCCAAGGCAGAATGCGCTGGTCCAACAGGAACTAGTAGTTGTTGGTGACTCTATTGTCAGGGAAATGGGGAACATGGTATGTAAAAAGAATAGGTGGAACAGGACCGGGGTGTATCTGCCAGGGAGCAGAGGTTGATGACATTGTGGAGCGGATGTCATCTTTTGAGGGCGCAAAGAGTGATAGTGTTGTACACGTTGGCACTAATGGTATTAAGAGTAGGAGAAAGGTGGAATTACTTAACAAGTACAGGTCACTGTTGAAAAAAAAAGCCGTAAATTAGGGTTGAATTTGAAAGTGTCTGCAATTCTGCCCAGACATTATAGGAGGTAGTATATGATGAGAGGCTTGTCGATCAATTCGGCCCTGGAAAGATTGTGCATGGGTAGAATTATTTTCAGCCTGGTCTGAAAATAATTCTATTCATGCACAATCTCCTTGTTAACAGGAGACACTGCTTCTACAGGGATGGGATACACTTAAATAGAAAGGGTGCAAGAATATTTGCTGATGCTATCGAGGCAGTGTTAGGTGGGTCGGAAAACTGCTAGCTTCTGGGAGTAGATACAAGGACTAATAGATAAAATGTAGCCACCGGCAGAGGAGAAAGTGAATCTTGCACTGCTTCTATTGGGAGCAGCAGCCTGGAAAACAAGATGCAGAATATTTTAGAGACTGCTGGGAGTCATTGCAGTACAAATAAACACATGGGTTGTGTTAGGGTAGCTAAGAAAAAGAACAGGTGCATGTATACTTGTGTGTACACCAATGCTAGGAGTTTGGTAAATAAATTTGATGAATTTGAGGTATTGCTCAAGGCATCAAAGGAGGATATTGTTGGGATATCAGAGACATGGTGTCACACAGATATAATGAATGCAGAACTGGAATTTGGAGAGTACAATGTCTACAGAAAGGATAGACAGGATAGGAAGAGAGGAGGGGTTATGCTATTAGTTAAGAGACACGTAAAATCCAAGGAAGTGAAGCAAGTTGACATCGCTGGACAGTGCAGTGTCTAGTCAGTTTGTTGTGACATAAGCATTGGGAGATCAAAATTGAGAGTAGGAGTGTGCTAAAGGCCTAATGACTCTGATGAGTATAATAAGAAACTGTACAGGGAAATAGAGTGGGCCAATACATCAGAGAATCTTATAATGGGGGATTTCAGTTTCCCAGATATTGACTGGAATTTGTGGGTTGGTCACTCACACACTAGCAAGGTTTTGTGAATTTACTGGATGATTGTTTTCTACATCAACATGTTCGGGAGGCAACTACAGGGAATAATAATACTCTTGATCTGATTATCAGTAGTGATTCTTTATGCATTAAGAATCTGCAGATAAAGGAACCACTAGGGGGCAGTGATCCCAGTGTGCTGAAGCAGAATTTACTCAAAGAGGTAACTACCATCAGTAGGCAAAGAGAAGGGTTTTTGCTTTTGTAAAGGCGACTACGGAGGTCCGAGACAGTATTTAAATTCTGTACGGTGGGACCAACTGATAATGTTACCAACAGCAAATTCAAAATGGAAAGCATTAAAAGAATTAATCTTGGAAGCTACTAGGCTTTACATACCAACTAAGAAATATTGTTCAAGATTTAGGCCTAAATGGATGTCAGATGAACTAATGAGACATATGGAAGAGAAGAAAAATGCATAGGATACATATGAATTAATGGGTGACACGGAAGCCTATGATAGATATAAGCTGGTCTGTAACCAAGTCACAAAAGAGATTAGGCAGGCAAAGGATGCAAAGAAAAACATCCAAGAGTCTTTACCTAAGTAATCTCTAGAAGGAAAGGGATGAATCAGATTGGTCCACTGGATATTGATGGTTCCACTGTTGATGATCCTGCTCAGGTGGCTAACAAACTAAATGAGTATTTTGCATCTTCAGTCACACATAAGGAGTTATTCAGTTAGGGGAATGCCAGAGGTGAATTAAACTCTAGCAGTGAGCCAGATGATTATGTAATAACTGAGAGGAAAGTGAAGGAGAAATTGTTGAAGATAAACATAAAAAGGCACCCGGGGCAGATGGGATTATCCATTTATATTAGAGGAGGCAGCAAAGGAAGTAAGCAAACCCTTAGCCATAATTATGAGAGCTTCTTTGGACTCAGGGGAGGTACCCATGGACTGGAGATGTGCAAATGTGACCCCAATTCACAACGAAGGATCTAAGGGCAACACAAGTAATTATAGACCTGTTAGTTTAACTTTAGTTCCAGGAAAATTAACGGAGGCACTGTTCAAAGAAGCACTGCAGGATCATCTAGACAAGGCTTCAGTTATAGCTCGGACACAGCATGGGTTTGTTAAGGGGAAGTCTTGCCTGACCAATTTTATTGGATACTATAATGTGGTCACAAAGAACTGGATGCTGGGAATAACTTTGATATCATATATTTGGATCTTAGAAAGGCTTTTGATACTGTTGCACGTGGAAGACTGCTGAACAAATTGGAGCAGTGTGGCATTGGGGCAAATTGCTGCTATGGATAAAGGGATGGTTGAGTGGGAGAAGACAGAGAGTGGTAATCGACACTGCTCATCGTGGACTAATTTTATTAGTGGAGTCCCTCAGGGTTGAATGTTGAGTCCATTGTTGTTCTCTGTATTTATAAATGATATTGATGATGGCATATCAAGCTTAATGTCGAAGTTTGCAGATGATATGAAGGTTGGCAGGGTTGTTAAGGACACTAATGACAGTACACTGCTGCAACAGGCGCTAGAAAAGTTGAGCAGATGGGCTGAGAGGTGGCAAATGAAGTTTAACATTGACAAATGTAAAGTACTACATGTGGGAAGCAGTAACCCCAGAGTGATGCATCAACTCTGTGGTACTACACTGGCAGTGGTAGAGAACGAAAAGGACCTGGGGGGGTAATTGTGCAGGCAGATATGATGTTTTCTGAGCAGTGCAGATAGTCTGCAAGAGTAGCTCATGGTGTCGTGTCAATGATATATAGGAATTTTTCTAGCATGATTATCCTCTTTTATAAGGCAATGGTCAGGCCACACCTTGAGTACTGTATACAGGTCTGGAGGCCTCATTTTAAGAATTAGTGAATTCACAAGATTAGTGAATGGAACAAAGGTTGCTCTTACAAAGAAAGACTTAAAATTTGCAAATTACAGAGTCTGGAGACTAAGCAACTATGAGGTGATCTGATTGAAGTGTATAAAGCCTTGGATGGTTTGAGCATGCCCAATGCTGATGGGATTCTTCCCCTTGCTCAGCATAATCACCTGAGAGGGCATAAATTCAAATTGAGGAAAGACAGATGTAGGATAGATGTGTGGAAGTTTGCCTTTAGTCAGGGGGTTGTTGGATGGTGGAACAGACTTCAATCCTTTGTTGTTGAAGTTGATAACCTAAATAAATTTAAGGCTGAGCTGGACAGGTATTTGGAATAAATGTAGGGGTGAAATGGGAGCGTTTTTTTTTTTTTTTTTTTTGGCTGATGCTGCATAAGCTTGCTTGCTTGCACCATATGCCTCTACTAATGCTAATGCTAAAGACTATACCCATTGGAAAGAAACAGTTTAAAAAAAATTGTGGAAGACTACGAGCTCAAAGGCATATTCAACGTTGATGAAACTTGTCTGTTTTTTAAATGTTTGCTGAACAAGACACAGACTTTTAAACGTTATAAATGTTTAGGTGGTAAAAATAGTAAGGAGAGAATTACACTCTAATAGTAAGGAAAGAATTTTATTACCAGCCATATTGGTGCAAATATGGCTGGTAATGAAAAACTGAAGCTTTTGGTAATAGCAAAAGTAAATTTTCCCGATGTTTCAAAGGAGTAGTTGTTAGAGTTGGACTACAACAAAAAATCTTGGATGACAAGTGAAATTTTTGAGCAGTGAATTTTAAATTTTGATAGAAAGATGAAGAATGAAAACAGAATAATCACTTGATTGTTGAAAACTGCTCTGCCTAACTTCACTCAGGAATTTTGAAACTTACAAGTCTGAAGCTTTTTTATTTCCCTCCAAATACCTCATCTAAACTGCAGCCAATGGGCCAAGGATTTGAAAATGCACTACCAAGGTGCATACTGAAAAAAATTATATTGATAACAGAAACCAACCAGCCTATAGATTTGCAGATGTGCATATCAGATTTGGCAAAAGTGTGGAGTCATGATGTGATGGAAACAACAATTAAGAAATGTTTTGCAAAAGCAGGTTTTGCCAGAATGCTAATAGTAGTAGTAGTAGTGGCATGTGATGCAAGAAAGCAAGTGTATGAGCTTATGCAGCATCAGCAAAAAAAAAAAAAAAAAAAAAAAAAACACCATTCCCTCCAAATGCCTGTCCAGTTCCTCCTTAAATTTATTTAACCTATCAACTTCCACAACGACAGATGGAAGTTTGTTCCAGCAATTAATCACCCGCTGGCTAAAGGCAAATTTCCGCACATCTATTCCACATCTGTCTTTTCTTAATTTGAATTTATGCCCCCTTAGGTTCGTAATCTGAACAAGTGGAAGGATCCCATCAGAATTCAGCCTGCTCAATCTATTCAAGGCTGAATTCTGATGGGATCCTTCCACTTGTTCAGATTACAAACCTAATTAACAGCAAGAAGGATGAGCTACTACCGGACATTGAGCAATCTTGGGAAGAGTTTCAAGCAAGGTTTGATCAGCGGAGAAATCGTTCTTGACGAATTTTTAGGAGTTAATAATGATGTCACAGTAGCTGAATATCCAAGTAACTCCAACATTTTGGATAGTATTTAAAGAACTAGTGACAATATTGATGATGAGTTGCATGAAAATCAGGGCAATATTAAACCTTCCAAACAAGAAATGTTAGCATCATTTGAAACTTTGCGTCGAGGCCTTCAGTGGGAAGAAAATGCAACAGAAAATATATTTGAGTGTTTAAACAAACATTTTATGAACAGTGTACAATAGAATCCAGTGTATAACAAAAAATATTTTTTGACATAATTCTTAAAAGTGTACTAATATATTGTGCGCATCATGTAAGTAATCATTTCTTAATATGTGTGTGTATTAATAAATTAATTGTTTTAAAATGTTAGAAAATAGATTCATTCCCACTTATTTCTGATTTATTTCCCATCTTTTTCTATATTTCTGATTGCTAAATTACAGTATTTTTCATTATTGAAAGGTCATATTTCTTTATAACAAAATTTCTGTTTAATGAATTTTTTCAAGGGAATGATCGATTTCGTTATATAGAGGTCAGACTGTAATTCTTAAAATATCCCATCATAATTTTGCATATATAGTGTTTATTTAAAAGAGATATGGAATGACGCTGATCTATTTTATTACCTGCAAATAATAATGTTTTGCTTGTGCTCATAGATGGAAATAATGTTGGAAATAGTTATAAAATATTCAAACTTGTCTGTCTGCCTCCCACCTCTCTCTCTAATGAAATGACAGTGTATTTTGTGTACATGTACACTTTATCTGCATATCTATTTCTTTTGTGTTTTGCATAGCACTGTATTATTAAAATGTTTAAGCAAAAGCAAAGGAAGTGTCTGAATCATCCTGATGATTTCTGATATGTATGGGAACAATTTGCAACAAAAACCTTTATAAAAAAATTTTAAGTGTTACTAAATGTGCATAAATATACACTGAAAGGACAGAATTTATGGGATACCTGGTTCCTGTGCAACGTGACTCTGGCACTCCTCTTGCTAGTGGATGAACCCACCACTTGGTGGGTATATAGATACACTGCATTACTGCATTCATGTAGATGGTAATTTGATGTCAGTATGGGTAAACATCGTGAGTTAACCAATTTTGAAAGAGGGATGATAGTGGGTGCCTGACTCATGGGTTACTCTTTCGTGGAAGTGGTACAGAAATTGCACTATCCTCGTTTGACAGTATCATAACATCTCATTGTGGACAGTGCTGTGGACCCAGAAAGGTAGTGGATGAACGTGGCCATTAACGTCTGTCTTGCATTGTTTCAGCCAACTGGAGAATGACAGTGGCCCAAATCACCACCGACTTCAATGAGGGAGATGCCAGAAATGTCTCCACCAAGACCATGAGGCAATCATTAGCTCCAATAGGTTATGAGAGTTTCTGACCCACCAGAATCCCATTGCTAACACCACAACACAGGACTCTACACCTCAACTGGGCAAAAGAACATTGGAATTGGACTTTGGATGATTAGAGATGGGTCTCCTGGTCCGATTAGTCCCATTTCCAGTTATTATGTCTGACAGAAACCACACAAAGCTATGCACCCATCATGTCAACAAGGAACTGTTCAGTCAGGTGGACACCGATAATGATCTGGGCATGTTCAGTTGGCACATGTTGGGATATCTGGTATGTCTAGATGCATCTTTGAGCAATCCAGGTTGCAAACCATCTGCATCCCTTCATGGCATAAAGGAAGCAGTGATGAATATAGCAAGGATTCTTGTGTTGCAGACTCTGCCAGGCTGTCAGTTTCAACAGATTTGGTCTTGAGCAGAAAACTATAATGCACTGCACTTATTTAAGCAAGAAGATTATGAAATCTTCTTGAAAGATTTCATATTCATGAAAGACTTCTGTTATTTGAAAATCTCAAAGTGTTTTCACAAATAGTTCTTTATGGAAGGTGGTATATGTTTCCCTAAAGATGGTTATGGTCTTCTGAACTAACTGGACATTGAACATTAATGAATGGTGTATATTTATTTATGCTTCAAAATTTAGTTTAAACCCAGTTTTGTTGCACATGGAAATGCATTTGCCTTTAGCCAGCAGGGTTTAAACCCTGCTGGCTAAAGGCAAATTTCCACACGTCTATCCTACATCTGTCTTTCCTCAATTTGAATTTATGTCCTCTCAGGTGATTATTCTGAGCAAGGGGAAGAATCCCATCAGTATTGAGCATGCTTAAACCATTCAAGGCTTTATACACCTCTATCAGATCACGTCGCTGGTGCCTAGTCTCCAGACACTGTAATTTGCAAAACTTAAGCCTTTCTTCATAATCTAATCTTCACTAATCTTGTTGCCCTTCTCTGTACTCGTTCCAGCATCTCTACATCCTTCTTGAAATGAGGCCTCCAGACCTGTATACAGTACTCTAGGTGTGGCCTGACCATTGCCTTATACAAGGGAATAATCACCTCCTTATCCCTTCTAGAAAAATTCCTATATATCATTGACAATACACCATCAGCTACTTTTGCAGCCCGTCTGCAGTGCTCAGAGAACTTCATATCTGCCGGCACAACCACTCCCAAGTCCCTTTCATTCTCTACCACTGTCAGTGTAGTACCACAGAGTTGATACGTTGCTCTGGGGTTGCTGTTTCCCATATGTAGTACTTTACATTTGTCAATGTTAAACTTCATTTGCCACCTCTCAGCCCATCTGCTCAACCTTTCCAGATCCTGTTGCAGCAGCATAGTGTTAGTAGTGTCCTTGACAACCCTGCCAACATTCGTATCGTAAATATGGTTGCATAACATCAGTATGGCATATGATCCCCTCCAACAGCTAAATAGGCTTGACAGCTGTGAACCATTCTTGATATAAAGGTGTCTATAAGATTCTGTGGAAACAAATCCCATTCTTCCACCAGTGCAGACCTTACCTCACCAAGTGACAAAGGTTGGTTGGTTGGTTATTGGAAGTTTAATGGCGCATCAGCAACTAAGGCTATCGTGCGTCAATGTGACAAAGGAGTTGGTTGTTAGTGTGTGATGCAACACCCGATGGTGTCCCACATATTTTCGATCGGGTATAAGTCTAGTGATCGTGTGGGCCACGGCAGTCATTGGATAACTTTAGTTTCAAGTTATTCCTCCACCACTTCAGCTCTATGTGCAGTGGCATTGTTGTGCATGAAAAGAAAATCTGGGCCAACCTCATCCCTAAAAAGTTTCACGTTGGGTTTTCGGATCTGATCTCAGTACCTCTTCACAGTTATGGCACCCCATCAAACACACAAAGAGGGGTGCAGCTGTTGATCATTATTCTCCCCACACGAGATCACTACCCCATAAGTGTCCCTTTCTCTGATGTTGTAGGGATGGTACCACATTCCTTGTTGTCTCCAGATGAAATAACATCTAGAATATGTTTGTAGGCTAAAAGAAGACTCATCAGAGAACAGAACTGTACCCTATTTGTAAGGGCTCCAAGTCACATGTTCATGGTGCCAGTTTGGATGAGTTCTGCAGTGTTTGGAGTTAATGGGTTGCAAACCACTGGCTTCCTTACATAGAGTCCACTTGAATTGAGCCTTCTTAACACAGTCCAGTTGGAATGTTTTCACCTGTGGCCACAGTAACCTCTAGAAACAGTTGATGACAGGGCATCATAGGGTTCCATCTTGCTGTTAGAGTCAGCTAGTGGGTCTGCACATAGCCCCCCTCCCCAGGTAACCTTGGCCAGCTCATCTTATAATGGTTCCTGTCTCCCAAAACTGCTTCCATAATGATGAGACAACACTGCGTGATACATTAAGCTAACTTACCATCTCCTCATGCAACTTCCTGGCTTCAAGCAAAAAAAGCAAGCTTATATAGCATCAGCCAAAAAAAATAAAAAATACTGCACATTTCACCCATCCATACCCTCCAAGAAATTCTAGTTCTTCCTTGAATTTATTCAGCCCATCCACTTCCACAACTACAGATGGAAGCCTGTTCCAACAATCAATCACCTACTGGCTGAAAGCAAACTTTCACACGTCTATCTTGCAAACATCCCTGTTAGAAAATTTTCTGTATATCATTGATAAAACCCCTTGAGCTGTTTTGGCAGCATGTTTGCACTGCTCTGAGAATTTCATGTCTGGTTCCACAATTACCTCAGATCTTTTTCATTCTCTGCTATCTTGAGTATAGTACCACACAGTTGATAGGTTACTCCAGTGTTACTGCTACCCATATGCAGTACCTTGCATTTGTCAATGTTAAATTTCAACTCCTGTTTCTTAGCCCATCACCTCATTTTGCTTAGATCTTGTTGCAGTAGCTCACCCTGATGACGGCTGTTAACCACCCTGCCAACCTCTGTATCAGCTCCAAGTCTGATACACCTTCATCAATATCATTGATAAATATTGAAATCAACAATGGACCGAGCACTGAACCCTGGGGACTCCAGTAATAACATTAGTCCACAAATAGAAGTGCCCATTGCTAAGCACTCTCTGTCTTCTTCCACTTAACCATCCCTTTATCCATAGCAATAACTTGCCCTTACTGCCACATTCTTCCAGTTTGTACAGCAGTCTTTTATGTGCAACACTGTCAAAAGCCTTCCTGAAATCAAAGTATATGATGTCAAAATTATTTTTCACATCCAGTTTCTTGGTCACTGCATTTTAATAACCTATCAGATTGGTACACATGACCATCCCTTAACATATCCATGCTGTTATTTCAGTATAATTGCATGCTGTTCAGATGGTCCTGCATTACTTCTTTAACTAGTGATTCCATTATTTTCCTTGGAGCAGATATTAAGCTAACAGGTCTGTAATTATATCAAGTATTCACCTTCGGCAACACTGTTCACAATAAAATATTCATGAAAACATTTTGTTCTGTTAATTTTGTTGAGAAGCGTAGTTAATTGCATTTTTAGTTTGAATGTTTTTAATTTTGAGAATAAAATCACAAAACTATAATTTCTCAATAACGGCTATATAAACTAAAGTCTCTATAGAAGAGACAGGAAGAGAAGAGAGCATAATTTACAAGAGAACCGGTATTGACAGAAAAATGAGTAAACTCATAGTGTAGATACATAAGGAATAATGCCTGATTATTCAGGGTAGGGAATGATTTGTTAGGAGGAAAAGAGATCATGACATCCAGTGTATCATATGTCTATATCCTCAAGAGGGGCTTAGAGGGGAACAGGTATCCTGTGTGTTATCAGACACTCAGCCTAAAACACTGATGGATCCAATATCTCTCTATTACAGAAAATTTAGGAGAAGTCTGGTTGGCCTGCCTCCCTAAAATCCACTCATGCACACCTTCTCAATGGTAAGCCCTGTTATGTCACTTAGGTGGCAACGAACGTGTAGAGTGGTTCTCTTCAAGACGCCTGGTCAGCGTGAAGAGGAAAAGACCAAACCCTCCAGCATGAGAGCAACACAATACAAATGGCCCTCAGTCCCCAGCAGCTTTCACTCTTCCTCTTACAGCAGCGAGAGGATCAGAGTGGAAGCAGAGGGTGCTAAGAATCTCTGGGTACGACCAGGCTGCCATGCACGGAAACTGAACTTGGCCTGTTATAACGTACGATCACTCATCGGTGAAGACAGGATATTAGAGCTGGAAAAGGAATTAGAAAATGTGAATTGGAATATCATCGGTTTGGCTGAAACAAGAAGAAGAAATGAATCACTTATAAGTTTATCAAGTGGAAATCTGCTGTACACCAATGGAAACAGTAAAAGGAGTGAAGGTGGAGTTGGGTTTCTGGTCCATAAAGATTTTAAAAACAACATTTTGGAATTCAAAAGTACATCACCAAGGGTGTCAAGACTAATACTCAAGATTTCTAAGAGGTACAAGCTAAAGATTATAATGATTTAAGCACCAACATCGACCCATGATGATGAAGAGGTTGAAGAAATGTACACCGAAATTGAGAGTCTTCTAGATGAGCAGAAAACCCACCACACTATTATTAATGGGGACTTCAATACTAAGGTTGGAAAAAGGCAAAACAGCGCAGAAAGAGGAACTATAGGAAATTTTGGAATTGGTGAAAGAAATAAAAGAGGCGAAAGACTTGTGGAATTTGCAGAATCTCAAGGACTGTCAGTAATGAACACTTTTTTCAAGAAAAGGGTGAACAGAAAGTGGACATGGAAGAGTCCAAATGGATTAACAACTAATGA
Organism: Mastigoproctus giganteus; assembly: GCF_048544385.1. Classification (NCBI taxonomy): domain Eukaryota; kingdom Metazoa; phylum Arthropoda; class Arachnida; order Uropygi; family Thelyphonidae; genus Mastigoproctus; species Mastigoproctus giganteus. The sequence continues at coordinate 71,510,138 of NC_143581.1, forward strand.
AATCGACTTCATCCTCACTAACAGAAGATATATTGTGAATAATGTTACCGTCCTGAATAAGGTAAATGTTGGAAGTGACCACAGAATGGTAAGATGTACACTTGATATAGATGTAGGAAAGGAAAGGAAAAAACTGACTCGAGTAAATAATACAAAGGTCTTTGAGATAACACAGGAGGAGAAAAAGCAGTTTGTACTCGAACTTAAAAACAAGTTTGAGCTTCTGCAGACTGCTGAAGACCAAGATATCAACAAGGAATATTACAACTTTCTGAAAGTGATGAAGCCCAAGAAATCTATACGGAAAAAGAGATCCAAAGAAGAAAAAATTAGTCAAGAAACACTTGTCGTGATGAACCGAAGCCGACAAATGAAGAGCAGGGAGAAAATTGAGTATACTGATTTATGCAAAGCCATTAGAAAGAGACTCAGAGAGGACATAAGAAGATTTAACACAAGAAAAGTAGAACAAGCATTAAGGGAAAACAAAGGATTTAAATCAGCAGCCATGAGCAGTAATACAGAAAGACAAATGATACTGAAACTGAAGAATAGCGATGGTGTACTTATAAACAGCAGAGAAGGCATAATTCAAATAGCAGAAGACTACTATAGAGAATTATACAAGGAGCGAGGGAATGATGCCAGCAGTGGGGAAGATGGACTGCAAAGTAGCAACACATACGACATACCCGATATTCTTCCTGATGAGGTAGAACATGCATTGAAGAAAATGAAGAATCAGAAAGCCCTGGGGGAAGATGAAGTTACTGTAGAGTTGTTAAAATTGGGAGGAAGAGACATAACACAAAAACTGGCAAGGCTCTTCACAAAGTGCATTAGAAAAGGTGTGACGCCTAAGCAGTGGAATAATGCGATCATAGTTTTGCTGCATAAGAAAGGAGATAAATCAGAAATTGGAAATTATAGACCAATTAGCTTGTTATCCCACATCTACAAGTTGTTCACAAGGGTCATTACTAACAGATTAGAAAGAATATTTGATGAGAATCAACCGAAAGAGCAAGCTGGCTTTAGGACATGATTCTCAACTATGGATCACCTTCTCTTTAATATCACAGCTAATGGAGAAAGCAAATGAATATAAAACACCATTATGCCTGGCATTTGTGGATTATGAAAAGGCATTTGACTCTGTACAGCATAAGGCAATGTTTCGGGCACTAGAAAGACAAGGCATAGATACCCCATATATTATGATTTTGAAGAAAATATATGAGAGTGCTACCTCCTTTATTAGACTAGACAAAGACAGTAGGAAATTTAAAATCGAGAAAGGAGTTTGACAAGGAGACACAATATCTCCGAAGCTGTTTACTGCTTCCCTTGAGGAAGCTTTCAGAAGATTAGACTGGTCGCAGAAAGGAGTCGATGTGAACGGAGAGTACCTAAACCATTTACGATTTGCAGATTACATTGTGGTCATAAGCCACGATCCCAAAGAATTAGAGGAAAATCTTAATCAGTTATGCACAGTTAGTAAGGATTTTGGACTAAAGTTGAATATGGCTAAAACAAAAGTAATGATGAACAAGTATGCCACAGAAAGGGAAATAATGATTGAAGGAGCAGTAATTGAAAAGGTGGAGTCATATACTTATCTGGGACAAGTTATTAGCTGTAATAATGATAAATGGCTGGAAGTCAAGAGAAGAATAAATTTTGGATGGATAGCACTCAGGAAATATAGTCATATACTGAAGAGCAATATTCCAGTTTGTCTGAAATGTAAAATAATGAACCAATGTATACTCCCCACCATGACTTATGGAAGTGAAACTTGGGCACTCACCAAAAGAATGGAAGAGAAGCTGAGAACTACACAGCGAAGAATGGAACGAATTATATTGGGAATCAGACTGTTAGATAAGAAGAGAAACACATGGATTAGGCAGCAAACTCAAGTAAAGGACATTCTTATCAAAACTAAAGAACTAAAATGGTCCTGGGCAGGACACATAGCTCAAAGACATGATGACAGATTCGACTAAGAAAATAACAGAATGGTACCCAAGAGGAGCTAGAAGAAAACCTGGAAGACAAAGGCGGAGATGGATAGATGAAATTCATGAGTTTTGGGTAGTAAATGGATGGCCAGTCAGTGCTCAAAACAGAAGGAACTGGAAAGTTGCTGGAGAGGCCTTCATCCTGCAGTGGATTGAAAATGGCTGATGATGATGATATCCTCATATGGACATGTGATCATTGGATAACAAGAGCCATTAAAGGATTATGTAGCCTGGGGAAACACATGGATAAAAAAAAAACATTCAGTCAAATGCTGAAAAAACTACCCTGAAAAGAACAGGTTTTGTAGATTATAAAATATAAGCACAATATATAGAAAACAAAACTGAAAGATCTTGATTGTTATATATGTTTGGTGAGTTGCAATGCTAATCCATAAGATGGATGGAGATGGCTGGACATCACGAAAAATTAGTGGTGAATATTCAAGAAGTTGAAGCTGTTTGTGCATGGCATGGTTTTTCAAACTGGAAGGTTTAATGCAGTGTGCTACACCTGCAAAAGTATGGATAGGATTTCAGTCAGTGAAAGATGGTCATTATTATATACAAGAGGAATAGAGTGGAACTGAACCTTGGAGAACACCAGCATTAATGGAGAAGTTAGAAGGTAGATAGCCATCTACCATTGCTCCCTGTCAGAGAGAAAACTAAATACCAAGAAAACTAAATAACAATCAGTAACCCATAAGATGGAAGCTTGTTAAGAAGATCTCTATGCCAAACATGATCAAAAGCCTTAGAATATCAAGAGTAACTTGATCTTGATATTCTGAGGCAAATTCAATTGAAATTCAAATCAAGAGTAACTTGATTTGAGTTTCAACTGAATTTGTTCACAGATGACTGACATAAGCCAAAATATCACCTGTGGATTGACACCGACGGAATCTATATTGATGATCAACGATCAAATTCAGATGGTTTAGGAGTTGGGAGTTAATGTATTTCTCCATTACTTTGGAAAAAGTAGAAGTAAGTGATATGGGATTATAATTGCACTGGAGGGATTTGTTACGCTTTTTAGGAAAATGTTCCAAATTGCCTATTCATTCCTCCACTCAGTGTACTATAGAATATCATCTTGATGGCTGATTTCTCACTGAAAAGAGAGAGAGAGAGAGAGAGAGACTGAGACTTCTGGCAAAACATAAAAAACAAGTTAGTTAATGTGTGCAGTGAATTACATTTCAGGCATATTAGCAAATAGTAATAACTCATGATTTATTTAAAAAAAAAAAAAAGTAATGACTTTTTGGGCAAACAAAGACCATTTGATTTCTGTGTATCTGCCATAATGACCATTGATCCCTTGATGGCAGTTCTCACTCAAAAGAGTGACCCCTGGAAAAATACAAAAAACAAGTTAGTTAACATATGCAATGCATTATATTTTAGGCCTGTTTGTAGGTAGCAGTAACTCGTGACATATAGCAAATATTCATTCCTTCTGTAACTCATGTTATATAGCAAATATTTACTCCAATCAGTGCATGGCAAAATATCTCCTCAATGGCTGATGCCTTACTGAAGAGCTAGATTCCTGATAAAACATAAAAAAACAAGTTAGTTAAGATACATTATATTTCAGGCATGTTAGAAAATAGTAATAACTTATGAGCAGTTAAAAATTAGTAAGAAGCGATGCCTTTTATTCACAAACCAAGAACACTTAATTTCTGCACACCTGCCACATTGTCAGTTTATTCTTTCAATCACCACATAATATCCATTGTTTCAGTTAAAATGTACAATATATGGATAGCTTGTGTGATATGATTTTAAAAAATTAAATCAACAATAATTGCTGATTTCTATTAGTCCAACTTAAATGAAATTAGGGAGGACTAGACAAATCATTCTAAGAGTTAAATATACAGACAAGGAAATAATAATTGTTGGATTTCTGTTGGTTTCAGTTTTAATGAAATTCGGGATTGCCCAATAAATCTGTCTACAAGATCAAATATTATTTTATTATTATTATTATTATTAGCCATATGGCGCAAGGAAGTCTGAGGCTTATGCTGCACCTGCCAAAAAAAAAAATTCCCGAGTTACCCTGAGAGAGAGAGAAAGGAATCATCAAGTAAGAGAAGAATGATGATATCCAGCTCAGGACTCTTGGGTTTGCCAAGCCCATACTCACCAGATGTGAGCCTCTGGCAACATATATGGTCTTGTAGGCAGATTTGCCCAGCAACCCAAAGGTCGCGGGTTCGATTCCCGCCTCGGGCTTGGATCAAAGTACTGCAAAAACCTTGGGAGGTGCAATATGGCCACAGAAGCCGATGCGCCAACAACTACCAAATCAAAAAAAAAAAAAAAAAAAAGTAGGCAGATTTTATGAAAGTTGAGTTATTAAATGTGATGGATGAAGGACGGATATTGTGAAGACAATAGGCACTTTAAACATATATGCTAATGCACCTAACAAACCAAAAAATGTAGATTTAATTGCATGAATTCATAAAATTAAGGAATGTTTATGCAAAATACCAGCACTAACTATTTCTTTATATTACAAATAAAATAACTAAAATAAATTTTTGAGTACAGCTAGAAATGTTTCTAATCCCAAAATTATAATATAATAAATATAACAATGAATAGGAAAATGCATATATCATGTACTGATTAGAAAAAAGCTCTGATGTAGTGCACATTACACAGTAAAACCTCATAATTGGACCCAGTACCTGCCAAATATTTTGAAAATTTGTTTATTTTTTTAAGGTTATGTACATAGCAACAGTATTCAGGGGTGATTTGTTATTTTTATTAGATAATATCGCAGCTCTAGTTCTAAAATCTCTACAGAATGATAGTTACCAGCATTGAGCCAAAATACTGCTGGACTATTCCAGTTGGTAATGTACTCACCTAAGAAATGAAAGTTGGAAATTATTAGTAGAACATAATTCACAATTTTGAGAAATATTCCAAACTTGTCAGATTTTGAGGCTCTACTGTATTTGAAATCGTCATTACAGAATTAGGGAAAGTAGCATGTTGTAAAAAAAAAGTAGTGTTTTTTTTTTATTTGCAGATTAGTTTAAATTATTAAGAAGACAAATTAATGTGAGTTAAATGTTATCTCTTTCAGCTATAGATGTTTTAACTTGTGAAATGAGCTCATATAATATCAGCACTGCATATCAGTGGATCTCGAAACATTTTGACATAAGGGATCTTGTTTATTTGGTAAGTTTTCCTGACAGATATATAATTCTCTTAGCTAAAGGAAAATTTAATATTTAAATTATATGCATAAAAATTTGCTAGTTGATTTGGTGAGTACTTCAAGTTATTTGATTGTTACATCAAATCCATATATTTTTACTTTAATAAATTATGAAGAAAACATCTACATCTTGTAGAAAACACCTAACAATTGTTCTGATGAAATTTGGATTTAAAATTAAATAAAAGACTACTGTAAACATAAGGAGATCAGATCAAAATTAGTCACTTACAGTATTTAGGACATAACATGTATATCTTTTTTTCCTGAGACACTGAAATCAGAGTATAAGGTTAATCTGTTTTCTCTATTTATGGGAATATCAGCAGTGACTGAAGAAGCAAGAGTTTCTACCACAAGAGATTGGGAGCAGAAAAGATGTTTGTGAGTGGCAAAAAGGAGTGTTAGCTTTTGGCAGGTCTAAAATGTGTGTGCATGCATGCACACGCACGCACCTCCTGTTAAAGAAATAGCTGAATTTTGCTGCTATTTTATAAATACCAGTAAGAGGTTTTATGGAATGATATGAGTCAAAATCGCTAGGAAATCAGTAACAGAATTGTGGTGAAGAAATGCTGAAAAAGTAAACCAAGGACCCCATCAGCTGATTTTTTAGGGAAACGTTGAAATGAATTGCATTACATGAATATTTGGAATATTTAACCTGGCCTACTTTTACAGGGAATGGCAGGGAATGGCCTGACAAGGAATGAACTTGAACCTTAAGTTTTAAGAAAAGTATTTACTGTTTTGAATTGTGCTTATATTGCACTAATGCTTGACATTTATCAGTCAATAGAAATACTTATTATTACTTTTTAATAATAATTAAACTTTTTTTAAATGCTGTATTTTTTGGCCATTAGAAATACTCATTAGTTTTAATGAAACAAAAAGTTCATTAACTATCCTTAAAATTTTCAAAATAGGTTGATACTACAAAATCAACTACATCATCGTCATCATTCTACTCTTCCGTTTGGCACAGGTTGAATCCCTATTTAGATATCGGCCTCCATTGTTGTTGATCTCTTGAATTTTGCATCATTTGTTGATAACTCTGAAGCCTGTGTTTTCCTTTAGGCCTTGGAGCCATTCTCTTTTGGGTCTTCCTGGTGGTCTCTTATCTCCAATTCTTCCTGTCAGTACTACATTAGGCAGCCTGTGTTGTTTCATCTGGTTCACATGTCTACTGAAGTTGTTTTTTGTAGATCTGCTGTATTTTTCTGCATTCAAAATTTAGATCTCTTCTTACTTGTTCCTTAGCTTTATGTTCTCTCCAATTTGTTTTATTGATTTTCCTTAGACATCTCATTTCAAATGACATTATTTTTTGCCTTTCTTTCTTATTTATTCTCCAATTCTCTGATCCATAAGTTACTGTGAGTATGATGAGTTTCATATAGTTTAATATTTAGACTGTTTGAGATTTTATTGCTCTTCCATATGTTTTTGAGTTTGTTCATGTTTGTCCATCTTCCGTTAATAAATGATTAATCAGTCTGTTCAGTCTGTGATTAATTTGGTCAATATTACTTAGGTTTCCGGTTATTAGAGAGCCCAGGTATACAAATTTTTGTACTTATTCTATTTGTTGATTTTGGATGTTTATGTTTATGTCTTCTATGTTTTTTCCGATTTGCATTACTTTGGTTTTATTTATATTAATATTAATTCCATAATTGTTACTTGCTTTATTGATGTTTGTTAATATTTCTTTTAGTTGTTCTTTGTTTTCTATTAAAATCACAATATTATCTGCATATTTTATGTGGTTTATATTTTTTCCATTTATTATCGTGCCTCTTTTTTCTTCAGTTGATTTCATTAGTTCTTCTAGGTAGATATTAAATAGATATGAAGATAAAGGGCATCCTTGCGTGACTCCTTTCTCTATTTCGAATTTCTCTGTCTTCAATTGATTTCATTAGTTCTTCTAGGTAGATATTAAATAGATATGAAGATAAAGAGCATCCTTGCATGACTCCTTTTTCTATTTCAAATTTCTCTATTTTAAGGTTGTTGAATTTTGCTATTGCTCTTGTATTTTTGTAGAAATTGTTTACAAACATGATTATTTCATGATTAAGTGGGATTTTTTGTAGTTGTTTCATTAAATTTTCTCTGCTTATAGAATCAAATGCCTGCTTGAAATTGATGAAGCACAGATAAAGAGGTTTCTTCTTATTCCAATATTTTTCTGCAATGATGTTTAGTGTGAATATTTGGTCTATTGTTGATCTGTCTTTTCTAAATCCTGCTTGTTCTTTCCCCTATAGTTTCTTCATATGTTTTAAGTATCCTATTTTTTAAGATCCTTATAAATATTTTATATATGTGGTTTAAAAGGGTAATGGGTCTATAATTTTGACAATTTTTTTATCTCCTTCCTTTTTTTGTGTATAGGTACTATTATTCCCCTTTTCTTGTCTTCTGGTATATCATCTGTAAATAAAATTAGATTAGGCATGGATACCATCATTTCTGGGTGTCTTTCATTCTTCATTTGGCTAATTGCTTTCTGAACTTCGTTTGTTATCGAGGGTGTTATCGTTTCTTTCCATATTTTTTAAATTTCTTGCGTGTTTTCTGTTTTTATATTTCATCGTCAGTATTTTTGGGATGTATGTTTTAGAGAGTTCCTTTATAACCCGGTAAGTTGTTTTAGAGTCGAGATGTTTATTTGCCTCTTCGCACTGCTTTGCTTTGTCTTCCAACCATTTCCTTTTAGCAGCTTTACATAGATTGTCTATTTTGTTTTTTAGGGTTTTATATTTTTCCCTTTTTTCTTGCCTATTTTCTTTGTTTAGGAGGTTTTTCATTTGTCTTTTTTCTGTCCATACATCTAAAATTTCTGCTGTAATCCAAGGATTATTTGGTTTTGGTTTTGTTTCCAAGGTTTCTAAGGCTGCGCCTTTAGTCATTTGTTTAGTTTTCTCCCATATATTTTCCACAGCTAATGAATAGTTTATATCTTTTAATTTTTCTTGTAGTGTTTTCCCATAAATTTCCTTTATTTTGTTTTCTTCAAATTGTGATATATTTAATGTTGCTCTATTGTTCTTTGGCTTCGTATTTTTAAATTTCCATTTAATTGTTGCTGCTAGCAGTTCATGGTCGGTGTCAAAATCTGTACTTCTAAGAGTTTTAACAGATTGAATGGATGATTTCCAGTTGTTATTTATTAAAATGTAGTCAATACAGTTTTTTGTATTTCCATCTGGTGATGTCCATGTATACTTATATTGAGATCTGTAGTAGAACAGTGTTGGTGATGAATAGTTTATTTTATTTGCAGAAGTTCAAGAGTTCATCGCCTTGCTCATTTCTATTTCCTATCCCGAACTTTCCTAATACGTTGCTGAAGTCTGTCTAAAAGCCTCCAAGGGAGACTTTTGCATTAAAGTCTCCCATTATTATTAAAATATCTTTTTTGTTTGTGTTATCTATGGTTTCTTGTAGGTCTGAATAGAAGGCAGCTGTCTCTGTATCATCATTTGAGGAGTCTGGGATGTATACCTGGATTATTTTTATGAAGATTCCTTTTTCTTTACCTTTTTATTCTTAAACTTATCATTCTTGAGCTGTGTAGGTGAATTTTTATTATTGAATTTAATAGATATTTCTTTACTATGGAAGCGACTCCTTCTCTATGTATGTTGTCTTCTCTATGTATGTTGATATGATTCCTTCTGTCATATCCAGTGTTCCTTCTTCTGTCCAATGTGTCTCTGACATTCCTATGATGTTGATTTTTTTCAATTCTTCTTCTACCAATTTTATTTTCCCAGGCTTGTAAAGTGATCTTATGTTTAGCATTGAGAGATACATTTTAATTTTGGCTGACCATATTGATTTCTTCATAGCTGTTCTCGATGGCATAAGAACAGCAGCGTCAGTTACCCCAGACATTGTAGCATGACTGTTTATCTTACAATGACTGAGATCCGTATGTTTTAAGGCAGATAATGCAGCCAGCTTGCCATTCCTCTGCTGCATAGTCCACAATTTAGATGGGACCAGTATCTTGGAAGAGTGACAGACTTCCACTGTTGTTGAAGATAGATCCTCCATCTTCACCTGTAACCCAGGTAAGGGCCCATCCCAGGTACTGTCTGCCGGAGCCAGCTGAGCCCAGGGTTTTTTTACATGAGGTATGTGCTCCTCCTTTCTCATCCGGGCTTGGGACCGGAAATGGCAGAGTTATTAACTACAGCTAATCAACTACATAATTCTATTAATTACTGTCAAATTTAAATTTGTAGACATAGTCATTGCATGAAACCAACATTATTCCAGCACTACAAATTCATCCAGAAAACACCTTGAAATTAACATTTAGAGTGAAAAATAAATAAATAAATAAATAAAATAAAATAATAAGCCATTATTATTTTATTTAAAGGAAACTTTAAATAATTATATAAAATCATTCATCTCTATGTTTTCAGAGTTTCTGTGAAATTACTTTTATTTGTGTAATAATAATAATCATTGGGCACAATGGCCCAGTGGTTACGACACTGAATTACCAGCCTGATGGACCCTGGTTCAAGTCCCACCTTGGCAGAAGCAAATGTGGCTCCATCACGCTGTGAGACCGGTATAATAATAGTAATAAATTAGAATAATAATAATAATAATAAATAAATTGATTAATTAATGAATAAATAATAATAGTAATAAAAAATTAATAAGAAGAATTAATAATAAAATTAATAAGTGAAAGTTGCTCCAATGGACCTACCTACCCCAAGGTCGGAGTGGCGGCTAAGGCAGATTGTGTCCACTCTCTGATGTTACCCCTGAGAACTACCACTGGACATAAGCTGAAGCTAAGCAGGTCCACTTCCATAGATGGATGATGTTGCAGAGAAATATTAATCATACTGCATTGAGTGTGGCACAGGATAAAGTCACTCACATTCAGGTCTAGGCAGAGGGGTCTGTTCGAAAAGTCAGAGATGATCTCCTGAGGAAGACAGTGGAGCAAGTGGCGCTGTCCCCCGTATGACTACCACAAGAGAAGGGCAAGACCATCCAGCCCCACCAACTAGAAGTGCTTCCTGTGCGACTGTGCTAGTGACCACCCATGAAGGAAGAAAACGCAAATGCATGAAGTGGAGCATCAAAATGAAACTGTCATCCTATAAATGCACAAAAGTCTTGCTAATGTGTGAGTGAACAATCCCTAAATTCCAGTCACCATCTGGAAAGTTAAAATCCTCCAAATATGAGATATTCTGATTTACCAGCCCACTCTATTTGCCTCAGTAGTTGTTTGTTAATATGCATTACAGGGATTTCACCTATAGCACACTCCTACTCTCATTTTTGTTTTCTCAGTGCTCATGTCACAACAACTGGTTCAGTTTGCAATAGTCATCCATGTAAAATGGATGGGCTACCTTAGATTTTATTTGCATCTTAACTAAGAGCATAGTTCCTTCTCACCCATCTCCTATTCCGTTTGTCCTTTCTGTACTGGGTGCCTCCATAGCCAGGTGGGAAGGAGCAGCAGTGCGTAGCACATGTGTGTGTGCTACGCACTGCTGTGTGTGCGTGTGCTACGTTCTATCCTATGAGTCTTGCACTGCATCTCTGGGGCTGAATTGATCGAAAAGGCTGTTATGATATACTCTCTCCTATCATGTCCAGGCAGAATTGTGAACTTTTAAAAATTTATTTCTAACTTGGACTTTTTTGCAGCATTGCACTTTACTTGTTAAGCAGTTCCTCAGATTTTCTATTTTTAATATTATTAGAACTAATGTGTACAACGGTATCACCTTTTGTGCCCTTATAAGATAATAGCTGCCTCTTCAATATCATCAACTTTAGCACTTGGTATTCATACCTCTGTCCTAAACCACTTATCTGTTTTACACAATATGTTTCCTGTTTACCTGACAGCAGTCATCAGACTGCTATCAGGTAAACCTTGGTACCACAGGAGGTAGTAGAGATCTCTGTTGTTGAGAATGTCATTTTGAATGTTGGCCAAGCAGATGCTCAAACATTGGGTTGGCATTTGATGTCCCTCTATTTTTTATCTTCTAGTGCATCACAATTGTTCTTGAAACCCTCTTGCTTGGTGGATTTGCTCATCAGAACATTGAATTCTTGCTTAACTTCCCCATGCTCTTTACAGCAAATGCAAACACACAATGGCATCCTGTATCATGTGTGGCAAAACAAGCAGAACACATTTCATAACCCTGATTCATATCTGAACTGCCATTGACAGTTCTCCCCTGAGCCAAAGCATTCCCACTGTTTTGAGCCTTTTGCTTCACTGCTCTGTCTAGTATAATATAATAGTATAACATGTAGTAGTATCACACCAATAGATTAACAGTTGCTGCAGGCAGACGTGAAAGTGATTCTTGCACTGCTTCTATTGAAATGAGTGGCAGCCAGGAAAGCAAGTTTCTGGGGATTTCAATGATTACTGGGAGTCATCATGGAACAAGTAAACACGTGGGCTGTGTTGGGGTAACTAAGAGTAAGAACAGATGCACGTATACCTGCATGAATGACAATGATAGGAGTACAGTAAATAAATTTGATGAATTTGAAGTGCTGGTCAAGACATCAAAGGTGGATATTGTTGGGATATCAGAGATGTGGTGTCACACAGATATAAGGAATGTAGAATTGGAATTTGGGGAGTGCCGTGTGTAGAGAAAAGACAGACAGCCTAGGAAGGGAGGTGGAGTTATGCTGTTAGGAAACACCTATAATCTAAGGTAGTCCATCCAGTTGACATGGGCAGACAGTGCAATGTTAAGTCAGTTTGGTGTGACATAAGTACTGGAAATCAAAAATGAGAGTAGGAGTGTGTTATGCACCTAATGATTCTGATGAATGCAACGAACAACTGCACAGAGAAATATGGCCAGTAAATCAGAATCTCTTATAATAGAAGAGTTAGCTTTCCAGATATTGATTGGAAGTTGTGTGTTGGTCACTCAGACACCAGCAAGACTTTAGTAGATTTATTGGATGATTGTTTTCAATAGTGGCCTGTTCGAGAGGCAACCAGACGGAGTAATACTCTTGATCTGATTATCAGCAGTGATTATTCATGCATTAAGAATCTGCAGATAAAGGAACCACTAGGTGGCACTGATCACAGATTACTAATGTGGTATTTACTCAAAGATGTAACTACCATCATGGGCAAAGGGAAGGGATTTTGCTTTCTTAAAAGTAACTACACTGGTCTCAGCGATTTTTTAAAATTCTATACAGTGGGATCAATTGATGATGTTACCAACAGCAAATTCTAAATGGGAAGTATTAAAGGAATTAATCTTGGAAGCCAGTAGGCTTTTCATACCAACTAACAAATACTGTTCAAGGTTTAGCCCTAAATGGAGATGAACTAATGAGATATGTGGCAGAGAAGAAAAATGCATGGGATGAATATAAATTATTAAGTGACACATGGTAGATATAAGCAATGGCAGATTACGAGAAATCTTTGGCAAAGGCGGATTACGAGAAATCTTTGACAAAGGATGCAAAGAAAATCAGTAAAGACTTCTTTACTTATGTAAGCTCTAGTAGGAAGGAGATGAATCACATTGGTCCACTTGATATCAATGATTTGATTGTTGAGGATTCTGCTCATGTAACTGACAAACTGAATAAATATTTTGCATCTACATTCACACGTGAGGAATTCTGTAGGGAAGTGGAGGCCAGAAGCTTATCAAACTCTAACAGGGACTTAAATGATTTTGTAATAACTGAAAGCAAATTGGAGGAGAAATTACTATCTGATGAATTAAACATAAGGAATACACCTGGGACAGATGGGATCTATCTAGTTATATTAAACAAGACAGCAAAGGAAGTAAGCAGGCCCTTAGCCATGATTATGAAGGCATTCTTGGACTCAGGCGAGGTCCCCACAGACTGGAGATGTGCAAATGTATCCCCAGTTCACAAAGGAAATTCGAAAGGTGACATGAGTAATTACAGACCTATTAGTTTAACTTGTAGTACAGACTCATAGGGTCTTGTCAATGATATTAGGGGAACAGGAGGAATAAGGAGATGATTATCCCCTTGTATAAGGCAATGGTCAGTCCACACTTTGAATACTGTATAGAGTTCTGGAGGCCTCATTTTAGGAAAGATTTTGAGCTACTAGAACACACAGAGAAGGGGAATGACATTAGTGAGTAGAATAAGGGTTGCTGTTACCAAGATATGTTCAGTTCTGCAAATTGCAGCATCTGGAAACTAGGCACCTGTGAGGCGATGTGATTACAATGTATAAGGCCTTGAATGGATTGAGCAAGCTCAATGCTGATGAGATTCTTCCTCTTGTTCAGATTCTCCACCTGAGGGGGCATAAATTCAAATTGAGGAAAGACAGTTGTAGAATAGATGTGCAGATATTTGCCTTATTATATCAGCAGGTGGTTGATTGCTGGAATGAACTTCCATTTTTTGTTGAAGTTGACAGCATAAATTAATTCAAGGTGAACTAGACAAAGTTTTAAAGTGAATTGATGGGTGAAATGGAAAGGGTTTTTTTTTTCTTATGCTGTATAAGCTTGCTTTCTTGCATTATATGCCTCTACTAATGCTATTAACTTAATCTAACATGTAGTAGTAGTATAATTCCTAGTATTATTTGAAACTGCAGCAACTCCTGTGCTACTTGTACTGTTTTCCCAGAATACCACATAATCAAACAATATAGTTCTAAGTTCAGGAATCTTGGTCCTTGCCATTGACACGCATCTTTCTGATAACTCTTCCTTAATTAGCACTTTTTGTGAGCCTTGAAGTCCTCTTCGAACACTTCAGAACTCTTTTTTAGCCCTCTGTTGAAGTGAGTTCGACCTAAACAAATTCCTTGTACTAATTAATTATATATTTAAAGCAGTGCAGCTGATTCAGATTTCATTCTACATCCACAGTAAATATTATAAAGGGTTAGATTAAATTTGCTAACTAACCTATTGGACATCTTTGGTATGTTCTTTAATACATTTATGAAATTTCCTGTGTAAGTTTTCTATAAAGATGATTTCATATACTTTGACAACAACAATTCAGTTGATAAATTGGACTGCTGGGATTATCATAAGCACATAAGCTACTGTGAAACAGTTGCTGTAAAGACCTTTGTCCTTTACCCTTATATAATGTTTAATGCTTTAAATAATGACATAAAAACTTTGAAAAGTTTTGATCATTATTCTTGGTTTTGGCTATTTTCTTGATTGTGATATAATATTTGGAAGTTGGCAGTCTACTTAGAAGCTTTTTTTTTTTTTTTTTGAAGTTTATTAAAATTCTTGATAACTGCAGAAGTGGTTCTGTTTATAACATTCTAGTGGAAGTAGAGTCTGTTCTTTTACATACATGTTCCTGATGATCTGAAGTTCCTGTTATAAATATTTAGTCCGGTGCAAATCTGTAGTACTTTAAGTACATACATCTTAAAAACTACAACCTTGGATGATTTCTGATAAGATAAATAGTGCTGGAGGCTGGGCTTTGTCTGTACTGATTTGAGAAGCTGTTCTTGGTATTGGTGTGTCTGTGAATAGAGATAATTGTTTATGTTTCAGTTTGCATTCTGAATTTAATATTTGGTCAAAATAAATTAGTTGAATTTTAGTAGTTCCTATTGGCCATGGTTTCATATTTTTTTAACACAAAGTTCAAATTTTAATTAATATTGATATGTTTGAGGATTAAAAATTGCTGAAACAGCATAAAGTGGAGTCTTATTTTTTATGAGGTCAAAGTGAAATTATGAAGCATAGTTTACAAATGATTTGTAGAGTCAGATTATAGTTTTTAGTAAACATGTTTTTTTTTCTTTAAAATTTCCCTAACATGCCCCTAATTTGCCTATATCAATGCCAGAGTTTGAACTTGGTCATCATGCAACACAGCGGCAACCCCCCCAAAGCAGAATGCGCTGGTCCCACAGGAACTAGTAGTTGTTGGTGACTCTATTGTCAGGGAAATGGGGAATGTGCTTTGTAAAAAGGATAGGTGGAACAGGACCAGGGTATGTCTGCCAGGGGCAAAGGTTGATGACATTGTAGAGTGGATATCATCTTTTAAGGGAACAAAAGATGATATAGTTGTACCTGTTGACACTAATGATATTAAGAGATTCTATGTGCTCCTAGAATAGAGACGTTTTTTCTGTTTTATTAGCTTAAATTGGCATATTAACTTATTTTCTAGAGTAGCTTTATATTCCTAGTTATGATACTTAGTTTAAAGTTTAACTTAGATAGAGATTTTGTAGGTATTACTTAGTATCGGTAAGGGTATCAAATCCACGTGTTACAAGTTGCACGAGAAGTTTTTTAGCCATATTTAGCCACTTTATTGACCAATTGTTATATTAAATTATTTTCTATAAGGAGGCGCCTCCATAGCCAGGTGGGCAGAAGCAGCAGTGCGTAGCACATGCTTCTTGATTAGACCGGGGTTCGAGCCCATGACCACCAAATACGGAAGTTGCGGAAAGGTCACGGAATGACCAGTGCATATCCCCGGAGCAATATGGCCTTAGTTGCTAATGCTCCTAAAAAAAAAAAAAAAAAATCTATAAGTAGCTTATAGACTAGTCAGGATCCTTAGTTTATTCTGAATTGAGACAGCGAGATTTGGAAATTAATTAATACTTAAGGGTCCGTAGATTTACTGTTCATAACTTGCTGCCATTGTTATATGATAAAACATTATATCCTGAACTAGATAGCGTAAGCTTAGTATAGTATAGTATAGTATATAATATAATATTGTCAATTAATCAGTAAAATCAATTAAACTTGTTAAACTTCATTGTAAATTAAATTGTCCTTTTAACTAATTACATATAACGAAGCCGACCGGGCTAGCCAGGTAGGTAAAGTGCCTGCCTGGCAACCCAAAGGTCACGGGTTCGATTCCCGCCTCGGGCTTGGATCATAGTAAAAATGCAAAAACTTTGGGAGGTGCAATATGGCCATAGAAGCTGATGCGCCAACAACTAACACAAAAAAAAACACATCTAACAACTTAGATTACAAATGTAACATAATTAATTAATACATAACTTGATATAGAAGTTATATAAATGGAACTCATAAATAATACTCGATACAGAAAACTATATATAGCATTATAATTATGTTGGGATACAAGTTTAGGGTTATAATTTTGTACTGAAATTTAAATTTTATTGAAATTAAATTGAAATCATGACTCAGACCAGAGCAGCAAAGCAAAAGGCTCAAGCTAATGGGAGTGCTGTGGCTCAGGGTAGAGCTGAGGGGGGGGGGGGGGCAGTTGCCCTCTGAATCACAGCCTTTTAAAATGCACTGCTTGCTTTTGTGGAGCAATCAGGTACGGGACATGATACTGCCATGGGGGATGTCTTTGTTTGTGTGCACAAAGTAAGGACTGTAAGGAAATCAGGTGACAACTCAGTGTTGTTATGGTCCTATATGATAGCTTGAAAGATAGGGTGGATGCACTCAAAGGATCTAAATTGAGGGGCCCATCAAGCTCTCAGCTGCCCACATCAACGCCAGAGCTTGCACTTGGTCATCATGCAACACAGCGGCAACCCCCAAGGCAGAATGCACTGGTTGGAACTAGTAGCTATTGGTAACTCTGTTGTCAGGGAAACATGCTTTGTAAAAAGGATAGGTGGAACTTTTAAGGGCACAAAAGGTGATATAGTTATACATGTTGGCACTAATGATATTAAGAGTAGGAGACCGGCGGAATTACTTAACAAGTACAGGTCACTGTTGAAAAAAAGCCGTGAATTAGGGTTGAATTTGAAAGTGTCTGCAATTCGGCTGAGAAACAATAGGAGTGAGTATATGATGAGAGCCTTGTCGATCAATTTGCCCCTGGAAAGATTGTGCAAGGCTCAAGGGGTAGAAATTTTTTCAGCCTGGTCTGTACTTGTTAACAGGAGAGACTGCTTCTACAGGAATGGAATACACTTAAATAGAAAGGGTGCAAAAATATTTGCTGATTCTATTGAGGCAGTGTTAGGTGGGTCGGAAAACTGCTAGCTTAGTGGGATACAAGGACTAATAGATTAACGGTTGCCACTGGCAGAGGTGAAAGTGATTCTTGCACTGCTTCTATTGGAATGAGCAGCAGCCTGGAAAACAAGATGCAGGATATTTCAGAGACAGGATAAGATTCAGGATATTCCAGGTTGTGTTAGGGTAGCTAAGAATAGGAACAGGTGCATGTACACTTGCGTGTAAACTAATGCTAGGAGTTTGGTAAATAAATTTGATGAATTTGAGGTATTGCTCAAAACATCAAATGAAGATATTGTTGGAATATCAGAGACATGGTGTCACACAGATATAAGGAATGCAGAACTGGAATTTGGGGAGTATAATGTGTACAGAAAGGATAGACATGACAGGAAGGGAGGAAGCGTATGCTATTAGTTAAGAAACACATAAAATCCAAGGAAGTGAAGCCATTCGACATCGCTGGACAGTGCAGTGTCGAGTCAGTTTGGTGTGACATAAGCATTGGAAGATCAAAATTGAGAGTAGGAGTGTGCCATAGGCCTAATGACTCTGATGAGTATAATAAGAAACTGTACAGGGAAATAGAGTGGGCCAGTAAATCAGAGAGTCTTATAGTAGGGGATTTTTAATTTCCCAGATATTGACTGGAATTTGTGAGTTGGTCACACAAATTGGATGATTGTTTTCTACATCAGTATGATCGGGAGGCAACTAGAGGGAGTAATAGTCTTGATCTGATTATCAGTAGTGATTCTTCATGCATTAAGAATTTGCAGATAAAGGAACCACTAGGTGGCAGTGATCACAGTGTGCTGAAGTGGGATTTATTCAAAGAGGTAACTACCATCAGTTGTAAAGGGAAGGGTTTTTTGCTTTCGTAAAGGCGACTATGATGGTCTCAGACAGTATTTAAATTCTATACAGTGGGACCAAAAGATGATGTTACCAACAGAAAATTCAAATGGGAAGAATTCAAAGAAATTATCTTGGAAGCTACTATGCTTTACATACCAACTAAGAAATATTATTCAAGGTTTAGGCCTGAATGGATGTCAGAGGAACTACTGAGACATATGGCAGAGAAGAAAAATGAATGGGATACATATAAATTAATGGGTGACATGGGAGCCTATGATAGATATAAGCTGGTCTGCCAAGTCACAAAGGAGATTAGGCAGGCAAAGGCAGATTATGAGAAATCCTTGGCAAAGGATGCAAAGAAAAATCAGAAAAGAGTTCTTTACCTATGTAAACTCTAGGAGGAAAGGGACGAATCAGATTGATCGACTGGATATTGATGGTTCAATAGTTGGGGATGATGCTCAGGTGGCTAACAAACTAAACGAATATTTTGCATCTACATTCTCACATGAGGAGTTATTCAGGAAGGGGAATGCCAGAGGTGAAGTAAACTCTGGCAGTGAGCTAGATGATTTTGTAATAACTGAGGGGAAAGTGGAGGAGAAATTGTTGAGGAAAAACATAAAAAAGGCACCCAGGGTGGATGGATCTATCATTATATTAAAGGAGGCAGCAAAGGAAGTAAGCAAACCCATAGCCATAATTATGAGAGCTTCTTTGGACTCAGGGGAGGTACCCATGGACTGGAGATGTGTAAATGTGACCCCAATTCACAAAGGAGGTGAATTGGGGTCACATTTACACATTAGCATTAGCATTAGCATTAATAGAGGCATTTGATGCAAGAAAGCAAGCTTATGCAGCATCAGCCAAAAAAATTAATAAATAAATAAATAAAAAATAACCACTTCCACTTCACCCCTCTGTTCGTTCGAAATACCTGTCCAGCTGAGCCTTAAACTTATTTAGGCTATCAACTTCCACGACAAGGGATGGAAGTCTATTCCACCATCCAACCACCCGCTGGTTAAAGGCAAATTTCCTCATTTCTATCCTACATCTGTGTTTTCTCAATTTTAATTTTTATGCCCTCTCAGGTGATTATTCTGAGCAAGAGGAAGAATCCCATCAGCATTGAGCATGCTCAAACCATTCAAGGCTTTATACACCTCTATCAGATCACCTCGCTGCTGCCTAGTCCCCAGACACTGTAATTTGCAAAACTTAAGCCTTCCTTCATAAGAGCACATCTTTGTTCCATTCACTGATCTTGTTGCCCTTCTCTGTACTCCTTCCAGCATCTCTACATCCTTCTTGAAATGAGGCCTCCAGACCTGTATACAGTACTCTAGGTGTGGCCTGACCATTGCCTTATACAAGAGAATAATCACCTCCTTATCCCTGCTAGAAAAATTCCTATATATCATCGGCAATACACCATGAGCTACTCTTGCAGCCCATCTCCACTGCTCAGAAAACTTCATATCTGCCTGCACAACCACCCCCAGGTCCCTTTCATTCTCTACCCCTGTCAGTGTAGTACCACAGAGTTGATACGTCGCTCTGGGGTTGCTGTTTCCCATATGTAGTACTTTACATTTGTCAATGTTAAACTTCATTTGCCACCTCTCAGCCCATCTGCTCAACCTTTCCAGATCCTGTTGCAGTAGCATATTGTCAGTAGTGTCCTTGACAACCCTGCCAACCTTCATATCTCCTGCAAACTTGGACATTAAGCTTGATATACCATCATCAATATCATTTATAAATACAGAAAACAATAAGGGACCAAATACTGAACCCTGAGGGACTCCACTAATAACATTAGTCCACGATGAGCAGTGTCCATTGATTACCACTCTCTATCTTCTCATCCTCCACTACCCCTTTATACAAAGCAGCAATTTGCCTCCAAGTTTACCTTCCTTTAGAGTTTGCCTTCCTTTCTTTGCAAGGAAGCTCTCATAATTATGGCTAAGGGTTTGCTTACTTTCTTTGCTCCCTCCTTTAATATAACTGGGTAGATCCCATCCACCCCAAGTGCCTTTCTTGTATTTATCTTCAACAATTTCTCCTCCAATTTACTCTCAGTTATTACAAGATTCTCTCGCATACTGCCAGAGTTGAATACACCTCTGGCATTCCCCTCCCTGAATAACTCCTCATGTGTGAATGTTGATGCAAAATATTCATTCAGTTTGTTAGCTACCTGAGCAGGATCATCAACAGTTGAACCTTTGATATCAAGTGGACCAATCTGATTCTTCCCCTTCCTTCTAGAGTTTACCTAAGTAAAGAACTCTTTGCTGTTTTTCTTTGCATCCCTTGCCAAAGATTTCTCGTAATCTGCCTTTGCCTGCCTAACCTCCTTTGTAACTTGGTTACAGATCAACTTGTATCTATCATAGGCTTCTGTGTCACGTGTTAATTTGTATGTATCCCATGCATTTTTCTACTCTGCCATATGTGTCATTAGTTCATCTGACATCCACTTAGTCCTAAACCTGGAACAATATTTCTTAGTTGGTATGTAAAGCCCTGTAGCTTCCAAGATAAGTTCTTTGAATGCTTCACATTTTGAATTTGCTGTTGGTAACATCATCAGTTGGTCCCACTGTATAGAATTTAAATACTATCTTAGTCCATCGTAGTCGCCTTTACGAAAGCAATAACCCTTCCCTTTACCCCTAATGGTAGATACCTCTTTGAGTAAATCCCACTTCAGCACACTGTGATCACTGCAACCTAGTGGTTCATTTACCTGCAGATTCTTAATGCATGAAGAATCACTACTGATAATCAAATCAAGAGTATTTCTCCCTCTAATTGCCTCCCGAACATGCTGGTGTAGAAAACAATCATCCAATAAATCCACAAAAGCCTTGCTAGTGTGTGAGTGACCAGCCCCCAAATTCCAGTCAATATCTGGAAAATTAAAATCCCCCATTATAAGACTCTCTGATTTACTGGCCCACTGTATTTCTCTGTACAGTTTCTTATTATACTCATCAGAGTCATTAGGCCTATAGCACACCCCTACTCTCAATTTTGATCTCCTAATGCTTGTGTCACACCAAACTGACTCGACACTGCACTGTCCAGCAATGTCGACTGGCTTCACTTCCTTGGATTTTATGTATTTCTTAACTAATAGCATAACTCCTCCTCCCATCCTATCCTGTCTATCCTTTCTATATCCTTTCTATCTGCATTCCTTATATTTGTGTGACACCACGTCTCTGAAATCCCCTCAATATCTGCTTTGATGTTTTGAGCAATACCTCAAATTCATCAAATTTATTTAATAAACTGCTAGCATTGGTGTACACACAAGTATACCTGCACCTGTTCTTTTTCTTAGCTACCCTAACAGAACCTATGTGTTTATTTGTACCTCAGTGATTCCCAGCAGTCTCTGAAATATCCTGCATCTTATTTTCCAGGCTGCAGCTCATTCCAATAGAAGCAGTGCAAGAATCACTTTCATCTCTGCCAGTGGCTACTGTTAATCTATTAGTCTTTGTATCCCCCCCCCCAATCTAGCAGTTTTCCGACCCACCTAACACTGCCTCGATAACATCAGCAAATATTCTTGCACCCTTTCTATTTAAGGGTATCCCATCCCTGTAGAAGCAGTCTCTCCTGTTAACAAGTACAGACCAGGCTGAAAAAAAATTCTATCCCTTGAGCCTTGCACAATCTTTCTAGGGCCGAATTGATCGACAGAGCTCTCATCATATACTCCCTCCTATCGTGTCTGGGCAGAATTGCAGACACTTTCAAATTCAACCCTAATTCACGCCTTTTTTTCAACAGTGACCTGTACTTGTTAAGTAATTCCGCCGGTCTCCTACTCTGGAAGTCTGCTGCACTAATTGGAGCAGTTCCCATCTGGCTATGGAGGTGCTTTAACAGTATTTAAAACAGTATTTTAGTTATGCATTTTGGTTTAAAATTTTCAATTACAGTTCTTCAAAGATATAAAAAATAGGTCTTGACATAACTGAGTGGTCAAGCCAAGAGTGCAGTAGTAAACTCACTTGAATGGACCATGGTACAAACCAATGTCAGTGCTAAATATGATTACAAATTGTATTTGTTGTAAAAATGAATTATAAACTCCTCTGATTTAGCAGTCATCATCATCATCATCAGGCGCCTCCGTAGCCAGGTGGGAAGGAGCAGCAGTGCGTAGCACACACTTCTTGATTAGACCGGGGTTCGAGCCCATCACCACCAAATACGATGCGGAAAGGTCAGGGAATGACCACCGCATATCCCCGAGCAATATGGCCTTAGTTGCTAATGCTCCTAAAAAAAAAAAAACCAAAACATCATCATCAGCCATTTTTGATCCACTGCAGGATGAAGGCCTCTCCAGCAACTTTCCAGTTCCTTCTGTTTTGAGCACTGACTGGCCATCCATTTACTACCCAAAAACTCATGAATTTCATCTATCCATCTCCGCCTTTGTCTTCCAGGTTTTCTTCTAGCTCCTCTTGGGTACCATTCTGTTATTTTCTTAGTCGAATCTGTCATCATGTCTTTGAGCTATGTGTCCTGCCCAGGACCATTTTAGTTCTTTAGTTTTGATAAGAATGTCCTTTACTTGAGTTTGCTGCCTAATCCATGTGTTTCTCTTCTTATCTAACAGTCTGATTCCCAATATAATTCGTTCCATTCTTCGCTGTGTAGTTCTCAGCTTCTCTTCCATTCTTTTGGTGAGTGCCCAAGTTTCACTTCCATAAGTCATGGTGGGGAGTATACATTGGTTCATTATTTTACATTTCAGACAAACTGGAATATTGCTCTTCAGTATATGACTATATTTCCTGAGTGCTATCCATCCAAAATTTATTCTTCTCTTGACTTCCAGCCATTTATCATTATTACAGCTAATAACTTGTCCCAGATAAGTATATGACTCCACCTTTTCAATTACTGCTCCTTCAATCATTATTTCCCTTTCTGTGGCATACTTGTTCATCATTACTTTTGTTTTAGCCATATTCAACTTTAGTCCAAAATCCTTACTAACTGTGCATAACTGATTAAGATTTTCCTCTAATTCTTTGGGATCGTGGCTTATGACCACAATGTAATCTGCAAATCGTAAATGGTTTAGGTACTCTCCGTTCACATCGACTCCTTTCTGCGACCAGTCTAATCTTCTGAAAGCTTCCTCAAGGGAAGCAGTAAACAGCTTCGGAGATATTGTGTCTCCTTGTCAAACTCCTTTCTCGATTTTAAATTTCCTACTGTCTTTGTCTAGTCTAATAAAGGAGGTAGCACTCTCATATATTTTCTTCAAAATCATAATATATGGGGTATCTATGCCTTGTCTTTCTAGTGCCCGAAACATTGCCTTATGCTGTATGGAGTCAAATGCCTTTTCATAATCCACAAATGCCAGGCATAATGGTGTTTTATATTCATTTGCTTTCTCCATTAGCTGTGATATTAAAGAGAAGGTGATCCATAGTTGAGAATCCTGTCCTAAAGCCAGCTTGCTCTTTCGGTTGATTCTCATCAAATATTCTTTCTAATCTGTTAGTAATGACCCTTGTGAACAACTTGTAGATGTGGGATAACAAGCTAATTGGTCTATAATTTCCAATTTCTGATTTATCTCCTTTCTTATGCAGCAAAACTATGATCGCATTATTCCACTGCTTAGGCGTCACACCTTTTCTAATGCACTTTGTGAAGAGCCTTGCCAGTTTTTGTGTTATGTCTCTTCCTCCCAATTTTAACAACTCTACAGTAACTTCATCTTCCCCCAGGGCTTTCTGATTCTTCATTTTCTTCAATGCATGTTCTACCTCATCAGGAAGAATATCGGGTATGTCGTATGTGTTGCTACTTTGCAGTCCATCTTCCCCACTGCTGGCATCATTCCCTCACTCCTTGTATAATTCTCTATAGTAGTCTTCTGCTATTTGAATTATGCCTTCTCTGCTGTTTATAAGTACACCATCGCTATTCTTCAGTTTCAGTATCATTTGTCTTTCTGTATTACTGCTCATGGCTGCTGATTTAAATCCTTTGTTTTCCCTTAATGCTTGTTCTACTTTTCTTGTGTTAAATCTTCTTATGTCCTCTCTGAGTCTCTTTCTAATGGCTTTGCATAACTCAGTATACTCAATTTTCTCCCTGTCAGTGTTTTTCTTGCTCTTCATTTGTCGGCTTCGGTTCATCACGACAAGTGTTTCTTGACTAATTTTTTCTTCTTTGGATCTCTTTTTCCGTATAGATTTCTTGGGCTTTATCACTTTCAGAAAGTTGTAATATTCCTCGTTGATATCTTGGTCTTCAGCAGTCTGCAGAAGCTCAAACTTGTTTTTAAGTTCCAGTACAAACTGCTTTTTCTCCTCCTGTGTTATCTCAAAGACCTTTGTATTATTTACTCGAGTCAGTTTTTTCCTTTCCTTTCCTACATCTATATCAAATGTACATCTTACCATTCTGTGGTCACTTCCAACATTTACCTTATTCAGGACGGTAACATTATTCACAATATATCTTCTGTTAGTGAAGATGAAGTCGATTTCATTAGTTGTTAATAGATTTGGACTCTTCCATATCCACTTTCTGTTCACCCTTTTCTTGAAAAAAGTGTTCATTACTGACAGTCCTTGAGATTCTGCAAATTCCACAAGTCTTTCGCCTCTTTTATTTCTTTCACCAATTCCAAAATTTCCTATAGTTCCTCTTTCTGCGCTGTTTTGCCTTTTTCCAACCTTAGTATTGAAGTCCCCATTAATAATAGTGTGGTGGGTTTTCTGCTCATCTAGAAGACTCTCAATTTCGGTGTACATTTCTTCAACCTCTTCATCATCATGGGTCGATGTTGGTGCTTAAATCATTATAATCTTTAGCTTGTACCTCTTAGAAATCTTGAGTATTAGTCTTGACACCCTTGATGATGTACTTTTGAATTCCAAAATGTTGTTTTTAAAATCTTTATGGACCAGAAACCCAACTCCACCTTCACTCCTTTCACTGTTTCCATTGGTGTACAGCAGATTTCCACTTGATAAACTTATAAGTGATTCATTTCTTCTTCTTGTTTCAGCCAAACCGATGATATTCCAATTCACATTTTCTAATTCCTTTTCCAGCTCTAATATCCTGTCTTCACCTATGAGTGATCTTACATTATAACAGGCCAAGTTCAGTTTCCATACATGGCAGCCTGGTCGTACCCAGAGATTCTTAGCACCCTCTACTTCCACTCTGATCCTCTCGCTGCTGTAAGAGGGAGAGTGAAAGCTGCTGGGGACTGAGGGCCGTTTGCTTTGTCGTGCTGGAGGGTTTGGTCTTTTCCTCTTCACGCTGACCAGGCGTCTTGAAGAGAACCACTCTACACATTCGATGCCACCTCAGTGACGTAACAAGGCTTAACATCGAGAAGGTGTGCATGAGTGGATTTTAGGGAGGCAGGCCAACCGGACTTCTCCTAAATCTTCTGTAATAGAGAGATATTGGATTCCAAACCTTCATCTGTTCTGATCTTCAAAAATTTCCAATTTGCAAAGATGGTCTTAAGGATGAAATATGCCACAGCAGACATGTAAGTTTAACAGCCATTGAGGAAACACTGAAATTTTATTATTAGAGTTTCTGATAAGCAGTCAAATTACAGTGGATTCCTGATTGTCTGGGCAAATTTTAACTAGGTTGTGTATTAATTGACTTTGTGGATTAACCATACTACAGAAATCGGAAGATATAGATAATTAATTAAATTTCAGAAATTAACAGAGTGATGGGATAACTGTGGTAAAAAATGAGCAAACTGTGCAGTTTGTTCAGTTAAAAAGGCAAATATTTCAAAGTTAAACTGCCATCATATGCTTAGCAAAAATTACATTTTAAACCTTATAAAATTATGGGTATTAAAAATTTTAAATTTTACATACAATGTTTATTCGTTGTCAATTTAGATTAATTCTCTATCAACCAAAAGACTTCCATTAATTGTTCAGTGTGTGTCACCATATACAGTAGCAGCAAGTTCCCTACGATTTCTTCACCGATTCTATGATGGATTAAATTCTCAAGAAAAAATAAGCAATTTAAAAGAATGTGCCAGTCACTCTTTGCAAGGAACATTTATATCTAGCATGAAAAAGCAAGTATACCAATAAAAGATTAAATTCTTTTTATTTACTGTAAACTAAATATCTGAAAATGAAATTATTAGCTTTTTAATTTTTGTTAAATATCATTATTAAGTCAATTTTCATATTAAATTGAAACTCATAGAACCTTTTAATTAATTAATTTATAAATGAAAGCTTTTAATCAAAAATTAATAATATTCAGTTAAATTTATCCCTTCTTATGATTTCATGAATGATCTATTTACTCTGCAGGTTTTTCAGACTTGAACATAATTAGCATTAGCAAAGGTACATGATGCAAGAAAGCAATCTTATATAGCATCAGCCAAAAAAAAAAAAAAAAACCCTTATTTCAGCCATCCACTCGCTCCAAACTGAATAACTAATTGACTAACTATGGAACACTATCACACCATGCTTTAGATAAACATTGCATTCTGGATTAGAGAATTTTCTCGTGTTCTCACGAAAGTTTTTCCATCAAACTTAATAGCATCATGCTTTACAGATAACGTTAACAATGATTACAGAATAATACAATAAAAATACAATAGGCATGTTAATATGGTAGGAATAGTGTTATGTTATATGGCTGATAAAGGAGAACAAATTCTTGATAATGTCTTGGAGTACTTTAATCAGGAATTCAGAATAAAGTGTTAATTCAAACCATGATATTTATGATTAACCATGATAAATACTCTTTTTTAATATTAAAATTATTTATTCATTCCTTATGTAAGACCTCTTTTAATTTTATAAATAAATCCCTCCTTTGATGAAAAAGAGTTATTACAGGCAATATGATGTAATCTTGTTGCTATCACTCTATAAAAAGTCTATGCATTTAGTGCGAGGTCTAAACCATGGTTTATTTGTATATCATTGAGATATCCAGTGTGCCAGTTTAATCAGTTTACTAGTAAGAAATTCTGTTACAGATTAAGCTGAAAGGTATATGCAAATCTTTTTTAAATGTATATGAAAATATATTTAATTAATCAAAATTTGATACAGTTTTACTATGCTAAGCTTAATTTTAGTTTAATTTTTTGATTCTTAGGGTTCAAAGGATGAAGAACAATTTGAACCCCAAATTCATGGTTCTTTACATTGAAGCAGTACGTCTATTCTTTGGAAAGAACAAGGATTGGCAATAGCCTTTGGAGAATATTGAATTTAATTATTATAATATATGGAAATACATGTAATAGATAGGGGGCACATGCTCTGACTGGCATTAAGCCACTGTGGATTATCCTCCTCACCTACAGTTGCTTACTGGCACTAAGCAACTATAGGTAGGAACTGTAACAAAATGCTTAAAATAAAATAAAACCGTCATAAGTGATGGCACACACTGTCTTTTCTAGAAGATAGAGCAAGGCCACAGCTTATAGGAATCAAAGTATTTCAGTAGCAAACAACTATTTAGTGTATTAAATAAAGTACATTTTTTAATTTATTTAATATACAAAATTAAAAATTAATTAAATTTTACTAATAATTGTTTAGTAACATTTTCAAGAACTCACCTCTTTATTCTCCATATATAAATTTTTGTGAGCAAATGATTAAGTTAAAAGAAAGAAAACTAATAAGTTAAAAACCATTCAAACTACTACTCCCTGAAATGCATATTTCAATTACTGCGTTGAAACTTGTTAATTGGCAACAAAACAAAATTGAATATGGTAACACCTCAAATAAATGTAATGGCAAGGAGAGAACTAATCTTTTTGGAAGCTCATGGTCAGCTGTGTAAAGGTTAGTTCTCTTCTTGTATTATATTTATTCAAGAGGCACAATATTTAGTTTAATGGTTTATTGCCAGTGAGTGTGTTAACAAATTTCAACACATTCAGTGAAATGCATTTCAATGAGGTACATTTTTAATGGTTTTTAACTTAATAGTTTTTCTTTCTTTTGATGTTATCATTTTCCACATAAACATTTAAATATGCAGTATAATGAAATGATTTTTTTTGAAGATGTTACTAGGTTGATGCCTTCAAATGATTACAAGAGAGGCCCCTAACAAGCACTCGTCTGCCCAGCCCAATGCTTAAGCCTTTGCTCTAGAAGCAGACAACACAACACCATCATCCTTGGTCTGACAGGAAGTAGCCATAGTTGGAGACTTGATCAGAGAAATGGGAAATGTATTGTGCAAAAAAGGAGAGGTGGAATAGAACCAGGGTATATCTACCAGGGGCTAAAGTTGATGATGTTGTAGAACAGGCATCTTTTAAGGGCACAAAAAGTAATATTGTAATGCATGTTGGTACTAATGATATTAATAGCAGAAGATATATGAATTTAATTAACAAGTACAGAGCAATGTTGAGAAAGAAGTCAAGATTTTTGTTTGATTTATTGTCCTGATTTTATTTCTTATTGGCTGCAGAATTTTAATTCTTGTGTGTTCTTCCTGTGTGTACATGGTACAGAATATACAGAATGGGGGGAAGGAGTAATGCTCTTAGTTAAGAAGCATGTAAAATCTAAGGCAGTGCAGCCATTTGCCTTGGATGACCAGTAGAACATTGACTCACTTTGGTGTGACAAAAGCACTGAGAAAGCAAAAATAATTGTAGGGGTGTGATGAGTATGCAAACACTATACAGACGCTATACAGACATAGAATCAGCCAGTAAATCAGAATATCTTATAATAGGGGTATTTTAACTTTCCAGATATTAGTATTACTATTAGTATTATTATTACACTGCAAGTATTTTTAATGTAATAATACTATTATTATTATTACTCCCTCCTCATGTAAGTAATTATCCAGTTGACCTTTGAATTTCTGGAAACTGTCAACCTTAACTACCTGAGAAGGCAACCTGTTCCAGTAATCAAGAACTCACTAAAAGAAAACTTCTAAACCTCTCCCCCTGTAATTTAAATTTATGGTCCCCTAGTTCTGCAATTCTTTATAACAGCAAAAACTCCACCTTCATTCATTTTACTAACCCCACCCCTCTCAGAGCCTTATAAACCTCAATCAAGTCCCTCTGAGGTGCCTAGTTACCAAGCTCTGTAGTGTACATAATCAAAGTTTATCCTTATATGGTTGCTCTGTTGCCAATCACACCATGTGAGTTGCCCTTCTTTGGACCCTTTCAAGTAGCTCAGTTTCTTTGTTTTCAGATGAGGTTTTATATACTTGGACACGGCATTCCAAATGCAGTTTTACAGTTTCCTTGTGTAATGGGATTATGACTCCCTTATCTCTACAGGATATTGCTTGATAAATCATCGATAGCACACTGTGCACTGCTCAGAAAACTTCATATCTGCCCATTTCATAACTCCCAAATCCCGTTCTTCCTCTACTGTTTTTAATTTAACTCCACAAAGTGTACAAGTTATTTGAGGTTGCTGTTTCTCCAAGTGAGAGCTTGCATTTTGCTGCATTTAAGTCATAGCTGCTACTTTTCCTGACCATTCTTGAAGCCTGTTCAATTTATCCTGAAGGATTGCTGCTTGGTGCTGATCATTATCGACTCTCCCAACATCTGCAAATTTTGACATCATGTCTTCTATTCCTTTGTCAACGTAGTTTATAAAAATCAGAACCAACAGTAGTCCAAGAACAGGTCCTTCTGACATTGTTGAAATCTGAAGAATATCCATTAATCACAACCCTCTGCCTTCTCTCCTGTAGCCACTCTGTATCCCATCTTAGAATCTTTCCTGTAATCCCAACAGGCAATTGTTCCCTACATCTAGCTCATGAGTAACTGTGTTAAAATAGCTTACCTGGTTAACATTTTTCCCTATAACAAAACCATATTGTGTGTCCTTCAGAATGTCCCTGGTTTGAACTCTTAACCATTGCCTCTAAGATTTTTCCCTACCACTGAAGTCAGACTAATTGGTCTGTAGTTACCAACTTCACTCTTTGAACTGCCTTTACATATTGGCAATATGCTGGAACCTCTCCAATCCAAAGGAATCTCTCCCAAGTCCAAAGCATCTTTGGACTTGGGAGAGATTGGGATAATTAACCTCAATGGTTCAATGCACTCAGGCTGCCTCCAACAAAATTACTGGGTATATATATCATCAACTCCAGCAGCCTTACTTGCCTTTAGGCTTGAAAGTTTTTTTCTAATAAAGAGTCATCTGTAATTTTGAAATTACTAATTTCATATGGCTCATCCTCACTTGCACAGCTTCTCCTCAGCATAAAGAGCCTTTTGTTTGTAAAGACTGATGCAAAGTACCTAATCAATCCATCAGCAAAGTACCTAATCAACCTAACATCAGGTGGGTTATCCAAGCCTTTACCCTGCCCAGTAGAGCACAAGGGCCTGATCTGATTTGTTTTCTTCTTCTTTTCATTCACATATATGAAAAATTTTGTCCCCAATCTTTGCTCTCGTAGCCAGTGCCTTCTCATACTCAGCCATATCCTCTTTAACCTTATCTGTGGTGCTATTGCAGATAAACTTGTAGCTGCTGTCAGAGCCAGAAGGTAGAAGTGTTATAAGGGCACCCCCATTATATGCAGGTAGAAAATCTTTCAGTAGCATAGCTAGGGTGGCCAATGCCTCGGGGCAACATGTCTTCCTTGCATCCCTGAATGTGATAGATAATTCCTTCAGTTTGCACCCCAGAAGCTCGGCACCCAGGGGAAATCTCCCCCTCTGCACCCCCCCTTGCTACGCCTCTGCAATCTTTATGAATTTATAAAAATTACTGTTGCAGCAGTCTACAATTTGCATATATTTATCAATAAAATAATTTAAATAATACAATGAATATAACAAAACAAAAATATCAAAGAAAAAGGAACTTCTAAATATCTTTTTATACCTACAGAGAATTTATTTCTATATAAACTACAAAGAAAGTACATATAAACTACAAAGAAATTAGCCGACCGGGCTAGCCGAGTGGGTAAAGTACCTGCCCGGCAACTCAAAGGTCGCGGGTTCGATTCCCGCCTCGGGCTTGGATCAAAGTACTGCAAAAACCTTGGGAGGTGCAATATGGCCACAGAAGCCGATGCGCCAACAATTACCAAAATCAAATCACAAAGAAATTAAAAAAACCAGATAGTTTATGTTTATATATCTAATGTATAATATTCAGTTTTTAAAATAAAGTGCTTAAGCCATTCATAAGAACATCCAAAACATATTTACTTTCAATACAAAATTGTTGTTCGGCACATAAATTTAAATCATCTGAAGATTTGTAAAGTGTCATTCTTTTTTCTTTCATCTGGAAATATAGCTGGTATATTCATTTTTTCTGCTGTGGTAGCAGCATATCTGAAAATATCTTGAAATTCACTTTCCTGTATTTTTTGGAGACTTAGCCTGGAGACACAGTTAAGACTAAGTATTCTTCTATATTTTGCTACCTCTTGAAGTTATTTAGGCTTGATTCCTAGCACTATCTTTCTGCTCATTTGAAATGTTGCCGCCCTCAGAAAATCTTGCCAACATTGGCTGTTGCCACAACAAACAAGAATTCTTGAAATGTGTGCAAGCATTGCTTTGACCCATATCATCAGATAAATTCATCTATATTACTCCACTCCCACAACTAGCAATTTCTCTGAACCATTAGGGTATCCTCCATGATACTGGCAAAAT
This sequence comes from Mastigoproctus giganteus, assembly GCF_048544385.1. Taxonomy (NCBI): domain Eukaryota; kingdom Metazoa; phylum Arthropoda; class Arachnida; order Uropygi; family Thelyphonidae; genus Mastigoproctus; species Mastigoproctus giganteus. The sequence continues at coordinate 71,542,070 of NC_143581.1, forward strand.
CCCTTGCACCACCTTTGTTCAAATGAATGCCATCTCTACAAAATAAATTCCTTCTACCTACAAGTGTGAGCCACATTGATAAATATTTTTCCCCTATAGTCTTGCAGATTCCCCCAAGTCTAGAGTTAAGCCACTTGGCTTTTAGCATATAATCCTTCCTATTGTGTCTGAGCAGAATTTCAGACTTATGCACATTCTGACCTAGTTTGTGGGATTTTTTCAGCATTAATATAGTTATCCAACAAATGATTAGGTCATGTTTGTTTAATATCATTAATGCCCACATGAATAATGATGCTGTCTTTATCCCCCTTAAAATTTGAAATTCTTTTTTTTTTTATACCTACAGAGAATTTATTTCTATATAAACTACAAATAAAGTACATATAAACTACAAAGAAATTAAAAAAACCCTTGGTTTTTTAATTTCAATTTCATCATCAATTGTTGCTCCCAAAATACACCCTGGTTCTATTCCACCTACTTTATTACAAAAAAATTACCCATTTCCCTGACCTTAGAATCGGAGGTTCATTACTTGGTGGATCACAAGATACTTGAGTCCCAGACAAGCTTACAGTTACATTTGTTTCTAAGACAAGCATCCATTTCTTTAGTGACTCAACTTCTTCTAGTAATGCACTAAGTTTTAATTTGAGACTGGTACACTCCTTACATTGGGTGCAAACAAAATAATCATCAGATGAGCTTGGTTTGTCTTCTGCACCAAAGCTATTAACTGCAATAGTTATGGCAACTCATGGGTAGGATGCTGACACAGCAGTAAGACTTTTGTGGATTTATTGGATGATTGTTTTCTAAAGCAGAATGTTACAGAGGCAACAAGAGAAAGTAATGCTGTTGATCTGATGTTCAGCAGTAAATTTTCACACATTGATGATCTGAAAATGAATGAAATACTAGGTGTCAGTGATCACAGTGAACGTATGTGAAATTTACTGAAAGATCTCACTGCTGTCTAGGACTGACTGGATCTGAAAAAGTTAAGCAGATGGGCTAAGAAGTGGCAACTGAAGTTTAACATTGACAAATGTAAAGTACTGCATATAGGTAGCAGTAACCCCAGAGTACAGTATCAACTGGGTGGTACTACACTCAGGGTAGTGGAGAATGAAAAGGGTCTGGGGGTGATTGTGCAATCAGATATGAAGTTTTCTGAACAGTGCAAAAAGGCTGCAAGAGTAGGTCATGGTGCTTGTCAATGATATACAGGAATTTTGCTAGCAGGGATAAAGGGGTGATTGTCCCCTTGTATAAAGCAATGGTCAGGCCACACCTTGACTACTGTATATGGGTCTGGAGGCCTCATTTTAGGAAGGGTGTAGAGCTGCTGGAATGAGTACAGAGACGGGCAATGAGATTGGTGAGTAACACCACAAAAGGTTGGTGTTACGAAGGAAGGCTTAAGTTCTGAAAATTGCAGCTTCTGGAGACTAGGCACACCTGCAAGGTGATCTAATTGAGGTGTATAAGGCCTTGAATGGTTTGAGCAGGCTCAATGCTGATGGTATACTTCTGTTTGCTCAGATTAAGAACCTGAGGGGGCATAGATTCAAATTGAGGAAAGACAATTGTAGAATAGATGTGCGGAAATTCTCCTTTAGCCAGCAGGTGGCTGATAGTTGGAACAAACTTCCATCTGTCATAGTGGAGGTCTGCAACTTAGATAAGTTCAAGGTAGAACTAGACAAACATTTGGAGTAAATGGATGGGTGAAATGGGAAGGGTGTTTTTTTTTTGTTTCACTGATGTTATATAAGCTTGCTTTCTTGCATCATATTCCCTGCTAATGCTAATATCAGCAAATTCTAAACAGGAAGCGTTCAAGGAAGTATTCATAGTAGAATACTAAGCTTTTTAACCAACCAAGAGATACTCTTTGATGCTTAGACCTAAATGGATGTCAGATGAACTAATAAGACTTATTGATGAGAATAAAAATGTATACATATTATCAGGGAATACAGAAGCCTTCAGTAGATATAAACCAGTTTGCAATTAATCACAAAGGAGGTTAGGCAAGCTGAGGTAGATTACAATGAATTACAATGAATCACATTGTTCCACTAGATATGAGCAGTTTAAGTGATGAGATGATGATGATGATGGTTCTGCTCAAGTTGCTGACAAACTGAATGGATACGTTTCATATTTGTTCACACATGAGGAATGTTTTAGGGATGGGAATGAAAGAAGGGTATCAAATTCTAATAGGAAGCTAAATAGTTTTGTGATAACTGAGAGGAAAGTGGAAGAGAAATGGTTAAAGCTAAACATCAAAAAGAACCTGGATAGTTAGGATCTATCCAATTATATTATGGAAGGCAGCAAAAGAGTGAGCAAGCCTTTAGCCATAATTATAAGACCATTTTTGGATTGGGGGGGGGATCCTATGGTCCGGCGATATGCAATCTGGTTAGTATGGGCTTAGCACACCCAGGGTCCTGAGCTGGATATCATCATGCTTCTCTTTCTTGGTGATTCCCTTCTACTGCTGTCTCTCTCTCGCTCTCTCAAGGTAACTCGGAAATTTTTTTTAGCTAGTGCAGCATAAGCCTCAGGCTTCCTTGCACTATATGGCTAATAATAATAATAAAGGTTATGATAACATCCACAACTACTGTTACAACAAGCTCACCTGAACACACAAGCACCTAGCAGAGCAGTTCACTCGAATGATAAGGCACCCAGAGACAATCCCAAAGTTTCTCACGAAGGAGTCACATATCTGAAGCCTAAAGACAAAGATACAAGAAACCTGGTGAAATACAGGCCAATCACCTGCCTCCCAATGATGTACAAGATCCTGACCATCTGCATAACCAAGAAGATATCAGACCACTTAGAGAGTCAGAACATAATGGCTGAACAGCAGAAAGGATGCAAGAGGAGGAGCAAAGGATGCAAGGAGCAGTTAACAATAGATGCCGCAGTAATGGAGTAAGCCTACAAGAAGCACCACAACCTATACACGACCTACATCAATTACTGCAAGGCCTTCGATTCCATACCTCATAGCTGGCTAATAGAGACCCTGAAGATCTACAAGGTAAATCCGATAGTGACGATTTCCTAGGAGCAACAATGGCAAAATGGAGTACCACCATTAAGGTCGAGAACATCACAACCAGGCCAATCCCCATCAGCAGAGGAATCTTTCAGGGAGATTCCCTGAGCCCATTTTGGTTCTGTCTAGCACTTAACCCGCTATCCACCATGCTCAACAGTAACAAGTATGGATATAACCCCAAAGAAAGAAGAACCCATACACCCTCACCCACTTGATGTACGTGGATGACATAAAGCTCTATGCGGGAACTGAGAAGCACCTCCAACAACTACTCCAGATCACCGAAGAATTCAGAAATGATATTAGGATGGAATTTGGTCTAGACAAATGCACGACCCATGGATTGCACCACGGAAAATCAGTCAACAGAAACTGCCAGATGCAGACTGGTAAAGAGATCAAAGCCATGGCAGAGGGAGAGGTTTAAAAATACTTGGAGATGATGCAGGCTCAGCAGTTACAGCACAAGGAAATTAAGGCCTGCCTGACCGAAAAATACCATCAGAGACTTAGAAGCCTGCTGAAAGCAAAGCTGAATGGAGGGAACACAATTAAAGCCATAAACACCTATGCAGTCCCAGTGCTAACATACTCCTTCGGGGGGTCATAGATTGGACTAACACCAAGCTGGAGGATATCATGAGAAAGACAAGGACAATGATGACCAAGAGCCAAGATGCTCAACAGTAGCAAGTACGGATATAACCTCAAAGAAGGAAGGAAGAACCTGTGCACCCTCACCCACCTGTTGTACATGGATGACATTAAGTTCTATGCGGGAACCGAGAAGCACCTCCAGCAACTACTCCAGATCACCAAAGAATTCAGCAATGATATTAGGGTGGAATTTGGTCTAGACAAATGTAAGACCCATGGATTGCACTAGGGAAAATTAGTCAACCGAAACTATCAGCTGCGGACTGGTAAAGAGATTGAAGCCATGGTAGAGGGAGAGGCCTACAAATACTTGGAGTTGATGCAGGCTCAGCAGTTACAGCACAAGGAAATTAAGATGGAATTTATTTGGTTGAATTTAAAACAGGTGATTTATGCTGTTATCCACGTTCAAACTTCTATGATTTAGAATAAACTGGCTGATAAATCTGTTTAATCTGCAGGGATTTAAGGTCACAAGTAGAGTCAATAGTGGTCAGAACTGTATTACTTGCATTGCTAAATCTGAGAATGCTAAAATATAAAAGTGATTTAAGAAATAGAAAGTAGAAATACAAGTTCCCCCTTTATGAAATGGGGAACCATTTGCACATCTACAGTCCATAGGGACCTCCCCCGAATCCATGGATGCCCTCATAATTATGGCTAAAGGTTTGCTCACCTCCCTTAATATGATTGGATAGATCTCATCCACCCAAGGTGTCTTTTTTTTATATTCAGCTTCAATAATTTCTCTTCCACTTTCCTTTCAGTTATCACAAAGTCATTTAGCTGTCTGTTGTAGTCTGATAAACTTCTGATATCGCATCCCATAAAGAATTCCTCATGTGTGAATGTAAATGCAAAATATCTATTCAATTAGTCAGCAACCTGAGCAGGGTTATCAACAGTTCACCCATTGACATCGTGTTCCAATGTGATTCAACCATAGTTAGTTCTACTGTTAGTATAAGCATAGACGTCTTTAGCATTAGCATTAGTAGAGGCATATGATGCAACAAAGCAAGCTTATGCAGCATCAGCCAAAAAAAAAAAAAAACCCCTTTCACTTCACCCCTCCATTCGTTCGAAATACTTGTCCAGCTGAGCCTTAAATTTATTTAGGCTATCAACTTCCACAACGTGGGATGGAAGTCTGTTCCACCAACCAACTACCCGCTGGCTAAAGGCAAATTTCCGCACATCTATCCTACATCTGTCTTTCCTCAATTTGAATTTATGCCCTCTCAGGTGATTATTCTGAGCAAGAAGCAGTATCCCATCAGCATTGAGCATGCTCAAACCATTCAAGGCTTTGTACACCTCTATCAGATCACCTCGCCGGTGCCTAGTCTCCAGACACTGTAATTTGCAAAACTTAAGCCTTTCTTCGTAAGATCAACCCTTTGTTCCGTTCACTAACCTTGTTGCCCGTCTCTGTACTCGTTCAGCAGCTCTACATCCTTCTTGAAATGAGGCCTCCAAACCTGTATACAGTACTCAAGGTGCGGCTTGACCATTGCCTTATACAAGGGAATAATCACCTAAAACCTTAGCTTTAGCATTAGTAGAGGCATTTGATGCAAGAAAGCAAGCTTATGCAGCATCAGCCTAAAAAAAAAAAAAAAAAAAAAACCACTTCCACTTCATCCCTCTGTTCGTTCAAAATACCTATCCAGCTGAGCCTTAAACTTATTTAGGCTATCAACTTCCACGACAAGGGATGGAAGTCTGTTCCACCAACCAACCACCCACCCACTGGCTAAAGGCAAATTTCCGCACGTCTATCCTACATCTGTCTTTCCTCAATTTGAATTTATGCCCTCTCAGGTGATTATTCTGAGCGAGAGGAAGAATCCCATCAGCATTGAGCATGCTCAAACCATTCAAGGCTTTATACACCTCTATCAGATCACCTCGCTGGTGCCTAGTCTCCAGACACTGTAATTTGCAAAACTTAAGCCTTTCTTCGTAAGAGCACCCCTTTGTTCCATTCACTAATCTTGTTGCCCTTCTCTGTACTCGTTCCAGCACCTCTACATCCTTCTTGAAATGAGGTCTCCAGACCTGTATACAGTACTCTAGGTTTGGCCTGACCATTGCCTTATACAAGGGAATAATCACCTCCTTATCCCTGCTAGAAAAATTCCTATATATCATTGACAATACACCATGAGCTACTCTTGCAGCCCGTCTGCACTGCTCAGAGAACTTCATATCTGCCTGCACAACCACCCCCAGGTCCCTTTCATTCTCTACCACTGTCAGTGTAGTACCACAGAGTTGATACGTTGCTCTGGGGTTGCTGTTTCCCATGTGTAGTACTTTACATTTGTCAATGTTAAACTTCATTTGCCACCTCTCAGCCCATCTGCTCAACCTTTCCAGATCCTGTTGCAGCAGCATAGTGTCAGTAGTGTCCTTGACAACCCTGCCAACCTTTGTATCGTCTGCAAACTTAGACATTAAGCTTGATATACCATCATCAATATCATTTATAAATACAGAAAACAATAATGGACCCAACACTGAGCCCTGAGGGACTCCACTAATAACATTAGTCCACAACGAGCAGTGTCCATTGATTACCACTCTCTGTCTTCTCCCCCTCAGCCACCCCTTTATCCACAGCAGCAATTTGCCTCCAATGTCACACTGCTCCAGTTTGTGCAGCAGTCTTCCATGTCCAACAGTATCAAAAGCCTTTCTAAGATACAAGTATATAATATCAAAGTTATTCCCTGCATCCAGTTCTTTTGTGACTGCATCATAGTATCCAATCAAATTGGTCAGGCAAGACTTCCCCTTAACAAGACCATGCTGTGTCCGAGCTATAACTGAAGTCTTGTCTAAATGATCCTGCAGTGCTTCTTTAACTAGTGCCTCCATTAATTTTCCTGGAACAGAAGTTAAACTCACAGGTCTATAATTACTTGTGTCAGCCTTTGATCCTCCTTTGTGAATTGGGGTCACATTTGCACATCTCCAGTCTGTGGGTACCTCCCCTGAGTCCAAGGAAGCTCTCAGAATTATGGCTAAGCGTTTGCTTACTTCCTTTGCTGCCTCCTTTAATATATCTGGATAGATCCCATCCACCCCGGGTGCCTTTCTTGTGTTTATCTTCAACAATTTCTCCTCCACTTTACTCTCAGTTATTACAAGATTCTCTAGCTTACTGCTAGAGTTGAATACACCTCTGGCTTTCCCCTCGCTAAATAACTCCTCATGTGTGAATGTCGATGCAAAATATTCATTTAGTTTGTTAGCTACCTGAGCAGGATCATCAACAGTTGACCCATTGATATCAAGTGGACCAATCTGATTCATCCCCTTCCTTCTAGAGTTTACATAAGTAAAGAACTCTTTGCTGTTTTTCTTTGCATCCCTTGCCAAAGATTTCTCGTAGTCTGCCTTCGCCTGCCTAACCTCCTTTGTAACTTGGTTACAGATTAACTTGTATCTATCATAGGCTTCTGTGTTATGTGTTAATTTGTATGTATCCCATGCATGTTTCTTCTCTGCCATATGCCTCATCAGTTCATCTGACATCCGTTTAGGCCTAAAGTCTTTGCTGCTTTTCTTCTCATTCTTCACCAGAGACTTCTCATAATCTGCTTTAGCTTGCCTAACCTGTTTTGCAATTTGATTACAGACTACTTTATATCTATTATAGGCTTCTGAATCACCTGAAAATTTATATGCATCCCATATACTTTTCTTCTCTGCCACATGTCTCAACAGTTCATCTGACATCCATTTAGGTCTACGCCCTGAACAGTATTTCTTCTTTGTTAGGAAAAGCCTAGTAGCTTCTTTGATTACTTATCTGAATGCTTTCCATTTAGAATTTGCTGCTATTTCTTAGTCAGTTGGTCACACTGCATAGAATCTAAAACTGTCTGAGACCACTGTAGTCACCCTTACAAAAGCAAAATCCGTTCCCTTTATCCTTGACAGTAGTTATGTCTTTAATTAAATTCCACATTAGTACACTAATGTGTAATGATCGAATCTTTTATCTGCAGATTCTTAATGCACATAGAATCACTGCTAAAAAGCAAATCAAGAGTATTGCTTACTCTTGTTTCCTCTATAACATGCTGCTGTAAAACAGTTATCCAAGAAATCTACAAGTCTTTCTAACACATCAGTGACCAACCTACAAATTTTAGTCAACACCTGGAACATTAAATTCGCCATTATAAGACATTCTGATTTACTGGCCTAGTCTATTTCTCTGTGCAACTGTTTCGTATACTCATCACAGTCATTAAAGCCTATAATATACTCCTACTCTCATTTTTTCCCCCCTCTAGTGCTTATATCATAGCAGACTCAATATTGCACTGGTCACCCACATTGACTGGATGCACTGCCTTTAGCATTAATAGAGGCATATTATGCAAGAAATTAAGCTGATACAGCAACAGTAAAAAAAAAAAAAAAACCCTTCCCATTTCACCCATCCATTCATTCCAAATGTGCTTCCACAACAACAGATCAGATGGAAGTTTGTTCTAGCAATCACCAATCCACTGGATAAAAGCAAATATCAGCACATCTATTCTACAACTGTCTTTCCTCAGTCTATCATTCTATGTCCCCTAAAGTTTGTAATCTGAGCAAGAGGAAGAATCCCATAAGCATTGAGCCTGCTCAATACATTCAAAGCTTTATACTCCTCATTCAGATTGCCTCACAGGTGCCTAGTCTCCAGACACTGTGATTTGCAGAACTTCAGCCTTTTTCCTTAAGGTCACCACTTTTTTCCCTTACCAGTCTTGTTGCCCTTCTTTGTACTCATTCTAGCAACTCTATATCCTTCCTAAAATGAGGCTTCCAGACCTGCATGCAGTACTCAAGGAGTGTCCTGACCATTGCCTTATACAAGGGGATAATCACCTCTTTATCCCTACTAGCAAAATCCTACATGTCATTGACAAACCTCCATAAACTGCTCTGGCAACCCATCTGCTGTGCTCAGAGAACTTCATTTCTGGCTGCACAATTAGCCCAGATCTTTTTCATTCTGCACCTCCCTGAGTGTGGTACCACACAGTTGGTGCGTTTCTCTTGGGTTACTGCTACCCATATGCAGTTCTTTGCATTTGTCAATGTTAAACTTCAGTTGCCACTTCTCAGCCAATCTGCCCAACTTTTCCAGATCCTGTTGCAGCAGCATACTGTCATTATTGTCATTAACGACCCTGCCAACTGTTGTATCATCTGTAGACTTGAACATTAAGCTGGATAGATACCTTCATTAATATCATTGATAAATATATAAAACAACAATGGGCCCAACACCAAACCCTGAGGCACACCACTAATAACATTAGTCCACGAAGAGCAGTATCCATTGATTACCACTCTCTGTCTTCTCTCACTCAACCATCCTTTTATCCATTTTAGCAACTTGCCCTTAACGGCATACTGCTACAATTTGTACATAGTCTTCCATGTGCGACAGTATCAAAAGCTTTCCTGAAATCCAACTATATGATATCAAAATCATTTTTTGCATCTAGTTTCTTTTTGACCATGTCATAGTATCCAATAAAATTGGACAGACAATACTTCCCTTGAACAAACTAATGCTGTGTCTGAATTATTACTGCTGTTTTGTCTAAATGATCCTGCAATTAGCATTAGCATTAGTTCAGGCATATACTGAAAGAAAGCAAGTTTATATAGCAACAGCCAAAAAAAAAAAAAAAACCCTTCCCATTTCACCCATCCGATCACTCTAAATGTTTGTCTAGTTTAAATTTATTTAAGCTGTCAACTTCCACAACAACAGATGAAAGTCTGTTCCCGCAATCAACTACCCACCAGCTAAAGGTAAATTTCAGCACATCTATTCTACAACTGTCTTTCCTCAATTTGAATCTATGCCCCCCCTCAGGTTCTTAATCTGAGTAAGCAGAAGTATCCGATCAGCATTGAGCGTGCTCAAACCATTCAAAGCCTTATGCACCTCAATCAGATCACCTCTCAGGTGCTCCTATTCTCCAGATGTTGCAACTTGCATAACTTAAGTCTCTCTTCGTAAGAGCACCTCTTTGTTCCTCTCACAAATCTTGTTGCCTTTCTCTGTACTTGTTCTGGCAACTCTACATCCTTCCTAAAATGAGCCTCCATACCTGTATGCAGTACTCAATGTGTGTCCTGACCATTGCCTTATACAAGGGGATAATCACCTCCTTGTCTCTTCTAGCAAAATTCCTATATGTCATTGACAAAACTCTGGCAACCCATCTGCTCTGCTCAGAGAACTTCATTTCTGACTGCACAATTACTCCAGGTCTTTTTCATTCTTCACCTCCTTGAGTGTACCACATAGTTGGTAGGTTTCTCTTGGGTTACTGCTACCCATATGCAGTTCTTTGCATTTGTCAATGTTAAACTTTAGTTGCCACTTCTCACTAACTATTCTAGATCCTGCCTAACTTTTCTAGATCCTGTTACATCAGTGTACTGTCATTAGTGTCATTAACAACTCTTCCAACCTTTCTATCATCTGCAAACTTGGATATTAAGCCTGATATGTCTTTATCAATATCATTGATAAATGATATTGATCCATGGGGACCTCCCCTGAATCTAAGCATGCTCTCATAATTATGGCTAAGGGTTTGGTAACCTCCATCGCTGCTTCCTTCAATATAACTAGATAGATTCCATCCACCCCAGGTTCCTTTTTTATGTTTAACTTCAACAATTTCGCCTCCACTTTGCTCTCCATTATTACAAAATCATTTAGCTTCCTGTTAGAGTTTCGTAAACTTCTGTCCTCCCCTTTCTTACAGAATTCCTTATTTGTGAATGTAGATTCATAATACTCATTCTGTTTGACAGCTATCTGAGCAGGATTATCAACAGTTGAACCAACAACATCAAGTGGACCAATCTGATTCATGGCCTTCCTTCCAGAGTTTACATAAGTAAAGAAATCTTTGTTGTTTTTCTTTGCATCCTTTGCCAAAGATTTCTCATAATCTGCCTTTGCCTGCCTAACCTCCTTTGTAACTTGGTTACAGATCAACTTATATCTATCATAGGCTTCTGTGTCACATTTTAATTTATATGTATCCCATGCATTTTTCTTCTCTGCCATATATCTCATTAGTTCATCTGACATCCATTTAGATCTAAATCTTGAACTGTATTTCTTAGTTGGTATGAAAAGCCAAGTAGCTTTCAAGATTAATTCCTTGAAGGCTTCCCATTTAGAATTTGCTGTTTTAAACATCATCAATTGATTCCACTGTATGGAATTTAAAAACTGTCTGAGACCACTGTAGTCACATTAAGAAAACAGAAACCTTTCCCTTTACCTTGATGGTAGTACATCTTTAAGTAAATCCTACATCAGTACACTGTCAACTAGTGGTTCCTTTATCTGAAAAATGCTTCTTTAATGCTTCTTTAACAAGTGACTTCATTATTTTTCCTGGAACAGAAGTCAAAGCAATAGGTCTGTAATTACTCGTTTTATCCTTTGACCCCCCTTTGTGAATTGGAGATACATTTTCACATCTCCAGTCTGTGGGGACTTCCCCTGAGTCCAAGAATTATCTCATAATTATAGATAAGGGTTTGCTTACTTCCTTTGCCATCTCCTTCAATATTACTGGATAGATCCCGTCCACCCCAAGTTCCTTTTTTATGTTTAACTTCAACAATTTCTACTCCACTTTGCTCGCTCTCAGTTATTACAAAATCATTTAACTCCCTGTTAGAGTTTGATAAACATATGGCCCTCTCTTCCTTGAATAACTCCTCATGTGTGAATGTAGATGCAAAATACTCATTTAGTTTAGCAGCTATCTGAGAATGATAATCTACAGCCAAACCATTGATATCAAGTGTACCAATCTGATTCATCTCCTTCCTTTCAGAGTTTATATAAGTAAAGAGGTCTTTGCTATTTTTCTTTGCATCCTTTGCCAAAGATTTCTCATAATCTGCCTTTATTTGCCTAACCCCCTATGTGATGTGATTACAGACTAGCTTAAATCTACCATAGGCTCCTGTGTTGCCTGATTATTTATATGCATGTTTCTTCTCTGCCACGAGTCTCATTAGTTCATCTGACTTCCATTTGGACCTAAACCTAGAACAGTATTTCCTAGTTGGAACAAAAAGCCTAGTAGCTTCCAAGATCGCTTCCTTGAATGCTTCTCATTTAGAATTTGCTTTTGGTAACATCATCAGTTGGTCCCACTGTATGCTTCTTAACTAAGAGCATAACTCCTCCATCCTTTCTATCCTTCTCCTTCCTGTATACATCATAATCTTCATATTCAAATTCAGCTTCACTTATGTCTGGGTGACACCATGTCACTGCTATCCCTATAATGTCTGCATTTGATGACTTGATCAGTACTTTAAATATATCACATTTATTTACAAGTAGTCATTTATTTATTTCCTAGTATTAGTGTACCTACACATGATTTTTACCCTTAGTTACTCATACACACACACACACAACCCATGTATTCACTGGTTGCATGATTACCCACAGCAGGTCCTGAAATCCCAACATCTTGCTTTCCAAGTTGCAACTTGGAACATGGAGCAACTTGCTTTCCAAGTTGTTCCATGTTCCAATCTTTCAATCTTTTTTGCCCTTGACAGGTAATGTTACAAAGTGCATTGGGTGGTTGGTTACTATTATTATTGTTACTGTTGGTCAAGACTCTCTTACTATCTTACAGGTGTTCAGGATTTCTGCTTTTGGGAGCTCCATATAAGTGTTCTCTGTGAAGCCTATTGCTACTAGGTTCTCATAGAGTCTCTTTGGCACTATGCCATTAGCTGACACTGTTATCAGGATGGTCATTAACTGTACCATATGCCCCGTTTCTTTGACATCCTGTCTTAGGTCTGTATAATTCCTGATCTTTTCCTTATAGGTTTCCTGGAATTGGGCACAATTAATATGAAGGAAATGGTTACCTACCTAATTGACATGCCTAACTTGTGTTAGGCATGTCAATTAGATAGGTAACCATTTCCTTCTTGTCAATGAAGGATATACCTGGTCTGTTGTGTGGAATCATCTTGTCTGTTATTATGGCACGGTCCCAGTACAGTTTGTGAGTAGGTACCTATAGTATGGCCTGAGGTTGATACTTGTAATACAATATATGCTCCTTTATCAACTGGTATTGACCAACCTGGTTATGTCTCTGTGTGTATTCAGTCTGAGTGATCACCCTCCATCCAGCGATGTGCATTGTCGATATATGTCATCTGTTGCTCTATAGTTCTTGGCAATGTAGTTCCTTGTTTTGATTACCTTACTGACGGTGAGCATGAATCCTTCAGTCTCAGGAAAAGCCTCTGGATCATCAGCTTTGCTCTGGAAGCCACCTTATCTAGAGTCTTGTTGGAGGTCATTTTCCTGTCTGCCATGGAGTGAATGCTTTTTCAACCTTTCTATCTTTGTGTGTGTGTGTGTGTGTGTGTGTGTGTGTGTGTGTGTGTGTGTGTGTGTGTGTGTGTGTGTGTGTGTGTGTGTGTGTGTACAATGTATGTATGATGTTTGTCTTTCTTATGGCTTGGTAGATTGGCACTGTGTTTTCTTGGAAGTAATCCTGAACATTCTTAATTTCCTTCTTCCCTTGTTCAATGAGGTCAGCCAAACCTGTCCCTCCTTCTTTCCGGGCTATGGTCATTATCTTGATGGCCAACTTTGGGTGGTGGCGGTGGCGATGGCACTTGGCATCATTACCCTGGTTGATCTCATAATCACCTCCATCTTGGTGTTGGTCCAGTCTGTGATCCAAAATGAGTATGTTAGTACTGGGATTGTGTAGCTGTTTATAACTCTGACCATGTTTTCTTTGAATTTAGCAGGCTCCTCACTTCAGATGGTATTTCTGAGTGAAGTAGACCTTGATCTCTTTGTGTTCTAACTGGTGAACCTGATTCATAGCCAGATATTACTAGGTCTCTCCCTCTATTGTGGTTTTCCATCTCTTCACCAGTGTTCAGATGATAGTTTTGGCCTACTGGATGTCTCTGATGCAATCCATCATGCTTGCACTTTTCTAGGCCAAATAGCATCCTGATCTCAGTATTGAACTCTTTGGTGTTCCGGAGTAGCTGTTGGAGTTGATTCTCAATTGAGGCATAAAGTTTGATGTTGTCCATCTATATCAAGTGAGAGGGGGATGTACAGGTCCTTCCTTCCTACTTTTAGGGTACAGGTGACCCCCGCTTAACACTGATCATTAGTTCCGGAAAAACAGAGCGCTAAGTGAATCCGCGCTAAGCGAGCGCCACTTTCCCATAAGGTAACATGTATTTATGAGCTGCGGTCAGTGCCATAGGATATTTCCTAATGAATAATAAACAGTAATGAAAAGATGCACAAATGTCGGTCAAAATATTTAATATTCAAATATTTGCACATATAAAATATTCTGCATTGCATACGTATAATTATGTGGTAACTACTTGCGTATCAAAAGTAAATTTAAAATTCCAATTAAAATAATGAATTTAATTTAATTGATGAATTTAATCATGAAAAATGTGTGGATTTTGAGTTGAACTTTGGCCCTCTTCCAAATAAACTAAAAGGGGATTAATTTTAAATCCCCCACAGCGTTACAACCAACAATAAAGTCAACCGATCCTTCACCGCTTTGAAACCTGGCATGTTTTTTTCTTCTTTCAATATGAAACTTCTTTTAGGCATTCGTTTCCACAAAAGTCCTGCTTCAGCTATGTTAAAAACTTGTTGAGAAGTATAACACATAATACCCCTCTTCAATAATTTTAACAAAAGTTCTTTTTTGAAAGTTTCGGCTCCTTGATCTGCACTTGCGGCTGCACCCTGGATTTTAAATCTATTCAACCAGCCCTTACCAGTTTTAAATGGTTCCACATTTTTTTTTTTTAGGCGAGTTTTCTTCAGATCATCATATTGGCTAATCTCTTTCTCTCTCTCTCTTTTTAATATTTAACTTAACTGAATTCTGCATTGGAATATTATCTTCAATAAAATTAAAGTCTTTCCATTTCAATCCTAATAGCCGGCCTAGTCCTAGTTGCTTGCAGTGGAACAGCTATCTTTCCCGCTGCAAAAATTAATTCTTTATTTTTTTATAATTGTTCTTACAGTTAAAGTTGCAAGTCCTAAATTATGGCACACATCCGTTTGTCGTTGACCGGAATCGATTCGCTTCAAAACGTCTAATTTACTTTTCAAATTCAGTCTTTTTCTTACATTTATAGTCTTCGTACTGCGCCCAGACATTGTTGCTTTTTCATTCCTATCAGTCATTATTAGCTCTTCGAAAATGTAACTGCGTTGGTTGAATTAATTACGATACAATGTTCAAGTAAACTTTCCGTTACGCACGATGTCTAATACTCTACTGAGTGATGACTAGACTTCGGATAAATGCATATAACGCAAATATTACAAGCAATATACTTGATCATTTTTTAAAATGTTGATCGCGGAACTACGTAACAAGTCACTGTACTGAAACTAAATTAGCGTGCGAGAAAATTTTACTAAGCGTGGGAAAATTTCTCAAGTCGGCGTGGGAAACATTTTGATGCTGTTTTGCTATTCATTTTCAAGCTATCGACTCCATCAAATGAAACGATTTCGTTAAATATGTCAAAAATGTAATCTGTAAAAGAGCGTTATAGTGATCTGTGACAGCGTTATAGTCAGATACAGGTTATAATATAAGAACAGCGTTATAGCGAATCAGCGTAAAGCGAACCGCGTTATAACGGGGGCCTGCTGTATATCTGTACTTGACATTATTGAGCATAGTGGACAATGGATTTAGTGCTAGACAGAACCATAATGAGCTCAGGGCATCATTCCAGAAGATTACTCTTCTAATCTGGATTGGTCTGGCCATGATTTTCAACCTTGATGGTGCTCCTCCATTTCACTGTGGTTGCTTCTAGGAAGTGTGCCACTGTTGGTTTGACTTTATAGATTTCTGTTTATCAGCCAGCTATGGGGTATTGAATTGAAGGTCTTTTGGTGGTCGATGCAGGCAATGTATTGATTCCTTTATGTTCCTTTATTTAGATGGAACATATGTGGAGTACCCATATGTTCCATGTAAGTAAAATTAATAGAGAAATTAAAATTAATAGATGTGGACAGTACTGCAACTGTATTTGTTTTAGATCCATCAGTGTATGGTTGAAGATCCTGCAAAAGGTGCCCTTTCCCCATTAACAGAAGTAGTCATCACATTATCGCTGTACACAAGGTACAGCAATAAAGTTACCAGACTGGTGCAATTAAAAGAACAATTAAATGAAGGAGCTTGGAAATTGTTTTATTTATTTTTTTTCAAAGTATCCACCACCTGACTGAATGCACTTATTACCTCATCCTAAAAGTTTCTGAAAAAGAGTCAATGTCCATGATGATGTTTAGTTTTGTGGTTACATTTTCCTTTATGCCCTCAACATCCTGAAATCTCTTTCCTTTGAAGGCAGATTTCACCTTGGGAAAGAGGAAGAAGTCCACTGATACCAGATCAGTGGACTTCATCAGGAATGGTTAATCTGTATAGTGCCATGTTTTATCAGAAATACCTTCACTACAAGTGTGGAATGGGTAGGGGCATTGTGTGCAGCAAGACCAGCGATCTTTCTCTCAAAATTGCAGCTTCACCCAGTTCGAAGCACCTGTACGTAGAATTAAACATTGAATCTCTTCCCTTTAGATATAAATTCCTTGTGAATCACATATAGAATTCAACATTGAATCTCTTCCCTTTAGATACAAATTCCTTGTGAATCACACCCTATTTTATAAAAACACATAATTAGCATCATCTTGATCCTGGACTTCTGTAAATGAAACTTTCTGGGCCTTGGTGATGATTTTGTAGTCCACTGCATGCTCTGAACCTTCATCTCTGGATCATACTGAAACACCCAAACTCATCTCCAGCAGCAATATAGTTGAGGAAATTAGGATTGTCTTGGTATGTCTGAATGAAGTCTTTGCACAATGACACTCTTTGTTGCTTTTGCTCATCCGTTAGGCTGTGCGCACAAATTTTGCACAGACCTTCCTTTTCTCTAAATCTTTGTGTAGAATTTGATGAATCATTTGCTTATTCATATCAAACTCATCAGCCATCATTCTGTGGGTCCTATGACCCACAGAATGATGGCTCTTGCCTCTTTCCACAATTTCCAGAACTTTTGCAACTCTGTTTTCATTTCAAGATATTGACAGACATCCACTTCTTGGGTCATCACAAACATCCACACATCCATCTTTGAACCACTTATACCATTCCAACACACTATTATGACTTAACATTTCATCAACATAAATAGTTTTTAATATTTCATACATTTCAGTTGCATATATTCCCAGGTTAAAGAAAAATTCAATTTTTGTTCATTGCCTCATTGTAAAATCTTGACACAGAATAGTAACACTACTAATGAAACTGGTTGTCACTTGACAATCTCTGTATCACCAGCTGTTGGAGGAAGTTTGAACTACAACATATACTTCCATTTATTTTCAAACTCATTAAACATGACTGCAAAAGCACCAGTCCAGGAACTTTATTGCTGCGTCTCATACAATTAATACATGAAGATTCTAGTGATGTTATATCCTGAATACATTCAGAAAGGTAAGATTGCACTTTTCTAAATTCTTGCAGTCTAATACAAGAAAGTTTATTCTTGTTTGGGTATAGTTAGTATATTACTTTATTCTCTGGGTATCATTATTTTAGTATTAGTATGGCATGGCTTCAAAAAGAAGTGATTTCTGAGTGAAAAATATTCTATAACATGGAGCTGATTTTGAATGGTTACACACACACGCACGGAGCTATGGCCAGCCATAGCTCCGTGCACGTGCGTGCATGTGTGTGTTCTTTTAATGATAGAACTCTTCCTCCTATATTTCAGGTATGGTGAATTTTTGAAGCATATAACATCTCTTATACCTGAAATTGGAAATCTAACAAAAAACAATAGCCAAGCTGAACATATCTGGAACTCTGTATTAGACTACTTATCTCCACAGTTACCAGGTATGAAAGTTTAATTTAAAAGATTTTCAAGCTTTTACTAATTTCTTACTGCCTATTGGAAATCGAGGGTTTAATGTCAAACAACGTTAACCACACAATCATTTTGTAGTTGTTGTTTTTTGTAATTAACCAAAAAAAAAGTCATTTAGCATTTTCTTGGTTTACCAGAAATATACTTACTGCCTAAGCTAACTTGTAAAGTACCAGAGAGATACAGTTTTATGACATGATATGCATTGTTATTCGTATAAAATAAAACTAAAGTTATCGCAAAAAGAAAATAGAATTTTGTAGGGAATGTTGTTTGACACTAAACCTTGAGATGAAAGGTGTAGAATAAAACGTTTTGTTTTATTCTACTCCTTTCCATTAAAAGTATTATCCATCTTTTTAGTACAAAACCTAGCAATATACTAATTATCTCCTTGGGGAAAGGGGATTCACCTTGCCAAAAAACAACCCTAACTAGGCTTAAAATGATAACATAATTTCCAAATTAATCTGTATTACAACTATTTAATGTAGCAGATCTGAATTTCAAGAAAATGGGAAATAAAGTTCACTTCAATGTGGCTAATTAGTTTTATGAGGAGTAGTCAAAACGTTTGGGGACTCAAGTAATATTTGGGAAATGCTGGAGCTTATTCACTATTTTGATAGATCTCCTGTGAAGTCTGCTTGGCACTGTGTAGAAAATTTCTAATGCTTTTGCACCTTTGAAAGCATTCCTGACAAGCGTGCTTTGGAGTTAGCAATAGTAGTAGCATATGATACAAGAAAGCAAGCTTATACAGCATCAGCCAAGAAAAAAAAAGAAAAAAACCTGTTTCACACATCCATTTGCTCTAAAATTTTGCCCAGTTCTTCCTTGAATTTTTTTAAGCTATATGGTGCCTCCGTAGCCAGGTGGGCAGGAGCAACAGTGCGTAGCACACACTTCTTGATTAGACCGAGGTTCGAGCCTGTGACCACCAAATATGGAGGATGCGGAAAGGTCAGGTAATGACCACCACATATCCCCGGAGCAATATTGCCTTAGTTGCTAATGCTCCTAAAAACCAAACAACAAACAAACAAACAACATTTAAGCTATCAACTTCCACCATTACAGATGGAAGTTTGTTCCAGAAATCACCTACCTGCTGGCTAAAGGCAAACTTCTGCACATCTATTCTACAAAAGTATCCCAGGGACTCACATTTGGTGAGTTTGGGCTTGGCACACCCAGGATCCTGAGCTGGATATCATCATCCTACTCTTTCTTGGTAATTTATCCCTCTCTCTTTCTCTCTGGGTAACTCTGAATTTTTTTTTTTTTTTTTTTTTTTTGGCTGGTGCAGCATAAGCCTCAGGCTTCCTTGCACCATATAGCTAATAATAATAATAACTGTCTTTCCTCAATTTGAATTTATGCCCCCTTAGGTTCATAATCTGAGCAAAGAGGGAGAATCTCATCAGAACTGAGTCGGCTCAACCTGCTCAAGGCCTTATACACCTCAATGAGGACTTAAGCCATTCAGCCTTTCTTGTTAAGAGGACCCCTTCGTACCCCGCACCAACCTTGTTGCTCTTCTCTGTACTTGTTCTAACAACTCTACATCCTTCCTAAAATGAAGCCTCCAGATATTCAGTACTCAAGTTGCAGCCTGACCATTGCCATATACAAAGGAATAATCACTGTCTTATCCCTACTAGCAAAATTACTCTATATCATTGACAAGACCCCCATGACCTGCTCTGGCAACCTGTCTGCACTGCTCAGAAAACTTCATAACTGACTGCACAATTACCCCCAGGTCGTTTTCATCCTCTACAAACTTGAGCGTAGTATCACAGAGTTGATGAATTTCTCTGGGGTTACTTATACCCATAGGCAGTAATTTGTATTTGTCAATGTTAACTTCATTTGCCACTTCTCAGCCCATCTGCCCAACTTTTCTAGATGCTATCGTATCTAGAAAAGTTGGGCAGAAAAGTTGACAGTTGTAGCATACTGTCATTAGCAACCCTAACAATCTTTGTATCATCTGCAAACTTGGATATTAAGTCTGATATACTTTCATCAGTATCATTGATAAATATAGAAAAAAATAATGGACTCACCACCAAACCCTAGGGGACTCCACTGATAACATGTCCAGTAGTTGATTGGTGGAAGAGACTTCCATCTTTTGTTGTGGAAGTTGATAGCCTAAATAAATTTAAGGCTGAGCTGGACAGGCATTTGAAAAAAATGGAGGGGTGAAATGGGAGGGTTTTTTTGGCTTATGCAGCATAAGCTTGCTTTCTTGCACAATATGCCTCTACCAAATCAAAAACGCTAAACATTAGTCCATGAAGAGCAGTGTACCACTCCTTGTCTTCTCCTACTCAACCACACTTTTATCCATTGTACCAACATGCCTTAATGCCATTAGCATTAGTAGAGGCATTTGATGCAAGAAAGCAAGCTTATGCAGCATCAGCCAAAAAAAAAAAATAAAGTAAAATAAATAAATAAAAAATAACCACTTCCACTTCACCCCTCTGTTCGTTCGAAATACCTGTCCAGCTGAGCCTTAAACTTATTTAGGCTATCAACTTCCACGACAAGGGATGGAAGTCTGTTCCGCCTACCAACCACCCGCTGGCTAAAGGCAAATTTCCGCACATCTATCCTACATCTGTCTTTCCTCAATTTGAATTTATGCCCTCTCAGGTGATTATTCTGAGCAAGAGGAAGAATCCCATCAGCATTGAGCATGCTCAAACCATTCAAGGCTTTATACACCTCTATCAGATCACCTCGCTGGTGCCTAGTCTCCAGACACTGTAATTCGCAAAATTTAAGCCTTTCTTCGTAAGAGCACCCCTTTGTTCCATTCACTAATCTTGTTGCCCTTCTCTGTACTCGTTCCAGCAGCTCTACATCCTTCTTGAAATGAGGCCTCCAGGCCTGTATACAGTACTGTAGGTGTGGCCTGACCATTGCCTTATACAAGGGAATAATCACCTCCTTATCCCTGCTAGAAAAGTTCCTATATATCATTGACAAGACACCATGAGCTACCCTTGCAGCCCATCTGCACTGCTCAGAGAACTTCGGTCCCTTTCATTCTCTACCACTGTCAGTGTAGTACCACAGAGTTGATACGTTGCTCTGGGGTTGCTGTTTCCCATATGTAGTACTTTACATTTGTCAATGTTAAACTTCATTTGCCACCTCTCAGCCCATCTGCTCAACCTTTCCAGATCCTGTTGCAGCAGCCGCATAGTGTCAGTAGTGTCCTTGACAACCCTGCCAACCTTTGTATCGTCTGCAAACTTGGACATTAAGCTTGATATACCATCATCAATATCATATATAAATACAGAAAACAATAAAGGACCCAATACTGAACCCTGAGGGACTCCACTAATAACATAGTCCATGAAGAGCAGTGTCCATTAATTATCACTCTCTGTCTTCTCCCCCTCAACCACCCCTTTATCCATAGCAGCAATTTGCCTCCAATGCCACACTGCTCCAAATTATGCAGCAGTCTTCCATGTGGAACAGTATCAAAAGCCTTTCTAAGATCCAAGTATATAATATCAAAGATATTCCCTGCATCCAGTTCTTTTGTGACTGCATCATAATATCCAATCAAATTGGTCAGGCAAGACTTCCCCTTAACAAAACCATGCTGTGTCCGAGCTATAACTGAAGTCTTGTCTAGATGATCCTGCAGTGCTTCTTTAACCAGTGCCTCCATTAATTTTCCAGGAACAGAAGTTAAACTCACAGGTCTATAATTACTTGTGTCAGCCTTTGATTCTCCCTTGTGAATTGGGGTCACATTTGCACATCTCCAGTCCATGGGTACCTCCCCTGAGTACAAGGAAGCTCTCATAATTATGGCTAAGGGTTTGCTTACTTCCTTTGCTGCCTCCTTTAATATAACTGGATAGATCCCATCCACCCCGAGTGCCTTTCTTGTGTTTATCTTCAACAATTTCTCCTCCACTTTACTCTCAGTTATTACAAGATTCTTTAGCTTACTGCTAGAGTTGAATACACCTCTGGCATTCCCCTCGCTGAATAACTCCTCATGTGTGAATGTCGATGCAAAATATTCATTTAGTTTTTTAGCTAACTGAGCAGGGTCATCAACAGTTGATCCATCGATATCAAGTGGACCAATCTGATTCATCCCCTTCCTTCTAGAGTTTACATAAGTAAAGAACTCTTTGCTGTTTTTCTTCGCATCCCTTGCCAAGGATCTCTCGTAATCTGCCTTCGCCTGCCTAACCTCCTTTGTAACTTGGTTACAGATCAACTTGTATCTATCATAGGCTTCTGTGTCACATTTTAATTTATATGTATTCCGCACAATTTTCTTCTCTGCCATATGTCTATTAGTTCTTCTGACATCCATTTAAGCCTAAACCTTGAACAATATTTCTTAATGTAAAGCCTACTAGCTTCCAAGATACGTTCTTTGAATGCCTCCCATTTTGAATTTGCTGTTGGTAACATCATCAGTTGATCCCACTGTATAGAATTTAAATACTGTCTCAGTCCATCGTAGTCACCTTTACGAAAGCAATACCCCTTCCCTTTACCCCTAATGGTAGATACCTCTTTGAGTAACTCCAACTTCAGAACACTGTGATCACTGCCACCTAGTGGTTCATTTATCTGCAGATTCTTAATGCATGAAGAATCACTACTGATAATCAAATCAAGGGTATTACTCCCTCTAGTTGCCTCCCGAACATGCTGATGTAGAAAACAATCATCCAATAAATCCACAAAAGCCTTGCTAGTGTGTGAGTGACCATCCCCCAAATTCCAGTCAGTATCTGGGAAATTAAAATCCCCCATTATAAGACTCTCTGATTTACTGGCCCACTCTATTTCTCTGTACAGTTTCTTATTATACTCATCAGAGTCATTAGGCCTATAGCACACTCCTACTCTCAATTTTGATCTCCCAATGCTTATGTCACACCAAACTGACTCGACACTGCCCTGTCCAGCGATGTCGACTGGCTTCACTTCCTTGTATTTTATGTGTTTCTTAACTGATAGCATAACCCCTCCTCCCTTCCTATCCTGTCTATCCTTTCTGTAGACATTATACTCCCCAAATTCCAGTTCTGCATTCCTTATATCTGTGTGACACCATGTCTCTGAAATCCCAACAATATCTGCCTTTGATATTTTGAGCAATACCTCAAATTCATCAAATTTATTTACTAAACTCCTAGCATTGGTGTACATGCAAGTATACATGCACCTGCTCTTCCTCTTAGCCACCCTAACACAACCCATGTGTTCACTTGTACCCCCATGATTCCCAGCAGTCTCTGAAATATATATATCTGCAATTTATTTTCCAGGCTGCTGCTCATTCCAATAGAAGGAGTGCAAGAATCACTTTCTCCTCTGCCAGTGGCTACTGTTAATCTATTAGTCCTTGTATCCCCCCAATCTAGCAGTTTTCCGACCCACCTAACACTGCCTCGATAGCATCAGCAAACATTCTTGCACCCTTTCTATTTAAGTGTATCCCATCCCTGTAGAAGCAGTCTCTCCTGTTATCAAGTACAGACCAGGTTGAAAAAAATTCTACCCCTTGAGCCCTGCACAATCTTTCCAGGGCCGAATTGATCGACAGGGCTCTCATCATATACTCCCTCCTGTCGTGTCTGGGCAGAATTGCAGACACTTTCAAATTCAACCCTAATTCACAGCTTTTTTCCATCAGTGACCTGTACTTGTTAAGTAATTCCGCCGGTCTCCTACTCTTAATATCATTAGTGCCAACGTGTACAACTATATCACCCTTAAAAGATGATATCCGCTCTACATTGTCATCAACCTTTGCCCCTGGCAGATATACCCTGGTCCTGTTCCACCTATCCTTTTTACAAAGCATGTTTCCCGTTTCCCTGACAATAGAGTCACCAACAACTACTAGTTCCTTTGGGACCAGCGCATTCTGCCTTGGGGGTTGCCGCTGTGTTGCGCGATGACCAGTGCAAGCTCTGGCATTGGTGTGGGCAGCTGAGAGCTTGATGGGCCCCTCACTTGTAATCCTTCGACCACCCTGTCCTTCAAGCTCTCATATAGGCCCATAACAACGCTGAGTTGTCGCCTGATTTCCTTACACTCCTTGCATCGTGCACATACAAAGACATCCCCCATGGCAGTATCATGTCCCATACCTGACTGCTCCGCAAACATCAAGCAAATAGTGCATCTTAAAAGGCTGTGATTCAGAGGGCAACTGCCCCCTCAGTTCTCCCCTGAGCCACAGCATTCCTATTAGCTTGAGCCTTTTCCTTTGCTGCTCTGGTTTGAGTCATGATTTCGATTTAGTTTCAATAAAATTTCAAGTTCAGTACAAAATTAAATCCTAAACTCGTATCCCAACACAGTTATAACGCTATGTTTATGTTTCAGTAACACGTGTTATCTATGAAATCTATGAGTGCTATCTACAAAATATTTATGTTTCAGTAACGAGCGTTATCTACGAAATATTTATGTTTCAGTGACGAGTGTTACCGAAACATAAATATTTCTCCAATATTGCTCCAATTTGTACAGTAGTCTTCCATGTGCGATATTATCAAAAGTTTTCCTGAAATCCAAGTATATGATATCAAAATTATTTTTTTGCATCCAGTTCCTTTGTGACCACATCATAGTATCCAATCAAATTGGTCAGGCGAAACCTCCCCTTAACAAACCCATGCTGTGTCTGAATTATTACTGCAGTCTTGTCTAGATGATCCTGCAATGCATCTTTAACCAGTGAATCCATCGGGATACATTTGCACTTCTCCAGTCAGCAGGATGTCTGCTGAATCCAAGGATTCTCTCATATTTATGGCTAAGGGTTTGCTTACTTACTTTTCTACCTCCTTTAATATAACTGAATAGATCCCATCCACCCCAGCTACTTTTTTTATATTTTTACTTCAACAATTTCTACTCCAACTTCCTCTCAGTTATTAAAAAATAATTTAGCTCCCTGTTAGTTTGATAAACGTCTGGCATCCACTTCTCCACAGAATTCCTCATGGGTGAATATAAATACAAAATACTGATTCAGTTTGTCAGCTACCTGAGTAGGATCATTAACAGTTGAACCAATATCAATTGGTTCAACTTTCCATTGCCAAATATTTCTTATAATCTGCCTTCACCTGCCTAATCTCCTTTGTGACTTTATTACAGACTAGCTTATATCTACCATAGGCTTCTGTGTTACTTGATAATTTATATGCATCCCATGCATTTTTCTATTCTTCCACTTGTCTTATTAGTTCATTTGCCATCCATTTAGGGCTAAACCATGAACAACATTTCTTAGTTGGTATGAAAAGACTAGTAGCTTGCACATTTATTCCTTGAATGCTTCACATTTAGTATTTGCTGTTGGTAACACCATCAATTGGTCTGACTTTATAGAATTTAAAAACTGTCTGAGATCACTGTAGTCACCTTTATGAAAGCAAAAACCCTTCCCTTTATCCCTGATGGTAGTTACACCTTTAAGTAAATCTCACATCAGTCCACTGTGATCACTGCCACTTAGCATTAGCATTAGTTGAGGCATATGTTGCAAGAAAGCATACTTATACAGCATCAGCCAAAAAAAAAAAAAAAAACCCTTCCCGTTTCACCCATCTGGTCACTCCAGATGTTTGTCTAGTTCAGCCTTAAATTTATTTAAGCTATCAACTTCCACAACAACAGATGGAAGTCTGTTCCAGCAATCAACTAACCGCTGACTAACACAAACTTCTGCACATCTATTCTACAACTGTCTTTCCTCAATTTGAATCTATGCCCCCTCAGGTTCTTAATCTGAGTAAGCAGAAAGATCCGATCAACATTGAGCCTGCTCAAACCATTCAAGGCCTTATACACCTCCTTCCAATCATCTCGTAGGGTAGCAGTAGCCCCAGAGAAATGTACCAACAGGGTAGTGGAGAATGAAAGAGACCTGGAGGTAATTGGGCAAGCAGATAAGGAGGTGATTATCCCCTTGTATAAAGCAATGGTCAAGCCACACCTGGAGTAGTGCATACAGGTCTGGAAGCCTTATTTTAGGATGGATGTGGAGTTTCCAGAATGAGTACAGAGGAGGGCAACCAGACTGGTGAGGGGAACAAAGGAGTGCTCTTACAAAGAAAGGCTTAAGCTTTGCAAATTGCAGCTTCTGGAGACTAGGCACTTGCGAGGCGATCTGATTAAGGTGAATAAGGCCTGGAATGGCTTGAGCCAGCTCAGTGCTGATGGGATTCTTCCTCTTGCTCAGATTACAAACCTGAGGGTCCATACATTCAAATTTAGGAAAGACAGTTGTAGAATAGATGTGCAGAAATTTGCCTTTAGCTAGCAAATAGTTGATTGCTGGAACAAACTTCCATCTGTTGTTGTGGAAGTTGATAGCTTAAATAAATTCAAGGAAGAACTAGACAAACATTTGGAACAAATGGATCAGTGAAATGGGAAGTTTTTTTTTTTTTTCCCTTTCTTTTTTTGGCTGATGCTGTATAAGCTTGCTTTCTTGCATCATATGCCTCCACTAATGTACAAGTTAGTGCAAATGCATCATATTAGTACACAGCTAAACTCTGAATTAGCAAAATTTTGCAAAGGCATCATCGTTTAAGTTATATCTGATATTGTGAATACCTTCACAACAAGTTGCCACGATATTGCACTACTTCAGATAAGTAATGCTTCACCAAAGGCAAAGGAGAAGATTAGTGTTACTTATTCTCAGTGGGCACCACCACCCAGATGGCACCATTTCAAGGCTTGTTTGTATATGTGTGGGATAATAACTCTACTATCCACTCGTCCCTATTAGACTTAGAAAAGCAAAATGTAGAGGGAAAGTTATAGTAGGAGTGGAAGAAGAAAAGAAACGGTGTAGAAGAATGAAAGGGACAGTAAATCCTTCAACTCACACCACTCAAAAACTCATAAATTCCTTGAATAGGCAATGTTCCCTGTAGAGAAGACTGTTTTACCTATTCTCGGAAACTTTGTGAATATCAGACTCTCCCCGGTGGCCGTTTCAAGGATTTGGTGGATGGGTAGGTAACCTAGTGGTGTAATGATGGAAAAATGGTTATGAAGAATAACTCTACAATATGAGAGATGCCTGATGGTGTATAAGATGAATTAAGGCTAAGATGCATTAAGGGCTTATGCCTCAGGCTGCAAGAGAATTAGACTACGTACAAGTCTGTGCAAATGCATCATATTAGTACACTTCTTAACTCTGAATTAGCAAATGCAGCATCGTTTAAGTTATATCTCATATTGTGAATATCTTTACAACGAGTTGCCTTGATATTGCACTACTTCGAATAAATAGTGCAATATCACTTCACCAAAAGAGAAGGCTGTTGTTACCTATTCTCAGCAGATACCACCACCCAGATGGCACCATTTCAGGGTTATTTGGCCCTTCTTCAGTAGATGGGTGCCATCATTACATTACTAGGTATCCTAGTGATGTAATGATGGCAAAATGGTTATGAAGTATAATTCCACAATATTACTTATTCGAAGTAATGCAATATCATGGCAATTCATTGTGAAGGTATTCACAATATGAGATATAACTTAAATGATGCTGCCTTTGCAAAAATTTGCTAATTCAGAATTTAGCTGTGTACTAATATGATGTATTTGCACAAATTGAACATTGGCAGGGTGCTTAATGACACTAATCAGGTTATGCGACTGCAACAAGAGCTAGAAAAATTAGGCAGATTGGCTGAGAAATTTAACTTTGACTACTGCGAAGTATTACATATGAGTAGCAGTAATCCCATATTAACATAATAACTGTGTGTGTTATTACACTTAGTGTAATGGAAAATGAAAAATACCTGGGGTAATTGTGAATTCAGATATGAATTTCCTTTAGCAGTGCAGACAGGCTACCTGGACAACTCATGGTGATTTGTCAATGATATATTGGAATTTTTCTAGCAGGGATAAGGAAGTGATTATCTCATTGTATACGCAAAGGGTTAGGCTGCATCTTGAGTACTGCATACAAGCCTGGAAGCCTCATTTTAGGATAGATGTGAATCTGTTGCAAAGGGTGCAGAGAAGAGCAACAAAACTAGTGAGGGGAAAAATATGCTGCTCAAACCAGGAATAGCTTCGGTTCTGCAAATTTTGTTGCCAGGAGACTAGAATGCCTGATTGAAGTATTTAAGGCTTTAAATGGCTTGAGTAAGTTCAATTTATGCACCCACATATGGGTGCATAAATTTAAATTGAAGAAGGATGGCTATAAGGTTGATGTACAGAAATTTGCCTTAAACCAGCAGGTAGTTGATTGTTCAAATAAACTTCGGTCTGGTGTTGTAGAAGTGGGTACTTTGAATAAATTCAATGAAGAACTAAAATAGAACTAGACAAGTGATATATGAAGTTTTTTTTTTTTTTTTGGCTGATGCCATGTGATTTCTTGCATTATTTCCACTACTAATACTATTTACTAATAAAATAATGTGAAACCAGTAAAAGAATATTTTATGAACTAGCAAAGACAAGCTTTGTCTGCTCTGAGAGTTATCTAGGAAATACTCCATTTGTATGAAATTCAAAACTAAGCTGTAAACTTAATCAAAAACAAAAAACAAATATATACAGAAATTATTTAGTTGAGCTTCCACCTCACCGTAGAAACCACCACAAAGTCTTAGTAAATGAAAGGAGGCAGCATGCATTAAATCCTGAATTCTATCTTTAGGCAATGTTTAGTGGCTGTGGTTCTATGTTACAACAATCTAAATCATGGCGAACCAACCTGAATAAGGCCACAAAAACAAGAAGAAAGTAAAGTACAGAAATAAACTGCTGTACCACTAATGTACCCCCACTATACTCAATTTATCCAAAATTTATCCAAAATTAATCCTAAAAATCTTATCAGAATGAAAATCAAACTAATAAATAATGTAAAATAAAAGACCTGTAAAACCTGATTTATCATCTTGTAAAAACCTGAAACTAAAAATAAACCTTAAAACTGGAACAGAAATAATAATTTTGTGCCAAAAATATGACAATGAGGCTGAATCCAGGACTAAAACATCAGTCAAAAATGACTGATATAAATGTTCTACCTGTTAGGAAAAAAAAATATATCATAAATACCAACCTTCTCCTTCATTTCATCATAAAACAAGTATTGTGTATTCCAGCATATAAATTGACCTTTGCAGTACTGATTTACTTACATATCAGGTATAAAATCCTAAACTTGAATCAAAGGCTTGAATCTTTAACCAGTGATGCCATTATATTTTTCCTAAAACAGAAGTTAAGCTACCAGGTCTAATTAATTACTCAGATCACTCTTTGAACCCCCTTAGTGAACTGGGTATACATTCACGAATCCATCTCCAGTCCATGGGAACTTTTCTTGAATCCAAGGATGCTATCATAATTATCACTAAAGGATTGCTTAACAACTTTTGCTGTCATTCTTGATATAATTGGATAGATTCCATCCACTGAAGTGCTTTTTTTACATTAAACTTCAGCAATTTCTCTTCTGCTTTCTTCTCAATTATTACAAAAAGGGGCTCACATCTGGGGAGTATGGGCTTGGCAAACCCAGGGTCCTGAGCATGATATCATCATTCTTCCCTTTCTATTTCTGACTCTCTCTCTCTCACTTTCTCTCTCTCAGGGTAACTCAGAAATTTTTTTTTTTTTTTGCTGGTGCAGCGAAAAAGGAAGCCTGAGGTAAGCCTCAGGCTTCCTTGCACCATATGGCTGATGATAATAATAATAATAATAAAAAAGTGGAGTGGAGTGAAGTGGAGCATCGAAATGAATACGTACATCAAGCAAGCATATTACAAAATAACGAAGCTGGAGACCGATATGACAAGTTACAGGGCGAGACTACATACCAAGTGGCCGGAATGATTCCCAGATATTCAGGTCAGTGAACAGGGATAGCAGAGCAGAGAAGGACCATTGTCATGAAGAACCTGATAGCTCCTGAAATCTTGGAAAAAATCAAGCAAGCTGTGAACAATCAACTACAAAGGCTAAAGAATACGGAACCAGAGGAAGAACATACCACCACCACCAAACCAGAGGAGGAAGAGCAAGGAGAAATACAACCCACAGCATCTGAAGTGGAAAGAGATGAGGTCATGATATCCAGAATAGAGGATGAGTGGAAGAAGGCCCTAACAGAATTCGAAGGAATGGACCCCACAAAGACTCATGTGATACCGAAGCAGAGGCTGAATAGGACCTTGTAGAGAGTCACAGACCACCTGAATCAGCACATAATACCGCATTACCTCAACAGCAATGGTGCAACACTGGAGGCCATCCACATAGCCGTGTATTTGCTGCAGTAGCAGCCACAAGGATTAATGGAAGAGAAGCAAGAGACCAGCAGCAGAAGAACCGAAAACAGAAGGAATCATTAGCTTGGGAAAGAAGACTTCAGCAGAAGATAGAAGAATTAAGAGTCAAGATAGGCCAATTGACCCAGTACCAATGGGGCAATAGGAGTAAGAAATTGATTAGGAAAGTGAAGAGCATCTTCAAGAGAGACAGCATCCACAGCAAACGAGACAAAAAATCAGAATAGGAGAGTACTTGGACCCATTGAATCAGAACTTCCTTGCACTCAACAAGAGACTACGCTGATACAAAGAGAGCTCCCAGAGGGAAATAAACAACCGAATCTTCAATGAGGACCAAAGAGGCATCTACAGGAATCCTATAGAAGACAGGAATGGACCACCTGAGAAGAAGATGACTGAGGAGTTCTGGGGAAACATATGGAGCAGGGAAGTAAGACATAACAGCCGAACCACCCAAAAAGAATTAGAATGCAAGAAAACCAAGGATGTAGAAGAAATGAGAGGGTGGGTGATTCGGGAAGAAGTAAAACAGACGATTAAGAAATCTCGCAACTGGTGAACTCCAAGAATAGATAACGTCCATAACTACTGGTACAAGAAGCTCACTTGCATACACAAGCGCCTGGCTGAGCAGTTCATCCAAATGATAAGGCATCCAGAGACAATCCTGAAGTTTCTCACTCAAGGAATCACATATCTGAAGCCTAAAGATGAAGATACAAGAAACCAGGTGAAATATAGGCCAAGCACCTGCCTATCCTGACCAGCTGCATAACCAGGAAGATATCAGACCACTTGGAGAGCCAGAATATAATAGCCAAACAGCAGAAAGGATGCAAGCGGCTGAGCAAAGGATGCAAGGAGCAATTAACCATAGATGCCGCGGTTATGGAGCAAGCCTACAAGAAGCACCGCAACGTGTACACCGCCTACATTGATTACCGCAAGGCCTTCAACTCCGTGCAGTTACAGCACAAGGAAATCGAAGCCTGTCTGACTGAAATTTACTACCAGAGACTCAGAAGCCTGCTGAAATCAAAGCTGAATGGAGGGAACACAGTTAAAGCCATAAATACTTATTCAGTCCCAGTGCTTACATACTCCTTTGAGATTATAGATTGGACCAACGCCGATCTGGAGGATATCATGAGACACATAAGGACAATGGTGGCTGTTGGTCATCTGTGGAGTGACTGACAATAAGTCAGCTGTGGAGTAAATGACAATAGCTCGGAAAGAGGGAAGAAGGGGCCTGATAGATGTCATCAAGCAACAGAAAACAGCAAAAGCTAACCTGAAGGATTACTTCCAGAAAAATGCAGCAGCACTCTACCAGGCAATAAGGAAGATAGACAAGCAGCATACCCCACTCAATCTAAGCGAGGAGCACTCTTCCACCCAGACGGCGCAAATGAAGCTAGAAAGATGGGCAAAGAAGACACTCCATGTGGCTGACACTAAAATAACCTCCATCAAGACCACATAGATAAAATTGCTCCAATACATGGCTCACAAGTGGGATGCTCTTCCCTGAGACTAAAGGATTCATGCTCACCATCCAAGACCAGGTAATCAACACCAGGTACTATAGAAAATACATCGCCAAGGAGCCCGGAGTGTTTGATGACACATGTCGATGATGCCACCTGGCCTCAGAAACAATCCAACACATCACTGCGGGATGCAAGGTGATCATCCAGACTGAGTACATTCATAGACATGGCCAGGTAGCCAGGATAATACATCAGAAGATAGCAAGGAAATACCAGTTGATCGAAGAAAGTGTGCTGTACTACAAGTACGAACCCAAGGCAGTACTGGAGACCCCAACATACAAGCTGTTCTGCGACCACGCCATAATAACAGATAGGACAATCCTGCACAACAGACCAGACATAATCCTTGTGGACAAGAAGGAAAAGGCTACCTATCTGATTGACATAGCAGTACCCAACACTGGCAACCTGCAGAAAACAGATTGGGAAAAAATCAGGAAGTACACGAACCTAAGACAGGAGATCAAAGAGATGTGGCATGTGCAACAAGTACCGACCATTCCTATCACTGTGTCAACCACAAGTATGGAACCAAAGACCCTACATAACAGCTTAGCAGCAATAGGTCTCCCAGCGATAATAATAATGATAAAATCCTTTATCTCACTGGTAGGGTTTGATATACTTCTGGCATCTACTCCCTTAAAGAATTCCTCAGTATGAGTGTAAATGCAAATACTTATTCAGCTTGTCACCAACCTGAGAAAGCTCATCAACAGTTGAAACATTCATATCAATAGACCTATGTGATTCATTACCTTCATTTTTAAGTTTACATAAAAGAAGTCTGCTATTTTTCTTTGAATATTTCCCAAAGATTTCTCATAATCTGACTTGGCTTGCCTACCATTCTTTGTGACTTGATTACAGACTACTTTATATCAACCATAGGGTTCTGTATCACCCGATAATTTACATGTGTCTTCTGGATTTTTCTTCTCTGCTATGAGTCATTAATTCATCTGACATCCATTTAGGTCTAAATCTTGAACGGTATTTCTTAGTACAAAAAGTCAAACAGTTTCTATGATTATTTCATTGAATGCTTCCTATTTAGAATATTCTGAACATTATCAATTGGTCCCATTATAGAATATAAAAACTGTCTGAGACCACTGTCTGTAGTTGCCTTTATGATTGCAAAAATCCTTCCCTTTACACTTGATGGCGGTTACATCTCTAAGTAAACCACATCAATACATTGTAATCACTACCACCAAGTGGTTCTTTTTATCTGCAGATCTTTAGGCATGAATAATCACTTCTGATAATCAGATCAAGAGTATTACTTTCACTTCTTTCCTCTCTAAAATGCTGCTGTAGAAAACAATCATCCAATAAGTCTACAAAAGTATTGTTAGTGTGTGAGTGACTAAACCACAAGTTCTAGTCACTCTATTTCTCTATACAATTGTTCATTGTACTCATCAGAGTCATTAGGCCTATAACACACTTCTACTCTCATTTTTGCTTCTCAATTGTTATATCAATCACACCAAACTGACACAATATTGCATTGTCCATCTATGTCAGCTGGATGCACTTTCTAAGATTTATTGTGGATGCACTTTCTAAGATTTCATGTGGATGCACTTTCTAAGATTTCATGTGGATGCACTTTCTAAGATGTCCTATCCTGTCTATCCTTTCTGTACTCCCCATATTCCAATTCTAAACTGCTTATATCTGCGTGACTCCATGTCTCTGGTATCCCAACAATATCCGGCTTTGATGTCTTGACCAGCACTTCAAATTCATCAAATTTATTTACCATAATCCTGGCATTGGTGTACATGCAAGGATACAAGCACCTCTTCTTACTCTTGGTTTCCCTAACACAGCCCATGTATTTACTTGGTCCATGGTGACTCCCACAAATTCTTGAATTCTCCAGCACCTTGCATTCCAGGCAGCTGCTCATTCTAATAAAAGCAGTGCAAGAATCACTTTTTCTCTGCCTGTGTCAATCTTTTAGCATGTGAATCTCCCCAAGCTAGCAGTTATCCGACTCACATAACACTGCATTGATAGCATCAGCAAATATTCTTGCACCCTTTCTATTTAAGTGTGTCCCATCCCAGTAGAAGCAGTCTCTCCTGTTAACAAGCACAGACCATGCTGAAAAAAATTCTATCCCATGAGCCTTGTGCAATCTCAGCAGTGCTGAATTGACTGACAAGGCTCTCAACATATACTTCCTCCTATCATGTCTGGGCAGAATTGCAGACACTTTCAATTTAACACTAACTTGTGACTTTTTTTTCAAATTGACCTGTATTTGTTAAGTAAATCTGCAGATCTCCTACTCTTAATGTCATTAGTGCCAACATGTACAACAATATCACCCTTTGTGCCCTTAAAAGATGATATCTGCTCTACAATGTCATCAACTTTTGCCCCTGGCAGACTATCCTTTTTTGCACAATATATTACCCGTTTTCCTTGACAATAGAGTCACCAACAATAACTAACTCCTGTGGGACTAGCACATTCTGCCTTGAAGGTTGCCACTTTGTTTCCTGATGCACAAGAGTGAGATCTGGTGTTGAGTTGGACAGCTGAGGGCTTGATGGGTCCCCCACTTTAATACCTTTGAGGGCATCTACCTGATTCTTCACACTTTCATAGACGTCCATCAGAACGCTGAGTTGACACCTTATATCTTGACCCTCTCTGCACACCTAGCACACACAAAAACATCCTCTTTGGCTAGATCAAGTCCTGTTCCAGACAGATCTGTACACTTTGCACAAGTTGCATATTTTTTAGGCAGTAAGAATCATTTTAGGCCATTGGAGAATCATCTCCTTCTCTCCCGGTTCTCTCCCATGCCACAGCACGCCTGGTACTTTGTACCCATTACTTTGCTGCTCTAGTCTGGAACATAATTTCAGTTGCTAATAGTTCCTGTGAAGATATTATTCATGTTTTGAATAATTTCTTCAATCATTGCAAATTTGTGCCATTTCAGGTGGGAGTAAAAAAAAAGAAGCTTGGTAAACAAAAAGATCACAGGAAATTAATCCAGTGAATAATGGTGAATGAGAGCCCACAGCAATGAAGTGCTTCACAAGAGGTTCGTGAATGGAATGTTCCCAGTGTGCAGGGGTGGGGGGGGACATTATCATAATGCAAGTGCAAAGTGTCTAAGCCCACTTTTCCATATAGTTTTTTCCAATTAATGTGTAATCACCATAGAACTTTTTGTAGTATTCTTGAAAGTCTTTGAATGAAACCTAGAATCTGTTTTGGAAAACCATTGTTAACATTTCTTGAGTTTCTGAGGCAATTTGTCTCCAGTTTGAAACAACAATTGATGCAAATTCACTGTACAGTAAAATCACATATTTTAAAAAATGAAAAACATCTTTTATTCCTTGTGCGCTAATTTAGACTGACTGCAGATAAACAGATGATTCATAAGATACTATATATAGAGAGAGATCACTGTACATCTTACAACAACTTGCAACTCGTTATAGCATCACAATATCAATGTACATGGTCAATCCCCAAATCAATACAGGGTATAACACAGTAGTTAGGTTCCTATAAAATCTCGTGTAGTGCAAAACCGTGTTATATGGGACTAAGAACCAGTACAAAAAGAGGGTTTATGTTGAAAGCCAACAAAAATACACCATTATGTTAACAAAATGCTAACAAAACTAACAAAAATACACCATTCAAGATTGTGTGTATCTTCTACTCTCTTTAAAAAATCAGTAATCTGGGTTTGTTTATTTTTGCTTGAAAAACCTTTGTAAATATCATTATATGGAACTAAGCATTTTTGGAGCTCTCCCTTTTGAACTTTTGGCACTTTTCGGTTGAAGAATCTGCATTAAAAAAATAAGATTCTAATTGCTCGGTTAACTTTTTGCCTTCCCATATGCTTTTTAGTATAAAATTTGTAAGTTCAGAATTTTCACCTGCACTATCATCCTCTGAATTGATTTGGTTTACCTCCGATGCTATTTTCACCAAATCTGCTTCTAGCATAATTCTTGAAAGTCATCAGTAATCTTTTCTTTTTTTTTCTAGGAGCATCGGCGACTAAGGCAATGTTGCTCTGTGTATATTGCTATAAATTGAGTGTGTTCTGAGGTAGATTTTCTGTTTAGCTGAACGGAAAACCTGAGTTCCCAGGAGAAAAAAACAATGCTATCCTCACCTGAAACAGAATAACTTAACCATGTTGTGAAAAAGACTCATAAAAATTACTCGTGTTATCAAATCGAACTCAGGTCATTTAACCCCAGGGGCTCACATCTGGTGAGTATGGGCTTGGCACACCCAGGGTCTTGAGCTGGATATCATCATTTTTCTCTTTCTTGGTGATTCCCTTCTCTCTCTTTGGGTAATTTGGGATTTTTTTTTTTTTTTTTTTTGGCTGCTACAGCAAAAGCCTCAGACTTCCGTGCACCATATAGATATAGCTAATGATAATAATAATAATTTCAACCTGGTGTGGGGAGAGTCAGTCTTTCTACCAACTGTGCTACCAAGGAGGACTTCGGTAGTCAAATCATCAAAACCTTCCCCTCCTACCGACTTAGCAAGTTCTAATATCGCACCGATTCCATTTTCTGCCGGTACTACCATATTTCCTGAATAAACTGACTCTGGCAATACATTTTTTCAACATGCATCGCATTAAATGCATATTGGAAAAATGCTGACAGTTTTACTTCTTTGAGCGATAAAGCTGTGAGAAAGCTGATACAGTCAACAATTAAAATGTTTCCCATTGCTTCAATAGATTAGGAATCAGTTTTTTCTGAAATCCATTGTAACGATTTTTTGATGTAATGAGTTTCAAAGGTAGATATAATGCCTTGATGTAATGGCTGAATTAAAGAAGTTGTATTAGGTGGCAGGAACATTACTTCAAGGTTTGGATGACTTAAATATTTTTGACGGCCTGGCACATTTTCCAATAGTAATACAACTTTGAAAGCTAAATTTTTCCCCAAGTTCAATAGCACAGAACCTAACACAGGAATTTCCCAATAATTTTTTTTGCATAACGATTAGCGAGTCAACAGCGGGGATTCACAAAAAAGAATGGAAATGTTTAAAAATTACATCCAACATAATAGCAGGGTTTTCCCCACACAAAAGCTCAAAAAATCATGGGATTTTCCGCAATTCTCTAACCATGTTATATAAATACCGTGTTGTGCGAGGATTGCCGCAATTTATCAATTGTGTTAGAGCAAAACCATGTTGTAGAAGTATTGTGTTATATGGGCATTGTCTGTATTTATGCTTCTGTTCGGTGGATGGATATATAATCCTTTTTCACCCTTTGCTTGGTCTCTGTTCAGGGTAGGAAGAAGAGTGGTGAAGTGCCTGCAATTTTTGTAAATTTGTAATTTTTTACATTTGTACAATTTTTGTACAAATGTAAAGCATATAGAATAAAATCCCAGATATACCTTCCTTAAAAAAAAAAAGATAGCAGTTGGTGTTATCAGTATGTCCTGCCTCAGCTACAGCCTTTACATGTAATATGTGGAGCTTTTGAAACTCTTTAGGAAAATTTATTACAGCATGGTATGATACTTCAGTTTGCTTTTCTAACCTCTGGAAAATTTGAAAGCATAGTTCCTCATATCATTTCATATTAGGAAGTGTCAAAGAACAATTCCTAGAATGATACAAGTTATGATATGTGCCATTATATATAATTTGTACCCAAATGACTGTAGGGTGCCCCAGCTAATGAACTCTTTTTTTGTGATTTGAAAACTGAATATGAAAATGAGTGTATAGACAAGTTTTCAACAGTTACTTTTGTGATTAGGTGCAAATGTAAGTTAAAACAAAGGCGAAATGATCTTTTTGACAAATTGAATGTGAAAAACTTTTGCAGGCTTTGATACTTAAAAAAAATACCACTGATATTCATTTTGGTTAAATATTGTGAATTTACAAGGTTACTTTGTGAATTTCGTTTATTTTTATTATTTAAAAGATGAGAGTAATTTAAAGAGAATACAAGATGGAAATTAAAGGGGGAAAAGAATTTCAGTTATTGGATTTTCAGTTGGTAGATTTAGAATTATTAATTAAATTTTGTATAAAGAAATTATATTGGCTCTTTACATTCATTACATTTATAATAAAATTTTAGAACTTTTCTCAGCCTCGTTTATGCATGGTAACTGGAGAGACTGCTTCTATTGGAATGAGAAGCAGCCTGGAAAGCTAGGTGATAGGGAATTGAAGGCCTGCTGGGAGTCATCATGGAACAGTTAAAAACATGGGTTGTATTCGAATAACTAAGAATAAGAACAGGTGCATGTATACTTGAATAAACACCAATGCTAGCTGGTCAAGACATCACATGCAGATATTCTTGGGATATCAGAGGTATGGTGTCATTCTGATATAAGTGATGCAGAATTTGAAGAAGGAGAGTAGATTGTCTACAGAAAGATCAGACAGGAGAGGAGAGGGTTATGACCTTAGTTCTTGTTTATACTCTGGCACAACTACCAGGTCAGTGGAGTTTACAATTAAACAATCAGTAAAAATTTTAATCATATTTTTGGAGTCACGGGCTTGAATCCCGGTCCACTCAAAGAGCACGTGCTACTGCAATCATGTTCTTGACCACTCAGCTACTTCTGGCCTGTTAAGAAGCACATAATAATCTAAGGCATTGCATCCAGTTGATATGGGTGTACAGTGTAATGTGTAGTCAGTTGGTGATAAACATAAGCACTGGGAAAGCAAAAATGAGACTAGGAGTGCATTGTAGGCCTAATGACACTGGTGTACAAAACTTAAGGACCAACACTGTTTCTAAAGGTTACAACCACAAAATCTTTACTTAAGGTACTCTTTACTTATGAGAGTAGATTCGGTCTCAGCAGCGATTCTGGACGTCAGCTAATCTGGCGAGAGGTTGCCACACGGTATCACCCTGCAAACATCACTGAAAGGGATCGATATGGCGGTTGAGGTGATCTCGTCTGGGGAGGCATTATCTTGGATGGACGTACACAACTCCAGATACTGGAAGGCGGTACTGTAACCGGTGCACACTACTGTACTGAGGTAATCCTTCCCCATGTGCATCTGTTTCGAAGTGCCATCGGCCCCGAGTTCGTGTTTATGGATGATAATGCCACACCCCATCGTGCTGTAGCTGTTGATATGTCTTTGGAAAGTGAGGACATTGCTTGTATGGATTGGCCTGCCCATTCCACTGATCTAAATCCCATTGAACACATATGGGATGCTCTGAGGAGACGCCTAGTGGCACGTCCACACCCACCAGAAAATGTTCACCAGCTGAAGATGGTGCTGATAGGGGAATGGACGATGTTACTGCAAGAACTTATCAACAACACTGTTCTAAATATGGACAGGTGGTGTAAAGCCTGCATCGACATTAGGGGTGGCCATATCTCCTACTGAGGACCGCCTCTTCCCTTTGTTCCATCTTTGGCAGTGATGCATCTGTACCATGTCAGCCAGTGCTATGTTGCCATTTTTGAACAAAGTCCCTCTGTACCATTTTTTTTCCGTTGTTGTTGTTTCCTTCATCATTTCTGTACCTTACAAGGTTTCTTTGGTATGCTTTTCCCATATCCAGTTCACTCCTATAAGAAGCTACAGGTGAAAACTTGACTGGTCCTTAAATTTTGCACACCAGTGTATAAAGAAAACTGTACAGAGAAATGGAGTGGCCAATAAATCAGATTGTCTTATAATAGGGGATTTTAGCTTGGTTTAGGTTTGGTCACTTGCACACAAGCAAGGCTTTTGTAGATTTATTGGATGATTGTTTTCTACAGAAGCATATTCAAAAGGCAACCTGAAGGAGTGATATACTTGATCTGATTATCAGCAGTGATTATTCATGCATTAAAAATTTGCAGAAAAAGGAACCACTAAATCCACTAGATCTGTGCTTGCTAACAGGAGATACTGCTTCTATAGGTATGGGATACACTTAAATAGAAAGGGTGCAAGAATATTTGCTAATGCTATCAAGGGGCGCCTCCATAGCCAGGTGGGAAGGAGCAGCAGTGCATTGCACACGCTTCTTGATTAGACCGGGGTTCGAGCCCATCACCACCAAATACAGAGGATGCGGAAAGGTCAGGGAATGACCATCGCATATCCCGGAGCAATATGGCCTTAGTTGCTAATGCTCCTAAAAACCAAATAACAAACAACAACAACAAACATAATGCTATCAAGGCAGTGTTAGGTGGGTTGGAAAACTGCTAGATTGAGGGGGATACACAGACAAAAAAAAATTAATGGTAGCCGCAGGCAGAGGCGAAAGTGATTCTTGCACTGCTTCTACTGTAATGAGCAGCAGCAGCAGCAGCAGCCTAGAGAGCAAGTTGCTGGGGACTTCAAGAGCTGCTGGGAGTCATCATAGAACAAGAAAAATACATGGGTTGTGTTTGGATAACTAAGAGTAAGAAAAAGTGCATGTATACTTGCATGTACACTAATGCTAGAAGTATAATAAATAAAACTGATGAATTTGAAGTGCTAATCAAGACATCAAAGGCAGATATTGTTGGGATATCAGAGACATGGGTCACACAGATATAAGCAGTGCAGAATTAGAATTTGGGGAGTACAATGTGTACAGAAAGGGCAGACAGGGTAGGAAAGGAGGAAGGATTATGCTGTTAGTTAGGAAACACATAAAATCTAAGGAAGTGCATCCAGTTGACATGGGTATTCAGTGCAATGTTGAGTCTGTTTGGTGTGACATAAACACTGGAAAAGGGAAAATGAGAGTAGGAGTATGTTTTAGGTCTAATGACTCTGATGAGTACAATGAACAGTTGTACAGAGAGATAGAGTGGGCCTGTAAATCAGAATATCTTTTAATGGGGGATTTTAACTTTCCAGATATTGACTGGAACTTGTGGGTTGTTCACTCGCACAGTAGCAAGACTTTTGTGGATTTATTGGAGGATAGTTTTCTACAGCAATATATCTGAGAGGCAACCAGAGGGAGTAATACCCTTGATCTAATTATCAGCAGTGATTATTCATGCATTAAGAATTTCCAGATTAAGGTACCACTAGGTGACAGTGATCAAAGTGTGCTTATGTGGGATTCACTTAAAGATCTAACTACCATCAAGGGTAAAGAGCAGTGTTTT
This sequence comes from Mastigoproctus giganteus, assembly GCF_048544385.1. Classification (NCBI taxonomy): domain Eukaryota; kingdom Metazoa; phylum Arthropoda; class Arachnida; order Uropygi; family Thelyphonidae; genus Mastigoproctus; species Mastigoproctus giganteus. Next base: position 71,582,994 of record NC_143581.1, read on the forward strand.
TGTTTTCGTAAAGGTGACTACAGTGTTTTCGGACAGTTTTTAAATTCTATACAGTGGAATCAACTAATGATGTTACGAATGGTAAATTCTAAATGGGAAGCTTCAGGACTTAATCTTGGAAGCTACTAGACTTTTCATACTGAGTAAGAAATGCTGTTGGAGGTCGGATGAATTAATGAGGCTCATTGCAAAAAAGAAAAATGCATGGGATGCATATAAATTATCAGGCGACACAGAAGCCTATGGCAGATATAAGTTAGTCTATAATCAAGTCACAAAAGAGGTTAGGCAGGCGAAGGCAGATTACTATCTGAGAATGATCATCTACAGTCAAACCATTGATATCAAGTGGACCAATCTGATTCATTCCCTTCCTTTTAGATTTTATATATGTAAAGAAGCCTTTGCTGTTTTTCTTTGCATTCATTGCCAAAGATTTCTCATAATCTGCCTTCATTTGTCTAACCTACTTTATGACTTGATTACAGATTAGCTTGTATCTACCATAGGTTTCTGTGTCGACTGACAATTTATATGCATCCCATGCATTTTTATTCTCTGCCACAAGTCTCATTAGTTCATCTGACATTCATTTGGGCCTAAACCTAGGAAGTATTTCTTAGCTGGAACAAAAAGCCTAGTAGCTTCCAAGATTACTTCCTTGAATGCTTCCCATTTAGAATTTACTGTTGGTAACATCATCAGTTGGTCATTGTATAGAACTTAAAAAATCGCCGACATCGCTGTAGTCACCTTTACGAAAGCAAAAACCCTTCCCTTTATCTTTGATGGTAGTTACATCTTTAAGTAAATCTCACATCAGCACACTGTGATCACTACCACTTAGTGGTTCCTTTATCTGCAGATTCTTAATGAATGAAGAATCACTAGTGATAATCATATCAAGCCGGCGACTCCGTAGCCAGGTGGGAAGGAGCAGCAGTGCGTAGCACATGCTTCTTGATTAGACCGGGGTTCGAGCCCGTCACCACCAAATACGGAGGATGCGGAAGGGTCAGGGAATGACCAACGCATATCCATTTAGGCCCGGAGCAATATGGCCTTAGTTGCTAATGCTCCTAAAAACCACACAACACACACATATCAAGCTTATTACTCTGTCTGGATGCTTCATGAACATGCTGCTGTAGAAAACAATCATTCAGTAAATCTACAAAAGCCTTGCTAGTGCGTGAGTGACCAAATCACGAGTTCCAGTCAGTATCTGAGAAGTTAAAATCCCCCATTATAAGACAATTTGATTTACTGGCCCACTCTATTTTTCTGTACAATTGTATATTATACTCATCAGAGTCATTACGCCTTTAACACACACCTTTCTTTCCCAGTGCTTATGTCACACCAAACTGACTCAACATTGCACTGTCCACCCATGTCGACTGGATGCACTTGCTTAGATTTTATGTTTCTTATCCAATAGCATAATTCCTCCTCCCTTCCTATCCTGTCTATTATTTCTGTACATATTTTACTCTCCAAATTCCAAATCTGCATGTTTTATATCTGAGTGACACCATGTCTCTGATATCCCAACAAAATCCACCTTAGATGTCTTAACCAACACATCAAATTTATTTACTATACTACTAACATTGGTGTATATGCAAGTAAATATGCACCTGTACTTACTCTTAGTTATTCTAACACAGCCCATGTATTTACTTGTTTCATGACTACCAGCAGTTACTGAAATCCACAGCAACTTGCCTTTTGGGCTGCTGCTCATTCCAATAGAAGCAGTGCAAGAATCATTTCCACCTCTGCCTGTGGCAGAGGTGGAAATGATTAATACTGTTAATCTATTTGTACTGTTAATACTGTTTATCTATTAATATTATAAATCTGTTTATCTATTAATACTGTTAATCTATTTGTATGTGAATCCCCCCCCCAAGCTTGTAGTTTTCTGACCCACCCAACATTGCCTCGATAGCATCAGCAAATATTCTTGAATCCTTTCTATTTAAGTGTATCCCATCCCTGTAGAAGAATTCTCTCCTGTTAACAAGCACAGTCCACACTGAGAAAAATTCTACCCCATGAACTCTGCAAAACGTCTCTAGCACCAAATTGATTGACAAGGCTCTCATTATATTTAACCCCAGGGGCTCACATCTGGTGAGTATGGACTTGGCACACCCAGGGTCCTGAGCTGGATATCATCATTCTTCTCTTTCTTGGTGATTCCCCCTCTCTCTCTCTCTCTCTCTCTCTCTCTCTCTCTCTCTCTCTCTCTCTCTCTCTCACACAAACACACACCACACACACACACACACACAGGGTGTAACTCAGAACACTTTGACTGGTGCAACGAAAGCCTCGGACTTCCTTGCACCATATGGCTAATTATAATAATAATAATATACTATCTTGTATTGTGTCTGGAAATGATTGCAGACACTTTCAAATTTAACTCTAACTTGCAAATTTTTTTTCAACATTGACCTGTACTTGCTAATTAAATCCACAGATCTTGTACACATAATATTATTAGTGCTAATGTGTACAACGATATCATCTTTTGTGCCCTTAAAAGATGTTATCTGCTGTACAACATCATCAACTTTTGCTCCTGGCAGACATACCCTGGTCCTATTCCACCTATCTTTTTTGCACAATATATTTCCTGTTTGCCTGACAATTGAGTCACTGACAATAACTAGTCCCTGTGTGACAAGCGCATTCTGCCCCCCTGAAGATTGCCACTTTGTTGCCTGGTGTACAAGAGTGAGCTCTGGCACTGAGTTGGGCAGCTGAGAGCTTGATGGGCCCCACATTTTAATTCCTTCAAGGGCATCTACCCGACTCTTCAAGCTCTCATTAGGCACTGAGTTGGTGCCTAATTTCTTCACATTCTCTACATGTAGCACACACAAAGACATCCTCCATGGCTAAATCATGTCATGTTCGAGAGAGAAATCTGCAACATGTTGCATTTTGCAAAAATTCTGTGATGTGTTGGAGAATCGCCCCTTTGGTTCTTCCGGTAACCACAGCTCTTTTGCTACTTTGCGCATATTGCTTTGCTGCTGTAGTCTAGGTCATGATTTACATTTGAATACAATTTAATTAACAACAAAAATTAAAAGAATTTGTTTAGTTGTTTCCAAGCATTCAAATTTTTGCCTTTCAATGTGATTATTATTATTATTTTTAATTTAGAGAATAGAAAGACATTACTAGTGGCCCATTTGCAAAATACTTTTTAAAGCAAAACTATTTTTAAGCTGAGCGGAGTGGGCAAATCCATTGTTGTGGAATTTGTCACTAAAGTGAATCCCACTTTTTCAGCTATTTTCATTGTACTGCTTCATAATCATTTCAACAGTTGTAAATAGAAATGTTGGTCAATTGTCTGACTTGATTGCATGAATTTCAGTGCGCAACATTCTTATAACCAAAGAAAACTATTGCTCAAGTCAAAAGAATGGGTTAATTATCCATTCTTCCAAGAACTATCCTGAAAAAGATTGGGAGAATTATTAATGACCATTAATAATCAATCAGTACTCCTTCAGGGCAAATTGGCTAAGCTTCAGAAATGGTCAGATAAATGTTAACTACATTTTTAGGATGAAATATAATAATAACTCCAGAATAACTTACATACTTAGAGTGATATAATTAAAAATAGCAGGAGAAGAAAAGAAAAAGTTTTAGGGAGAGTATGATGGAGGCAAACATGAAATTATCTGGGTAATGCAGAAAAGCATCAAGGAGTTCTCATTGTGCCCATGAATGAAATTTTGAGCAATTGCCTTTAGAAACAGGGTGGTTATAAGGTTGTTGTCAGACTGCAGTTGAACTAGGAATAGAGGGCACAAAAATACATTAAACTCCTTGAAAAAGTTAAAGGCTGGATAACATGTTTGGTAAATAAGTAAAAGGTCATCCATCTAAGGACTGAACTTAAAAGTCTCTGGGAATGATACAGGCAAATAAAGTAATCAGATTTATAGAAACACTAAACAATAATCACTTAAAATTTATGCAAATAATTATGCAAACTCACGAAAGTCCAGTTATCATAAGAGCTTAAATAACAGAAATCTGAAAATGTTAATTTTTATTATACAATCGAGTGAATTATTTCAAGAACAGCTACTTACCAGGCTTTTTGTATCTGCCTGTTGTGGGATAGGGTGATCATTCTAAAAGCTGTATTTTATTATAGAATTTTTTTTTTTCAGTATTGTTACTATTTATTCAGGTATTGATTATTTGGCATGAGTGCATTATATTTGATATTTCTGATAATATATCTTTGGATGATGCATTCTGTTTTTCTGTACAGCTTTTCCACTGGTAGAAGCTCCTTTATGTTCCTGTGTTTTCTTCTAATAAATCATTTTTAATGTTGTTTAAGCCTTTAAATTTGTTAATACATAGCCCCCCACCACAAACATTATATTTAAAATTGTATCAACTGAAATTTCCAGCTTTCCCATGATTTATTCTAGAGAAACCATGTTTACATTACAGATTTTCACTGTATACAGCACTTTTTATAACTTCATCTGTCTCATTAAATGAGAGGGCTTCATGAATTTGAAAGAAATTAAGTTAAATAATTATATTAAATGAAACATTAAACTTTTGCTAATTTTACTTTTTTATTTTATAGTCATTATTTATTTTATAGAAGTTGTGATTCATTTTCTTCTTTAGTGTTTGCTAAGATAGCAGAAATTGTTAAGAGTGCTTCATCTGTTAGAAGATCTTTAGAAATGAATTCCACTCTCATTACTGGGGACATGATAGACGCTTTAATGAATACTTCTATAAATTTAAGCTGGGTATGTAAAATTTTTTTTTTTTTTTTTATTATTATTTGTACTTTCCGCTTTTATCTGATAAAGAGTTATAATTTATTTCTTTGCAAATATTAAACCTTAAAGAAACTAAACATCAGTTTTTTTTATTATTCTGAATAATAATTGTAAGCCCATATATTTTAAAGTTTTTTTTTTTTTTTTGATGAATAGGCAAATCTGTAGAAGGAAAAATAGTACATAATTTTTGTCTTCATATTTCAGTTATCTAGAGCTAATTTTTCTTTTACTGCTCTGCGAGAAGAAATATGCTATTATGGTACCAAGAATTATAAGAAAGATGCTGATGTACCCATTAAAACTGAAGCATTGGATGTGGTGATAAAAGCACTTTGCCAGTCTGGTGGAATTGATATTCTTTCACAAGCATTTGATATGGCCAGAGTAGTTTCAGAGGTATGTTTGGACCTTACAAGATAATGCTTTACAAATCATAATTCACAATTTTAATGTTTAAAAGCAGTTACTTATAACACTTCAGTGATTTAATGTCAAGATTTGTATTGTACTTAAAAAATGCTTGTTATTTTATGTTATTATATATTATGTTAAAAAATGAGTGTTATCTTTAATAGTTGCATGAAGTTTTTGTTTTTTAATAGATGCACGTTTATATTGGGTAATTACTATATATTAAATGTTACCTCACTGCAACATTAAGAAAGGGTGATTATAAAATGGAATTTTGAGTTTATTTTAATATAAGATATCAAGCTTAAATGAAAAAACTTTTATTTTTTTCCCTTGGTCCTTGAACTTTTATTTTTATACTAACATTGATCACTGATGCTGCCACTTAGAAAAAACACTGATGGCGCTGATATCTTGTGAGGGCAAAATTGAATTTTTATAATTCCAGTCATTCTATGATAAACAAATATTCTGATTGCATCTTTTTTGCTGATGTGACTGGTAACTTTGGGTTTTATAAACTTTCCATCTGTGCATGGTTAGAAGCCAGTATGAATGCAAGTATACACGAGTTCACAACCAGTGTGATCCAATGCAAGTAGGGACTCAAGGTGTGGCATGTCCAACCTCTGTGAATTAGTTAGATGGCTCTTATTATTACGGTACCATCACTTTTCTTAATGGAGACTTGAAGTGATTCCGACCATGTTTGACCTCCAGTGCAATGCTGTGACATTGGTTCTGTCATGAACTCTAGATCCATGCCTTTTTACTAGCAGTGGCAAAATAATGCAAGGAAGCAAGCTATACAACCTCAGTCATAAAAAGGAAAAAATAATAATAATTTGTCAAATCTTTTAAATTTATTCAAACTACCCACTTATGCAACACCACGAGAAAGATTATTGCAACAATCATTTATCTTCTGACTGAAATTGGATTTCCATACGTCTGTCCTGCAACCAACCATCATTTTAAATTTATGTTGCTATGTCTGTGTGTGTGTGTGTGTGTGTGTGTGTGTGTGTGTGTGTGTGTGTGTGTGTGTGTGTGTGTGTGTGTGTGTGTGTGTGTGTGTGTGTGTGTGTGTGTGTGTGTTGTCTGAGAAAGAGTAAGGATATCATCAGCATTTAGATTACTCAACTCATTTAAAACTTTAAATATTTCATTCACTGTTATGAGCATGTATAAATTGCACAAAGTCTCTATTGTCTTTGATGGTAAAGTTTGAACATCCTGCAATAGGAGATTTTTTTTTTTTTTTTTTATGTAAACCCCAAACACGAGAAGGTTTAGAACCTATAGTACTTAGTACCATGCTTGGGTTGGAGGTTGAGAAGATGAAAGAAGATATTTGTTGACATTTGACTTGAACTTCTGTAGATTGTAATTTTCAGGAAATACATATGAAGGAAGGTTGTTCCAGAAAACAGAAGTTGAATGAATAAATGAGGAAGATGAAAAGTTGGTTCTGTGGGTTTGAAGTCGGACAGTAAATGGATGTTGGTTGGTGGCGGCACGTTTTCGGACTGTTTTCAAAGAGAGAGCGGGAATTATAGAAGCCAATTCAGAAGAACAGTGCCCATGGAAGTATCTGTAGAAGAGGCATGCAGCAGAAACAGTATGTCTATGAGACTCTGTTAGAGATGAGTCATTAATCATTAATTAACCTAACTGCCTTCTTCTGAATTGAATCTAGAATGAGAGAGGTTTTGGGGGCATCGCCTCATATGTGGGAACAATATTCCACGGTAGGTGGATTTGTGATTTATACAGAGTGAAAAGCTGTTTGGAAGAAAAGTAAAATCAAGAGCAAAAGAGAAAACCAAGTTTTTTAGATGCAGAGGAAGCAATATTTGTAATGTGCTTGTGCTAAGAGAGATTAAAAGTCAGAGTAATCCCCAAAAGAGATATATCATCTTGCCTAGAAATCAGTGTCACCAAAGATAAGCATAGGAGCAGAAGAATACTTTTTCCGAGATATAAGACAAGACTGAGTCTTAGAAGGATTAAAATCAACTAAGTTGTCTTTGCCCCACTGGAAAATTACCTGGAGATCAGCATTTAAGGAATTGGTAGCAGATATTTGAGAAGTTGAAGCTGATTGAGCAGGGCAAGGTTTCTCAAACTGGAAGGTGAAATGCAATGTGCTATCATTGGCAAAACTTTGAATAGGATTTCCAGTCAATGGAAGAAGGTTATTAATATACAAGAGGAAAAGAGTGGGAGAAAGAACTGAACCTTGGGGGACACCAGAATTAGTGGAGAATTTAGAAGACAGAGAGACATCTACCATCACCCTCAGTGAACGATCAGAGAGAAAACTGGATAACCAATTACAATCACGTGTTCGGACTGTTTTGAAAGAGAGAGCGGAAATTATAGAAACCAATTCAGAAGAACAGTGCCAATGGAAGTATCTGTAGAAGAGGCATGCAGCAGAAACAGTACGTCTATGAGACAGTGAGCGGAGAGACTCTGTTAGAGATGAATCATTAATTAACCTAATTACCCTCTTCTGAATGGAATCAAGAAGCCTGAGAGAGGTTTTGGGGCACCACCCCAGATGTGGGAACAATATTCCATGGCAGGGTGGATTTGCGATTTATACAGAGTGAGCAGCTGTTTAGAAGAAAAGTAATGCCGAGAGCGAAAGAGAAAACCAAGTTTTTTAGATGCAGAGGAAGCAATATTTGTAATGTGTTTGTGCCAAGAGAGATTAGAAGTCAGGGTAATCCCCAAAAGAGATATATCATTTTTTATAGAAATCGGAATGTCGCTAAAGATAAGCGTAGGAGCAGAAGAATCTTTTTTTGCGAGATATAAGACAAGACTGAGTTTTAGAAGGGTTGAAATCAACTAAGTTGTCATTGTCCCACTGGAGAATTACCTGGAGATCGGCATTTAAGGAATTGGTAGCAGATTTTCGAGAAGTTGAAGCTAATTGAGCAGGACAATGTTTCTCAAAATGGAAAGTGGAATGCAATGTGCTATCATCGGCAAAACTATGGATAGGATTTCCAGTCAATGGAAGAAGGTCATTGATATACAAGAGGAAAAGAGTGAGGGAAAGAACTGAACCTTGGGGGACACTGGCATTAGTGGAGAAGTTAGAAGACAGAGAGCCATCTACCATCACCCTCAGTGAGCGATCAGAGAGAAAACTGGATAACCAATTACTAAAAACAGTTGGCAAACCATAAGATGGAAGCTTGTTTAGAAGACCTTTATGCCAAACACGATCAAAAGCCTTTGAGATGTCAAGAGCAATTACTTGTGTTTCACCGAACCTTTCCATTGAATTAGTCCATAAATGGGTAACATAAGCCAGAATATCACCAGTGGATCGACACTGACGGAATCCATACTGGCGATCGTTGATCAGACGGAAGGTTTCTAGGTAGTTTAAGAGTTGGCGGTTAATTGATTTCTCCATTACTTTAGAAAGAGTAGAAGTAATTGCAATGGGACGATAATTGGATGGGAGGGATTTGTCACCCTTTTTAGGAACTGGCTGGATATGAGCAAATTTCCAAGCAGAAGGAAAAACACCTTTGGAATAAGAAAGTGAAAAAAGGTGGCAAAGAATACGAGTAAGTTCAGGAGCACAGGTTTTGAGAACAAGTGGAGAAATACCATCAGGACCTGGAGCTTTCTTAGCATCAAGATTCATCAAAATCCTTGTGATATTCTTTTGACGGAAGACCACAGGAAGCATTGAATGGAGCGTGTTAGGAATGGTGGGAGGTGTTTTACCAAGATCATTAATACATGAGCTCGAAGAAAAATGGGATGCTAGCAGGTCAGCTTTATCCTTGGCTGAAGTGACAACAAAACCATCTGGTTTGGACAGAGGTGGGAACAGAGATGGGCAAAAGTTGCGGCCAATAGCTTTGGCAAGAGACCAGAATGCTCAGCTACCATTAGGGCAAGATGCAAGTTTTCTACTCTTAGCCTGTTTAAACTCTAGTTTGGACTCATTAATAACTGCTTTACAATTGTTGTGAGCTTTGGTGTAGGCAGAAAATAAAACTGAAGAATGAGGAACAAGCCAATTACGATATGCAATGTTCTTCTTTTGGTCAGCCTTAGCACATTTATCAGAAAACCAAGGTTTAGATAAAGGACGAGATTTTAAAGTGGGTTGTGGGATAAAGTATATTCTTTCCTGCAAGAATAATTTCACTGACACGATCTGAGCAAACGTTGACATCAGAAGTTTTGAAACAGTAATCCGACCAAGGAAACGAAGAAACAAAATCTCGCAGTTCATCCCATTTTGCATTCTTGTAATGCCAAACAAATACGAAGTTGGAAATGTCCATGAGATAAAGGCTCCATTGGAGAAGAGACAATCACCAGGTTGTGATCTGAGGTGCCTGTCACTTCGACCGTGTACTTAGAAGGGTTGTTTGTGAAAAAAAGATCAAGCGTGTTGGCTGTATGGTTAGGATTGTCCAGTATTCTTGTAGGTAAATGAACAATCTGTGCAAGGTCATTAGTAATTGCAAAAGCCTCAGCATCTCGACCAGCTGAGTCGGTGTGACTAGAAAATGGAAGCCAGCTGGAGTTGTAAACATTAAAATCACCAAGGAAAATTACCTCACTCTTAGGAAAGTTGGACTTGGGAAAGTCAAGTTGCAAAGAGAGGAAGTCAAAGAGCTCCAAGTGATTAGTGTAGTTGGGAGAACGGTAGAGACAACAGATGAATTTGACAAAATGAGGTAGAGAGATTTTAAGCCAGAGAAGATCGAAAAGAGGAGATTCCAAGTTACGGACATATGCACAAGTACCACCTTTCAGGCGAAAGGAATCATACAGTGAATACTTTGGGCAACTGAGATGAGCAGTAGTTGAATCAACTGATAACTGAGATTCTGTCAGAAAAAGTACATGGGGTTTGGCAGACTGCAAGTGGAAATGGACATTGTTGAGATTAGATTTGAGACCACGTATATTTGTGAAATGAATTAGGAAGTGTTTGGGAGGTTTAGATCTTTTCGCAGATAAGCTTACTCTATTAGTTTGACAGTTCATGGTGTATTCAATAGTAAGAAAAAGTGGGTGGGCATGCTGTATGAAGTAATGAAATTTTTGAATATGACGTACACATGGTAAAAATATACCCAGATCCTTGACATAACGTGGCCTCGACAATGCCCCCCGTATACACAGTACTCGGACTCCCTTCAGTCACTATCTGGCAGAGTAAAGGTAGCAAGATTATACATTAGCTGATCCAGAAGCCTCCTAGAGAGTTACCAATAGGCTTGGTCTAGTGTACTAAGTAGTAGCCGGCCTGCAAACACCGTTTTAGAGCTGTACCCTCGAAATGTAAGGAAGATTGGATCTCGCCATGATGCTCATCATAACCTCAAAATTCATCAATCATACTGCATGATGGAAGAGATACAAAAGGGTTGATCGGGACTTAGCTCTTGAGACTGAACATGGGTTCCACCACTTCAAGCCTCCAATAAGCAAAATGGTGGTATTGCTGATGAGAATCATCTGCCACCTAGTACTGCTTGGTAACACAGAGGGGCAGCATTCCTCCATGTGGTGTGGGTGCCAAACCTCGACCCATTGGTTCACACCTGGGTGCTCACCCACAGTGCTTATGCATGGAGGTTATATCCAGGATTACTAACAGTCTCACCATCGTGAAGGTGCAAACAGAGGATTTGGCTATCACAGACCATCCAGACTTCGCCAAAATTGGATCCACTTGACTTGTATGTCACCTGAATATCAGTTCCATCAGTGTTTTAGACTCCCAGGTAGCAATTACAGCTTGTCTGGCATATCTGAGAGAATGTCTGTGACAACCTCAAGGACAGTTTAGCTAAAAATCTAGAAAGTGCGTGCATAGGGCTGTCCTCAAATGATGCGATTGGCCTAAGCAGCATCCCCGCCTTATGAATTTTCAGTAGGCCCTAAAGTTTAGGTAACTGGCATCCTGTGGCATGAAGTGTCCAATGGGTGTCCTTGGAAATCTTCTCGGCATTCAGTCAACCCTGCAGGATTTTGTTGACATGTTGTTTGAATCATATCAAGGGATTCCTACAGGTCACCTTATAAGTTGTCCTATCATTTAATAGTTCCAAGACTTTGTTATGGTAATCTACTTGTTGACGATCAAAATTGATCTCCCTTTTTCTGCAGATAAAATAGCAATGCTGTCATCCTGTCTTAACTCCCTAAGAATCTTCCTCTGGATTGTGGTGAGAATAGGAGCTGCACAAGCAAGGTTTGAATCACTGAAGTTCTAATGTGAATCTCATTAGCTACGATGGCCAATAAAATGCTCACTGCTCTTTCAATACCCATAGTTATTTCTGCTATCAAAAGGTTTACATAGAAGGTTTATCAGAAACTTTACACCTAAATTCAATACATCCTCTTAAATGTTCCCTATTTAACATTTATTGCTCAGATTGCAAATGCAACCAGAATTCTCATTTCCAACATTATTGACTTGCCTCTGTCTATAGACATCTGAGATTTGAACTGCTTTAGCTAGCAGCACCCTTGTAGTGAGTAAAAAATGTGCAGGGGCCAAACATCTACTTAGACTATCGAATAACATACCTTTGCATCTCCTTGCATAGTTCCAACTACCATGTAGTTTTCCAATCCATATGTTCAACAACTTATTGGTACAACTTTGCAGCATGCAATAGATGACCACCCTCAACGGGCAATTTAACATGAAACCCATGAGGAATAAGACCAAATGCTTTGCACTGATGAGCAAATCTCAGATGCTGTCTCTACTTGGCTTCACAAACACTTAATCTTTGAAATGCTTGTATGCACTGTAACACAGAATGGCCATAAAAAACAACCAATTTTTCAAATAGGTGTCTGGGGTTGGCAAACGTCTGACTCATAATAACTCCAATGCAATGCACCAACTGTCTATGACTAAAACTTTATTAAAATAATAATAAAATAAGACAGAATAAAATTTGTTGTGAAAATAAAAATAAAATACACTTTACTATAAAGTTAAAAATAATAAAATGATAGATGAAATTAAAAGGGATAAAAACAACCATAGCTTTCAAAGGCAACACCCTCCTTTATTAACAGTAAAACTTAACTGTCATGGCACATCCTTAAATAACATTGGCAGGATCATAGCTTTTAGCACCTTTTACCATAGGAGCATGGATATTATCCTCCACATGTGCATGGAGACTGGAAATGGCTCTGGTGCATGCCAGGCAGAACTGTTTATCCCATCCAAGAATTACGGTTTCAAACTGAGATGAATATGGACTCCCCTATTATATTCCAAAGAACAAATCTGCAACCTATCAAGCCATTTGTGGTTTCAATACCTATGTGAACGATCAACGATAACAGCATCATCTGGAGAAATTTGATAGTTCTCCTCCCAGAAGTGTTCACGAACAGCAGATTTTCCATAATCTGTGGTCTTTATTGCATTAATATGTACCCCCATACGATCTTTGAACCTGTGTTTTGTCTCTCAAACATAGCACTCCCTGCAGTCCGGACATTTGATCTCATATATGACACCTCTTGTACCCACAATAGGTACAGCATCTTTTACCTTCGACATGACTGTGTGCAATCTTCACCCTGGCAGCTGCACACACAGCATGTCTGATAAGTATGTAATATTCTAGAGATCCACTCTGCTAAGCCTAGGTAGTAGGGAATGTATTTCTGAAAAATGTGGATATTCCCAGATCTTAGCAGTAATTCAGACACAGCATGGATTTGTTAAGGGAAAGTCTTGTCTAACAAATTTGATTGGATATTATGATGTGGTTACAAAGGAACTGGATGCAAAAAATAATTTTGATATCATATACTTGGATTTCAGGAAAGCTTTTGACACTGTTGCGCATGGAAGACTACTATACAAATTGGAGCAGAATGGTATTATTATTATTATTATTATTATTAGCCATATGGTGCAAGGAAGCCTGAGGCTTATGATGCACTAGCCAAAAAAAAATTCACAAGTTACCCTGAGAGAGAGAGAGAGAGAGAGAAGTAGAAAGGAATCACCAAGAAAAAGAAGAATGATGATGTCCAGCTCAGGACCCTGGGTGCCAAGCCCATACTCACCAGATGTGAGTCCCTGGGTTGCTACAATGGATAAAAGGATGGTTGAGTGGGAGAAGACAAAGGGTGGTAATCAATGGGCACTGCTCTTTGTGGACCAATGTTATTAGTGGAGTCCTACAGGGTTCGGTGCTGGGTCCACTGTTGTTTTGTATATTTATCAATCATATTGATGAAGGTATATCAGGCTTTGTGTCAAAGTTTGCAGATGATACAAAGGTTGGCAGGGTTGTTAATGACAGTAATGGCAGTGTGCTACTGCAACAGGATCTAGATAATTTCAGCAGATGGGTAAGAAGTGGCAACTGAAGTTTAACATTGACAAATGCAAAGTACTGCATATGGGTAGCAGTACCCCAAGAGAAATGCCAGCTGTGTGGTATCCCACTCAGGGAAGTGGAGAATGCAAAAGACCTCAGGGTAATTGTGCAGTCAGATATGAAATTTGCTGAGCATTGAAGATGGGCTGCCAGAGCAAGTCATGGAGTGTTGTCAATGATATATATAAGAATTTTGCTAGCAGGGACAAGGACGTGATTATCTCATTGAAATAGTCAGGCCACAGCTTGAGTACTGTGTATAAGTCTGGAGGCCTCATTTTAGGAAGGCTGTAGAGTTACTGGAATGAGTACAAAGAAGGACAAGATTGGTGAAGGGAAAAAGGGGTGGTCTTACCAATAAAGGCTGAAGTTCTGCAAATTGCATCACCTGGACACTAGGCACCTGAGGAGGGATCTGATTGAAGTGTATAAGGTATTGAATGGGTTTAGCAACCTCAATGCTGATAGGATTCTTCCTCTTGCTCAGATTATAAACATGAGTGGGCATAGATTCATATTGAGGAAAGACAGTTGTAGATTAGATCTGCAGAAATTTGCCTTTAGCCAGCAGGTATTGATTGCTGAAAAAGACTTCCATCCCTTGTTGTGGAAGTTGAAAGCTTAAAGAAATTTAAGGCTGAGCTAGATGGATTCTGGATGTGTGAAATGAGAGGGTTTTTTTTTGGCTGATGCTGCATAAGCTTGCTTTCTTTCACCGTATGCCTCAGCTGATGCTAATGCTAAAGCTACCTAAATGTATGCCCGAATTGATTAACATTTTTCTGATCTAGCTGGTTTTTTCAAGCTCTCTTTCCCAACCCTGTTTGTCTTTGTTATGAAATGTAAACAATGTCATTTCCATGTCACAAAATCATGACAAAATGATTTTAATACCTACCAAAATTTAGTAGGTGCCGCCAAAGATGTTTATGCAACAAAAAGTATTAAATTCTTAATACTTATTGCCCACCAACTGCAAATGTCCTATCTCTTGTACCCTCATTTATGCAGATTTCCTTCCCTCCAAGCAAAATATGACTTGATGCTATCTGACTCCTAATGCATAATAGAAGATTTCCAAGTTCAACTCAAGAAAGACCCTAACAAAAAGTATTTAGTAATAGTTCGGAATGAATAGCAGTTGAATTTTAAATTAATGAGTATTAGTTTCAAATCATTATTAGTATAGATCAAATGATGCATGTAAGCTAGGCTTTTCTTGCATTAGCCAAAAAAAAAAAATAATAATAAAATAAAATAAAAATGTAAAAATAAAAATGATCTCTACAATATATACCGCACTTTTCATATGCTTTCAACTACTGAGAATTACTTTTTAAATGGCAAGATTGTGAAAATCAACTACCCATGTAGTATATTTTTTTAATGTGACTAAACAAAAAAGGTTTAGGTTTATATATATATGTATAGGTACCTATATGTGTGTGTATATATATATATATATATACGTATAATATTCTAGTGCTGTATTGATTGAAGATTGAGAAGACACAATACTTGTCAACATTACACAGAGGATACTTGTTGATATTATGCAGCACACAAGAGAGTACTTGTTAACACTGTAATTTTCACAAAAAAAAAAAAGTAGTTAGGCTATTCCAAACAACAGAAGTAGAAGAGGGAAATGAGGAAGTGAAAAAATTATGTGCTTGAAGTTAAATTATGAACAGATGTAGTTGAGGCAAGTATTCAGACTGGTTTGAAAAATGAGGCAGAATTGCAGAAGCTATTTCAGAAGAATAGTATCCATGGAAATATAGAAATAGTAATAGTATTTGCCATATAGTGCAAGGAAGCCACAGCACTGGCAAAAAAAAAAAAAAAAAAAAAAACACCACCAAGTAGATAAGAAAATACAAATTATATGCTTCTCTCTTCATACAGGTAACTATTCAGTTGGCTTTTGAATTTTTTCAAACTGTCAGCCTCAACTACCTGTGAGGGCAACTTGTTCCAGCAATCAATGACTCAATGGCTAACAGAAAACATCCTACAATCTAATCTAAACATCAACTCCCTGTAATTTAAATTTATGGCCCTTAGTTCTGGAATTCTTTATAACAGTTAAAATTCCACCTTCATTCATTTTAGTAATCAGAGGTGACTTGATTAAGGTTTATAAGGCTCTGGTCTCAGTGCCTTATAAACCTTAATCAGGTCACCTCTGAGGTGCCTGGCTGCCAAGCTCAGTAGCCCACATAATTGGGAGTCTTTCCTCGTACAGTCATCCTTTTGCCAGTCTCACCATTCGAGTTGCTTGCCTTTGGACCATTTCAAGAAGCGCAATGTCTTTTTTCAAATGAGGTCTCCATACTTGAACACAGTATTCCAAATGTGGTCTCCTCTACAGGATAACATTTGATAAATCATCGATAGGACACCATCAGTTTTCCTGGTTGCCTGTTTACACTGTTCAGAGAACTTCATATCTGCCTGTATTGTAACTCCTAGATCCCTAATTTATTTTGGGTTGCTCTTTCACAAATGTAAGACCTTGCATTTTGCTACATTAAAACTTAGCTTCCACTTTTCTGACCATTCTTGAAACCTACTCAAGTCATCCTGAAAGCACACTGAACATTAACAACTCTGCCAATCTTTATGTCATCTGCAAATTTTGACATTGTGCCTTCTATTCCTTCCTCAATGTAATTTATGAAAATGACAAACAACAGTGGTCCAAGAACTGATCCTTGAGGGATTCCACTCTTGACATTACATCAATCAGCTACCCAGCAATCCATTTTAGAATTTTACCAGTAATTCCAAGCTGTTGAAGCTGTTACTGTCTATGCAGTAACCTCTCATGAGGGACCAAGTCAAATGCTTTGCTAAAATTCAAATAAACTACATTGAATAAATTGTTTCCTACATCCAGCTCATGAGTAACTGTGTCAAAATAGCCTACTCATTTAGACTCAAGCGTTTAGGGCATAAGCCTCAAGCTATGAAGGAGTCTAGACTATGTATAAATATAGTGCAAATGCATCAGAAATACATAGCTATATCTGAATAAATCAGAATATTGGTAAAACGGCATCGTTTTAAGTTATATCTCATATTGTGAATACCTTCACAACGAGTTGCCATGATATTGCACTACTTCGAATAAGTAACGCTTCACCTAAGGAGAAGACTAATGTTACTTATTCTCAGATGGATACCACCACCCAGACGGCACCGTTTCAGAGCTATTTGGCCCTTCTTCGGTGGGTGGGTAGGTACCCGAGTGATGCAACGATGGCAAAACAGTTATGAAGTATAACTCCACAATATGAGAGATGCCTGATGGTGTATCATGTATTTAGACTCAAGCGTTTAGGGCATAAGCCTCAAGCTATGAAGGAGTCTAGACTATGTATAAATATAGTGCAAATGCATCAGAAATACATAGCTATATCTGAATAAATCAGAATATTGGTAAAACGGCATCGTTTTAAGTTATATCTCATATTGTGAATACCTTCACAACGAGTTGCCATGATATTGCACTACTTCGAATAAGTAACGCTTCACCTAAGGAGAAGACCTTCATAGCTTGAGGCTTATGCCCTAAACGCTTGAGTCTAAATACATGATACACCATCAGGCATCTCTCATATTGTGGAGTTATACTTCATAACTGTTTTGCCATCGTTGCATCACTCGGGTACCTACCCACCCACCGAAGAAGGGCCAAATAGCTCTGAAACCGTGCCGTCTGGGTGGTGGTATCCATCTGAGAATAAGTAACATTAGTCTTCTCCTTAGGTGAAGCGTTACTTATTCGAAGTAGTGCAATATCATGGCAACTCGTTGTGAAGGTATTCACAATATGAGATATAACTTAAAACGATGCCGTTTTACCAATATTCTGATTTATTCAGATATAGCTATGTATTTCTGATGCATTTGCACTATATTTATACATAGCCTACTCATTTAGTTAAACATGATTTTTTCTTAACAAAACCATGTTGTGTGTGTCTTTCAGAATCTTATATCTATCTAAATATCCCTGGATTGCACTCTTAATCATTGCCTCTAAGATTTTTCCTACTACTGAAGCCAGACTAACCAGTCTATAGTTATCAACTTCACTCTCAGAACCACCTTTATGTATTGGTGATATGCTGGCACTTCTGCAATCCAAAGGAATCTCTCCCCAAGTCCAAATAATTTTCTCTATCTATAAAAAAGGCATATGGCAGAAACTGAACATCTGTGTGACGGTGGATGGAGTGAGTTTATTAGTGACTAATCACTAATTAACTTGCCTACCCTCTTTTTGATAGTCTAGGAGTTTTAAGAGAAATTTTTGGAAGCACCATCCCAATTGTAGACTAGTATTTCCTGGTAGGGCTTATTTCTTAATTTTACAGGATCACTAGTTGTTTTGAAGTAATGCCAGGAGCGAAAGACAAAACTCTGTGTTTTAGATGTAAAGGAAGCAATTTTCTAAATAGCTTATGCAAAGGTTGCTGCTTCTGGTAAAGATAAGGTTACTTGTTTAGAAATGGGTGTTGTTCAAGATTATAGTGCAAAAACAAACTTTTTTGTGAGAAATAACATATGATTGGGTTTTAGATGGTCTGACATGACTAAGTTTTCTTGATTATATATGAATTATATGCCATCACACAACTAACGAACCTTTGAATTTTTCTAGAATTCAAATGATTAATATTAAAATGCACTATTTTAATCTTTTTACAATGTTATTGTGCAAGTACAATTACCAAAAAAGTACTGATAAAGTATAACAGAAAAGCACTAGATGTTTAGAGGTCAGGAGTTAATTCAGTATGATATTGCAATGTTTCAGCTGGCTGTTTCTGGGAGCATCAGAAAGAGGAGTCTGTCAGCAGCACAGCCTAATAGCGGGTATCAGTAAGATTCCTGAAACGTTATCTTAATGTTTCAGCTATTATGCTATAGCTTTGTGATAAATGAGAGCAACATCAGAAGTCACTGGTGTCCATGAAGGGAATCCTAGTCTGCTTCTTTTATCTTGGAAAGTTTAGCATAAGCCTTTCCGGATGGTTTTGCTAATGGTCTGCTATCATCAGCAAAACTGTGGATAGGATTTCTGGTGAGTGGAAGATAGTCATTAATATGCAGGAGGAAAAGAGAGGGCTAAAGACAAGAACCTTGGAGAACCAGCATTAGTTGAGAAGTTAAAAGATGGAGAACTATCATAATATTACTAGCATTTCTCTTTTATCCATTTATTATTTTTTTTTTACTTTTTATTATATATTGCCAACATTTCTCTGAAGTAACTATCTCAGATTAGTAAATACAGCACTGCAAGTTTAGTCAGAGAAAACTGGCTACCCAACTGCAACATTAGCAGTAAACATCCAACAAAGCAACTTTGATAATAAAAATATCTTTTAAAGTAACATTATTGCAAATTTTAACATTCCTTCATCATTGGTTTGATTTCAGTATGCATCGTTGATTCTTTTGATATCGAAGTTTGATTATAAAAAAATTAGTTTTTGAAAACTAATGAAAAAATTAGTTTTTAGCTTTGTGAAGCCAATTCTTGTCTGTAATTATCAAGTGCTCTAGCTCTTGATAATTATATGCAAGAATTTAAAATTAGCATCCAATAAAAGATGAGCATAAGCATAATCTTTGATCCAGTCAAGCAAATGGAAATACTTTCTAGAATTGGAGGAACCTGAAAGAAAGAAAAATCAAAAAACTGTGTGCTGTATTGTTCTTTTGATTTTTGATTCTTTCAAGTTTTGCTCACTGATAATGAAGAAAACACCCATATGTGGACATTAAAAAATGTTTTATGGAAAGCATATGTGTAAAGTGCAAAGCGGAGGAAGGTATTTTAAAAAATTAAATGAAAATATACATTTTCAATATAAAAAAATGTTTTTTTCACACTTGTGTTCATAATTGATAGAAAATAAAGATAGCACTAAAAAATAAAAAAATTTTAATTTTTCATGCTTTTATTCAAATCATAATAATGGTGGGAAATTCCACCATCATGGCTACTAATGTTATCATTTTAACCTTCCGAGTAAAGGGTTAAAGAAATTGAATTTGTTCTACATCTACTGTCCCTGATCATTTATTGCCTTTTCTCTTCTGTGATTTCCCCCCCCCCCTCTGTATTGTGACATACATAGTGATGTCTTTTCTCAATGGAATGTGAATATCTCTTACTCACTGCTACAGTCTTTAGGCTAATGCTATTGCCAGTAGATTTTAATGATTTGCACTGGGGCAATGCTAGTTTTGATTGCTGAAACAAAAGTATCACATTCTTAATTTTTCATATGTTTTCTCAAATAATTATTTTTGTTATTTTTGCTATTACTAGCATTTCTCTTTTACCAACCATTATTAATCTATTGCCAACATTTCTTTGAAGTAACTATCACGGATTAATAAATACTGCACATGCCATAAAGTTAAACTTCATACAACCATCATAGATTTACACTTACTATGTAGAGTATTTAAAATGCTAATTAACTTTAATCAAATCTATTTGTCTCTGAGAGTTTTTTATTATATTTAAAAAAAAAATTAGGTTCCAACATTACAAAATCAGAATTTGTACCGTGGAGAATGGCTAAAACTGCTTGCTAAAAATGCACAGTCTATTATAACCTACTTGCTAGATTTGGTGGAAATTGGAAGTAGAATAGCATCAGGAATAACATCTGATATATTTACTGCCTTAGTCCATATCATACAAGATAATACAGTAGAGAAACTGCTTAGCAGGTAAGTAAATGTTTTTGGAATGAAACAATATTTTAAAATGTAAATAACAAAGGATATATATGTGTGTGTGTGTGTAAATGTGTATGTGTTAATGAATCCTAGTCTTGAAAATCAGTAAAGCAGATGCAGACTTCGTCTTTAATTTTTTGATTTGCCTTCATCATACGATTATTGCCTTATCTAGGCATACTCTAAATTAGTCCAGTAAAATGTATATGGCCTCTAATATTTGTTATGCATCTCTTTGGTGTAAACATTTCCAATTTCACAGTACCATAATTATATAAAAATAGTATTATATAGAGTGTACTTTAACGGGATCCTGTCCTAGTAAAAGTATCCTGTTAAAGTATACTGTTAAAGTATGAATGGACACAATGGCTACAGAGAAGATACTTGTTCTAACCACTGTAATAGGAATTTCACAGGAAATTATTATATTATGTAAAGGAATCTTAATTTTTGAATGGCATTTTGATTTTGGAATTCTCTATTTGATTAGCACTGGCATTTCCATTACTAGTGACAAATTATGCAAGAAAGTAACACATCAGCCAAAAAAAAAAAAAAGATGCCTCCCATTTCACCAATTCATTACCCCCACTAGTTTGTCTTAATGTTATTTAAACGGACAACTTCCACAACAACAACAAATGAAACTTTGTTCTAGCAATCAACCACCCACTGGCAAAGGCAAACATCTGCACATCTGTTCTGCAACCATCCTTCCTCAATTTTAATTTGTGACTTATGTGTATAATCAGAACAAAAGGAAGAATCCCATCACCACTGAGCTAGTTCAATTCATTCAGAGACTTAAAAACCTTGCAGTGTTTAAGGCTTCAATCAGATCGCCTTGTAGTGTTTAAGGCATCAATCAGATCATCTTGCAGGTGCCTACTCTTCAGATATCAAAGTCTTCAATTCTTGAATTGAAGCCTTTCTTGGTAAAAGCACTCCTTTGTTCCCCTCACCAATCTCATTGCTCTTCTCTGTACTTGTTCCAGCAACTCCACCTCCTTCCTAAAATGAGGCCCCCAGACCTGTATGCAATGCACAAGATGTGGCCTGACCATTGCCTTATACAATGGGATAATTACCTCTTTATCCATGCTAGCAAAATTCCTGTATATCATTGACAAAACCCCATGAGCTGACCTGGCAGCCTGTTTGCATTGCTCAGAGAATTTCATATCTGACTGCATAATTACCCCCAGGTCTTTTCATTTTCCACTACCTCAGTTAGTACAGTCATCCCCAGATTTGCGAAACATAGTTTGTATGACATAATGAGGATTCCGTACCTGTACACAAAAAAAAAAGTGCAAAAAAAATTAAATTGAAAAAAATTTGTCTTCATTCGGTAAGAAAAAAAAAAAAAATTAGAAACATGCCCATAAAATTAATTTTGCTAATGCTTACCTCTAGATTTTTAATCTAAATTCATTGCTTCTTTCTTGCTGTTTTCGTGTGATAAACCTGCAACAATATCTGCCACTTTTTGAAAAAATTAGTCAAAATTATTTGTTTAGAAGTATGCTGTTTTTCTCTATAAATTTCTTTATAAAAAACTAAAGCTAATGATAAAGTTCTGCAAAAATTTTAAACTCCTCTCCAAATCCATATCCAGAGCTTCTTGGGTAAGCTGCTTTTCAAGTCTTAAAAACTTAACTATTCTCTTCGCAGTCAAGGTTTTGTGTGCATCTCCTTCGTTTTTATCATTTTTCTCATTTTTGTTATCTTCATCTTCACATTTTGAAAAAATATCATCCACTGATAATTGTTCTCTATGAGATTCAAGGACTTCTGTGATATCTGCTGGTTCCAGTGCAATATCTGCTGGTTCAAATCCCTCTGCACAAATCATTTTGCCAATTCTCACAATCTCAACTACCTCTGGCATTTCGACCCTGGCTTCTTTAGTGCAGCTTTGTGGCCACAGCTTTTTCCACATGGCATTCATTGTTGAGTTCTTAACTTCACTCCATGCAAATTCAATATGTTTTACAGCAGCAAAAATATTATTATTCCACCAATAATCAAATTGAAAGACTGCCTATTCCATCAGTAGCTTCTACCAATTGTAAAAAAGATCTTCTTAGGTAATAAAATTTAAAGTAAGCTATAATACCTTTGTCCATCAGCTGAATTAACAAACTTGTATTTGCTGGAAGAAAGGTAACTTTCACATTTGGGTGCAGATCAGACAAATGTGCAAGATGGCTGGGTGCATTGTCAAGAATGAGCAAGATTTTGAATGCTATGTTCTCCTTCAGGCGATATCTTTTTGTTTCAACCAAAAGCAATTTAAAAACCAATCTTCAAAGGTTTTAGCTATCATCAAGCTTTTTTGCTCGATTTCCACTGAACTGGTGAGTTTTTTGCTATTCCTTTAAAAGCATGAGAATTTTATGAAATATAAATTATAAGAGGTTTACACTTAAAGTTGCCCTCTGTATTGCCACATAATGAAAGTGTTATGTGGCACTTTTGTTATGTTTAAACCTGGAGCGGTTTTCTCTTCTTTTGAAATGAATGTTTGGCTTGGCATACACTTCCA
Organism: Mastigoproctus giganteus; assembly: GCF_048544385.1. Taxonomy (NCBI): domain Eukaryota; kingdom Metazoa; phylum Arthropoda; class Arachnida; order Uropygi; family Thelyphonidae; genus Mastigoproctus; species Mastigoproctus giganteus. The sequence goes on from NC_143581.1 coordinate 71,606,003, forward strand.
AAATAAGTCAGTCTCATCAGCATTAAACACTTCACTTGCTAGATAGCCCTCAGTCGCAATAATGTCCTTGAAAATTTTCAGGTACAAAAAAGCAGCTTCCATATCTGCTGCTTCGCCCATTAATTTTAGATTGTTAAGCCTCTGATGTTTTTTAAAATTTTCAAACCAACCCTTACTGGCCTGAAAGATGTCTGCATTGGATGGACTGGCTTCTTCTTCATGTAAGAGATTAAAAATTAGCAGAGCTTTGTTGAGAATAATATCTGAACTAAGAGGCATTCTCTTTTGATTAAGATCTTCTATTCAGAAAGAAAGTAATTTTTGAGTTTTCTCTATTAACAGATTTCTCACTTTTGTAGAACTTTCTGCAGCTAATGATGGGGAACAGATAGCTGAACTTTTAATTTTCTCAGCATTTTCCCTATTTCGTTGAATGCTAGATTCATTTATGCTGTTTTTCTTGGCTAATGTCACAACTTTTTCGCAATTTTGAATCGTTAAATTTTTCTTAAGAAATTAAATTTTTCCTCTAAATTAAATTTTTTTTGTTGTAGATTTCTTCATTTTAGGCACTAATTAAACACCCACTTTATGTAGACAAGAAATATTAAATCAGCAAAAGCAATGCTTACCAATTAAAACACTTTACGTTGTGCGAACCAGAAAAAGATTCTGTGTGAACATCTAACGTAGGATAACTGATGAAGGGAGTTCGCGAATGAGGAAGTTGTTCCAGACAAACATACCACTGTTTATTGCTATGTTTGGTTATAAGAAACAGTTTTGAATGCCTTTGTGATATTTTTCTAAAGTTCTGCAGGTCACGACCGTAAAACAAGAAAAACAATTTTTACTTTCCAGTTTATTGGTCTTTTATGTTAATGCAATCTAATTATAAACTGGTAGTAAACTCAATCTTATTGCATTTGCTATAATACCGACAGCTGGAATTCTGTGGGACTTTACATTATTATGGTGAAATAATTTTACATTATTTCTTCTTCTTCTTCTTCTTCTTCTTCAAGTATCAAGAGACAGTATCAAAAGCTTTAATCATGTAAAAAACATAAATAAATTTTCACAATCTGCTCTTCAGGTATATTTATAATTCGATTCTCGGACATTGCAAACTAAATAGCCAAGTGCATCCTCAGTACCTACACCAGAAGAGAAACCATATTGTTTGTTAAAAATGCCAACATTACTGTTTTGGTAGATAGCAATTCCTATTTTTGAAGCTTCGTAAACAAAAATCATGTGGATAGTGAAACTCACCGTGCAATCTAAAATCTGAAATGTTGTTAGTAAATGCCTGACCGTGAAATAGCGAAATTGTGCAATAAAAAACCACGCAAATTGCAGGATGACTGTACATTACTCTCAGGTTACTATTAACCACATGCAACATTTTCATTTACCAATATAAAACTTCAATTGCCTTTTCTCAGCCTATCTGCCTAACTTTTCTAGATAATGTTGCAGTAGCATACTATCATTCCTATTATTAACCACCCTCCCAACCTCTGCATCACCTGCAAATTTGGGCATTAAGCCTGAGATGCCATCATCAATATCATTAATAAATACAGAAAACAATGGGTCTAACACCGAACCATGGAGAACTCTACTAATAACATTAGTCTACAAAGAGCAATGTCCATTGATTATCACTTTCTGTCATCTCCTATTGATCCATCCCTTCATCTATAGCAGCAACTTGCCCATAATGCCACATTGCTTCAATTTGTGCAACAGTCTTTTATGTTAAACAGTATCAAAAGCTTTCCTTAAATCCATATATATCATCAAAATTAGTTTTTGCATCCCGTTCCATCGTGATTACATTGTAGTATAAAATCAAATTGATCATACAAGATTTCCCAAAAAAAAACCCATGCTGAGTCTGAAGTATAATTGCTACCTTGTCTAGATGATTCTGCATTACTTCTTTTACCAGTGACTCTATTATTTTCCCTCGAACAGAAGTTAAACTACCAGGATTGTAATTACTTGTGTCGCCCTTTGATCCTCCTTTGTGAATTGGAGTTATTCACACATCTCCAATCAATGGGAGACATCACCCGAATCAAAGGATGCCCTCATAATTATGACTATGGGTTTGCTTACTTCCTTTGCTGACTCCCTTAATATAATTGGATAGATACCTTCCCCCCAGGTGCCTTTCTTCAAATATTTTCTTCCACTTTCTGCTCAGTTTTTACAAAACCATTTAGCTCTCTATTAGAGTAAACTTCTTTAAAGACTTCGTTATTTGTGAATATAGATGCAAAATACTCATTCAGTTTGTCAGCAACCCAAGCATGATCATTGATGTTGAGTCAGTTTGGTATGACATAAGCATTGAGAGATCAAAATTGAGAGTAGGAGTGTGCTTTATTCCTAACGACTCTGATGAGTATAATAAGAAACTGATACAGAGAAATAGAGTGGGCCAGTAAATCAGAGAGTCTTATAATGGGGGATTTTAATTTCCCAGATATTGACTGGAATTTGTGGGTTGGTCACTCACACACTAGCAAGGCTTTTGTGGATTTATTGGATGATTGTTTTCTAGATCACCATGTTCGGGAAGGCATTAGAGGGAGTAATACTCTTGATTTGATTATCAGTAGTGATTCTTCATGCATTAAGAATCTGCAGATAAAGGAACCACTAGGTGGTAGTGATCACAGTGTGCTGAAGTGGGATTTACTCAAAGAGATAACTACCTTCAGGGGAAAAGGGAAGGGAAGGGTTTTTGCTTTCGTAAAGGTGACTACGATGATCTAAGACAGTATTTAAATTCTATACAGTGGGACCAACTGATGATGTTACCAACAGCAATTTCAAAATGGGAAGCATTCAAAGACCTTATCTTGGAAGCTACTAGGCTCTACATATCAACTAAGAAATATTGTTCAAGGTTTAGGCCTAAATGGATGTCAGATGAACTAATGAGACATGGCAGAGAAGAAAAATGCATGGGATACATATAAATTAGCATGTGACACAGAAGCCTTTGATAGATATAAGTTGATCTGTAACCAAGTTACAAAGAAGGTTAGGCAGGCGAAGTCAGATTATGAGAAATCTTTGGCAAGGGATGCAAAGAAAAAACAGCAAAGAGTTCTTTACTTATGTAAATTCTAGAAGGAAGGGGATGAATCAGATTGGTCCATTTGATATCGATGGTTCAACTGTTGATGACTGCTCAGGTAGCTAACAAACTAAATGAATATTTTGCATCGACATTCACACATGAGAAGATATTCAGAAAGGGGACTGCCAGAGGTGTTTTCAACTCTGGCAGTAAGCTAGATAATCTTGTAATAACTGAGAGTAAAGTGGAGGAGAAATTGTTGAAGATAAACACAAGAAAGACATCTGGGGTGGGGGGGTAGAATCTATCCAGTTATACTAAAGGAGGCAGTAAATGAAGTAAGCAAACCTTTAGCCATAATTATGAGAGCTTCCTTGGACTCAGGGGAGGTACCCATAGACTGGAGATGTGCAAATGTCATCCCAATTCACAAAGGAGGATCAAAGGCTGACACAAGTAATTATAGACCTGTGAGTTTAACTTCTGTTCCAGGAAAATTAATGGAAGAACTGGTTAAAGGAGCACTGCAGGATCATCTAGACAAGATTTCAATTATAGCTCAAACACAGCATGGGTTTGTTAAGGGAAAGTCTTGCCTGACCAATTTGATTGATTACTATGATGCAGTCACAAAAGAACTGGATGCTGGGAATAACTTTGATATTATATAGTTGGATCTTAGAAAGGCTTTTGATACTGTTCCACATGGAAGACTGCTGCACAAATTGGTGCAGTGTGGCATTGGAGGCAGATTGCTGCTATGGATAAAGGGGTGGTTGATTGGGGGAGAAGACAGAGTGGTAATCAATGAACACTGCTCATCGTGGACTAATGTTATTAGTGGAGACCCTCAGGGTTCAGTGTTGGGTCCATTATTATTTTCTGTATTTATAAATGATATTGATGATGATATGTCAAGCTTAATTTTGCAGATGATACAAAGGTTGTCAGGGTTGTTAAGGACACTACTCATGCTATGCTGCTGCAACAGGATCTGGAAAGGTTGAGTAGATGGGCTGAGATCGTGGCAAATGAAGTTTAACATTGACAATTGTAAAGTACTACGAATGGGAAACAGAAACCCCAGAGCAACATATCAACTCTGTGGTACTACACTGACAGTGGTAGAGAATGAAAAGGACCTGGGGGTAATTGTGCAGGCAGATATGACATTCTCTGAGCAGTGCAGATGGGTTGCAAGAGTAGCCCATGGTGTCTTGTCAATGATATACAGGAATTTTTCTAGCAGGGATAAGGAGGTGATTATTCCCTTGTATAAGGCAATGGTCAGGCCACACCTTGAGTACTGTGTACAGGTCTGGAGGCCTCATTTCAAGAAGGATGTAGAGCTGCTGGAACGAGTATAGAGAAGGGCAACAAGATTGGTGAATGGAACAAAGGGTTGCTCTTACGAAGAAAGGCTTAAGTTTTGCAAAATACAGTGTCTGGAGACTAGGCACCGGTGAGGTGATCTGTTAGAGGTGTATAAAAACTTGAATGCAATGGTTTGAGCATGCTTAATGCTGATGGGATTCTTCCTCTTGCTCAGAATAATCACCTGAGAGGGCATAAATTCAAATTGAGGAAAGACAGATATAGTGTAGATGTGCAGAAATTTGATTTTAGCCAGCGGGTAGTTGGTTGGTGGAACAGACTTCCATCCCTAGTTGTGGAAGTTGATAGCCTAAATAAATTTAAGGCTCAACTGGACAGGTATTTCGAACCAACGGAGGGGTGAAGTGGAAGTGTTTTTTTTTTGTTTTTTTTTTGGCTGATGCTGCATAAGCTTGCTTTTTTCATCATGTGCCTCTACTAATGCTAATGCTAATACCACACAGATAAAATGGCTTCCGATGCATGGCTCATGAGTCGGACATTCTTCTCCAAGACTGAATGATTCATGCTCAACCATACATATCATTCACCGATATTCCCCTAAATCATAGAACTGAGAGCTAACTAAGAGTTTTAAATGTTATATTCGTTTTTCTAATACTAAAATTAAGAAGAATTTACTATTTTCAAGCCAGAAACATTTTTGGTGTTAACCAGTGATATTTAGTATTAGAAGTTCAGGCAATTTATAATTCTCCTTGTACCTTTTACATTTTATCAGTTTCAGCAGTACATAAGTTTGAATAATTAACCACTCATGTAACCCTTTTAATGACTGAGTTTGTCATACATGCATGGGTCATGGGTAGTGAATTTGTAATAGCAGTAGGCACTTTGGAATGAATTTTTTTGAGAAATGGTTAAATTTTTTAAAATGAAAACTCTGTACATGAGTCTTTAAAATATTAGTTTGTTCTTATTCTTATTTTGATTTTATTTCCCATTACTAGAGTAAAATTGTTGTCAGATATCTAATCATAATTTTTAAAAAATCAGAAAAAATTGTAAAATCAGTTTACAAAAATAAAAAAAATTCAAATAACACCTGTTGCTATTTTTTTTTTTTTTTTTTTGATGAAATAATATCCTATACATCTTTTTGTGTATAACTTGATTTTATCAACTTCTGGACCAGAATTCCAAAGAAATTATTTGATTTTGACTATTATAAGTTCAAATTAGACAACTGAATTAAACAGGTGTGATCTACTCTGATTTTGAAAACTATTTTTGTGCTACCGCCTATTATAACCACTTTGCAATTAGTTGAAAAACAGATAAGAGATGGCAACAATTTTTTTTTAATTTGGAACTATTTCAAGACAATTTGTGCATTAACACATTATTGAAATGACCCCAAAATATATATATATATACACACAGTGTCCCCCCCCCACTTTATGATATTAATCCATTCCAGAGATACTGTCATAATGTTAACCCAATAACACTGTTTTTTGGTAATTCATTCCAAGACCTCTGAAGTTGAAATTTTGACATATAACTAAGCTAGAAGGTGACTTATCAGTTTACACAATGTTGTACGTATATGAATTCAATTAGGTAAACTTATGTCAAATAAGCATAACACAAAAAATCACTTCAAGTAAAGGATGCAAAAACAAAACACTCGGCCAGCATGTTTGCAAACGCTGCTATTGGACATGGTCTGGTCAGAGACAATTGTAAGGCCATCGCAAAGTGAAATAAGTTGGTGCCAGTTAACATGATCACTGTTAGTAGACTCTTTTAAAATCATAGAATCAGCTGCTTGATAGAATGAAATTTCAAAAAAAACCAATTAAAATCATTAAAATGCACAACAATTTCACATTATCATATGTTTGGTTATAACTATCAATTCTGAATGCCTTTGTGATATTTTTCTAAAGCACATTTCTAGAGGTCACTACCATAAAACAATTAAAAACAATTTGCAGTTTCCGGTGTCTGGGCTTTTCTGTTATCGCAATCTGTTATAAATGGGTGGTAAACTTGGTCTTATTGCAATTGTAATAATGTCGATAACTGGAATTCTGTGGGTTTTTACATTATGATGAAACCTGTTTCCCCTTCCATTCTTTAATCATATAAAAAACATAATTAAATTTTCAGAATCTTCTCTTCATTCCTGTTTTTTAAGTTTCTTAAATTTGTTACTCTGTATCTTAACTTGCGCTTATCACGTTAGTTGCAATTTGTGTGTGCCGTGTTCTTTGTTATTGATTGCTTACCTTTTTTACTGCCTTAAATTTTGCAAGCCAAAAAAAATAATAATGATGTCACTGAATGGAAATATCAATTAGTTAGTATATACATATTAATTAAGCTGTGTACGTAAGTGTAAATTTATTTTTATTTTTGCTAACCTGTGGAAAATATTCTTCCAGTTTTCACGTATCATTTAATTTTGTTAATTGGCAAACTAATAAAGTGTAAATTTGTGCTTCATATCTTTATTTTTATAGCTTGTGGAAAATATCCCTCCAATTTTTGCTTATTAGAATTGCCCTTTAATAGAATTAAAATTCAATTTGCAAACATGAGCAAAATGACCGGTGCATATTACATATTGTATAGTGAATCGTATTTTATTATGGAGAGACCATTGTAAAGTGAATCAATTGTGAAAAGGGGGGGGTCCACTGTATATATATATTATTCTCCATAAGTCCCCGTACAAAAAAAGCATTAGTAGAGGCACATGATGCAAGAAAGCAAGCTTATACAGCATCAGCCAAAAAAAAAAAAAAAAAAAAAAGAAAACCCTTCCCTTTCACGGATCCATTCGTTCCAAATGTTTGTCTAGTTCTGCCTTGAATTTATTTAAGCTATCAACTTCCATAACAATAGATGGAAGTTTGTTCCAGCAATCAACTACCCGCAGAGTAAAGGCAAACTTCTGCACATCTATTCTACAACTGTCTTTCCTCAGTTTGAATCTATGCCCCCAAAGCGTACACCTAGGGAGGAATCGTTAAAAAGATTTAGTGCTGTATAGTAAAATTATGTTATTTTCAATATATAAATATAAAATATGCATTTTGAAATATTTCATCTTGCCTCCTATTATTTTAATTTAGTTTGCAAGGCCTACTTGACAATTTGAGTCCCATTTTAGAAGGAAGTCAAATTGTAGATGACTTAAGGAAGATACTTATTGGAGTACAGAGTCTAAGATCTTTAAAGGGACTAAACTTATTCAATGTTCAATGTAAGTTTTCAATTATTGTTGATGTAATGTGACTAGAAGATTAAATATTCATTTCCCTTTCTTTTTTCACTGTTTTTATTTCTTTTACTCTTTCTCAGATGTGATTCTTCTTAATGAAATAGAGATAATATGAAACAAAGTTAAGTACTGTGAGTTATTGTTCATTTTGATTGGTATTGAGAGTAAGAATATAAGGAAAAATAATTTTTTATGATAGTTACAAGAGAGGAGAAGGAATGAAGTTCCCAGTGAAAATAGGAACCGCTGTTATTATACTATATTGTAGAAAATGTTATTATTATGGAACTTTTAAACTGCTGATAAAGAACTGACCATGAATGATCTATATACCTCATACTAAAAGAAACATTTTTTCTTTAAAGAAGAGAAGAATTTTTTATAGAATTTAGTGAAGTAATTTGTGCATCATAAACTGTAATCTGCTTGCTCTATATGTGCACATGATGTTAGGTATATTGTTGATAATGATTGTATTTTGTCCTAATGACATTAGTACCCCCTTACCGATCTTGTTACCCTTCTCCGTACCCACACCAGCAGCTCTACATCCTTCATAAAATGATGCCTACAAACTTGTATGTAGAACCCAAGGTGTGGCCTGACCATTATAATGGTCAGGCCACACAACCTTATATAATGGAATAATAACCTTTTTATCCCTGATGCAAAATTCCTGTATATCATTCACAAAACCCCATCTGTTGTCCTGGCAGCTTGTCTGCACTGGTCAAAGAACTTCATATCTAACAGTACAATTACCAGAGGTCTTTTTCATTTTCCATTGCCTAGAGTGTAATACAACTCAGTTGGTACATTAACCTGGGATTGCTGCTACCCATTAGCAATACTTAGCATTTGTCAAGCCTGATATACTTTCATCAATATCATTAATAAATATAAAAAACAACATGGGCCCAGCAACGAATTCTTAGGAACTCTAGCGATAACATTAGTCGAAGAAGAGCAGTGTCTAGTGTTAACATTAGTCAAAGAAGAGCAGTGTCTATTGATAACAGCTCTTTGTCTTTTCCCACTCAACTATCCCTTTATCCCTAGGAATAACTTGCACTTAATACCACACTACTCCAATTTGTATAGCAGTCTATTTATGTGTCATAATATCAAAAGCTTTCCTGAAATCTAAGTATATGATGTCAAATTTATTATTTGCATCCAATCCCTTACAACATCATAGTTTCCAATCAGATTGGTCAGACAAGATCATCCCATGACAAACCCATGCTGTGACTGAAGTATAACTACACTCCTGTCCTGCATTACTTCTTTCACCAGTGACTCCATTATTTCCCCTGAAACAGAAGTTAAGCTAACAGGTCTATAATTACTCATTAGATTAGCATTAGCATTAGTAGAGGCATATGATGCAAGAAAGCAAGCTTATGCAGCATCAGCCAAAAAAAAAAAAAAAAATTCCACTTCACCCCTCTGTTCGTTCAAAATACCTGTCCAGCTGAGCCTTAAATTTATTTAGGCTATCAACTTCCACAACAAGGGATGGAAGTCTGTTCCACCAACCAACTACCCGCTGGCTAAAGGCAAATTTCGGCACATCTATCCTACATCTGTCTTTCCTCAATCTGAATTTATGCTCTCTCAGCGTGATTATTCTGAGCAAGAGGCAAAATCCCATCAGCATTGAGCATGCTCAAACCATTCAAGGCTTTATACACCTCTATCAGATCACCTCCCCGGTGCCTAGTCTCCAGACACTGTATTTTGCAAAACTTAAGCCTTTCTTCGTAAGAGCAACCCTTTGTTTCATTCACTAATCTTGTTGCCCTTCTCTGTACTCGTTCCAGCAACTCTACATCCTTCTTGAAATGAGGTTTCCAGGCCTGTATACAGTACTCAAGGTGTGGCCTCCAGACTTGTATACAGTACTCAAGGTGTGGCCTCCAGACCTGTATACAGTTCTCGAGGTGATTATTGCCTTATACATGGGAATAAACCATTCATTCATCGTAGAAAAATTCCTGAAAAGTACAAAATAATATAACAATTAAGTAAATAAAAGGGCAAACACGTAAAAATGCCAAAATCGTTTTTTTTTGGATCCACAGCTGTAATTTTTAAAGAGTTCACCGCTGTAATTTTTAAAGAGTTCACCGCTGTAATTTTTAAAGAGTCAGTGCCCTTTTTACCAAGACAAGCTTCAGTTATGTAACTTGCTGTTTGTTTGTTTGTTATTTGGTTTTTAGGAGCATTAGCAACTAAGGCCATATATGCGGTGGTCCTTCCTTGACCTTTCCGCATCCTCCGTATTTGGTGGTGACGGGCTCGAACCCCGGCACAGACATTCTCTCAGATATGCCAGACAAGCTGTTCTTGCTACCTGGGAGTCTAAAACGCTGATGGAACTGATATTCGGGTGACACTCAAGTCAAGGTGGACCCAATTTCGGCCAAGTCCGGACTGTCTATGACAGCCAAATCCTCTGCTTGCACCTTCACGATGGTGGGACTGTTAGTAATCCTGGGTATAACCTTCATGGACAAGTACATGGTGGGTGACCACCCAGGTGTGAACCAACGTAAGCAGGGGTCGAGGTGTGGCGCCCACACCACATGGAGGAACGCCGCCCCTCTATGTTACCAAGCAGTACTAGGTGGTAGATAACTCTCATCAACCGGTGAAATACCACCACTTTGCTTATTGGAGGCTTGAAGTGGTGGAACCCATGTTTAGTCTCTAGAGCTAAGTTCCGGCCAATCCTTCCCTATCTCTTCCATCATGCAGTATGATTGATGATTTTTGAGGTTATGATGAATGTCGTGGCGAGATCCAATATTCCTTACATTTCGAGGGTACAGCTCTAAAACGGTGTTCGCAGGCCGGCCGCTAGTTAGTACACCGGACTGAACCTATTGGTAACTCTCTAGGAAGCTTCCGGATCAGCTAGTGTATAATCTTGCTACCTCTACTCTGCCAGATAGTGACTGGAGGGAGTCCGAGTAGTGTGTATGCGGGGAGCATTGTCGAGGCCACGTTATGTCAAGGATCTGGGTATATTCTTACCACATGTACGCCATATCCAAAATTTTCATTACTTTCATACAGCATGTCCCACCCACTTTTTCTTACTATTGAATACACCATGAATTGTCAAAATAATAGAGCAAGCTTATCTGTGAAAAGATCTAAACCTCCCAAGGACTTCCTAATTCATGTCACAAATATACGTGGTCTCAATTCTAATCTCAACGATGTCCATTTCCACTTGCAGTCTTCCTAACCCCATGTACTTTTTCTGACTGAATCTCAGTTATCAGTTGATTCAACTGCTGCTCATCTCAGATGACCAAATTATTTGCTGTATGATTCCTTTCGCCTCAAAGGTGGTACTTGTGCATATGTCCGTTCTGATATTCCCTGTCAGAGACTTGGCAATTTGGAATCTCCTCTCTTTGATCTTCTCTGGCTTAAAATCTCTCTACCTCATTGTGTAAAATTCATCTGTTGTCTCTACCGTTCTCCCAACTCCACTAATCACTTGGAGCTCTTTGACTTCCTCTCTTTGCAACTTGACTTTCTCCAGTCCAACTTTCCTAACAGTGAGGTAATTTTCCTTGGTGATTTTAACGTTCACAACTCCAGCTGGCTTCCGTTTTCTAGTCAAACCGACCCAGCAGGTCGAGATGCTGAGGCTTTTGCAATTACTAATGACCTAGCACAGATTGTTCATTTACCTACAAGAATACCGGACAATCCTAATCATACAGCCAATACGCTTGATCTTTTTCTCACAAACAACCCTTCTAAGTACAAGGTTGAAGTGAGAGGTCCTTTAGGCACTTCAGATCACAACTTGGTGATTGTCTCTTCTCCAATGGAACCTTTATCTCATGCCTATTCCCAACCTCGTATTGTTTGGCATTACAAGAATGCAAAATGGGATGACCTGCGAGACTTCTTTTCTTCTTTTCCTTGGTCTGATTACTGTTTCAAAACTTCTGATGTCAACGTTTGCTCAGATCGTGTCAGTGAAATTATTCTTGCAGGAATGGAATCCTTTATCCCACACTCCACTTTAAAATCTTGTCCTTTATCTAAACCTTGGTTTTCCAATAAATGTGCTAAGGCTGTCCAAGAGAAGAACGTTGCATATCGTAATTGGCTTGTTTCTAATTCTTCAGTTTCATTTTCTGCCTACACCAAAGCTCGCAACAATTGTAAAGCAGTTATTAATCAGTCCAAACTAGAGTTTCAACAGGCTAAGAGTAGAAAACTTGCTTCTTGCCCTAATGGTAGCCGAGCATTCTGGTCTCTTGCCAAAGCTATTGGCCGCAACTTTTGCCCATCTCTGCTCCCACCTCTGTCCAAACTAGATGGTTCTGTTGTCACTTCAGCCAAGGAAAAAGCTGACCTGCTAGCATCCCATTTTTCTTCGAGCTCATGTATTAATGATCTTGGTAAAACACCTCCCACCATTCCTAACACGCTCCATTCAATGCTTCCTGTGGTCTTCCGTCAAAAGAATATCACAAGGATTTTGATGAATCTTGATGCTAAGAAAGCTCCAGGTCCTGATGGTATTTCTCCACTTGTTCTCAAAACCTGTGCTCCTGAACTTACTCGTATTCTTTGCCACCTTTTTTCACTTTCTTATTCCAAAGGTGTTTTTCCTTCTGCTTGGAAATTTGCTCATATCCAGCCAGTTCCTAAAAAGGGTGACAAATCCCTCCCATCCAATTATCGTCCCATTGCAATTACTTCTACTCTTTCTAAAGTAATGGAGAAATCAATTAACCGCCAACTCTTAAACTACCTAGAAACCTTCCGTCTGATCAACGATCGCCAGTATGGATTCCGTCGGTGTCGATCCACTGGTGATATTCTGGCTTATGTTACCCATTTATGGACTAATTCAATGGAAAGGTTCGGTGAAACACAAGTAATTGCTCTTGACATCTCAAAGGCTTTTGATCGTGTTTGGCATAAAGGTGTTCTAAACAAGCTTCCATCTTATGGTTTGCCAACTGTTTTTAGTAATTGGTTATCCAGTTTTCTCTCTGATCGCTCACTGAGGGTGATGGTAGATGGCTCTCTGTCTTCTAACTTCTCCACTAATGCCGGTGTCCCCCAAGGTTCAGTTCTTTCCCTCACTCTTTTCCTCTTGTATATCAATGACCTTCTTCCATTGACTGGAAATCCTATCCATAGTTTTGCCGATGATAGCACATTGCATTCAACTTTCCATTTTGAGAAACCTTGTCCAGCTCAATCAGCTTCAAGTTCTCGAAAAATCTGCTGCCAATTCCTTAAATGCCGATCTTCAGGTAATTCTCCAGTGGGGCAAATACAACTTAGTTGATTTCAACCCTTCTAAAACTCAATCTTGTCTTATATCTCGCAAAAAGGATTCTTCTGCTCCTATGCTTATCTTTAGTGACACTCCGATTTCTAGGCAAAATGATATATCTCTTTTGGGGATTACCCTGACTTCTAATCTCTCTTGGCACAAGCACATTACAAATATTGCTTCCTCTGCATCTAAAAAACTTGGTTTTCTCTTTCGCTCTCGGCGTTACTTTTCTCCCAAACAGCTGCTCACTCTGTATAAATCGCAAATCCGCCCTACCATGGAATATTGTTCCCACATCTGGGGTGGTGCCCCCAAAACCTCTCTCAGGCTTCTTGATTCCATTCAGAAGAGGGCAGTTAGGTTAATTAATGATTCATCTCTAACAGAGTCTCTCCACTCGCTTTCTCATAGATGCACTGTTTCTGCTGCATGCCTCTTCTACAGATACTTCCATGGGCACTGTTCTTCTGAATTGGCTTCTATAATTCCCGCTCTCTCTTTCAAAACAGTCCGAACACGTGCCGCCACCAGCCAACATCCATTTACTGTCCAACTTCAAACCCACAGAACCAACTTTTCATCTTCCTCATTTATTCATTGAACTGCCGTTTTCTGGAACAACCTTCCTTCATACGTATTTCTTGAAAATTACAATCTACAGAAGTTCAAGTCCAATATGAACAAATATCTTCTTTCGTCTTCTCAGCCTCCAACCCAAGCACGGTACTTAGTACCGGTACTATAGGTTATAATACCTCTCGTGTTTGGGGTTCTCATAAAAAAAAAAAAAAAAAAACTACTCACTACTGCTCCTTCCCACCTGGCTATGGAGGCACCTATGCAACTTGCAGATAATTTCTTATACAATACTATTCTTATGTTAATATGAAGGAAAGTCAACAAGAAAGCGGGCAACTCAACTGAACGTATCATTATTTTACACTTCAGATTTAGACCATGAAGAAGTGGGCCACTAAATAAAAGAACGTCTGTTCTTTTAACAGAACATAGTAAGTGCATGCTTAAATAGACATAAATAGGCATAAATAGACATGCGCACACGCATACGAAAATTCATATGCGCACGCGCAAACAAAAGTGGACGTGTGTATGCGCATACGACAGTGGACATGCGCACGCACATACGAAAATAGACATGCGCACGCGCATACGAAAATAGACATGCACACGCGCATTCGGAATGCATATGCGCATACGAAAATGAACATGCGCACGCGCATACGAAAATAGACATGCGCACGCGCATACCAAAATACAAATGCGCATACGAAAGTGGACATGCGCACGCGCATACGAAAATACATACCATAACATACAGAATAGTGAGGTCAGATTTGGTTTCAGATTTAAGCGTCCGTTCTTTTAACAGAACATGCGCATACGGAAATAGACATGCGCACGCGCATACCAAAATGCACATTTTGGTATGCGCATACCAAAATGCAAATACGAAAATACGTACGAAAATACATATGCGCACGCGCATACAGAATATATTTAGACCATGAATTGCATACATTTAGACCATGAAATAAATACGCATACGTAAATAGACATGCGCACGCGCATACCAAAATACATATGCGCACGCGCATACGAAAGTGGACATGCGCACGCGCAAACGAAAATAGACATGCGCACGTGCAAACGAAAATAGACATGCGCACGCGCAAACGAAAATAGACATGCGCGTGCGCATAAGAAAATAGATATGAGCACGCACATACGGAAATGCATATGAGCGTGCGCATACGAAAGTGGACATGCGCACGCACGCACATACAGAATAGGGAGGTCAGATTTGGCTGTTTCAGATTTAAACGTCTGTTCTTTTAACAGAACATGCGCATACGAAAATAGACATGCGCATGCGCATACCAAAATATATATGTGCACGCGCATACCAAAATACATATGCGCACGCGCATACGAAAGTGGACATGCGCATGCGCACACGAAAATAGACATGCGCACGCGCATACGAAAGTGGACATGCGCACGCGCATATGAAAATAGACATGCGCACGCGTATACGGAAATCGACACGCGCATACGGAATAGGGAGGTGAGATTTGATTGTTTCAGATTTAGACCATGAAGAAATGGCCACTAATTAAAGAACACCCGTTCTTTTAACAACAGAACGTAAATAGACATGTCTATTTTCGTATGCACATGTCTATTTTCTTTTCATGTGCATACGAAAATAGATTTTCGTATGCACATGAAAAGAAAATTTTCGTATACGAATATAGACATGCGCACGCGCATGTCTATTTTCGTATACGAAAATGCATATGCACACGTGCATACGAAAGTGGACATGCACACTTTCATATGCGTGTGCGCAAAATCTCTAACACAGCAAAATCCCTCAAAATTCCAACACAGCAAAATCCATGTTGGAAAGGAAGGACGTTTTGTCCTTCCTTTCCAACACAGCTCATTTGGCTATTGACAATTCCTGTTTGACCCAGCTCATTGCTGGGTCTAACAGGAATTGTCAATAGCCAACTGTTTTTGTTCTATAGTCGGGCAAGTGATACAATCAGCCAAAAAATTATATACAATAAAACATTACCTGAGGAAGATGCAGGCGATTTGGCATCATCACCAGACGAATTCTTAAGTACATCTTTCTCGAAAATCAAATTTAACTTGAATTGTTGCTGATTCAAGTGGCTACCACACACTATAAGCGCACGCGCGGTAGTGGTAGTGGATAGTTGCTGTTGTCTTAAAAGAATATATCGCATTCCAGTTAAAAATGAAGTACTGAGGAATGAAGTAGATTAGATACGACAGAAAGCTTAATAGACAATTAATAGCGGTAACATAACCATTTACCGATATGAACGAAAACATACCCCATACCATTTGATGGACACGAGACAGTTTTCATGAATAAATTTTTTTTTGATTTTTTATTTACATACATTTTTATTACATATATACTTTTTTTTTTGTATATACGTATTGAGTATTACAACTCTGAGTCATACTATCTAATTACATATATACAAATATACAATATACATAGATACAAACACAATCATCGCATTCTGCTTTAGAAACAATTTTAATTATACAGCTTCACTTGCAAGCAATAAAAGATATACTATGTATGCGTATGTACTTGTTTTGGGTGGCACCTAGTTGTATAGTCGAACTCCACCTTGCGAAATATGTGTTGAAAAAGTATCTCTGATGTCTACTGCGATCAACATATGGTCAATACATATGGTCAATCGCTGTTCAGGAAATATATAGTCTGATTTAATTTCTTCCCTAGTAGAATCTGAACTTGTAGAGCTATAGCAGTTCCGCAAATCACTTCCATGTAGAGAGTTCACATGAATGACTATACTAGAGGCCCAGATGATATTCCAGGCTTATTTTGGAAAATGACTGTCACTACCTTAAAACCCCTCATACTGCGGATCTTCAACTTGTCTCTCAGGCTGGGGAAGTATCCTAAGCACTTTAAGCAGATCAATATAGTTCCTATTTTCAAAAAAGGTGATAAAAATGATGTAACTGATTACAGACCCATAACCTTGCAAAACAGCCTGGCTAAACTCTTCGACACAGCAGTACACAAACATCTCTTCGAATTCTTCAAGCCTTTCATTGATCAGAATCAACATGGTTTCTGCAGTGGCAAGTCAGTAATATGGGATGCTTCTTCTTTAATTAAGGTAACATAAAATATAATTTTTAAGGCAACAGAACTAAGATTAATATAAAAAATACTAATGAAAATGAATAAGCACTGTGTTAAATACATTTTTCTGTAATATGTAATATTTACAATAAATGAAAAATATACACAAAACTTTCAAAAGCAAACTTAAAATTGCATATAAAATGTGTACACATCCTAATCTAAATTGCCCATCTATTAATCTAATCTACCCATCTTTCTATCTGTCTTTGTATTTTTCTAAAAATAATAGTCATTGTACTATTTTGGATAGGACTACATCATGTAACCGAAATTGCTGTAAAAACATGTAAAGTGTGTTTTTTCATGCATGTAATATATGCTCTATTTTCAGAATTATGGTATATGCTTATATCCCAAAATCTCAAATAAATGAAGATAATGAAGATCAAGCTTTACTGCATTAGTTCAGTGATAGTGAAGACAAACTTCAATAAGTTTAAACTAAAAATCAAAGTGCAGTATTTAAATGTCATTCTTTAATTTTAGCTAATAAGAACTATTTTGAATGCATTGCTATATTTGCTTTACTATATTATGGTATTGTAAATAATGGATGAATGAATATCAATTTATTATTATTATCAATGCTAATTTTTTAAAATTCTTAAATTTTTTTTTTTTTTTTTAATTCTCAACTGATTTTTTAAAAAATGTATGTCTATTGCTAGTATTGCTTCAGGAGGGTGTACTAGAGAAGCATCAAATGTGATCTTGACAGTCTTGCCAACCCAGAACAGTTGACATTTAAGTTGATTTTTTGTATGGATGCTCTTGTGTGTGTGTGTGTGTGTGTGTGTGTGTGTGTGTGTGTGTGTGTGTGTGTGTGTGTGTGTGTGTGTGTGTGTGTGTGTGTGTGTGTGTGTGTGTGTGTGTGTAATGTCCCCATCAGAAACTAAAGAATGGAATAAGATTGACATCAAGTTTTGTGTAAAGCTGAGGAAAAGTCCCACTGAAATGTACAAAGTGTTGAGAACAGCTTATGGGGATGCTCTGTCCTGAGTATGAACATTTCATTTAAGCATTTTAAAGTGGATAAAGATTATGTAGCAGATGCTCTTCAAAGGGGAAGACTGAAAACAGTGTGCAGCCCCAAACTGGTGGGCAGAGTGTGCATGCTACTAATAAGTGTGACTAATGATTAATACTGAGAATGCTAGTGAGTTAAATGTGAAAAAGGAGAATCAGTAAAGTCCATGATTACCACAGATGTGGAAAAAAAGAAATATTTGTATGAAGTTTATTACTGGGAATGGGAGTTGGTGCTTTCAGTATGATCCTGAGAACAAAACACAAAATACAAAATGGCAATCACAAAGCTCACCAAGTCCAATAAAGGTTTGTTTCCAGGAATCACATATAATCATATTCTTTGAACACAAAGTGATAAACCATAAAGAATTCATTCCAGAAGGAAGGACTACTACTACCAATGATTACTACTGAGAGACTACTGAAACATTTATTGGCAAGAATCAAGTGTGTGTGTGTGTGTAGTCAGATTTGAAAAAGTCTAGTTGGCAATGTGTAGTGTTTCTGGCTCACAGCAGATTACAGAATCCCTCCCCCTCCCCTTACTCATGTGACTTGGAGAGTCTGTATAAGTAATGCCTTATTAAATTACACAAAAAATTAATTTATAATCCAAGCTCACAGCTTTCTTTCAAGTCTGCTTTATCACTATAAATTAATATGAGTTTTAGAACTGTTCCAGTGTGCTACTGCTTTAGTTGCATTTACCAACTCAACTGAATATGTTTGCACTGTCATTTCCCACCTCTTCTTCACTCTACTATGCATTACTTGAATATTCCAGGTATCGATTTTATATACTATTTGAGCAACTATTTACTTATTCAAAATGTTTTTGGCTCATATTTTTTGACTTTCTACTATGCAAACATTTGGTATTAGTCTCTTTTCATACTAATACTTATTGGATGGGCGTTAGGATCCCGGCTAACCCAGTACTTTTAGTGTCTTTTTCTTAACTTTATACTTTCTACTTCTACTTTTTCCCTTTTGTAAAGCTATTAGTGCAATATGAGGGTAATATGCACATTCATACTATCCTTAATCTCTCGCTAGCTTTGCCTTATTTAGATATACTTTTATCTAAATTTTATCTACTTTTTCCCTTTTGTAAAGCTATTAGTGCAATATGAGGGTAATATGCACATTCATACTATCCTTAATCTCTCGCTAGCTTTGCCTTATTTAGATATACTTTTATCCCTTCTCTATTCTCATTTCACTCCCTAGCATTATACCATTTGCCTGCTCCAAATTCTACTAAATTCTACAAATTTTACTCTATTTGCATTTTCTACCTGAATTTTACTCTCAGTTTTTTTTTAGCTGTAAGCACCTATTTTTTATTTCTACTTTAATTCACCTTAATTTATTTTAAATAACATACCCTGTGTTATGACTATCTTGTCTATACTTTGTAAGAGTTATACTGCTTTCCCCTTTCAATCCCACTTGATTTATTCTTTAATTTATCCTCTTCCACAGTTATGGATATGTATAGAAGCACAGCCCTTGATGATCATGTGTAGTTCCCTGATGATATACCTGATCAATATTTACTTTGGCTAACATCAGATTTAATTGCATATTTGCTCTAGCCCTCTCTTTCAACTTAAAACCAAATTTGCCCACCCATATTTGATACTAGCTACCATTACCTTTATTAATTTAGCATTTTAACTTAATCATTTTTACTTTATAGGTCACTCCTCTATAATTGGCTTTACAATTCAGCCTATAATTTTACTTAATTCATAATAGCATATAGGATATTCATCTTCTTGCTTTCTTTTTCACATCTACAATTTCTCATATTTCTGCTATCCTTTTCCTTTTAGCTTTTGGCATTTTGTGTAATTTGCACTTCCATCTTCATTACTTACTTATTAAACCATACATTAAACTATAAACTTTTGCATCCTTTTCTGCTGCTTTGCATGCTCAGGTGCATCTGTCATATCTTATTTTTATCTTTCCACTACTACTCCACTTTTAATCCATTATTATATCTCATATTTCATATATATATATATATATATATTTTATTGTAACATTATATTTGTACACTTATAAAAAAAAGGGGGAAAAAAGCAGTTTATTGTCTACTGTAGGTGTGCTCTTTTTATATACATATGTATATAATGACAGTGAGGCTTCAAAATAGTGGTTGGGCTGGAGGTTCAAAAACTTTAATCTGGCCTCCCAACAACTAATGTTTTCCAGACAATTTCTGTGCAATGTTAACATGCTTCCTAGGTCTGCATGTTCTAAGCCTGATTTATCTCCTTTTGAATATGTCTGGGATATGATGGGTGATACCCAAACTATCCTGATACTACGAAAAACATTTCTTTTTTTTTTTTTTTTTTTTTTTTTGTGATATTATATATTAGTGTAAGGTTTGGTTTCCATAGCTTTGCAATATGCATGCACCAATCAATAAATAGAATTTATCAAGAAATAGAATCATCAGTAAATAAATCAGTTAATTGAATTTATTGATCAGATACTTAGTCAATAAATAAAGTTAGTTTCATTATTCATACAAGGTACTTTTTTTTTAAGTTAGGAAAAAATCTCTTGTGTGATTATTATTATAAAAAAATATTTTTATCAGAATTATTGGTGAGCTGTTCAAGTGATTATTATATCAGGTAATAGGATATTTTAAATTATTAAAATATGTTGTAATAAGTTGATATATAAATCAAAAATTCCTCTTTGAAAAGTAAAGCACCTTTCAAAGAGTTGCTAAAAACTCGAAATGAAATCAACCAGTGTTAAGTTTAGAATGTATTTATTACTAATAGAGTCTAAAAATTTTACATTTTATGGATGTTATTGCATCTCTAGATGGATGACTGAAAACACAATGCAGGGAAGTGTTATTTTAAGAAACTGTTTTCGTTTTTGCAGTAACTTGCTTTGAAATAGCAACCAGTTTCTTATTTATATTGTAATATTGGGCCCACGCAGCCTACCTAAGAGTAGTTTAATGTGCACATGATGTTATGTTTCCAGTCAGAAGTTTTCTTCCACTCTACTGCTTGACTGCTCATTTAGATTTGATGAATCCATTCACTGTTCAACAAAAGGTTGCTAATAGGGCTACCTATTTGATGATGAAACAAAATAGTTACAAAATTGATCACAGCAATGCCTCAAGTTTTTAATGGATAATGGATTCACCTAATGGGTGATATTATATGATTAAAAACAATATTAGTTACTTTAAGTTGACTACATTGACAAATGTAAAAGTTTATAAAGAGTCTAAGCCTGAGCATTGTCTCTGTCACTGGAGGAACAACAATATTCCCAGGCAGTAGACTGAAAAACTTAATGCAGAGAAGCATTATTTTAACAAGCTGTTTAATGTTTTTCAATATCCTGCATTGAAATAGCATTGCATTGCTTAATTATAATGTAAATAATTATTGTTTGAGTTTGTTTGCTTGCATCAGCAATAGCTGGTAATTTGGTAAATATTTATTTCATTTTGGTGTTTGCCCTTAAGCCCAAGGATGAAATTCAAGAAAGGATCTGAGAAGTTGCCAATTTACCCAGTATTTCAAATTGGTTTAAGATTTTTTTTTTGTCAAATCTATAATTTTCATCAATGAATTTATTATACGTAGAGGTGATGTTTTTTTATACTAAATTTTCTTTTATGGCACACTACAACTAAAATAGATTTAATCTGTGTTATCCATTCTGCATTACCATAATAGCAAAAAAAAAAAAAGAAAAAGAAAAGATATTTTACACATGAGATCATTGTTTTTCATATAGCTGATAGGCCCTTCTTAGATGACTTTTTAAAAAGCAGCGCTATTCAGTTGTCCTGTCAACCTAAGCAGATTCAAAAATGTCAAATACAAGAAAAAAACATGAAAAAATGAAAGCTAAGAAGTTAAATGGGATGAAAACTGAAATGGCATGACCAAATGCAGTTTTAGTAGTAGATAACATAATATTCATAACTGACTATATCTATTAGTTATCATATAATCATCTTTAATAAGCTAAACTAACCAGTAAATTTTTACCCAATTATTCCTGTTATTGGATTTTATGATAAATACATTCTCATATATATATATATTTTTTTTACTTATTATTATTTTCTTTTCTGTTATTCAGATAGACTGAAAGATTTATTTTTGGATTCTGTTGCTGTAGAAAATATACTGAAAAATGATTTAAAACTGAATACTAAAGCTGTTTCGAACATTATGGGAGCTAATTTGGATCTCAGTAAAGTATGAATGCTATTTATTTTTTTGTACAAATTAAAATTTGTTTGATATAATATACTAAAATATTATAGACAACTTTAAAAATTTCCATTAATGTTGAACTATATTCCACAGAGTACATTTTGTTTTGATCAAAACAAGATCTGTTCTTTAAATACAAATCAACAACAAAATGTGTGGAATAATCCAAAGAAATTTTGGAAAACAAATGTCCAGAAAATCTAATAAGATTACACAATATAATGTCAAAAGCAGCCCCTGACCTGGCAGAAGTGGTGGGTAACCTAATAAGTGATTCTCAAAAATAATGTTCCTGCATTAACCATTAATGATTAAAAATTCTGAAATTTTTTCCACACCTTTCTAAATATAGTCAAACTTTCACTGCAGTGCTTTCTGAAATGATTTTTTTTATGGTTTTTGTATAGAAATTGCACCTGCCAGGTTACCTTCCACCATCTGTAATTGTGTGTCCTTTTTTCTTGAAGAATAGTAATTTTAATGAAAAATTTTTAATTTTTTATTAAAACTTAAGAAGTACATGCAATAAGTACTGTAATCCATTAAGAAAAGATGAGAGATGAAATATTGGCACTGTTTAAACAAAACTCAAAAAAACCCAAAACATTTTCAAAAATTTAAAGAGAAAGTTGCACCTGTCAGGCCACTTGCCACCATTTTTGTTACATTTTGGCACCAGAACCTCTAAGTTGAATATGAAAATGAAGTGTGGGTTTTGAAACAAAGAGATAGAGAAACCAGAAGCAGCACAGATAAAGTTCCTACCTGTGGGATTTACAAGATTAGATTGAAAGAGAAATCCAGACATTGAGAAAACTAAAAGTAAGCAATAATATAGTTATTGAAATAGATCTTCTGAGAAAGTAGCTAGAACAGCATCTGGAGAGAATGAATGAAAGCAGACTTCTATCATAAGCAGTACAATACAAACCAATAGGAAGAGAGGTATAAATCACATTCATCTTGAGAGATAGAAACAGTCCAAATCTGCCCAACTCTAAAACTTTCAGGCAAGGCAAGACAGACAAGAAGTATTGGTTATATCAATGGAATTTTCATCATGCACACACAACTATATTGGAATTTTATATAGATAAAATACTAAGTATAAGCATTTGATATAATGTGATCTGGGTTAAAAAGTTAAACAACTGTAGAAGAGTACAAGCTTAAATTACATGGGTATTTCCCAGGTTTAGAAACACTGGAACGTAATTAATGCTGGAAGTTAATTGTGTTGGTGGTAGAGAAATTAAAATGCAGTTGAAATTTGTGCAAGAAGCATGACGATTATTCATTATATATTTATTATTGAGCTTATACTTATTTAGAGTATTTATTCTGACTGTGAGATGAGATGTAAGTTATACTGACATTTTGTAATCTTATAACATTTATTGACATAGGACAGACTCCACTTTTTAATTTTTTTTTAAATTTTTTTGAATAAAATCAAGTCCTTCCATATACCTTTGCACACAAGAATATCCTCTAAATGAGGATACACAGTATTTATTCAGGTAAATCGAAATGAGAATTTCAAGATACTAGAATTAATGGGTGATTAACTGTTTGTTTAATGCCTTGAGAGGCCATACAAGCAATTTTATTTTTGGAATTAGCTGGAGTCTACAAGACTACTTGTCCAGCAACAAAAATGCAGTTACTCCACTAAAAGCATATTATAATTTGGTACCCTTTACTCACTGTGTATTTTTCTGAAAATTGCTCCATCCCCCCCATGCCTGCGTAGCCAGGTAGGCAGGAGCAGCAATGCGTAGCACTTGCTTCTTGATTAAACGGGGGTTCGAGCCCATAACCACCAAATACGGAGGATGCGGAAAGGTCAGGGAATGACCACCGCATATCCCCGGAGCAATTATGGCCTTAGTTGCTAATTCTCCTAAAAACCAAATAACCCCCACCCCCCCCAAGGTGGTTTGCTGGATGAAAAGTCAGAAATTGAGGGAAGAAAAGAATATAACAGAAAACAACAAAAATGCACATACAGTATGAGAATTTTCACACAACAAAAGATAGAATGAATTGTGTAAATCTTAATTAATAAAATGCCATTTTTAGCTCAACAAAAAAAATCTGAAAATTAAATTTTTGTATAATAAAAAATATGGGATCCTGACAGATGCTATCTGAGCAGAATTGTTCCATTGGGAATGTGACAGGGAGAGGGGGGGGAGATAAATGTTTCTGATAGAATTATAACCACCTTTTTCTTCATTAAGTGAAAAAGATTCTCTTCAAGTCAGCATCTATCCATATGCTGCATACTAGATACCTTAACTTTCATTTCTAAATTTCAGCAGAATGTGGTGAAAGTTTATAACATACCCAAAAAAACAAAGACAGACCACAGATTCAATAAACAAGATCATCATGTTAAAAATAAATTGTCAGAGTTCATATTTGCAACATCTATTTTTAATTCCAGTCATGTTCTACACTAATTCTTTCAATTAGTGTAGAATATGGGTTAACTATCGGTGTAAATACACCATAGTTAACCCATATATTTGAACTACGTATGTAGCGTAGAGGACATCGTTTTAATTGTATCTCATAATGTGGTTGCCTTCACAACGAGATAGCTACTATTGCATTACTTCAAATAAATAACGCTTCTCTAGTAAAGAAGACTACTGTTATTTATTTTTAAATAAATAAATAAATTATTATTTATTTATTTATTTAAAAATATATAATTTATTATATATTTTAATAAATAACAGTAGTCTTCTCTACTAGAGAAGCATTATTTATTTGAAGTAATGCAATAGTAGCTATCTTGTTGTGAAGGCAATCACATTATGAGATACAATTAAAACGATGCCTACGCTACATACGTAGTTCAAATATATGGGTTAACTATGGTGTATTTACACCAATACTATATAGTTAATTATCAAAACCCATAAGGATTATGCCCTGTGCATTTAATTTTCCAAATACAATATAAGTAATGTAATTCCATAGATCCTCAAAAACTGATGGGAAATGTAGTAATTCTTTTGAACATAGTATGTAGCATTTCTTCAGAAAGATACATTGTGGCCAGTGGCAATCCAGGATTTCCTGAAGGGAGAGAGAGAGAGAGAGAGAGAGAGAGAGAGAGAGAGAGAGAGAGAGGGGGGGGCTAAAGCAGTATTTTGGGATATCATTAAGCTTTACACATCATGTAGAAGTAAAAAAAATCCCATTATTTTTATCATAAGGGGTACTGTAGCTCTTTTAGCTCCCATCTTTGTGTCATGCTCATTTTTATACAACAGTGCATCAAAATACTCTCTCTCTCTCTCTCTCCCCCTAGACTTTATAATGAATGAGACCAGTGTATCTCCCCTACCAGTTGACATTTGCAGTTATTTGACTCTAAGTAATATGAGATAGGTTGCATTTTTATTCAAAGTATCTCTTTCTTGCAGTCTGGAGATGATTAAATTTCATAAAAAAAGAAGTATCACTTTCCTCTGATAAATCAGGTTGTTTGTTAAACCATAAATGTATCTTTCCTCAAGGTCGACCAATCAAGTCATTTTAACAACTAGTAACATCACAAGTAACATAACTGCAACAAAATACTAGAGACACACAATGCATTCACAGTAAAACTTCAGTAATTTGGACTAACAGGGGATGGGATAGCCTGAATTATAGAATATAACAATACATAAATATTTTCAAATAATAATTCATAAAAAGAAACAGATTTATTCACAGTCCAGCAACATATTCAATTTAGATGGTATTAGGACAGAAATATGGTTAAAATTAAAAGAAACTTTTATGTATATAAAGTGCTTAGCATCATAATACACAGCCATTTCTGAATAAACAAAATTTTTAAGGTGGCATCGTTTTAGGTTTTATATCATATTGTGAATACCTTCACAACGAGTTGCCATGATATTGCACTACTTCGAATAAGTAACGCTTCACCTAAGGAGAAGACTAATGTTACTTATTCTCAGATAGGTACCACCACCCAGACAGCACTGTTTCAGGGCTATTTGATGTATGTATGTGAATATCTACTCGAATATCCACTTGTCCCTATTAGACTTAGAAAAGCAAAAAAGGTAGAGGGAAAGTTATAGTAGGAGTGGAAGAGGAAAAGAAACAGTGTAGAAGAATGAAAGGGACAGTAACTCCTTCAACTCACACCACTCAAAAACTCATAAACTCCTCGAATAGGCAACGCTTCCCCAGTGGAGAAGGCTGTTGTTACCTATTCTCGGAAACTCCGGACATCATCAAGCTCCCCCTAGCAGCACTGTTTCAGGGCTATTTGGCCCTTCGTCAGTGAGTGGGTAGGTACCCAAGTGATGCAATGATGGCAAAAACAGTTATGAAGTATAACTCCACAATATGAGAGATGCCTGATGGTGTATGATGTATTTAGACTAAGGCGCATTTAGGGCTAGAGCCTCAAGCTGCGAACAAATTTAGACTATGTATATAAAGTGCTTAGCATCATAATACACAGCCATTTCTGAATAAATAGAAAATTTTTAAGGTGGCATCGTTTGAGGTTTTATCTCATATTGTGAATACCTTCACAACGAGTTGCCATGATATTGCACTACTTCGAATAAGTAACGCTTCACCTAAGGAGAAGACTAATGTTACTTATTCTCAGATAGGTACCACCACCCAGACAGCACTGTTTCAGGGCTATTTGGCCCTTCTTCAGTGAGTGGGTAGGTACCCAAGTGATGCAATGATGGCAAAAACAGTTATGAAGTATAACTCCACAATATGAGAGATGCCTGATAGTGTATGATGTATTTAGACTAAGGCGCATTTAGGGCTAGAGCCTCAAGCTGCGAACAAATTTAGACTATGTATATAAAGTGCTTAGCATCATAATACACAGCCATTTCTGAATAAACAGAAAATTTTTAAGGTGGCATTGTTTTAGGTTTTATCTCATATTGTGAATACCTTCACAACGAGTTGCCATGATATTGTCTAAATTTGTTCGCAGCTTGAGGCTCTAGCCCTAAATGCGCCTTAGTCTAAATACATCATACACCATCAGGCATCTCTCATATTGTGGAGTTATACTTCATAACTGTTTTTGCCATCATTGCATCACTTGGGTACCTACCCACTCACTGAAGAAGGGCCAAATAGCCCTGAAACAGTGCTGTCTGGGTGGTGTTACTTATTCTCAGATAGGTACTATCTGAGAATAAGTAACATTAGTCTTCTCCTTAGGTGAAGCGTTACTTATTCGAAGTAGTGCAATATCATGGCAACTCGTTGTGAAGGTATTCACAATATGAGATAAAACCTAAAACGATGCCACCTTAAAAAAAATTTTCTGTTTATTCAGAAATGGCTGTGTATTATGATGCTAAGCACTTTATATACATAGTCTAAATTTGTTCGCAGCTTGAGGCTCTAGCCCTAAATGCGCCTTAGTCTAAGAAACGTTTATAAAATATTATATATAAAATGAAATGAACATTTGTGAGGAATGAAACAAAAAAAAATAAATAAATAAAAATAAAAAGAATTCCTGCGAGTTTGTCATCATGGCAATTTGTGTCCAGTGCCTGTACCAATAAAAATTATTTATTTTTAAAAAAAATTGAAGGTAAAAGAGTTCAAATAAAATAGAACATGAATAATATGATTTTTTAAACAATAAATTATTATATGTTATTGCTACTATAAACTTATACTAGCTTTTTTTTTGTAATTTAACTTTTGATTCCTTATTTTCTTCTTTTTCTTCTAGTCAAATTTGTAAAAATGTGGCTAGAAGATGAATTAATTAATAGCCCAGATTAGGAGCCTTTTTGCTACTGTTGGGCAACACAAGCTGTTACTGTCACTTTTGATTCTGCCTAAATCAACAATAACATCATCTTTATTTGATACCTTTTTCCATGCACTTGATATTCTACTCTACTTCTTTCCAAATTGAAGCCCAATTGCAATAGCATTTTATCCTATAATTTTTATTATTAACCACTGCCTCTCTCATTTGGGAATGGCAATCCCAAAACTTATACACTTGGGTGTTGAACTTAGACAATAGAGGAAGAGAGAGATTTGGGAGCTATGATATTGATGAGCATAAGATTATACTTGGAATACAGTGTTCAAGTATGGAAATCATACCTGAAAAAAGACGGTCAGCTTATTGAATGGATCCAGAGATGGACTGTTGAGATTGGCAAAAGGATGACTATATGAGAAAAGACTTTGAATATGTGGGATATTGAGTTTGATAACTAGCACCTTTGAGGAGACCTAACTTAGATGTATAAGGCACTGAAAGGAGAAAAGTAAAATGGATAAAGCTCAAATTTTCAGTGTTATAAATGATTCCAAAGCTAGGAGCCATAAATTAAAATTACAGGGAAAGAGCTTTACACTTAAGAGGTGTCAAGCACTGAAATAAGATACTCCTATGGGTGGTTGAAGCTGGATATATGGTACAAGGCTGCCTGAGGCTTATGCTGTACCAGACAAAAAAACTTTCTGAGTTACCCTGAGAGAGAGATGTGCCAAGCCCATACTCACCAGATATGAGCCCCAAGGGATATACAAAAAAATGTTAATTGTATTTAGCAGTCACTGGCTTGAACCCCGGTCCACTCAAGAGCATGTACTATTTCACTCACGCTCCTGACCACTTGGCTACTTCAGGCCTAAATGTGAAGAGGGGCTAAATAGGTAGTTTATTTTATTTTATCATATTATTTATTATTTTTTTTTTAATTAATTGATTTATTTATTTTTTGGCTAGTGCAACAAAAGCCTAGGATTTCCTTGCACCATATAGCTAATACTACATTAACTAATACTAATATTCTCCGTCAAAATCATCAGAAAACCATGTGAAAAGTTTAACACATTGGTATCATAGGATGCAAGTTTCACACATAGGTATCATAGGATGCTTTCCTGTGAAGTAAACTTTTATAGCTGAGTATGATTGCTGAACCATAGATTGTATTAGGGCTATGATATTGCTTAAAGGCACTTGATAACGTTCTTCTCTTCATGATCAAAATTTCAAGTGTTTATATAATTAATCTTCTTGAATTATTTTTCAATCAAGCTATTTCTAATAACTCCCCTCCGAATGGGCACACTACAAACCATTACTGAAATGAATAAATATTCAAAGCAATAAAAACATTAGGCCCATCTCAATCTTGTGTTTTGTCCTAAAACTTCTTGAACGATGTATTCTCCTGACAATTATTAAACAACTGCTTCTTTTCTAATCATATTCATTAATGGGATCAAAGCAGGTCCACCACAACTATTGTCACAGACAATAGTTGTGGTGAACCTGCCTAACTTACAGCTAATTTGTTTGTTCTAAATGCCCTTAATTTGTATAAACAAATTGACATAATATGCACTGATATAAATTCTGCATTTGATGTAGTTGCAATTTTATATTTGTTTAATCATCTTGAAAATTTTTACCTTATCACTGGAAATCTTCAAAAGTTTTTGCTGACCTCCTGAGAGAGAGGTAGAGTTTGTGTCTCTAATTTTATGAATACATTCTACCATATCACATGCTCTGCTGGTATTCCTTGAGCAGTCATCCTTTCAGCAACACTGTTCTCTGCTTTCCTCCAACCATTCATTTATCGCATGAACATGTGATTTCTTATACAGATGAGGTTAAAACCTTTGCCACCTCATTTAATTCAATATTCTATCGTAATGCAAGGCCACAATACTCAAAACCCTAGAAGAATTTTCCTCATACCTTTATTCTTTCAATTTATTCCTTAACTGATCAAAATTTAAATCTTCATCTCTCCCTTAAAAAGACCATCTTTCCAATCACAGAATCTCTCAATTCTCAAATTATTCCTCTTGTCCACAAACATAAAGATCTCAGAATATATTTCAACTCCAAATTAATTTCTCATGTAAACTGTCTTTCAAAAAAAAACTTACAAAGTCTATTTGGTGTGTTAAACAAAACATGAAACATATTCTCTCTGCCCTTATTGTTATCAGATATTTTTCAACAATGATAAAACCTAATATCCTTTATGCTTCGTCTCTGCACATCTATTTCAAACTCAAACTTCAAAAACTCATCTATTGAATACTCATTTCTTAGATGTACTTTTTTTTTAAGTCCAGCTATGTGCCTGTAAGCTTGCAGTCCTTCATGATTAACTGCCTCAGTTATTGCAAAATTGCTTTTTTGATTTGCTTCAATAATCTCTCAATTTTCTGCAAATTATTTAACTCAGACATTTGCTCCCCTGAAATTTGTAAGTTTGCATCTTGGAAAGAAAATCCTTTAAAGCATATCTCTTTATTAACCAAACTGTGATTAGGTGATTGTCTCTGACAATCACCAACAATAACTACATCTTGTGTGACGAGTGCATTCTGCCTTGGGGATTGCTGCTGTGTTGCCCGCTGAACAAGTTTGAGCTGAAAGTGTGAATGGAGGTGGAAATGCATGTGGGTTTGATTGTGTACAAATGTGTGTTTATAATATATAATATTGTTTATATTATTCTATAAATTTACATTTTAAATTTATATAATAATATACATTATATAAATTTAGATTGCATGAATTTGCATGATGATCTATTGCTTCAATACCATTTTTAGACTTTTATATAATTTTTACTTGTTTTCATTTGTCTCTAATTTAATTAGAGACAAATGAAAACAAGTAAAAATTATTTATTATTTGCATTTAGTGTATATAATAAATAATAATTATATATGGCTCTACTGACCTCTATGTTTATTTTTAAGGTTCTGTTGACTGGCACTAATTCAGACACAGCTCAGAGTATTATATGTGATTCTGAAGAATTAGGAAAACTGCTGAAAATTAGAATGTCTGGAATTACTGCGGAGAATATCACATCTGTCTTATGTTCCATTTCAGCTGGTCAAGTTTTAACTGTTTCTTCTCATCTGCTGAAGGAATTAGCTCTTTCTAGGCTTATAAAAAATGTAACTATTAGTTTCATCTAAATTTTTACATTTCCTTTTACCTTACTTTAGTATAGAAGAGAGGCCAGATGTAACTGAGGGTATTAACCACTCAGCTATTCAGGGCTCTATGTGGACTTGAACCACAATGAAGTGCTTTAACTTCATTGCAGTTCAGCCCACATACTGTTAAATGGTTATATTCTGTCACATTGATTAGGTGTAAATTCATCTGACTTTGTGGTTGTGCTGGAGAATAAACATATGCATTATGCACTAGATACAGTTTCCTCTTAACTATGTTTCTCACAGGCAGCACATAATTATGACTGTTGTATTTCTACACCATGTGGAAATTTGAATTCTGGCAAGACAGGAAGAGTTTTTATTCCTTTTAGTATCAGTATTATACTAATACTAAAAAAAAAAAAAAAAATTCCCATTTTACCTGTTCATTGCATCCAATGGTTTGTTTAGCTCTGCCTTAAGTGAAGGAGGAGCACAATATGAGATACAGATAAAATTATGCCCTTTAATACTACAAATGTTTTTTTGCCTTTAAGAGTGATCTATGGTGTGTTCACACCAATATTATATAGATTATTTGTACTCTTAAACCTATGATGCTTTGTTGCATTGAATTTAACTTATACATTATCAAGTACACCTTTTAGCATATTTTTAATTTTTAATTGATTTTTAATTTTTTCTTACTGTAATATAAGATTTTCGATTTTTTAATTGTTTTCGTTTTAATTTCTGGAGCGTATCATACTGAGGTAAACTCTTATTCTTTTACAAATATTGATACCAATGTAGAACGTATTGAGCATTATAGCTCTGGTTCATACATATCTATGTATATGTATGTATGTATGCAGAAGAAGTAAATTAATCTAATTTAAAGAAATAATCTAATTTTGTTGGCATACGTTCTGTTTTATTTTCATTCTTAACTGTAGAACAGGCATAATTTTTTTTTAAAAAGGCAGAATCAGTGCTTTTCACTCATCTTCATCACTGCTAACAAAAATTCATCATTTGCTTTGGTACTCAGCTGCTCTTATAATGTTGTTGTTGTTTCTGTAGTAGCAACTTCATCATTCACCTCAACAAACTCCTAAATTCACTAACAGAATCCATATGCTCTTTTAAAGTCTCCCATTCCTCAAATGTTACTGGCGCCTCCGTAGCCAGGTGGGCAGGAGCAGCAGTGCGTAGCACACGCTTCTTGATTAGACTGGGGTTCGAGCCCTTGACCACCAAATATGGAGGATGCGGAAAGGTCAGGGAATGACCACCGCATATCCCCGGAGCAATATGGACTTAGTTGCTAATGCTCCTAAACACCAAATAACAAATAAACAAATCAATGTTACTGTCACATCATTTTTCTGCACCATGTTTTTTGACGATATTTTCTCCAAAGCCACTTTCTCTCTGAAGCAGTTTATTATTACACATGATGCAATACTCTTAAGCAATAACAATAAGCAAATGAGACATTCCACTTTTGTACAAGTTGTCCCCTTCTTCTCTGTTGCAGATCAAGTACCTTATCAGGTGAGCTTCACATGACCCCCTTGAGGTTAAAAAAATAATACCTTGATCCTGTGGCTGCATAAAACTGATGGAATTGGGAAATAAAAACGCCTGCTGTATATTCATGAACTAAAGTGCCTTAGCAGAATGTGCTGTAAAATGTTCTAGAATCATAAATTTTTTTTTCTGAAGCCATCCTTCTGTTCACTCTCAATAATAAAGACTGAAAATTTTGACCATAAACCATGCCCTTCAATTGGCCTCTATCATCACACAGAAGTTGGTTAACTTCTAAAATAGCTTGGCTTGGAAAATTTCCAAACTAGAAGTCACTGCAGTTTTGTGCTGCCATGTGCACTGCAGCATAACAGAATAGTGGTTTTTTGTTTACTTAATTTTCATCATTACAAGATGCTCTTCAAACACCAAGTGATTTGTTGATTTGTTTGACAGCAGATTTAAAATATACCTGTCTTCTCAAGGTTAAAAATATCCTATGGCTTTTATTTTTCAAGAATGGACTGTGCAGACACAAGCCTCTTTTTTAACAACTGATCCAAATTTGCTATAAACATTTTCTGAAATTAAGTTATTCCTGTCATTAAACCTTTGAAGCAAGACATTGATGCATTTGATGTTGCTAATTTCATGTTGTTGAGCTAGATCAGGGGTTCTCATCGGGAGCAAAAATTTGTTTTTTAGGGGGCGAAAAAATCATGGATATTACACTGATTTGTGGCCCTCCAAAGTTCAACCCTACCCGATGACATCTTATTCCTTAATATTTAATTTCTCTCATTGGGTTTTCTTTTCCCCTGACACAACTGATTTTTAACATATACGTATATTATATTAGGAGTGAGTGAGAAATTTTGATAAAAGGAAGATAGTGGGTGTGATTTAATTCAACCACATTTGCTTTTCATAGGCATTAAATGCCTAAGTTCTTCCAGAGGTAATGTCTCCTCAATCCTTGATGTTTGCACCTTTCCAACAGCTGCGACCTTGGCAGCGGTGGCAGCTGTGCTTTATTTGTTATTCTTTTGTTTCATTGGTCAATATATGAAGCATGGATGGGATGAGGAAATGTTTCAGTCTATTGTTTCTACTTTCTAAGTGGCAATTAGTATTGATTTATTGTTTCCTCATAGAAGTTGTTTATTTTTGATCCATAGTGCTTTTGTGAGTAACATGGGCTATGAGAGTTAAATAAAAATAGTTTATATTTTATTATTTAATTCTTTGTAGTTATTCAACCCATCATCAGTCATGTCAAGTGCTGAAAAGAAAAAATGTTGACAGTATCTGGATGAATATCCAGCTTGTGGTTTTATAGAAGCGATAAATTTTACCAACTTTATCAGGATGTTTCCTTTTTAAGGAAACATCCTGATAAAGTTGGAAACATCCTGATTAATTACATATTAAAACACATATTAAAAGACATATTAAACACATATTAAAAGCCTTCACTGAAAAACTGGAAATATTTGAAAGAAATTTAATGAGAAAACAATTTTGTGGTATGCAAGAGCTAGCTGAAATCAATGACTCTCTCACCGTGGACGATCTTAAGAATTATTCAGATCATTTGTGTTCTTTAAAAGGTGAAATGAAAAATAGATTTTCAGATTTATTTTCTTTTGAAGTGAAGCCATGGATGTTAGATCCAATTGGATGCAGTGCTGGGTCTGCTAGTGAAGAAATTCAAGAAAGACTCACTGAATTAAAATGTAACAAAGAATGCAAATATAAATTCAAAAAAGGCGGAATGGCTGAGTTGTGGGAATAAAAAACAACTAAACTTCTTTATCCAACAATGTAGTCTAAAATGGCCCAAGTACTACTTTGTTTTCCAACATCTTATATGGTTGAAAGTGGTTTTAGTTCAGTAAATAAAATACTAACAAAAAAAGAAAGAAACAGAATTGATATATGTTCAAGAGGAGAAATTAGAATTAAACTTATAACATCGTACTGAACATTTAACTTTTAGCTAAGAAGCATCATACTTAGGGATCCCATTGAATAAAAAGAGTAAGTATAAAATATTTTCTTGTTTAAAATTTCACTAGGGAAAATAGGAAAAAAATTGTCTAAAAAAACCCTTTAGGGGGCAGTAATTAAAAATAAGGTTGAGAAACACTGAGCTAGAGAATCAGCCTTTTCTTGCAAAATTTCGCCTACTACTGGTCAATTCGATGCACGCATTTGTTGGTACCACTCAAAACGTTTTCCTTCAAGCTCCTCATGTTTATACCATGAATTCATTTCCTGGTTTTTTTTTGTTGTTGTTTTTTTTTTTTTATTGCTATTCTAGTGCCACACACTTTGAATTCAATTATTTGATATTATTATTATTATTGCTCTTATATTATTTCTCCCTGGTTGGGGGTTCCACCTCATGACAGGTATTGCTACCAAGTTGTTGTTGTTATGTCTGGTGTTACTGTTGGTTGAGGAACTCTCTGACTATCCTACAGGTGTTCAGGATTGCGGCTTTCTGGATTTCCTTGTAGGTGTTTGCTGGGAGATCTATTGCTGCTAGACTGTTATGTAGGATCATTGGCACCATACCTCTGGCTGACACGATGATTGGGATGGTCGTTACTTGTTGTTTATGCAATATCTCTTTCATCTTCTGTCTTAGGTTCATATACTTCCTGATTTTTTCCTCATGGGTTTTCTGTAGGTTGCCAATGTTGGGTACTGCTGTATCAATCAGATAGGTAGCCTTTTACTTCTTGTCCACAAGGGTTATGTCTGGTTTGTTGTGCAGGATTGTCCTATCTGTTATTATGGCGCGGTCGCAGAACAGCTTGTATGTCGGGGTCTCTAGTACTGCTTTGGGTTCGTACTTGTAGAACGGTACACTTTCTTTGATCAACTGATATTTCCTTGCTAGCTTATGATGTATTATCCTGGCTACCTGGTCATGTCTATGAGTGTACTCAGTCTGGGTAGATCACCTTGCATCCCGCGGTGATGTATTGGATTGTTTCTGAGGCCACGTGGCATCGTCGACATGTGTCATTGAACACTCCGGGCTCCTTTGCGATGTATTTTCTATAGTTCCTGGTGTTGATTACCTGGTCTTGGATGGCGAGCATGAATCCTACAGTCTTGGGAAAGAGCATCCCGCTCGTGAGCCATGCATTATGAAAAAAACTTTGTACAAGTTCTAATTTTTGATGAGCACGCATCCATCCAGATTCCTTTTCTTCATCACTACAAGTTTTAGGCTCTTACATCTGCTATGAGTTAGCATTAGTAGAGATGTATGATGCAAGAAAGCAAGCTTATATAGCATCAGCCAAAAAAAAAAAAAAAAAAAAAATCCTTCCTATTTCAACCATCCATTCACTCCAAAACTTTGTCCACTGCTTCCTTGAATTTTTTTGAGCTATCAATTTCCAAGCAACAGATGGAAGTTTGTTCCAGCAATCAATTGACACATGGAGTTCAACTTCATTCATGCATATCCTGAAATATTCAATGTCTGCATACACTTCGGCTTATACTTCAAACACGTTTTTCCCTCTACGTTTAGGTAATGATGCATGCCCTCAAAAATTTCTTCATTATTCACAGACTGTTCTTCATAATGAATAGATGAAGAAGCCTGCAATGCTTTATTCATTGCTTCTTTCAAAGCAACAAATCTAACATGGTTGAAGCAATTAGAGATCACACTTTTGTTAAACTCATTCCATGCTGAAATGCATAAATGCATTGGCTGCAGCACATCAATTTTGGATTGTGTTTTGCTTTCGAAATTTTGTTTAATCGCATTCTAATAGTTTTTCTTAAACCCCTAGATTACACCTTGTTTGACTACCTGAAAGAACTGATGTCATATTAGATGGCAGGTACTAAACAGTGATTGCACATAGACCATTCACTTGGCAATGAGAAGTGCAGTTATCCACAAACACCAAAATTTTTCTGTTCTTGATGCTCATCTTGTCAAAATCGAATTCGATAAAATCCAAGCCTTTGGATTTGCTGCATATATGGTTGGCTGTGTCTTTAAACATTTAAAGCTTTGGGGCTTCTGAGCTTTCCCAGAGGGTAAGTCGTCTCATATGTTCTGCTAGGAGAATGGTAATCTAGCATTAGCATTAGTAGAGGCATATGATGCAAGAAAGCAAGCTTATTCAGCATCAGCCAAAAAAAAACACTAATCCCATTTCACCCCTCCGTTCATTCGAAATACCTGTCCAGCTGAGCCTTAAATTTATTTAGGCTATCAACTTCAACAACAAGCGATGGGAGTCTATTCCACAAACCAACCGCCCGCTGGCTAAAGGCAAATTTCCGCACATCTATCCGACATCCGTCCTTCCTCAATTTGAATTTATGCCCTCTCAGGTGATTATTCTGAGCAAGAGGAAGAATCCCATCGGCATTGAGCATGCTCAAGCCATTCAAAGCCTTATACACCTCTATCAGATCACCTCGCCGATGCCTAGTTTCCAGGCTCTGTAATTTGCAAAACTTAAGCCTTTCTTCGTAAGAGCAACCCTTTGTTCCATTCACTAATCTTGTTGCCCTTCTCTGTACTCGTTCGAGCAGCTCTACATCCTTCTTGAAATGAGGCCTCCAGACCTGTATACAGTACTCAAGGTGTGGCCTGACCAATGCCTTATACAAGGGAATAATCACATCCTTATCCCTGCTAGAAAAATTCCTGTATATCATTGACAAGACACCATGAGCTACTCTTGCAGCTCGTCTGCACTGCTCAGAGAACTTCATATCTGCCTGCACAATTTCCCCCAGGTCCTTTTCATTCTCTACCACTGCCAGCATAGTGCCACAGAGTTGATACGTTGATCTGGGGTTACTGTTTCCCATATGTAGTACTTTACATTTGTCAATGTTAAACTTCATTTGCCACCTCTCAGCCCATCTGCTCAACCTTTCCAGATCCTGTTGCAGCAGCATAGTATCAGTAGTGTCCTTAACAACCCTGCCAACCTTGGTATCATCTGCAAACTTGGACATTAAGCCTGATACACCATCATCAATATCATTTATAAATACAGAAAACAACAATGGACCCAACACTGAACCCTGAGGAACTCCACTAATAACATTAGTCCACGTTGAGCAGTGTCCATTGATTACCACTCTCTGTCTTCTGCCACTCAACCATCCCTTTATCCATAGCAGCAATTTGCCTCCAGTGCCACACTTCTCCAATTTGTGCAGCAGTCTTCCATGCGCAACAGTATCAAAAGCCTTTCTAAGGTCCAAATATATAATATCAAAGTTATTCCCTGCATCCAGTTCTTTTGTGACTACATCATAGTATCCAATCAAATTGGTCAGACAAGACCTGCCCTTAACAAAACCATGCTGTGTCTGAGCTATAACTGAATTCTTGTCCATCTATTACCATTTCATCTATTATTTTGCCTTATTTCTGCTACTACATTTCTCACTTTTAATTGTAAATGTTTTCTCCATTAGTAACTTAAAAAAAGAAGTCCAGTTTTGTCAGAATTGAAGATGATCATATGTTATTATTATTATTATTATTATTAGCCATAAGGTGCAAGGAAGCCTGAGGCTTATGCTGCACCAGCCAAAAAAAAAAAAAATTTCTGAATTACCCCGAGAGAGAGAGTCAGAAGTAGAAGGGAATCGCCAAGAAAGAGAAGAATGATGATATCCAGCTTAGGACCCTGGGTGTGCCGAGCCCATACTCACCAGATGTGACCTGGGGTTCTGTCAACAAAACATTTTTCAAACAGTTCTCCTTCCATTTCTTCACAGTGCCAGCATAAATGGCTGTTCACCACTTTGGAAAACAGCTCACAAGAAGTCTTAAATTTCTGGAACCATCCATTAGAAGACTTGAAATCTTCAATATTTATCTGATGCATTCTTAATTTTTAAAACATTTCCCTATAGAAAAATTCTTTGCATGCATCATCATTAGCCATTCCAAGAGGACCTTTCGTGCTTAGTGCACCAGATTTCTCTAAGCTGGACTCTTTGGGATGGTGGTCTTAGAATGCATGCCATTATCTATAGCTTATAAAATCTTAATTTTGTCTACAATTAGTAAAGTTATCAGCTTTATAGGAGCCATATTGAGAAACGTATTCTATACACAGTGGTGTAGGAATGCCTTGGCATTGGGGCAGGTGCCAAGGGCACCACTGACAGACTACATCAGTACAGTGTCAAGCTATTTCAACACCCGAGGTTAGCTGACGAAATGGCACCCCTCGATGATGTCGAATCAAGATGACAGCACAGGGAGAGTGAAAATTAATTTTCACACGGTGATTCAAACCTGCATGCATCCGTACATCTGAGTACATACTGCATAGCATCATAGATCTATTTGCTGTCCAGAATGTAACTTTCAAGGGACCAATCAGGCGATTGCTTCATCAGCGCATGCTCGAATGCATAGTGGTTCACAATTCACGCGTTGTGTACAAAATGAATAAGTTATAAGTTAGTGTTTTTGTGATTGCTGTATAAACAGGTAATCGTGAATATTGTGATTTATGATTTAAATAAAACAATAAAGACCAAATTAATTTTAGACATGCCACCAAAGAATCTGCACCAAAGAATTCGAGTCTGCTGACGAGGCTAGTAGGGGCCAGACGTGTTCAAAGCCGCTAAGTGAATTTTTCTTATTTATTGATTTGAAATTATTGTTTTTCTAAAACTTTTGATTTAAATTTAGCAGTATAGCATTATTTTGTGATTTTCTGATTAATTTGGTGTATTTATTCTTTACTCGGCCTTGCAATTGCATAAAAGTATCGGTAAGAGTATACACGTGTTACAAGTCGCAACTCCGCTGAACAAGAAGTTTTTTTTAGCCATATTTAGCCGTTTATTGAATATTTTTTACATCAAATTATTTTTTGTAAGTAGCTTATAGACCTAGTAAGGATCGTTAGTTTATTCTGAATTGAGACAGCGAGATTTGAAAGTTAATTAATACTTAAGTGTCCATAGATTACCGTTCATAACTTCCCGCCTTTGTCTTTGTCATACGATCGTCATATATCGAACCTAGATAGCGTTAGTATAGTATAGGTTATAATATTTTCAGTGATCGGTAAAATGTATTAAACTTCTTGAACTTCGTTGGCATTTAAATTGTACTTTTAACTAAATACACATACCGACTTAGATTACAAACATAACATAATTACTTAATACGGAAGTTATATAAAGGGAACTCGGAGATAATTAATACTTGACACTAAAAAATATATATCCCGTTATAACTGTGTTGGGAGATAATTTAGGGTTATAAACTGAAATTGAAATTTTATTTAAATTAAAAGAACCATGACTCAGACCAGAGCAGCAAAACAAAAGGCTCAAGCTAATGGAAGTGCTGTGGCTCAGAGGAGAACTGAGGGGGGCAGTTGCCTTCTGAATCGCAGCCTTCTAAAATGCACAGCTTGCATGATGTTTGTGGAGCATTCAGGTACGGGACATGATATTGCCATGGGGGGATGTCTTTGTGTGTGCGCGATGCAAGGAGTGTATCGAAATCAAGAAACAACTCAGCGTTCTTATGGGCCTATATGAGAGCTTGAAGGACAGGGTGGATGCCCTCGAAGGAACTAAGTTGAGGGGCCCATCAAGCTCTCAGCTGCCCACATCAACACCAGAGCTTGCACTTGGTCATCACGGAACACAGCGGCAACCCCCAAGGCAGAATTCGCTGGTCCCAAAGGAACTAGTAGTTATTGGTGACTCTATTGTCAGGGAAACGGGGAACATGCTTTGTAAAAAGGATAGGTGGAACAGGACCAGGGTATGTCTGCCAGGGGCAAAGGTTGATGACGTTGTAGAGCAGATATCATCTTTTAAGGGCACAAAAGGTGATAGCCTTTTGTGCCCTTAAAATATCAAGAGTAGGAGACCGGCAGAATTGCTTAACAAGTACAGGTAACTGTTGAAAAAAAGCCGTGAAATAGGGTTGAATTTGAAAGTGTCTGCAATTCTGCCCAGACACGATAGGAGGGAGTATAGGATGAGAGCCTTGTCGATCAATTCGGCCCTGGAAAGATTGTGCAAGGCTCAAGGGGTAGAATTTTTTTCAGCCTGGACTGTACTTGTTAACAGGAGAGATTGCTTCTACAGGGATGGGATACACTTAAATAGAAAGGGTGCAAGAATATTTGCTGATGCTATTGAGGCAGTGTTAGGTGGGTCGGAAAACTGCTAGCTTGGGGGGGGAGACAAAGACGAATAGATTAACAGTAGCCACTGGCAGAGGTGAAAGAGATTCTTGCACTGCTTCTATTGGAATGAGCAGAAGCCTGAAAAACAAGATGCAGGATATTTCAGAGACTGCCGGGAGTCATTGCGGTACAAGTAAACACATGGGTTGTGTTAGGGTAGCTAAGAATAGAAATAGGTGCATGTATACTTGCGTGTACACCAATGCTAGGAGTTTAGTAAATAAATTTGATGAATTTGAGGTATTGCTCAAAACATCAAAGGCAGATATTGTTGGGATATCAGAGACATGGTGTCATACAGATATAAGGAATGCAGAACTGGAATTGGGGAGTATAATGTCTACAGAAAGGATAGACTGGATAGGAAGGGAGGAGGGGTTATGCTATTAGTTAAGAAATACATAAAATCCAAGGAAGTGAAGCCAGTGGACATTGCTGGACAGTGCAGTGTCGAGTCAGTTTGGTGTGACCACAGTGTGCTTAAGTGGGATTTACTCAAAGAGGTAACTACCATTAGGGGTAAAGGGAAGGGTTATTGCTTTCGTAAAGGCGACTACGATGGACTGAGACAGTATTTAAATTCTATACAGTTGGATCAACTGATGATGTTACCAACAGCAAATGCAAAATGGGAAGCATTCAAAGAACTTATCTTGGAAGCTACTAGGCTATACATACCAACTAATAAATATTGTTCAAGGTTTAGGGCTAAATGGATGTCAGATGAACTGATGAGGCATATGGCAGAGAAGAAACATGCATGGGATACATACAAATTAACACATGACACAGAAGCCTATGATAGATACAAGTTGATCTGTAACCAAGTTACAAAGGAGGTTAGGCAGGCGAAGGCACATTACGAGAATACTTTGGCAAAGGATGCAAACAAAAACAGCAAAGAGTTCTTTACTTATGTAAACTCTAGAAGGAAGGGGATGAATCAGATTGGTCCACTTGATATCGACGGGTCAACTGTTGATGATCCTGCTCAGGTAGCTAACAAACTAAATGAATATTTTGCATCGACATTCACACATGAGGAGTTATTTAGCGAGGGGAAAGCCAGAGGTGTATTCAACTCTAGCAGTAAGCTAGAGAATCTTGTAATAACTGAGAGTAAAGTGGAGGAGAAATTGTTGAAGATAAACACAAGAAAGGCACCTGGGGTGGATGGGATCTATCCAGTTATATTAAAGGAGGCAGCAAAGGAAGTAAGCAAACCCTTAGCCATAATTCTGAGAGCTTCCTTGGACTCAGGGGAGGTACCCACAGACTGGAGATGTGCAAATGTGACCCCAATTCACAAAGGAGGATCAAAGGCTGACAAAAGTAATTATAGACCTGTGAGTTTAACGTCTCTTCCAGGAAAATTAATGGAGGCACTAGTTAAAGAAGCACTGCAGGATCATTTAAACAAGACTTCAGCTATAGCTCGGACACAGCATGGTTTTGTTAAGGGGAAGTCTTGCCTGACCAATTTGATTGGATACTATGATGCTGTCACAAAGGAACTGGATGCAGGGAATAACTTTGATATTATATACTTGGATCTTAGAAAGGCTTTTGATACTGTTGCACATGGAAGACTGCTGCACAAATTGGAGCAGTGTGGCATTGGAGGCAAATTGCTGCTGTGGATAAAGGGGTGGCTGAGGGGGAGAAGGCAGAGAGTGGTAATCAATGGACACTGCTCGTCGTGGACTAATGTTATTAGTGGAGTCCCTCAGGGCTCAGAGTTGGGTCCATTATTGTTTTCTGTATTCATAAATGATATTGATGAGGGTATATCAAGCTTAATGTCGAAGTTTGCAGACGATACAAAGGTAGGCAGGGTTGTCAAGGACACTACTGACACTATGCTGCTGCAACAGGATCTGGAAAGGTTGAACAGATGGGCTGAGAGGCGGCAAATGAAGTTTAACATTGACAAATGTAAAGTACTACACATGGGAAACAGCAACCCCAGAGCAATGTATCAACTCTGTGGTACTACACTGACAGTGGTAGAGAATGAAAGGGACCTGGGGGTGGCTGTGCAGGCAAATATGAAGTTCTCTGAGCAGTGCAGACGGGCTGCAAGAGTAGCTCATGGTGAATTGTCAATGATATATAGGAATTTTTCTAGCAGGGATAAGGAGGTGATTATTCCCTTGTATAAGGCAATGGTCAGGCCACACCTAGAGTACTGTATACAGGTCTGGAAGCCTCATTTCAAGAAGGATGTAGAGCAGCTGGAACGAGTACAGAAAAGGGCAACAAGATTAGTGTATGGAACAAAGGGGTGCTCTTATGAAGAAAGGCTTAAGTTTTGCAAATTACAGTGTCTGGAGACTAGGCACCAGCGAGGTGATCTGATAGAGGTGTATAAAGCCTTGAATGGTTTGAGCATGCTCAATGCTGATGGGATTCTTCCTCTCGCTCAGAATAATCACCTGAGTGGGCATAAATTCAAATTGAGGAAAGACAGATGTAGGATAGACGTGCGGAAATTTGCCTTTAGCCAGCGGGTGGTTGTTTGGTGGAACAGACTTCCATCCCTTGTCGTGGAAGTTGATAGCCTAAATAAGTTTAAGGCTCAGCTGGACAGATATTTTGAACGAACAGAGGGGTGAAGTGGAAGTGGTTTTTTTTTTTTTTTTTTTTTTTTTGGCTGATGCTGCATAAGCTTGCTTTCTTGCATCAAATGCCTCTACTAATGCTAAGAAATAAAGGTGGACATCAGTACCGTGTAGAAAGACAGCATAAAGAGGAAATTAGAAAAAAATATTCCACTAGATTACAAAACTAGCTTACAATAAGCCACTCCAAACCTGAAAGTGACAAAGAAAACGAACATGATTCAAATGAAGATGAAACAAATGGTGATGCCACTGAAATGGAAGTCCAAGAAAAAGTTCAAACAGTTGAAGTTATTTTAAAATAATTAGAAAGTGTGGACAATAACCAACAACAGTTGGCAGCAATAATATTAACATGGAACATGTAGGTCTGAATTTTAATGATCCGTCCACATGGAACTTACCCACAAAAACAGATCTCTTATGGTGCAACACGGTTCCGAACATTTAGTCTTAAATACGTATCCTGTCACTAACGGCCAATGTTTCAATAATTCATGGAAATACAAAAATGAAGGTATCGAAAAAAAAAAAGACAGGAAATGGTTATTTTATTGCAAAAACAAAGATGAATATATTGTTTTCCATGCCTCTTATCTAAAGATGAATATATTGTTTTCCATGCCTCTGACGCAAATAATGTTCCATTTTGCAGCTCAGATAGATTTAAGGATTGGAAACATCTAAATCCAAACATTCTTTTTCATGAGAATTCATTACAACACATAAACAATTTCACAAAATGGAAATTATTAGAAAAGGGTCTTCAAAAAGGTGGACTAATTGACGATGCTGCACAAGCAGCACTAAGAAGTGAAATTTCGAAATGGCATCATATATTGAAATGTATA
Organism: Mastigoproctus giganteus; assembly: GCF_048544385.1. Classification (NCBI taxonomy): domain Eukaryota; kingdom Metazoa; phylum Arthropoda; class Arachnida; order Uropygi; family Thelyphonidae; genus Mastigoproctus; species Mastigoproctus giganteus. The sequence goes on from NC_143581.1 coordinate 71,650,328, forward strand.
TTGTTCTGTGCTAAAAATAATTTGGCATTTTGTGGATATGCTAGTAATATCAATACCTAAGAAAAAAAATTGTGGTGTATTTTTAAACTTGATAAAATTTGTCAGCCAATTTTACGTTGGTATGAAAAATGTTCTGGAATCGCAAATTAAACACCACTCTGATTATTTATCTCCAAAAATTCAGAATGAATTTACTAATTTGTTAGCAACAAAAGTATGAAGTGAAATAATTTAAAATAACTAAATGCAATAAGGCATAATATGTTAAGAGTAAGAGTTTTCTTTCTATATAATATCGATGTGGATGCACCATAGATAACTCTTAAGAAAAAACTACGATGGTAGTGTGGGAGGCATCATTTCCTCTGTATCTCATAATGTGCTTGATGATAGGCCAATAGCTTTGAAATGGTGCTGTTTCACTTCCACGAAACAACAGATGACCACTTGTCGGGATAAAGAAAAACCACTCTCTTCTAAATCTCTAACAGTGTGCTTACAATAGAAGATTGACCAGAGCTTATTGTCCGAATGTTTAATACACCTTGGTTGCCCACTGGCTATGGATACACAAAAAGTAGTTGACCAGTTCGACTTCTCGGTATGTGGGACAAGAAGTCAGATAGGTTTTACGGGTCCCACTGAGTTGCACATGGTAATCTCTTTATCTTTTAATTCGGCGTAACAACAGCATTATTGCTTGCTTGAAGGCCATGGGTGCGAACGATGTATACCCAGTTAAGTCTCGTAATGAAGTCATTATATGGAAATTTCCATAAAATGAAGAAATAAAAAAAATTTTTAAAAATTCAGTAAAGAATAAAATTCTATTTAGCAAATTCTAAAAAAATTCGGTAAAAAGAAAACATTTATCTTTAAATAGAAAAATTCGCTATAAAGACGTTTGTTAAACAGAGGTCCAACTGTACTTATTTATTATGATTTTACCAATTATCGAAAAAAGGCGAATAGCCACGAATTTGCCAAGGGCATCAAAAACCTAGCTACGCCTCTGTCTATACATACTGTATAATGAAATAAACTCCTAGTTTATTTCATTTGTTTATTGAAGTTGATTTCATATCACCAATGAATCATTTCTCTCAGTCAGCTGCAAGCTCGTTATTAGCTTCAATAAATTAGTATTCTTTCATTTTGAAATGCTAATATTGTGACAAAAAAGTATAAAACATGATTGAGTGGTGAAAATTTTATAGAATTTGCTTGTCATCCAGGTTCTTTATAATGAATGTAAAATATCATTAGCTTTATGGAAAATCAGTCAGGCCCTACCACATATGTTTTTATAACATGCTGGTATATTAAAAAAGAGGGTTGCTATAATGAGCCTCAACCATAAACATTTACAGTAAGTCACTGATTATGTGACAGTTGAATATCCGGCTTCCCAAATTTTTCTACTCAGCCACAAGAGTCAACTGTGCCATAGTGCTTTTTAGCATTAGCATTAGTAGAGGCATATGATGCAATAAAGCAAGCTTATGCAGCATCAGCCAAAAAAAAAAAAAAAAAAAAAAACACTTCCACTTCACCCCTCCGTTCGTTCGAAATACCTGTCCAGCTGAGCCTTAAATTTATTTAGGCTATCAACTTCCACAACAAGGGATGGAAGTCTGTTCCACAAACCAACTACCGACTGGCTAAAGGCAAATTTCTGCACATCTATCCTACATCTGTCTTTCCTCAATTTGAATTTATGCCCTCTCAGGTGATTATTCTGAGCAAGAGGAAGAATCCCATCAGCATTCAGCATGCTCAAACCATTCAAGGTTTTATACACCTCTATCCGATCACCTCACTGGTGCCTAGTCTCCGGCGAGGTGATCTAATAGCATAACCTCTCCTCCCTTCCTATACTGTCTATCCTTTCTGTAGACGTTGTACTCCCCAAATTCCAGTTCTGCTTTCCTTATATCCGTGTGACACCACGTCTCTGATATCCCAACAATATCTGCCTTTGATGCTTTGAGCAATACCTCAAATTCATCAAATTTATTTACCAAACTCCTAGCATTTGTGTACACGCAAGCATACATGCACCTGTTTCTATTCTTAGCTACCCTAACACAACCCATGTGTTTACTTGTACCGCAATGACTCCCAGCAGTCTATGAAATATACTGCATCTTGTTTTTTAGCCTTCTGCTCATTCAGCACACTGTGATCACTGCCACCTAAAGGTTTCTTTATCTGCATATTCTTAATGCATGAAGAATCACTATTGATATTCAAATCAAGAGTATTACTCCCTCTAGTTGCCTCCCGAATATGCTGATGTAGAAAACAGTCATCAAATAAATCCACAAAAGCCTTGCTGGTTTGTGAGAAGCACCTGGGGTGGATGGGATCTATCCAGTTATATTAAAGAGGCAGCAAGGATGGTAAGCAAACCCTTAGCCATAATTATGAGAGCTTCCTTGGACTCAGGGGAGGTACCCACAGACTGGAGATGTGCAAATGTGACCCCAATTCACAAAGGAGGATCAAAGGCTGATACAAGTAATTATAGACCTGTGAGTTTAACTTCTGTTCCAGGAAAATTAATGGAGGCACTGGTTAAAGAAGCACTGCAGGATCATCTAGACAAGACTTCAGTTATAGCTCGGACACAGCATCGTTTTGTTAAGGGGAAGTCTTGCCTGACCAATTTGATTGTATACTATGATTCAGTCACAAAAGAAGTGGATGCTGGGAATAACTTTGATATTGTATACTTGGATCTTGGAAAGGCTTTTAATACTGTTGCACATGGAAGACTGCTGCACAAATTGGAGCAGTGTGGCATTGGAGACAAATTGCTGATATGGATAAAGGGGTGGTTGAGGGGGAGAAGACAGAGAGTGGTAATCAATGGACACTGCTCATCGTGGACTAATGTTATTAGTGCAGTCCCTCATTGTTCAGTATTGGGTCCATTATTGTTTTCTGTATTTATGACAGGGTTGTCAAGGATGTCAAGGATGGCAGGGTTGTCAAGGACACTACTGACAGTACACTGCTGTAATAGGATCTAGAAAAGTTGAGCAAGTGGGCTGAGAGGTGGCAAATGAAGTTTAACATTGACAAATGTAAAGTACTACATATATCTGAAATAGCAACCCCAGAGCAACATATCAACTCTGTGGTACTATACTCACAGTGGTAGAGAATGAAAATGACTTGGGGGTAATTGTGCAGGCAGATATGAAGTTCTCTGAGTAGTGCCGACGGGCTACAAGAGTAGCTCATGGTGTCTTGTCAATGATATACAGGAATTTTTCTAGCATTGATAAGGAGGTGATTACTCCCTTGTATAAGGCAATGGTCAGGCCACACCTAGAGTACTGTATACAGGTCTCGAGGCCTCATTTCAAGAAGGATGTAGAGCTGCTGGAACGAGTATGGAGAAGGGCAACAAGATTGGTGAATGGAACAAAGGGTTGCTCTTACAAAGAAAGGCTTCAGTTTTGCAAACTACAGTGTCTGGAGACTAGGCACTAGCGAGGTGTTCTGATAGAGGTGTATAAAGCCTTGAATGGTTTGAGCATACTCAATGCTGATGGGATTCTTCCTCTTGCTCAGAATAATCAGCTGAGAGGGCATAAATTCAAATTGAGGAAAGACAGATGTATGATAGGATGTGCGGAAATTTGCCTTTAGCCAGCGGGTAGTTGGTTGGTGGAACAGACTTCCATCCCTTGAGTGGAAGTTGATATCCTAAATAAATTTAAGACTCAGCTAGACAGGTATTTTGAACGAACGGAGGGGTGAAGTGGAAGTGGTTTTTTTTTTTTTTTGGCTGATGCTGCATAAGCTTGCTTTCTTGCATCATATGCCTCTACTAATGCTAATGCTAATATCTCCTCCACATACCCTCAGTTATTACAACATTATATAGCTTATTGCAGAGTTGAATACACCTCTGGCATTCCCCTCGCTGAATAACTCCTCATGTGTGAATGTCGATGCAGAATATTCATTTAGTTTGTTAGCTACCTGAGCAGGATCATCAACAGTTGAACCATCGATATCAAGTGGTCCAATCTGATTCATCCCCTTCCTTCTAGAGTTTACATAAGTAAAGAACTCTTTGCTGTTATTCTTTGCATTCTTTGCCAAAGATTTCTCATAATCTGCCTTTGCCTGCCTAACCTCCTTTGTAACTTGGCTACAGATAAACTTATATCTATCATAATCTTCTGTGTCACATTTTAATTTATATTTATCCCACGCAATTTTCTTCTCTGCCATATGTCTCATTAGTTCTTCTGACATCCATTTAAGCCTAAACCTTGAACAATATTTCTTAGTTGGTATGTAAAGCCTAGTAGCTTCCAAGATAAGTTCTTTGAATGCTTCCCATTTTGAATTTGCTGTGGGTAACATCATCAGTTGGTCCCACTGTATAGAATTTAAATACTGTCTAAGACCATTGTAGTCACCTTTACAAAAGCAAAAACCCTTCCCTTTACCCCTAATGGTAGTTACCTCTTTGAGTAAATACCACTTAGGAACACTGTAATCACTGCCACCTAGTGGTTCCCTTATCTGCAGATTCTCAATGCATGAAGAATCACTACTGATAATAAAATCAAGAGTATTACTCCCTCTAGTTGCCTCCCGAACATGCTGATGTAGAAAACAAACATGCAATAAATCCACAAAAGCCTTGCTAGTGTGTGAGTGACTATTCCACAAATTCCAGTCAATATCTGGGAAATTAAAATCCCCCATTACAAGACTCACTGCTTTCCTGGCGTACTCTATTTCCCTGAACTGTTTCTTATTATACTCATCAGAGGCATTAGGCCTATAGCACACTCCTCTCAATTTTGATCTCCCAATGCTTATGTCACACCAAACTTACTCGACTGTCCAGCGATGTCCACTGGCTTCACTTCCTTGGATTTTATGTATTTCTTAACTAATAGCATAACCCCTCCTCCCTTCCTATCCTGTCTATCCTTTCTGTAGACGTTGTACTCCCCAAATTCCAGTTCTGCATTCCTTATATCTGTGTGACACCAGGTCTCTGATATCCCAACAATATCCGACTTTAATGCTTTGAGCAATTCCTCAAATTCATCAAATTTATTTACCAAACTCCTAGCATTGCTGTACACGCAAGTTTACATTAGACCGGGGTTCGAGCCCCTTCACCACCAAATATGGAGGATGCAGAAAGGTCAGGGAATGACCACCGCATATCCCCGGAGCAATATGACCTTAGTTGCTAATGCTCCTAAAAACCAAATAACTAACTAACTAACTAACAAGTTTACATGCACCTGTTCCTATTCTTAGCTACCCTAACACAACCCATGTGTTTACTTGTACCGCAATGACTCCCAGCAGTCTCTGAAATATTCTGCATCTTGTTTTCCAGGCTTCTGCTCATTCCAGTAGAAGCAGTGCAAGAATCACTTTCACCTCTGCCAGTGGCTACTGTTAATCTATTAGTCCTTGTATCCCCCAAGCTAGCAGTTTTCCGTCCCACCTAACACTGCCTCGATAGCATCAGCAAATATTCTTGCATCCTTTCTATTTAAGTGTATCCCATCCCTGTAGAAGCAGTGTCTCCTGTTAACAAGTACAGGCCAGGCTGAAAAAAATTCTACCCCTTGAGCCTTGCACAATCTTTCCAGGGCCGAATTGATCAACAAGGCTCTCATCATATACTCCCTCCTATTGTTTCTCAGCCGAATTGCAGACACTTTCATATTCAACCCTAATTCACGGCTTTTTTTCAACAGTGACCTGTACTTCTTAAGTAATTCTGCCGGTCTCCTACTCTTATTATCATTAGTGCCAACGTGTACAACTATATCACCTTTTGGGCCCTTGAAAGATGATATCTGCTCTATGTCATCAACCTTTGCCCCTGGCAGACATACCCTGGTCCTGTTCCACCTATTCTTTTTACAAAGCATGTTCCCCATTTCCCTGATAATAGAGTCACCAACAACTACTAGTTCCTGTGGGACCAGCGCATTCTGCCTTGGGGGTTGCCGCTGTGTTCCGTGATGACCAAGTGCAAGCTCTGGTGTTGATGTGGGCAGCTGAGAGCTTGATGGGCCCCTCAATTTAGATCCTTCGAGGGCATCCACCCTGTCTTTCAAGCCCTCATATAGGCCCATAACAACGCTGAGTTGTCGCCTGATTTCGTTACACTCCTTGCATCGCACAAACACAAAGACATCCCCCATGGCAATATCATGTTCCGTACCCGATTGCTCCACAAACATCATGCAAGCAGTGCATTTGAAAAGGCTGTGATTCAGAGGGCAACTGCCCCCCCCCCCTCAGTTCTACCCTGAGCCACAGCACTCCCATTAGCTTGAGCCTATTGTTTTGCTGCTCTGGTTTCAGTCATGATTTCGATTTAGTTTCAATAAAATTTCAATTTCAGTATAAAATTATAACCCTAAACTTGTATCCCAGCACAGTTATAACGATATATATATATTTTTCATTATCAAGTATTATCTACGATTCCGTTTATATAACTTCCATATCAAGTCATGTATTAATTAATTATGTTACTTTTGTAATCTCAGTCGTTATATGTATTTAGTTAAAAGTACAATTTAATTGACAACGAAGTTTAACAAAATTAATAGATTTTACTGATTAATTGACAATATTATATTATATACTGTACTATACTAAGCTTAAGCTATCTAGTTCGTGATATAACGTTGTATCGTATAACAATGGTGGCAGGTTACGAACTGTAAATCTACGGACACTTAACTATTAATTAACTTCCAAATCTAGCTGTCTCTATTTAGAATAAAGTAAGGATCCTGACTAGGTCTATTAGCTACTTATAGAAAATAATTTGATGTAACCATTGGTCAATAAAGCAGCTAAATATGGCTAAAAAACTTCTTGTTCTGCAACTTGTAACACGTGGATTTGATACCCTTACCGATACTTTTATGCAGTTACAAGGCCAAGTAAAGAATAAATACACCAGATTAATCAGAAAATCACAAAATAATGCTATACTACTAAAGTTATATCAAAAATTTTAGAAAAATAATTATTTCAAATCAATAAATAAGAAAATCCACTTAACGGCTTTGAACACGTCTGACTCCCGCTAGCTTCGTCAACAGACCGAGTTCCTTATTTATTTTCCTTATGCTTATTTATAAAACACATCTGGTACATCTGGTAGAATTTTTCTTGGCATGGCCAATGCTTTTTTAACAGAACGGGTTGTTTCTATAGAGACAGGATACACTTGAATAGAAGGGATGTAAGGATATTTGATGCTATTAAGGATGCATTAAATGGATTTGGGGACATTACCTGTTTAGGATTACATGAGACCAGTGTTGGCCACAAACATGTTCAACTGGTTCTGGTTAACAGGGCCCGCACTCAAATGGTCAAAACAATATTGTTGATTTATGTATCAAATATTATTCTTATTTAAAATTTTTGTTCAGTATAATATGGGTGCCTTCGTAGTCAGGTGGGCAGGAGCAGCAGTGCGTAGCACACACATTTCTTGATTAAACCGGGGTTCGAGCCCGTGAACACCAAATACGGAGGATGCGGAAAGGTCAGGGAATGACCACCGCATAAGCCCGGAGCAATATAGCCTTAGGTGCTAATGCTCCTAAAAAAAAAAAAACCGAACAGTATAATATAAAATTATTTCTCAGTTACTGTAATATTTGAAAAATTTTAAAAAAATCACTATTACAAAAACATCCCTTATAAGTTTTGCACAGGACCCTCAGACCTCACAAGTAATTCTTGAACAGGGTCCAACCAATTTTGGGGCTATCTCTGCATGAGACTAGCAGTTACATGAATTGTGCATGAGTTACTAAAAACACAAACTGGATACATTTATTTGCTTGTACACTAATAATAGCAGCATTGTAAATGAACTTTATGAGTTTGAAGTGTTAGTTAAGTCATCAAATGGCAATGGTAAGTGGTAAAACAATAAATTGCATCCCCCACCACAATATTTTCAAATTGCCCTATGTGATCACAAACAATTGCATAAATCAGTTTTTTAATTGATGAAAGTGAATTAGTTTGGATAAATTTAAAGAAGAATTGAAAAGATTATTAGAAATTTTGGGAGGTGTTCTCCCCACAAGCAGTTTAAATCCTGCTGGCTGCAAAAACACACAAATTGGAAGGAGAGCCCTAAAAACTTTCTTAATTTCTCAGATGACACATGATAGCATTAGCTATGCCATAATTTTGAAGATATTACCAAAGCATGTTGTGTCTCCAAGTTATATCATCCAAAGTTAGAATTCAACAGTTTTCTATTGAAATTTTAATGGAAATATACTAGTTAATAATTCCCGTAACAATATGAACTGAAAAAAGTAATAAATTTGTGATAAAATTAACATGATGCCTTAAATTTATCTTGAAGTACATATTATAGTTACCAGCTTCAAAATTGGAGACTTCAATCATGTGTATTAATAACAGAAATACTTATTATCCAGGTTTTAATCAATCTTCACTTTTCATATCTTTGTTCAGTGTAACTAATAATAATTTAACTATATAGTTTTATTTTAAAAATATTTAAATAAATTAATATTTAACTAAATGAATATATTTTTTAAATAAATATTAATCAATAATCAGATTGATCAGTTAGTATGAATAAACATAATAATTGAAAATACTGTTTTTTTTTTTTGTTTTTTTTTTTATATATTATCCAGTTTGGAGAATTAGGAATAGATGGAATTCTAAGCACAGCAGGCTTGAGCTGGAATGAAGCACTAAAAGCAGTTGATACTCTTAAGACTGCCCCATCAGTAATGCCTGAATTGCGATACCTTGTATCTGCTATGACTGCATCTTTGGATCCCCAGATTAAAGAAAACCTTGTGCAGTTGAATGTTAGTGCTGGTGGTATTCAAATGCTTGCAAGTATGTATTAGATCTTTGCTATAGTACAGCATATATCTTTATATACTTATTGAAATTTTTTGAAAATGAAAAAAAAATTAAAAGGAATAAAGTTTAAAGTAGTTTTAAATATTACATTACATTGATATCCAAAAGCTAATTGATTAATCAAATTTTATAAGCAGCTTCATAGTGGGTTTAAATAAATAAATGAAGCTCATGAAATCTACATAAATAAATTATGAATTGAAACAGTTTACCTAAATTATTAAAAAAAATGAAATAAATCTATTATTTTTATTTTATTTTTTATTGTGACTCCAAATGCAAAAGGTTATTTTAACGGTATGGTGAAATTATTATATGCAAATCCAGAACTATGCTTGTGGAATTATTGATTCAAATTCAGAATTATGCCTGTGGAATTCTTGATTCAAATTCAGAATTATGTCTGTGGAATTCTTTGCAGAAATCCATTCAGTTGAACAGGAATGAGTATAGAGTTTTTAAGGTATTACTTCAGCTGTCAGAACAGTATTTCATGATTGCAATTTGTAATTGAATTTGAAATTTGTGTAGAGTTAGCCTCTCAATAAAAGAGAATACCTGTTTGATTGTTCAGATGAAGAGGAAGCAGCTTTTGAATGCATTTCTGGTGGTACTATGATAAAAAATTGGAAGATAATCAAAATAGAGAAATTTTCTTATCTAGAAATTCATTGTCGGTGAAGTGAATATAGTTGCCATGAATTGTGTTTTTATAACCCATGTAGAGATTCGTTCTTATCTAGAAGTCCAGTGTTGTTATTGAAGTTGCAATAGTTGCCATGTGAAAATAAGGCAAGATTGAGTTTTTATGGATTGATGGCAATTTAAATGCTGATTTGCAGAATTACCTGTGGAATTGTTCTTAAGGAATTGCTGATAGATAACCCAGGGGGCTCACATCTGTGCATATGGGTTTTGGCACACCTAGGGTCCTGAGCTAGATATCATTATTCTTCTCTTTCTTGTTGATTCCCTTCTACTTCTGACTCTCTCTCTCTCTCTCTCTCTCTCTCTCTCTCTCTCTCTCTCTCTCTCTCTCTCTCTCTCTCTCTCTCTCTCTCTCTCTCAAGGTAATTCAGAAATTTTTTTTTTTGGCTGGTGCAGCATAAGCCTTAGGCTTCTTGCACCATATGGCTAATAATAATAATATTCTAGTATATTTTGTTGTTTATATAGCCAATTATCTATGAAACTGAAAATTGGAGTGGACTGTACAATACTCAGAAAATCTGTAGGATTTCAAATCATTGTAAGGTCAGTAATGTACAAGAGAAAAACAGTAGATGAAAGAACTCTTGTGGACTCCAGTATTAGAAGCTAGAAGACAGAAATGCCATATATATCATGAAAAAGAATTACATCACACTGCCAAAATTGGATGATATACCGTAGGAAGGGTGTGTTCCTTCTTTTTGATACACCCATTAAATGATTTTCCAAACCCTTCCATTTTATTTATTCAAAAAAGAGTGGCATAAGCAGTGGACCTACATTGTTACTTATATGAAAATATGGAATCCATAATGGCAATCATTACTAGGAACAGAAGATTTTGAGATAGTTTACGTGCTGATAGTTAATGACAGGGTTGAAGTAAAGGTAACAGTATGGAAAGTAGCATTAGTAGAGGCATATGATGCAAGAAAGCAAGCTTATGCAGCATCAGCCAAAAAAAAAAAAAAAAAAAACACTTCCATTTCACCCCTCTGTTCGTTCGAAATACCTGTCCAGCTGAGCCTTAAATTTATTTAGGCTATCAACTTCCACAACAAGGGATGAAAGTCTGTTCCACCAACCAACTACCTGCTGGCTAAAGGCAAATTTCCGCACATCTATCCTACCTCTGCCTTTCCTCAATCTGAATTTATGCCCTCTCAGGTGATTATTCTAAACAAGAGGATGAATCCCATTAGCATTGAGCATGCTCAAACCATTCAAGGCTTTATACACCTCTATCAGATCACCTCGCCAGTGCCTAGTCTCCAGACACTGTAATTTGCAAAACTTAAGCCTTTCTTTATAAGAGCAACCCTTTGTTCCATTCACTAACCTTGTTGCCCTTCTCTGTACTCGTTCCAGCAGCTACATCCTTCTTGAAATGAGGCCTCCAGACCTGTATACAGTACTCAAGGTGTGGCCTGACCATTGCCTTATACAAGGGGATAATCACCTCCTTATCCCTGCTAGAAAAATTCCTGTATATCATTGACAAGACACCATGAGCTACTCTTGCAGCCCGTCTGCACTACTGAGAGAACTTCATATGTGCCTGCACAATTACTCCCAGGTCCTTTTCATTCTCTACCACTGTCAGTGTAGTACCACAGAGTTGATACGTTGCTCTGGGGTTGCTGTTTCCCATGTGTAGTACTTTACATTTGTCAATGTTAAACTTTCCAGATCCTGTTGCAGCAGCATAGCATCATCAGTAGTGTCCTTAGCAACCCTGCCAACCTTTGTATCATCTGCAAACTTGGACATTAAGCTTGATATACCATCATCAATATCATTTATAAATACAGAAAACAATAATGGACCCAATACTGAACCCTGAGAGAATCCACTAATAATATTAGTCCACTGTAAGCAGTGTCCATTGATTACCACTCTCTGTCTTCTCTCCCCTCAACCACCCCTTTATCCATAGCAGCAATTTGCCTCTAATGCCACACTGCTCCAATTTGTGTAGCAGTCTTCCATGTGCAACAGTATCAAAAGCCTTTCTAAGATCCAAGTATATAATATCAAAATTATTCCCTGCATCCAGTTCTTTTGTGACTGCATCATAGTAATCAAACAAATTGGTCAGGCAAGACTTTCCCTTAACAAACCCATGCTGTGTTTGAGCTATAATTGAAGTCTTGTCTAGATGATCCTGCAGCGCTTCTTTAACCAGTGCCTCCATTAATTTTCCTGGAACAGAAGTTAAACTCACAGGTCTATAATTACTTGTGTCAGCCTTTGATCCTCCTTTGTGAATTGGGGTCACATTTGCACGTCTCCAGTCTATGGGTACCTTCCCTGAGTCCAAGGAAGCTCTCATAATTATGACTAAGTATATAATCTTTTTCATTGGAAGATTGATTTAAAGTACCAAAATGGACTTCACCATCTTGATTTGTTGATTTCTGCATACCTAAAATGTTGGAGAAATATAATGCACTTGTTTTTGTCATTTTAAAGAAGAAAAAAAAGGAATGTTTTACCTATTTCCATCCAAAATTTTATGCATAATTATTTATATTTCATGATGGTTTTTGTCTGTGCATTGTAATTATAATAGTTTTGTATAATTGAATAGGTGTAGAATTAATTGCACCCACCTCCATTGATAGGATGTAACAGAATGTGAGACACTTGGCAATATAATGGAAATTATGGAATAAACTTTGATATATGAGAGAAGTGAGAGCAAGGCTAGTTTTTTTTTTTTTTTTAATTCTTTTTTCTAAGAGTAACAATTTCTGTTAAGAAGAACAGTGTGTTTCAGAAAAGAAAATAATTTCATCATGGGGAATACAGCAGGAACAGAAGTGCTGGGATCAGGGAGTTATGTTTTTATTGAATGCTGCATGAATATAATCATATCACTAAACAGATGAAAGTTGATTCTGTGTAGCATGAGATCACTGGTAAAGAAAAGTTGGGGGAGATTATTTTTAAGAAAATATACCTTTCCACATGGTAAGTTTCATATAAATTAAGTTTAATTAAATTTATACAAAATAACATGCCAAGTTTTAAATTAGATAATATGGTAAGTCAGGAGTGATCAAATTAGTCCCAATTAGATCAAATTAAAAGTAACATTTCTGAATTCTTTTGCTTACGTAATATTAACATGTTTAGTAACATTATGTTTTAATGTCTTTCTGGACTGAAATTAGTTATAACACAATCCACTTATTGTAAAAGATGGATTCCAAGTAAAAATTCTCAGAACCAAAACCATAGCCCAATGAAAGAATTCAATAAGGAATTTAGTAACATCATAATTTGATTGGGTCAAAAATTTGTAAAAATTTTATCCTGAATTATCAGTATATCTAATTTAAAACAACATGTATTTGATAGTTAAAACAGAGCTACAATGCTCAATATGTTCTATGTTGTATTTCAATATTTGTAGAAGAATAAGAGAAATTTATCTCAATATGGTACACAGAACACTTCCGTATGACACTCTCCAGAAATTAAAATAAATATAAAATTAACGCAAAATGATTACATTAATAAATTAAAAACAATTAAAAATTAAATTAAATAAAATTATTTTTTAAAATTGTTTTTTAATTGTTTTTAATTTATTACTGTAATCGTTTTGCATTAATTTTATTATTTGTTTTAATTTCTGGAGAGCGTCATATGGAAGTGTTCTACATACTGTATTTAGGTAAATTTCTCGTATTCTTCTACAAACTTACCATGTAATATTCTTAAAACTAATTTAGTAGTAATACCACGTAATGTCCTTCTCTAATAGACTATCGGAAGTTATATTTCTTAATGAAAGGGCAACTGGGTAGTTCTAGATTCTGAGCAAGCCCCCAAGTGGCAATGGAGTCTTTGTAGTGTCAGATTACAACAAAGCAATAATTACTAGTAAAAGAAAGATGATATTTGGGATGTGTTACAAGTCAAAACAACTGTGAAGAGGATGAGTATGATAATCTCTTTAGGAACTTCAATAGGCAAGCAAGTGTAATCGCACTGTTATGTGCAACTTTATCTTATCCCTTGTAGACTGGAAGTCATTGAAAGATTACACTAAGTGGGATTAAATTTTTGAACAAGCTGGAAGACTGTTATTTATTCCAGCATGTGAGAGAGAGAGAGAGAGCAAGGGGCTCAAATGTCCTTGATCTGATCATAAAGAATATGAGTGGATTAATGATGATAAGGAATAGTGAATACAATGTCACAAAGTGGGTAGAGTTCCAAAAATATTGATAAAAGGACAGGGTTATAGTTCATTTTTCAAAAAGGGATTACAATAGGATTGTGCTTAATGCATTCGCTGCCTGAATGAACCAAAATTATGTCAAAATAAAGTGCAATATTTTGGTTAACTCACATATCATCATCATCATCATCATCATCATCCATTTTCAATCCACTGCAGGATGAAGGGCTCTCCAGCAACTTGCCAGTTCCTTCTGTTTTATGCAATGGCCATCCATTTACTGCCCATAGACTCTTGAATTTCATCTGTCTATCTCCATTGTTGTCTTCCAGGTTTCATTTTAGCTCTTCTTGGTTATCATTCTGTTATTTTCTTAGTCCATCTGTTGTCATGTCTTCGAGCTACATGTCCTGCCCAAGTCCATTTCAGCTCTTTAGTTTTGATAATAATGTCTTTTACTTGAGTTTTCTGCCTGATCCATGTGTTTCTCTTCTTATCTAACAGGAGCAAGTCTGATTCCTAATATAATTAGTTTCAGCTGATCTTGAGTTCCCAAGTTTCACTTCCATAAGTAATGGTGGGGAGTATACATTGGTTCATTATTTTACATTTCAGACAAATTGGGATATTGCTCTTCAGTATGTGAATTCTGAACATTTCCTGAATGCTATCCATCCAAGATTTATGGGCACCTCCGTAGCCTGGTGGGCAAAACTAGCAGTTCGTAGTACACGCTTCTTGATTAGACCGGGGTTCAAGCCCGTGACCATCAAACACAGAGGATGCGGAAAGGTCAGACAATGAACACAGCATATCCCTGGAGCAATATGGCCTTAGTTGCTAATGCTCCTAAAAAAAAAAAAAAAAACAAATAACAAATAAATAATAACAAGCCTAGATTTATTCTTCTTTTGACTTCCAGCCATTTATCATTATTACAGCTAATGACTTGTCCCAGATAAGTATATGAATCCACCTTTTCAATTTCTGCTCCTTCAATGATTATATTCCCTCCTGTGGCATACTTGTTCATCATTACTTTTGTTTTTATCATATTCATCTTTAGTCCAAAATCCTTACTTACTCTGCATAAATGATTAAGATTTCCCTCTGATTCTTTAGGATCATGGCTTATGATCACAATGTGTCATCTAAAATTGTAAATGATTTTGGTACTCTCCATTCACATTGACTCCTTTCTGCAACCAGTCCAATTTTCTGAAAGCTTCTTCAAGGGCTTCAATATCTCTAAAGTAAACAACTTTAGAGATATTGTGTCTCCTTGTCAAACTCCTTTCTCAATTTTAAATTTGCTACTGTCATTGTCTAGTCTAATAAAGGAGGTAGCATTCTCATATATTTTCTTCAAAATCATTATGTATGGGGTGTCTGTGACTTGTCTTTCCAGTGCTAGAAACATTGCCTTATGCTGTATGGAGTCAAATGCCTTTTCATAATCCACAAATGCTAGGCATAATGATGTTTTATATTCATTGCTTTCTCCATTAGCTGTGATATTACATGAAGGTGATCCATAGTTGAGAATCCTCTCCTAAAGTCAGGTTGCTCTTTTGGTTGATTCTCATCAAGTATTCTTTCTAATCTGTTAGTAATGACCATTGTGAACAACTTGTAGATGTGGGACAAGTTAATAGGTTTATAATTTCTAATTTCTTATTATCTCCTTTCTTATGCAGCAAAATTACAATTGCATTATTCCACTCCTTAAGCATCACGGATTTGCTAATGTATTTCTGAAGAGTCTTGTCAGTATCTGTGCCATGTCTCTTCATCCTAATTTTAACAACTGTACAGTAACTTCATCTTCACCTAGAGGTTTTTGATTCTTCATTTTCTTCAATGCCTTTGTGTTTCTGTTTTACTGCTGATTTGATGCTTGTTCCAATTTTCTTGTGTTATGTCTTCTTATGTCATCTCTGAGCCTCTTTTTAATTAATGGCTTTACATTACTCAGTATACTCAATTTTGTCCTTGTCGGTGTTTATCTTGCTCTTCATTTGTTGCCTTCGGTTCATCATGACAAGTGTTTCTTGACTAATTTTTTCTGCTTTGGATTTCACTTTACCTATATGTTTCTTGGAATTTATCACTCTCCTGATCGATATCTTGGTCCTGAAAGGTCTGCAGAGGCTCAAACTTGTTCTTAAGTTCCAGTACATACTGCCTTTTCTCCTCTTCTGTTATCTCTAAGACCTTCGTATTACTCAAGTCAGTTTTTTCCTTTCTTTTCTCACATGTATATCAAGTGTGCATCTTACATTCTGTGATCTCTTCCAACATTTACCTTATTCAGGACAGTATCATCGTCACGATTTATTTTCTGTTAATGAGGATGAAGTAAATTTAATTAGTTGTTAATCCATTTGGGCTCTTCCATGGCCACTTTCTGTTAATCCTTTTCTTGAAAAAAGTGTTCATTACTGACATTCCTCAAGGTTCTGCAAATTCCACAAGTGTTTCACCAATTCCAAAACTTCCTATAGTTTTCATTTTTGTCTCTTTCCAACCTTTGCACTGAAGTCTTCCATAATGATGGTGTAGTGAGTTTTCTGTTCATCTAGAAGTCTCACATATTCAATTGCAGTCGATAAATGAGTGTTGTAAAAGGAAATGCACATGAAATGAAAAACTGAGCAATATTGGCACATTGATTGAGCCATAGGCTATTGTATTGTGGCTGGGATTTTGTTAGCATCAATTGCACTGTCTAGAGAGCACTATAAAAGCTTTATACTTGGTTTACAGTTGATATATTCTTTGCTTATATTCAAGTTATTTTATCTAGTTTAGTATTTTTCCTTTACTTATATTGAAGTTGCTTTGTATTATATGCACATGATGAACATATTCATTTCACTGCTCCACCATGCATTGACTTTTCCTGCCTTCTTGGGTGGCCACTAAGGCAGTTGTGCAGGAAGAACTTCCATTTGGTTTGACTCAATGGTGTTGCCTTTCCCTTGTGGTAGCATATGGAGACAGCACCACTTGCTCGACTGTCTTGCTTGGGAGACTATCTCCAACTTTTTGAGTTTACCCTTCTGCCTAAGGCCTGAATGCAAGTGATCTTATTCTGTACCACACAGTGGTACAGAATAAGATCACTTGCATTCACTTGCAGTATGTTCAATATTTCTACTAGTGAAAGTTTAGCAAAGGTCTGTGAACATTCACATAAATCAAACTGGAGAGAATCATTATACTTAATTAAATAAAGTTGTGAAGAATAGAATTTTAAAAACCATTTCATTTATGTTTTTTTCCCCCTACTTCTTTCATTTATTTATTTTTATTTTATTTTTTTGGTATGTCTTAATAATGACTGTTACTGACTTGATTTACTTAAGTATAATTATTCTCTCTGGCTTTACTTATTTAAACATAACTTGGTTTAGTGTGCAAATTAGCAAAGTAAATTTGTTAATGGGATTTTAATAGGAAAGTATTTGTTCTTTTTTTTTATGTAAAAAAGTCTCAAAACAGAAGCATTGTATCATATCTCCTCTGTTCAAATTAAATTGATCTTAAAAAACAAATTTCTTCTATTACTGTGGCCAGGCCACACTTAAAAATATTCTCTCCCATAAATTAAGCAGAGTCCCTCAACCTAGCGTTAATTCACAAATTATTGGCATTGATGTCCAAACAAAAAATATATGTATAAATAAAACCATAAAATGCCATAGAATACAGTTATGATATATCATTGGCATATGAAAACAACTTAGATGGAAAAAGAAAAAGAATAGTGGTGAAAAAAAGGAAGGGAGAATATTATCTTGAGGAATTTCTGTTCAAAATTAGAAAATATAAATCCTTGCTATTATAGAATATCCTTTAGAAGTGCATAAACCAAACAAAAAAAAAATTAAGACCCAAAAGAAAGAAGTATGAATAACATCGCAGACAGATAAAAAAAAAAAAAAGTAATTAATTGTTGCAAACAAGTAGATATTGAACATATTTGTAAGGTGAAGTGGATGGTGCAAAACATGAAGAAAATATTAACATACAATTTTCTCTGGAACCTTTGGTGTGTTTGGGGGGGGGGGGGGGAGATAGACTGAAATGGGTCCACAATCGTTAATTGCCTTTGGTTTCTTTCCCTTTCTTTATTGGATGGACTCTGTAAAGGTTTTTACTATTAAGAGAAATACTGCTCTACATATGAGTATTTTGTATAAATAATAATGTGAACATCTAAAATGGGTGAAAAAAAAATGATATTAGCATTAGTAGAGGCATATGATGCAAGAAAGCAAGCTTATGCAGCATCAGCCCAAAAAAAAAAAAAAAAAACACCACTCCCATTTCACTCCTCCGTTCGTTCAAAATACCTGTCCAACTGAGCCTTGAATTTATTTAGGCTATCAACTTCCACAACAAGGGATGGAAGTCTGTTCCACCAACCAACTACCCGCTGGCTAAAGGCAAATTTCTGCACATCTATCCTACATCTCTCTTTCCTCAATTTGAATTTATGCCCTCTCAGGTGATTATTCTGAGCAAGAGGAAGAATCCCATCAGCATTGAGCATGCTCAAACCATTCAAGGCTTTATACACCTCTATCAGATCACCTAGCCGATGCCTAGTTTACAGACACTGTAATTTGCAAAATTTAAGCCTTTCTTCGTAAGAGCAACCCTTTGTTCCATTCACTAATCTTGTTGCCCTTCTCTGTACTCGTTCCACGAGCTCTATATCCTTCTTGAAATGAGGCCTCCAGACCTGTATACAGTACTCAAGGTGTGGTGTGGCCTGACCATTGTCTTATACAAGAGAATAATCACCTTCTTTTCCCTGCTAGAAAAATTCCTGTATATCGTTGACAAGACACCATGAGTTACCCTTTCAGCTCGTCTGCACTGCTCAGAAAACTTAATATCTGCCTGTACAATTACCCCCAGGTCCTTTTCATTCTCTACTACTGTCAGTGTAGTACCACAGAGTTGATATCTTACTCTGGGGTTACTGTTTCCCATATGTAGTACTTTACATTTGTCAATGTTAAACTTCATTTGCCACCTCTCAGCCCATCTGCTCAACCTTTCCAGATCCTGTTGCAGCAGCATAGCATCAGTAGTGTCCTTAACAACCCTGCCAACCTTTGTATCATCTGGAAACTTGGACATTAAGCTTGATATACCATCATCAATATCATTTATAAATACAGAAAACAATAATGGACCCAATACTGAACCCTGAGCGACTCCACTAATAACATTAGTCAACGATGAGCAGTGTCCATTGATTACCACTCTCTGTCTTCTCCCCCCTCAACCATCCTTTACCCATAGCAGCAATTTGCCTCCAATGCCACACTGCTACAATTTGTGCAGCAGTCTTCCATGTGCAACAGTATCAAAAGCCTTCCTAAGATACAAATATATAATATCAAAGTTATTCCCTGCATCCAGTTCTTTTGTGACTGCATCATAGTAATCAATCAAATTGGTCAGGCAAGACTTTCCCTTAACAAACCCATGCTGTGTTTCAGCTATAATTGATGTCTTGTCTAGATGATCCTGCAGTGCTTCTTTAACCAGTGCCTCCATTAATTTTCCTGGAACAGAAGTTAAACTCACAGGTCTATAATTACTTGTCAGCCTTTGATCCTCCTTTGTGAATTGGGGTCATATTTGCACCTCTCCAGTCTATGGGTACCTCCCCTGAGGCCAAAGAAGCTCTCATAATTATGACTAAGGGTTTGCTTACTTCCTTTGCTACCTCCTTTAATAGAAGTGGATAGATCCCATCAACCCTGGGTGCCTTTTTTATGTTTATCCTCAACAAATTCTCCTACACTTTCCTCTCAGTTATTACAAATAATCTAGCTCACTTCCAGAGTTTACTTCACTTCTGGCACACCCCTTCCTGAATAACTCCTCATGTGTGAATGTAGATGCAAAATACTTGTTTAGTTTGTTAGCCACCTGAGCAGGATCATCAACAGCTGAACCATAGAATATCCATTGGACCAATCTGATTCATGCCCTTCCTTCTAGAGTTTACATAGGTAAAGAACTGTTTTCTGTTTTTCTTTGCATCCTTTGCCAAGGATTTCTCATAATCTGCCTTTGCCTGCCTAATCTCCTTTGTGATTTGGTTACAGACAGCTTATATCTATCATAGGCTTCCATGTCACCCATTAATTTATATGTATCCCATGCATTTTTCTTCTCTGCCATATGTCTCATTAGTTCATCTGACATCCATTTAGGCTTAAACCTTGAACAATATTTCTTAGTTGGTATGTTAACCCTAGCAGCTTTCAGGATAAATTCTTTGAATGCTTCCCATTTTGAATTGGTAACATCATCAGTTGGTCCCACTGTATAGAATTTAAATACTGTCTCAGACCATCGTAGTCGCCTTTACAAAAGCAAAAACCCTAAATTTACCCCTGATGGTAGTTACCTGTTTGAGTAAATCCCACTTCAGCACACTGTGATCACTGCCAACTAGTGGTTCCTTTATCTGCAGATTTTTAATGCATGAAGAATCACTACTGATAATCAGATCAAGAGTATTACTCCCACTAGTTGCCTCCCAGACATGCTGATGTAGAAAACAATCATGCAATAAATCCACAAAAGCCTTGCTAGTGTGTGAATGACCAGCCCCCAAATTCCAGTCAATATCTGGGAAATTAAAATCTCCCATTATAAGACTCTCTGATTTACTGGCCCACTCTATTTCCCAAGACTTCAGTTATAGCTCGGACACAGTATGGTTTTGTTAAGGGGAAGTCTTGCCTAACCAATTTGATTGGATACTGTGATGCAGTCACAAAAGAACTGGATGCAGGGAATAACTTTGATATTATATACTTTGATCTTAGAAAGGCTTTTGATACTGTTGCACATGGAAGACTGCTGCACAAGTTGGAGCAGTGTTGCATTGGAGGCAAATTGCTGCTATGAATAAAGGGGTGATTGAGGGGGAGACAACAGAGAGTGGTAATCAATGGACACTGCTCATTATGGACTAATGTTATTAGTGGAGTCCCTTAGGGTTCAGTGTTGGGTCCATTATTGTTTTCTGTATTTATAAATGATACTGATGATGGTATATCAAGCTTAATGTCCAAGTTTGCAGACGATACGAAGGTTGGCAGGGTTGTCAAGGACACTACTGACACTATGCTGCTGCAACAGTATCTGGAAAGGTTGAGCAGATGGGCTGAGAGGTGGCAAATGAAGTTTAACATTGACAAATGTAAAGTACTATATATGGGATACAGCAACCCCAGAGCAACGTATCAACTCTGTGGTACTACACTGACAGTGGTAGAGAATGATAGGACCTTGGGGGTAGTTGTGCAGGCAGATATGAAGTTCTCTGAGCAGTGCAGATGGGCTGCAAGGGTAGCTCTTGGTGTATTGTCAATGATATATAGGAATTTTTCTAGCAGGGATAAGGAGGTGATTATTCCCTTGTATAAGGCAGTGGTCAGGCCACACCTAGAGTACTGTATACATGTCTGGAGGCCTTATTTCAAGAAGGGTGTAGAGCTGCTGGAACAAGTACAGAGAAGGGCAACAAGATTAGTGAATGGAACAAAGGGGTGCTCTTATGAAGAAAGGCTTAAGTTTTGCAAATTACAGTGTCTGGAGACTAGGCACCCAGTTCTGCATTCCTTATATCTGTGTGACTCCATGTCTCTGATATCCCAACAATATCCGCCTTTGATGCTTTGAGCAATACCTCAAATTCATCAAATTTATTTACCAAACTCCTAGCATTTGTGTACATGCAAGTATACATGCACCTGTTCCTATTCTTAGCTACCCTAACACAACCCATATGTTTACTTGTACTGCAACGACTCCCAGCAGTCTCTGAAATATCCTGCATCTTGTTTTTTTTACTTTTGTAATGAACTGGAAGATTGTTAATTTTCATATTTTTAAAGCTCTCGGCTTCGCTGATTTACCGATCGCCATCAAAGGTAGCTTGTGATTTCCTGAAGCATTACTACAAGCTATCAACGTCACTCGTGTCTTATTAATTTTAAAACCTTGTGGCACGTATTTTTTGTTGAGAGGCTAGACTTTTTGTGGGCAAAGCCTTAAAATTTAAACTTGTCTCATCAGCGTTATATATCTGCTGAGGTGAATAATGTGATACCAAATCAGCGAACTCACCCAAATATTTCTCTGCTGCAGCATGATCAGCTGATAATTGCTCCCCGGTGATCGTTAGCTGGCGAATCCCATGGCACTTCTTCCAGCGATCAAACCAGCCGGTATTTGCACCAAATGATTCATCACCTTTCATTAGTTTATTGAGACAAATGGCCTTTTCTCTAACAAGAGGTTCACTTAGGGGTGTTCCCCTTTCTCTTTCCTGAGTGAACCACGTGAATAAGGCTTCATCAAGCTTGTCAAACTTTGAGGGCCTTACTATTTGTCGATTTTCAACTGATTTTTCTGAAGTAGAGGTACAAAACTGCTTGGTTATTTTTCCAGTCAGTTATTGTGGCCTTACCCACTCCAAACTCTATTGCCAATTTCGTTGCACTTTCACCCTTGTCCAGCCTTTTCAAAACTTCCAGCTTATCTTTCCACGTTCACATTGTGTGTTTCCGTTTCATGGCCATTGTGGTAGCAGACTGAACTAAATTAAACTACAATAATGTAGAGTGAAGATTTAAACATTCACGTTTAATGCACAATGTCGCAAACCCTCCCCCTCCACGCTATGACAATCAGTCATAGCGTGGAGGGGGAGGGTTTGCTTCCAGTGTGTCACGCTCATGTACAAACGCTAGTAGGCCTACTATACTTTCATTCCTTAATAAACCAGAACTGTTTTACTGCTTGCTTCTGCATTATTGGTTATTCAGCTAATCCGAAATTCTGCTAATCCGAACAGGGCTCGGTCCCAATTAGTTCGGACTAGCGGGGCTCTAGTGTATAGTGCTCGCATATATTATAAGGTGCAAAATATTGCTCGCTTAAAGCAAAAGGTTAAGAACCCGTGCACTAGAGTAACGTACCAACTGTTCCTGGATATCATTGACAAGACCTCATGAGCTGCTATGGCAGCCTGGCCTCATTTTAGGAAAACAATATCTGATAGCACAATTACCCCCAAATCGTTTTTTATTCTCCACTACCCTGAGTGTAGTACCATGCAGTTGGTACGCTACTCTGGGGGTTGGTTTTTTTTTTGTTTTTTCCCCATATGCAGTACTTTGTTTTTTTCAATGTTAAACTTCAGTTGCCACCTCTCAGTCCACTGACCAACTTTTCTAGATCCTATTGCAGCCGCATACCATCATTTTATAATTTTCAATTTTTTTAAATTAAAATGCAAATCAGTAGTTGTGTTTTTATTAATTTTTCTTGTTTTTTAGCAGGTTTTAAAAAATAAAGACATTTTTCATTAAAATTTTTTGTTAACATTTAAAATTTTTTTTTTTTTTTATTATTGAACAGTTATGTTTATTTTAACATACATATTTTGTTGAAAAAGGAAAGGCCATGAACACATTTTCTTAAATATTTTTTATTAATACACCATCTTTATATTATTATAATAGCAACTTTTAATCTTTAAGTAAGAAATTTTATTGAAAAAAAAACCTGATAATTAGATAATTTTATATAAAACTGATAATTTAGATAATTTTATTGAAAAAAAAAATGGTCCCTATTTCTCGCTGAGATTGAAATTCATTTACTGAGATGTTATTTTTTTGGCTCCAATTAATCACAGTAAATGGCTACCCACTCTACTATAAAAACTGAAGCATGGCCAATTTTATTTAATTATTGGGATTGTTTGTATTTGTTTATCAATTTATCCTTGCATGCCAATAAACTAATTAAATAGTTCATATATTCATATTTTTTTATAGAATATTACTACACAGTATGAACCAGAGCTATAATGCTCAGTATGTTCTACATTGATATCAATATTTGTAAAATAATAAGAGTTTACCTCAATATAGTATGTAGAACACTTCCGTATGATACTCTCCAGAAATTAAAATGAAAAAATTGAAAAACTTTCATTAGAGTAACAAATAATTTAAAAAATAATTAAAACTCAATTTAACACAATTAAAAATCTATTTAACGCAATTAAAAAAATAAGAAAATTAATTAAAAGAATTCAACGAAAAAATTGCAAAATGATTTTCCTTCCTTAGGAAGGAAAAATGTTTTGCAATTTTTTCGTTAAAATTCTTTTAATTAATTTTCCTATTTTTCATTGCATACTATATTGAGGTAAACTTCTCTTATTATTTTACAAATAAGAATATTACTACTTAATTCTAATAATTAAGCGATTTAGATAAAATAGAAGAATAATGCTGTTTCAGCAGCAGTAGCAACTTTCTGACTCTATGAAAATACTGTATCTTTCTATTTTTAAATAATACATCTAGTGCTTAATTTAAATGTTATTTTTTCCCCCAGCACCTAGAGCACTGAAGGCAGGAGGTGAGATATTATGTGGTAAGCCCCTCAAAGCACTTCAAGATCAGTTTCAGCTGTTTAAATTTTCATACAGCGAACCAAAACTAGATGAACAAGAAATGGAAGAGCTTCCAAGTAGGTGTATAGATAAGTTCTTTTTAGCTTGCTTAGGAAGATAATTTTTATTTTTAAACTGTTAATCAATTTAATTTTATAAATTAATTTATAGGTAAGATTATGTTCACTTATTCACTTTACTCACAAAACCTATCTCCATTAAAGGTATCACTAGCTGGCACTGATAATAACACTGGTCAACAAAATTTCAATTTTTTTTTTGTATTTTTTCTGTATTGTTTTGCATGTCTGGAGTGGAGAAATCAGCATTAAAATAATTAATTTGCTCAAGTTTTGAAATTAGCTGCTGTCTTATATTCTGTGAAATATGCTACATAGGCCTAAAATGAGATAAAGAACATCCACCATATTGTTTTAATATATCTTATATTGAAAAAAATGTTATACAGTTGTGCCCCCGTATCTGCTGATTTGGTATCCGCTGATTCAGTTACCACGGAAAAAAAATGAAAAAACTTAACACATACTACTCGCGTATCCAATACGATGCTTCCCTTTATTTTTTATTATGTCGTTTTTAAATCGAATAGCTTCCCTTTATTTTTTACGATGTCATTTTTAAATCGAATAGCTTCCCTTTATTTTTTACGATGTCGTTTTTAAATCGAATAGCTTCCCTTTATTTTTTACGATGTCACGTATGGTTTGGTCACCAACATTGTATTGGTTCCTTAGAGATTTAACAGATGCACCATTTTCAAACTTTTGAATAATTTCAAGTTTTTGTTTAATTTGAAAGCACAACTCTTATGTTTGCCCATCATTTTCGTGATTTCTAAACAAAAAAAAAAAAAAAAATTCCAACATCCCTGACAAATAACGAAACAAAATTTGTCCTTTTTCAGTGTGTCGGAACACAACAGTCGATGCAATGCACTGTATATTATTTGGTTTTTAGGAGCATTAGCAACTAAGGCCATATTGCTCCGGAATATGCGGTGGTCATTCCCTGACCTTTCTGCATCCTCCGTATTTGGTGGTGATGGGCTCGAACCCCGGTCTAATCAAGAAGCGTGTGCTACGCACTACTGCTCCTTCCCACCTGGCTACGGAGGCACCTGCAATGCACTAAATCAAACTAAACATTTGGTCTTTTTTTTTTTTGTTTTTTTTTGTTTTGAGCAGTAGGTGTGAAGACAATGGGGGTTGCAAGATAATAGGTAACTAATCTCCCAATGATGACTTATACCCCCATGGGCTCACCTCTAGTGAGTATGGGCTTGGCAAACCCAGGGTCCTGAGCTGGATATCATCATTCTTCGCTTTCTTGGTGATTCCCTTCTACTTCTCTCTCTCTCTCTCTCTCTCTCTCTCTCTCTCTCAGTGTAGGATAACTTGGGAATTTTTTTTTTTTTGCTGGTGCAGCATAAGTCTCAGGCTTCCTTGCACCATATGACTACTACTACTAATAATAATAATGCTGGTTCTTGTCGCTTATTTACAACTTGAAAAATATCTGTTTATACCTATTCTAGTTATTACTTGAATTTTATGATTTCTGGTTGATTTTTTTTTTTTTTTTTAATTTGGAGTCTTCAAGTGTCCCGGTTAATCCAATCCCAGTAAATCGAGAGTCTGCTGTACTTTATTATTACATTTAATGTTGGTGATGTCTTACTGCGTGTTTAATTTATCAATTAAATTTTATTATACATATGTATGTGTGTACAAGAAAATCACGTTATATATGGGGTCAGCAGGTATTCGCTTATATCCGCGGTTTCAGCCATCCATGGTAGGTCTTGGAATGTATCTCCCCTGTGGATACAGGGGTCTTACTGTATTTTCAAAAAAACTTTACAAAACAGTTTAAATAATAAGAATTGATACATTTTTAGTTGTTGAAAAAAATATTTAACCACATTGATCAGCAAAATACATAAAATCACTTGATTCACATTTTATGCTTCTTATTTGCCTGTCATTTGTACTCCACATCTGGAGTATCTCTTGTCTCAGTCCAGCAGTAGTCATCTAGTATTGCAAAGTTCCATTTGCCTTGGTATCACTTCTCAATCATTTTTCCTGATAGAATCTCTCACCATGCTCATCATTTAATGCACCACATTTGTCTGGGGAAAAATCGAAATTGAAGAAAAGAAAGTGTATTTTTAATGATGTGTTGCAGCCTAATTTATAGCATGATGACAGAAGGTTTCTCACAAGCTGTTTATAGTTATCTGCTTTGTTGTTTCCCAGAAAGTTCGATACAATGTTATATCCCGAACTAGATAGCGTTAGTATAGTATATAATATAATATTGTCAATTAATGAGCAAAATCCATTAATTTTGTTAAACTTCATTGTCATTTAAATTGTACTTTTAACTAAATACATATAACCACTTAGATTACAAATGTAACGTAATTAATTGATACATAACTTGATACGGAAGTTATATAAACGGAACTCGTAGATAATACTTGATACTTAAAAATATATATAGCGTTATAACTGTGTTGGGATACAAGTTTAGAGTTATAACTTTGTACAGAAATTGAAATTTTATTGAAATTAAATCGAATTCATGACTCAGACCAGAGCGGCAAAGCAAAAGGCTCAAGCTAATGGGAGTGCTGTGGCTCAGGGTAGAACTGGGGGGGGGGTGCATTTGAAAAGGCTGTGATTCAGAGGGCAGTTGCCCTCTGAATCACAGCCTTTTCAAATGCACTGCTTGCATGAAATTTGTGGAGCAATCGGGTACGGAACATGATATTGCCATGGGGGGATGTCTTTGTGTTTGTGCGATGCAAGGAGTGTAACGAAATCAGGCGACAACTCAGCATTGTTATGGGCCTATATGAGAGCTTGAAAGACAGGGTGGATGCCCTCAAAGGATCTAAATTGAGGGGCCCATCAAGTTCTCAGCTGCCCACATCAATGCCAGAGCTTGCACTTGGTCATCATGCAACACACCGGCAACCCTCAAGGCAGAATGCACTGGTCTCACAGGAACTAGTAGTTGTGGTGACTCTATTGTCAGAGAAATGGGGAACATGCTTTGTAAAAAGGATAGGTGGAACAGGACCAGGGTATGTCTGCCAGGGGCAAAGGTTGATGACGTAGAGCGGATATAATCTTTCAAGGACACAAAAGGTGATATAGTTGTACACGTTGGCATAATGATATTAAGAGTAGGAGACCAGCAGAATTACTTAACAAGTACAGGTCACTGTTGAAAAAAAGCCGTGAATTAGGGTTGAATTTGAAAGTGTCTGCAATTCTACCGAGACACGATAGTAGGGAGTATATGATGAGAGCCTTATCGATCAATTCAGCCCTGGAAAGATTGTGCAAGGCTCAAGGGGTAGAATTTTTTTCAGCTTGGTCTGTACTTGTTAACAGGAGAGATTGCTTCTACAGGGATGGGATACACTTAAATAGAAAGGGTGCAAGAATATTTTCTGATACTATCTAGGCAGTGTTAGGTGGGATGGAAAACTGCTAGCTTGAGGGGGATACAAGGGACTAATAGATTAAGAGTAGCCACTGGCAGAGATGAAAGTGATTCTTGCACTGCTTCTATTGGAATGAGCAGAAGCCTGGAAAACAAGATGCAGAATATTTCAGAGACTGCTGGGAGTCATTGCGGTACAAGTAAACACATGGGTTGTGTTAGGGTAGCAAAGAATAGGAACAGGTGCATGTATACTTGTGTGTACACGAGTTTGGTAAATAAATTTGATGAATTTGAGGTATTGCTCAAAGCATGAAAGTCGGATATTGTTGGGATATCAGAGACTTGGTGTCAAACAGATATAAGGAATGCAGAACTGAAATTTGGGGAGTACAACGTCTACAGAAAGGATAGACAGGATAGGAAGGGAGGAGGGGTTATGCTATTAGTTAAGAAACACATAAAATCCAAGGAAGTGAAGCCAGTCGACATCGCTGGACAGTGCAGTGTTGAGTCAGTTTGGTATGACATAAGCATTGGCAGATCAAAATTGAGAGTATGAGTGTGGTTTATTCCTAATGACTCTGATGAGTATAATAAGAAATTGTACAGGGAAATAGAGTGGGCCAGTAAATCTGAGAGTCTTATAATGGGGGATTTTAATTTCCCAGATATTGATTGGAATTTGTGGGTTAGTCAGTCACACACTAGCAAGGCTTTTGTGGATTTATTGCATGATTGTTTTCTACATCAGCATGTCTGGGAGGCAACTAGTGGGAGTAATACTCTTGATCTGATTATCAGTAGTGATTCTTCATACATTAAAAATCTGCAGATAAGGGAACCACTAGTTGGCAGTGATCACAGTGTGCTGAAGTGGGATTTACTCAAAGAGGTAACTACCATTAGGGGTAAAGGGAAGGGTTTTTGCTTTTGTAAAGGTGACTACAATGGTCTTAGACAGTATTTAAATTCTATACAGTGGGACCAACTGATGATGTTACCAACAGTAAATTCAAAATGGGAAGCATTCAAAGAATTTATCCTGAAAGCTGCTACGCTTTACATACCAACTAAGAAATATTGTTCAAGGTTTAGGCCTAAATGGATGTCAGATGAACTAATGAGACATATGGCAGAGAAGAAAAATGCATGGGATACGTATAAATTAATGGGTGACATGGAAGCCTATGATAGATATAAGTTGATCTGTAACCAAGTTACAAAGGAGGTTAGGCAGGCGAAGGCAGATTACGAGAAATTTTTGGCAAGGGATGCAAAGAAAAACAGCAAAGAGTTCTTTACTTATGTAAACTCTGGAAGGAAGGGGATGAATCAGATTGGTCCATTTGATATCGATGGTTCAACTGTTGATGATCCTGCTCAGGTAGCTAACAAACTAAATGAATATTTTGCATCGACATTCACACACGAGGAGTTATTCAGCGAGGAGAATGCCAGAGGAGTATTCAACTCTGGCAGTAAGCTAGATAATCTTCTAATAACTGAGAGTAAAGTGGAGGAGAAATGGTTGAAGATAAACACAAGAAAGGCACCTGGGGTGGGATCTATCCAGTTATATTAAAGGAGGCAGCAAACCCTTAGCCATAATTATGAGAGCTTCCTTGGACTCAGGGGAGGTACCCATAGACTGGAGATGAGCAAATGTGACTCCAATTCACAAAGGAGGATCAAAGGAAAGGCTGACACAAGTAATTAGTAACAAGTAAACAGACACAAGTAACAAGTAAACAGACTTCCATCCCTTGTCGTGGAAGTTGATAGCCTAAATAAGTTTAAGGCTCAGCTGGACAGGTATTTCGAACGAACAGAGGGGTGAAGTGGAAGTGGTTATTTTTATTTATTTATGTTACTTTTTTTTTTTTTTTTTTTTTTTTTTGGCTGATGCTGCATAAGCTTGCTTTCTTGCATCAAATGCCTCTACTAATGCTAATGCTAAAATGCTAATGCTAATTATAGACCTGTAAGTTTAACTTTGGATCCATGAAAATTAATTTGATTGATTACCAATTTGATTGGATACTATGATGCAGTCACAAAAGAACTGGATGCAGGGAATAACTTTGATATTATATACTTGGATTTTAGAAAGGCTTTTGATACTGTTGCACATGGAAGACTGCTGCACAAATTGGAGCAGTGTTGCATTGGAGGCAAATTGCTGCTATGGATAAAGGGGTGGTTGAGGGGGAAAAGACAGAGAGTTGTAATCAATCGACACTGCTCATCGTGGACTAATGTTATTAGTGGAGTCCTTCAGGGTTCAGTGTTATGTCCATTATTGTTTTCTGTATTTATAAATAATATTGATGATGGTATATCAAGCTTAATGTCCAAGTTTGCAGATGATACAAAGTTTGGCATGGTTGTTAAGAACACTACTGATGCTATGCTGCTGCAACAGGATCTGGAAAGGTTTAGCAGATGGGCTGAGAGGTGGCAAATGAAGTTTAACATTGACAAATGTAAAGTACTACTTATGGGAAACAGCAACCCCTGAGCAACGTATCAACTCTGTGGTACTACACTGACAATGGTAGAGAATGAAAATGACTTGGGGGTAATTATGCAGGCAGATATGAAGTTCTCTGACCAGTGCAGACGGGCTGCAAGAGTAGCTCATGGTGTCTTATTAATGATATACAGGAATTTTTCTAGCAGGGATAAGGAGGTGATTATTCCCTTGTATAAGGCAATGGTCAGGCCACACCTTGAGTACTGTATACAGGTCTGGAGGCCTCATTTCAAGAAAGATGTAGAGCTGCTGGAATGAGTACAGAGAAGTGCAATAAGATTAGTGAATGGAACAAAGTGTTGCTCTTAAGAAGAATGGCTTAAATTTTGCAAATTACAGTATCTGGAGACTAGGCACCAGCGAGGTTATCTGATGGAGGTGTATAAAGCCTTGAATGGTTTGAGCATGCTCAGTGCTGATGGGATTCTTCTTCCTCTTGCTCAGTATAATTACCTGAGTGGGCATAAATTCAAATTGAGGAAAGACAGATGTAGGATAGATGTTCGGAAATTTGCCTTTAGCCAGTGGGTAGTTGGTTAGTGGAACAGACTTCCATTCCTTGTTTTGGAAGTTGATAGCCTAAATAAATTTAAGGCTCAGCTAGATAGGTATTTCAAATGAACAGAGGGGTGAAGTGGAAGGTTTTTTTGGTTTTTTTTTTTTTTTTTTGGCTGATGCTGCATAAGCTTGCTTTCTTGCATCATATGCCTTTACTAATGCCAATGCTAAATTTGCTGCTACAAGTTTGAAAGCATCACAGGCCACTTTCTCATCAACATGGATTATCAAAGTGTTCACCCTTGAGAAGGTCCCATATCTGTGGGCCAGTGAACACACCTTCCTTTATTTTCGCTTCAATGAGTCTTGGAAATTTTTCCATGAGATATTTAAAAGCTGATTCATCTTGATCCATGCTCTTAACAAATTGTTTCCTAAGTCCCAATTTTTATAGTTAGTGAAGGTAACAGAATTTTGCTTAGCTCATCTAGTGGACTGTAATGGTCATTTCCAAAGTGAAACTTCTTTAGGTACACTCCATGCAGTTTTCAGATATGAGTAACATGCACTTGTGTATTGAAAAAATGCAACGAAAATGCGACTGTTACCATAAGTAAATGCATTACAGACACCCGGAACAACCAAATATCGTACTAGACTAAATTCTCTGGTTTTCATGTGATCACCAAAGTTAAGCAGCATTAGGCTGGGTTAGTAATCAGGAGGGTGAACACTTAGGAATACTGGGTGTAGTTGCCTTCCTTTCTTTTGTTAACCATTGGAAAATATTCTTCCAATTTTCATTCTTCCAATATTCTTCCAATTTTCATTCTTCCAATATTCTTCCAATTATCATTTAATTTTGTTAATTGGTAAGATAATAAAGTATAAATTTGTGCTTTATATCTTTACTTTCATAGCATGTGGATAATATTCCTCCTACTTTCACTTATTAGAATCACCATTAATAGAATTAAAATTCAATTCGTAAATGTGATCACAATGACCAGTGCTTACTAAATATATAGTGAACGGTATTTTGTTATGGACTGTCCATTGTAAAGTGATTTGATCAAACAGAAAAGTGTACAGTGTATTAGTTGTCTGATGGCACCAGGGGTTTCCCCCATCTCTGCATTGTATACTTTGTTTTTGTTGTTTAAATCTCTGGCCTCCATAGTACTCTGTGGAGGCCAGAGATTTAAAAGTGTATGGGTAGTGGAGTGTCGTGTAGTGTTTTATCTGTACTGTGCTGTTGTATCTCTGACCATTTAGCCGTTGGGCTCTTGATAGGATCCACCGTTGCCCACACTTAGCCACGAGGAGGCAGGCGCCCAGTAGATTGTTATAATACTCTGGCAGGCCCTGCCACCTAATTTCCGAAGAATTCAGTGGCAAGAGCTTAAAAAAAAAAATTGGGGACATTTAAGGTTAAGTTATAGCCAAGAAATTTAGGTCGAATTGAACTTAGAGAATTTTGCATTTTACAATTAGCAATTTAATTAGTGTATTACACTGTTGGTCAAGTTAGAGTGGGGGGGAAGACAAGACTAGTGGAACAGACAGAAGCGTGGGGACAATAGGGAAGGCGACCCCAAAAAAAGGCAGTGGGGACAAATTCCACCAGATGGAAAAGAGGGGTGGTATGGAGAGGAGGGGACACGTACCCATTCCCTCCCTGCACCATGGAAAGAGGGAGTTCAAAGTGAGCCAGGCTAGCGCATCAGGCTCAAGATGCCAAATTGGCAGTGCAAGCAGCAGCAGATCAGCTACATCACACTCGCTGGGAGGATGTCCAGTCTGGTTTAAGAGCATTAGGTTCAGTTTAGAGTGTCAAGAGAGTTGGTCACTCATTGGAAAAATGTCCCATCCATGGAGACAGTCATGCAGTTTCTTGATGTCTGGGTTCTTGATGTCTGGCTGGTGGGTTGGTCTCATCCTTTCTGGTCTTAGACAGGTGGATGTTGTCATTGTTCCAGTGTTAGGGATCTTCTTCTTGTGAAGAGTTCCTGGCAGTATTGTGAAAAGGCCTTGTACTCTCTGTCACTGTCCAACAAGTAGTGCTCCTGGTCTTTTGGATTGAATTAATTCTGGTAATCAGGATGCAATGAAGGTCCTTGTACAAAGACCTTCGTTGCATGCATTAGGTGACTCCAACTCTCCTGCTCTCCGTAGTGGCAGAGGGGATCATCATTAGTTCCAAGAGTTGAGAGCTTGGCTCTGATGGATCCATGTCTTGTAAGCATGAAAGTTGCGTGCACGCCAGAGGAGAACCATGGAGGAGACTTGGGATATACCTTGGTGATTTGTGGGATAAATTTCCTAGTGGTATCTCCTTTACTAGAGTTAGCCCATCTGTCTTGCCAAGTTTTCTGTAGATGGAGGTTAAGGCACTTCTTCTCAGCTGTCAAGTTGTCGATGGGATCAATGGTATATTCCATGAAGGTTACCAATGTGCCTTTTGACACCTCATCGAATCACCTCCAGGTCCAAAGGGAGGGTGCTGACAGTGCGGCAGGCCCAGGTAATAGTAAGGAGAATCGATCTTTGAGTTGTTTCAAGCTTCTTTCTGTTTACTGGTATTTTTTCTCTTGGATACCATATCCCCGAGGCATATGTAATGGCCTGTAAAAATACTGCCTTGTAGAACAGCGAGTGTGTGCAGCTGTTGAGGTCCCAGCCCTGCCTCATAACTCTGGTGACCAAGGCAGTATAGTTTCTTATCTTTGTCTGCAAGTGTTTCAAATGTGGGAGGAATGTAAGTCCTGATTTGAAGATTATTCCTAGATATTTCAATTTGGCAGTGAGATGTATTTTGCACCCATCTATCTTAATTTGATCGTACAGTGAACCAATTGTAAGGGGGGGGTCAACTGTAGTGAACGTTGTAAGGCGTATAGCACACGTACACATATGATGTGTCTGTTGAGTGACAAAAATCATAAAGAAAATGTGACACAAAATGATTCAATCCCCCCCACACACACACACCATTGCACCACTCCATACCAGCACGAGCGATGCATGACCCAATCAATACCCCTTCTGTTTGCATCATGCTATTTCTTTCATTATCCACTATATTTAATAAAAAATTTCAATGGAAAAAAGTTTGTAATTCAACGTGTCGAAGACTAATGGTGAGCATTGTAAGGCATATATGTGCGGTGCAACATCGAAACACTTCCATTGAGCACAAAGGAGAGATCTAAGCCAGCGAAAGAATTTACAGCGTGCGATGGAGTTGAAGAAAGAAGCCGTAGAAGGTCCATCCACATCTTCAGAGCCTTACATCTCCCCAGAAATATTAGAAGTGAATTTGGAAGAAGTCATGGAAGCTGATACTGTAAATGAAAATGATGAAGAGTCCTCAAAGCCCAGTTGTAAACAAAAGTGAAGAAGCCAAAACCAACTGCCAGAAGTACTCCATCAAATCGTTCAATGTGTAATACACAGCCGGAGCAGCAACAGGAATTTAAGAAACACGAAAGCATCCATGCACAGTTTAAACATACATTCCTGGATGATGGTTTCGGTTCAGTCTGTTCCATATGTGATTGGGTTTGGTTCAAGAAGGATGTGAAGATTGTAGCAGCCCGAGATCGCTCTCTTCTTCAACAGCATTTTGAAATGAGGATGTAAGTCAAATGTCAGCCTGTAACAGTTGTTGTGTTGTGTTGCTGTTTCTTGCACCATGCAGCCATTACTAATACTAATACTAATACATAAATAAAAATAAGAATAAAATTTGTTACTGAAATAAGTGAAAATGAAAATAAAATTTTTGTAAACAAAATAAAATTTTTTTTACAAGGGTTAAAAGGGGAGTTTTTTGAAAATAGCTTGTGAACTTTACAGTTGACTATGAAGATGAGAAATTAAAAAATGGAAATGACAACAGAAATTTCTAGAAACATATAACTTATTAGTTTAATCCAAGTAAAAGTAAAGAGATTTGAAATCATAGAAAAAAGCAAGTAGTCTTAAAAGAGAGCAAAAGACTTGAGATAGGCAAAGTTGCAAGCAACAGCTTGCAGAAAAAGTGAAATATAGAGATAAAACTAAACAATAATGGCACCTGGAAATAAATTTTAAACCAGAATCTAGAAATTTCTATTAGAAAACAGGCCTTGGGCATTGGTTTGCATAGCACTATAATATCACTATAATTGGTTTGCATATCACTATAATATAACTTTTCATATCACTATAATATAACTTTTCATATCACAATTGCTTTTGGAGCAAGGTGTCCCTTCATCAGCTACTTAGTGTATGGTGTACTGAGTATATATGCACTGGGAATAAAACAAAAGATGGGCATGATCATAAAATCACAACTCCAGTGCTGGTGATGCAGTATTACACATGCATAGTGTACACTAGGGCTCATTGCACTGTAGAATGGTTGTTGTTATTGTTGTTATTTGGTGTTTTAGGAGCATTAGCAACTAAGGCCATATTGCTCCGGGATATGCGGTGGTCATTCCCTGACCTTTCCGCATCTTCCGTATTTGGTGGTGACGGGCTCGAACCTCGGTCTAATCAAGAAGCGTGTGCTACGCACTGCTGCTCCTTCCCACCTGGCTACGGAGGCGCCTGTAGAATGGTAGACTCCATAGTGGGTTGTATACAAATCCCCTTATTGTGATTCATAGCATGACTAGCTATGTGGAGTGCCTCAAGCTACAAGCGCAGGTGGTAATCACATGAGTAGTCAATGGTTTGAATGTCGCTCCAGGGATCAAGGTTATGTTGCTCGACCCAGTAATGTTTAGAAACAGTAGAGCATTCAAAGTTGGTGGTACATTCAAAATACGAGCAGTACTACCTAAGTACACTTACGTAGTACTACTCGTACTTTGTTTACCCATGCATGGACATTCCAGTTCCATTGGTGATAGGCTCTAAGGTAAGCACAGAACTTTGTAATTGCGGTTATCATCCTGGTGTTTTGGATAAGTGTGAGTTACAAGCTCATGATTCTGTCACCCAATTATGTCCTCCCTGCAATAATAAGTTTATTTCTGTTGCCTACATCACCTCCTATCCGAGCATGTTTGGGCATCTTGGTGGAGTTTTACACTTTTACCATGTACGGTGTGTACAACTCCCTGATAGGAAGTTACATTCTATTATTTCCAGAGTGAAAATACCCATTCCTCTTTTTCTGCAAAGTGGTTCCATTTACCGTATTATGTGTCCTGATTGTGGGATGTGTTATGTTGGTGAGACTACCAGGAGGTTAAAAGATCATGTTTCAGAGCATGAGGTGGCTCTCCATACCACCAAATTTGAACACTGCTATTGCCGAATATTTTCATCATCTCCTGTTATATTCCAGTGCATATATACTCAGTATACCATACACTAACTAGCTGATGATGGGACACCTTGCCCCGAAAGCTATTATTATATTCTTTATTCTTTTTTAATGCTTTTACTATTCTATTTATTTTATTGCTTTTATTATATTTTAATGCTTTTATTATATTTTAATGCTTTTATTTTATATCTGTTTTAGTGCTTTATTTATGTATATATTTTTATTTTATATTTGTATTTTATTTTAATAGAGTCTAATTTAACCAGTTTGTCAGTCATTACAAGAAATTATAGTGTTAGAAATTTCAAAGTATTTCTAAACATGTAAAAGTTTGGAAAGAATAACTTATATTGTAGAGAAATGTGAAGAAGAGGTGGCAGCACAACAAAATAATGCGCTACAATGAGATACAAATATAAAGTTATATGAGAGTGGCACCTAGTGATAATTTTTTTTTTTAAACTAGAAATAACTAAACTCTAACAGAAAAAAAAAAAAAGAAAAAGATCTGGCTAATTTAAAAACAGTTCTTTTAGAACTTTTCCATAAATATAATGATGTTATTAATTGTAACATCCCTTTTTGGAACAACTTGATTGATCTTTGTGTCTTTAATAATTGTTTTTGAAGGTTTTCAGATCTATCAGCAGATCAAGGGATACTCCCATGGGTAGCCCAGCTTCTTGCAAATTTATATCTTTACTGGTCCAAAATTTCTCTTCCTCAAATATCCTTTTATTTAGGTATATTGATGACTTGCTTATATGGGTGTATTGATAACTTCTAGGTTCAAGTGGCAGTGCCTCTGCCAGAACCTGCAAAGCAGGTGTTCTGACAGTGCAGCATGCCTTTGTGATGGTAAGTAGTATAATCTCCTGTAAGGACGCCAGCTTCTTTTTATTTCTGTCTAGAGTAGCTCTGTAATACCATGTGTTTACATCTAAGGCGATAACTGGGAGGAAGATTCTTTTGTATATAAGGACCAGTGTCTTCCTTTTTAATTCCCAGTCAGCACAGCTGATTCTAGAAAATATACCAGCATATTTCCTAACTTTCTTGGCTAAATTCATGAGATGAAGGTAAAAAGTTAGCTTATTGTCAAATATTATACCTAGGGATTTCAATTCTGTAACTAGGGCTATTGATTTATCTACAACTTTAAGCTGTGGATATCTGTTTAAATTGCAATAGAATTGACTTGGTTTTACTGCTAGATATTTTTAACTTATGTATATTTGCCCACTGCTGCAGAGTGTTTACTGTTAGATTGGCATGTTCTTCCAAAACAGCCTTGGTGTTGGCTTTAACGAGCAGAACAAGGTAATCTGCAATGGCAATCTTGTCTATTGGGTCTATTTCCATCTCCAGGAATTCATCCAGCATCAGATTCCAAGGATATCCCCAAGATTGACCTTGGGAGCATCCTTGTGTAACTTTCCTAGTAATGCACTGATATCTGGTTTAAACTCTTGTATTATTTGGTACAGATTGTGTGGTGTCCCATCACACTGCAGAGTGCGAAGTATGCTGCACCACCACAGATCATCAAAGGCTCCTGAAAAGGCTATGGATATTAGCATTAGTAGAGGCATATGATGGAAGCTTATGCAGCATCAGCCAAAAAAAAAAAAA
The DNA here is from genome assembly GCF_048544385.1 of Mastigoproctus giganteus. Taxonomy (NCBI): domain Eukaryota; kingdom Metazoa; phylum Arthropoda; class Arachnida; order Uropygi; family Thelyphonidae; genus Mastigoproctus; species Mastigoproctus giganteus. The sequence continues at coordinate 71,688,165 of NC_143581.1, forward strand.
AAACCCTCCCATTTCATCCCTCCATTTGTTCCAAATGCCTGTCCAGTTTAGCCTTAAATTTATTTAGTCTATTAGCTTCCACAACAAAAAATGGAAGCCTGTTCCACCAATCAACTACCTGCTGGCTAAAGGTAAATTTCTGCACATCTATTCTACAACTGTCTTTCCTCAATTTGAAACTGTGCCCCCTCAGGTTCTCATTCTGAGCAAGACAAAGAATCCCATCAGCATTCAGCTTGCTCAAACCATTCAAGGCCTTATACACCTCAATCAGATCAAGTCGCAGGTGCCTACTCTCCAGGCGCTATAATTTGCAGAACTTAAGCCTTTCTTGGTAAGAGCACCCCTTTGTTCCGGTCACCAATCTTGTTGCCCTTTTTTGTACTCGTTCTAGCAACTCTACATCCTTCCTAAAATGAGGCCTCCAGACCTGTACACAGTACTCTAGGTGTGGCCTGACCATTGCATTGTATAACGGGATTATCACCTCCCTGTCCCTGCTAGCAAAATTCTTATATATCATTGACAACACTCCATGACCTGCCCTGGCTGCCCGTCTGCACTGCTCAGCGAACTTGATATTTTGCTGCACAATTACCCCCAGGTCTTTTTCACTTTCCACTTCCCTGAATGTAGTACACCCAGTTGGTATGTTTCTCTTCGGTTATTGCTACCCATATGCAGTACTTTGCATTTGTCAATGTTAAACTCCAGTTGCCACTTCTCAGCCCATTTTCCCAACTTATCTAGATCCAGTTGCAGTAGCATACTGTCATTACTGTCATTAACAATCCTGCCAACCTTTGTATCATCTGCAAACTTTGACATTAAACCTGATATACCTTCATCAACATCAACAATGGGCCCAACACCGAACCCTGGGGAACTCCACAAATAACATTTGTCACGAAGAGCAGTGTCCATTGATTACCACTCTCTGTTGTCTCCCACTCAGCCATCCCTTTATCCATTGGAGCAGCTTACCCTTGATGCCATACCTCTCCAATTTGTACAGCAGTCTTCCATGTGGAACAGTATCAAAAGCTTTCCTGAAATCCAAGTATATGATATCAAAATTATTTTTGGCATTCAGTTCCTTTGTAACCACATCGTAGAAACCAATAAAATTGGTCAGACAAGACCTCCCTTCAACAAACTCATGCTGTGTCTTAACTATTACTGCAGTTTTGTCTAGATGATCCTGCAATGCTTCTTTAACAAGTGATTCCATTATTTTCCCCCGGAACAGAAGTTAAACTAACAGGTCTGTAGTTACTTGTGTCACCTTTTGAACCTCCTTTGTGATTTGGTGATACATCTGCACACCTTCAATCCATGGAGACCTCCCCTGAGTCCAAAGAAGCTCTCATAATTATGGCTAAGGGTTTGCTCACTTCTTTTGCTGCCTCCTTTAATATAACTTGATAGATCCCATCCACCCCAGGTGCCTTCCTTATGTTTAACTTCAACAATTTCTTTTCCACCTTGCTCTCAGTTATTACAATATCATTTAGCTCCCTGTTAGCATTTGATAAACTTCTGGCACTCCCCTCATTGAATAACTCCTCATGTGTGAATGTAGATGCAAAATACTGATTCAGTTTATCCGCTGCCTGAGCAAGATCATCAATAGTCAACCCATCCATGTTAAGTGGTCGAATCTGATTCATCCCTTTCCTTCTAGAGTTTACCTAAGTAAAGAACTCCTTGCTGTTTTTCTTTGTATCCTTTGCCAAAGATTTCTCATAATCTTCCTTCGCCTGCCTAACCTCCTTTGTGACTTGATTCCAGACCAGTTTATATGTGCCATAGGCTTCTGTGTCGCCTGATACTTTATATGCATCCCATACATTCTTCTTCTCCGTCACTAGCCTCATTAATTCAACTGACATCCATTTAGGCCTAAACATTGAACTGTATTTCTTAGTTGGAATGAAAAGCCTAGTAGCCTCCAAAATTAAGTCCCTGAAGGCTTCCCATTTAGAATTCACTGTTGTTAACATCATCAGTTGATCCCACTGTATAGAATTTAAAAACTGTCTGAGACCTCTGTAGTCACCTTTACGAAAGCAAAACCCATTCCCTTTAGCCTTGATGGTAGTTATATCTTTAAATAATTCCCACATCAATACATTGTGATCACTGTCGCCCAGTGGTTCCTTTATCTGCAGATTCTTAATGCATGAAGAATCATTACTGATAATCAGATCAAAAGTATTACTCCCTCTGGTTGCCTCTTGAACATGTTGCTGTAGAAAACAGTCATCCAATAAATCCACAAAAGTCTTGCTAGTTTGCAAGTGACCAATCCACAAGTTCCAGTCAATATCTGGAAAGTTAAAATCTCCCATATTAAAAGACATTCTGATTTACTGGCCCACTCTATTTCTCTGCACAATTGCTCATTATACTCATCAGATTAATTAGGCCTATAACACACACCTACTCTCATTTTTCCTTTCCCAGTGCTTATTTCACACCAAACAGACTCAACAAACAGACTTCCTTAGATTTTATGTGTTTCTTAACTAACATCATAACCCCCTCCTCCCTTCCTATCCGGCCGACCGGGCTAGCCGAGTGGGTAAAGTACCTGCCCGGCAACCCAAAGGTCGCGGGTTCGATTCCCGCCTCGGGCTTGGATCAAAGTACTGCAAAAACCTTGGGAGGTGCAATATGGCCACAGAAGCCGATGCGCCAACAACTACCAAATCAAAAAAAAAAATCCCTTCCTATCCTGTTTATCCTTCCTATACACATTGTACTCCCCAAATGCCAACTCTGCACTGCCTATAGCAGTGTGACACCACAGCTTTGATATCTAAAAAATATCTGCCTTTGATGTCTTGACTAGCACTTCAAGCTCATCAAATTTATTAACTATACTCCTAACATTGGTGTACATGCAAATATACATGCACCTGTTCCTGCTCCTAGCCACCCTAACACAGCCCATGTATTTACTTGTTTCAGTATGACTCCCAGCAGTCCTGGAAATCTCCATTACCTTGCTTTCCAGTCTGCTGCCCATTCTATTAGAAGCAGTGCAAGAATCACTTTTGCCTCTGCCTGCGGCCACTGTTAAACTTTTAATCTGTGTATTTCCACACGCTAGCAGTTTTCCGACCCACCTAAAATTGCCTCAATAGCATCAGCAAATATTCTTGCACCCTTTCTATTTAAGTATATCACATCCCTGTAGAAGCAATCTGTCCTGTCAACAAGTACAGACCAGGCTGAAAAAAATTCTACCTTATATGTCTAGCATATAAGTTTCTTCCACTGCGATTGCTGTCTTGACTGTGTGGTTCATTGTGTTCTCAGTGGAACATCCAGGTTTAAATGCATATTGTCTGTCTGACTGAAGATTTGAATTCAGGTAGTGGGTATACAGCCTGGTCAATAACAGCCTTTTTAATACCTTGCCAAGGACCAGCAGCAAGGCAATGGACCTGTATGATTTCAGGTCTGCTAGAGGATTTTCATTATTTTCTGAATTTTTTAATATTAACCTGTTTGCCTGTTAACACGGGAAATAGGGAAAATTCCCCTTTGCAGACAATTGTTAAATAGTTGTTGGAAATGTTGTGGATGTCTTTTGACTACTTCTTTCACCATTTCTATTTCAATTAAGCTGTTGCTTCGACATTTATTGTTTTTGGTTCTATTTAGTGCTGTGAATAGTTCCTCAAGAACAAAAGGCATTTCAGTCTCAGATTTTGATATTTGTTGTTTTCATTGCATAAATTTGACTATTGTTCCATAAAGGAATTGTCATTTATTGGAAATAGTGCATTAAGAATATTAATGATTGTTTCCTCTAATGTAATAGTAGCTGGCAGGCCTTCAGTGTTTGTGTTATTAACCACATCACCCTTTTGGCAGCTTGTTGGTAACAACATGGTAAACCAAACCATGTTCGTATTACCAGTGGAAACAACAAGCAGTTGTCAGGAGTCCTTATTTTTCTGCCTTATTAGACTTGTCCATTAATTTCTCATGGTTCAACAGGATTCTCTTCTGGCATTTACCTGAGCTGTGGCCAATTTTTTCTGGATCTTTGAAAGTGCTTTCTTGCCTGATGCACCCTTTTCCAGAGTGTAACCAGCACTGGAAACCACCAGGGAACTGTGTTTGGTTTCTGATACAGAAAGGACAGACAAGACACAAGGCCGACCGGGCTAGCCGGGTGGGTAAAGTACCTGATCAACTGTCAGCCCAAAGGGGTCGTGGGTTCGATTCCCGCCTCAGGCTTGGATCAAAGTACTGCAAAAACCTTGGGAGGTGCATTATGGCCACAGAAGCCTATGTGCCAACAACTACCAAAAAAAAAAAAAAAAAAACAAGACACAAGGGGGGATGGAGGTTATGCTCTTAGTTAAGAAGAACATAAAGTCTAAGGCAGTGCACTTGTTGACATGAGTGACCAGTGCAGTGTTGAGTCAGTTTGGTGTGATGTAAACACTGGAAAAACAAATAGGCTCAATGACTGTAATGAATACAATAAACAACTTTACAGAGAAATAGAGTGGGCCAGTAAATCTGAATATCTTATAATGGAGGATTTTAACTTTCCACATATAGTAGTAGTGGCATGTAATGCAAGAAAGCATGTTTATGAGCTTATGCAGCAACAGCAAAAAAAAAAAAAAAAAATCATACCATTCCCTCCAAATGCCTGTCCAGTTCCTCTTTAAATTTATTCAACCTATCAACTTCCACAACGACAGATCGAAGTTTGTTCAAGCAATTAACCACCCGCTGGCTAAAGGCAAATTTCCGCACATCTATTCTACATCTGTTTTTTCTTAATTTGAATTTATGCCCCCTTAGGTTCATAATCTGAACAAGTGGAAGGATCCCATCAGAATTCAGCGTGCTCAACCCATTCAAGGTCTTATACACCTCAATCAGATCACCGCGCAGGTGCCTAGTCTCCAGCCACTGAAATTTGCAGAACTTAAGCCTCTCTTGGTAAGAGGATCCCTTCATTCCCATCACCAATCTTGACAAAACCCCATTACCTGCCCTGGCAGCCTGTCTGCATTGTCAGAAAACTTCGGCGCCTCCGTAGCCAGGTGGGCAGGAGCAGCAGTGCGTAGCACATGCTTCTTGATTAGACCGGGGTTTGAGCCCGACAGTGAGCCACCGAATACGGAGGATGCGGAAAAGTCAGGAAATGACCACCGCATATCCCCAAAGAAATATGGCCCTAGTTGCTAGTGCTCCTAAATAATAACAACATCAGAAAACTTCATATCTGCCGCACAATTACTCCGAGGTCTTTTTCATTTTCTACCACCTTAAGTGTAGTACCACACAGTTGGTACATTTCTCTGGGGTTACTTCTACCCATATGCAGTACTTTGCATTTGTCAAGGTTAAATTTCAGTTGCCACTTCTTAGACCATCTGCCCAAATTATCTAGATCCTGTTGCAGTAGCACACTGCCATTACTGTCATTAACAGCCCTGCCAACCTTTGTATCATCTGCAAACTTCTACATTAAGCCTGATATACCTTCATCAATATCATTGAAAAATATACAAAACAACAGTGGACCCAACACTGAACCCTATGGGACTCCACTAATAACATTAGTCCACGAAGAGCAGTACCCATTGATTACCACACTCTGTCTTCTCCCACTCAACCATCCTTTTATCCATTGTAGCAACTTACACTTAATACCATTCTGCTCCAATTTGTACAATAGTCTTTCATGCGCAACAGTGTCAAAAGCTTTCCTGAAATCCAAATATATGATATCAAAATTATTTTTTGCATCCAGTTCCTTTGTAACCACATCATAATATCCTATCAAATTTGTCAGACAAGACTTTCCCTTAACAGATCCATGCTGTGTCTGAATTATTGCTCCAGTCTTGTCTAGATGACCCTGCAATGCATCTTTAACCAGTGACTCCAGTATTTTACCCGGAGTAGAAGTTAAACTAACTGGTCTGTAATTACTCGTGTCACCCTTCAATCCACCTTTGTGAATTGAGGATACATTTGCACATCTCCAGTCCATGGGAACTGCCCCTGAGTCCAAGGATGCTCTCACAATTATGGCTAAGGGTTTGCTTAGTTGCTTTGCCGCCTCCTTTAATATAACTGGATAGATCCCTTCCACCCCAGGTGCTTTTCTTATGTTTAACTTCAACAATTTCTCCTCCACTTTGCTCTCAGTTATTACAAAATCATCAAGTATCCTAGTTCAAAATTTGAAAACCTCCTGCCATATTCAAACCTTAATAATTCCTCATGTGTGAATGTAGATGCAAAAACTCATTCAGTTTGTTTGCTATCTGAGCAGTATCATCAACAGTTGAACCTTCGATGTCAAGTGGACCAATCAGATTCATCCCCTTCCTTTTAGAGTTTATATAAGTAAAGAAATCATTGCTGTTTTTCTTAGCATCTTTTACCAAGGATTTCTCGTAATCTGCCTTCGCCTGCCTAACCTCCTTTGTGACCTGATTACATAGGTTATATCTGCCATAGGCTTCTGAGTCGCTTGATAATTTATATGTTTTTCATCTCTGTTACGAGTCTCATTAGTTCATTTGATAACCATTTAGGCCTCAACCTTGAACAATATTTCTTAATAGGTATGAAACTTTTACTAGCATCCACAATTAATTTCTTGAATGCTTTCCACTTAGAATTTACTGTTGGTAACATCGTCAGTTTATCCCACTGTACAGAATTTAAAAACTTTCTGAAACCACTGTACTCACCTTTACGGAAGCAAAAACCCTTTCCTTTACCCTTGATGGTAATTATATCTTTAAGTAAATCCCACATCAGTACACTGTGATCACTGCCACCTAGTGGTTCCTTTATCTGCAAATTCTTAATACACGAATGATCACTGCTGATAACCAGATCAAGAGTATTACTGTCTTTGGTTGCCTCTCGAACATGCTGTTGCAGAAAACAATCATCCAATAAATCCACAAAAGTCTGACTAATATTGACAGGAATGTTTGGGTTGATCACTCACACACTAGCATTAGCATTAGCAAGGGCACATGATGCAAAAAGCAAGCTTATATAGCATCAGCCAAAAAAAAAAAAAAAAAAAACCCCTTATTTCACTCATCCCCTCGCTCCAAATGTTTGTCAAGTTCTGACTTGAATCTATTAAGCTATCAACTTCTACAACTACAGATGGAAGTTTGTTCCAACAATCAACCACCCACTGGTTAAAGGCAAACTTCTGCACATCTATCCTACAACTGTTTTTCCTCAATTCGAATTTATGCCCTCTTAGGCGATTATTCTGAGCAATAATTTTTTTGGATTTATTGGTTGATTGTTTTCTGCAGCAGCATGTTCGAGAGACAACCAGAGAGAGTAATACTCTTGATCTGGTTATCAGCAGTGATCATTCGTGTATTAAGAATTTGCAGATAAAGGAACCACTAGGTGGCAGTGGTCACAGTGTACTGATTTGGGATTTACTTAAAGATATAATTACCATCAGGGGTAAAGGAAAGGGTTTTTGCTTCCGTAAAGGTGAGTACAGTGGTCTCAGACAGTTTTTAAATTCTGGACAGTGGGATCAACTGACGATGTTACCAACAGTAAATTCTAAGTGGGAAGCATTCAAGGAATTAAATCGTAGATGCTACTAAAAGTTTCCTACCTATTAAGAAATATTAGCATTAGCATTAATAGAGGCATATGATGCAAGAAAGCAAGCTTATGCAGCATCAGCCAAAAAAAAAAAAAAAAAACCCTTCCACTTCACCCCTCCCGTTCATTCGAAATACCTGTCCAGCTGAGCCTTAAATTTATTTAGGCTATCAACTTTAACAACAAGGGATGGAAGTCTATTCCAACAACCAACTACCCGCTGACTAAAGGCAAATTTCCACACATCCATCCTACATCTGTCTTTCCTCAATTTGAATTTATGCCCTCTCAGGTGATTATTCTGAGCAAAAGGCAGTATCCCATCAGATCAGATCACTATCAGATCACCTCGCCGGTGCCTAGTCTCCAGACACTGTAATTTGCAAAACTTAAGCCTTTCTTCGTAAGAGCAACCCTTTGTTCCATTCACTAACCTTGTTGCCCTTCTCAGTACTCGTTCCAGCAGCTCTACATTCTTCTTGAAATGAGGCCTCCAGACCTGTATACAGTACTCAAGGTGCGGCCTGACCATCGACTTATACAAGGGAATAATCACCTCATTATTCCTGCTAGAAAAATTCCTGTATATCATTGATAAGACACCATGAGCTATTCTTACAGCCCGTCTGCACTGCTCAGAGAACTGCATATCTGCATGCACAATTACCCCCAGGTCCTTTTCATCCTCTACCACTTTCATTCTTTCCACAGAGCTGATATGTTGCTCTGGGGTTGCTGTTTCCCATATGCAGTACTTTACATTTGTGAATGTTAAACTTCATTTGCAGCCGACCGGGCTAGCCGAGTGGGTAAAGAACCTGCCCGGCAACCCAAAGGTCGCGGGTTCGATTCCCGCCTCGGGCTTGGATCAAAGTACTGCAAAAACCTTGGGAGGTGCAATATGGCCACAGAAGCCGATGCGCCAACAACTACCAAATCAAAAAAAAAAAAAAAAAAAAAAAAAAAAAAACTTCATTTGCCACCTCTCAGCATATCTGCTCAACCTTTCCAGATCCTGTTGCAGCATCATAGCGTCAGTAGTGTCCCTAACAACCCTGCCAACCTTTGTATCGACTGCAAACTTGTACATTAAGCTTGACATACCATCATCAATATTATTTATAAATACAGAAAACAACAATGGACCCAACACTGAACCCTGAGGGACTCCACTAATAACATTAGTCCACGACGAGCACTGTCCATTAATTACCACTCTCTGTCTTCTGCCACTCAACCATCCCTTCATCCATAGCAACAATTTGCCACCAATGCCACACTGCTCCAATTTGTGCAGCAGTCTTCCATGTGCAACAGTATCAAAAGCCTTTCTAAGATCCAAATATATAATATCAAAGTTATTCCCTGCATCCAATTCTTTTGTGACTACATCATAGTATCCAATCGAATTGGTCAGGCAAGACCTTCCCTTAACAAAACCATGCTGTGTCTGAGCTATAACTGAATTCTTGTCAAGATGATCCTGCAGTGCTTCTTTAACCAGTGCTTCCATTAATTTTCCTGGAACAGAAGTTAAACTCACAGGTCGATAATTACTTTGTCAGCCTTTGATCCTCCTTTGTGAATTGTGGTTACATTTGCACATCTCCAGTCTGTGGGTACCTCCCCTGAGTCCAAGGAAGCTCTCATAATTATGGCTAATGGATTGCTTACTTCCTCTGCTGCCTCCTTTAATATAACTGGATAGATCCCATCCACCCCAGGTGCCTTTCTTGTGTTTTTCTTCAACAATTTCTCCTCAACTTTACTCTCAGTTATTACAAGATTCTCTAGCTTACTGCTAGAGTTGAATACACCTCTGGCTTTCCCCTCGCTAAATAACTCCTCATGTGTGAATGTTGATGCAAAATATTCATTTAGTTTGTTAGCTACCTGAGCAGGATCATCAACAGTTGATCCATCGATATTAAGAGGTCCAATCTGATTCATCCCCTTCCTTCTAGAGTTTACATAAGTAAAGAACTCTTTGCTGTTTTTCTTTGCATCCCTTGCCAAAGATTTCTCGTAATCTGCCTTCGCCTGCCTAACCTCCTTTGTAACGGTTACAGATCAATTTGTATCCATCATAGGCTTCTGTGTCATGTGTTAATTTGTATGTATCCCATGCATGTTTCTTCTCTGCCATATGCCTCATCAGTTCATCTGACATCCATTTAGGCCTAAACCTTGAACAATATTTCTTGGTTGGTATGTAAAGCCTAGTAGCTTCCAAGATAAGTTCTTTGAATGCTTCCCATTTTGCATTTGCTGTTGGTAACATCATCAGTTGGTTCCACTGTATAGAATATAAATACTGTCTCAGTCCATCGTAGTCGCCTTTACGAAAGCAATAACCCTTAATTTACCCCTAATGGTAGTTACCTCTTTGAGTAAATCCCACTTCAGCACACTGTGATCACTGCCACCTAGTGGTTCATTTATCTGCAGATTCTTAATGCATGAAGAATCACTGCTGATAATCAAATCAAGAGTATTCCTCCCTCTAGTTGCCTCCCGAACATGCTGATGTAGAAAACAATCATCCAATAAATCCACAAAAGCCTTGCTAGTGTGTGAGTGACCAAGCCACAAATTCCAGTCAATATCTGGGAAATTAAATTTGTTCAAGGTTTAGGCCTAAATGGTTATCAAATGAACTAATGAGACTCATGACAGAGAAGAAAAATGCATAGGATGTATATAAATTATGAAGCGACTCAGAAACCTATGGCAGATATAAGCTAGTCTGTAATCAGGTCACAAAGGAGCTTAGGCAGGCGAAGGCAGATTATGAGAAATCTTTGGCAAAAGATGCTAAGAAAAACAGCAAGGATTTCTTTACTTATATAAACTCTAAAAGGAAGGGGTTGTTGTTGTTTGTTTGTTTTTTTAGGAGCATTAGCAACTAAGGCCATATTGCTCCGGGGATATGCGGTGGTCATTCCCTGACCTTTCCGCATCCTCCATATTTGTTGGTCACAGGCTCGAACCCCGGTCTAATCAAGAAGCACGTGCTACACACTGCTGCTCCTTCCCACCTGGCTACGGAGGCGCCTAAAAGGAAGGGGATGAATCTGATTGGTCCACTTGATATCGATGGTTTCCCTGTCGATGATCCTGCTCAGATAGCAAACAAACTGAATGAGTATTTTGCATCTACATTCACACATGAGGAGTTAAGGTTTGAAAATGACAGAAGGTTATCAAATTGTAGCAGGGTGCTTAATGGTTTTGTAATAACTGAGAGCAAAGTGGAGGAGAAATTGTTTAAGTTAAACATAAGAAAGTCACCTGGGGTGGATGGGATCTATCCAGTTATATTAAAGGAGGCGGCAAAGCAACTAAGCAAACCCTTAGCCATAATAATGAGAGCATACTTGGACTCAAGGGAGGTCCCCATGGACTGGAGATGTGCAAATGTATCCCCAATTCACAAAGGGGGATCGAAGGGTGACACAAGTAATTACAGACCAGTTAGTTTAACTTCTGTTCCGTGTAAAATAATGGAGTAACTGGTTAAATAGGAAGAATCCCACTGTCTGCACTGGGGTGGATGGGATCTATCCAGTTATATTAAAGGAGGCGGCAAAGCAACTAAGCAAACCCTTAGCCATAATAATGAGAGCATACTTGGACTCAAGGGAGGTCCCCATGGACTGGAGATGTGCAAATGTATCCCCAATTCATAAAGGGGGATCAAAGGGTGACACAAGTAATTACAGACCAGTTAGTTTAACTTCTGTTCCGTGTAAAATAATGGAGTAACTGGTTAAATAGGAAGAATCCCATCAGCATTGAGCATGCTCAAACCATTCAAGGCTTTATATATCTCAATCAGATCACCTCGCAGGTGCCTAGTCTCCAGACACTGTTATTTGCAAAACTTAAGCCTTTCTTCATAAGAGCAACCCTTTGTTCTGTTCACCAATCTTGTTGCTCTTCTCTGTTCATGTTCCAACAGCTCTCAATCCTTCTTAAAATGAGGCCTCCAGACCTGTATGCAGTACTCAAGGTGTGGCCTGACCATTGCCTTATACAAGGGGATAATCACCTCCTTATCCCTGCTAGAAAAATTCCTGTATATCATTGACAAGACACCATGAGCTATTCTTGCAGACTGTCTGCACTGCTCAGAAAACTTCATATCTGCCTGCACAATTACCCCCATGTCGTTTTCATTCTCTACCACTGTCAGTCTGGTATCCAATCTATTTCACTGCATGAAATCTTACCTGGAAAACCGAAGAATCACTGTCAGCACTCCCTTTACCTCTGTATCCAGACCGGTTTGCAGGGGCTGCCCCCCAGGGATCCGTCCTGGGGCCATTCCTGTGGAACCTGATGCTTGATGAGTTTTTAAATCTGGATGTTCCAAATGTCATTACACAGGCATATGCTGATGATCTGATTATGATGCTTCAAGCAGACAGCAGGGCTCAACTGGAGGCCATAGGCAATCAGGCCACACACATGCTAAAGGATTGGGCCAAGAAGAATCTTCTAACGATCTCATCCTAAAAAACAAACTCAATACTCCTCAGGGGTGCCCTTGACCCTGGTAGACCTCCACTAATCAAAATAAATGGAGCGACCATCAAACTCAAACAGGAACTAAAATACTTAGGAATAATACTAGACTGAAACTTGAATTTCACATCTCATCTCTGTTATCTCAGAATGAAAACAAGGAGGCTCTCGGCTCTGATAACCAAAATCTCCAGGAGGGACTGATGACTAAAGAAGAGGGCCCTCTCCCTTCTATACAAAGCTCTCTTCATCCCTATCCTTGCCTATGGTGCAGGCGCCTGGTATCAGAAAGCAAACACAGCAGTCAACAAGAAAAAGCTGGAGTCGATCCACCGATCCATACTATTGACAACTAGAGCCTGCTGCACAGTGAGCACCCATGCGCTTCAGGTCCTGGCGGGCTTCCTTCCCCTGGACCTGGAGATTGTGCACTGTGGGCTACTACACCAACATTCGAAAGGAAGAACTACAACTTATCTAGGTTACACAACAGATCCACAGAAAAGTAAATCCTCAGAAAATAAGAGGTTAACGGAACATCTGCAATCTATCTGGCAAAATAGATGGAATCTTACCACAAAAGGGCAAGTCACCAAAAAATTTATATGCGATGTCAGCAGGGTATATCCTATTTCTCCATCCTGGTTTTCCCCTGGCTTGCACACCACCTTCCTTCTTACAGGACACGGCTCCCTCAGAGGGAAACTCCCCAGCTCGTGGAGTTTCCCTCAGAATGAAACTCCACTAGCTGGGAATCTCCGACAACCCGAGCTTTAACTGCGGTCAGGAGGAAACCTGGGAACATCTTATCCATGACTGTGACAACTATGAGGACCTCAGATGTCAGCTTTATACATGCCTCAACTCCTTGCTATAAAACCGAGAAGAAATAATATTGCAAGATAATTACCGGGCTTTCACTGTCTTTGCCCGCAAACTCTTTGAAAGACAAAGATCCTTGCCACATCATCACTAACCTATGAAAACACAGACATAACTACCTGAGATGACTGCAAAACCCTGAACTAGTGACCACCTGAAGCAGATACAACACATGAACGTAACAAACTGGACCTGACTTCTGGACTTGGACCTCCACCAGACCAATGCAAAGACGAAGATTGCAACTTGGACTCGGACCTCGAAGATTGCATCTTATGATGCCATACAGCCATATAGCGCCCTGGCTCTGTCTAGCCTGCTTTTTACTCCTCTTTCCCAGAAGGGGGGGGACAGCCTGCTGTCTCCTCCCCCTCCTGTCACCCCTCTTTCTCCTCTGGTAGGGCATGGGATGCCCCACTATTTCAACAGGGGTCATCTTCCCTATAGACCCCTTCCTTCCAATTTCCAACCTCCCCAGTCTTCCACCTCCCCTCCCATCTCTTTCCCCTTACAACAGCGCCTGCCCCACACGTACAAATTTAAAACACCAAAATTCATGCCCGACCTATTAGGAAATCTTATCACCTCCAGCACTTATCCCTTATAGCCCCTCTAAGCAGTGCATAATGTACCATCTGTGCCCAAAAGAAAAGAAGAATTTTAATTTTAATTATTATTATTTTTTAATTATTATTTTTTTTAATTATTATTTTTTTTAATTATTATTTTATTTAATTTATTTATTATTATTTATTTTTAATTTATTTATTTTATTTATTTATTTATTTATTTATTATTTATTTATTTATTTATTATTTATTTTTAATTTATTTATTATTTATTTTTAATTTATTTATTTTATTTATTTATTTATTTATTATTATTTATTTTTAATTTATTTATTTTATTTATTTATTTTTAATTTATTTATTTTATTTATTTATTTTTATTTTTTATTTTTTATTTTTTTAAGGTCCTAGCCACTGAAATCTCAGGAAAATAGGTGGTAGGACCTGCCAGAGCAAACATTAAGGGAACACCTGGCTGGCCTCCACGTGGTGGAGTACGTAAACGACAGGTCCCATCTGGGGCCTGGCGGCTAACAAACCAGAGGAACAAGGGGCACAACATATTACACAACACATGACCCACACACTTTTAAACCTCTGGCCTTGACAGCGTACTGTCCTCAATACAAATAACATACGAGGAGATGGGGTAAATCCCTGGTGCCGTTAGACCCAAAAATACTCTGTACTCTGTCAGTGTGGTACCACAGAGTTGATACGTCACTCTAGGATTACTGCTTCCCATATGCAGCACTTTACATTTGTCAATGTTAAACTTCATTTGCTACCACTTGTTCAACTTTTCTAAATCCTGTTACAGCAGTGTACTGTTATTAGTGTCTTTAACAACCCTGCCAACCTTTGTATCGTCTGTAAACTTGGACATTAAGACTGATATATCATCATCAATATCATTTATAAATGCAGAAAACAACAATGGACCCAACACTGAACCCTGAGGGTCTCCACTAATAACATTAGCCCATGAAGAGCAGTGTCCATTGATTCCCACTCTCTGTCTTCTCCCACTCAAATAACCCTTTATCTATATCAGCAATTTGACTCCAGTGCCACACTGCTCCAATTTGTGCAGCAGTCTTACATGTGCAAAAGTATCAAAGGCCTTTCTAAGATCCAAATATATGATATCAAATTTATTCTTTGCATCCAGTTCCTTTGTGATTACATCATTGTAGCCAATCAAATTAGTCAGACAAGACTTCCCCTTAACAAACCCATGCTGTGTCCGAGCTATAACTGAAGTCTTATCTAGATGATCCTGCAATGCTTCTTTAACCAGTGCCACCATTAATTTCCCTGGAACAGAAGTTAAACTAATAGGTCTGTAATTACCTGTGTCTCCCTTTGATCCTCCTTTGTGGATTGGGGTCACATTTGCACATCTCCAGTCCATAGGTACCCCCCCCCTCCCTGAGTCCAGGGAAGCTCTCATAATTATGGCTAAGGGTTTGCTTACTTCCTTTGCCGCCTTCTTTAATATAACTAGATAGATTCCATCCACCCCACGTACCTTTCTTATGTTTATCTTCAACAATTTCTCCTCCAATTTACTCTCAGTTATTACAAGATTATCTAGCTTACTGCAGAGTTAAATTCACCTCTGGTATTCCCCTCCCTGAATAACTCCTCATGTGTGAATATAGAAATAAAATATTCATTTAGTTTGTTAGCTACCTAAGCAGGATCATCAGCAGTTGAACCATCGATATCAAGTGGACCAATCTGATTCATCCCCTTCCTTCTAGAGTTTACATAAGTAAAGAACTCTTTGCAGTTTTTCTTTGCATCCTTTGCCAAAGATTTCTCGTAATCTGCCACTAGCAAGACCTTTGTGGATTTATTGGGTGACTGATTTCTACAGCAACATTGTTAGACAGGCAACAAGAGAGTCAACTGCAGATTCTATATGCATTAAGAATCTGCAGATAAAAGAACCACTAGGTACCAGTGTTCGCAGTATATCGATTGGGATTTACTTAAATGTAGCTGCCATCAAGGGTAAAGGGAAGGGTTTTTGCTTTCATAAAGGAGACTACAGTGGTCTCGGATAGTTTTTAAATTCTGTACAGTGGGACAAACTAATGATGTTACTAAAAACAAATTCTAAATGGGAAGTAATCATAAAGTTACTAGGCTTTTCATACTGACTAGGAAATGCTGTTCAAAGTTTAAACCTAAATGGATGTCAGATAAACTAATGAGACTTGTGGCAAAGAATAAAAATGCATGGAATGCAAAAATTATCAGGCAACACAGAAGCCTATGGTAGATATAAGCTAGTCTGTAATCAAATCACTAAGGAGTTTAGGCAAGTGAAGGCAGATTGTGAGGAAGTTTTTGGAATTCACACATGAGGAATTCTCTATGGCAGTGGAGGCCAGAATATTGTCATACTGTAACGAGAAGCTAAAATGACTGTGATAACTGAGAGGAAAGTGGCAGAGAAATTGAAGTTAAATATAAGAAAGGCACCTGAGGTGGATGGGATCTATCCAATTATATTAATGGAGGCAGCAGAGGAGGTAAGCAAACCCTTAATCATAATTATGAGAGCCTCCTTGGATTCAGGAGAGGTCCCCACGGACTGGGGATGTGCGAATGTACCCCCAATTCACAAACGAAGATCAAAGGGTGATATGAGTAATTACAGACCTGTTTAACTTCTGTTCCAGGGAAAATAATGGAAGCACTGGTTAAAGAAGTAATGCAGTATCATCTAGACAAGAGTGCAGTTATAGTTCAGACACAGCATGGGTTTATTGAGGAGAAATCTTGTCTGACCAATTTGATTAGATGATTACAAAGGAACTGGATGCAAAAAATAACTTTGATATCATATACTTAGATTTCAGGAAAGCTTTTGATACTGTTGCACATAAAGTATTGCTGTAAAAATTGGAACAGCCTCACATTCCATTTGCAATAATGGCAATTTGCTGCTATGGATAAAGGGATAGGTGAGTGAGAGAATATAGAGTGTGGTAATCAGTGGACTAACGTCATTAGTGTAATCCTACAGGGTTTGATGTTGAGCCCATTGTTGTTTTCTTTATTCATTAGTGATATTGATGAAGGCATATCAGGCTTAATGTTCAAGTTTGCAGATGATACAAAGGTTGGCAGGGTTGTTAATGAGTATAGTGACAGTATGCTACTGCAGCAGGATATAGAAAAGTTAGGAAAATGGGGTGAGAAGTGGTAACTGAAGATTAATATTGACAAATGCAAAGTGCTGCATATGGATAGCTGTAACATACCAACTGTGTGATACTAATGACCAGGATGCCGCTGCAACAGGAGTGGCATAGTGTCACTACCCTCAGTGTAGTGGAAAATGAAAAAGAACCTGTGGCTAATTGTGCAGTCATATATGAAGTTCTCTGAGCATTGCAAAGACAGGCTCCCAGGACAGCTCGTGCAGTTTTGTCAATGATATACAAGAATTTTGCTAGCAGGGATAAGGAGGTGATTATGCTATTGCATAAGGCCACATCTTGAGTACTGCATACACCTCTGGAGACCTCATTTCAGGAATGATTTAGAGCTGATGAAGTGAGTATAGAGTAGTGCAACCAGATTGCTGAGGGAAGCAAAGGGGTGTGTGCTTGCCAAGAAAGGCTTTAGTTCTTCAAATTGCAACATCTGGAACATCCTTAAACACCTCAGTCAGAAGTGATCTGACTGAGGTGTTTAAGGGTTTGAACAAACTCAATTCTGTTGAGATTCTTCCTCTGGCTGAGATTGTTGCACTTGAGGGGACATAAATTCAAATTGATGAAGGATGGTTTCATAATAAATGTATGTAAATTTGGCTTTATCCATCAAGTGGTTGTTTGCTGGAAGAAACTTCTGTCTGTCCTAGAAGTTGATAGCTTAAATAAAGCAAGGAAGATGTAGACAAACTTTTGGAGGGAATGGATGGGTAAAATGGGAAGTGTTTTTTTTTTTTTTTCCCTGATGCTGTATAAGCTTGACTATAAAAATAATCAGAAGTAGATAGTCCCTTCTAATTATAAAATTATTTTTTTATATTAATTTACTTAATTTTACTTTCAGTTCTGTTCTGCAGCATATTTTGATGCTCTTTATCTTTGATTCTAATTAAATAAATAAAAATGTTATCATGTGTTTTACCATTTTACTATTGTATTTTGCTAGTCTTTACTTATATACTCTGGTTTACTACATTCCAACTTGCAGCTTAATAGTAAATACACTTTTTTTTACAATTTTTAATATTAGTCACTGTATTTTCAAAAAACCAAACAGTATTCCATTATTTTTTTCAATATAAATGTTTATAGTAAGGATGACCCCCCCCCCCGATCCATAAATTGTATGATGGCTGTGGTTCTGACTGATGAGAAAGGTATTGGATTGCCATCGTTGCACAATAAAATTTCAGAGTAAAGATGCAAATACATTATCTAAATAATACATATGTCTTAATGTTTCACAAAATGAATGTGAAAAATTTGTAACTGACACAAAATTCTCATTTAGGAAAAATCTTCATTCTGCATAAATAAAATACATACAATAAAGTAGGTAGTCCAAATTATAATGGGTCTGATTGAGCGAAGTTCCAGTTATTGAGGCTATCATGTGCTGACACAAAAACTAGAAGTACGAAATGTATGCCTCCCTTACCAAAAAAAAAAAAAAAATGTGGATGTGTTTGCAAGGGAAAAAATAATATATTAAAATATAAAATATTAAATATATAATAATAATAATAATATAACAATTAATAATATGCCAGCGGGTGGTTGGTTGGTGGAACAGACTTCCATCCCTTGTGGTGGAGGTTGATAGCCTAAATAAGTTTAAGGCTCAGCTGGACAGGTATTTTGAACGAACAGAGGGGTGAAGTGGAAGTGGGTTTTTTTTTGGCTGATGCTGCATAAGCTTGCTTTCTTGCATCAAATGCCTCTACTAATGCTAATGCTAATGCTAACTAATGACATGCAGGAACTATAGGGCAAGTCAAATATGTGTACTGATGTATCCCTGTGTTTGACCACTTTGCTATGGTGATCATTTAAAATATTTATTTGAAAGTTTCTAACAAGCACTTGTTACTACATAACTTTGCCCAGAATTATATTACATTTTTTACCTTGATGGAGATGAGAGATCATAAAAAAAATCGCTCTTCACATAAAAAAGTTTTTTTTATGCTGAAAACTATGCAGTATGTTTTCCTTTATATACTGCTAATTGCAAGCATGCCATTGGTTTGTCATCACCAGACAAGGACTTCTCAACAGTAAGAATATTTTTAGTTTTTTCTCTTTTGTTGTTCGTTTCATTTCTTTTTGCACTTTTTGGGATTGCAAGAAAGAGACAAAAACATTTCAACAGATGTGTGGGTATTTCATTCTGTGCTCTTATACAAATTTCACACATTTTGTCTTGTCATAACCATATAGAGGGAAAATTAATTCACCAGTAATTTTGACCTTTGGAGTGTCTTTTATTACACAATTTCAGCAGTTGCTTTTCTTGTTTTAGATAATGTTTTTAGTAGAATTATTTGTCCAGTGCCAATAGCTTTAGAGGCCAGCCCTGTTATCCATCTTCCTTTTACACTGACAGTTAATTTTTATTATTATTATTATTATTTTTCCATTGACAGTTTTATTTCTGAACATCCCACCCGCTGGTTACTCAGGAATTCACAAGTCTATTTCTATTAAAAATTTATGTAGTTCATCTTATGTTATATACTGATTTTTTTATTGCTTTTTTATTGAATTTTTTTTGCCTTTCCTTCTTAAGAATTATTTTCTGTTCCAATTTTCTACATAAGATGATGAATATAACAATCAGGGTTTACAGGTTTAGTTATTAATTTATTTATTTTTTATTTCATGTGTTTTTCCTCCTCTTCAAAAATAATGTTGTCTGCCAAAATATTTGTTCCAGCATTCTGATTAATTAAGTACTTTGCACAGTTGTGGTTTCCATACCATAGGACAGGGGTCAGCAACCTTTTTGAGGGAAGAGCCATTTTTGATCTAATTAAAAAAAAAAAGAGAGAACCGAAGAGCTGCACTTCGGCTCAAGCTGGGAGGGAGGGATTGGGGAGTTTTTTAAGAAATTAAATAGAGTGGGAAGGTTTTTTTTTTTTAAATATATATTTTGAAATATTATTTATTAAACATTTCTAATTAATGTGACTTTTGCTGCTGAACTTCTTGAGCAAGTCTCTCAACATCAGGGAGGAAGTATGCTGTAATTTTTATCTTTAAGCATGCTGAGAGACTCATTGTTCAGATGGTTTCTTGATTTATTTTTAATAAAGTTCATGTTCAAAAATGTTTGCCCGCAGAAATTCGTCGAACTAAAAACTGAGAGAAGTCCAAACGCAAATATTTTCAAATTTATATACATGTCCCGTAAGCTACATCATGCATTGAACACAATTTGGTCTTCTTTTTCAACTCATTTATCGGTATCCATTTATGTAAAATTGCAAGGGCAGCCTTTTGCCTCTCCAAATTCTCAATTTCAGTTTTAAGGCATATTAGTCTTGCACTCCCCAAGAGCCGCAGTTACATGCTCAAAGAGCCGCAGTTTGCCATAGGACAACAGCCTTAGCTCTATAATGAGTTTAGAGGTTACTGAAATAACATATATCCTGTCCCTTGTTTTTTTGGATTGTGGTTCCTGGTTTATTTTATTTTCCTTCTTTATTTTATTTAATTTTGATTATAATTTTTATCCATTATATTTGTGTTTTATTTCCAAAGTCTAGCAAATTGGGCACAAGAGCATCATAGCAAGCTTTTATAATACCTTTGTAAATGCTCATATTGCCCTGTATTCTACACTAAATCACACTGAGATCTTAAAAAAGAAAAAAAATATATATATACATATATATATATATTTTTTTTTCTTTTCTTTTTTAAGGTCTCAGTGTGATTTAGTATAGAATAAATACATTTATAATTGCTGTACATTGCACTCTTCACATACATATTTTAAGAAGGACAGAAGCCAGATGGATTCTGTAAACTGCTACTTAGTGAGGCAAAATTCATCTAACATCCATTTAGGCCTAAATGGATGTCAGATGAATTAATAAGGCTCGTGGCAGGCAACACAGAAGTCTATGGCAGATATAAGTTTAGTCTGTAATCAAGTCACAAAGGAGGTTAGGCAGGCAAAGGCAGATTACGAGAAATCTTTGGCAAAGGATGCAAAGAAAAACAAAACAGCAAATAGTTCTTTACTTATGCAAACTCTAAAAAGAAAGGGATGAACTAGATTGGTCTACTTAACACAGATGGTTCGACTACTGACAATCCTGCTCAGGTAGCTGATAAACTGAATGAGTATTTTGCAGCTATATTCACACATGTGGAGTTATTCAATGAGGGGAATGCCAGAAGTTTATCAAACTCTAACAGAGAGCTAAGTGATTTTGTAATAACTGAGAGCAAAGTGGAGGAGAAATTGTTGAAGGTAAACATATGGAAGGCACCTTGGGTGGTTGGGATCTATCCAGTTATATTAAAGGAGGCAGCAAAGGAAGTAAGGAAACCCTATAATTATGAGAGCTTCCTTGGACTCAGGGGAGGACTCCATGGACTGGAGGTGTGCATATGTATCCCCAATTCACAAAGGGGGGGTTCAAAAGGTGACACAAGTAACTATAGACCTATTAGTTTAACTTGTGTTCTGGAGAAAATAATGGAGTCACTGGTTAAAGAAGCATTGCATGATCATCCAGACAAGACTGCAGTAATAGGTAAGACACAGCATGGGTTTGTTAAAGGGAGCTCTTGTCTGACTAATTTGACTGGATACTGTTTTGTGAACACAAAGGAACTGGATGCAAAAAATAATTCTGATGTCATATACTTGGATTTCAGGAAAGCTTTTGATACCGTTGCACATGGAAGACTGCTATACAAATTGGAGCAGAATGGCATTGAGGGAAAATTGCTAAAATAAATAAAAGGGATGGTTGAGTGGGAGATGACAGAAAGTGGTTATCAATGGACACTGCTCTTCATGGACTAACATTATTAGTGGAGTTCTCCAGGGTTTAGTGCTGAGACCATCGTTGTTTTGTGTATTCATCAATGATATTGATGAAGGTATATCATGCGTAATGTCCACGTTTGCAGATGATACAAAGGTTGGTAGGGTTGTGAATGACAGTAAAGACAGTATGCTACTGCAACAGGAACTAGATAAGTTGGGAAAATGGGCAGAGAAATGGCAACTGAAGTTTAACATTGACAAATGTAAAGTACTGCATATGGGTAGCAGTAACCCAAGATAAAAAACATACCAATTGCATAGTACTACACTCAGGTTGTGAATGAAACAGACCTTGGGGGTAATTGTGCAGTCAGATATGAAGTTTGCTGAGCAGTGCAGACAGATTGCTAGAGCAGGTCATGGAGACTTGTCAATGATATCTAGGATTTTGCTAGCAGGGACAAGGAAGTGATTATCCCGCTGTAGAAGGCAATGGTCAGGCCAGACCTTGAGTACTGTGTACAGGTCTGGAGGTGTCATTTTAGGAAGGATGTAGAGTTGGGAAGGGCAACAAGATTGGTGATGGGCACAAAGGGGTGCTCTTACCAAGAAAGTCTTAAGTTCTGAAAATTGCAGCGCCTTGAGAGAGTAGGCACCTGTGAGGTGATCTGATTGAGGTGTATAAGGCCTTGAATGGATTGAGCAAGCTGAATGCTGATGGGATTCTTCCTCTTACTGATTACAAACCTAAGTGGGCATAGATTCTAATTGAGGAAAGACAGTTGTAGAATAGATGTGCGGAAACTTGCCTTTATCCAGTGGGTAGTTGATTGCTGAAACAGACTTCCATCTTCTGTTGTGGAAGTTAAATAACTTAAATAAATTTAAGGCTGAGCTGGACAGGCATTTGGAGTGAATGGATGGATGAAATGAGAGGTTTTTTTTTTTTTTTTTGATTGATACTGTACAAGCTTGATTTCTTGCTTGTATGCCTCAACTAATGATAATACTAAAAAAAATATGCAAAGAATTAGTAATGAGTGGCTTACACAGATATATTTTTCTATTTTCCAATTTTTTTTTTATTAGTAATACTACTCTAGCATAACTACTCAGAAGTAATAGAGGTCACATTCCAAGGAATAAGGTTTCTACATTTTTGATGATTAAATTGAAAATATTTATGCTAAGCAATATCAGTGACAGACCAATATCACTATATCACTATCACTAATATCACAATAAGAAAGCCATGAATACTGCATGCATGCACCACAATAAAATCACAAACTTGGCAAACTTCAGTATACCATAAAGAATGGCCAGTTTGACGCATATCGTATATCAGAAGGATTGCTAACTTGATGTACTTTGTGTATCATAGAGAACTGCTTACCAAATATTGTTTTTTGTTCTTTTTCTCTTTTTGTTTTTGTGCAGTTCCACCTTGATCTAATCAAAGTAAAATGAACACCTAACACACAAAGCTGGCTAATTCACTTACTTTTTTTTAAATCCATTACCATGTACAACATTATTAAACATAATAAATTGAAACTCATTCTCATTTGAAGAAAAAAAAAAAAAATACTATTTCATTATTTCTGTCCCTCTTAGGTGATTTTTGCAGCAATGGCTATGAACAAGTAATGAAAATGACAGGTGGGCCTATTGTGTGGAATTTTTTGAAGCCTATTCTTCGTGGTAAAATTCTTTATTCACCAACAAATGAATGGACCCAGATGATTATAAAACAGGTGCAATCATTTCTTTATTTTTTATTATAAAAATTATATATTATTTAACGATATGTCATTATCATTCTAACTAATGTCTTAACTGATACAGAGTAAGTTGTGAAAAATTATTTTTGCAGTTTATTTTGTATTATTTTTCTTATATTAAAAAATTAAATTATAATGTTAAGATTATTTTTAACTTGTGAGCAGATGTCATAGATTTCATAATGTTAATTGGTATGTAGGTAAATTTTTGAAATTTAAATTTATTGTATGCTATTTATGAAATTCTTGATTAACTTTTTTATGACTAATAATGAAACAAACACCTTGCAGATAAAAAGTACCTCTACAAGTTTTATAGTTGTGTAAGGAGGGGGGATATCTTAATTTATAAGTGGTTACCCTGGCTGATGTTCACACCCAATTTTTGAAAGTTTATAACAGCAGTAAATAGAGATTTCTCTCTGAAGGTTGTGTTTTTTTTTTTTTTTCTTATCAATTTATACTAATTTTTTGTCCTCGCCTTTTTCGCATTATATATATATATGAGGTCAGCATTTTTTTACAGTTTTGGCATGAAATTTTTACAGTCAGATGCCCTTCCTGACGCTGACCCTCACCATTTATCCAGGCTGGGGATATGCAGTGGTCATTCCCTGACCTTCTGCATCCACTGTATTTGGTGGTCATGGGCTTGAACCCCAGTCTAATCAAGAAGCTTGTGCTACGCACTGCTGCTCCTGCCCACTTGGCTACGGAGGCACCATCCAATTTATACTAATATACTAAATAATTAAATCAAAAATAGCAGTAGTTCTTTTTAAATTTTTTTCAAAAAACGTTCGTAACATCATCCCAGTCACCTTCAGAAGCTACAATGTGACTGTAAATATTAATTTCTTGCTGATTTTTTCTGTCTGTTGTTTTTTTTTTTTTTTTTTGGAAATGTACATGTGAAATTTTTTCCTTGTTTATAAAATATATTAGTGAATTTATTAGTAAACCTACACTTTCCAGTGAAAACTTTATGACCTACCTTATAGAGTCCATGGTGAGGCCTCTTAATGTTTCAGGAGGTACGTTGTATCATGTCTCCCAGGATAGATCTATGATAGTTGATGGGGAGGGGATCTTTCATGGAATTCTGGGGTACTTAGAGAGAGAGAGGGGGGAGTGATGGGGGGAGAAGTCCATAGTGAAGGATCCAAACACCAGATCGATCCAAGTAATTTCAAAGATGTTTCATGGAATTCATATCCAGTGACCTGGAAATGTTTGGTTTCAAACCCAAACACAAGATCAATCCAAGTAATTCCAAAGATGTTTCATGGAATTCATATCCAACAACCTAGAAATGTTTGGTTTCATACCAATTAAGAAACACTGTTTAAGGTTTAGGCCTAAATGATGTCAGATGACCTAGTAAGACTTGTGGCAGAGAAGAAAAATGCATGGGATGCATATAAATTATCAGGAGACACAGATGATTCTGGTAGATATAAGATAGGCTGTAATCAAGTGGCAAAGGACGTTAAATAAGCAAAGTCAGATTATGAAAATGATGTCAGATGACCTTTGACAAAATCTCTGACAAAGTCTCTGAAAAAATCTTTGACAAAGGATGCAAAGAAAAATAGCAAAAACTTCTTTAATTATGTAAATTCTAGAAGGAAGGGGATAAATCAGATTGTCCACTTGACATCGATAGTTCAATTGTTGATGCACCTGCTGAGGGTGAATGAGAATTTTGCATCTACATTCATAAATGAGGAGTTATTGGGAGGTGAATGCCAGAAGTTTAGCATTAGCATTAGTCAATCTAAAAGTATTAGCATTAGCATTAGTAGAGGCATACAATGCAAGAAAGCAAGTTTATGCAGCATCAGCCAAAAAATAAAAAAATAAATAATAAATAAATCGCTCCCATTTCACCCCTCGCTTCATTCAAAACTGTCCAGCTCAGCCTTAAATTTATTTAGGCTATCAACTTCCACAACTAAAGATGGAAGTCTGTTCCAACAATCAACTGCCTGCTGCACTGAAGAAACAAGTGCTTGCACCAGAAAAAATTGTAACTGTGTCATTAGGGATTAAAAGTGATGCACCCCTGATTTAGGCCCCAAATTAGAATAATCACAAGTTTATCAAACTCTGGCAGGGAGCTAAATGATTTTGTAATAATTGAGAGCAAACTGGAGGAGAAATTGTTGACATTGAACATAAGAGAGGCACCTGGGGGGGATAGGATCTATCCAGTTATATTAAAGGAAGCAGCAAAGGAAATAACCAAACCCATAACCATAATTATGAAAGCTTCCTTGGACTCAAGGGAGGTCCCTATGGACTGGAGATGTGCAAATGTGTCCCCAATTCACAAAGGGGGTTCAAAGGGTGACGTAAGTAATTACAAACCTTTGGTTTAACTTGTGTTCGAGGGAAATTAATAGAGGCACTGGTTAAGGAAGCAATGCAGGATCATCTAGACAAGACTGCAGTTATAGTTCAGACACGGCATGGGTTTGTTAATTGGTCTTGTCTGACCAATTTGATTGGATACTATGATGTGGTCACAAAGGAACTGGATGAAAAAATAATTTTGATATCATATACTTGGATTTTAGCAAAGCTTTTTGTACTGTGGCACATGGACTACTATAGAAATTTGCCCTTAATGCCATATTGCTCAAGTTTTGAGCAATATGGCATTAAGGGCAAATTTCTATAATGGATAAAAATATGGTTGAGTGGGAGAAGACAGAGAGTGGTAATAAATGGAAACTGCTCTTCGTGGACTAATGTTATTAGTGAAGTCCCCCAGGATTTGGTTTAGGGGCCTATTGTTGTTTTCTGTATTTATCAGTGATATTGATGAAGGTATATCAGGTTTAATGTCTGCAGATGATACGAAGTTTGCAGATGATACAAAGGTTCATGGGTTGTTAATGACAATAATGATAGTACGGTTATGCAACAGGGTCTGGAAAAGTTGAGCAGATGGGCTGAGAGGTGGCAAATGAAGTTTAACATTGACAAATGTAAAGTATCAACTGGGTGGTACAACACTCAGAGTAGTGGAGAATGAAAAGGACTTGGGGGTAATTGTGCAGTCTGATATTAAGTTTTCTGAGCAGTGCAGACAGGCAGCAAAAGTAGCTAATGTTGTCTTATCAGTGATATACAGGAATTTTTCTAGCAGGGATAAGGAGGTGATTGTCATCTTGTACACCTTGAGTACTATATACATGTCTGGAGGCTTTATTTTAGGAAAGATTAACATTGACAAATGAAAGTTTAACATTGACAAATGTAAAGTATCAACTGGGTGGTACAACACTCAGAGTAGTGGAGAATGAAAAGGACTTGGGGGTAATTGTGCAGTCTGATATTAAGTTTTCTGAGCAGTGCAGACAGGCAGCAAAAGTAGCTAATGTTGTCTTATCAGTGATATACAGGAATTTTTCTAGCAGGGATAAGGAGGTGATTGTCATCTTGTACACCTTGAGTACTATATACATGTCTGGAGGCTTTATTTTAGGAAAGATGTAGAGCTGCTGGAATGAGTACAGAGAAGGGCAACGAGATTCGTGAGTGGAACAAAGGGTTGATATGACCAAGACAGGCTTAAGTTCTGCAAATTGCGGCTTATGGAGACTAGCCGCCTGCGAGGTGATCTAATTGATGTGTATAAGGCCTTGAATGGTTTGAACAAGCTCAATGCTGAAGGGATTAGCATTAGTATTAGTGCCGCCTCTGTAGCCAGGTGGGCAGGAGCAGCAGTGCGTAGCACACGCTTCTTGATTAGACCGGGGTTTGAGCCCGTGACCACCAAATACGGAGGATGCAGAAAGGTCAGGGAATGACCACCACATATCCCCGGAGCAATATGGCCTTAGTTGCTAATGCTCCTAAAAACCAAATAACAAACAACAAACAATTAGTATTAGTAGAAGCATATGATGCAAGAAAGCAAGCTTATGCAGCATCAGCGCCAAAAAAAAAAAAAAAAATCCTCCCATTTCACCCACTCCATTCATTCCAAATGCCTGTCCACCTCAGCCTCCAATTTATTTAGGCTATCAACTTCCACAACAAAAGATGGAAGTCTGTTCCACCAATCAACCACCCACTGGCTAAAGGCACTTCTTCTGCACATCCATTCTATAACTGTCTTTTCTCAATTTGAATCTATGTCCCCCTCAGGTTCTTAATCTGAGCAAGAGGAAGAATCCCATCAACATTCAGTTTGCTCAACCCATTCAAGGCCTTATACACCTCAATCAAATCACCTCGCAGGTGCCTACTCTCCAGGTGCTGCAATTTGCAGAACTTAAGCCTTTCTTCGTAAGAGCATCCCTTTGTTCCCCTCACCAATCTTGTTGCCCTTCTTTGTACCCATTCTAGCAACTCTACATCCTTCCTAAAATGAGGCCTCCAGGCCTGTACATAGTACTCTAGGTATGGCCTAACCATTGACTTGTACAATGGGATAATTATTTCCCTGTCCCTGCTAGTAAAATTCCTATATATCATTGACAAGACTCCATGACCTGCCCTGGCCGCCTGTCTGCACTGCTCAGCAAACTTCATATTTGACTGCACAATTATCCCCAGGTCTTTTCACTGTCCACTTACCTGAGTGTACTACCATACAGTTGGTACGTTTCTCTTGGGTTATTGCTACCCATATGCAGCAATAACCCAAGAGAAACGTACCAGAGGATTCTTCCTCTTGTTCAGATTACTCACTTCAGGGGACATAAATTCATATTAAGGAACGACAATTATAGAATAGGTGTGCCGAAATTTGCTTTTAGCCAGCGGGTGGTTGATAGTTGGAACAAACTTCCATCTGTTGTAGTTGAGACCAACAACTTAAATGAGTTCAAGGCAGAACTGGACAAACATTTGGAGTGAGTGAATGGGTGAAATAAGATGAGTTTTTTTTTTGGCAGATGCTATATAAACTTGCCTTCTTGCATCATATGCCTCTACCAATGCTAATGCCAATGCTAATTACTCTTGAACAGTACTGGCAATGTGGCAGGGTGCATTATCCATTATGATGGTGAATGTAGGCTGTTGACCCTGTGCATAATATTGGAATGGCTGATCATTGACTTTAGGCATTATTGCTGATGGGTGGCCATAAGCATGGATACTTTGACCAGGCACTTATGCTGGAAGGGCCCATTCAATAGAGAATTTTTGGATTGTGGTCTTGAAAAGACCTTTGGTCATTCCCTTAAAGTCTATGATCAGCCGTTCCACCATTTTCTGTATATCGGCTCACACAAGGGTCATCGATGAAGTGTGACTGCTGCACTCTGTGAACAGCCCACAAGATTTGCAGCTTCCGTCATACTGCCACGCAGAGGCATTACTAGGGTTTATGGCACCCATGGCAAATAAAAAAATGGCAACCCTTGAAAACTGTTCTTTAAAATTCTGGCTGAAATCTGATATTGGTACTCAAACTGGTTTCTCATTATAATACTGGTTACAAAATAATAAAAACAAAATATGCTTTTATTGTTAAAAAAAAATTAAACTTATATTTCGCACCCAAGGCACATGCCCCACCTGCCTCATCCTAGTTATGCCACTGCTGCCACACTTAAACTAGTACCTGAGAGTCATCCATTTTTCAGAGTCCTTCAGATCATATCCCATGCCCGTGTCGACCAAGTACTTTGTATGGGCTACATGCCCTGAACCTGCAGTACCACATTTACTGGCTCTCACTGTGAAACATGTGCCACTAGGTGCAGAGGATGACCAATTGCTAAAACACAGGGATGGTCATAATGTTTGGAATGAACAATGAATGGCAAAATTAAAACATCAAAAACTATGATTGACCTCTGTCTATATACTTATATAGTCATAGCTGTTTTTTATCATTATCAGTATCACTGAACTGCATTCCTGGAGGACACATAAGATGATTTCAAAATTTTTTAAATCATGAATCTTTTATCAATTTGTGGGAAGTTTACTTTTCTCAGAATTTTAGTTAAGTTCATGTTATTTGTTTTAAATGAGCCTTACTAAATACACTGAGTGATCACTGAATTATGACCATCTCTATGAAAACTGAATGTGACCCGTTGACCACGTGAGCTATGAGAGTGCAGTTAGTCGACCTACGTAGCATAGATAAGGTGTCAGTGGTTCAGTAGGTAGTAAAATTCCAAGCATGATGGGTAAAAGGAAGGATTTTTGTGGGTGCTTGGCGAGCTGGTGCCTCGATTTCCCAAACGGCTGAACTGGTGGGGTGTTCGAAAGCTGCCGTTGTTCAAGTATACCAGGACTGGCATCAAAATGGTCAAACAATGACCCGATGGCAAAACTGCAAAGGTCAGCGAAAGGTTGATGTTAGAGGTGAGTTCTGGGTCCGAAGACTCATACATGCAAACAGGCACAGCACTGTTGAAGAGTTGACTACCCAATACAACATGGGCCAACGCGGAACAATATCTGGCATGACCATGCATCGCACACTTGCTCATATGGGCCATACCAGCAGCTGACCCCTACAGCATTCTCTCCTAATCGAGGTTCATTGGCGTAAAAGACTCGCCTGGTGCAAAGAGCAGGCAAGTTCGATATTAGAAGACTGGAAGAAGGTGTGCTGGTCGAGTGAGTCACGTTATTTACTCCACACTGTGGGTGGTCGTGTACGGATTTGGCGTCAACAACATGAGGCTCTTCATCCATCATGCATGGTATCAAAAGTGCAGGCCAGTGGAGGCGGTTTTATGGTGTGGGGCATGTTTCTCTGCCAGGAACTTGGACCCCTGGTGCATGTGGAACAATGTATCAGTGGTCTCTGCTATCGTCAACTGCTTGCTGATTGTGTACACCCCACTATGTTACACTTTTTTCTGAATGGCAATGGTGTCTTCCAAAATGACAATGCGTCAAGCCATCGGGCACTTGTTGTGCAGGAATGGTTTGAACACAGTTCTTCTGACTTCCAGCATATCGACTGGCCATGAATACAGTAAACCCTCATGAATACAGTAAACCCTCACTAATCTGATTACAGTTAATCTGGATTGAAATATGAAAAATTCTGTTCACAGTTGAGGACTTCTAAAGACACACAGGATTTAGGAAGGTAGATGAGTCACTCTGACTGCATCTCATTGACAATGCAGAGAGAGACAGAACATACGTTACATTGTCTTGCGTGTTGTTCAGTATTATTGACGGATGTTATTGCTTATATCGCTTCATTTACGTACTTCTTTATATATATATATGTACCTAAGTTAACATAATTTATATAATTATGGGTTATAAAGAATTTAAAAGTGAAATAAAAAGAAAACACATTATTTTAACTATCATTAACAAGCTCAAAGTGATAGAAAAACTCCAAAATGGTGTTTCTGGAAAAAAAAATTGCTGAAGAATTTGGTACTGGCCAACAGACTGTCAGATATTTAAAAAAAAAAAAAAAAAAAATCTATAAAGGCATTTGCTTTAAAATTCGATGTGGGGAGTGATAAAAGTAGCATATCAAATAGACAGACATTAAAAAAGCCAAAAGAAGTGTTGCTTGAAGAAGAAACAAAGTATAAGTTGGCAGCATCACATTGAGGAAGATCCTGACTTGAGAGAGTTCACTGCTCTCTGTAATCGTAAGTGAGGATGTGAAGCACAAACTTGGTTGAAATGTGATGCATTCCCAAATCTTGTATTAAGATTGATTGAGATGTCCCATAAGAACTACTGACTTTACTACAAACTTCATGAATAGTTAAGGTCCACATCAGTTTGGTGCATGGCAGTTCATTGTACAAAGTTTGGTGCATGACAGTTCATTGTATAACAATTTGGTGCATGACAATTCACTGTATGTGACACTTTGGTGTATGACAGTTCAGTGTATGAGACAGTTTGGCATATGACAAATTTTGTATGAGATAGTTTGGTGCATGGAATTTTGTTGTATGTGAAAAATTAGTATATGACAATTTTATGAAATACACTTGGAGGATATGACAAAGCAAGACCAAAAATGCAAACTTTCATGCTGTGCTGTGCTGTAAATGGTTAATTTAATGATCATGGTCCAGTTTTTATATTTTTTAATAGAGCACACTAAACTACCTTTGTTTCCAGATGCTATATTCTTTATGCATACATTAGCATATATGCATAAAGCTCATAAGGCTATGAAAGTTCAGTGTATGACAAAGTAAGACTAAAAATGCAAACTTTTAACATGCTGTGCTGTAAACAGTTAATTAATGATCATGGTGTGGGTCTTATGTTTTTTAATAGAGCACACCGACTACTTTCATTTTCACCTTTATGCATATATACGAATATGCCTGTGTTAGCATATATCCATAAAGCATCTATTGTCTTTGCCATATGCATCCAGTTGTTGTCTGTCCTTGTATAATACTAGACTCCTATTGGATGGATTTTCATAAAATTTTATATTTTTTTCTTTCAGAGAGAGATTTGTCTAGCCCTTCCAACTTTCATAAAAATTTGAGCAATAGAAATCTGGTCATTATTATTTCTTTGTCCATCCATCCATCCATCCACAAGTAGTAATGTGACTTCCAGTGGATGGATTTTTGTGAAATTTTATATTTTGCTCTTTTAGAACGATTTGTTGAACCCTCCCAAATTTCATTAAACTTGGATCAATAGAAATATAGGGACAGAAAAAGAAACTGGCCCCAAAAATCAACCATACATCTGGATCCTCTGATATCATTACTTGGTCTTGGTATAGTAGCATACACCTTGAGTATACACCTGTTACTTCAATGTGATTGCCTGTTCATATCCACTTAAGCCGACTGGACTAGCTGGGTGGGTAAAGTGCCTGCCTGGCAACCCAAAGATCACGGGTTCGATTCCCGCCTCGGGCTTGGATCAAAGTACTGCAAAAACTTTGGAAGGTGCATTATGGCCACAGAAGCCTATGCGCCAACAACTACCAAAAAAAATAAAATAAAATAAAATATCTACTTAGAGTTACCAGGTCGTGGGTTTGAATCCCGCCTCGGGCTTGGATCACAGTAAAATGCAAAAACCTTGGGAGGTGCATTATGGCCACAGAAGCTGATGCGCCAATAATTAACAAAATTTAAAAAAAAAAAAAAACTTATAGTTACCACTTTGCAACCTGCCTGTGAGCAGGATTGGGTTGAATAATTTTACACAGAATAAATTTATTAAAAAAAAGTATTCTTTTCCTTTCTTTTTACTATAATTTTCTAAATTACTGCATTCCTCATTGTTGATGGAAGAGCCAAATGCAGAGGAGGTAGATGCAATGGAGCTTGATTCACTGGAAATAGAAATTGACTTCAAGGATTATTTGAATGAAAGATACTTTTATTTTTAATTTCATCATAGATTCTTTATAAGGTGATACCAGCTTCGGGTTTTTCAGTCCCCCTCCCCCTCCCACAACATATGTTTGTTTGTTATTTGGTTTTTAGGAGCATTAGCAACTAAGGCCATATTGCTCCAGGAATATGCGGGGGGTCATTCCCTGACCTTTCCGCATTTGGTGGTGACGGGCTCGAACCCTGGTCTAATCGAGAAGCGTGTGCTACGCACTGCTGCTCCTTCCCACCTGGCTACGGAGGCACCCATCCCCCCAACATAGCAAAAATTGACCAAAACAGTTGAGGCATCAAAATTCCCAAACTCATAAATTTAATAATAGCATAAAGAATGAAGTTTAAAATCTCTATAATTGTATATTCAATAGGTCTTCCTGCTTAGGACCCACTGGCAAATTTTTCTGATATCCCAGTGGTGAGTCTGCCCCTGTATATTGCCTTTATAAAGAAGAAAGTATAGTATATTACTTAAAACAGTGCTAGAAGAGATTAATGTGTGAAGCAGAGCTTTATACATTAATCTCTTCTTAACAGGCAATTAGCAAATTTGCTATATCAAAATTTATTTTTATTTAGGGGAATTTAAATTTGGATAGTTGAATTTTATGTTTAGTCAGTAAACCTTTCTTTCTATACAGAAAGTAAGGTGTTCAAAATGGTCACCCCAAAAAAGATGCATAAACAAGCATCTTTTTTGAAAAGTTTTGCCTACAGTTGCACAGGCATAAAAATAAATTTGGGAAATTGCTTTTTTTTTTTGTATGTTATCCTCCAGAACTGACAGTGTTCTAAGTTCAAAGAAGTCCATAGATGGACTTTTTTCATGTGGAGGCCTTTTGGGTATTCATGAGGGCAAGTAAAAATCTCAAACTTATCATCTTTGCCTTTTACATGATAATACCATAATAATATATAGAACTGCATGAAAGGTGATTTAGATTTGTTAATTTGGATCAGCTTCCAAAACTGCTTGCAACAGCCAGGGTATGTAGCGTTTCCGCTTTGTCTCCTTGATTATTTAATTGATTCATTCATGCACAGTTCTTAATATTACTACCTTGTTTACATTTCATATAACCATTCATGGCATCTCTAACTGCTTAGATATTTTCAGAACTTTATGCCCTTTTCCATGTAAAAAAATTATTATCAGATTTGTATGCATTTTTGTCCTGTATGCCTAGAATTCTCATGTGTGCTCAGGGGGATTCCTAGGGTATGTGATGCCCAGGTGCCAATTGAAATCTGGTGCCCCCCCTTTAAAATTTCTTCATACATGTATATATGTAAGTTTCAGGTTTTCGGTCGCCCCTTGAACATTGGTGCCTGGGTGCAGTGCACCCCTTGCGCCCTCGGAATGGCGGCCCACCCCTGTGTGTATTGGATTTCATAAAAAATTTATGAAATTTTTCATACTTTCAGAACCACTTTAAAATGTTTTTATTCTGTCATATGTCAATTGATTATTCACTTGCTTACCTGAAAACACAGAAATGTCAATTAAATAGCTATAAAATGCAACTATTTTATTTAAATCAGTCATCTAAATTGATCAGTTAAAAGCAGTAATAAATAATTCTGAATAACAATGTATGTAATAACTGGAGTGGTCTGTGATCCTAAAAGGTTGGAAGCCTCTGTCCTAAAACATATCTCAATGTAAGTGATATTATCTTGTGATGCCACATCAAGGTAAATAATATAAATATATTATTCATCTATAATGTAAATTCTGTCAGGAGCTTTATATAAAAGTATTTTATAATTTTTTAATTTTTATTTTAAAGTTGTTATAACATCTGCGATAAAACTGGGTTGTTATAACATCTGTGATAAAACTGGGTTGTTATTCTCTTTTAGATAAATATGAATATGATAATATTTTTCAGAAAATTACCAACAGATATATAGGTAACTTGAAAAATAATAACACAACTTCCTTATTTTATTTTTCTGTAGATGAATAAAACATTTGAAAGTATGTCCACATTTGTTGATACATTATATTCTTGGGGAGAAGGAACTAGTGCCATTGTTTACCTAAAAAAAAATAAAAATATGTTGATAACTATGAAGGTATGTAAAATTTAGATTATTTGTATGGTAAATTATTAATTAAAATTTTATAAATAGCAGTGAATTAGATGTTATGATTTAATTAAATTCTCTCATAAATGCATACTGACAACTGTTAACGATAATATGTTAACCAGTGTTACTATCCATCTGTTCAGAATTAATACATTTAATACTCACTCTTTATTAAAAGATACACTACTCATCATTCAGTATGATTAATGTCTTTTGTGGTTATGATGGGCATCATGGAAGATCCAATCTGTTTCACATTTTGAGGATACAGCTCTGAAGTGGTGTTCGCAAGCTGGACACTAGATAGTCCACCAGCCCAAACCTGTTGGTAAATCTCTATGATGCATCTCGGATCAGCTACTGTATAATCTCACTGCCTCTATCTGTTAGACAGTGACTGGAGGGTGTCCGAGTAGTGTTTATGCAGGGGGAATTATGTTTAGGCCATGTTATGTCAAGGAACTGGGTATATTCTTGCTGTGTGCACCATATCCAAAAATTTCATTACATATACAACGTGCCCTCTCCACCTTTTAGTTACTATTGAATACATTGTAAATAGTCAAACTAATAGAACAGACTTATCAGTGAAAAGATTTGAGACATCCAAACATTTCCTTGTTCATTTTACAAATATATGCATCTACATTCATACATAAGGAATTCTGTAGAAAAGTGGAGAACAGAAGCTTCTTAAACTCTAAGATGGAGCTAAATTATTTTTATCAGAAATTATTCTGATAAAAAATAGTGGAGGAGAAATTGTTCAAGTTATGGGATCTATCCAGTTATATTAAAGTAGGTGGCAAAGCAAGCAGGGAAACCCTTAGCCAATCATGAGAGCATTGTTGGACTAGGGAGCTCCTCATGGACTGGAGATGTGCAAATGTATCTCCAATTCACAAAGAGGGATCAAAGGGTGACACTAGTAATTACAGATCTGTTGGCTTAACTTCTGTACCAGAGAAAATAAAGGAGACATTGGTTAAAGAAACATTGCAGCAGCATCTTGACTGTAGTAATAATTCAGACACAGCATGGGTTTGTTAAGGGGAAGTCTTGTCTGACCAATTTTATTGGATATTATGATATGGTCACAAAGGAACTGGATGCAAAAAATAATTTTGATATCATATACTTGGATTTCAGGAAAGCTTTTGATACTGTTTCACATGGAAGACTACTGTACAAATTGGAACAGTATGGCATTAAGGGCAAATTAATACAATGGATAAAAGGATGGTTGAGTGGGAGAAGAAAGAGAGTGGTAATCAGTGGACATTGCTCTTCGTGGACTAATGTTATTAGTGAAATTCCCCCAGGGTTCAGTCTTGGGCCCCTTTGTTGTTTTGTATATTTATGAATTATATTGATGAAGGTATATCAGGCTTAATGTTGGAGGTTGCAGATGATACCAAGGTTGGCAATGACAGTATGCTACTGCAATAGGATCTAGAAAAGTTGGGCAGACAGGCTGAGAAGTGGCAACTGAAATTTAACATTGACAAATGCAAAGTACTGCACATGGGAAGCAGTAAACCCAAAGAAATGCACCAACTGTGTGGTACTACGCTGAGGGTAGTGGAGAATGAAAAAGACTTGGGGGTAATTGTGAAGCCAGATATGTAGTTTCCAGAGTAGTGCGGACAGGCTACCAGAATAGGTCATGGGTTTTGTCAATGATATACAGGAATTTTTCTAGCAGGGATAAGGAGGTGATTATTCCTTTGTATAAGGCAATGGCCTTGAGTACTGCATACAGGTCTAGAGGCCTTATTTTAGGAAGGATGTAGAGTTTCTGGAACGAGTACAGAGAAGGGCAACAAGACTGGTGCGGGGAACAAAGAGGTGCTCTTAGGAAGATAGGGTAAGTTCTGCAAACTGCAGCATCTGGAGACTAGGCACCTGCAAGGTGATCTGATTGAGGTGTTCAAGCTTTGAATAGTTTGATCAGGCTCAGTGCTGATGAAATTCTTTCTCTTGTGTAGGTTACAAACCTGAGGGGGCATAAATTCAAATTGAGGAAAGACAGTTGGAGAATAGATGTGTGGAAATTTGCCTTTGGCCGGTGGGTAGTTGATTGCTGGAACAAACCTCCATCTATTGTTGTGGAAGTTGATAGCTTAAATAAATTCAAGGAAGAAATGGACAAACTTTTGGAGTGAATGGATGGGTGAAATGGAAAGTTTTTTTCTTTTTTTTGGCTGATGCTGTATAAGTTTGCTTTCTTGTATCATATGCCTCTGCTAATGGTAATATCTTATCACCCCCTCTGACTTCTTTCTTTGAAACTTGACTTTCTCTGGTCCAACTTTCATAACAGCAAGGTAATTTTCCTTGGTGATTTTTAAATGTTCACAATTCCAGTAGCTTCCATTTTCTAGTCACAGAGTCCCAGCTGGTCAAGATATGGTGGCTTTTCCAATTATTAATGATTTTGCACAGATAGTTCATTTACTTACCGGAATACCAGTGATAATCTCTTTTCCAAAGGAGCCTTTCTGTCATTGTCATTCTCAGCCTCTTGTTGAGATAGTTCATACATACATGTATGAACCTTACAAGAATGCAAAATGGTGTGATCTGTGAGATTTATATTCTTCTTTTCCTTGGTTGGTACCATTGTTTGGCACATAATGGCCTTTAGCTGCCGTTGCACCATAAAACATCCAACAACAACCTTGGTTGGATTACTGTTTTAAATCTTCTGATGTCAATGTTAGCTCAAATCGTGTCAGTGAAATTATTCTTGTATGGATGAAATCCTTTATTCCACACTCTACATTAAAATATTGTCCTTAATCTAAAACCTTGGTTTTCCAACAAATGTGCTTAGGCTGTTCATAATTATTATTTCATAATTGGCTTACATCCAAAACTCCAGGCTGATTTTCTGCTGACACCCATGATTGCAACAATTGTAAAGCAGGTATTAATCAGTTTTGAAGAAGCTAAGATTAGAAAACTTGCTTCTTGTCCAAAAGGTATTGGAGTATTCTGATCTCTTTCCAAAGCTATTGTCCTCAACCTTTGCCCATCTGTACTTCCACCTCTTTTAAAACCTAATAGTTTCCTTTGGCACCACAACTAATGATAAAGCTGACCTGCTAGTATCCAACTTTTCTTCTAACAAATTATTTGTAACTGCCCAGTGAAACTCAAGCAGTTGCTCTTCACATTTCAGAGGCTTTTGATCATGTTTGGCATATCTAGTAAAATGAATGAAGGCAAAATTTTCATTGTTCTTTTTCACTGAAATTTTCACTCCAGTTGGGCAAAGACAACTTAGTTGATTTCAATCCTTCTAAAACTCAGTCCTGTCTTATATCTCGCAAAAAGGATTCTTCTGCTCTTATGCTTATTTTTGGTGACTCTCTGACTTCTAGGCAAGATGATATATCTCTTCTGGGGATTATCCTGACTTCTAATCTCTCTTGGCACAAGCACATTACAAATATTGCTTCCTCTGCATCTAAAAAACTTGGTTTTTCTTTTGCTCTCAGCTCTTACTTTTCTTCCAAACAGCTGTTCATTGTGTACAAATCGCAAATCCGCTCTGCCATGGAATATTGTTTCCTCATCTGGGGTGGTGCCCCCAAAACCTCTCTCACAATTCTAGATTCCATTCAGAAGAGGGCAGTTAGGTTAATTAATGACTCATCTCTAACAGAGTCTCTCTACTCACTGTCTCATAGACATACTGTTTCTGCTGCAAGCCTTTGCTACAGATACTTCCATGCGCACTCTTCTTCTGAATTGGCTTCTATAATTCCTGTTCTCTCTTTCAAAACAGTCCACGCATGTGCCACCACCAGCCAACATACATTTACTGTCCAACTTCAAACTCACAGAACCAACTTTTCATCTTCCTCATTTATTCATTCAACTGCTGTTTTCTGGAACAACCTTCCTTCGTATGTATTTTCTGAAAATTACAGTCTACAGAAGTTCAGTCTAATGTCAACAAATATCTTCTTTCATCTTCAACCCAAGCACGGTATTAAATACTATAGGTTCTAATAACTCTCGTGTTTGGAGTTTTCGTTAAAAAAAAAAAAAAAACTGTTGTACCCCGAATATGTATATTAAAAAAAAAATCTAAATTAATTATTCTTGTAGGTTAAGCTGTATAAATGTGGATGAATGCAGGCCACCTATATAAACTATGCAGTGACTGAATGAATCTGGTTAATATAAAAAAAAAACATTTAGGTCACACCTGTCCTGTCCATTTGTATAATGATGAATGTTGGAATGACAAATGTGTGAGAAAATGTTATGTACTGTTATTCAGTATGCCCCTAAATATGTTAAAAAAAAAAAGTGTATGATTATGTACATGTAAGTATGACAGGTGTGCAATTAGGCTGAGTGCATGTAAGGTGTGTGTGTGTGTGTGTGTGTGTGTGTGTGTGTGTGTGTGTGTGTGTGTGTGTGTGTGTGTGTGTGTGTGTGTGTGTGTGTGTGTGTTCTAACAGGCTCCCCTAATTTGACTACAGTCAGGGCAACCTATTAGGAAACCCCCCTCACTTCATGGACATTGTGCCCTCTGAACTGAGGCACAGTATGGAATATGCTGACACTGATTTCAGCTGACCTGGCCAATGTAGGATTACTTACAGAGAAGCACACTGCATATCCACAGTGTGATTGCCTTCCTCATATAGGGCACCCTGTCTATGACTTTACTTCTCTACAATCCATCAATCCATGTTTCTCCTCCCACCTCCCAAACCAATCTTTTCAACTGGTGGACTCTACCACAACAAATCTTTCTCTGTTCTTAATAGTCCTTTTTTTTTCTTCTGTTCAGATGAAGGAATCACCTAGGGTAAACCCTGGGTAATGCCTGAGCTTTTCAGGGAGAGTTGGCCTCCCTTCAGAGATTTTTCTGTTCCTACTATTCCTGGCCTGTCTCTTCAGGGCAAGGAAAGGCAACATGGGGATCTCACCAGGGCTCTCCATGGCTAAATGGCTGGAGGAACAACAGACCAACACTACACTACATTACATTATGCAAGCAAATACAAAACTCACATTATCTCTGGCTTTTATAGAGTTAGTACTGTATAAACAGGGTATGCAAACAGAGTACACACACACACACACACACACACACACACACACACACACACACACACACACACACACACACACACACACACACACACACACACACACACACAGGGAGTTGGGGGGGGGGCAGTGACTCCCAGTGCTGCTTGACATTCAACACTATACATTATACACTATCCTTTCTGTGTGTATTCATCGTATTCATATTCCATATCCCTTCTGTCTGAGTGGCACTGTGTGTCCAATATCTCTACAGTGTCAACATTTTATGCTTAACCGGTACTTTAAATTCATAAAATTTATTTACTACACTTGTAGCATTACTGTACAAACAATTATATCTGTATCTGTTTTGGTTTTTAATAACCCTAACACAACCCATGCACAATCCAGCAGGTCTTGTAGTCCTAAAACCTTTGCTTTCCAGTTTGCAGCATGTCACAGTATAAGGATCACAAGAATAGCTTTCACCTCTGCTTGCAGTTGCTGTTAATCTATTATTCTATATATCTTCAAAGCTATCAGCTTTCCAACCCACCTAATGCTACATCAATAGCATCAAAAAATATTAATGTAAACTCTTCTGTAAAAATGGTCTTTTCTGTTAACAAGCACAGATCATGCTAAAAAAATTCTACCCAGTGAACATTTCACAGTTTCTCCAGGGCTGAACTGATTAATAAGGCCCTTATAATGTGTTCTCTCTCCTACCAGTTATGGGCAGAATTGCAGACACTTTCACATTTAATCCTAGCTCGCAACTTATTCTCAGGTAAATCCTTGGTAGTTTTTTTAACTTCATTAACACTAGTGTGTTCAACAGTATCATGTGTGTCCTTTACACAATTTATTTCCCATTTCCTCTGAGAGTAAACAATCGATACTTTCTGTTGGAGCAGCACTTTTGCCATTGAGGGTGCCTTTCTTTGTCTGATGTGCGAATATAGCATTAGCATTAGTAGAGGCATATGATGCAAGAAAGCAAGCTTATGCAGCATCAGCCAAAAAAAAAAAAAAAAAACCTTCCACTTCACGCCTCCGTTCATTCGAAATACCTATCAACTTCCACAACAAGGGATGGAAGTCTGTTCCACCAACCAACCAACCACCCGCTGGCTAAAGGCAAATTTCCAAACATCTATCCTACATCTGTCTTTCCTCAATTTCAATTTATGCCCTCTCAGGTGATTATTCTGAGCAAGAGGAAGAATCCCATAAGCATTGAGCATGCTCAAACCATTCAAGGCTTTATGCACCTCTATCAGATCACCTCGCCGGTGCCTAGTCTCCAGACACTGTAATTTGCAAAACTTAAGCCTTTCTTCATAAGAGCAACCCTTTGTTCCATTCACTAATCTTGTTGCCCTTCTCTGTACTCGTTCCAGCAGCTCTACATCCTTCTTGAAATGAGGCCTCTAGACCTGTATACAGTACTCAAGGTGTAGCCTCACCATTGCCTTATACAAGGGAATAATCACCTCCTTATCCCTGCTAGAAAAATTCCTGTATATCATTGATAAGACACCATGAGCTACTCTTGCAGCCCATCTGCACTGCTCAGAGAACTTCATATCTGCCTGCACAATTACCCCCAGGTCCTTTTCATTCTCTACCACTGTCAGTGTTTAACCACAGAGTTGATACGTTACTCTGGGATTATTGCTTCCCAT
Organism: Mastigoproctus giganteus; assembly: GCF_048544385.1. NCBI lineage: Eukaryota > Metazoa > Arthropoda > Arachnida > Uropygi > Thelyphonidae > Mastigoproctus > Mastigoproctus giganteus. Next base: position 71,729,765 of record NC_143581.1, read on the forward strand.
AGGTAGTACTTTACATTTGTCAATGTTAAACTTCATTTGCCATCTCTCAGCCCATCTGCTCAACCTTTCCAGATCCTGTTGCAGCAGCATAGCATCAGTAATGTCTTTAACAACCCTACCAACCTTTGTATCATCTGCAAACTTGGACATTAAGCTTGCTATACCATCATCAATATTATTGATAAATACAGAAAACAATAATGGACCCAACACTGAACCCTGAGGGACTCCACTAATAACATTAGTCCACGATGAGCAGTGTCCATTGATTACCACTCTCTGTCTTCTCCCCCTCAACCACCCCTTTATCCATAGCAGCAATTTATCTCCAATGCACACTGGTCCAATTTGTGCAGCAGTCTTCCATGTGCAACAGTATCAAAAGCCTTTCTAAGATCCAAGTATACAATATCAAAGTTATTCCCAGCATCCAGTTCTTTTGTGACTGAATCATAGTATCCAATCAGATTGGTCAGGCAAGACTTCCTCTTAACAAAACCATGCTGTGTCCAAGCTATAACTGAAGTCTTGTCTAGATGATCCTGCAGTGCTTCTTTAACCAGTGCCTCCATTAATTTTCCTGGAACAGAAGTTAAACTCACAGGTCTATAATTACTTGTGTCAGCCTTTGATCCTCATTTATGAATTGGGGTCACATTTGCACATCTCCAGTCAATGGGTACCTCCCCTGAGTCCAAGGAAGCTCTCATAACTATGGCTAAGGGTTTGCTTACTTCCTTTGCTGTCTCCTTCAATATAACTGGATAGATTCCATCCACCCAGGTGCCTTTCTTGTGTTTATCTTCAACAATTTCTCCTTCACTTTACTCTCAGTTATTACAAGATTATCTAGATTACTGCCAGAGTTGAATACACCTCTGGCATTCCCCTTGCTGAATAACTCCTCATGTGTGAATGTTGATGCAAAATATTCATTTAGTTTGTTAGCTACCTGAGAAGGATCATCAACAGTTGAACCATCGATATCAAATGGACCAATCTGATTCATCCCCTTCCTTCTAGAGTTTATATAAGTAAAGAACTCTTTGCTGTTTTTATTTGCATCCCTTGCCAAAGATTTTTCTTTCCACAAATTCCAGTCAATATCTGGGAAATTAAAATCCTCCATTATAAGACTTTCTGATTTACTGGCCCACTCTATAGGCACCAGCATTTTTCAGTTCCTTTTCATTTTGGTTCCTTTGAAGGCATCAGCACTATCTTCAGCTCTCATATAGGTCCATCAAAACACTGAATTCATGCTTAATCTCTATCTTTGCATCAGAAACACACAAAGACATCCATGGTGTCCATATCATTCCTTCTACAGATGATTTGGAAAACAAGTGACAAGCAATGCATATCAAGTCCTTATTCATAAAAGGATTGTCATTAGCATTCTCTCCTGGTTGAAGTATTCCCACTACTTTGAGCTATTTTTCTTTGCTGCTCTAGTCTCAGCAATGACTAAAATCTAAATTTAATTAAAAAATAGCACAAAAAATAAGTGATACAATTCATAATAACATCACACTATTCTCTGTTATGAAATGGTAGTGAATACTATGCTATCAAGTTACTTTATGTATTATGTGATACTGTTATGTTATAAAATAACATTTTAAAATAAGAAATAATAATAACATATATATCCAGTAAAATATAACTTTAATTATATAGTTTAGAGTTTTTGAGGCTGAACGTGCCTCTTTTATTTTAACGTATACAGAGTTTTGGCGAAGGTAAAAAAAGCCTGCATGAGACCTTCGAGAAACGTTGGATAACTTACATGGAAAATTAGTTTCCTGATATGGCACTCTAGCACTGCTCACTCGGTAAACAGACAGTAGGTGTTATCAGTCTGGAGCAAAGTCGAGAATGATATATTGATTGATAGGTTGACGTGGCAAACAATGTGCTGATTGGTGTGCGAACACAACATATGATGTCATCGTGTGTTGTGTTGTGTTGTGTGGTGTGCGAACACAACACACGATAACATCGTTTTAGTATCACTTTAGCAGTACTAATAGTAACTTGGCCTAATCGTACAATCCCTAACCTTTTTTCACCATTACAGTATTTTGTAATGGTGAAAAAAGGTCAGGTTACCTCGACTTGAATCCCATGGGAGTTTGAACCCCTCCCGAAGTGGAAGGGGTAACCTAACCTTTTTTTTCTTTAGAATCAGTCATATTTAGAAATACATTCATAAAAAAATAATTTTTTTTATGACTGTATTTTTATTTTCTTGTTCAATAATATGCCCTAATGGTGAAAAAAGGTCAGGTTACCTCCACTTGAATCCCATGGGAGCTTAAATCCCTCACAAAATTGATGAGTAACCTAACCTTTTTTCTTTAGAATCATGGGTGGACTAGCACATAAATTGTTTATTAACAAAATATTAATTTTTTATTACTGTACTTTTATTTTTAAAGACACTCACGCGGATACACATGTATCATAACGTCAATCAGCACCTTAAAAGATTCATCGCTACTATTACCTGTTCACCGTTCATTACAAAACTATTATGCACCATTCTTTACTGGTAAATACACATCATAATGCCAACCAATGACTACACAGTAGCTTATTGTCTGTCGCACCCATCACCAATCATTTCATTATTTGCCACGCCTACCTGTCAATCAATATATCCTTCTCGATTTCTGCTCCAGACCGATAACACCTATTGTCTGTTTACCGAGCGAGCAAAAAAGTGTAAAGTGTATTCGTGTCTAGTGGCACCGGAGGTTTCCCCCAACTCCATATTGCTTTCATTGTAGGTGTAACAGTTCACTGTAAAGGCCAGAGATTTAAAAGTGTATGGATTTTGTAAGTGTAGTGTTGTGTATTGTTGTTCTTCTGGCCATGTGGAGGCAGACCAGGTACCCAATAGTTGATATTTTACTCTGGCAGGCCCTGCCACCTAGTTTCCTGAGATTTCAGTGGCTAGGGCCTTAAAAAAAAATAATAATAAATAAATAAAAAAATAAAAAAATAAAATAATCGCTGAAAAAGATTTAAGCCGAAAGAGTTTTGCGTGCGCGGTTTGAATTTGGACATATTTTAATTTTTAACATTGTGTGGGACATGCGCTGGTGTATAGACAGAGTATGGGAGGGAGGCTAAAGACTGGGGGGGAAAAGCCAGAAGTATGGGAACAATAGAGTAAATGTCCCCAAAAGCAGTGGGGCAGGCCCATGCCCCACCAGAGGTAGAGAAGCGGGGAGTGGCAGGGGGGAAACAGGAAACCATCTCCCCCTTTCCTGGGGATTGGGAATTAAAGGTGAATAGGACTAGGGAGTCCTATTCAGACCGCCATATGGCGTAATGCAAGTAGTTCCTGCATTTATGTCCAGTCCGGCTTTTTATCACTTGGTTTGTTTGCATGTACTCATCTTTGTCAGTTAGTTCCTATGGCTGTGTCTGACCGGGTTCCTTGTCACTTTGCTATTTTCTTGATCTTTGTAGGGTCCTTTGATCCGTTTGTGGCCTCACTTTGGTCGGGGTTGTCTTCCATGCTCATTTTGATTTCCTCTTACTCTTTGCAGTCTTGTGGGGGTGGTCGATTTTCTTCGAGTATGTAATTTACTTTCATTCATTGTGGATGGCAATTTCCGTTCTTCTTCGGTCGAAGACTTCTCGTGTAAATTGGCTGAAAGCCGCGTAGTTGTCTTCTGTGTCCAAGAGATGGTGTTCTTTGTTTTTTGGTATGTACTGTATTTTAGTTATTAGCACGCTTCTGTGTTCCTCATAGTACTCACAGTCATGCATTATATGATGCCATGTTTCAGGCTCACCACAGGTGCAAGTTAGCTCCTCCGTTATACCCAGCATGTTCAATTTTGCCTTGAATGGGCCATGGCCCATTAGTAAGTACGTTGCATTTAACCCCGGGTTAAACCAGGGGGGGGGGCTTTTGGATACGTCTTGGCAACCAGTGGTATGAATCTCTTCGTCACTTCACCTTTGTTTGATGCTGTCCATCTGTCCTGCCACAGCTGTAGCAGGTGAGCCACGATTCTATGCTTTTCTGCTTTGTGGTTGTTGTTTGGTTCTAGGGTGAGTCCATAGATTGTAGTGGGTGTTCCCTTAGACGAGCGAGCAGTGCTAGAGTCTGGTGTCGGGAAACTTATTCCTCGTAAGTTTTCCGACGTTTCTCGTCATTCTCATGCAGGCTTTCTTTACCTTAGCTAGAGTTTTTTATCTCTAAAGTTTCCATTCTGTTAGAATTTGTTGACAAAGAGGCATGTTCAGCCTCGAAAGCTCCAAACTATTTAATTAAAGTTATATTTTACTGGATATATATGTTATTATTTCTTACGTACAAGGGATTCCAGTGCAACAGGCCCATTTACTCTCATACATTTTAAAATATTGTTATAATTAATAACATATTAACAACTTATTTATAACTTAATTAATAACTTATTTATAATATATAAATAAGTTTATAGAATTAATAAAAGTACTTCTAATATTGATTATACTCATATGGAATTACATACAGTAATTTTAAATAGCATTTATCTCATTCTTAATATTAACATGATGCTTTCTTATATCAGTTCAGTGAACGGTGATTGATTGCAATTTTGACTTTCATTTTTAAGCACTTTGAAAAGCCAAGTAAGAAAAAGATTTGCTTACTTTATCACATAAACAAAAATAATAAAACTACCAATTTTAAACAAGTGGATAACAAAATCCAATAATTTTTAGGAAACTTTCTCACAAAATTGGCTGCCGCTCTGTACTTGCACTGCGAGATGATCGCACAGTTGTTGAATTAGAGCATAGCAGGGGATAAATCAGGTGATCAATTCAGCTAATTCACCTTCATTTCACCTAATGAAGCAGAAGATTGTAAATAGTTGAAGATCAAAATCTTGTAGAGTTACAAATATGAGTATATGAGTTATAAAATTTTTGTGGAATAGTGTGAAACAAATATTGTGGCTAGGATCATCTCTCTCTCTCTCTCTCTCTCTCTCTCTCTCTCTCTCTCTCTCTCTCTCTCTCTTCTCTCACACACACACACACACACACACACACACACACACACACACACACACACACACACACACACACACACACACACACACACACACACAAGGTAACTCAGAAATTTTTTTTGGCTGGTGCAGTATAAGCCTCAGGCTTCCTTGCACCATATGGCTAATAATAATTAATAATAATTACTCTCCGTTCACATTGACTCCTTCCTGCGACCAGTCTAATCTTCTGAAAGCTTCCTCAAGGGCAGCAGTAAACAGCTTCGGAGATATTGTGTCTCCTTGTCGAACTCCTTTCTCGATTTTAAATTTCCTACTGTCTTTGTCTAGTCTAATAAAGGAGGTAGCATTCTCATATATTTTCTTAAAAAATCATAATATATGGGGTATCTATGCCTTGTCTTTCCAGTGCCTGAAACATTGCCTTATGCTGTATGGAGTCAAATGCCTTTTCATAATCCACAAATGCCAGGCATAATGGTGTTTTATATTCATTTTCTTTCTCCATTAGCTGTGATATTACATGAAGGTGATCCATAGTTGAGAATCCTCTCCTAAAGCCAGCTTGCTCTTTCGGTTGATTCTCATCAAGTATTCTTTCTAATTTGTTAGTAATGACCATTGTGAACAACTTGTAGATGTGGGATAAGCTAATTGGTCTATAATGTCCAATTTCTGATTTATCTCCTTTCTTATGCAGCAATATTATGATTGCATTATTCCACTCCTTAGGCATCACTGCTTTCCCAATGTATTTGTGAAGAGTCTTGCCAGTTTCTGTGCCATGTTTCTTCATCCTAATTTTAACAACTGTACAGTAACTTCATCTTGACCTAGGGGTTTTTGAATCTTCATTTTCTTCAATGCATGTTCTACCCCATCAGGAAGGATATCGGGTATGTCGTATGTGTTGCTAATTTGTGATCCATCTTTCCCACTGCTGGCATTATTCCCTTGCTCTTTATATAATACTTTATAGTAGTCTTCTGCTATTTGAATTATGTTTTCTCAGCTATTTATAAGTACACCATCACTATTTTTCAGATTCAGTATCTTATGTCTTTAGTATTACTGCTCATGACTGCTGATTTAAGTCCTTTGTTTTCCCTTAATGCTTCTTCTACTTTCGTTGTGTTAAAACTTCTTATGTCATCTCTGAGTCACTTTTTAATGGCTTTGCATTAGTATACTCAGTTTTGTCCTTGTCAGTGTTTATCTTGCTCTTCATTTGTCGTCTTCAGTTCTTGATGAACTGAAGACAACAAATGAAGGTTCACCGGTTCCTCCCTGTGTTTCTTGACTAATTTTTTCTTCTTTGGAATTCATTTTACTTATATGTTTCTTGGGCTTTATCACTTTCTCCTGATCGATATCTTGGTCCTGAAAGGTCTGCAGAAGCCCAAACTTGTTCTTAAGTTCCAGCACATACCGTTTTTTTCTCCTCTTCTGTTATTTGTAAGACCTTCGTATTATTTACTCAAGTCAGTTTTGTCCTTTCTTTTCTTACATCTATATCAAGTGTGCATCTTACAATTCTGTGATCACTTCCAATGTTTACCTTGTTCGGGACGGTAACATCATTCACGATATATCTTCTGTTAGTGAGGATGAAGTCGATTTCATTAGTTGTTAATCCATTTGGGCTCTTTCATGTCCACTTTCTGTTCACCCTTTTCTTGAAAAAAGTGTTCATTACTGACATTCCTTGAGATTCTGCAAATTCCACAAGTCTTTCACCTCTTTCATTTCGTTCACCAATTCTAAACTTTCCTATAGTTCCCCTTTCTGTGGTGTTTTGTCTCTTTCCAACCTTAGCATTGAATTCCCCCATAATTATAGTGTAGTGGGTTTTCTGCTCATCTAGAAGACCTTCAATCTTGGTGTACATTTCTTCCACCTCTTCATCATCATGGCTCAATTTTAGTGCATAAATCATTATAGCCTTTAGCTTATACCTCTTAGAAATCCTTATTAATAGTCTTGACACCCTTGGTGATGTACTTTTGAATTCCAAAATATTGTTTCTTTATATCTTTATGGACCAGAAAGCCCACTCCACCTTTTCTCCTTTCACTGTTTCCATTGGTGTACAGCAGATTTCCACTTGATAAACTTATAAGTGATTCATTTCTTCTTCTTGTTTCAGCCAAACTGATGATATTCCAATTCACATTTTCTAATTCCTTTTCCAGCTCTAATATCGTATCTTCACCGATTTTTTTTTTTTATATAGTAAATATTTTTTTTTATCGGTGAAGATAAAAAAAATATTCACTATATAAAAAAAAAGATTACAAATCTTTAGTATTGCCTCTACAATACTATTACAAAAATATGTAATAGTCAGTTTTGTATGGATAAAGGTAAGTAACTGAGCAAAGTTGCAGACAGTCCAGGTTATCACATTTTGACAGATGATGAAATAGTTATATTATTAAATTCCAATTCAAATCAGTTATAACTTGAAGAAGGTATTTTAATGAATATTCACAGCAGAAACAGCAGTTACTAAAGAAGGTATTGTGATAAATGTAAACTGCAGAAACAGCAGCTAAGTAAAGAGAGTATTTTGATGAATATACATAGCAGAAACAGCAGCTTGTGAAGTGTTTAAATGCCCTTAAAATTGCTACCCAAAGGAGTGAATCATAAAAAGAATTGAATAGAAATGAATTAACATGCTTGTAGAAAATATAGAATTTTTCATGGATAAAAGACACATCGTTCAAGCAGAAAGCATTGGCAATTATTTTAAAGATGTATAAGCACATACAATACATAATATATAAATAATAAATTCGATGAATGGATTTTTCTGTTATTAATTCTTCCTGTTTAATTTTGATACTGTAGTAGGTTACTTTTAAAGTCAATTATGCAAAAAAATTGACTATCCAAAAGTTCCTTGGACTCAGTGGTTTCTAATAACTACTTTACTCTACTCTACTTTCAGATAACACAAGATATACTGTAAGTAATAGATTTCTCCTTGGTCACTCTTCAACCAAACTAGACTGCCAATAGTATTAGATATATCAGATAGGTCTGATATTAAATCATTATTAAATTTTTTAAACATTGTAATAATGAATAACCTAGATACTGAACATTGCGAATGTAATTTCTCATTTCAGAATCTTTTAGCTTCTGAATCACTGAAACCATTAATAAGGGAAATGACTGGCACAGATTCTAGTAGTATTATAGAAGGCTTTAACATCCCCTCTTTTGGAGGGGAACTAGATGGACTCGAAGGAATTTTGGACTTGGTTCGGCTAGTGGGAAATATGTCTCAATGCTTTGAACTCAATCGATTTCATGGATTTCTGACTGAACATGAACTAGAAACTGAAGCTATTAACTTAAGTGCCAAGAAAGAATTTATTGCTGGTAAGTAGTTTATTAGTTATGTTTGTTGGGGTTTTCTTTTTCTTGTATGTATGAGCGTTTGCAGACATTTTAAATATAAAGAGAATGCTATTACTAGTTTTTCCATTCCACACCCCTATATAAACTGTTCCATTGTATTTTAATTTAACGTATATTAAAATTGTTGCTCACATAGAGAATTCCTGAGAGATGCAAAAGGAAGCAAAGTCTTGATATTCAGAATGAGAAGTACAATCCATCCTGTCTTTACATAGTTTACAAACAATGCAAATAACCATCTGGTGGAAGAAGCAAAAGCCATGCTAGCAGTAGTGGAAAATATAAATATTTCCTTTCCTGATGGTTACATAGCAGAACAATTATCATAATTTCATTCCAAAAAGAAAATAAATAAAACAAGAATCATGACTTTTGGAAAACTGTCATAGTTTCATAATTTAAAAAAGAGTATATTATTTACCTATTACACAACAAAATACAATTTTGCAGTTTAAATAGTTGATGGTTTGGTTTAAGAGTTTAATTTAACAGAGCATAAATTGTGGCCAGCCTTAGATTGTGGTATTTCAACTTTAGAATAAATTATGCATAATTGTCAGTTTTTCTTAATATATCAATTAATTGGTATATTAAGTTCCAATTAAATGGATGTATAGATACTTTTATTGCTGCAACTCTCCTTTAGTATTTTAGGTTTAAAAAATTAAATCCCTGTCAGGAAATTGATTAATATAATTATTGTTTATCCAAACATTAATTTTGAATACTTACAAATACTACAGGCATGTTTGAAAAGAGATTTGTAAACAGAAACTTTTGAATTTAAATTTTAAAGAACCACAGTATTATTATGTTTACAATAGATAATATTAAATGGTGCATGGAAGCAAACTTATACAGCATGAGCAAAACAAGAAAAAAAAAAAACAACCTTTGTTTATCATCTGTCCAACCCTTCCAATATTTTATCTAGTTCTTCCTTGAATTTATTCAAACTGCCCACTTTCACAACAATAAGATGAAAGTTTGTTCCAACAATTAACTACCTGCTGCCTGAAGGGAAACTTCCACACATCTATCCTACAACTGTCTTTCCTCAGTTTGAATTTGTACTCCCCTCATATCTGCAGTCTCAGAAAGAGAATGAATGCCATCAGCACTAAGCTTGTCCAATCCATTCAAAGCCCTAAACACCTCAAGAAGATCACCTCGCAGGTGCCTAGTTTCTAGATGCTGCAATTTTTAGAACTGAAACCTTTCTTGATAGGAGCACTCAATCTGTTGTTCCCCTCGTCAATCTCTGCATTACTGTTCCAGCACATCCACATCTTTCCTAATATGAGGTCTCCAGACCTGTAGCAGTACTCCAAATGTGACCTAACCATTGTCTTATACAATTAGATAATCACCTCCTTATTCCTGCTAGCAAAAGTCCTGTATATCATTGAAAACACCCCTTTAAGCAGTCCTGGCTACCTGTCTATATTGCTCAGAGAACTTCATATCTGATTGCACAATTACACTCATTTCTTTTTAATTTTCCACTCCCCTGAATGTAGTACCACACAGTTGGTACATTAATCTGGGATTACTGCATATGCATTTTGTGTTTGTCCTTTCTTGGCCCATGTGCCTAATTTTTCTAGATCTTGTTGCAAGTAACTTGATCACTGTTATTAATCATCTTGCCAACCTTCATACCATCTGCATACAGACATTAATCCTAATATACCTTCATTAATGTCATTAATAAAAATAGCAATAGGCTGAGCTGAACTCTGGGGGACTCCACTAATAATATTATTCCATTAAGAGCAGAGTCCATGAATAATCACTCTCTGTCTCCTCCCACTCAACCATCCCTTTTTCCATAGTAGTAACTTGACCACAAATGATTAGTTTTTAATGTGTGATGACAGGAATTGTTTGTGAGAAAAAGATCAAGCATGTTGGGTGTACTGATGGGATTGTCTGGTATTCTGATAGATAAATTAACAATCTGTGTGAGGTTGTTCATAATTGCAAATGCCTCAGCAACTTGACCAGTTGGGTTTGTGTGATTAGAAAACTGAAGCTAGCTGGAGTTGGTTAACTTTAATATCACCAAAAAATTGCCTCACTCTTAAGAAATTTGGACTGTAGAAAATTTAGTTTCAGAGAAAGTAAGTCAAATAGTTCAAAGTGATTAATGGATTTTGTAGAATAATAGAGGCAGAAGGTGAATTTGACAGAATGGGGTAGAGAGATTTTAACACAGAGAAGACTGAAAAGAGGAGAATCCAAATTATTAAATCTTTGATAGGGAATATTAGAGTGGACATATGCACAAGTACTGCCTTTGAAGCAAAAGGAATGACACACTGAATAATTAGAGCAACTGAGATGAGCAGTGGTTGAGGCAGTCAGCAGTTAGGATTCTGTCAGAAAAAGTAACTGGAGTTGGTAGACTGCAAGTGAAAATGGACATCATTGAGATTGAAATTGGAACCACATATATTTGTGAAATGAATGAAGAAATTTTTTGGAGGTTTAGATCTTATTGCTTAGTTTGACTATTTATGTTGTATTTGGTAGATAAACTAAGAGAAGAGTGGGAGAGAGAGAGAGAGAGAGAGAGAGAGAGAGAGAGAGAGAGAGAGAGAGAGCATATTGGATGAAGTATGAAATTTTTGGATTAAAGTTAAATTGCGTTTAGGGTCAAATGGCACCAAGGGTTTCCCCCATTTCTGCGTAATTTTCATTGTCATGTATTAGCATTAGCATTAGCATTAGCATTAGTAGAGGCATTTGATGCAAGAAAGCAAGCTTATGCAGCATCAGCCAAAAAAAAAAAAAAAAAGTAACATAAATAAATAAAAATAACCACTTCCACTTCACCCCTCTGTTCGTTCGAAATACCTGTCCAGCTGAGCCTTAAACTTATTTAGGCTATCAACTTCCACGACAAGGGATGGAAGTCTGTTCCACCCACCAACCACCCGCTGGCTAAAGGCAAATTTCCGCACATCTATCCTACATCTGTCTTTCCTCAATTTGAATTTATGCCCTCTCAGGTGATTATTCTGAGCAAGAGGAAGAATCCCATCAGCATTGAGCATGCTCAAACCATTCAAGGCTTTGTACACCTCTATCAGATCACCTCGCTGGTGCCTAGTTTCCAGACACTGTAATTCGCAAAACTTAAGCCTTTCTTCGTAAGAGAACCCCTTTGTCCCATTCACCAATCTAGTTGCCCTTCTCTGTACTCGTTCCAGCAGCTCTACATCCTTCTTGAAATGAGGCCTCCAGGCCTGTATACAGTACTCTAGGTGTGGCCTGACCATTGCCTTATACAAGGGAATAATCACCTCCTTATCCCTGCTAGAAAAATTCCTATATATCATTGACAATACACCATGAGCTACTCTTGCAGCCCGTCTGCACTGCTCAGAGAACTTCATATCTGCCTGCACAACCACCCCCAGGTCCCTTTCATTCTCTACCACTGTCAGTGTAGTACCACAGAGTTGATACGTTGCTCTGGGGTTGCTGTTTCCCATATGTAGTACTTTACATTTGTCAATGTTAAACTTCATTTGCCACCTCGAAGCCCATCTGCTCAACCTTTCCAAATCCTGTTGCAGCAGCATTGTGTCAGTAGTGTCCTTGACAACCCTGCCAACCTTCGTATCGTCTGCAAACTTGGACATTAAGCTTGATATACCATCATCAATATCATTTATAAATACAGAAAACAATAAAGGCCCCAATACTGAACCCTGAGGGACTCCACTAATAACATTAGTGGAGTCCCATGTAATGCAGTAAAGGCTAGAGATTTAAAAGTGTGTGGATCTTGTGGTGTGTAATGTCATGTACCATTGTTCTTCTGTGCTATTAGCCACTGGGCCCAATGTTGCCCACACTAAACCTCATGGAGGTTGACCAGGTACACCAGTTTTAGATTTTTATTCTGGCATGTCCAGCCACATAATTTCCTGAGATTTCAGTGGCTAGGACCTAAGAAAAAGAAAAAAAAAAAAATAAGAGAGCACTCTGTGAGGGTTGTATACTGAAAGTGAATAGTGCCAAAAGGTCAAGCGTTTGATTTTGATGTTTTAATTTTTGAAGTGTGGAATGTCCGCTGTTGGTTTAGACAGAGTAGGGGCGAGACTGAAGACTGGGTGCAAAGACAGAACTATGGGGGCAAACATGGGCCTGCTCCACCAGGAGAAGTAAAATAGGGACAGTGAGGAGGGGAGGAGACAGAAAACCTGTCCCCTCTCCCCCACCCCTGCTGGGGAGAGGGAAAGAGACCAGACAAGGCACCCGGCAGAGATTGCCAAAATGGCCTGTAGGCAGCAAGCTACGGAAGGTCTTGTGGAGCTTAGTCAAATCCAGGGAAGTCAGAGATAAGGTGTCTTAGTTTAGGTTAAAAGTGGTCACACATGGGAGTGGAGACCCATCCAGGGTTGCGTCCAAACCAGTTAATTTCACAGTAGCTAGTATGGTCGTGTCGTCATCTCAATTGGTGAAAAGTCAGTCACGTTGTACAGAGGTGGTCATTCGACAGATAGTTGAAACTGCTGTCCAGTCCAGGGTAAGGTTCAGATATCATCATTGGAGTCTTGTTGCACTAGGATCGAGACTATTCCCCAAAGGTAGTAGGTCAAAACGATCCGTTTTCTTCATTTATGCAGGTGTCATATTCAGTCTGTGGTTGTGATGTCTATGATTCTTAAGGGTGCAGAAGGGTTCTCTGCCTTGCAAAGAGATCCTGTGCAAATTGTGTAAATGCACGATAGTAGTGGTCATTCTGTATAATCTGATGTTCTTGGTTTCTCGGCAAGAAGCGTATTTTCGTAATTAATATGCATCACAGATCCTCGTATAAGGGACAGTCATGGGTAAGGTGGTCTCAAGTTTCATCCTGTCCACAGGAACAGCACAGAGTCTCAGAGATGCCAAAGTCATAGAGCTTTATACTGAAGGAGCCATGTCCAATGATGAGAAACATTGTATGAAGGCCAGGTGAAACCATGCCAGAGAGCATGGGTCGACTTTTTGAATTTTGGGGAAGAATTTCCGTGTCACTGCCCCTTTTGTCGATGCCGACCATCTGTCTTGACCTGTTTGTAGGAGGTATGCGGTAAGCTGTTGTGTTTCAGATTTACTGGTGTTCGCAGGGTCAGTTGTGAAGCCAATGCCGGTGGTAACCCTTCCTTTTGATAACTGGTAGAGCAGCCCACAGCACACAATTTCAGATCCAGGGAAGAGATCCCACAAGGACCTGGAGCATGTGGGTGCTGACCATACGGCATGAGATTGTTAGTAAAATGGAATGCTGGATGGTATCCAATTTGTTCAAGGCTGTTGTTGCTTTCTTATACTAAACACCAAGGGTATAGGATAAAGCTGGGATGAAGATGGTCTTGTAGAAGAGGGAAAGTGGCCTTTTCTTAAGGCCCCAATCTCTCCTGGTGACCCTGGCTATTAATGCAGAGTAATTCCTGATCTTTGTTCTAAGGTAGCAGAGGTGTGAGGTGAAGGAGAGATTTTTATCCAGGATAAGTCCTAGGTATTTGAGTTCGGTTGCTAGTTTGAAGGTGGTTCCCTCAATTTTAATTTGCAGAGGTCTTCTTAGATCAAGGGAGCCCTTTAGGAGGATGGAGCTTGTTTTTGTAGGCGAGATTTTGAGGCATTTCTTCCCAGCCCAATCCAGGATGGTAGATATGGCTTGGCAGTTTCTGGCTCGAGAAGATCCTCGCCCAGCATCTTCCTATTCTGTGGCGCCTCTGTAGCCAGGTGGGCAGGAGCAGCAGTGCATGGCACACACTTCTTGAATAGACTGGGGTTCGAGCCCGTGACCACCAAATACGGAGGATGCGGAAAGGTCAGGGAATGACCACCGCATATCCCTGGAGCAATATGGCCTTAGTTGCTAATGCTCCTAAAAATCAAAATAACAAATCCTGGATTTTTTTTTGTGGCATTACTGAGGTCCATTAGAGAGAAAAGAGCTATTCATTTGTGTGGATTAGTATGATTCGTTTTCTTCACAGAGTTGCCATTATCCTGGGGTACTGGGTACAGCAGGCGGTGGGAAAATGGCATCTAAGATATTGTCTACAGATTCCTGCCACAATCTGGTGTAGGTCCCATGTGGTATCTTGGAGGCCTGGATGATTTCACCCCTGGTGAATTTGTTGGTCTCGACCCTGTGCACCACCCCTAAGAGTCAGTGTTTCGACCAGGGTTTCCCAGGAGTTTCTCTTCCTAGCTCTGATTTGTGCAGTGTGCTCATTCCTGACCTCATGATAATGCTGCCCCAGGGCAGGAGCATCTAGCTCATTGAAAGCATTTGCGACAGGTGTTAAGTTCATGTCTTAGCACTTGGAGATCAGGAGACCACCAGGGTACAGCCCTGGTAAGGGTTTTTCCCTTCTAACTGCAGCATTCGTGGCTTCCGTGATGATTGTTGTGATTTCCTTCTGATATTGATCTGGGCTGAGGCCCAAGGGGTGAAATTTTCAGTGGATCTGGGTAGGATGTCTCGGAGCAAAACAGTGGTGCATTTGTCTTGTCATGGGCTGAGAAATAAGTAATCGGTGCAGTTGAAAGGTAAGTACTCTGTGGTCTGACATAGTCCAGTCCTTTTTAACTGTCCAAGAGGAGAGATGTCTGGCAATGGAACAGCTGGCAAAACTAATATCAATCGTTGCTTCCCACAGAGTACTTGAGAAGTTTGGTAGACTGTTGGGTTGATTCAGTATCATAGGGTTACTGTTTGAGAGGAAGTCCTCGAGGCCCTGGCCATTTCTGGTTCCTCAGCGATCAGTGGTTTTGCTATGCCAGGCTGTGGATCTGCAGTTTGCATCAGCACCAATAATGAACTTGGCATTGGGGAATTGGGGTAGATTCCTCCCCCAGGAGAAGGCCTCCATAGCCGAGTGGGCGGGAGCGGGAGTGCAGTAGCATACGCTCTTTGAGTAGACTCGGGGTTCAAGCCCCTGACTGCTGAATACAGTCGATCTGCCAACCCGCACTGGACCAGTGTGGCAGATTATGGTCCATTTCCCTCAACATGAATTGTTAAAGGAGGCTTCCATCCTGCAGTGGGTTGATAACGGCTTTTTTCCTCCCCCAGTCGGCAGTACAATGCGATGGCATAAAATTCTCCCAATGGTGAGATTATGTGGAAATGGAAATGGACAAACTTCTTGAGTGTTGTGGGATGATGGAATGCAGTGAGAACCATGTCGTGTAGGGCAACTATTGTCGAAGGTGGTATAGTGTGACCAAGTAGTGGTCGCAAAGAGAGGCTTATGCAGCAAGTGACTTTCAGCTATGGTTGTTTTACATATAGTTCCATATAAAATCTATGGTGAAGTAAGCCATTATTTCAATCTCATTAAATATCAGTTTTATTGCAAAAATAATGGTTGGAATGGATTATCCATGCAAATTTACACAAGGGGGAACTCCCCTCCCCGGTCAAAGTAGTGCAGCTCAGAATATGTTAGAGCTACACTCTCCAATTCTAGGACAATGGAGCCATGGTGAGCTGACCCATTATCACTAGCACATGAATTACAACCTGAAATACACTGTACACCCAAGAATAACAAGAAACTATTCTCATCACTTTGTTCCACTTCCTTTTTTACCTCTGTATGGCAAAAATCGAAGTGCTGGCACGTGTAAAAACTACACTTTGCAATAGGGAGTGAAAAAACACTCGTGTGTACTGAAACACGGCCATTTTGGCGATTAATTTTTGGATATAGTGAACATACAGCAAGAATATATCCAGCCCTTTGACCAGTGGCGTAGCTACCATGTAGGCAGGCAAGACAATTGCCGCCGGGCCCTGGCCCTTTAGGGGTCTGGCATCTTTGGCTAATTTTATTTAATTGTTTTCATATTAATTTGTGACCTCCTTAGTTATGTGTTTGTGTGTGGAAAAAAAATAGGAAAGGTATTTAAAGGGTAAGTATGTAATCGCCTAGAGAAACTTTATGTATCACCTTGGTCTGTGACATGAGATCACCTTTGGGCTTTAGTGTATTCCTTGGGTGAACAAAAGAGAGCTAAACTCCATTTGGTTTAAGAGTGCAGTGATGGGGGGGTTGCAAGAGCCTTGCCCCCCCCACACACACCGCTGGTGCATTTGGGCCTGAACACACCGGAACAATGTTCCGGTACTTTTTCTAAATGTCATAATAGCAAATCATTAAATTAATACACGTAATATTATGAAACAATGGCATAATCAAATGGGAGGGAGAAATATCTATTTTACCCATTGCTACTAAAAATATATATTACAAACAAGAAATTTCAAAAATTAATTCAATTCAGGACTTATACGACCTTATTTTAATTAAAAAGTGATTATCTGCAGATGATTAATTAATTATCTGCATTTGTTACAGACATTATAGCGGCATGTTTTATATTCTTGACCTTTCCAGTTACTGTGGCTGGTGTCGAAAGGAGTTTTTCGAAATTAAAACATATATAAGGAACACAATAGACCAAGATTGACTTAGCGATTTGTCCATCTCAAAAACAGTGTAGCAAATTCTGTCAATTTGAACGAAATTATAAATATTTTTTCGACTAAAAAGACTAGGAGACAAAATTTTGATTAAAGTTTAAAATATTTGTATAAAACTTTTTTTGTGTATATAGACTAGATTTAACATATACAGTTGTTTACTTATTACAATGATTTGTTTTAAAATTACTCCAAAACTATTATGTATTTTTTTCTGCAGTGTTTATTTTCGTTTCTGTATATTTTATTATGTATTTTTATTTTGTCATTTATATCTGCATGCAATACATGTCATGTATATATTTATTATTGTTATGAGGTTTTATGTTCATGCATATTTTAATTCAAATCTTATTATTTATAGATATTATTCATTTACTTCAGGCTTGAATTTTTGTTAATGTGAATAAAGATTGCTTACTACCTAGTTAGCATGGTGCCTCCATAGCCAGGTGGGCAGGAGCAGTAGTGCATAGCACACGCTTCTTGATTAGACCGGGATTCGAGCCCATGACCACCAAATACGGAGTGTGCGGAAAGGTCGGGGAATGACCAATGCATATCTCCGGAGCAATATGGCCTTAGTTGCTAATGCTCCTAAAAAAAAAAAAAAACAATAACAACCTAGTTAGCTTTATTTACTTTGTAGATATACAGTAAATTTTTTTTCACTGATCATTTTGTATGTATTTCTGTTGATCTTAATTTCTAATTAAAGCTATTGGGTTTTGTTTTACAATAATAAAAAATAGGGTTTGATATAAATTTGGTATTTATTTTTTAATACATCATTTATGCCTTCAAAAATGTATTCATTATATTTATTACAGTGTCTACGGAGGCAGAGGAGGAATTATTAATGGTTTCAATTTTTTTAATCTTCTCGTGTTTACATTTTTGCAATTTTCATTAATTAAGTAGGGGCCCGAACTTGTTCTTTGCCTCCGGGGCCAAAAAAGGGTAGCTATGCCACTGCCTCTGACATAATGTGGACTAGACAATATCTTCTGCATACATGTTATTCAGATTACAAATAGTCACAATCTGCAAGAGGATTATACATTAGCTGATCAGAATGCTTCCTAAAAAGGTAACACTAGGTTCAGTCCAGTTGACTGTCTAGTGTCTGGCTTGTGAATACCGTTTTAGAGCTGTACCCTCAAAGTGAAAGGGCAGTTGGATCTCTTTGTGATAGTAGTAGTAATGGAGGCGTGTGATGCAAGAAAGCAAACACATGAGCTTATGTAACATCAGCAAACAAACAAACAAAAAAAAAAACCTAATTTCATACATCCATTCCCTCTAAAAGTTTGTCCAGTCCCTCCTTGAATTTATTTACGCTATCAACTTCCAAAATGACAGATGGAAGTTTGTTCCAGCAATTAACCACCCACTGGTTAAAGACAAATTTCCACACATCTATTCAACGACTGTCTTTCCTCAATTTGAATTTATGCCTCCCCCAGGTTCATAATCTGAGCAAGTGGAAGAATCCCATCAGAATTCAGCATACTCAACCCATTCAAGGCCTTATATACCTCAATCATATCACCTCGCAGATGCCTAGTCTCCAGCCACTGCACTTTGCAGACCATAACTTAAGCCTTTCTTGGTAAGAAAACAACTTGGTTCCCCTGCCAATCTTGTTGCCCTTCTCTGTACACGCTCAAGCAACTCTATATCCTTCCTAAAATGAGGCCTCCAGGCCTACATGTCCCGACCATTGCCTTATACAAAGGGATAATGGCCTCCTTTTCCCTACTAGAAAAATTCCTGTATGTCATTGACAATACCCCCTGACCTGCTCTGGCAGCCTGTCCGCATTGCTCAAAAAATTTCATATCTGACTGCACAATTACGCCCAGATCTTTTCATTTTCTAGAGCCTTAAGTGTAATACCCCACAGTTGGTACGGTTCTCTGGGCTTACTTCAATCCATATACAGTACAACGGAAGTTTAACATTTGTCAATGTTAAACTTCAGTTGTCACTTCTCAGCCCATCTGCCCAAATTTTCTAGATCCTGTTGCACTAACACACACTGCCATTACTGTCATTAACAACCCTACCAATTGTATCATCTGTAAACTTTAACATTAAGCCTGATATACCTTCATCAATATCATTGATAAATATACAAACAACAGTAGGCCCAACACCGAACCCTGGAAGACTCCATTAATATAGAGCAGCATACATTGATTACCACTCTCTGTCTTCTACCACTCAACCATTGTTTTATCCATTGTAGCAACTTACCCTTAATACCACACTGCTCCAATTTATACAGTAGTCTTCCATGCACAACAGTGTCAAAAGCTATCCTGAAATCCAAGTATACGATATCAAAATTATTTTTTCATTCCAATTCCTTTGTAACCACATCATAGTATCCAATAGAATTTGTCAGACAAGACTTTCCCTTAACAAACCTATGCTGTGTTTGAATTATTACTGCAGTCTAGATGATCCTGCAGTGTATCTTTAAAAGAGACTCCATTATTTTCCCCCGGAACAGAAGTTAAACTAATTGGTCTGTAATTACTCGTGTTACCCTTCGATCCCCCTTTCTGAATTGGGGATACGTTTCACATCTCCAGTCCATGAGAACTTCCCCAGGTTCAAGGATGCTCTCATAATTATGGCTAAGGGATTGCTTACTTCCTTTGCTGCCTCCTTTAATATCACTGGATAGATCCCATTCACCTCAGATGCCTTTGTTATGTTTAACTTCAACAATTTCTGCACCCCTTTGCTCCCAGTTATTACAAAATCATTAAGAACCCTGTTACAGTTTGATAAACCTCTGACATTTTCCTCCCTTAATAACTCCTCATGTGTGAATGTAGAGTCAAAATATGCATTCAGATTATCAGCCATCTGAGCAGGATCAACAACAGTCGAATCACCAATTAAGCGGACCAATCTGATTCATCCTCTTCCTTCTAGAGTTTATATAAGTAAAGAAGTCCTCGCTATTTTTCTTAGCATCCTTTGCCAAAGATTTCTCGTAATATGAATTTGCTTGACTAACCTACTTTGTGATTTGATTACTGACCAATCTGGTCATAAGTATCTGCCATAAGTATCTGTGTAACTTGATAATTTTTATGCATCCCATTCATTAATGCCCATCATAACCTCAAAACACATCAATGATATTGTATATTGTAAGATATGGAGGGTTGCCACAACTTTTCTCTGAAGAACATAATTTTCACCACTTGAAACCTTCATTAAGTGAAGCAGCAGTTGATGTACAGATGATGAGTCATGTACTATCAAGAATTGCAAAGAAATATATTGTTTTGCAAAATAATTGTAAAGATAAGTAACAATATAGCATTAGTATTAATAGAGGCATACGATGCAAGAGAGCAGCATCAGGCAAAAAAAAAACGCTCCCATTTCACCCCTCTGTTTGTTCGAAATACCTGACCAGCTCAGCCTTAAATTTATTTAGGCTATCAACTTCCACAATAAAAGATGGAAGTCTTTTCCACCGATCAACTACCCGTTGGCTAAAGGCAAACTTCCAAACATCCCACAACTGTCTTTCCTCAATTTGAATTTATGCCCTCTCAGGCAGCATCAAAATTATTCTGAGCAAGAGGAAGAATCCCATCAGCATTCAGCTTGCTCAACCCAATAAAGGCCTTATACACCTCAACAGATCACCTCGCAGGTGCCTAGTCTCCAGACACTATAATCTGCAAAACTTGAGCCTTCCTTCATATGAGTAACTCTTCGTTCCATTCACTAATCTTATTGCCCTTCTCTGTACTCGTACCAGCAGCTCTATATCCTTCTTGAAATGAGGCCTCCAGACCTGTATACAGTACTCAAAGTGTGGCCTGACCATTGCCTTATACAAGAGGATAATCACCTCCTTATTCCTGCTGGAAAACTTCCTGTATATCATTGACAAGACACCATGAGCTACTCTTGCAGACCGTCTGCACTGCTTAGAAAACTTCATATCTGCCTGCACAATTACCCCTAGGTCCTTTTCATTCTCTACCATTGTCAGTGTAGTACCACAAAGTTGATACTTTACTCTAGTGTTACTGCTTCCCATATGTAGTACTTTACATTTGTCAATGTTAAACTTCATTTGCCACCTCTCAGCTCATCTGCTCAACTTTTCTAGATTCTGCTGCAGCACTGTACTGTCATTAGTGTCCTTTACAACCCTCCCAACCATGGTATTGTCTCCAAACTTGGACATTAAGCTGATATACCATCATCAATATTATTTATAAATACAGAAAACAGCAATGGACCCAACACTGAAACCTGAGGGACTCCACCAATAACATTAGTCCATGAAGAGCAGTGTCCATTGATTACCACTTTCTGCCTTCTCCCACTCAACCATCCCTTTATCCAAAGCGTCTTCCATGTGCAACAGTATCAAAAGCCTTTCTAAGATCCAAATATATATCAAAGTTATTCCCTGCATCCAGTTTCTTTGTGACCACATCATAGTACCCAATCAAATTGGTCAGACAAGATTTTCCCTTAACAAAACCATGCTGTGTCCGGGCTATAACTGAACTGTTTTCTAGATGATCCTGCAGTGCTTCTTTAACCACTGCCTCCATTAATTTCCCTGGAACAGAAGTTAAATGGCGCTTCCGTAGCCAGGTGAGCAGGAGCAGCAGTGTGTAGCACACACTTCTTGATCAGAACGAGGTTTGAGCCCGTGACCACCAAATACGGAGGATGCGGAAAGGTCAGGAAATGACCACCGCATATCCTGGAAGCAATATGGCCTTAGTTGCTAATGCTCCTAAAAACCAAATAACAACAACAACAACAACAGAAGTTAAACTAACAGGTCTATAATTACTTGTGTTGCCCTTTGATCCTCCTTTGTGAATTGTGGTCACATTTGCACATTTAACCCCAAGGGCTGACATCTAGTGAGTATGGGCTTGGCACACCCAGGGTCCTGAGCTGGATATCATCATTCTTCTACTTTTGACTCTCTCTCTCTCTCTCTCTCTCTCTCTATCTCTCTCTCAGGGTAACTCTGGATTTTTTTTTCTTTTTGGCTGGTTCAGAATAAGTCTCAAGATTCCTTGCGCCATGTAGCTAATAATAAATAATCTGCAGTCCATGGGTACCTCCCCTGAGTGCAAGGAAGCTCTCATAATTATGGCTAAGGGTTTGCTTACTTCCTTTGCTGCCTCCTTTAATATAACTGGATAGATCCCATCCACCCCGGGTGCCTTTGTT
Organism: Mastigoproctus giganteus; assembly: GCF_048544385.1. Classification (NCBI taxonomy): domain Eukaryota; kingdom Metazoa; phylum Arthropoda; class Arachnida; order Uropygi; family Thelyphonidae; genus Mastigoproctus; species Mastigoproctus giganteus. Next base: position 71,751,959 of record NC_143581.1, read on the forward strand.
ATGTTTATCTTCAACAATTCCTCCTCCACTTTCCTCTCAGTATTACAAAATTATCTAGCTCACTGCCAGAGTTTAATTCACCTCTGGAATTCCCCTCCCTGAATAACTCCTCATGTGTGAATGTAGAAGCAAAATACTCATTTAGTTTGTTAGCCACCTGCGCAGGATCATCAACAGTTGAACCATCACTATCCAGTGGAAAAATCTGATTCATCCCTTTCCTTCTAGAGTTTACATAGGTAAAGAACTCTCTTCTGTTTTTCTTTGCATCCTTTGCCAAAGATTTCTCATAATTTGCCTTTGCAGATTATGAGAAAAATAATAATAATAAAATTAATAATAAAATAACAAAAAATAAATAAAATAAAATTATAAAAATAAAATAATTATAAGAAGAAAAAATTTAAAAAATAATAATAAAAATAATAATAAAATAACAAAAAATAAATAAAATAAAATTATAAAAATAAAATAATTATAAGAAAAAATTTAAAAAATAATAATAAAAATAATAATAAAATAACAAAAAATAAATAAAATAAAATTATAAAAATAAAATAATTATAAGAAGAAAAAATTTTAAAAATAATAATAATTATAAGAAGAAAAAATAATAAAAAAAAATAATAATTAATAAATAAGAGAAAAGGAAATGGACAACCTAAGCATCCAGCTGACCTTTGAATTTCCCCAAACTGTCAGCCTCTACCACCCATGTAGGTAACTTATTCCAATAATTTATAACTCACTGGCTAAAATAAAACTTCCTGCAATCCAGTCTAAACATTCCCCCCCCCGTAACTTCAAATTATGGCCCCTATTTCTTGAATCATTTATAACCGTGAAAATTTCGTCCTCATTCATTTTGCTTATGCTTATCAGAGCCTTAAACACCTCAATCAAGTCTCCTCTAAGGTGCCTAGTTTCCAAGCTCTGCAACCCACATATTTGAAGTCTTTCCTCATATGGATGCCATTTTGCCGATCTCACCAAGTGAGTTTACTGTCTCTGGACCCTTTCAAGAAGCACAATATCTATCTTTAGGTGCGTTGTCCATACCTGAACACAGTATTCCAAGTGTGGTCTAAAAATAGCCTTATACAATGGGATTATGACGTCCTTATCTCTACTAGCAATTGTTCGATAGATCATCGATAGGACACCATGGGCCTTCCTTGCAAGCTCTCTACAGTGCTCAGAGAACTTAAAATCTGACTTTAACGTAACACTCACTTGAAGTCTGACGTTAACATGCAGGCCGGCCGCTAGTTAGTACACTGCACCGAAACTATTGGTAACTCTTCAGGAGGCTTCCAGATCAGCTAGTGTATAATCTTGCTATGTCTACCCTGCCAGATAGTGACTGGAGGGAGTCCGAGTAGTGTGTATGCGGGAGGCATTGTCGAGGCCAAGTTATGTCAAGGATTTGGGTATATTCTTACCATGTGTATGCCATATCCAAAATTTGATTACTTCATACAGCATGTCCCCCCACTTTTTCTTACTATTGAATACAACATGAATTGTCAAACTAATAGAGTAGGCTTATCTGCGAAAAGATCTAAACCTCCCAAACACTTCCTAGTTCATTTCACAAATATACGTGGTCTCAATTCTAATCTCAACGATGTCAATTTCCACTTGCAGTCTACCAAACCCCATTTACTTTTTCTGACAGAATCTCAGTTATCGGTTGATTCAAATACTGCTCATCTCAGGTGCCCAAATTATTCGCTGTATAATTCCTTTCGCCTCAAAGGTGGTACCTGGTGCCTCCGTAGCCAGGTGGGCAGGAGCAGCAGTGTGTAGCACATGCTTCTTGATTAGACCAGGGTTCGAGCCCGTCACCACCAAATACGGAGGATGCGGAAAGGTCAGGGAATGACCACCACATATCCCGGATAAATATGGCCTTAGTTGCTAATGCTCCTAAAAATCAAATAACAAACATTGGTGATGTTAATGTTCACAACTCCAGCTGGTTTGTTTGTTTGTTATTTGGATTTTAGGAGCATTAGCAACTAAGGCCATATTGCTCCGGGATATGCGGTGGTCATTCTCTGACCTTTCCGCATCCTCCGTATTTGGTGGCGACGGGCTCGAACCCTGGTCTAATCAAGAAGCGTGTGCTACGCACTGCTGCTCTTTCCCACCTGGCTACGGAGGCGCCTACTCCAGCTGGCTTCCGTTTTCTAGTCACACCGACCCAGCTGGTTGAGATGCAGAGGCTTTTGCAATTTCTAATGACCTTGCATAGATTGTACATTTACCTACAAGAATACCAGACAGTCCTAACCATACAGCCAACATGCTTGATCGTTTTCTCACAAACAACCCTTCTAAGTACTCAGTCGAAGTGAGTGGTCCTTTAGGTTCCTCAGATCACAACTTGGTGATTTTCTCTTCTCCAATGCAGCCTTTATTTCATGGCTATTCCCAACCTCGTATTGTTTGGCATTACAAGAATAAGAAATGGGATGACCTGCGAGATTTCTTTTCTTCTTTTCCTTGGTCAGACTACTGTTTCAAAATTTCTGATGTCAACGTTTGCTTTGATCATGTCAGTGAAATTATTCTTGTAGGAATGGAATCCTTTATTCCACATGCCACTTTAAAATCTCATCCTTTATCTAAACCTTGATTTTCCAATAAATGTGCTAAGGCTGTTCAAGAGAAGAACTTTGCATATCGTAATTGGCTTGTTTCCAATTCTTCAGTTTCATTTTCTGCCTACACCAAAGCTCACAACAATTGTAAAGCAGTTATTAATTAGTCCAAACTAGAGTTTCAACAGGCTAAGAGTAGAAAACTTGCTTCTTGCCCTAAGGTAGCCAAGCATTCTGGCCTCTTGCCAAAGTTATTGGCCGCAACTTTTGCCCATCTCTGCTCCTACCTCTGTCAAAACCAAATGGTTTTGTTGTCACTTCAGCTAAGGATAAAGCTGACCTGTTAGCATCCCATTTTTCTTCCAACTTGTGTATTGATGATCTTAGTAAAACTACTCCCACCATTCTTAACATGCTCCATTCAATTCTTCCTGTGGTCTTCCATCAAAAGGATGTCAGAAGGATTTTGGCGAAACTCGATGCTGAGAAAGCTCCAGGTCCTGATGCTATTTCTCAACTTGTTCTCAAAACCTGTGCTCCTGAACTTACTCCTATTCTTTGCCGCCTTTTTTCACTTTCTTATTCCAAAGGTGTTTTTCCTTCTGCTTGGAAATTTGCTCACATCCAGCCAGTTCCTAGAAAAGGTGACAAGTCCCTTCCATCCAATTATCGTCCCATCGCAATTACTTCTGCTCTTTCTAAAGTAATGGAGAAATCAATTAACTCTTAAACTACCTAGAAACCTTCTGTCTAATCAATGATCGTCAGTATGGATTCTGCCAGTGTTGACCCACTGGCGATATTCTGGCTTATGTTACCCATTTATGGACAAATTCACTTAACTATATAGTATCGGTGTAAATACACCAAAGTTAACCCATAAACTTGAACTACGTATGTAGCATAGAAGGCATCATTTTAATTGTATCTCATATTGTGGTTGCCGTCACAATGAGATAGCTGCTATTGCATTACTTCAAATAAATAATGCTTCTCTTGTAGAGAAGACTACTGTCATTTATTTTCAGTGGTACCACCACCACCCAGACGATTGTTTCAAAGCTATTGGGCTTCATCCTCAGTGGGCAGGCAGGTACCCAGGTAATACAACAAGCCATCGCAGTTGCAAAGTTATATCCACAATATGAGAGATGCCAAAAGGGTGTGGTAGTAATGTATTTTGAAAACGAAATGCACAAGGCATTAATTATCAAAACCTATAAGGATTATGTCTTGTGCATTTCGTTTTCAAAAGGACAAATTCAATGGAAAAGTTCGGTGAAACATAAGAAGTTGCTCTTGACATCTCAATGACTTTCGATTGTGTTTGGCATAAAGGTCTTCTAAACAAGCTTCCATCTTATGGTTTGCCAACTGTTTTTTGCAATTGGTTATCCAGTTTTCTCTCTGATCGTTTACTGAGGGTGATGGTAGATGGCTGTGTCTTCTAACTTCTCCACTAATGCTGGTGTCCCCCAAGGTTCAGTTCTTACCTCCACTCTTTTCCTCTTGTATATTAATGACCTTCTTCCATTGACTGGAAATCCTATCCATAGTTTTGCTGATGATAGCACATTGCATTCCACTTTCCATTTTGAGAAACCTTGCCCTACTCAATCAGTTCAACTTCTCGAATATCCGCTACCAATTCCTTAAATGCCGATCTCCAGGTAATTCTCTAGTGGGGCAAAGACAACTTAGTTGATTTTAATCCTTCTAAAACTCAGTCTTGTCTTATATCTCGCAAAAAGGATTCTTCTCCCCTTATGCTTATCTTTGGTGACACTCCGATTTCTAGGCAAAATGATATATCTCTATTGGGGATTACCCTGACTTCTAATCTCTCTTGGCACAAGCACATTACAAATATTGCTTCCTTTGCATCTAAAAAACTTGGTTTTCTCTTTCGCTGTCAGCGTTACTTTTCTTCCAAACAGCTGTCCACTCTGTATAAATCACAAATCCGCCCTACCATGGAATATTGTTCCCACATCTGGGGCGGTGCCCCCAAAACCTCTCAGGCTTCTTGATTCCATTCAGAAGAGGGCAGTTAGGTTAATTAATGACTCCTCTCTAACAGAGTCTTTCCACTCAAGTCCAGCTCTTGAGTAATCCTGTCAAAATAGCTAACCAGATTAGTTAAACATGATTTTCCCTTTACAAAACCATGCTGAGTATCCTTCAGAATTCCATTTTTATCTAAATGATCCTGAATTCCAACGTTGATCATTGTCTCCATGATTTTCCCTACTACTGAAGTTAGACTAACCGGCCGGTAATTTCCCACTTCACTCTTAGAAACTGCCCTTATGTATTGGGCATACATTGGATATTTCCCAATCCCAATTCAATGCATTCAATTGCTTTTCCCTCTTAAGATTATATTGTATATGCCATCAACCGCAGGAGCCTTACTGGCCTGTAGGCTCGAAAGTTTTTTTATTAAATAAACATGTGAAATTTCAACATCATTAATTACATTTTTTTCAACTTCACTCCCATAATTTCTCATTCATGTAAAGGGTTTTTCTTCTGTAAATATTGATGCAAACTAACTGTTGAGTTCATCTGCAACTTCAGCTGGGGTATCTAATAGTATCCCAAGTCCATTACATAAAGGTCCAATCTGGTTTTTTCTTCTCTTCTTTGCACTTAAATATGTGAAGAATTCCTTATCCCTTTATTTATGCTCCCTCATTGTGTTTAGTCTTAGCAAGTGAAAGATTATCATTAACCTTCAGCTTAATCAATCCATTCAAGGCTTGAACACTTCAGTCAGGTCTCTCCACAGGTGCCTGGTCTCGAGACTCTGCAATTTGCAGAACTGAAGCCTTTCTAGGTAAGAGCACCCTTTTGTTCTCAAAAAAAATCACCCAATAATATTCATAAATATCTGGAATTGATGAAAATAAAGTGTTGCAAGCACTGTAATTTTGGGAAAGGAATTATTTAGCAAACTACATCAAATTATATCATTTACATAAAATAGTATAAATAAAGTCTAAAAATATTAACAATATGCCATTCAATTAAAATTTAAAAAAAATTAAATAAACGAATAAAATACATTATTATTGTAAAATCAATTAAAACAACTGAAAATGTAAGTGGTAGCTTTTGACATATAAATATTGTCATTGTCTTTTTCAACATGAAAAGATGGGCAGCTTCAATATATCAGAATACTTTGGATTAGCCACATGATGCAAGCATATCATTGATATCCTTGTCTTCTTCATTGTAATATTTAACTGTAACTATTTCATTTCTTGTCTTCTCCCTTTCAAGTTTTCACCTGTTTTAATTTCAACAGTATTAAAGATTTGAAAACAGGTGGATGCATGTTTTGTCTCTTCCCTTGTCTCTATTTATCAAATAGAGACAAGGGAACATCTCTCACATTACATATGCCTTGTGATAGATATTTTCACACTTAAGGGTAACTGATTGGGTGAATATATTATGCTCTTATTAGTAGCACTAGTATTGGCAAATGATTCAAGAAAGCAAGCTTATATAGCATTGGCCAAAAAAAAGACCCACACAGTTTACCCATCCATACCCTCAGATAGTTTGCATAGTACTTCCTTAAATTTATTCAACCCATTCACTTCCGCAACAACAGATGGAAGCCTGTTCCAACAATCAACCACCTGCTGGCTGAAGGCAAACTTCCACACATCTGGCCTGCAACCATCCTTTCTCAGCTTCAATTTATGCCCCCTCGTGTGTGTAGTCCCAGCAACTGGAAGAATGCCATTAACATTCAGCTTACCCAATCTATTCAAGTCTTTAAACACCTTCATCAGATGTTTCCACAGATACCTCTTCTCCAGATGCTGCAATTTGTAGAACTGAAGCCTTTCTAGGTAAGAGCATTCCTTTGTTCCCTTCACCAATCTGATTGTCCTTGTCTGCACCCATTCCAGCAAATCTACATCCTTCCTAAAGTGGTACCTCCAAACCTGTATACAGTACTCAAGATGCAGCCTAACCATGGCCTTATACAACGGGATAATCACCTCCTTATGCCTGTTAGCAAAGTTTCTGTATATCATTGACAAAACCCTGTGAGTTGTCCTGGCAGCATGTCTGCACTGTCAGAGATTTTCATGTCCGACTGCAAAATTACCCCTGGATTTTTTTTCTCCACTACCCTGAGTGTAGTACCCCACAGTTGATAAGTTACTCTGAGGTTACTGAATACCATTGATCTGTTGATAGAGCTATTTGTAAGTCAAAGTAAAACATAAGTTTAAGAAGTCTCCATAAAGTTGTTTCTTAAAGAAAAAAAAGAGTTAACCTAAATTTGAAGCTATAAAAAATAATGTTTCCATAGTTAGAAGGATTAATAAATGATTTGTAATTTTAGTGTCTACAAATACATCTATTTGAATTTGAGGAGTTAAGGTTTATGGCAACAGATTTGTAATTATAGGCTAATAAGCGAAAAGGTTTAGTGTATTTGTATCTGATTTTAACATATGTATTTTGGCAACCAGATGGTAATAAAAAACTGTGTGAATTAATGCTAACACTAATATTAATTAAATCCATAAATTTTGACTGAACTTTTAAGATAAGAATATGAAAGTCTTTTTGTGGAGTACTATGGTAAGGTAAAAGCCTAAACTTACAAATGTCATTGATTAAATGATAAAGATGATTAAATTTAAAACGAAATGTTTGGATAAATCTACAAAGTGCAATGAGAACACTAAATTTAAGACCAAAAAGTATATTATGAATCAATTGTACATTAAAAATATTAGTATCCCATTGATTAACATTTAGCATTAGTTAAGGCATATGATGCAAGAAAGCAAGCTTATACAGCATCAGCCAAACACAAACCCTTCCCAATTCACCCAACCGGTCACTCCAGACATTTGTCTAATTCAGCCTTAAATTTATTTAAGCTGTCAACTTCCACAACAACAACAACAGATGGAAGTCTGTTCCTGCAATCAACTACGCGCTGGCTAAAGGCAAACTTCTGCACATCTGTTACTGTCTTTCCACAATTTGAATCTATGCCCCCTCAGGTTCTTAATTTGAGCAGGCGGAAGTATCCCATCAGCATTGAGCTTGCTCAAACCATTCAAGGCCTTATACACCTCAATCAGATCACCTTGCAGGTGCTTAGTCTCTAGCTGCTGCAACTTGCAGAACTTAAGCCTCTCTTGGTAAGAGCACCTCTTTGTTCCTCTCACCAACCTTGTTTCCCTTCTCTGTACTTGTTCTAGCAACTCTACATCTTTCCTAAAATGAAACTTCCAGATCTGTAAACAGTACTCAAGGTGGGCCTGACCATTGCCTTATACAAAAGGATAATCACCTCATTGTCTCTGCTAGCAAAACTCCTGTATATCATTAACAAAACTAGAAGCCTGTCTGCACTGTCATATATGAGAACTTCATATCTGACTGCATATTACCCCCAGAATTTTTCATTCTCCACCTCCCTGAGTGTAGTACCACACAGCTGGTATGTTTCTCTTGGGTTTCTGCTACCCATATGTAGTACTTTGCATTTGTCGATGTTAAACTTCAGTTGCCACTTCTCAGCCCATCTTGTTAACTTTTCTAGATCCTGTTGCAATAGCATACTGTCTTTATTGTCATTAACAACCCTGCCAACCTTTGTATCATCTGTAAACTTGGATCTTAAGCATGATATACCTTCATCAGTATCATTAATGAATACACAAAACAACAATGGGCCCAGCACCAAACCCTGGGGAACTTCACTAATAACATTAGTCCACACAGAGCAGTGTTATTACCATTTATTACCACTCTCTGTCTTCTCCCATTCAACCATTCCTTTATCCATTGCAGCAACTTGCCCTTAATGCCATTCTGCTCCAATTTGTACAGTCTTCCATGTGCAACAATTTCAAAGGCTTTCCTGAAATCCAAGTATATGATATCAAAATTATTTTTTGCATCCACTTCTTTTATGACCACATCGTAGTATCCAATAAAATTGGTCAGACAAGGCTTCCTGTTAACAAAAGTTTTGTCTGAGCTATTACTGCAGTTTAGTCTAGGTGATCCTGCATCATTTCTTTAAGCAGTAACTCCATTATTTTCCTGGAACAGAAGTTAAACTAACAGGTCCATAATTATTTATGTCACCCTTTGAACCCCCCCCCCCTTTGTGAATTTTGGATACATTTGCACATCTTCAGTTCATGGGAAACTCCACTAAATCTAAGGATGCTCTCATAATTATGGCTAAGGGTTTACTTACTTCTCTCTCTGCCTCCTTCAGTATAACTGGATAGATTCCAACTGCCTTGGGTGCCATTTTATGTTTAACTTCACCAAACTTCTCCTCCACTTTGCTCTCTGTTATTACAAAATCATTTAGCTCCCTGTTAGAGTTTAGTGAACTTCTGTCTTCCCCTTCCTTACAGAAATCCTCATGTGTGAATGTTGATGCAAAATATTCATTCAGTTTGTCAGCTATCTGAGCAGGATCATCAACAGTCGAATCACCAACATTAAGTGGACCAATCTGATTAATCCCTTTCCTTCTAGAGTTTACATAAGTAAAGAAAGCCTTGTTGTTTTTCTTTGCATCCTTTGCCAGGGATTTCACGTAATCAGCCTTCGCTTGTCTAACCCTCCTTTGTGACTTGATTACAGAATAGCTTATATCTGCCATAGGCTTCTATGTCACCTGGTAATTTATATGCATCCCACGCATTTTTCTTCTTTACCACGAGCCTCATTAGGTCATCTGACCTCCACTTAGTCTAAATCTTGAACAGTATTTCTTATTTGGTATGAAAAGCCTAATAGCTTCCAAGATTAATTCCTTGAAGGCTTCCCATTTAGAATTCACTGTTTTTAACATCATCAGTTGATCCAACTGTATAGAATTTAAAAACTCTCTGAGACCACTGTAGTCACCTTTACGAAAACAAAATCCCTTCTCTTTACCCTTTATAGTAGATATGTCTTTAATTGAATCCCACATCAGTACAAAGTGATCATTGTCACCTAGTGGTTCCTTTATCTGTAAATTCTTAATGCATGAACAATCATTGTTGATAATCAGATCAAGAATATTACTTCCTCTGGTTGCCTCTCGAACATATTGCTTTAGAAAACAATCCTCCTATAAATCCCCAAAACTCTTGCTAGCATGCGAGTGACCATTCCACAAGTTCCAGTTAAAATCACCCATTACAAGATATTCTGATTTACTAGCCCACTCTATTTGTCTGCATAATTGTTCATTGTACTCATCAGAGTCATTAGGCCTGTAACACACTCCTACTTTCATTTTCCCTTTCCCAGTGTTTATGTCACACCAAACTGACTCAACATTGCACTGTCGACCCATGTCGACTGGATGCACTTCCTTAGATTTTGTGTTTCTTAAGTAACAGCATAACCCCTCCTCCCTTTCTATCCTTTGTGTACACATTATACTCCCCATATTCCAGTTCTGCAATGCTTATATCTGTGCAACACCATGTCTCTGATATCCCAATAATTTCTGCCTCTGATGTCTTGATCAGCACTTCAGATTCATCAAATTTATTTACTATACTTGTTGCATTGGTGTACATACAAGTTTACGTCCACCTGTTCTTACTCTTAATTACCCTAACACAGCCCATGTATTTACTTGTTCCGTGATGACTCCCAGCCGCTCTTGAAATTCCCAGTAACTTGCTATCTAGGTTGCTGCTAATTACAATGGAAGCACCGCAAGAATCACTTTCGCCACTGCTTGTGGTTACTGTTAATCTTTTAGTCTGTGAATCCCCCCAAGTTACAGTTTTCCAACACAACCTAACACTGCCTCGATGGTATCAGCAAATATAGAAGCAATATTGGTAGAAGAGAAAAGTCACTGAAGTTTGATTTGTTTTTCTTTTTTCTTTAGTCTTTTTATAAGATCTAACAGTATTAGTAAGATATTTAACAATTTGAAATTTATAATAAGTGCATTTATTAGATATATAAGATTATTAAAAAATAAATTGGTGCTTGAACTTATTACTAAGACCATAATGATAAATATATTTATATTTAAGCATAAAGATTTCTTCCTGTTTTAACCTCAAATTGAGGTTATGAATTTGTGCAGAACTGAAATATAAATATCAGATTGTATGTGAATGATAATGTCTAAAGTCACTCTTATGTTTAGTGATATTAATTTTAAGTTTATTGTGGCTATAGTTATTGATATCAGATCTATGTAAATTAATACTTAAATATAATTTATTACTTGTTTGTTCAATATATTTAATGTTGCAAGTTCTACAGGTGATAAGGTAAATGACATTGTGCAATTTACAAAAGAGAGGTGCAGTGGGATTATCAGTATAATGTTGTGGATAGGGACATGACAGCTTTAAATTTAGAAATAGAATTGCTATTGGTAGCAACTGAGTGCATAATAAAAGACTTTAGGTGTGGTGGATTATATGCAAAAATACTCTGGTTAATGTATGTTGTGTGAGGTATTAAAAATTTGTACCAAAGGCAAACCAGAACATTAGACCTCGTGATCATGTTTAGTCTATGATGCCCATGTAGCGTAGCATATATTTACTATTCTTTTGTGAATTCAGTGTGAATTGTTGATTTAAATATATATATATATATATATATATATATATCTAAAGACACACACACACACACACACACACACACACACACACACACACACACACACACACACACACACACACACACACACGCATGCACGCACACACAATATATATATATATAGACGAATATATTGTTGCCAGTGGGTGGGTAAAGTGCCTGCCTGGTAACCCAAAGGTCGCGGGTTCGAATCCCGCCTCGGGCTTGGATCAAAGTACTGCAAAAACCTTGGTAGGTGCATTATGGCCACAGAAGCCGATGTGCCAACAACTACAAAAAAAAAAAAAAAAAAAAAAAAAAGTTGCCAGTGTATTAGGTGGAGGTGCTGAATTGTCACGTGTAATTACCATGGAAAAATTGAGAACACATGCATGGTAAAAACAGAATACCTGAAATAAAATAAAATTAAAGTTTAATATAAAAATAAATGATAGTACCTAAAGCTGTGGGTCCTAGGACTTTAACTACTTCATCAATGGGGTCGGCGGCGGAAATTGTAGGAGCCACCACAATAAGCCGGGTCTCTGTTTCTGTTATGATGTACATGTTGAAAAGAATGCATACGTATACATCATAGCCAACCCAACAGAGACCAAAAGGAATGATTAAAATTAAAGAATATATAAAATATATATAAAATAAATAAATAAAATAAAGCTAAAAATCTAAAATAATGCTGATAGATTCCTGTAAAAAGAAAAAAATTAAAAAATTAATGAAATTCAAAAGAAGGCAAAATAAGAAAACTTAGTGTGTGCATGGACAGGAAAATGTTGAATGAGCTGAATGCCATTGGAGACCAAAGAAGAAAACAGAAAGTTTACTGCATGGTGTATTTATGTCAGTTGTAGTAACCCTGAGTGTGGGGGGCTACTACAACTAACATTCTCTTTGTCTTCCAATTACTTTCTACTGTCCTTATTTACTACAACTTATTTCTCGTGCACGATTAGGCTGGCCGAAAGCAATATCGAGATGCTATTCCTCTACTATCACTACTTTTTTCTTCTTTAACAAAGTTTAATGTCTTTTCCACACTACTTTGCCTAGTTTTTGTTTCTCCCTATGCTGGCACTTCGCCTCATTTGTTTAATTGCTTACTTCCCCGTCACATGGGACTGTTCACTTTGGCAGCTAAACACTTGCCCCCCACACACACTCAGGGTTACTACAACTGACATAAATACACCATACAGTGAACTTTCTTTTTTCTTCTTTGGTCTCCAGCGGCATTCAGCTTATTCAACGTTTTACTGTCCATGCACACAGTAAGTTTTCTTATTTTGCCTTCTTTTGGATTTCATTCATTTTTTAATTTTTTCTTTTTACAGGAATCTATTAGCTTTATTTTATTTATTTATTTTATATATATTTTATATATTCTTTAATTTTAATCCTTCCTTTTGGTATCTGTCGGGTGGCCTATGATGTATACGTATGCATTCTTTTCAACGTATACATTATAACAGAAACAGAGACCCGGCTTATTGCGGTGGCTCCTACAATTTTTGCTGCCGACCTCATTGATGAAGTAGTTAAAGTCCTAGGACCCACAGCTTTAGGTGCTATCATTTATTTTTATGTTAAACCTTAATTTTATTTTATTTCAGGTATTCTGTTTTTACCATGCATGTGTTCTCAATTTTTCCATGTTAATTACACCTGACAGTTCAGCACCTCCACCTAATAATACACTGACAACAATATATTCGTCTCTATTTCATTATGGTTGCCAGTTTTTTCTGCTATAATTAGTAGTACCCCAGATCCATAACCCAGTTTAATATTTTTAATTTTTTAATACCTTTTCTAGTTTGCTAACACTTTCAGAAATTTCATTACATCTTATTTTTATCAATATTATATATATATATATATTTAAAAATAACTAAATGCACAAGGCATAATACGTTAAGAGTAAGAGTTTAATATCTATATAATATCAGTGTAGATACACCATAGATAACTCTTAAGAAAAAAATTCGACGGTAGTGTGGGAGGAATTATTTGCTCTGTATCTCATACTGTGTTCTTCCTTCACAATGAGTTGCCATGGTGTTGCACCACCTCGAATAAGCACACACTTCTTGATTAGACTGGGGTTCAAGCCCGTGACCACCAAATACGGAGGATGCGGAAAGGTCAGGGAATGACCACCGCATATCCCCGGAGCAATATGGCCTTAGTTGCTAATGCTTAAAAAAAAAAAAAAAAAAAAAAAACCAAGCTTCACTAATAGAGAAGACTATTGTTACTTATTCTCAGTGAGTACCACCACCCAGATGGCACCGTTTCAAAGCTATTGGCCTATCATCAGTGGGCGGGCAGGTACCCTGGTATTGCAGACATGACAACCCAGTTGTGAGATAATCAAACAATATGAGAGATGGCAAAAGGTTTATATGATAATCTTTAAAAATAACTAAATGCACAAGGCACGTTAAGAGTAAGAATTTAATATCTATATAATATTGGTGTAAATACACCATAGATAACTCTTAAGAAACTATGATTGTAGTGTGGGAGGCATCATTTGCTCTGTATCTCATATTGTGCTCATCTGCTGAGAATAAGTAACAATGGTCTTCTCTAATAGTGAAGCGTTACTTATTCAAAGTAGTACAACACCATGGCAACTCGTTGTGAAGGAAGAGCACAATATGAGATACAGAGCAAATGATGCCTCCCACACTACCATCGTAGTTTCTTAAAAGTTATCTATGGTGTATCTACACCAATATTATATAGATATTAAACTCTTACTCTTAACATATTATGCCTTGTGCATTTAGTTATTTTTAAAGATTATCATATGAACCTTTGGCATCTCTCATATTGTATGATTATCTTCACAACTGGGTCGTCATGTATGCAACACCACGGTACCTGCCCATTCACCAAAGAGAAGCCAACAAGCTTTGAAACGGTGCCGTCTTGGGGGCCTGATGCCACCAAGTTTCCCAGAATAGGTAACAACAATCTTCTCTACTGGGGAAGCATTGCCTATTCAAGGAATTTATGAGCTTTTGAGTAGTGTGAGGTGAAGGAGTAATTGTCACTTTCTTCTACAGCATTTCCTTCCTCTATCTCTCCTACTATCACCTTCCTACGTCTTTATTGCTTTCCTAAGCCTAATAGGGATAGTATGAGGATAACCGAGATCCTTATCCCATACCATATTTCAAACAGTGCCATCTGGATGGTGGTACTCACTGAAAATAAGTAACAATAGTCTTCTCTATTAGTAAAGTGTTACTTATTCAAGGTAATGCAACACCATGGCAACTTGTTGTGAAGGAAGAGCACAATATGATATACAGAGCAAATGATGCCTCCCACACTACCATTGTAGTTTTTTAAGAGTTATCTGTGGTGTATCTACACCGATATTATATAGATATATATATATATATATATATATAAGTTATATATATATCTTATAGAAAAATAAATTTAATTTGTGAACTGTAACTGCATATTTCCTTATTTGCACAAATAGTATACTTCAACAAATCTCATAACATAGCACATAGTGGTATCTTTTATCCAAGTAGAGTTTATAAATGTTACATCAAGGTTGGGGAGTCAGTCAGTGTGGTTGCATTTTTATTGTGCTCCATGTTTACTGTCTAATTATGAATTATAGTCTTAACAAATTCCTAATGAGTAGTACCTACCTAATCCTAATGCTACTAGCTACAAGAAGATGTTCTTGTTCCACCTGTGCCTTTATCAGGTAATTAGTAATTAATATATTTGTATTAATAGTGTTCCGGGTAAAGAAACAGTGCTGCAAAGTCACCTATCTTGTTTCAAGATTAGCCTTTGTTGAAAGTGCCCTTTAAACAATATAGCCTAATGAATAGAACTCAGAGGTCACCCAATCCCAGGGACTAATTCCTTACTTCCTACAACTAATTAGTGAAATGTAATGGAAAAACTCCTTCCTTGTTACAATGCATATTTGATGTTAACTTAATGATAATGAATTAGATGACATCAGGTTGTGAGGATCTGCAATCTAAAATACAGGGTATCCAGACTGCCTCTATCTATGTTTTTCATTGATCTAATGCCAAAAGCAAACAATAAAGATATATGCAATATCGAATACATCCTTAACACCAAAGTAAAATTCGAACCACCTCATGAAAAAAATGAACTACAGCAGTGGAAAAGATGTCAACAATATGGGCACACCAAAACATACTGCCAATATCCATTCCATTGCATAAAATGTGCTAAAAACCACCTGACAACCAGCTGTCCAAAAACTGACAGACAAACTCCAATTAAATGCACTCTTTGTTGCCGAGCACATCAAGCCAACCATAAAGGATGGTTGGCTTGATGTGCTCAAGGAGATCCAAGCAAGAAGATTTCCACTGAACAGGGTGAAACAACTGTCAACAACAACAACCCAACCAGCAACAACAACAACAGGCAATACAGAACAAGACATAAGACAACAACCTCAAGCCAGACCAGTCTTATCCTATGCTCAAGTAGTGAATAGACTGCCTCTATCTATGTTTTTCATTGATCTAATGCCAAAAGCAAACAATAAAGATATATGCAATATCGAATACATCCTTAACACCAAAGTAAAATTCGAACCACCTCATAAAAAAATGAACTACAGCAGTGGAAAAGATGTCAACAATATGGGCACACCAAAACATACTGCCAACATCCATTCCATTGCATAAAATGTGCTAAAAACCACCTGACAACCAGCTGTCCAAAAACTGACAGACAAACCATAAAGAATGGTTGGCTTGATGTGCCCAAGGAGATCCAAGCAAGAAGATTTTCCACCGAACAGGGTGAAACAACTGTCAACAAAAAAACAACAGGCAATACAGAACAAGACATAAGACAACATCCTCAAGCCAGACCAGTCTTATCCTATAGTAGTGACCAGTCTTATCCTATAGCTCAAGTAGTGAAAGAAAGATCCCAGCAATTACAAGAAGAGAACAACCTCACACAAAAACATGCCAAAACAAGTGCAACAATCTCTCTTCAGACTGGAACAAGCTCTAATTAGAAGATAGGAAAATCAAGCGGCAAGGTTGACAGAAGACATAAGAACGATGCTCAACCTGCTAACAGCACTTGTAGCAAAACTTAAATAATAATAAAATTATTAAAAATTGCTCTTTGGAATGCCAATAGCCTGGATGGATATAACCAGCAGGTAAAAACATTTATTATTGAACATAACTTAGACATCATGTTGATTACAGAAACACACTTCACAAACAGAAAACATTTTAAAATGATGAACTATAGCTACTACGACACAAAATGTCCTGAAGGAACAGCTCGGGAGGTTCAGCAATAATTGTTAAAAACTCCATAAAGCACCGTGAGATAACCAAGTACAAAACGAATTCTACTTAAGCAACAAGTATTGCAATTGAAGTCTGGATAGGTCCCTTTATGGTTTCCTCTGCTCACCAAGCTATAATATTAGTAAAAAATGAATTCATAACCCTATTCCAAGCTTTTGGGAATAGATTTATCGCAGGAGGAGATTACAATGTCAAGCATGTACAATGGGATTCAAGAATAACACCGAGGGTACGAACACTAAAAAGAGAGATTTGAGCCCGTGACCACCAAATACGGAGGATGCAGAAAGGTCAGGGAATGACCACCACATATCCCCAGAGCAATATGGCCTTAGTTGCTAATGCTCCTAAAAAAAAAACTAAAAAGAGTAATGCAAGAAAATCATTACGAACATTTATCTACAGGTGAACCAACATACTGGCAGACAGATAGGAGAAAAGTTCCCGATATAGACATCTGCATAACTAAAGAGATTGCGAAAGATTATACAGATATAACATTGAGTCTAGATCTATCTTCTGATCACTCCCCAGTAATAGCAAATTTGAGCTCGCATATTATAATCAGACAGAATCCACCAGTTCTTCATAATAAACACACAGATTTGAAATACTTCCAAGAGCTAATAAATGAGAAAGTAAACTTAAAAATGCCTCTTAAAACATGTGACGATATTGACCTAGCTGTAGAAAACCTAACAACAATAGTACAAGTTTCTGCCTGGGAAGCTACACCAGAAATAAAAACACATAGGGAAAAATAGAATTTGGCAATCATCATAAAACAAACAATAGCAGAAAAATGAAGGCTAAGATGAGTCTGGCAACTGAGCAGACACCCTGAAGACAAAAGAAATTTTAATAACGCAGCAAGAAATTTAAAAAGAATGCTCGATGCAATAAAAAATGAGTCAATTCAGGAACAGCTGGAATAGATAACTGCAACTGATGCCACTGACTATGCCTTGTGGAAAGCCACAAAAAGGAGAAAACAGTCAACACAACCAGTACCACCTATCAAAAAACCTAATAATGGCTGGGCAAAAAGTGACTCAGAAAAAGCCAACACTTTTGCTGAACACCTGGAAAAAGTTTTCCAACCATATCCCTTTGAATCTACAGCAGAAGGTCATCATTATCTTGAAGCTTCCTATCAACTGTCTCCACCTGTAAAAGCCTTCTCGCCAGCTGAAGTAAGGAGTATCATACAAAGAAAACTGAATTCTAAAAAAGCTCCGGGATTTGATTTGATTACTGATAAAATACTCAAGGAACTACCTCCAAAAGGACTAGTGCTTCTAATGCACATATACAATGCCATAATATGCATGGGCTACTTCCCAGCAGCATGGAAAGTTGCCTAAATAATAATGATGCTAAAGCCTGGGAAACCCTCCAATGAAGTAACATTATACCGGCCTGTCAGTCTACTACCAGTATTATCAAAAATAATAGAAAAGCTAATATTAAAATGGCTGAAACCGATCCTAGAAGAAGAAAACTTAATTCCACTACATCAATTCGGATTCAGACAGCAACGTGGCACTAATGAACAAGTGCAGATTGTCAATTTTATCAACAATTATCTGGAAACAAAAAAATATTGCACAGCTGTGTTCTTAGATGTCAGCCAAGCATTTGACAAAAGCTTGGCATGCAGGATTACTATTCAAATTGAAGCAGGTACTACCTCACCAATTACATATAATTATTAAATCATACCTCACGGAAAGATATTACCAAGTGAAACTAAAAGAAGAATAACCCAAGTTAAACCTAACACTCTCTGGAGTGCCACAGGGGAGTGTCTTGGGGCTAGTATTGTATACCCTGTACACCGCTGACCCAGCTAAAGCCTGGGAAACACCCTAGTAGCAACACTTGCTGATGACACAACAGAGCTTGTAACTGATGAAAATGCAATAATTGCAATACAAAGGTTACAAGAACAGCTTAACCAGACACAAGCTTGGCAAAAAAAAAAATGGTTCATGAAAACCAATGAGACAAAATCTACTCATGTTACATTTACGAGGAGACAGGAAACATGCCCACCAGTGAAATTAAATGGCCATGCCACACCGCAAGCAGACCATGATAAGTATTTTGGCATCCATCTAGACAGACGCTTAAATTTGAGAAAGCACATTTGGACAAAGAGGAAATAACTTGGGCTAAAGGCTAGCAAGTTGTATTGGCTAATTGGAAGAGATTCCAAGTTATCATTGGCAAACAAGCTACTTATATACAAAGTCACACTGAAACCCATGTGGACCTATGGAATCCCATTTTGGGGTACTGCCAGCACCTCAAACATAGAAATACTACAGTGCTTTCAATCAAAGATGCTGAGAACCATTACCAACTTGCCCTGGTATGTCACCAATAAAATGATACATAGAGACCTGAATATGCCAATGGTAAAAGAAGAAATATGCAGTTACAGTGAGAATTACCAACAACGACTAGAAGTGCATCCAAATTACCTGGCGTGAGCCTATTGGATAACAGCGAAGTTCCCAGAAGACTAAAATGGCAACATCTGCTCGACTTAGTGTAGTGCTTAATGTTTTAATTAAACTAATCTATTCGGTGTGAATGCAGTCATCAGTTATCAAGTAAACTCAATAGAAGTGTCATCACTGGACATCTCCTTCATTCAAGACAATTCTACTGACATTTGTCATACATCGATTTACTTAATGTTTGTTATCTCAAACAGATTGTAAATGAGCATTAAAAAAATAATAAATAAATAAATAAGAGTTTTTAAATTATATTTTATTAAATCACTTAATTATCTTGGTTATCGTTGATATTTGAAATGATAATCTATATTTTATTCTTTAATTTTTAGCCATTGTATTCCTTGATAACAGCAATGATAATTATATGAAAACAAAAAAAGGAATAAAAAAATCTAACTCCCTACCAGCCTATATTCAGTACAAAATTAGAATGGATATAGATAATGTGCCATCTTCTAAGAGAATTAAAGACAGGTGAGGATTATAAATCATTTATTCATTTACAGTTATATAGAAATATATATAATAAACCTTCACAATATTAATATTCATTAAAGTGATCTTTTTGGATATGAGTTTTACATTTTGTTATGTATGAACTTGGCATTTGAGAAGTTTCAGTTGGAAATGGTTTCTTGATTTTATTAATAAAAGTACTATTTTAAAATGCCCTTCCATTTTGCCATTAATTTTAATTGTAAACAAAGAATACTGACTCTATGTAATAAAAAAAAACATGTTTTAACTTAATTGAAAGAAAAAATTTTATTGTTTAATATTTTTACAGAATAAACCTTGGGAACCAGAAATAATACACAGGCTGATATATCTGGATTTATTTGTTTCTATTGTGCTAATATTAGTTAGTGACAAATGATGCAAGAAAGCAAGCATATAAAGTATTAGCCAAAAAAATAAAAATATAAAATTCCAACAACTACACTTCCCACATCACATGTCCATTCCCTTTAAGAATTTATCTACTTTAAAATTACTTGAACTAACTACTTCCAAACACCAAAATGGAAGTTTTCCACTTTAAATTTATGTCCCCTAATATGTGTTGTGTGAGAAAGAAGAAGGATGTCATCAGCATTTATCTTACTCAATCAATTAAAAGCCTTTACAACTCAATCAGATCTCCTTGCAGGTGCTAGTTTCTGGATGCTGCAATTTGCAGAGGTTTTTTTTTATTATTATTATTATTATCTTCCCTTCATTACAGCGAAGGTTAACATTACAAATGTCTAGCAACAATTTAACATATCCAGTGGAATCTAACCACGGTCATTGGTTAGATTCCATTGGTAACAGTGGAATCTAACCATGGTCATTGGTTAGATTCCATTGGTAACAGTGGAATCTAACCATGGTCATTCGCTGATGAGTCCTCCAGCAGCTCAACATTCCCTGGAGAGCCCGGACTGCAGTAATTTAATATCAGAAGTTGATAAACCAATTTTCAGGATTAAGTCAGCAGATGTCTTCTCCAAACTCCCTTATAACTAATAGTAATGGAAGATATGACTGGCTGTGTTCCGTACTCCTTAGCTAAAGTGACTATTATCATTATAATAATGACTATACTCAAGGTTCTGGCCCAAGCCCACAACTTGGGCATCAAGAAGGAACAGAGAGGCATCTTTTACACACCTCCTGTGCAAAAGATGCCTCTCAGGTTTCCATAAACTCTCCTGTGTGTTGAACCAAGACTCTTTCTTAACCTCCTATCCTTTCTTGTGAAGCCTGTTTGAAACTAAGTTCACAATCAAGTCATGCTTTTTAACTCTCAGTCCATGAGTTCTGAAGCATCGTTGAGAAATGTGGGCGAGTGACTTGACCACATTGCATCCAGCCCTGCATGCTCTCTCTCTCTCTCTCTCTCTCTCTCTCTCTCTCTCTCTCTCTCTATATATATATATATATATATACTATGTGGTTGAGATGACCCAGAGCGGGCAGGGAGAACATTGATCCTCGTACTGATGAGGTCAATAAAAGCATGGCCAGATAGGAGCTTGGTCCTGTCACCCATCCACCTATGTTGAGAGTGCACCTTTCCTGACTCTTTATGGCTATCACCATCAAAAGATGAGTGTAAGAGACATCTCCACCATCCCTTCACTGATGCCTTTGACTCATGCTGCACAGAAACCTGCCTTATGCAAGTCGTTTACATATCTAAGTTCTCTTTGAAAGCTGGCTCTAGCAAGCTCTCTGGTTAAAGTCATGGGGGGGAAACCGCAGCCTCTCCATCCCTGATCTCTTTAAGAGGGGGATGTTCCATCTAAACAATGGGATCCCAAGATCCCCCTCTGCGATGTCTGCATGAAAATAGCTGGTGACCACATCATGATTGAGACGCAGCCATTGCCTTATGGCAGACATCACCTGGGTATCCAAGTCATTCAACTGGTATCCAAATCATTCAACTGGTAGCCATTATTCTGCCTAGCACCAAAAGATGGTAAAATCTAGGTATAAGATAAGTGTGCAGGATAGACAGCCTATGCTAGGGCTTGAGTAGAGCTCTCCTAAGCTGCACCAGCAGGTCATCCAGGGAGTCCAAGGCAGGTGCCCTTCCAGAAGCACTAAAATCAACCCCCAAATATCTCCATGATGCAGTAAATTTGCCAGTTGGAAGCTTTAGGTCACTGACTAAGCAGCTACGGCTATCCAACTTGAGCTTTTTATCTCCACTAGAAGGGACCATAGATAAAGTCCAAGACTTTTTCATGTTAATTCTTAAGCCTTGTCTCATAAAGAAATTTTTTTTATCCAAAAGACATTGTAACCCCAACAATATTGATACTGCCTGGATGAGATCGTCAGCTATTTGTTATTTGTTATTTGGTTTTTAGGAGCATTAGCGACTAAGGCCATATTGCTCCGGGGATATGCGGTGGTCATTCCCTGACCTTTCTGCATCCTCCGTATTTGGTGGTCACGGGCTCGAACCCCGGTCTGATCAAGAAGCGTGTGCTACGCACTGCTGCTCCTGCCCACCTGGCTACGGAGGTGCCGAGATTGTCAGCAAATGCCATGATATTTATTCTTATATTATTTAGATCAAAACCTATATAGGCAGGTAACTCCTTCAAAAACATGTCTAACACAAAGTTAAATAACATAGGCAACAGTGGGTCACCCTGCCTAACTCTATTGCAAGGTTTAAATACTGAGAAATCCTGCATGAATCTCATCCTAGTAGAGCACATTGATTGCAGAAGATCAATATACTTCACAAATGATGTTAGAAACTGCTTTCTCTTCAATCCTTTCAAGATGGCAGTAAAGGAAACACTATCAAAGGCCTTTTGGATATCTATTGAGGCAAGGTATAAACTCCTAAGTTCCTCTCTAGATGAAGTTAATAAGGCCTGGAGAATAAATACATTCTCTACCACTCTATCAGTAGGAATGGAGGCCCGCTGTCTAGGATCAAGTTTGATTTTGGAACAAATCCTCCTTATATCTTATGATATAATCTCAAAATAATCGAAGCCACAGTGATGGATCTAAAGTCGGTCGGATCACTAGAGTCAGCCTTCTTTTGTATGAATATTGTATAAGCCTCATATAATTATGGTGATAAAGAGTCAGTCCACAAAAATATATGCAAGAAATCTCATAATATTTTACATGGCACTGCATGGAGGAACAAAGGAGTCAAGTCATCGAAACGAAGGCTAGAAGTTTTCATAGGTAAAGTCTCCTTTATTTCAGAGTTTTCATTTGGCAAGTACAAATCACAACTTAACTCCTCATCATCAGCATAGTTAGGTGGAATGACATCTGAGACATTCTTCTTTGACTGCTCTACACAAAGCACACCTTTCAAAACTTCAAGAATGTACCAGGATCTACATCATTCACCACCCTAGCCTGGTCAAGGATACCCAAGGCACAATGTTTCTGATTTTTATAATATAATGATTGGGTCATAGCAAACTATCTTTTCCTTAACTGATGTTTAACAAATCTCCTTTGATCTGCAGCCCTTTTAGTATTCACTGGCCTACAACCCCAAAAACTACACTTCTCACATCACATGGCCATCCCCTTTAAGAATTTATCTGTTTTAAAATTATTTGAACTAACCACTTCCAAATGCCAAAATGGAAGTTTTCCACTTTAAATTTATGTCCCCTCATATGTGTTGTGTGAGAAAGAGGAAAGTTGCCATCAGCATTTACCTTATTCAATCAATTAAAAGCCTTTATTACTCGATCAGATCTCCTTGCAGGTGCTAGTTTCCGGATGCTACAATTCGAAGAACTGAAGTCTTTATTCACAAGGTTCCCCAACAATCTATTTCCTTCCTAAAATGAGGCTTCCAGACCTGTTTTCAATGTTTGATGTGGCCTTACCATCACCTTATACAATGGTATAATCACCTCCTTATTGCTGCTGGAAAAATTCCTGTATACCATTGGCAAAACTGCATGGGTTGTCTTAGCAGACTGTCTGTTCTGCTTAGGGAAATTTATATCTGGCCACACAATTAATCTCCCCCTATTTTTTGTATATTATTCTCAGATTACTCTTACCCATATGCGGTATCTTGCATTTTTCAATGTTAAATTTCATTTGCCACTTTTCAGCCCATTTTAATTTTCCTAGATCTCATTGCAGTAGCATACCCAGATAACTGTCATTAACCATGCCAACCTTTGTATCATCTGCTAACCCAGATATTATGTCTGATATGCCTTCATAAATATCACTATCACTATCACTGAAAACAATAATGGGCACAGCAATAAACCATGGGAGACTCCACTAATAATTTAAGTCCATGAAGAGCAGTGCCTATTGATAACCACTTTCTGTCTTCTCCCACTGAGCCAACCCTTTATCCATAGCAGTGAACTACCCCTAATGTCACACTGCCTCGATTTGTACAGCAGTCTTTTATGTGGAACAGTACCCAAAACGTTTCTAAAAGCTAAACATATGATGTCAAAATATTTTTTTTATCCAGATCCTTTTTTATAGGTCATTGTGTCCAGTCACATAGGTGAGATAAAATCAGCCCTTAACAAATCCATATTGTGACTTTCATATAACCACATTATGTCCTACATTACTTCTTTAACCAGTGATTACATTATTTTCTCTGGAACAGAAGTGAAGCTTACAGCTCTGTGATTACTCGCTTCACCTTTTGATCTCCCTTTGTGAATGGGATACATTTGCACATCCCAGTCCATAGGGTCAACTCCTGAATACAATGTTTGCTTAGCTCTTTTGATGCATTTCTTAATATAATTGGGTAGATTCATCAGCCTTAGGAGTTCAGGTACCTTATTTTCTTCATTCGTCAACAGAATTGCAGCATCGTCAACAGTATTACAATTCACATCTATCCAACTAATGATGTGATTCATCCCTTTCATTCTAGTATTTACATAACTAAAGAAGTCTTGCTACTTTTCTTTGCATTCTTAGTCAATGGGCCCTAAGTGCCAAGTGAGAGTTACCAAGTGATTTTCCTAGTGTGATTATCTAGAGTGTTTTCCTAGGGTGAGTCCTCCACTCACAACATTACTGCTGACCGCTCACAATGTCACTGCCTCCCACACTAGCAATGTCATTGGTATCCCACACTAGCAATGTCACTGGTATCCCAGCTAGCAATTTTACTGCTACCCTCACTAGCAACGCACTGCTCTGATCACTTGGTCACTGGTTGGCACCACTCCTCCCTCCATTTGTCGGGGGTCAGAAACCTGGATGGAAAGAGCTACCCCCCCATGGCTAAAAGGAGCAATGGAATTTGATAATTACCTTCCTATTGAGCCTGGATACTCACCATGTGAATAATCACATGGTGATTACTCGTAGCCACAGGCAGAGGTGAAGGTGATTCTTTCACAACTTCTATTAGAATAAGTAATGAACTGGAGTGAGGGGTGCTGGGGATTTCAGGGACTGATGGCAGTCATCGTGAAACAGGTAGGTACATGGGATGTGTCAGAGTAACTAGGAATAGGTTCATGTATGCTTGCATGTACACCAATGCTAGAAGTATAGTAAATAAATTTGATGAATTTGAAGTGTTGGTCAAGACATCAAAGACGGATATTGTTGGGATATCACAGACGTGGTGAAACACACCAATATTAGGAATGCAGAAATGGAATTTGGAGAGTACAATGTGTACAGAAAGGATCGACAGGATAGGAAGAGAGGAGGTGTCATGCTGTTAATTAAGAAAAACATAAAATCAATAGAAGTGCATCCAGTTGATATAGATGAACAGTGCATTATTGAGTCAGTTTGGTGTGACATAAGCACTGCGAAAAGCAAAAATAAGAGTAGGAGTGTGTTATAGGCCTAATGACTCGAATGAGTTCAATGAACAATTGTACAGAGAAATAGAGTGGGCTAGTAAATCAGAATCTGTTATAATGGGGAATTTTAACTTCCCAGATATTGACTGGAACTTGTGGGTTGGTCACTCACACACTAGTAAGACTTTTGTGGATTTATTGGATGATTGTTTTCTGCAGCAGCATGTTCGAGAGGCAACCAGAGAGGGTAATACTCTTGATCTGGTTATCAGCAGTGATCATTCGTGTATTAAGAATTTGCAGATAAAGGAACCACTAAGTGGCAGTGATCACAGTGTACTGATGTGAGATTTACTTAAAAGATATAATTACCATCAGGGGTAAAGGAAAGGGTTTTTGCTTCCGTAAAATGAGTACAGTGGTCTCAGACAGTTTTTAAATTCTGTACAGTGGGATCAACTAACGAGGTTACTAACAGTAAATTCTAAGTGGGAAGCATTCAAGGAATTAATGGTGGAAGCTACTAAAAGTTTCATACCTATTAAGAAATATTGTTCAAGGTTTAGGCCTAAATGGTTATCAGATGAACTAATGAGACTCGTGACAGAGAAGGAAAAAGGCATAGGATGCATATAAATTATCAAGCAACTCAGAAGCCTATGGCAGATATAAGCTAGTCTGTAATCAGGTCACAAAACGAGGTTAGGCATATGAAGGCAGATTACGAGAAATCTTTGGCAAAAGATGCTAAGAAATACAGCAAGGATTTCTTTACTTAAAGGTAAAGTGCAGCCATTATCAACCCACTGCAGGATGGAAGCCTCCTCAACAATTCATGCTGAGGGAAATGGACCTTAGTCTGCTATGCTGGTCCAGTGCAGTTTGGCAGATCGACCGTATTCAGCAGTCAGGGGCTTGAACCCCGGTCTACTCAAAGAGCGTGTGCTACTGCACTCCCACTCCTGACCACTCGGCTACGTAGACCGTTTCTTTACTTATATAAACTGTAAACTTATATAAACTCTAAAAGGAAGGGGATAAATCTGATTGGTCCACTTGATATCGGTGATTCGACTGTTGTTGATGATCCTGCTCAGATAGCAAACAAACTGAATGAGTATTTTGCATCTACATTCACACATGAGGAGTTATTAAGGTTTGAAAATGGCAGAAGGTTATCAAATTGTAGCAGGGTGCTTAATGATTTTGTAATAACTGAGAGCAAAGTGGAGGAGAAATTGTTGAAGTTAAACATAAGCAAGGCACCTGGGGTGTATGGGATCTATCCAGTTATATTAAAGGAGGTGGCAAAGCAACTAAGCAAACCCTTAGCCATAATAATGAGAGCATCCTTGGACTCAGGGGTGGTCCCCACAGACTGGAGATGAGCAAAATGCACTGGATCGAAGGGTGACATGAGTAATTACAGACCAGTTAGTTTAACTTCTGTTCCAGGTAAAATAATGGAGTCACTGGATAAAGATGCATTGTAGGATCATCTAGACAAGACTGCAGCAATAATTCAGACGCAACATGGGTTTGTTAAGGGAAAGTCTTGTCTGACAAATTTGATAGGATATTGTAATGTGGTTACAAAGGATCTGGATGCAAAAAATAAATTTGATATCATATATTTGGATTTTAGGAAAGCTTTTGACACTGTTGCGCATGAAAGACTATTGTACAAATTGGAGCAGAATTGTATTAAGGGTAAGTTGCTACAATGGATAAAAGGATGGTTGTGTGGGAGAAGACAGAGGGTGGTAATCAATGGGTGCTGCTCTTCATGGACTAATGTTATTAGTGGAGTCCCACAGGGTTCGGTGTTGGTTCCATTGTTGTTTTGTATATTTATCAATGATATTGATGAAGGTATATCAGGCTTAATGTCGAAGTTTGCAGATGATACAAAGGTTGGCAGGGTTGTTAATGACAGTAATGCAGTGTGCTATTGCAACAGGATCTAGATAATTTGGGCAGATGGGCTAAGAAGTGGCAACTGAAGTTTAACCTTGACAAATGCAAAGTACTGCATATGGGTAGAAGTAACCCAAGAGAAAAGTACCAACTGTGTGGTACTACACTTAAGGTGGTAGAAAATGAAAAAGACCTGGGAGTAATTGTGCAGTGATATGAAGTTTTCTGAGCAATGCAGACAGGCTGCCAGGGCAGGTCATGGGGTTTTGTCAATGATATATAGGAATTTTGCTAGTAGGGAAAAGGAGGTGATTGTCCCTCTGTATAAGGCAATGGTCAGGCCACGCCTTGAGTACTGTGTACAGGTCTGGAGGCCTCATTTTAGGAAGGATGTCGATTTGCTTGAGGGTGTACAGAGAAGGGCAACAAGATTGGTGAGGGGAATGAAGGGATCCTCTTACCAAGAGAGGCTTAAGTTCTGCAAATTGCAGTGACTGGAGGCTAGGCACCTGCACAGTGATCTGATTGAGGTGTATAAGGCCTTGAATGGGTTGAGCATGCTGAATTCTGATGGAATCCTTCCACTCATTCAGATTACGAACCTAAGGGGGCATAAATTCAAATTAAGAAAAGACAGATGTAGAATAGATGTGTGGAAATTTGCCTTTAGCCAGCGGGTGGTTAATTGCTGGAACAAACTTCCATCTGTTATTGTGGAAGTTGATAGGTTAAATAAATTTAAGAAGGAACTGGACAGGCATTTGGAAGGAATGGTGTGATTTTTTTTTGTTTTTTGGGCTGATGCTGCATAAGCTTATACACTTGCTTTCTTGCATCACATGCCACTACTACTACTTCTACTACTATGTGCTAAATTAATGGAATTTAGCTCATGAAAAGACTGCATACTGACACAGAGCAACA
Organism: Mastigoproctus giganteus; assembly: GCF_048544385.1. Taxonomy (NCBI): domain Eukaryota; kingdom Metazoa; phylum Arthropoda; class Arachnida; order Uropygi; family Thelyphonidae; genus Mastigoproctus; species Mastigoproctus giganteus. Next base: position 71,780,224 of record NC_143581.1, read on the forward strand.
GGAATGCCCATCTTTCATTTGTTGTGAAACAAATGCATAAGTAAGCTGTCCCCATCTCTCATACAGGAATAGCATTGCATTAGCTATGGAAAATGATGCAAGATTATACAGTATCAGCCAAAAAAAAAACAAAAAAAAAAACAAAAAAAACATGACACCTCCTATTTCACCTAACTTCACCTATTGATTCTCTCCAATAGTTTTTTTTAGTTCTTCCTAGAATTTATTTAACCTATAGGCTTTCACAACAACAGATGGAAGTCTGTTCCAAAATTCAACCACCCGTTGGCTGAAGGCAAACTTCTGCACATCTATTCAGTAACTGTCCTTCCTCAATTTTAATTTATGCCCCAGAGGTGTGTAATCTGAGCAAGAGGAAGAATCCCATAAGCATTGAGCTTGCTCAATCCACTCAAAGCCTTACACACCTCAATCAGATCACCTAACAGGTGCCTAGTCTCTAGATGCTGCAATTTGTAGAACTAAAGCCTTCCTTGGTAAGAGCACCCCTTTGTTCCACTCACCAATCTAGTTGCCCTTCTCAGTACTCTTTCCAGTAGCTCCACATCCTTCCTAAAATGAGGCCTCCGGACCTGTATGCAGTACTCATGGTGTGGCCTGACCATTGCCTTATATAATGGTATTATCACCTCCTTATCCCTGCTAGCAAAATTCCTGTATATCATTGACAAAACTCCATGAGCTGTCCTGGCAGCCTGTCTACATTGCTCAGAGAACTTCATACCTGACTGCATAATCAGAATGTAGTACCACAGAATACCCAGAATGTAGTACCACACAGTTCGTACATTATTCTGAGGTTACTGCTACCCATATGAACAGACGAAGTTTTTACGGGCTCCAGCAAATAGAGAAGTTTTGCTTTTTTATTGACTTAAATTGGCATATTAATTTATTTTTTAGAGTTGCTTTATTTTCCTAGTAACAATACTTTAGTTTAATTTGAATTTAGATAGAGATTTTGTAGGTTATTACTTAGTATCGGTAAGGGTATCAAATCCACGTGTTGAACAGGTTTTGCAGCTCTCGCGAATGCAGGTTTTTAATTATACTTAGCCTTTATTGACTTAATTGTTAGATTAAATGATTTTCTATAAGTAGCTTATACACCTAATCAAGCTCCATGTTTTATTTTGAATTTAGATAGCATGATTTGGAAAGTAAATAATACTTCTTGTCCGTAGATTAACCATTCGTAACTTGCCGCCATTGTTATATGATACAACATGTGCACCAAACTAGATAGCGTAAGGTCTAACGGAAAATTAGATAGCGTAAGATCTAACGGAAAACTAGATAGCGTAAGGTTTAACGGAAATCTAGATAGCGAGATAGTAATATCAATTAATCAGTAAAATTTATTAATATTATTAAATTTCATTTGCAATTGAATTGTACTTTAACTAAATAAATATAGCGACCTAGTTTTTACAAACATCACATCATAAATTAATACATATAAGTTGACAAGGGATAAGAAAGTCATATAACGTAACTCGGAAATAACATTCAATACTGAAATACATATAGTGCATATAGTGTTATAACTGCATTGGGATATAAGTTTAGGGTTATATTTTGTATTGGAATTTTATTGAACTTGAATAGAAATCATGATTCAGACCAGAGCAGCAAAGCAAAAGGCTCAAACTAATGGAAGTGCTGTGGCTCAAGGAAGAACTCAAGGGGCAGTTGTCCTCTGAATCACAGTCTATTGAAATGCACTGCTTGTTTGATGTTTGTGGAACAATCAGGAACTTGACATGATATTGCCAAGGGGAATGTCTTTGCGTGTGCATGGTGTAAGAAGTGCAAGGAAATCAGGTGCCAACTCAGCATTGTTGTGGGCTTATATGGGAACTTGAACAGGGTGGATGCCCTCGAAGGATTTAATTTGAGGGGCCCATCAAGCTCTCAGCTGCCCACATCAGTGCCAGAGCTTGCACTTGAACATGAAGCAACACAGCGGCAAACTCCAAGGCAGAATGTGCTAGTCCCAAAGGAACTAGTTGTTGTAGGTGACTCTGTTGTCAGCGAAACGGGGAACATATTGTGCAAAAAGGATAGATGGAACAGGACCAGGGTATGTCTGCCAGGAGCAAAGGTTGATGACGTAGAGCAGATATCATCTTTTAAGGGCACAAAGGGTGATATTGTTGTACACATTGGCACTAATTATATTAAGAGTAGGAGACTGGCGGAATTACTTAACAAGTACAAGTCAATGCTGAAAAAAGCTGTGAGTTAGGGTTGAATTTGAAAGTGTCTGCAATTCTATCCAGACGCGATAGGAGGGAGTATATGATGAGAACCTTGCCGATCAATTCGGCCCTGGAGAGATTGTGCAAGGCTCAAGGGGTAGAATTTTTCTCAAACTGTCTGTGCTTGTTAACAGGAGAGACTGCTTCTACAGGGATGGGATACACTTAAATAGAAAGGGTGCAAGAATATTTGCTGATGCTAAAGAGGCAGAGTTAGATGTGTCAGAAAGCTGCTAGCTTGGGGGGGGGGGAATACATGGACTAATAGATTACCAGTAGCCGCTGGGAGAGGTAAACATGATTTTTGCACTACTTCGATTGAAATGCAATTTAGCAACAGCCTGGAAACCAAGGCAATGAGGATTTCCAGGACTGCTGGGAGTCACAGTGGAACAAGTAAATGCATCGGCTGTGTTAGGGTAACTAAGATTAGAAACAGGTGCATGTATACTTGCATGTACACCAATGCTAGGAGTATAGTTAATAAATTCGATAAGCTTGAAGTGCTAGTCAAGACACCAAAGGCAGATATTGAAGGGATATTAAAGACATGGTGTCACACAAACACAAGCAGTGTAGAACTAGAATTTGGGGATTACAATATGTACAGAAAGGATAGACAGGACAGAAAGTGAGGAGGGGTTATGCTGTTAGTTAAGAAACACATAAAATCTAAGGAAGTGCATCCAATTGATGTTAGTGGACAATGCAATGTTGAATCTGTTTGGTGTGACATAAGCACTGGGAAAGGAAAAATGAGAGTAGATGATGTTATAGGCCAAATAAATCTGATGAGTATAGTGAGCAATTGTGCAGAGAAATGGAGTGGGCCAGTAAATCAGTGTCTCTTATAATGGGGGATTTTAATTTCCCAGAGATTTACTGGAATTTGTGGGTTGGTCACACACACACACGCACACACACACACACACACACACACACACACTAGGAATGCTTTTATGGATTTATTGGATGATTGTTTTCTCCAGCAGCATGTTCGGAAGGCAACTAAAGGGAGTAATACTCATGATTTTATTATCAGTAGTGATTCTTCACGCATCAAGAATCTGCAGAAAAAGGAACCACTAGGTGGCAGTGATCACAGTGTGCTGAAGTTGGACTTACTCAAATAGGTAACTACCATCAGGGGTAAAGGGAAGGGTTTTTGCTTTCATAAAGGTGACTACAGTGGTCTGAGACAGTATTTAAATTCTATATGGTGGGACCACCTGATGATGTTACCAACAGCAAATTCAAAATGGGAAGCATTCAAAGAATTAATCTTGGAAGCTACTAGGCTTTTCATACCAACAAAGAAATGTTGTTCAAGATTTGGCCTAAATGGATGTCAGATGAACTAATTAGATATGTGACAGAGAAGAAAAATGCACGGGTTACATATAAAGTAACATGTGACACAGAAGTCTATGATAGATATAAGCTGGTCTGTAACCAAGTTACAAAGGAGGTTAGGGAGGCAAAGGCAGATTACTAGAAATCTTTGGCAAAGGATGCAAAGAAAATCAGCAATGAGTTCTTTACTTATGTAAACTCTAGAAGGAAGGGGATGAACCAGATTGGTTTGCTTGATATCGATGGTTCACCTGTTGATGATTCTGCTCAGGTAGCTAATAAACTAATTGAATATTTTCATCTACATTCACACATGAGGAGTTATTCAGCAAGGAGAATGCCAGAGGTGAAGTAAACTCTGGAAGTGAGCTAGATGATTTTGTAATAACTGAGAGTAAAGTGGCAGAGAAATTGTTGAAGATAAACATAGGAAAGGCATCTGGGGTGGATGGAATTTATCCAGTTATATTAAAGGAGGTGGCAAAGGAAGTAAGCAAACCCTTAGCTTAATTATGAGAGCTTCCCTGGACTCAGAGGAGATGCCCATGGACTGGAGATGTGTATATGTGACCCCAATCAACAAAGGAGGATCAAAGGGAGGCACAGGTAATTACAGACCTGTTAGTTTAACTTCTGTTCCAGGGAAATTAATGGAGGGACTGGTTAAAGAAGCATTGCAAGATCATCTAGACAAGACTTCAGTTATAGCTCGGACACAGCATGGGTTTGTTAAAGGGAAGTCTTGTCTGACTAATTTGATTGGATACTATGATGTAGTCACAAAGGAACTGGATGCAAAGAATAACTTTGATATCATATATTTGGATCTTAGAAAAGCCTTTGATACTGTTGCACATGGAAGACTGCTGCACAAATTGGAGCAGTGTGGCATTGGAGGCAAATTGCTGCTGTGGATAGAGGGATGGTTGAGTGGGAGAAGACAGAGTGTGGTAATCAATGGATACTACTCTTCGTGGACTAATATTATTAGTAGAAACCCTCAGGGTTCAGTGTTGGGTCCATTGTTGTTTTCTGTATTTATAAATGATATTGATGATGGTATATCAATATCATTTATAATTAATTTCCAAGTTTGCAGACGATACGAAGGTTGGCAGGGTTGTTAATGACTCTAATGACAGTACACTGGTGCAACAGGATCTTGAAAAGTTGAACAGATGGGCTGAGAGACGGCAAATGAAGTTTAACATTGACAAATGTAAAGTACTACCTATGGGAAGCAATAATCCCAGAGTAACGTATCAACTCTGTGGTTAAACACTGACAGTGGTAGAGAATGAAAAAGACCTGGGGATAATTGTGCACGCAGGTATGAAGTTTTGTGAGCAGTGCAGACAGTCTGCAAGAGTTGCTCATGGTGTCTTGTCAATGATATACAGTAAGTTTTCTAACCGGGATAAGGAGGTGATTATCCCCTTGTATAAGGCAATGGTCAGGCCACACCTTGAGTGCTGTATACAGGTCTGAAGGCCTATTTTTAAGAAGGATGTAGAGCTGTTGGAACAAGTAAAGAGAAGGGCAACAAGATTAGTGAACAGAACAAATGGTTGCTCTTACAAAAAAAGGCTTAAGTTTTGCAAATTACAGTATCTGGAGACTAGGCACCTGTGAGCTGATCTGATCGAGGTGAATAAAGCCATGAATGCTTTGAGCATGCTCAATGCTGATGGGATTCTTCCTCTTCTTCAGAATAATCACCTGAGAGGGCATAAATTCAAATTGAGGAAAGACGGTTGTAGGATAGATGTGTGGAAGTTTGCCTTTAGCCAGAGAGTGGTTGATTGCTTTAACCAACTTCATCTGTCGTTGTAGATGTTGATTACTTAAATAGATTCAAGGCAGAACTTGACAAACATTTGGAGCTAGGGGGATGGGTGAAATAAGTGGGGTTTTTTTTGGCTGATGTTATATAAGCTTGCTTTCTTGCATCATGTGCCCTTGCTAATGTTAATACTAATGCTAATATGCAATACTTTGAATTTGTCAATGTTAAGTTTAAAAAAAGAGGAAACCGTGCATGAAACCTATTTCATAAGCACCCGACAGCTGAGAACTTTATAAATTTCAAAAAACTTAAAGCAAAAGCATGGTTTGCAAGGAAAAAAGGCTAAAAAGATTCTTCGATTCAGTTTGTCTCTACTATAACGAAGAATATCAACTGCAGAGTAATCTGGAATAAAATTTTAAAAAATGAACGGTAGATTTCTACCAACATCCCATCCAATAGTGAGACGGAATTGGCAAGACTTATCATCTCCAGTTGAAACAGCCAATGCACTTGCAGAAAATTTGCACAAGTCTCAAATATATCTGCATACAAACCATCTTTTCAGCAGCATATAACAAAGATTGGGTAATGCAAATTAAATTTCAGCACAAGACTATCACTTCCATATAATAAATCTTTTACAATTTTGTAGCTCCAGGATACTCTGAACAAATCAACAACTGAGGTATCAGGTCCTGATAGGATTTATTACCTCATGTTGAAATGCCAAGACAAAAAGGCATCTGGCTCCCTACTCCTATTTGTCTCCTCCTGCTTTTTCTTAATTGGATCTTCTCCAAAAGCTGCTACCCTCGCTCACGGGTACCATTCAACATTGCTAGCTTTTCCTAAACTTGGAAAAGATCAGACAAATCCAAGCAACTATAGACCAGAATCTCTTACTTGCTCTTTGTAAAAGACATTATAAAAGATGATACTCAATAGACTTGTATTATCCCAGGGTCCTGAGCTGGATATCATAATTCTCCTTTTTCTTGGTGATTCCTTTCTGCTTCTGTCTACTCTCAGGGTAGCTCGGGATTTTTTTTTTGGTTGGTGTAGCATAAGCCTCAGGCTTCCTTGCACCATAGAGCTAATAATAATAATAATAATTAGAATTCCACTCAATCATCGGTTGTAAACAATATAGCTTCCACAAAAACCGATCCACATTAGAACTTATGGTGAAATTGAGTATAACATATGGAATGCCTTTATCTGAAAAGAACATCTTGTCATGATTTGCCTGGATGTTGAAAAAACATTTGACAGTACCTGGCTCTATGGCATTCTACAAGACCTGTGGGCCATATGACTCCGAAGTCAGCTCCCAATGATTATAGAAAGCTACCTTAAAAATATAACTTTTCAAGCTATTTATCATAATGCTGTTTTGCAATCTCTAGTCCAAAGAAAAGATGTATCTAGGGATCACTACTCAATGCTGCACTCTTTGCTGTTAGAATAAACAATTTAGCACAGAATATTCTGAGTAACATAGATACCTGTCTTTATATCAATGACCTTGCAGTATCTTGCCATTCACAGAATATGCATTCCATTGAAAGATAACTACAGCTCTCAGTAAACAAAATTGTGTCATGGACTTTAGCATTAGCATTAGCATTAGTAGAGGCATTTGATGCAAGAAAGCAAGCTTATGCAGCATCAGCCAAAAACAATAATAATAATAAAATAAAATAAATAAATAAATAAAAAAAAAATAACCACTTCCGCTTCACCCCTCTGTTCGTTCGAAATACTTGTCCAGCTGAGCCTTAAACTTATTTAGGCTATCAACTTCCACAACAAGGGATGGAAGTCTGTTCCACCAACCAACCACCCTCTGGCTAAAGACAAATTTCTGCACGTCTATCCTACATCTGTCTTTCCTCAATTTGAATTTATGCCCTATCAGGTGATTATTCTGAGCAAGAGGGAGAATCCCATCAGCATTGAGCATGCTTAAACCATTCAAGGCTTTATACACCTCTATCAGATCACCTCGCTGGTGCCTAGTTTCCAGACACTGTAATTTGCAAAACTTAAGCCTTTCTTCGTAAGAGCACCCCTTTGTTCTATTCACTACTCTTGTTGCCCTTCTCTGTACTCGTTCCAGCAGCTCTACATCCTTCTTGAAATGAGGCTTCCAGGCCTGTATACAGTACTCTAGGTGTGGTCTGACCATTGCCTTATACAAGGGAATAATCACCTCCTTATCCCTGCTAGAAAAATTCCTATATATCATTGACAATACACCATGAACTACTCTTGCAGCCCATTTGCACTGCTCAGAGAACTTCATATCTGCCTGCACAACCACCCCCAAGTCCCTTTCATTCTCTACCACTGTCAGTGTAGTACCACAGAGTTGATACGTTGTTCTGGGGTTGCTGTTTCCCATATGTAGTACTTTACATTTGTCAATGTTAAACTTCAATTGCCACCTCTCAGCCCATTTGCTCAACCTTTCCAGATCCTGTTGCAGCAGCAGCATAGTGTCAGTAGTGTCCTTGACAATACTCTTCTAATTATTTTTAGTAATCTGTACAGTGTCTCTCCACAGGTACAGGTGAAATTTCTGTAGTAGCCCTTGTGCCAAAAAAAAACCACCCACAACAACAGCATCTTAGCAAAAGACTTGTAATCTGATTTAGCTTGCCTCATCCCCTTTTTGGCTTGATTGTAGACTATTTTATGCCTTCTGTATCTCTCTGTATCCCCCTGATAATTTTATGCATCTCATATATATTCTTCTCTGCCACTAGTTTCATCTGTTCCTTTGCCATCCATTTAGGTCTAAACCTTGAACAGTATTTCTTAGTTGGTATAAAAAAGTATAATAGTAATATTGTCTATGATGACTCCCCCGAATGCTGCCCATTTAGAATTTGCTCCTAGTAACATTATCAGAGGGTCCCACTGAATAGAATTTAAAAACTCTCTGAAACCATAGTAGTCACCTTTATAAAAGATGATTATCACGAAAGGAAAAGCCCTTTCCTTTGCTTTTTAAACTAAATCCTACATTGTGATTACTGCCAACTATTTGTTCTGTTATCTGCATATTCTTAATGCATGAAGTGTCACTGCCAATTTATAGAGATCAAGAGTATTGCTGTCTCTCTTTGCTTTTTAACATGCCTGTATAGAAAATAGCCATCCAGTAAATCCAGAAAATACCTGCTACTGCCTGAATGGCCAGCCCACAAGTTCCATCCATTCAATATTTGGAAAGTTAAAATCCCCCATTATAATACAATTTGATTTACTGGCTTATTTAATCCAAATAATATTGCTGTTCAGAGGAGGAAGAATCTTGTAGTATTTGCACTTTTGAACCCCTCAGCCAAAATTCAATAATCAGATATTCCAGGTTAAAATAAATTATGGCAACTAGGGGCATCCCTAGCCACGTTATATCTCTAAAAATAAGATAAAAAAAAAAAGACTGTCAGTAATTCAATAATTCTACTTTTAATTTTAGAATGATGGTCATCTAGTATTAATAAGATAACAAAGAATACAAATCTTGATAATAATAATTATGTTTTATTCAACTTATAATTTCATTTCATCTCTTAAACTAAAAAGTGTTGCAGAATACTGCAGAGAGTCATCACTTTGACCTCTTAATTTGGATGCCCCTAGTTGCCATAATTTATTTTAACCTGGAATATCTGATTATTGAACTTTGGCTGAGGGGTTCAAAAGTGCAAATACTGCAAGATTGTTCCTCCTCTGAACAGCATATTATTTGGATTATTTGGATTGGAACAGCAATATTATTTGGATTAAGATTAGAAAATGAGGAGGCACATAATCTCATTAACAATCTTTATTTCGTGTTTAATTAGTATTATACTGTATTTGTTATGCATTGTGTGTGTGTGTATTGTAGAACTGTTCCCGTAGGAACAGTTCTACAACAGTTCTACAAGTCTTCAGTCCAATAGTAGTCACCTAATTCAGGTGGTAAGTTATCCTTCTCTTGACCACTAACACCACCCTGTTTCTTGTTTATGTTTTTTCATTTATTGATATTCCTTACATAACGGACAGAAAGTCTGAGCTCTGCAACTCCAAAACCTGATTGTTATTTTATTATTATTATTTTTTAATTTTTTGAAAAACAGTCATTTCAGTTTGATGCAAAACTTGTTCTTTGAATTGTGCTATTGAATAAAAATGCATTTATAATAAAATAAAACTATCTTACATGTCAAGCTAAAATTAAATAATATTTAACTTAAAGCTTCTAAAAACTGTGTTGGCCTTTTTATATGTGCATTCTGTTTGGCAGCCAGCAGAATTTCAGTGGCCATAAGTAAACATGCTATTGCCTTTTTAACTGAGAATAGAAAGTTTCCAAGTATACAATTTACTGAATTTTTTATTTTATTTTATCCATACAGCTTGAACTAAGAGTATATTAAATATTTTAAGTTTTAATGGTTCATTGCATATAAATGTCTTGATGGCACAATTGCACTAAGATTACTGTCCGGGAGGCGCCTCCGTAGCCAGGTGGGCAGGAGCAGCAGTGCGTAGCACATGCTTCTTGATTAGACCGGGGTTCGAGCCCGTGACCATCAAATACGGAGGATGTGGAAAGGTCAGGGAATGACCACCGCATATCCCCGGAGCAATATGGCCTTAGTTGCTAATGCTCCTAAAAAACCAAATAACAGACAAACTGTCTGGGCTTGCTGTGATATTCTTGGGTGATGTACACAGATGGAAATTCACTCATAGAAAGATTAAGCTCATATTCTGCTGCTACAAAAAGCAATTCTGCTTTTGGTAAATCAGATACAAGAAATAGTTAGAATGAAGATTAACCTCCTCTGGCATTGGCCGTTCAGAGTAAAAATGGAAATTAATTTATTAAAAAACAAAACCTATTAAGAGGCTGGTTATCTGCCTCTTCTGGTACCCTTAAACAGTCAGACAGTAATCTCTGATTATGGCAGTACCCTGAGGACCTTGGCACCACCTTTCCGTCATGGATATGTCTTGCTGAAAGCACTCTCCTTGTTTATCACTTACGCCTCCCAAACTTTGAGGAATAAACTGATGTGGGAATGAAGAAAATGAATTTTCAAAGACTTTGAGCAGCCCATATCTTTATAATATTGCAGTAAAGTTGACTATCTTCTTTCCTTTTTCCAAGAAATCCATGCACAACTGCTTTTAACAATCACCAAGCTTCTAGTTCAGTATCCTGTAGTTTTGTTTCAAATACATCATCTTTCAGGAGTTTCTTTATTTTGAGGCCCAATTAAAATTCTTTCTTTTAGTTTTGCATATATTAAATTGGGAAGCACTTCCCTTGAATATTCTGTTCATTGTCCTGTTTGTTCAGAAAACCTCTAATATCTTTACAAAAACACATTACCTTCCATAATGAAATATTTTAAAACACTTTATGATTTTTCTGGTAAGTTAAAATCCCCATTGTATTGGGATTTATTGTAATTTTAATTTTAATTCCTGCTTCAAGTAACTTTCACTGTTGTAACCATGAACCATAGCGTTCTGCTTGCTCTTTACATAAATTTAAATCACAGAGTCATTGAACACTCATTTTGTGGACTAGTTTAGGGCTAAAGCCTTAAGTTATGTAAAGAGTTTAACTAATGTGCAAGTTAGTGCAATTGCATCATTTCAGTATAACTACATAGCCAACTAAGTAGTTGGCTATGTAGTTATAAAGTTAGTAGTTATAAATTGACATCATTAAGTATATCTCATATTGTGAATTCTTCACAACGAGTTTTCATGATATTGCACTACCTCGAATGAGTAACACTTCACCATAGGAGAAGAAGACTATTGTTTTGTATTCTCAGTGGATACCATCACCCATATGGCATATCAGAGCTTATTGGCTCCTAATCAGTGGGCAGGCAGGTACCCTGGTGTTGCAATGATGACAACCCAGTTGTGAAGTATAAATCCACAATATGAGGGATGCCTGATGGTCTGGAGTAATTTAGATTACGGTATAGTTTAGGGCTAAAGCCTCAGGTTATGTAAAGAGTTCAACTAATGTACAAGTGAGTACAATTGCATCATTTTAGTACATAGCCAACTAATTAAGTAGTTATAAATTGGCATCATTAAGTATATCTCATATTGTGAATACTTCACAATGAGTTGCCATGATATTGCACTACCTCAAATAAGTAACACTTCACCATAGGAGAAGACCATTGTTACTTATTCTCAGTAGATACCATCACCCATACAGCACCATTTCAGAGCTTATTGGCTTCTCATCAGTGGGTGGGCAGGTACCCTAGTGTTGCAATGATGAAAACCCAGTTGCAAAGTATGATCATCATTGCAACACCAGGGCACCCACTGATGAGGAGCCAATATACTCCGAAAGGGTGCCGTACAGTGATGGTGTACACCAAGAATAAGGAACAACAGTCTTCTCCTATGGTGAAGTGTTACTTATTCAAGGTAGTGCAATATCATGGCAACTCATTGTGAAGTATTCACAATTCGAGATATTATTATTATTAATATTTCTCCCTGATTGGGGGTTCCAACATGTGACAGGTATTGCTACCAAGTACACAGGGTGGTTGTTGTTATGTCTGGTGTTACTGTTAGTCGAGGAACTCTCTGGTTATCCTACAGGTGATCAGGATTGCAACTTTCTGGAGTTCCTTGTAGGTGTTCGCTGGGAGACCTATTGCTGTTACGCTGTTATGTAGGGTCTTTGGCACCATACTTGTGGTTGACACGATGATCGGGATGGTCGTTACTTGTTGTATATTCCACATCTCTTTGATCTCCTGTCTTAGGTTTGTGTACTTCCTGATTTTTTCCCCATGGGTTTTCTACAGGTTGCCAGTGTTGGGTACTGCTATGTCAATCAGATAGGTAGCCCTTTCCTCCTTGTCTACAAGGGTTATGTCGGTGTGTTGTGCGAGATTGTCCTATCTGTTATTATGGCACAGTCCCAGTACAGCTTGTGGGTTGGGGTTTCTAGTACTGCCTGGGGTTCATACTTGTAGTACAGTACACTTTCTTCGATCAACTGGTATTTCCTTGTTAGTTTCTGATGTATTATCCTGGCTAGCTGATCGGGTCTATGAGTGTACTCAGTAATTATTATTATTATTATTGTTACTCTTATATTATTTCTCCCTGATTGGGGGATTACACTCTGTGATGGGTACTGCTACCAAGTACACAAGGTGGTTATAATGTCTGGTGTTACTGTCGGTTGAGGAAATCTCTGACTATCCTACAGGCGTTTTCAGGATTGTGACTTACTAGAGTTCCTTGTAGGTGTTTTCTGGGAGACCTATTGCTGCTAGGCTGCAATGTAGAGTCTTTGGTACTATACCGGTGGTTGACATGATGATTGGGATGGTTGATACTTCTTGCATATGCACTTGATCTCATGTCTCAGGTTCATGTACATCCTAATTTTTTCCTCATAAGTTTTCTGGACATTGCTAATGTTCGGCACTGCTATGTCAATCAAGTAGGTAGCCATTTCCATCTTGTCCACAAGGGTTATGTACAGTCTGGTGTGTGGGATGGTCTTATCCATTATTATGGCATGGTCCCAGTACAGTATGTGGGTTCAGGTCTCTAGTACTGCCTGGGATTCGTACTTTTAGTATGGTACACTTTCTTTGATCAACTGGTATTTGCTTGCTAGCTTCTGATGTATTATCCTGGCTACCTGGTCGTGTCTATGAGTGTACTCAGTCTGGGTGATCACCTTGCATCCCGTGGTGATGCGCGTTCAATTGTTTCTGAGGCCAGGTAGCATCGTCAACGTGTTAAATCGACATTCCGGCTCTTTTGCGATGTATTTTCTATAGTTTCTGGTGTTGATTACCTGGTCTTGGATGGCCAACATGAATCCTTCAGTCTTGGGGAAGAGCATCCTGCTTGTGAGCCATGCATTGGAAGCAATGTTATCGATGTGATCTTGATGGAGGTCATTGTAGTGTCTGCCGTGGAGTGTTTCCTTTGCCCATCTTTCTAATTTTGTTTCTTGTACCATCTGGGTGGGAAGGGTTTGCTCGCTTAGGTTGAGTAGAGTATACCACTTATATATCTTTCTTATGGCCTGGTGGAGTGGTGCTGTGTTGTTCTCGAAGTAATCCTTCAGGTTAACTATCGCTGTTTTCTGTTCTGTTGTTGTATCAAGTCTATCAGGCCCCTTCCTCCCTCTTTCTGAGATATTGTTATTCTCTCCACTGCTGACGTCGGGTAGTGTTGGCGACTCTTGATCATCATTGTCCTTGTCTTTCGCATTGTCCTACTAGTCTGCTGACGAGGCTAGTAGGGGCCAGACGTGTTCAAAGCCACTAAGTGGATTTTTCTTATTTATTGATTTGAAATTATTGTTTTTCTAAAACTTTTGATTTAAATTTAGTAGTATAGCATTATTTTGTGATTTTCTGATTAATTTGGTGTATTTATTCTTTACTCGGCCTTGCAATTGCATAAATGTATCGGTAAGGGTATCCACGTGTTACAAGTCGCAGCTCCGCTGAACGAGAAGTTTTTTAGCCATATTTAGCTGCTTATTGAATATTTTTTACATCAACTTATTTTTTGTAAGAAGCTTATAGACCTAGTAAGGATCGTTAGTTTATTCTGAATTGAGACAGCGAGATTTTAAAGTTAATTAATACTTAAGTGTCCATAGATTTACCGTTCATAACTTCCCGCCCTTGTCTTTGTCATACGATCGTTATATATCGAACCTAGATAGCGTTAGTATAGTATAGGTTATAATATTTTCAGTGATTGGTAAAATCTATTAAACTTGTTGAACTTCGTTGGCATTTAAATTGTACTTTTAACTAAATGCATATACCGACTTAGATTATAAACGTAACATAATTAATTAATACATAACTGATACGGAAGTTATATAAAGGGAACTCGGAGATAATCAATACTTGACACTAAAAAATATATATTCCGTTATAACTGTGTTGGGAGATAAGTTAGGGTTATAAACTGAAATTGAAATTTTATTTAAATTAAAAGAAATCATGACTCAGACCAGAGCAGCAAAACAAAAGGCTCAAGCTAATGGAAGTGCTGTGGCTCAGAGGAGAACTGAGGGGGGCAGTTGCCTTCTGAATCACAGCCTTCTAAAATGCACAGCTTGCATGATGTTTGTGGAGCCTACAGGTACGGGACATGATATTGCCATGGGGGATGTCTTTGTGTGTGCGTGATGCAAGGAGTGTATCGAAATCAGGCAACAACTCAGCGTTCTTATGGGCCTATACGAGAGCTTGAAGGACAGGATGGATGCCCTTGAAGGAACTAAATTGAGGGGCCCATCAAGCTCTCAGCTGCCCACATCAACGCCAGAGCTTGCACTTGGTCATCGCGCAACACAGCGGCAACCCCCAAGGCAGAATGCGCTGGTCCCAAAGGAACTAGTAGTTGTTGGTGACTCTATTGTCAGGGAAACGGGGAACATGCTTTGTAAAAAGTATAGGTGGAACAGGATCAGGGTATGTCTGCTACTGGCAAAGGTTGATGACGTTGTAGAGCAGATATCTTTTAAGGGCACAAAAGGTGATATAGTTGTACACGTTGGCACTAATGATATCAAGAGTAGGAGACCGGCACAATTGCATAACAAGTACAGGTCACTGTTGAAAAAAAGCCGTGAAATAGGATTGAATTTGAAAGTGTCTGCAATTCTGCCCACACACAATAGGAGGGAGTATATGATGAGAGCCTTGTCGATCAATTCGGCCCTGGAAAGATTGTGCAAGGCTCAAGGGGTAGAATTTTTTTCAGCCTGGACTGTACTTGTTAACAGGAGAGATTGCTTCTACAGGGATGGGATACACTTAAATAGAAAGGGTGCAAGAATATTTGCTGATGCTATCGAGGCAATGTTAGGTGGGTCGCAAAACTGCTAGCTTGGGGGGAGACAAAGACGAATAGATTAACAGTAGCCACTGGCAGAGGTGAAAGAGATTCTTGCACTGCTTCTATTGGAATGAGCAGAAGCCTGAAAAACAAGATGCAGGATATTTCAGAGACTGCTGGGAGTCATTGCGGTACAAATAAACACATGGGTTGTGTTAGGGTAGCTAAGAATAGAAATAGGTGCATGTATACTTGCGTGTACACCAATGCTAGGAGTTTAGTAAATAAATTTGATGAATTTGAGGTATTGCTCAAAACATCAAAGGCAGATATTGTTGGGATATCAGAGACGTGGTGTCACACAGATATAAGGGATGCAGAACTGCAATTTGGGAAGTACAACGTCTACAGAAAGGATAGACAGGATAGGAAAGGAGGAGGAGTTATGCTATTAGTTAAGAAATACATAAAATCCAAGGAAGTGAAGCCAGTGGACATCACTGGACAGTGCAGTGTCGAGTCAGTTTGGTGTGACATAAGCATTGGGAGACCAAAATTGAGAGTAGGAGTGTGCTATAGGCCTAATGACTCTGATGAGTATAATAAGAAACTGTACAGGGAAATAGAGTGGGCCAGTAAATCAGAGAGTCTTATAATGGGAGATTTTAATTTCCCAGATATTGACTGGAATTTGGGGGCTGGTCAATCACACATTAGCAAGACTTTTGTGGATTTATTGGATGATTGTTTTCTACATAAGCATGTTCGGGAGGCAACTAGAGGGAGGAATACTCTTGATTTGATTATCAGCAGTGATTCTTCATGCATTAAGAATCTGCAGATAAATGAACGACTAGGTCGCAGTGATCACAGTGTGCTGAAGTGGCATTTACTCAAAGAGGTAACTACCATTAGGGGTAAAGGGAAGGGTTATTGCTTTCATAAAGGCGACTACGATGGACTGAGACAGTATTTAAATTCTATACAGTGGGACCAACTGATGATGTTACCAACAGCAAATGCAAAATGGGAAGCATTCAAAGAACTTATCTTGGAAGCTACTAGGCTTTACATACCAACCAAGAAATATTGTTCAAGGTTTAGGCCTAAATGGATGTCAGATGAACTGATGAGGCATATGGCAGAGAAGAAACATGCATGGGATACATACAAATTAATACATGACATAGAAGCCTATGATAGATAGAAGTTGATCTGTAACAAAGTTACATAGGAGGTTAGGCAGGCGAAGGCAGATTACGAGAAATCTTTGGCAAGGGATGCAAAGAAAAACAGCAGAGTTCTTTACTTATGTAAATTCTATAAGGAAGGGGATGAATCAGATTGTACCACTTGATATCGATGGGTGAACTGTTGATGATCCTGCTCAGGTAGCTAACAAACTAAATGAATATTTTGCATTGACATTCACACATGAGGAGTTATTTAGCGAGGGGAAAGCCAGAGGTGTATTCAACTCTAGCAGTAAGCTAGAGAATCTTGTAATAACTGAGAGTAAAGTGGAGGAGAAATTGTTGAAGATTAACACAAGAAAGGCACCCGGGGTGGATGGGATCTACCCAATTATATTAAAGGAGGCAGCAGAGGAAGTAAGCAAACCCTTAGCCATAATTATGAGAGATTCCTTGGACTCAGGGGAACTACCCACAGACTGGAGATGTGCAAATGTGACCCCAATTCACAAAGGAGGATCAAAGGCTGACACAAGTAATTATAGACCTGTGAGTTTAACTTCTGTTCCAGGAAAATTAATGGAGGCACTAGTTAAAGAAGCACTGCAGGATCATTTAGACAAGACTTCAGTTATAGCTCGGACACAGCATGGTTTTGTTAAGGGGAAGTCTTGCCTGACCAATTTGATTGGATACTATGATGCAGTCACAAAGGAACTGGATGCAGGGAATAACTTTGATATTATATACTTGGATCTTAGAAAGGCTTTTGATACTGTTGCACATGGAAGACTGCTGCGCAAATTGGAGCAGTGTGACATTGGAGGCAAATTGCTGCTATGGATAAAGGGGTGGTTGAGGGGGAGAAGACAGAGAGTGGTAATCAATGGACACTGCTCGTCGTGGACTAATGTTATTAGTGGAGTCCCTCAGGGCTCAGAGTTGGGTCCATTATTGTTTTCTGTATCCATAAATGATATTGATGATGGTATATCAAGCTTAATGTCGAAGTTTGCAGACGATGCAAAGTAGGCAGGGTTGTCAAGGACACTACTGACACTATGCTGCTGCAACAGGATCTGGAAAGGTTGAGCAGATGGGCTGAGTGGTGGCAAATGAAGTTTTACATTGACAAATGTAAATTGCTACACATGGGAAACAGCAACCCCAGAGCAACGTATCAACTTTGTGGTACTACACTGACAGTGGTAGAGAATGAAAGGGACCTGGGGGGTGGTTGTGCAGGCAGATATGAAGTTCTCTGAGCAGTGCAGACGGGCTGCAAGTGTAGCTCATGGTGTATTGTCAATGATATATAGGAATTTTTCTAGCAGGGATAAGGAGGTGATTATTCCCTTGTATAAGGCAATGGTCAGGCCACACCTAGAGTACTGTATACAGGTCTGGAGGCCTCATTTCAAGAAGGATGTAGAGCTGCTGGAACGAGTACAGAGAAGGGCAACAAGATTAGTGAATGGAACAAAGGGGTGCTCTTACAAAGAAAGGCTTAAGTTTTGCAAATTACAGTGTCTGGAGACTGATCACCAGCGAGGTGATCTCATAGAGGTGTACAAAGCCTTGATTGGTTTGAGCATGCTCAATGCTGATGGGATTCTTCCTCTCGCTCAGAATAATCACCTGAGAGGGCATAAATTCAAATTGAGGAAAGACAGATGTAGGATAGACGTGTGGAAATTTGCCTTTAGCCAGCGGGTGGTTGGTTGGTGGAACAGACTTCCATCCCTTGTCATGGAAGTTGATAGCCTAAATAAGTTTAAGGCTCAGCTGGACAGGTATTTTGAACGAACAGAAGGGTGAAGTGGAAGTGTTTTTTTTTTGGCTGATGCTGCACAAGCTTGCTTTCTTGCATCAAATGCGTCTACTAATGCTAATGCTAATGCATGATATCTTCTAGCTCGGTGTTAGTCCAATCTATGATCCCGAAGGTGTATGTTAGTACTGGAGCTGCATAGGTGTTTATGGCTTTAACTGTGTTCCCTCCATTCAGTTTTGCTTTCAGAAAGCTTCTGAATCACTGATGATATTTTTCGGTCAGGCAATTCTTGATTTTCTTGTGTTCTAACTGCTCAGCCTGCATAATCCCTAGGTATTTGTAGGTCTCTCCTTTTGTCATAGCTTCGATCTCTTTACCAGTCAGCAGCTGGCAGTTTCGGTAATTTTCCCTGGTGCAGTGTGTGGGTCTTGCATTTGTTTATAACAAATTCCAACCTGACAGCCTTGCTGAATTCTTCGGTGATCCGAAGGTTGCTGGGGTTGCTTCTCAGTTGCCGCGTAGAGCTTAATGTCATCCATGTACATCAGGTGGGTGAGGATGTACAGGTTCTTTCTTCCTTCTTTGAGGTTAGCGGGTTGAGTGCTAGACAGAACCATAGTGGGCTCAGAGCGTCTCCCTGAAAAATTCCTCTTCTAATGGAGATTGGCCCGGTTGTGATGTTCTCAACCTTAATGTTGGTACTCCATTTCACCATTGTTGCTCCTAGTAAGTTTTTCACTATCAAATGTAGACCTTGTAGATCTTCAGGGTCTCTATTAGCCAGCTATGAGGTACGGAGTCAAAGGCCTTGCGGTAATTGATGTAGGTCGTGTATAGGTTGTGGTGCTTCTTAAAGGCTTGCTCCACAAATGCGGCACCTATGGTCAATTGCTCCTTGCATCCTTTGCTCCTCCACTTGCATCCTTTCTGCTGTTCGGCCATTATGTTCTGACTTTCTAAGTGGTCTGATATCTTCTTCGTTATGCAGCTGGTCAGGATGATTTTGTACATCGTTGGGAGGCATGTGATTGGCCTGTATTTTGCCAGGTTTCTTGTATCTTCATCTTTAGGCTTCAGATATGTGACAACTTTGATGAGAAACTTCAGGATTGTCTCCAGGTGCCTTATCATTTGAGTGGACTGCTCTGCTAGGTGCTTGTGTGTGCAGGTGAGCTTCTTGTACCAGTAGTTGTGGATGTTATCAATTCCCGGGGTTCGCCAGTTGTGGGTGTTCCTGATCGACTGTTTTACTTCTTATCGAATCTCCCACTCTCTCATCTCTTGTATGTCCTTGGTTTTCTTCCGTTCTACTTCTATCCAGGGTGCTCTACTGTTATGTCTTACTTCACTGCTCCAGATATTTCCCCAGAACTCTTCGATCATCTTCTTCTCGAGTGGTCCATTTCCTGCTTTCTCATGTTCACCCAGTTTTCTGTAGAAGGCTCTTTGGTCCTCATCGATGATTCGCTTGTTTATTTTCCTCTGGGAGCTCTCTTTGTATCAGTGTAGTCTCTTGCTGAGTGTGAGGAGGTTCTGCTTCAATGTGTCCAGGCATTCTCCTATTCTCTGATTTCTGGTCTCGTGTTTGCTGTGGACGCTGTCTCTTTTGAGGAGGCTCTTCACCTTTCCAATCAATTTCTTACTTCTATTACCCTGTTGGTACTGGGTCAACTGACCTATCTTGGCTCTTAATTCTTCTATCTTCTGCTGAAGTCTTCTTTTCCAAGCTGGCGGTTCCTTCTGTTTCCGGTTCCTCTGCTGCTGCTGGCCTCTCGTTTCTTTTCCATTAATTCTAATGGTTCCTATGGCAACACAGTATAAGGCTGTGTAGATAGCATCCAGCGTTGCACCATTGTTGTCAAAGTAATGTGGCATTATTTGCTGATTAAGGTGGTCTGTTACTCTCCACAGGATTTTATTTCGCCTCTGCTTAGGTATCACGTGGGTTCTTGTGGGGTACATTCCTTCGAATTCTGTTAGGGCCTTCTTCCACTCATCTTCTATTCTGGATATCATGACTTCTTCTCTTTCCACTTCAGCTACTCTGGGTTGTATTTCTTCTTGTTGTTCCTCCTCTGGTTCCATATTGACCATATTCTTTGTGCTTTGTAGAAGATCGCTGACATCCTTCTTGATTTTTTCCAAGATGGCAGGAGCTGTTAGGTTTTTCGTGATGATGGTTCTTCTTTGGTCTGCTAATCGCTGTTCGGTGACCTGCATATCCGGGTATTGTTCCAACCACTTGGTATGTAGTCACGACCTGTACATTGTGACATCAGTCTCTAGCCTGGTTATTTCATAGTATGCTCGCATGATGTATGTATTAATTTCAATGCTCCACTTCATGCATTGGTGTTTTCTTCCTTCCTGGGTGGTCACTAGTGCAGTTGCGCAGGAAACACTTCCAGTTGGTGGGGCTGGATGGTCTTGCCCTTCTCTTGTGGTAGCTTCATGGGGGACAGTGCCAAATGCTCCACTGTCTTGCTCATTATTATTGTTATTACTATTATTATTATTATTATTATTAACCATATGGTGCAAGGAAGCCTGAGGCTCATGTTGCACCATCCAAAAAAAAAAATTTCTGAATTACCCTGAGAAAGAGAGAAGTAGATGGGAATCACCATGGATATACTTAATGATGCCAATTTATAATACTTAAGTAGTTGGCTATGTCATGAAATGATGCGATTGCACTAACTTGTATATTAGTTATACTCATTTTGCTTAATTAAGTACGCCGTGTTACAATTTTCCAGTTTGTAGTCTAAATTTGTTAAGTGGACCAGAAGTCTGCAACATGAAAATCCTTTTTTTTTTCTATATTCATCACTGGTTCCTTTATCCCATGATTTTGGGGGGTATTGGCAGGTCTTCATTATATGGAACAGGCCTTATTTAAGGTGATATATTAGGATATTTGATACTGCACTGCATTTATCTTTATATCCCTAATATTTTTATCCTCAGATTTGTGGCACATCTAAAACTTAAATAAATTTTATGCTTTGTCCTTATTACTAATATTTGCAACCAGAGTACAAAGAATATGCACATTTAGTAATACTGTATTCTTCTTAGTTTTTGTTGTTAAACCATTCCTATACAGAACTTGTCAGGGTAATTCGGACACTTCCCTTTCTTTGCTTCTGATTAAACATTTAGCATTAAGCAAAATGCAGAAGAAACAAAAAAATATGCAATAGATATACAGTAAACTGTACATGTACACTATAACTGTGTTTCTATTACTGAAAAAGAGAGGTGGGAGGTGGACAGACAGGGCTGAACCTGCTAACCCTGACCAACGTTATTGCCATCCACGAGCATGTGAAAACATTATTTGCAGATAATACAATGGCAGTGTCATATCTACTTCCCCAAATTTACTAAGATATACATATTATGGGTATACATGTACAAAAACCTGTACATGTTGAAAGCATGTTGTGATGTAATATTTTAAGAATTATTTTTGACATACATGCATAACAATTGACTGAAACAGCTGATATATTATAAGTGAAAATCATGTTGGCCAGTGGTATCATCAAAAAATTAATAAATAGTATAACAATGCATTTCTATTGCAAGAAATGAAGAAGATATTTATCTTCATTTCTTGCAACAGAAATGATTCTGTGATTTTGTTAACTTCTAATTTTTTTTTTTTTTTGTAGGTCATAAGTAATGGTATTTAAAGGTGAAATAAAATTACATCTTAAAATTATTTTTTTTTTTTTTTTTTTTTTGCACAGTGAGATGCCATCCATTTATGAATATTACTTTAAGGCCACTTTCAAATGAAATTAATAGTGATACATACTTCTTAAGTGTTCTACGCACTATATTGAGGTAAACTCCTCTTATTATTTTACTAATACTTCTTACCCAAATTCATAAATGAATAAATACTCTTTATTGTGCAATGAGATAAATTTGAACAGTACTGTTGTACAAGGCCTTTATAGCCAGAAGAAGGTAAGGGATTAATGTATGAGTTTATCTCTGAAGTTCATGGGTCCATGTATGAGTTGAAATACCATTAACAAGCAAGAAAAAATTCAAATTTTCTGTAATTACAAAATGTCAGAAAAAGTTAGTGTTACAGAAGCATATTAATAATACATTTTTAAAAGTAATATTGAAAATGTAATATTTAATCTTAAAAATTGCTTTATATTCATTAATATTAAATGAAATTTCTGATTTATTGACTGTTATAAAAAGTAAATAATGAAAAATGAATAATGTCCCTTTCTTAAGATTCTGGAAACCTGGACCTCGAGATGCATTTTTAGATGATATGCGCTATTTTCGTGGATTTGTGCAACTCCAAGAATTGGTTGATTCAACTATTACATTTCTTCAAACTGACAGGCTGCCCTCAGTAACCTCAGTTACATATTTACAGCAGTTTCCATATCCATGCTATGAAAAGGATACGTAAGCTTTTATTAATATTTATATTACTTAAAAACATTGGTATGAATGTGGAATGTGCATCATTCACACACATTACATCATCACAAGTAATAAGAACTGTCATATTTTAAGCTATAAAAAATCAAATACTATTTCTTAAGAGGGACCAGGATGAATGCAGTTGCATGCAGTTTAAAGCTGGGAAGATAAATATGATGAATATATATATATATATATATATATAGAATATCAATAGAAAAAGTAAATCAATCCAATAATAAGAATACCATCAAGGACTTAAGAAAACGCAAAAAAAAAAAAAAAAAATTATTATTATTATTATCGCTTTTTACCGACAATCTAGATGACTTCAACTGGGGCCAACCACCCAGAATGAAGGCAAAAAACGACAAGAAGTTCTCTGTTTCTGTGATGATCAATATATGCTAAGTAATTTAAATCTAAACCAAATATAAACCAGTATAGGCCGAACATAAATCGAATATAAATAAATCGAATGAAGATAATTAATTAAGAAAAATTTTGAAATATTAGAATCAAAGGTAAGAAATATAAGTAAAATATAAATGTAAGCATATATTAATCATCGTTGACCCGACAGAGAACGTAATTTAAGGATTAAAACAAGATTAAATATATAATACATACTACATTTGACCGTATCTAGGACATAATGTAATAGTCGTCAAAATAATATGTGGTGCCCCCTATGTGATGGATACGGTAAAAATAAATAATTAAATTAAATTAACGCAAAGAGAAACATGCAGATAGTAAGAAGAAAAACTAAAGGAGTAGGAAAAATAGAACCTGAACTCCACAAAGGCGAAAAATAGTGGTATAGATAAGAAATAGTTTCTCCTACGTCCTCGGATTGCCCTAATAATTTCGGAGAAATAAAAATAAAGAGTGTAGGACAGCTTAAAGGCATTACAAGATATAAGTTGTGGCTCGGGTATGCCCGGGATCGCAAACCCGTTCCTATAGTAGGACCCTGAGCTGAATTTGCATGTTATCTCAGCGTGAATTTAAGTAAATTAAAAGAATTTAACTATATGTATTAAAAAAAAAAAAAAAAAAAAAAAAAAAATGATACACTGTAATTTGCAAGCCGGTGGGTACAAGTTTTCTACGCCGTAAGACACCAAGAATGCAAAGTGTATCCTATTTATCTTATTTTAAAAAATTGTTATATCTAGATTTACTAAAATACTGCATAAGATCAGCATACAAACATAATATACCAGTTGAAGCTTATCACATGTGGTTATTTACAATGCTTAATATCATATCTAATAAATATAATCAATTGAAATTCGTACAGGATAATCTATATAATACCAAATTAATAAATAGGCAGCTCAAAGATATACATGAACATTTTATAATAACTCCCGTTGACAAAGCTGCTTGCAATTATGCAATCATATGTAAATCATATTATATAGATATTATAAAAAATGAACTACAGTCTAGCCGTACATATAAACAGATAACATCTTCTTCTAATATAATAATCAAAAAATTAATTGCATTGCATAAAAAATTAAAGTTAAAGTATAATAACCTAAAATATCCATTTATATATTGCATACCCAAATTTCACAAAACACCAATTGCTTTTAGATTCATAACATCATGTAGAGATAGTTATGCGAAATTTCCCGGAAAAACGTTAGAAAAGTTACTTAAAAGTATATTAAATAACTTAAATAAAACTATTATAATAAATAATAACTTACCTATTATAAATGCTCTAAAAAATAATAATATTCATCAAATACAAACTTTTGACTTTAACAGTCTATTTACGAGCATTAACCTTAATAACTTAGAAGTCGTCCTCCAGAAACTATATTTAGAAAATAAAAATGCTATAAAGGTTGATTTAACCTATTGGAATTCTCTAATAAAATTATGCATCTTTAATAACTATGTATATGACGGAACATCGTTATATTTGCAAGTCACTGGCACCCCTATGGGAAGTCCAGCATCAAGCATAATCGCAAACCTTTATCTGTATTATACAGAAAGAGAATTTCAAGATAACCTACTTATATACAGATACGTAGATGATATATGTGTTTTTAATTGTCCACATTTTGTCCAGGATTACAGTGGATTATATCCAGGGGAGCTTGTGTTGGAAAAAACTATTAGTTCCGATACTATAGCAAATTACTTGGATCTTCATATAGAAATATTACATAATAATAAAATAGACGTAAACGTATATAATAAAAGAGATGCATTTAATTTTAACGTAGTCAGCCTTACAAACTGGAAATCAAATGTATCAAAATCAGTGCATGCTAATATAATTTTATCGCAATGTTTAAGGATTGCTTATATCTGCAATAGTAATAAAAATTGTTCAGCGGGCTTAACAGCGTTGTACGGCAGGTTGATCAATAATAATTTCCCTATCGCTTACCTGAAATATCACTTCAGGAAAGCAATTAGCATAATTAATTTCAAAAATTTGTTTTCTGAACCTATCGTTTCAATATAATTTTCAATAAAATCGTTATATTTAGTGCCATGTATATATGTAAATAGGATACACTTTGCATTCTTGGTGTCTTACGGCGTAGAAAACTTGTACCCACCGGCTTGCAAATTACAGTGTATCATTTTTTTTTTTTTTTTTTTTTTAATACATATAGTTAAATTCTTTTAATTTACTTAAATTCACGCTGAGATAACATGCAAATTCAGCTCAGGGTCCTACTATAGGAACGGGTTTGCGATCCCGGGCATACCCGAGCCACAACTTATATCTTGTAATGCCTTTAAGCTGTCCTACACTCTTTATTTTTATTTCTCCGAAATTATTAGGGCAATCCGAGGACGTAGGAGAAACTATTTCTTATCTATACCACTATTTTTCGCCTTTGTGGAGTTCAGGTTCTATTTTTCCTACTCCTTTAGTTTTTCTTCTTACTATCTGCATGTTTCTCTTTGCGTTAATTTAATTTAATTATTTATTTTTACCGTATCCATCACATAGGGGGCACCACATATTATTTTGACGACTATTACATTATGTCCTAGATACGGTCAAATGTAGTATGTATTATATATTTAATCTTGTTTTAATCGTTAAATTACGTTCTCTGTCGGGTCAACGATGATTAATATATGCTTACATTTATATTTTACTTATATTTCTTACCTTTGATTCTAATATTTCAAAATTTTTCTTAATTAATTATCTTCATTCGATTTATTTATATTCGATTTATGTTCGGCCTATACTGGTTTATATTTGGTTTAGATTTAAATTACTTAGCATATATTGATCATCACAGAAACAGAGAACTTCTTGTCGTTTTTTGCCTTCATTCTGGGTGGTTGGCCCCAGTTGAAGTCATCTAGATTGTCGGTAAAAAGCGATAATAATAATAATAATTTTTTTTTTTTTTTTTTTGCGTTTTCTTAAGTCCATGATGGTATTCTTATTATTGGATTGATTTACTTTTTCTATTGATATTCTGTAGACATTGTGGGTGTATTGCATGATTGCTTGCAACTGCATTAACCCATAAATATTAGTTATTGTCTTTTAACTTTCTTGCTTTGCTTTATTTCTTGCTTTCCTTTTATCACTAATATAACTATTAATATATATATATATATATATATATATATATATATGACAAGCCTCTAGTTGTGGTTAGTCATTAGTTCATAGCTATTTTGTGCTACAGTTTTACTGACTAATAGTTACAAGAATATTCACTGTGATCTCAGTGATATTAACAATGACTAAATGATGTAAGGAAGCATGCTTATAAGATATAAGGGGGAAAACTCTTCTAATAACTTGGCCCAGCCCTTATAATTTATTCAAACTACCTACTTCTACACCAGATGTAAATTTATTCCAAAAAAAAAAAAAAAAAAAAAAACCAGTTAATCTAAGGCTAAAAGTAGATTTCCACATATCTGTCCTAATACTTCCCTTTCAACATTTCAGTCGGATCTCCTTCTCAGCAGGTGCCTAGTTTTCAGATGCTGCAGTTTGCAGAACAGAAATCTTTCTTGATAAGAAATATTTTTGTTCAGAGGAACAAAACAGCAGTTTTGTTCCTCTGACTAAGCTTGTTGCCCTTCTCGGACCTGTTCCAACAGATCTACATTCTTCCTAAAATAAAGCCTACAAACTTACACACAGCACCCAAGGTGCAGCCTAACCATTGCGTTATACAATGGGATAATCACCCTTTTTCACCTACCCAAATACTTGTATATTACTGAGAGAACCCCATGAGCTGTCCTAGTAGATGCTCTGCACTACTCAGAGAACTTCATGCCAGACTGTACGGTTGCCATTTAATCTTTTTCGTCCTCCATTGATTTGAGTTTGCTACCTACCAAATGATAAATTATTTTAGACTTACTGAGAACTTAACTGCCACTAACTGGCAAAGAGCTCACTGTGGGTGACCCAGTGAGCTAGGTTGCCATATAGTTCACCCAGGTGTGAACCAACATAAACAGGGGCCGAGTTGTGGCACCTACACCACACAGAGGAATGCCGTCCCTCTGTGTTACAAGGCAATACTAGGCGGCAGATGACTCTCATCGACAGGTGCAATACCACCACTTTGCTTATTGAAGGCTTGAAGTGGTGGAACCCATGTTTGGTCTCGAGAACAAAGCTCCAGTAAACCCTCCGCTTCTCTTCCATCATGCAGTATGATCAATGTCTTTTTGAGGCTATGATTGACACCATTGCAAGGTCCAATCTTCCTTACATTTCAAGAGTACAGCTCTAAAATGGTGTTTGCAGGCTGGACAGTAGTTAGTACACCAGGCTGAACCTATCTGTAACTCTCTAGGAGGCTTCTGGATCAGCTAGTGTATAATCTCGCTGCCTCTACTCTGCCAGATAGTGACTGTAGGGAGTCCGGGTAGTGTGTATGCGGGGCATTGTCGAGGCCATGTTTTGTCAAGGAGCTGGGTATATTCTTACTATGTGTATGCCATATCCAAAAATTTCATTACTTCATACAGCATTTCCCCCCACTTTTTCTTACTACTGAATATGGCATGAATTGTCACACTAATAGAACAAATTTATTTGCAAAAAGATCTAAACCTTCCAAACACTTCCTCGTTCATTTCACAAATATATGCAGTCTCAGTTCTAATCTCAATGAAGTCCATTTCCATTTACATTCTGCCAAACCCAATGTACTTTTTCTGACATAATCCTAGTTATCAGTTGATTCAACCAATGCTCATCTCAGTTGTCTGAATTATTCTATGTACGATTCCTTTCACTTCAAAGGTGGTACTTATGCATATATCCATTCTGATATTCCTTGTCAGAGACTTGGTAATTTGGGATCTCCTCATTTCGATCTTCTCTGGCTTAAAATCTCTCTACCACATTCTGTTCAATTCATCTGTTGCCTATATCTTTCTCCCCCCCACTAATTGCTTGAAACTCTTTGACTTCCTCTCCAGTCCTTGACTTTCTCCAGTCCAACTTTGCTACCAATGAGGTAATTTTCCTTGGTGATTTTAATGTTGACAACTCCAGTTGACTTCCGCTTTCTTGCAAAAAAAAAGGATTCTTCTGTTCCTATGCTTATCTTCGATGACACTCAGATTTTTAAGCAAGATGATATACCTCTATTGCGGATTACCCTGACTTCTAATCTCTCTTGGCATAAGCACATTACAAATATTGCTTACTCTGCATATAAAAACCTGGGTTTTCTCTTTCCCTCTCAGTGTTACTTTTCTTCCAAGCAGTTGTTCATTCTACACAAATCGTAAATCTGCCCTGCCCTACCATGGAATATTGTTCCCACATCTGGTGCAGTGCCCCCAAAACCTCTCTCAGGCTTTTAAATTCCATTCAGAAGTGGACAGTTATGTTAATTAATGACTCATCTTTAATAGTCTCTCTCTCTCTCTCTCTCTCTCTCTCTCTCTCTCTCTCTCTCTCTCTCTCTCTCTCTCATAGATGTTCTGTCTGCTGCATACCTTTTCTATAGATACTTGAACCTTGAACAATATTTCCTAATAGGTATGAAACTTTTAGTAGCATCCACGATTAATTCCTTGAATGCTTCCCACTTAGAATTTACTGTTGGTAACATCGTCAGTTTATCCCACTGTACAGAATTTAAAAACTTTCAGTGGTCTCAGAAAGTTTTTAAATTCTGTACAGTGGGATAAACTGACGATGTTACCAACAGTAAATTCGAGGTGGGAAGCATTCAAGGAATTAATCGTGGATGCTACTAAAAGTTTCATACCTATTAAGAAATATTGTTCAAGGTTTAGGCTTAAATGGTTATCTAATGAACTAATGAGACTCGTAACAGAGAAGAAAAATGCATGGGATGCATATAAATTATCAAGCGACTCAGAAGCCTATGGCAGATATAAGCTAGTCTGTAATCAGGTCACAAAGGAGGTTAGGCAGGCGAAGGCAGATTACGAGAAATCTTTGGCAAAGGATGCTAAGAAAAACAGCAAGGATTTCTTTACTTATATAGAGTCTAAAATGAAGGGGATGAATCTGATTGGTCGACTTACCATTGATGGTTCGACTGTTGATGATCCTGCTCAGATAACAAACAAACTGAATGAGTATTTTGCATCTACATTCACACATGAGGAATTATTAAGGTTTGAAAATGGCAGAAGGTTATCAAATTGTAGCAGGATACTTAATGATTTTGTAATAACTGGAAGCAAAGTGGAGGAGAAATTGTTGAAGTTAAACATAAGAAAAGCACCTGGGGTGGATGGGATCTATCCAGTTATATTAAAGGAGGTGGCAAAGCAACTAAGCAAACCCTTAGCCATAATTATGAGAGCATCCTTGGACTCAGGGGAGGTTTCCATGGACTGGAGATGTGCAAATGTATCCCCAATTCACAAAGGGGGATTGAAGGGTGACACGAGTAATTACAGACCAGTTAGTTTAACTTCTGTTCCGGGTAAAATTATGTAGTCACTGGTTAAAGATGCATTGCAGGGTCATCTAGACAAGACTGCAGCAATAATTCAGATACAGCATGGGTTTGTTAAGGGAAAGTCTTGTCTGACAAATTTGATAGGATATTATGATGTGGTTACAAAGGAACTGGATGCAAAAAATAATTTTGATATCATATATTTGGATTTCAGGAAAGCTTTTGACACTGTTGCGCATGAAAGACTATTGTTATTGTACAAATTGGAGCAGAATGGTATTAAGGGTAAGTTGCTACAATGGATAAAAGGATGGTTAAGTGGGAGAAGACAGAGGGTGGTAATCAATGGGTGCTGTTCTTCGTGGACTAATGTTATTAGTGGAGTCCCATAGGGTTCGGTGTTGGGTCCACTGTTGTTTTGTATATTTATCAATGATATTGATGAAGGTATATCAGGCTTAATGTCGAAGTTTGCAGATGATACAAAGGTTGGCAGGGTTGTTAATGACAGTAATGGCAGTGTGCTATTGCAACAGGATCTAGAAAATTTGGGCAGATGGGCTAAGAAGTGGCAACTGAAGTTTAACCTTGACAAATGCAAAGTACTGCATATGGGTAGAAGTAATCCCAGAGAAACGTTCAGCTATGTGGTACTACACTTAAGGTGGTAGAAAACGAAAAAGACCTGGGAGTAATTGTGCAGGCAGATATGAAGTTTTCTGAGCAATGCAGACAGGTTACCAGGGCAGGTCATGGGGTTTTGTCAATGATATATAGGAATTTTTCTAGCAGGGAAAAGGAGGTGATTATCCCTCTGTATAAGGCAATGTTCAGGCCATGCCTTGAGTACTGCATACAGGTCTGTAGGCCTCATTTTAGATAGGATGGAGATTTACTTGAGCGTGTACAGAGAAGGGCAACAAGATTGGTGAGGGGAATGAAGGGATCCTCTTACCAAGAGAGGCTTAAGTTCTGCAAATTGCAGTGGCTGGAGACTAGGCACCTGTGCGGTGATCTGATTGAGGTGTATAAGACCTTGAATGGGTTGAGCATGCTGAATTCTGATGAGATCCTTCCACTTGTTCAGATTACGAACCTAAGGGGGCATAAATTCAAATTAAGAAAAAGACAGAATGTAGAATACATGTGCGGATATTTGCCTTTAGCCAGCGGGTGGTTAATTGCTGGAACAAACTTCCATCTGTCGTTGTGGAAGTTGATAGGTTGAATAAATTTAAGGAGGAACTGGACAGGCATTTGGAGGGAATGGTGTGATTTTTTTTTTTTTTTTGGCTGTGCGGAATAAGCTCATACACTTGCTTTCTTGCATCACATGCCACTAGTACTACTACTACTACTACTACTACTACTTCCATGAACACTGTTCTTCTGAATTGGCCTCTATAATTATTGCTCTCTCTTTCAAAGCAGTCTGAACACATGCCTTTACTACTCCTTTTACTGTCCAACTTCAAACTGACAGAACCAACTTTCATCTTCCTCGTTTATTCATTCAACTGCCGTTTTCTGGAACAAGCTTCCTTCAGACGTATTTCCTGAAAATTGCAGTCTACAGAAGTTCAAGTCTAATGTTAATAAATATCTTCTTTCATTTTCTCAATCCCCAACCCCTGCATTGTTACTAAGTACTATAGGTTTTAATACCTCTCGTGTTTGGGGTTTTCATAAAAAATAAAAATAGCAGCTAATCAGAGTTATCAGACAAGATCTCCCCTTAACAAATCCATGCTGTGATTGCCCTCTAACTACATTCCTGTCATGATGATCCTGCACTACTTTGTTATCTACCAATTTCATTATTGTCCCTACCACAGAAGTTGTCTACAGGTCTGTAATTACTGACGTCGCCCTTTGATTGTCTCCTAGTTTTGTGAATAGGAGAGAAATTTGCATATTTCCAGTCTGTGGGGAACCCCCCAAATCCAACCCTTGAATAATCCAAGGATGTTCTTGTAATTGTTTTTTTTTTTTTGGCTGATGCTGCATAAGCTCTTGCTTTCTTGCATTCTTGGCGCCTCCGTAGCGAGGTGGGAAGGAGCAGCAGTGCGTAGCACACACTTCTTGATTAGACCGGGGTTTGAGCCCGCCACCACCAAATACGGAGGATGCGGAAAGGTCAGGGAATGACCACCGCCCGGAGCAATATGGCCTTAGTTGCTAATACTCCAAAAAAAAAAAATCTTGCATTCTTGCTTTCTTGCATCATATGCCACTACTACTACTACTACTAATTATGACTAATGGTTTGATTACTTCCTTTTCTGCTTCTTTTAATAGATTATATTAAAATATATAGATTCTATCAGCCCAGGTTCATTATTTACTTTTAATTTAAGCAATTACTCTTCCAGCTTCTCTTCAGTTATCATAAAATCATTTAACTCCTAGTTAGAATTAGATATACCTCTAATATTTCCCATTTCTAAAAAATGTCTTTCCATGCGAATGCAGATGCAAAATATTTATTGAATTTTTAACATCCTGTTTTGGATCAGTAGTTCATCCCATTATAACTATGTTAACATGAACAAAGATCTCCTTATATAATGTTTGAATATGTTGAACAAGTAATCTTTACCTAAAAACTTGAAACGAAACACTTTCCATTTAAAATTTAATACTTCATTAACAGTTTGGAACAGATACTGGAAATAGTATCAGTACTGGAAGTGGACTGGAAAATTCTAAATGCCATAAGAATGCAAGTTTATACAGAATCAGCAAATATATATATATAATAAATAAATAAATAAACACACTTCTCACATCAACTGTAAATATTCTCTAATAATTAATTTCTCTAGATTTCCTTAAATTTATTCAAACTACCCACTTCCATAATTCCAGTTAGAAGTTTGTTTCAATAATTAACAGTATGCTGGCTGAAGGCAAATTTCTACACGCTATCCTGCAACCATCCTTCTTTAATTTGAATTTATTCCCCTCATGTGCAATCTGAGCAGTAGGAAGGATTCCGTGAATGCTGAAGAATTTCATCAGCATTCATTGCAGTGCCTATTTGCAGAACTGAAGTCTTATATATACAGTAAACCCTCATTAATCTGGATCCTGGTAAGTAATCCGTACGTTGCTTTATCCGGACAGCTCTAAAAAAATTTAAAAGTGTAAAAATCAAACGACGATCAGGCTCAAAGGTCATGTGTATTGTGTCTGAGGTTAGTGGGCCATGATGATTCATGCTGCACAAACAACCTGGTTCCCGGCTGTGGTTCAGACAGTTGTTTGTCGTTTGCTCTGTACACACTCAAGCAAATCTACATCCTTCCTAAAATGAGGCCTCCAGACCTGTACGCAGTACTCAAGGTGTGGCCTGACCATTGCCTTATACAGAGGGACAATCACCTCCTTTTCCCTGCTAGCAAAATTCCTATATATCATTGACACAACCCCATGACCTGTGGGCACCTCCGTAGCCAGTTGGGAAGGAGCAGCAGTGCATAGCACATGCTTTTTGATTAGACCGGGGTTCGAGCCCATCACCACCAAATACGGAGGATGCGGAGAGGTCAGGAAACGACCACCGCACATCCCGGAGCAATATGGCCTTAGTTGCTAATGCTCCTAAAAACCAAATAAACAAACAAACAAACCATGACCTGCCCTGGCAGCCTGTCTGCATTGCTCAGAAAACTTCATATCTGACTGCACAATTACTCCAGGTCCTTTTCATTCTCGTCTACCCTGAATGTAGTACCACCCAGTTGATACGTTACTCTGTGGGGATACTGCTACCCATATGCAGTATTTTACATTTGTCAATGTTAAACTTCAGTTGCCACCTCTCAGCCCATCTGCTCAACTTTTCCAGATCCTCTTGCAGTAGTGCACTATCATTAACAACCCTGCCAACCTTCATATTTTTATTGGCATACATCAACATTCACATCAACATTCATGTTAATGTATGCCAATAAAAATATGAAGAAATGAAGAACAAAGAGTGACAGTAAAATTGTCACTCTTTGTTTTTCTTTTTTATTACTGAAAGTATTAAAATCTTAAAAAACTAATTTAAGGTTTTAATACTTAAATTAGTTTTTTAAGGTTTTAATGTGGCAGTGCATCCACCTTGATAAAGCATGATAAAAGAGACCGCATTCATCTACATTAAAGGTTTCGGGTTCATATTGCAAAGGTGGCAAATGCAAAATCTACTGTTCCATATCATTTTCATTCACAGATGCACTTTTACCACATGGATTCTACAAAACAATGACATTTCTGCTACAAAATTTACTAAGCTATCCATTGCTAGCAGAAAATATCTTTTTTTTAACACTTTTTCAGAATTCAAAGCTTTTTCTTCTAGTATTGGACTGCTTACTGGAATTTCTTTAGTATGCATAGCATCAAATCAGGCAAATGTGAACTCATTAATTTCCTGATATCGTTAATATGTTTCTCATTGAATAGTTTTATTTGCATTCCAATTCCACTTTTCTTTAATATTATTTTTTTCTTGTAAAATTTTTTTAATTTGTATTTTACCATAATTATACTTTTCTGCCAGCCTTCTTTGAGATAAGCCCTTTGCTGCATCTTCCATAACTTTCACTCGCCTTTCTTTTAATTTTTCATTTTCATTTGCATTTTTTCTCTCATCACACCTACATTTGAAGATGGATATTCTATTCCATCTATACCTATTTGGGTAGTAATATTTATACAGTTACTTCTTAAACTCCAGATTGATAGAAATATGTGAAAAACACTGGCTACCAAACAACTGGATTAATGGTCATGGTCAGATCAGAAAGTGGTTCCCTTAGGGAATAGAGTTTAAACTTATAAAAATGTTCTATGAAGTAGTGGTCTTTTGTAAAGGTGGTCTCATTGAGCTTGTGGTCACTTATAAATGTTTCATTGTAGTTTAAATCAGCCACAGACAGAAATGAAATTTAATTTTTGCACTGAAACTTCACCAAAGGTGCAAGTGTTAGTGGAAGTCACATAGATCACCCAGCCCGATCACTCACTATTAAGCTGGCATATTCACTTAGAAGTGAGACAGAAGATGTTGCAGGAGACTACTATTTCTCTATAAAGAACAGCCACTTCCAAACAAACTTAGTGACCTAATTCATTAGGTCACTGAATGTTTTACTAATTTTGTTGACAAAGTTTTGGCGCATTATAGCCTAAGTTGCTGATGTGCCAATAAAACTCAACTAACTAACTAACTAACTAACTAACCAAACAAACAACCAGAAAAGCCAATCATTTACTGTGAAGCTGTTGTAAGCACACCACTACATGACTTGTCCATCTCCCTTCCCAGTCAATTACCAAGCCTTTCAATAGATGATGTCTTTTATATCTTCTAACACAAACAAGGTCATCCTTCTTTTAAAGATATTAACTGCAAATTTATTAAATGCCTGGAACTCTGCCTTGCCAATCAACAAATCTTGTTCTGAACCTGCTGCTAACCAATCTAATACCCCCGGACATGTTTGAACTAACTCTTAGCATAGATCTTTGTAGTCCTGACAATGATACATAATGTGCTTCCAGGACTCAGACTCACCATAGGTGACATAGCCTTCTGTGCAAAACTCCTGGTTCACATTAACTTCTCTGAAAAATGAGCTATGGCCTGTTAATAGAAATGTTCAGTAGGTACCCAGACATCTCAGATTATGTTGCTTCTTCAAAATATCAGTTCATGGGAAGAAAGCATATAAAATTCTGCCTTTATTATTGTTATCCCACCCATCTTGCTATCTATTAATCATTATATCCCAGATCCTTCACCTGTCTAAATTGAAATGTTTCTGGATTTACTGCAATGTCGGGAAAAGGCATTGCTAATCCATACTGTAGGCCATATAATAATTCATGATAGATGATATGGAGATGAATAGATAGTCTGCTAGCAAGTATATGTGGAAAATAGGAATGCCACAGTCCTACAATCTCTTATAATTGTCAGTAATGCTAGTCTATGTTCTACCAAAAGGTTATGTACAGTAGTGTCTTTCCTTACTTCCAAAAACCCTAGCATCAGAGGTATGTAGCAACTGGCAAAAATACACTTATAAAGTAGATGTAGTGCTTTCCTATCAAGGCCCAATCTGCTCTGGTTATTCTTTTTATCATGCCACAAATTTCCTTACCTTAATTGTAATATATCTTGCATGCATCACAAAAGATAATCAATCATCCAGCATTACCCCAAGATATTGAAATTCCCTGACCATAGGAATTGCCATCCCATGATACTGCACCACTGGGAGTCTTCCCCTATGTAGAATGCCCTTTAACATCATAATTTTGCTTTCGTTTATTGAGACTGTCAAACTGTGTATGCCACACCACTCACCAAGTTTATCAATTATCAGTCTTAAAGTTGTCTCAGGTTTGCTTCTTGAATTGCCATACACTATCATATCTAGATCATCCATGTATGCTATTTAATTAACTGCCTCAAAATTTTTATGAAGCATTCATCTAACACAAACTTCCCGAATGATGACCCAAAGATAGATCCCTGCAGACATTTATGCACCATATTTAACTGAAGTAGTAGTGACAAACAATGCAAGAAAGCAAGCTTTTATAGCATCAGAAAAAAATAAAAAATAAATAAATAACCCTACTTAGTTCACTGATCCATACCCTCCAAGAATTTGTATATTTCTTTCTTGAATTTATTCAACCCATCCACTTCCACAACAACAAATGGAAGCCTGTTCCAACAACCAACCACCCGCTGGCTGAAGACAAACTTCCACACATCTATCCTGCAATCATCCTTCCTCAACTTGAATTTATTTCCCCTCATATGTGTAGTCTCAGCAAGTGGAAGAATACCATTAACGTTAAAACTCAATCCATCCAAGGCTTTAAACACTTTATTCAGGTCTCCTAGCAGGTGTCTATTCTCAAGATGCTGCAATTTGCATAACTAAAGCTTTTCTAGGTAAGAGCATCCTTCCTAAAATGTGGTCACCAGACCTGTATACAGTACTCAAGATGCAGCCTAACCATGGCCTTTACAAAGAGATATTCACCTGTTTATCCCTGCTAGCAGAGTTCCTGTATATCAATGACAACATTCCTTGAGCTGTCCTGGCAGCATGTCAGCACTGCTGAGAGAATTTCATGTTTGACTGCACAATTATCCCCAAGACTTTTTCATTCTTCACTACCCTGAGTGTAGTATCACACAGTTGATAAGTTACTCTGGGGCTACCCATATGCAGTAGCATGCAATTGTCAATGTTAAACTTCAACTGCTGTTTCTCAGCAGATGGACCCATTTTTCCTAGATCTCGTTGCAGTAGCTTGCCCTGATCACTTTCTTTAACCACTCAGCCAACCTTTGTATCATCTGAAAGCATTAAGTCTGCCGTACTTAATCAGTATCATTGATAAATATTGAAAACAACAATGGGCCCAGCACTGAATTCTAGAGAACTCCACCAATAACATTAGTCCACACAGGCAGGCGCCTCCGTAGCCAGGTGGGAAGGAGCAGCAGTGCGTAGCACACACTTCTTGATTAGACCGGGGTTCGAGCCCGTCACCACCAAATACGGAGGTTACAGAAAGGTCAGGCAATGACCACCGCATATTCACGGAGCAATATGGCCTTAGTTGCTAATGCTCCTAAAAACCAAATAACAAACAAACAAACATTAGTCCACAAAGTGCAGTGCCATTGAAAATTACTTGCACTCTGTTTTCTTCCACATAACTATCCATCTTCAACAATTTATTTTCTGCTTTCCTTTCAGTTATCACAAAGTCATTTAGCTTCTCGTTAGAGTTGGATAAACTTTTGCTATCCCTCCCCTAAAGAATTCTTCATGTGTTAATGTAGATGCAAAATACCTATTAAATTTGTCTGCAACCTGAGCACGATTATCAACAACAGTTATCCTATAGTCATCCAGTGGCCCAATGTAATTAGACCCCTTCCTTCTACTGTTAATACAGTATAAGCATCAAAGTCTTTCCTATTTTTCTTTGCATTCTTTGACACAGACTTCTCATAATCTGTCTTAGCTTGCCTAACCTCCTTTATGACTTGATTACAGATTAATTTATATCTACCATAGGCTTCTGTATCACTTGATAATTTATATACAACTCATGCACATTCGTTCTGTGCCACATGTCTCAGTAGTTCATCTGAAATCCATTTATGTCTAAGCCTTGAACAGTATTTTTTGGTTGGTATGAAAAATCTAGTAGCTTCTTTTATTACTTCTCTGATTAATTCCCATTTAGAATTTGCTGTTGGTAACACCATCAGTTGGTCCCACTATATAGAATTAAAAACTGTCTGAGACCACTGTATTCACCCTTACGAAAGTAAAAACCTTTCCCTTTACTCTAGTTATGTCTTTAAATAAATTCCACATTGGTATGCTGTGATTGCCACCACTCAGTGGGTCTTTCACCTGCAGAGTCTTAGTGCATGAAGATTCACTGCTGATAATCAGATCAAGAGTGTTACTCCCTCTTGTTGCCTCTCTAACATGCTTTAGAAGAGAGTCATCCAAGAAATTTACAAGTCTTCTTATTGCCTGACTGAACAACCCACAAATTCCAGTCAATATCTGGAAAGTTAAAATCCCCCATTACAAGACATTCTGATTTATAGGCCCACTCTATTTAACTGTATAGCTGTTTAGCATACTCATTACAATCATTATATCTATATCATACTCCTACTCTCAATTTTGTTTTCCCTGTGCTTATATCATACAAAACTGACTCACCATTGCACTCATCACCCATGTCAATTGTATACACCTGCCTTAGACCTAATATGCTTCTGAACTAAGAGCATAACCTTCCACCTCTCCTGTCCTGTCTATCCTTCCTGTATACATTGTACTTCCTATATTCAAATTCAACATGTTTGAAACAAAATACCTGATTAACCCGTTAATCAGGTATTTTGTTTAATATTTATTTATTTTTCTTTAAGGAGTTTGCTTTTTGATCTTTTGCTTGTATGCAGTTAGCTTCTCTTCAGAGTTATTTGTTGCAGTGATTTTTATCATTGTACAATACTGTTTAATCTTGTAAATCATTATTTGATTATACCAAATTTGATGCACATTTTTAGTTTACCTACTTCAGATAATAACTTCACCACAAATTTGAAAAAGAAAGATATCAAAATCCATAATATTTTAAAAAATAAAAGAGTCTATCTAGCAGAGAGCTGAACCCATGTCTACGCAATAGCAAACATATTATTTTGTACAATTGTATCATTTACACAACCACTGGACTACGAGCTCGCCATGATCCAGTGGTTATTGTATGTAGCCACAAGTAAAGAGGTTGTGGTTTCAAACCTGTATAGTTCACAGTAGGCCCTGCCCATTGTAACTGTGGTGAAGAAAACCTGCCTGCCCTTAATAATAATTAATTCAATATGTATGTATGTATGTAGGTATGCAGTCATGAAAAATATGTAAATTTATCTGGCTAAGTCCAGAAGAGTTTATATATATTTCATAAATATAATGTATATTTCATACATAATAACAGTTTTAATCAATGAATGTATCATTTAATAACATCTTTGGAAGCGTATCATTGTCAAATAATTTAATCTTTTTTTTTTATTACAGATTTGGATACTTTCTAAAAGGCACAATTCCAGCCATCATGTTGTTGTCATGGATTTTCTTGGTTGCGTTTCTTGTCAGGGAGCGAGTACTGGAACAAGAATTACACTTAGATGAGGTATTTAAATTCTGCATTCTCTGTATTTTAGAGCTCTGAAAACTATTATGAGGGTTTCGATTAGGGTTGAAGAGTATCCTGTATAATACCAATCTGTAATTTTATCGGCAGAAGATCATTTATTAGCCATAAAGAATGGTTTTTGCAAGGTAGAGCAGGAATGTTAAAAATCATATGAATTATCCTGTAACATAAGTACACAGAATATATAGGAAATAAATGAAGAAATATCCCTTGTAATTTTAATGGAAAAAATGACCCAATGATATTCATGAATATCTGGAATTGATGAAAATGAACTGTTGCAAGAACTGATTTTGGGAACTGAATTATTTAATAAAGTATATCAAATGATATACATTTACATAAAATTGTATAAATAAAGTCTAACAATATAAATGATATGCTATACAATTAAAATTTAAAAAATTTTAAATAAATGAATAAAATACATTATTATTTTACATTGTAAAATATAATGTATTTTCATTGTAAATTCAATTAAAACAACTGAAAATGCAAGTGCTGGCTTTTGACATATAAATATTTTCATTGTTTTTTTTTTCAACATGAAATGATGAGCTGCTTCAATACCTCAGAATATAAGATGCAAGCGTATGATTGATCTTCTTCATTATAATATTTAATTGTAACTATTTCATTTCTTCTCATCGCCTTTCAAGTTTACACCTGGTTTTATTACAATGCAGTATCAAAGATATGAAAACAGGTGAATGCACGTTCCCTTGTCCCTATTTATCAAATATCTCTCACATTGCATATGCATTGCGAGAGATATTTTCATACTTAATGGTAACTGATTGGGGTATATGTGGATGCTCTTATTAGTGACTAATAATGGCAAATTATGCAAGAAAGCAAGCTTATATAGCATCAGCCAAAAAAACACCTACACAGTTCACCCATCCATACCCTCAGATAGTTTGTGTAATTCTTCCTTAAATTTATTCAACCCATTCACTTCCACAACAACAGAAGGAAGCCTGTTCCAACAATCAACCACATGCTGGCTAAAGGCAAACTTCCACACGTCTATCCAGCAACCGTAAAAATGCCATTAACATTCAGCTTACTCAATCCATTCAAGGCTTTAAACATCTTTATCAGATCTTTCTGCAGGTAACTCATCTCCAGATGCTGCAATTTGCAGAACTGAAGAATTTCTAGGTAAGAGCATTCCTTTGTTCCCTTGATCAGTCAGGTTGCCCTGCTCTATACCTGCTTGAGCAGATCTACATCCTTCCTACAGTGAGGCCTCCAGACTGTGTACAGTACTCAAGATGCAGCCTGATCATGGCCTTATACAAAGGGATAATCACCTCCTTATCCCTGTTAGCAAACTTTCTGTATATCATTATCAAAACCCCATGAGCTGTCCTGGCACCATGTCTGCACTGCTCAGAGACTTTCATGTCTGACTTCATAATTACCCTCCAGGTTTTTTCCACTTCCCACTATGGCGAGTGTAGTGCCACTCAGTTGATAAGTTACCCTGAGAATACTTCTGTTCATATGCAGTACCTTGCATTTGTCAATGTTAAACTTTGACTGCCATTTCTCAGACCATCGACCTAATTTTTTCTTGATCTGGTTGGAGTAGCATACTATCATTACTGTCATTAACCACCCTGCCAACCTATGTATCATCTGCACACTTTGACAATAAGCCTGATATACCTTCATCAATATCATTGATAAATATTTAAATCAGCAATGTGCCCATCACTGAACCCTGTGGAACTCTACTATTAGCATTAATCCACAAAGAACAGTGCTCATTGATAACCAATCTCTCTCTCTCTTCTTCCTCTTAACCATCCCTTTATCCACAGAAGTAACATGTCCTTAATCCACATTGCACCAGTTTATAGAGCAGTCTTTTATGTACAACAGTATCAAACATCTTTCTGACATCCAAATATATGATGTCCAAATTATTTTTTTCATTCAGTTCCTTGGTCACAGCATCATATTTACCTATCAGATTCGTTATCTAATAAGACTCCCCTAACCAATCGATGCTGTAATTTCAGTATAATTGCATGCCTGTCCAGATGGTCATGCATTACTTCTTTAACCAATGATTCCATTATTATTTTCACTGCAACATACATTAGGCTAACAGATCTGTAATTACTCATGTTGCCTTTTGATCCCCTTAATAAATTAGGGATACATTCACACATCTCCAGTCCATATTGACCTCCCCTGAATTGAAGGATGCTCTCATAATTGTGGCTACAAGTTTGCTTATCTCTTTTTCTGCCTCCCTTAATATAATTGAATAGATTCCATCCACCCCAGGTGCTTTTTTATGTCCATCTTCAACAGTTTTTCCTCTACTTATCTTTCAGTTATATCACAAGGCCTGATGTAGCCGAGTGGTCATGAGCATGAGTGCAGTAGCGCACGCTGTTTGAGTGGACCGGGGTTCGAGCCTGTGACTGCTCAATATGATTAACATTTGTATTGATGATTTATTGTAAATTTCACTGACATGGTGGTTGTGCTGGAGTATAAACAAGAACAAAGTCATTTAGCTCCTTGTTTGAATTTGATAAACTTCTGGTATTCCCTTCCCAAAAGAATTAATCATGTGTGAATTAGTTGAAAAATACCTGTTCAATTTGTCTGCAACCTGAGCAGGGTCATTAACAGAGAATCCATAGATATCAAGTGGTTCAATGTGATTTAACCCTTTCTACTGTTAATATGAGCAAAGAAGTCTTTGCTGTTTTTCTTTGATTTCTTTGTCAGAGACTTCTTATAATCTGCCTTAGCTTGCCAACCTCCTTTATGACTTGATTACACACTAATTTGTATCCACCATATGCTTTGCTATCACCTGATAATTTATATGCATCCCATGCAGTTTTCTTCTGTGCCATATGTCTCAGTAGTTCCTTTGACATCCATTTATGTCTAAGTCTCGAACAGTATTTCTTCATTGGTATGAAAAGCCTAGTAGCTTCATTGATTACTTTGCTGAATACAGTGGGGCCTCGCCTTCCAATGACATCGACATCTGATATTCTCAGGAACCAATTTACCTTCCATGCGACCTTTTATTTTAAGAACCGATGATATTTGCAGGAACCGATGGCTTTGTTTCCACCAATTTCCACCAATGCAGAAACGATGCATTGGTGGAAATTTTTAGATGCGTGGCATGCAGAACATCATTCATACAATTATTCTCATCCAATTAGTGTCTTTGTTATTGTTCAACACAACATTCCCATGTTACAGTACTTCAAACAGTTTCTTTATCTTCTGTTTGATGTTCTTGTCCAGTGTGTAAGCAGAGTTAATTTTTGTTAATTTTACATTTTTGTTAATTATATAAAATCAACCCCTTCTGGAAGCAAATGCCCAGAAGAATGTACCTCACTAAGGATGAGGCTAGTTTACCTGACCATAAGCCTATGAAAGATAGGCTCACTCTTCCGTTGGATGCCAATGCCTCTGGAGATTTTAAGCTGAAGCCTTTGCTGGTGTATCACTCTAACATCTCCAAAGTATTTAAACAACAAAATGTCAACAAAGGCATGTTGGGAGTGTTTTGGCACAGTAATAAGAAGGCCTCGGTTATAAGATATGTCTTCAGTGAATGGACTCTTGAAGTTTTCTGTCCTTTAGTGAAAAGTTATCATGAGAAAAATAAGTCTCCTGCGAGGGCAATGCTTCTGCTGGCTAATGCGCCAGGCCATGATCCCGACCTTGTTCAATCTCTTGAGGCACAATTTTACTTTGTTCAAGTCAAATTTTTGCCACCCAACACCACTCCTCTTCTTCAACCAATGGACCAGCAAGTGATTGCAAACTTCAAGACACTCTATACCAAGAAAACGTTTGCCAGTTGCTTTGCAGCGACCTCTGTTGAAAATGCTGTCACCCTCAAAGACTTTTGGAGGTCAAAGTTCAACATCCTAGACTGTGTGAGGCTAATCATAAGTTCTTCTACCAGATGCTTAAATTCAGCCTGAAAAAACATCTGGCCTTTAATCATCAATAACTTTGACTGATTTGAAGATGGTGCTTTGACAAATGATACTGTCACTCTTTGTAAATCAATGAGGAGGTT
This sequence comes from Mastigoproctus giganteus, assembly GCF_048544385.1. Lineage (NCBI taxonomy): Eukaryota > Metazoa > Arthropoda > Arachnida > Uropygi > Thelyphonidae > Mastigoproctus > Mastigoproctus giganteus. Next base: position 71,823,745 of record NC_143581.1, read on the forward strand.
GACAAAGTGGATGGAAAGGACCTTATTGACACTCATGGGCGTGAGCTAACGATAGAGGAGCTACAAGAGTTGGAGAAAATTAAGAAGAGTGACACTGAAGAGGAATAGGACACCCAAAAAGTGTCAGCTGAAGAGTTGAAGACGATCATTTCTTGTTGGGAGCATTTAAGAGAAGTGGTAAAAAAAAACACCCAACATCAAAAACACTGAACTCATGATGTGTGCAAAATGGAAGGTAAAGTTATTTCTTACTTCAGGAGGCTACAAAAAAAAAAAAAAAAAAAAAAACAGTCCACTTTGGACAGTTTCTTTGCCAGTAGCAGCAAAACACAAAAGGACATATGACGTCTGATCTAATCTCACAACCACTACATCACCATTGATTTCATCAGCCCTGCACTTCAAATCTAAGTTAAATGCTAATTGATCGTTTGATTTTTATTTTAAGATGTGTTTTTTAACTACTTATTAAATAATATTTATAAAACACTCATTTTTAATGTAAAAATCAAGTATAACAAGTAATAAATACCTATTGTATGTGTTGTTGGGGTCATCTGCTAAAAGTTTGGAATGAATTACACGAAACTGATGTATTATTGGTTACAACTTACAATATTTTCAACATACAATGGGTTTTGTGAAACAAATTGCCATCAGATGTTGGGCCCCACTATATTTCCCACTTTAGCATTTCCTGTTGGTAACGTCATCAGTTGGTCCCACTGCACTGAATTTAAAAACTGTCTGAGACCACAGTACTCACTGTTATGAAAGCAAAAGCCTTTCCCTTTACCCTTGACAGTAGTTATGGCTTTAATTAAATTCCACATTAGCATGCTGTGATCACTGCCACCCAGTGCTTCTTTTTCCTGTAGGTTCTTAATACATGAAGATTCACTGTTGATAGATAACCAGAACTTTGCTTCCTCATGTTGTTTCCTGTTGAACATTGCTTCTCTAATATACAGCTGTAGAAAAGAGTCATCTAAGAAATCCACAAGAGACTTGCTAGCATGTGAGTGACCAAACCTCAAATTCCAGTCAACATCTGGAAAGTTAAAATCCTCCATTGTGAGACATTCTGATTTTCTGGACCACTCTATTTCTCTGTACAGCTGTTTGGTATACTCATCAAGTTATTTGGCTTATAACACACTCCTACTCTCAATTTTGTTTTCCCATTGCTTTTATCACACCAAACTGACTCAATATTGCACTCATCACCCATGTCAATTCGATACACTTCCCTTAGATCTAATATGCTTCTGAACTAAGAGCATAACTCTCCACCTCTCTCTTGTCCTGTCCTGTCTTTTTTTCATGTATACATTGTACTCCCCATGTTCAAATTCAGCATCACTTATGTTTGAGTGATACCATATTTTCGCTGTTCCTACAATGTTTGTATTTGATGACTTAATCAGTACTTCAAATTGATCAAATTTATTTTCATTAGCATCATTTTGATAACTAGAGCAGATATTCTTGCACCCCTTCTATTCAATTGTATCCTATCCCTATAAAAACAGTCTCTCCTGTTAACAAGTACAGACTATGCTGAGAAAAAGTTTATCCCATGAGCCTTATACATTCTGTCCAGGACCAAATTGATTGACAAGGCTCTCAACATATACTCCCTGCTATTGTGTCTGGGCAGAATTGCAGATGCTTTCAAATTCATTCCTAATACAACTTTTTCCAAACATTGCCCCATGCTTGTTAAGTATGCCCTGAGATCTGCTACTGTTAATATTATTAGTGCCAACATGTACAACAGTATCACCATTTGTGTCCTTAAAAGATGATATCTGCTCTACAACATCATCTAGTTTTGGCTCTGGCAGACATACTCTGGTCCTGTTCCACCTATCCTTCTTGTATATAGCCAAATATGTTCAGAAATAGCAGAATTGAAATCTGTGTTGAATGTTGCATCTTTATTTATTTATTTTCATAGTTTCCCAATTAATCTCTAAAATTTCACTTAGCTGATATAGCTTACACTGCATTCTAAATTTTTAATTTTATAAATAACTCCATGTCTAGAATGGGATTTTTATTTGGAAGAAATATGGCCTGTAATTTTCTATCTGGCAGTCATCTGCATTGAATATTGTATTGGTTAAATTCTGTCTGTTTGTTGAGATACCCCTGGATAAAATAGAATGCAAGCTGCATCAGCATTAGTATCACATTTTCTTTATCTAGGTACTTTTTAGCTAGGACCTCATATTTATCCAAGATCTGATTTGAGAAGCTAAATAGACGTAAATCTCTCTCTGCATTCTATCCCCCCCCACATTCCCTGTATGTTCTTCTACTCTAGCAGGACCAGGCCCAAACCATTAAAGCCCAAACATTACAATTTACATTTTTTGATGACTCCCAGAAATAAGTTTCACTGTATTATGTACAATGAAGTTAGTAAGGATGAGGAAGATAGAAGGGGTGATAGGTTAATGCTCCTTATGAAAAGCAGACAAAAGCTCTCCGAGATTCAGAAGTCAGGCATGCAGGTACAGAATCTGTGTGGTGTGAGTTAGCTGTAACAGAGGTATAATGAGACCAGGAATAACCTACAGACCAGAAGACTGTGAAGATAATGATGAGAGCCTCTACAGACAAATGGAATGGGGGAGCAAGTGTGAATATTTTATTAGGGGGGATTTCAATTTTTTCCTAATTGAGAGGAACTCACCATGGGATACAAAATTTTTAAATCAACTAGATGATTGTTATTTTTATCAGCATGTTAAATGGGAAAAAAAAAATTCTAGATTGGGCATCACCAATGAACCAAAGGTATCTATCATACAGATGACAGTATAGGAATGAGTAGATGGAAGTCATAACGGAGTTCCAAGTTGGATGATGAGGAAAGCGGTAACAGTTGTTAAAGGCACAAGAATAGGTTTCAATTTCAGGAAAGGAGATTATGACAATTTAAGGTCTTCTCTGTCAACATGGCCTCTATCAACTGAAGAGACAGCTCAAACACGGTGAATATATTAGAATTATGACATTACCACAAAGATATAGTCACAGAAGCCTTGAAACCATATATATCATTAAGAAAATGTAATATAAGGAGGATTCCAAGATGGATAAATAATGAACTAGCCACTTTAACAGAGTAGAAAAAGATGGTACAGAAAAGTAGTGAATCTTATAACAACTACAAATTATGTGTAATAATACCAGAGAAAAAGTTAGAAAGGCAGATTTTAAGAAATAATCTATTAGGACAATTAATACCTGTCATAATAGGGAGCTAATGGATGGAAACATGGTGTCGCCCAAAAATGGGGGATGATGAGTTTCACTATGGTATCTACAATAAATTGAGGAAGCATAGGGAAGATAGATGGGATGATGGGTAACATGGAGCTAAGTGATTTTGTAATAACTGAGAGCAAAGTGGAGGAGAAATTGTTGAAGTTAAACATAAAAAAGTTACATGGGGTGGACGGGATCTATCCAGTTATATTGAAGGAGGCAGCAAAGGAAGTAAGCAAACCCTTAGCCATAATTATGAGAACTTCCTTCGGGTCAGGGGAGGTCCGCATGGACTGGAGGTGTGCAAATGTGTCACCAGTTCACAAAGGGGGTTCAAAAGGTGACTCAGGTAACTATAGAACTGTTAGTTTAACTTGTGTTCCAGGGAAAATAATGGAATCACTGGTTAAAGAAGCATTGCAGGATTATCTAGACAAGTCTGAAGTAATATTTAAGACAGAGCATGGGTTTGTTAAAGGGATGTCTTGTCTGACCAATTTGATTGGATACTATGATGTGGTCACAAAGGAACTGAATGCCAAAAATAATTTTGATATCATATACTTGGATTTCAGGAAAGCTTTTGATACTTTTGCACGTGGAAGACTGCTGTACAAATTGGAGAGGTATGGCATTAAGGGTAATTTGCTACAATGGATAAAGGAACGGTTGTGTGCAAGACGACAAAGAGTGGTAATCAATTGGACACTGTTCTTTGTGGACAAATGTTATTAGTGGAGTTCCCCAGGGTTCGGTGTTGGGCCCGTTGTTGTTTTGTATATTTATCAATGATATTGATCAAGGTATATCAGGTTTGATGTCCAAGTTTGAAGATGATACAAAGGTTGGCAAGGTTGTTAACAACAATGAAGACAGTATGCTACTCCAACTAGATCTAGATAAGTTGGACAAATGGGCTGAAAAGTGGCAACTGAAGTTTAACTTTGACAAATGCGAAGTACTGCATATGGGTAGCAATAACCGAAGAGAAACATACCAACTGTGTGGTACTACACCCAGGGAAGTTGAAAATGAAAAAAACCTGTGGGTAATTGTGCAGTCAAATGTGAAGTTTGCTGAGCAGTGCAGATCGGCTGCTGGGGCAGGTCATGGAGTCTTGTCAATAATATATAGGAATTTTGCTAGCAGTGACAGGGAGGTGATTATCCCATTATACAAGGCAATGGTCTGGCCACATCTTCAGTACTGTATACAGGTGTGGAGGCCTCATTTTAGGAAGGATGTAGAGTTGCTAGAATGAGCACAAAGAAGGGCAACAAGATTGGTGAGGGGAACAAAGTCGTGCTCTCACCAAGAAAGGCTTAAGTTCTGCAAATTCCAATGCCTGGAGGGTAGTCACCTGCAAGGTGATCTGATTGAGGTGTATAAGACCATGAATGGGTTGAGCTAGCTGAATGCTGATGGGATTCTTCCTCTTGCTCAGAGTAAGAACCTGAGGGGGGGACAGATTCAAATTGAGGAAAGACAGTTGTAGAATAGATGGACATGGGAGTAATTGTGCAGCAGTCAGATATGAAGTTCTCTGAGCAGTGCAGATGGGCAGCCAGATTAGGTGCTGGAATCTTGTCAATGATGTACAGGAATTTTGCTAGCAGGGAAAAGGAGGTGATTGTCCCTCTGTATAAGGCAATGGTCAGGCCACGCCTTGAGTACTGCGTACAGGTCTGGAGGCCTCATTTTAGGAAGGATGTAGATTTGCTTGAGTGTGTACAGAGAACGGCAACAAGATTGGTAAAGGGAATAAAGGGATCCTCTTACCAAGAGAGGCTTAAGTTCTGCAAATTGCATTGGCTGGAGACTAGGCACCTGCGCGGTGATCTGATTGAGGTGTATAAGGCCTTGAATGGGTTGAGCACGCTGAATTCTGATGGGATCCTTCCACTTGTTCAGATTGCGAACCTAAGGGGGCATAAATTCAAATTAAGAAAAGGCAGATGTAGAATAGATGTGCAGAAATTTGCCTTTAGCCAGTGGGTGGTTAATTGCTGGAACAAACGTCCATCTGTTGTTGTGGAAGTTGATAGGTTAAATAAATTTAAGGAGGAACTGGACAGGCATTTGGAGGGAATGGTGTGATTTTTTTTTTGGCTGATGCTGCATAAGCTCATACACTTGCTTTCTTGCATCACATGCCACTACTACTACTTTATATTTTTAATTTTCTTAAATGACAGTTGGGAATTTTTTTTTTTCTTTTTTTTTTTTTTTGGCTGGTGCAGCATAAGCCTCAGGCTTCCTTGCACCATATAGCTAATAGTAATAATAATAATAATAATAATAGTAATAATAATGAAGGGATAGAGAGTGTGATGTCAAAATTTGCAGATGATAATCAAGATTGGTAGAGTAGTTAATGATTAGTATTAAGCACAGTTTCTTGAGATAGACTTCTGAGATGATCAGAAAAGTGGCAGCTGTCTTTTAATGCAGTAAAATGCAAAGTCCTTCATTTGGGGAATATCAAATACAAAATAACTTACACACTTTGTGGTAATTTAACTAAAAACAGTAGAGGAAGAAAGAGTTGTGGGAGTTACAGTACAATTTGATGAAATTCTCCCAACAGTGTAGACAGGTAGCAAGGGCTCTTGATATCCTATCAATCATTTAGCAAACATTTGGTTGTCAAAGTAGGGAGATCATAATACCTCTGTAATTGTAAGACAACACTATAGATATGCTGCATTTGCACTAACTTAGATGTCTGTAAATTATCCCATATTCTGAATCCCTGGATTTTATTAAGTATTTAACTACTATACACTACTTGGCATCTCTCATATTGTGGAATTATTTTCACAACTGGGTTGTCAGCCATTATACCATCGGGTACCTACTCCACACCAATGAAAGGCCAAATAGCCCTGAAATGCCTGTTTTGTTACTTACAATAGTCTTCTCTATTGAGGAAGCATTACTTATTTGAGATATGAATGAGTGAGTATGAGTAAAAATGGATGTGACCCCTTTGCTTTCCTTTCTTTTGGGGTAAAGCATAGTCTCCCACTATCCTTCTTTCCTCTAACTCTTAAGCTTTTCTCCAACTTTCAGGAGTCTGTAAGTTAAAGAACATTACATTCCTACATATATATATCCTGAAATGGCTTTCTGGGTGGCGGTGGTATCCACTGAGAATAAGTAACAGTAGTCTTTTCTATTGGCGAAGTGTTACTTATTCAAAATGTAACTGGATAGACAACTCATTGTGAAGGCATTCACAATATGAGATGTAATCAAACAATGCCACTATAATCACTTGCTTTTACTGCATATAGACATGATGCATTTGCACCAACTTATGTGACAATAATTACACTTAATATTTCTATAATTTGTAGTAATGATTTATTTCATAAATAAGAAAAGTCAGGTGTATGTAGCAGGGCATATCAGCTTTAATTTTTAAAGAAAATTTAATTACATATAATTGAGAAGGTGGAGCCTCCTTTTGGTGAGCAACATCTCATGGACAAAACCCAAATGTCAAGTGTTTTGAAGTTCATTTATCTACATAGTCTAATTTGAAAAAAAAAATATAAACAATGTATTGATACACTTTACGTTGGAGCAAGTAACTTGCAAGCAGATCAGTGCCGTGGGGACATGCAATTCTGAAATTTTGTATGCCAAATGGTTTTATAAATTTCTTGAAATGGATGGGAACTAATAGTTTTATGCCTATAATGTTGTTTTTTTTTAATTTTCAGCAGAATTAGTAATGTTTTGTTTCCTTGAACTAATTGGTGTTAAAAACTGAACATTTTAAAATTTTCATCATAAAAAATTACATTTAACCTATCTGCTATAATTATTTAAGGTTGTTTCATGTACAATTTAAATAGTGCATCTGTTACTGGTTTGAGACCTTCCGGTATGGGATGTCTTCTCTTATTTGTGTTTCTGATAATAGTCAGTTTTAATGGATTGCACTGTCAAAATAGCCTTTAAAGTTAGAGGAAGAGAAGATCACACCAGTCAGCTTTGGCTTATAAAAATTCTGAATTCTCGAGAATTAAGATGAAAAAGTTGATGGAATTCAAGAAAATGATATAATAAATACATGTAGATAGTAATAGAAGTAGTAGTAGAGGCATGCATCAAAAAAAAAAAAAAAAAAAACAATTCCACACCTTCATAAATATCATTGACAAATATACAAAGCAACAGTGGACCCAATGCCGAACCCTGGGGGACTTCACTAATAACATTAGTCCATGAAGAGTACTGTCCATTGATTACCACTCTCTGTTGTCTCCCACTCAACCATCCCTTTATCCATTGTAGCAATTTGCCCTTAATCCCATTCCCTGTAAAAGTTTGTCCAATTCCTCCTTGAATTTATTTTAGCTATCAACTTCCACAATGACAAATGGAACTTTATTCCAACAATCAACTACCCGCTGGCTAGAGGCAAATTTCCGCACATTTATTCTACAACTGTCTTTCCTCAATTTGAATTCATGCTCCCTCAGGTTCATAATCTGAGCAAGAGGAAGAATCCCATCAGATTTGAGCCAGCTTAAAACATTCAAAGCCTTATATCAGATCACTTCGCAGCTGCGTAGTCTCCAGATGCTGCAATTTGCAGAACTTAAGCCTTTCTTGGTAAGAGGACCACCTTCATTCCTCTCACCAATCTTGTTGCCCTTCTCTGTACTTGCTCAAGCAACTCTACATCCTTCCTAAAATGAGGCCTCCAGACCTGTACACAATACTCAAGGCTTGACCTGACCATTGCCTTATACAAAGGGATAATCACCTCCTTATCCCTACTAGCAAAATTCCTGTACATCATTGACAAGATTCCAGCACCTGCTCTGGCAACCCATCTGCACTGCTCAGAGAACTTCATTTCTGACTGCTGCACAATTACCCCCATGTCTTTTTCATTCTCCACTTCCCTCGGTGTAGGACCACATGGTACGTTTCTCTTGGGTTACTGCTACCCATATGCAGTACTTTGCATTTGTCAATGTTAAAATTAGTTGCCACTTTTCAGCCCATCTGCCCAACTTGTCTAGATCTTATTGCAGTAGCATACTGTCATTACTGTCATTAACAACCCTGCAGTCTGCAACCTTTGTATCATATGCATACTTGGACATTAAGCCTGATATACCTTCATAAATATCATTGACATATATAGAAAGCAACAGTGGGCCCAATGCCGAACCCTGGGGGACCTTCACTAATAACATTAGTCCATGAAGAGTACCATCCATTGATTACCACTCTCTGTTGTCTCCAACTCAACCATCCCTTTATCCATTGTAGCAATTTGCCCTTAATGCCATACCACTCCAATTTGTACAGCAATCTTCCATTATTATTATTGTTGCTTTTATATTATTTCTCCCTGATTGAGGGATTCCACTCCATGGCGGTTACTGCTACCAAGTACACAAGGTGGTTGTAATGTCTGGTGTTACTGTTCATCGAGGAAATCTCTGACTATCCTACAGGTGTTCAGGATTGAGACTTCTCTGGGCGACCTATTGCTGCTACGCTGCTATATAGTGCCTTTGGCACCATACTGGTTTTTGACACAATGATCGGGATGGTCGATAATTCTTGCATATTCCACATATCCTTTACCTCATGTCTCAGGTTCATGTACTTCCTAATTTTTTCCTCATGGGTTTTCTGGACATTGCTGGTGTTGGGCACTGCTATGTCAATCAGATAGGTAGCCTTATCCATCTTATCTACAAGGGTTATGTCCGGTCTGTTGTGCGGGATGGTCTTATCCGTTATTATGGTGCGGTCCCAGTACAGTTTGTGGGTTCGGTCTCTAGTACTGCCTGGGGTTCGTACTTGTAGTATGGTACACTTTCTCTGGTCAACTTGTATTTCGGCGCCTCCGTAGCCAGGTGGGCAGGAGCAGCAGTGAGTAGCACATGCTTCTTGATTAGACCGCGGTTCGAGCCCGTGAGCCACCAAATACGGAGTATGCGGAAAGGTCAGGGAATGACCACTGCATATCCCCGGAGCAATATGGCCTTAGTTGCTAATGCTGCTAAAAACCAAAATAACAAAATAACTTGTATTTCCTCGCTAGCTTCTGATGTATTATCCTGGCTACCTGGTCATGTCTATGAGTGTACTCAGTCTGGGTGATTACCTCGCATCCCGCGGTGATGTGTTGGATCATTTCTGAGGCCAGGTGGCATCGTTGACATGTGTCATCTGACATTCCGGGCTCATTTGCAATGTATTTTCTATGGTTTCTGGTGTTGATTACCTAGGTTTGGATGGCCAGCATGACTCATTCAGTCTTGGGGAAGAGCATCCTGCTTGTGAGCCATGCATTGGAAGAAATGTTATCGATGTGATCTTGATAGAGGTCATTGTAGTGTCTGCCCTGGAGTGTCTTCTTTGCCCATCTTTCTAACTTTGTTTCATGTGCCACCTGGGTGGGAGGGGGTTCCTCGCTTAATTTGAGTGGGTATACCACTTATCTATCTCCCTTGTGGCCTGGCGGTGGAGCGCTGTTTTATTCTTGAAGTAATTCTTCAGGTTAACTATCACTGTTTTCCGTTGCTCTATCAGATCTATCAATCCCCTTCCTCCTTCTTTCCGAGCTATTGTTAGTCTCTCCACTGCTGACTTTGGGTGGCGTTGGTGGCTCTTGGTCATCATTGTCCTTGTCTTTCACATGATATCTTTTCTAGCTCGGTGTTAGTCTAATCTATGACCCAGAAGGTGTATGCTAGTACTGGAGCTGCACAGGTGTTTGGGGCTTTATCTGTGTTCCCTCTGTTCAATTTTGCTTTCAGCAGGCTTTTGAGTCTCTGATGATATTTTTCGGTCAGGCACTTCTTGATTTCCTTGTGCTCTAACTGCTGAGCCTGCATCATCCCCAAGTATTTGTAGGCCACTCCCTCTGCTGTGGCTTTGATCTCTACCATTTTACAGCTGGTAGTTTCGGTTGACTAATTTTCCTTGACGCAATCCGTGGGTCTTGCATTTGTCTAGACCAAATTCCATCCTGATATCCTTGCTTAATTCTTCGGTGATCTGGAGTAGTTGCTGGAGTTGCTTCTCGATTGCCGCATAGAGCTTGATGTCATCCATGTACATCAGGTGGGTGAAGGTGTACAGGTTCTTTCTTCCTTCTTTCAGGTTATATCCATACTTGCTGCCATTAAGCATGGTTGATAGAGGGTTGAGTGCTAAACAGAACCACAGTGGGCTCAGAGCATCTCCCTGAAAGATTCCTCTTCTAATGGGGATTGGCCTGGTTGTGATTTTCTCAACCTTAATGTTGGTACTTATTTCGCCATTGTTGCTCCTAGGAAGTTTGTCACTATCAGATTCACCTTGGAGATCTTCAGGATTTCTTAATTATTAGCCAGCTATGAGGTACGGAGTCGAAGGCCTTGCGGTAATCGATGTAGGCCGTGTATAGGTTGCAGTGCTTCTTGAAGGCTTGCTCCACAAGTGCAGCATCTATTGTCAATTGCTCCTTGCATCCTTTCTGCTGTTCGGCCATTTTGTTCTGACTCTCTAAGTGGTGTGATATCTTCTTGGTTATGCAGCTGGTCAGGATCTTGTACATCATTGGGAGGTATGTGATTGGCCTGTATTTCACTGGATTTTTTTGTATCTTCATCTTTAGGCTTCAGATATGTGACTCCTTCATTGAGAAACTTCGGGATTGTCTCCGGGTGCTTTATCATTTGAGTGAACTGCTCTGCTAGGTGTGTGTGTGTGTGTGTGTGTGTGAGAGAGAGAGAGAGAGAGAGAGAGAGAGAGAGAGAGAGAGAGAGAGAGAGAGAGAGAGAGAGAGCTTCTTGTACTGGTAGTTGTGGATGTTATCAATCCTTGGGTTCACCAGTTGTCGGTGTTCCTGATCGACTATTTTACTTCTTCTCGAATCTCCCACTCGCTCATCTCTTGTATGTCCTTGGTTTTCTTCCGTTCTACTTCTATCCAGGGTGCTGTATTGTTATATCTTACTTCACTGCTCCAGATATTTCTCCAGAACTCCTCAATTGTCTTCATCTCGGGTGGTCTGTTTCCTGCTTTCTCATCTTCACCCAGTTTCATGTAGAAGGCTCTTTGGTCCTCATAGAAGATTTGGTTGTTTATTTTCCTCTGGGAGCTCTCTTTGTATCGGTGTAATCTCTTGCTGAGTGCAAGGAGGTTCTGCTTCAGTGTGTCCAAGTATTCACCTGTTCTCTGATTTCTGGTCTCATGTTTGCTGACTCTCTTGAGGATGTTCTTAACGTTTCCAATCAATTTCTTACTTCTATTACCCTGTTGGTACAGGGTCAACTGATCTATCTTGACTCTTAATTCTTCTACCTTCTGCTGAAGTCTTCTTTCCGAAGCTGGCGGTTCCTTCTGTTTTCGGTTCTTCTGCTGCTGGTCTCTCATTTCTTTTCCATTAATCCTAGTAGCTGCTATGGCAGCACAGTATACGGCTGTGTGGATAGCCTCCAGCGTTGCACCATTGTTGTCAAGGTAATGTGGCATTATTTGCTGATTGAGGTGGTCTGTTACTCTCCACAGCATTTTATTTGGCCTCTGCTTAGGTATCATGTGTGTTCTTGTGGGGTCCATTCCTTTGAATTATATTCTGGATATCATGACTTCGTCTCTTTCCACTTCAGCTATTCTGGGTTGTATTTCTTCTTGCTCTTCCTGCTATGGTTCCATGGTATGCTGTTCCTCCACTGGTTCCATATGGACCATATTCTTTGTGCTTTGTAGTTGATTGCTGACATCCTGCTTGATTTTTTCCAAGATGGCAGGAGCTATTAGGTTCTTTGTGACAATGGTTATTCTTTGGTCCGCTAATCGCTGTTCGGTGACCTGAATATCTGGTTATCATTCCAACCGCTTAGTATGTAGTCGCGACCTGTACATTGTCATATCAGTCTCTAGCTTGGTTATTTCATAGTATGCTCGCATGATGTACGTATTCATTTCAAAGCTCCACTTCATGCTTTGGCGTTTCCTTCATTCCTGGGTTGTCACTAGTGCAGTTGCGCAGGAAGTACTTCCAGTTGGTGGGGCTGGATAGTTTTATTATTATTATTATTATTATTATTATTATTATTATTAGCAGTATGATGCAAGGAAGCCTGAAGCTTACGCTGCACCAGCCAAAAAAAAAAAATTCCCGTGTTACCCTGAGAGAGAGAGAGAAAGAGAGTCAGAAGTAGAAGGGAATCGCTAAGAAAGCAAGAAAGAGAAGAATGATGATATCCAGCTCAGGACCCTGGGTTTGCCAAGCTCATATTCACCAGATGTGAGCCCCTGGGGGTGTGTGTGTGTGTGCAACAGTATCAAAAGCTATCCTGAAATCCAAGTATATGATATCAAAATTAATTTTTTATATCTAGCTCCTTTGTAACCACATCATAGTATCCAATCAAATTTGTCAGACAAGACTTTCTCTTAACAAACCCATGATGTGTCTGAATTATTACTTCAGTCTTGTCTAGATAATCCTGCAATTCACATATGAGGAACTGTGTAGGGAAGTGGAATTCTTTGTGAAATTTCAAAAATTTCATGAAAAAACTCACTTTACATAGCTGGTGCTTAGTAGAAAACAGCCAAACCAGGGACCATTTACTTCAGGAAAGGGTTAATAAGTATTGCAATCCATTAGTAAGTAGTTAAACACTGGATTAACTGGATTAGTAAGTAGTTAAACAGTAGCAGCTGAATTCAGAAAATCAAAAACATTATCTAAAAATAAGAAAGAAAGAAAGACACCTTTTAGATATGTTGTTGGTTGTTGGGTTTTATTGGTGCATTAGCAACTAAGGCTATAATGCGCCCTTTTAGATATAGGTGCAACTATTTTGTTATGATTGGGGGTGCAACCATTGCTGGATTAAGTGAAAAATGTTTCATCTTCGTATAACATTGCTACAGGACATTTGGATATATTTAAACATAAAAGAAAATCAATTGCTGTATGAGTAAAGTTCAAGACCAAGTTAATGCTGCTCCAAGAAAAGAATGAGACTGAATTATCAGTTACTTATATTGTGCATTGCAAGTTAGAGTGAAAAGTATCAAATTTATTTTTATTTCTGAAACTTGAGAGATTGCACCTGAATACAACTATGTACCTCTGCTCTATATATAAATATTTTATTATTGGGGTGCAGTCATTGCTGAGTTAAATGAAAAATGTTTCTCCTTAGTATGACCTTGCTGCAGTACATTTGGATATATTTAAACATAAAAGAAAATCAAATACTGTTCCATAAAGGTTTTGCTGCAAATGTTGTTTAACTGTTCACTTCAACATCCATGACATGTTGAAGTGAACTAAATGAAGTCTACCTACTACTTGTCTCTCATTGCTGTTTGATAATTTTTGTTGATAGAGATGGCAATGTTTACTAATTGATAAGGAAGGCTGCTTGTAAAGGTAGTCATCAACTTATATTGATCCATGATTATATCACTAGTCAAGTGCTCCATTGGAGCACTCATTGGAGCACTTGACAAGACATTGAAAAATTGTGCCTACACTGTAGAAAGTTTTTTGGGTTTTTTTTTAAAGATTTTCAAGGATTTTTGATTTGTTTCTTCCTTAAAATTGTTGATAAAAGCAAGGTCAGTGACAAGTGATGGGTGCTGTAAAGAAACATAGAGAAGAGTGATAACAGCACAGTGAGAATGGAATGTCAAAGTAATTATAACTGTTATAATTATTTTGATAGTGCTTTATAACTATTATAATAGTTATTATAGAGAACTATCACATACTTTATACATGATTGATTACATTTATTATTTGTATTCATACTTATAAAAAGTTGGGTAATGTCACAAAAGGATTCCCTTTGTTACATGGAAATTTTCTGTGGGAAAATTTCAGTTTTCAGGTTTTGTGAATAACACACGTTTAGAACTGTACTGTATCAGAAAACACTGAACTGTACTGTATCAGAAAACACCTGAACTGTACTGTATCAGAAAACACCTGAACTGTGCTTTATTGTCAGAAAACTTTGCTCACTGCAGGAACAAAACAGGAACAAATTTCTCTGTAACTGTATTTAACACCTTTAGTACAATATACATTGGTCTATCTTGCTTACGAAAATGTTAAGTAGTTATACAGTATATTAGAAAAAAAAATTTAAATGGCAAACATAACATATACAGCTGTATCAAACACCTATGGAAAAATCTGCATGATTGTTGTGTGATTGGCGAGCTAGATATTGCAAACTTTTTGACATTGCATTTAGAGCAAACATTATTCTAAATGCAATGAGCTTGTATTATATCCAGAGTATTCTGGTTTGGTACTTGTATATTTATTTATTTATATTATATTATATTTTATTTAAATTAATTACCAAAAATATTAATTCTCTTCTGTATTATTATTTTATTTATTATTATTTTTTTTTTTTTCAGATTATGAGAGTTATGGGTCTGAGGCCATGGGTGGGATGGACAGCATGGTTTATAGCTGGACTTATTATTCTTACAGTAGCAGTATTTTTTACTGCAGTGATATTAAAGTTGGGTGGAATTTTACCTTATTCAGACTTTGTTATACTTATCCTCTTTTTAATGGTATTTGCCATTCTCATATTAATGTACTGGTGAGTATGACATTGTTTATGATATCATTTAGCATATGTAGTTCTGCAGGGAATTTGACTAATAATTAATAATTAATAAGTTAATAATTAATAACTGCTAATTATATTGATAACTGCAAGATATACAAGGGGTGGAAAAAATAATGGAAATACCTGTGATGAGAGATACAAGCAAATTTCACTAATATGGTGCTGGGCTACCTTTGCCTTTAAAACAGCTTGTCTTCTGCATGGAATAGATTCAAATAAATCATGAACTGTCTTAAGAGGAATTGGCCCATTCTTCATGGAAGAATGTTTCAAGCTCCTTGAGGGAAAAAGGTGGCAGAAATCTGTTTCTTGTTCTCCTCTCCAAATATGCCCACAGCGGCTCAATAATGGTTAAGTCTGGTGATTGTGCAGGCCATGAGAGATGCTTAGCCTCAGTTTCATGCCCCTCAAACCAAGATTGTACAATCTTGGTTTGAGTTGTGTGTATTGGAGCATTATCATCTTGAAATGTGGCATCGTTTGTGGGAAATAATGTTTGCATCATGGGATGAACCTGGTCACTCAGAATATTGAAGTAATCAATGAGAGTAATTCTCCCAATCAGGGTGATGAGAGGACCTGAAGAATACCAAGGTATTGCTCCCAAACCATTGTTGATTCCTCCCCCCCCTCCATGTTTGACAGTTGGCATAAGACAGTCAAGGTGATCTGATTCCTTTGGCATTCACCAAACATAAACTCTCACTGATGTTGGAAAAAGTGTAAATGGGATTCATCTGAAAACTGATGTTTCCAGTCATCAAGTGCCCAGGTTTTGTGCTCTTTAGACAACTGCATTTTATTCTTTCTAGCATTGCCGTCAGTAACAAGTAAGTTAACAATAGCAGCTGTGCCATATATTTCAGTTTTATAAATTTCTTGCAATACTATTTGCTAGACTTGAGGGCCCATCAAGCTCTCAGCTACCCACATCAATGCTAGAGCTTGCACTTGAACATCACACAACACAGCAGCAGCAGCCCCCAAGGCAGAATGCACTGGTCCCAAAAGAACCAGTTGCTGTTGGTAACTCTATTGTCAGGGAAATGGGGAACATATGTGCAAAAAGGAGAGGTAGAACAAGAACAGGGTATATCTGCCAGGGGCAAAGGTTGATCATGTTGTAGAGCAGATATCATCTTTTAAGGGCACAAAGGGTGATATTGTTGTACACATTGGCACTATTGATATTAAGAGTAGGAGACCGGTTAATTACTTAACAAGTACAGGTCAATGCTGAAAAAAAGCCGTGAGTTAGGATTGAATTTAAAAGTGTCTGCAATTCTGCCCAGACACGATAGGATGATGATGAGAGCCTTGTCGATCAATTCGGCCCTGGAAAGATTGTGCAAGGCTCAAGGGGTAGAATTTTTTTCAGCCTGATCTGTACTTGTTAACAGGAGAGACTGCTTCTACATGGATGGGATACACTTAAATAGAAAGGGTGCAAGGATATTTGCTGATGCTATCAAGGCAGAGTTTGGTAGGTCAGAAAACTGCTAGCTTTGGGGGGATACACATGACTAATAGATTAATAGTAGCCACTGGCAGAGATGAAATTGATTCTTGCACTGCTTCTATTGAAATGCAATTGAGCAGCAGCCTGGAAAGCAAGGCAATGGGGATTTCCAGGACTGCTGGAAGTTATAGTTGAACAAGTAAATACATGGGCTGTGTTAGGGTAACTAAGAGTAGAAACAGGTGCATGTATACTTGCATGTACACCAATGCTAGGAGTATAGTTAATAAATTTTATGAGCTAGAAATGCTAGTCAAGACATCAAAGACCGATATTGTTGGGATATCAGAGACGTGGTGTCACACAGGCATAAGCAGTGCAGAATTGGAATTTGGGGAGTACAATGTGTACAGGAAGGATAGACAGGACAAAAAGGGAGGAGGGATTATGCTGTTAGTTAAGAAACACATAAAATCTAAGGAAGTGCATCCAATTGGTGTTGGTGGGCAATGCAATGTTGAGTCTGTTTGGTGTGACATAAGCACTGGGAAAGGAAAAATGAGAGTAGGTGTATGTTATAGGCCTAATGGAAGTGATGAGTATAATGAGCGATTAAGCAGAGAAATAGAGTGGGCCAGTAAATCAGATTGTCTTATAATGGGTGATTTTAATTTCCCAAAGATTGACTGGAATTTGTAGGTTGGTAACTCACACACTAGCAAGGCTTTTGTGGATTTATTGGATTGTTTTCTACAGCAGCATGTTCGGGAGGCCACAAGAGGGAGTAATACTCTTGATTTGATTATCAGTAGTGATTCTTCATGCATTAAGAAAATCTGCAGATAAAGGAACCGCTAGATGCAAGTGATCACAGTGCGCTGAAGTGAGATTTACTCAAAGAGGTAACTACCATCAGGGGTAAAGGAAAGGGTTTTTGCTTTTGTTAAAGTGACTGTGGTGGTCTGAGACAGTATTTAAATTCTATACAGTGGGACCAACTGATGATGTTACCAACAGCAAATTCAAAATGGGAAGCATTCAAAGAATTAATCTTGGAAGCTACCAGGCTTTTCATACCAACAAAGAAATATTGTTCAAGATTTAGGCCTAAATGGATGTCAGATGAACTAATTAGACATGTGACAGAGAAGAAAAATGCATGGGATACATATAAATTAACAGGTGACAGAAGCCTATGATAGACATAAACTGGTCTGTAACCAAGTCACAAAGGAGGTTAGGCAGGCAAAGGCAGATTATGAGAAATCTTTGGCAAAGGATGCAAAGAAAAACAACAGAGAGTTCTTTACTTATGTAAACTCTAGAAGGAAGGGGTTGAATCAGATTGGCCCACTTGATATCGATGGTTCAACTGTTGATGATCCTTCTCAGGGAGCTATCAAACTAGATGAATATTTCTCATATATGAATGTAGATTCATACATGAGAAGTTATTCAGGGAGGGAATGCCAGAGGTGTATTCAACTCTGGCAGTAAGCTAGATAATCTTGTAATAACTGAGAGTAAAGTGGAGGAGAAATTGTTGAAGATAAACATAAGAAAGGCACCTGGAGTGGATGGAATCTATCCAGTTATAATAAAGGAGGCGGCAAAGGAAGTAAGCAAACCCTTAGCCATAATTATGAAAGCTTCCTTGGACTCAGGGGAGGTACTCATGGACTGGAGATGTGCAAATGTGACACCAATCCACCAAGGAGGATCGAGGGGAGACACAGGTAATTACAGACCTGTCAGTTTAACTTCTGTCCTAGGGAAATTAATGGAATCACTAGTTAAAGAAGCATTGCAGGATCATCTAGACAAGACTTGAGTTATAGCTCAGACACAGCATGGGTTTGTTAAGGGCAAGTCTTGTCTGACCAATTTGATTGGATACTATGACGTACCCACAAAGGAACTGGATGCAAAGAATAATTTTGATATCGTATATTTGGATCTTAGAAAGGCTTTTGATACTGTTGCACATGGAAACAAGAGTAGCTCATGGTGTCTTCTGAATAATTTTTTCACAGCAATTTTTCTAGCAGGGATAAGGAGGTGATTATCCCCTTGTATAAGGCAATAGTAAGTTCACACCTTGAGTACTGTTTACAGGTCTGGAGGCCTCATTTTAAGAAGGATGTAGAGCTGTTGAAACGAGTACAGAGAAGGGCAACAAGATTAGTGAATGGAACAAAGGGTTGCTCTTACGAAGAAAGGCTTAAATTTTGTAAATTACAGTGTCTGGAGACTAGGCACCTGCGAGGTGATCTGGTTGAGGTGTATAAAGCCTTGAATGGTTTGAGCATGCTCAGTGCTGATGGGATATTTCCTGTTGCTCAGAATAATCGCCTGAGAGAGCATAAATTCAAATTGAGGAAATACAGTTTTAGGATAGATGTGTGAAAGTTTGCCTATAGCCAGCAGGTGGTTGATTGCTGCAACCAACTTCCATCTGTCATTGTAGAAGTTGATAGCTTAAACAGATTCAAGGCAGAACTAGACAAACATTTGGAGCTAGTGGATGGGTGAAATGAGAAGGGTCTGTGTTTTTTTTTTTTTTTTTGGCTGATGCTATATAAGCTTGCCTTCTTGCATCATGTGCCCTGATAATGCTAGACACTGGATTGCTGAGACTCACATTAAGTTCTACAGTTATATTTTGAGCAGCAGTTTTATGTCTTCAGGCTACAATCCATTTCAGTGTCCAGCAGTCTCTTTCAGTCAGCTTCAAATTTCTGCCACAATTTGCTCTATCATATTTTGTTTTTCCATATTGGTGAATGCAGACATAACTTTTGATACAGTTGCTTTGGATACATTACACAAGTCAGCAGTTTCAGTCACCAATGCACCCTGTTAAATATTCACTAACAATTTGACCTCTTTGGAATTCAGAAAGGTCAAGTCATTTTCTTCATGTATCATTTTGTTTCACATCTAAATAAAACATCAGCTTTTATCATATTTTCTTTGCAGTACTATCTGCAAGAAACAAAAAAAAAAAAAAACATCACTGCATGTTCATAAATAGGTTATACAGCTATTACAAAAACTACTACTTTTATATCAGGTGTTTCCATTCTTTTTCCACTACTTGTATATTCCTTGTGGTATAATTTTTATTTATTTTTATTTTTATTATTAATTTTTTTTCTTCATATGGAGATTTTAACTTAGTGAACACATCAACCTTGCAACAGGTTATTTGACCATTTGTTGGGTCATTTTGTATTAGCAAGGTGTGCATAAGGTATGAAGTTTTCACTGTATAAATTTATCATCATTGCTTTGTTCAAATTTCATTATGTTATTAGCATAGCATTCTTTAAAATTTAATTCTATCTATCAGGTTTGAAGCCCTTATACCAGACTCATATCTAAGTTTCTGTCTTAGCGTTTTCTATTATTTACTCCATTTTTGTTTTTATTTGTAATTTGTCTATATAAATTACAAACCATCATACCATTTGTAGTCAAAATTCGCATGATACAATTAGGCCAGCATTCCATTTTAATGTGCTAAAGGTGTAATTTTATAGTCAGGCATGCTTATCAGTTGATAAGCAATTGATCCAATAGCAGAGAGAGAGAGAGAGAGAGAGCAAGAATATATGCGTAGTCCAATAGCATCCGAGAGGGAAAGAATATATGCTCTTAGTTAAAAATCACATAAAATCTAGGGCAGTGAA
Organism: Mastigoproctus giganteus; assembly: GCF_048544385.1. NCBI lineage: Eukaryota > Metazoa > Arthropoda > Arachnida > Uropygi > Thelyphonidae > Mastigoproctus > Mastigoproctus giganteus. The sequence goes on from NC_143581.1 coordinate 71,843,814, forward strand.
TTCAGTAGACATAGGTGACCTGTGTGATGTTGAATCAGTTTAGTGTGATATAAGCACTGGAAAAACTAAAATGAGAATAGTAGGCTGCTTTAAACCAATTACTGTAATGAGTATAATGAATAACTACAGAGACAGGTGGATAAGTCCAGAAAATCAGTATAACTTAGTTAAAGAAGAGAACAGACTAATATTTATTAGCAGAGTCTAGATTTTATCTCATATTGTGGCTACCTTCACAACGAGGTATTGCACTACTTCAAATAAATAACGCTTCTCTAGTAGAGGAGACTACTGTTATTTATTCTCATTGGGCACCACCACCCAGATGCGTTTTGGAGCTTGTTGGCTCACTTCATCAGTGGGCGGGCAGGTACCCCGGTAATGCAAACATGCCATCATGGTTGCAAAATTAATTCCACAATATGAGAGATGCCAAATGGTGAAGATAATGATAATATTTTGAAGACTAAATGCTCAAGGCATAATACATTATGGGTTGTTAAACTTTGAAACTATGATGGCATGTTTGCATTACCAGGATACCTGCCTGCCCACTGATGAAGTGAGCCAACAAGCTCCAAAACATGTCTTGGTGGTGGTCCCCACTGAGAATAAATAACAGTAGTCTCCTCTACTAGAGAAGTATTATTTATTTGAAGTAGTGCAATACCTGGTATCTCGTTGTGAAGGTAGCCACAATATGAGATAAAATCTAAACGATGCAGTTACACTACTTATGTAGTTAAACTTATCGGTAAACTATGGTGTATTTACACTGATATTATATAGTTAATTTCAATCCATAACGTATTATACCTTGAGCATTTTAGTCTTCAAAATATTATTAGCAGAGTAGATGTAGGATGTGGTTACTGGTTCAGATTACTGGTGGGAGTTTGCTCTGCGCTACCTTCCTCAGCTCCCAATGTCTTCTCTTTACCTAGTTGCATCTCCACTGTTAAGTTGTATGCTGCCAAGAGTTTCAGCTTGGACTGTATTCTGATTTAATGATCATATATACTTGATGGACTGCTAATGATGGGCATACTTAATTTGGTTTATCTAGACTTGCTGCTAACAGTGTTTGCAGTCTGCTAAGATGTACCTCATGTGGAGAGCACATCTTTGGGAACCCATCACTTCTTTTGGACTTCACTGAATTAAGTCAGCTAACAAGTGTGTTGCTTTCTCTTGTTGTCTCTCCTACACCAGCATGTTAGAGAGAAAACACTCTTTATCTGATTATTTGCAGTGATCCTTCATGCTATGCATTAAGAATCTGCTGATAACAGAACAGACCCACTAGGTGCCAGTAATCACAGTGATGTGGAATTTATTTAAAGATGTCAATACTGTCAAGGGCTTCTGCTTTCCCAAGGTGACTGCAGTGGTTTCAAACAGTTTTTTTTATTCAACACAGTGGGACAAACAAATGAAGTTACCAACAGCACATCCTAAATGGGAAGCATTCAGAGATGTAATCATAAAAGGTAACAGATATTAGGTGCTTTATACAGACTAATATACAACTAAGAGATATAGGTAAAGTCATAGTGCAGATTGGATGTTAGATGAACTGATTAGACTTGTAGGGGCAAAGGAAGTGCATGGGATGCATATATAAATTATCAGATGATACTAATGCCCCCTGGTAAATATCAACTAGTTGCAATCAAGTCACAAAGGAGGTTAAGCAAGCTAAGGCAGATTATGAGAAGTCTCTGGCAAAGGATGCAATGAAAAACAGCAAAGACTTCTTTACTTAAACAATAGAAAGAAAATGTTGAATCACATTGCTCCACTAGATATGAATGGATTAACTTTTTATGAGCATGCTCAAGTTGCAAACAAGCTGAATGGGTATTTTACATCTACATTCACACATGAGGAATTTTTTCAGGGTCGGGATGCCAAAAGCTAGTCAAATTCTGGCGGGGAGCAGAATGAGTTTGTGATAACTGACAGGAAGTGGAGGAAAAATTGTTGAAGCTAAATGTAAAAACATTGGATTCCCTCCTTTAATATAACTGGATAGATTTCATCAATGCCAGATGCATTCAATGTGTTTACGTTTGCTTACATCTTTTTACACAAAAGAGATAAGCAAACCTTTAGCCGTGATTTTGAGAGCATCTCTGGATTCAGGAGAGGTTTCTATGAATTGGAGATGTGCAAAAGTAATGCAGGATCATCTAGATAGGAATGCAGTTATACTGCATTCACAGCATGGATTTGTTAAGGGGTAATCTTGTCTGATGACTCTGATTGGATACTATGAGTAATAAAGGAACTGGATGCAAAAAAATAATTTTTCCACCATATATTCAGATTTCAGAAAAGTTTTTGATACTGTTGCACATAAAAGACTGCTATACAAATTAGAGCAGTGTTGTATTAAGGACAAGTTTTTGCTATGAATAAAGGAATGGTAGTGGGAGGAAACTGAGCATGGTTATCAATGGACACGCTCTTCTTGAACCAATGTTATTAGCAGGGAATCCCCCAGGGGTGAAGAAGACATATCAGGCATAATATTTAAGTTCACAGATTATATGAAGGTTGGCAGGAGTTAATCACAGTAACAGGATCTAGGCAAATTAGATAAAAAAAAAAAAAAAAAAAGGTAAACTGCAGCCATTATCAACCCACTGCAGGATGGAAGCACCCTCAACAATTCATGCTGAGGGAAATGGACCATAATCTACCACGCTGGCCCAGTGCAGGTTGGCAGATCGACCGTATGTAACAGTCAGGGTGTTGAACCACGGTCTACTCAAAGAGCGTGTGCTCTTGCACTTCTGCTCCTGACCACTTGGCTATGGAGGCCTTAGATAATGGGCTGAAAAGAGGCAATTGAAGTTTACTATTGACAAATTCAAGATACACCATATGGGGAGCAGTAATCCCAGATTAATGTGCCAGCCAGCTGTATTGTACTACACTCAGGGCAGTGTAGAATGAAAAAGATCTCACAATTGTGCAGTCAGATATGAATTTTGCTGAGCAGTGCAGACAGGCTTTCAAGACAGCTCATGGGGTTTTTCAATGATATACAGGAATTTTTCCAGCAAGGATAAGGATGTGATTATCCCATTTTATAAGGCAATGATTAGGCCACAACTTGATGCACAAAGGTCTGGAAGCCTCGTGTTTCATATGGCTCTGTTGAAACGGATGCAGAGAATTACAATAAGATTGATAAGGAGAGCAAAAGGGTATTATTACCAGAAAAGGCTTTAGTTATGTAAATTGCAGTTTCTGGAAACTAGTTGCTTGCGAGGAGATATGATTGAGTTATTTAAGTCCTTGAATGGATCGAGTAAGCTCAATGCTGATGGATTCCTTCCTTCTTCTTGCTCAGACTACACTTGAGAGGGCATAAATTCAAATTGAGGAAGGATAGTTGCAGATTTTATGTATAAATTTGTCTTCATCCAGAGGGTGGTTGATTGTAGGAACAAATTGATGTTGAGTTGGGTAGTTTGAATAAATTCAAGGAAGTACTAGATAAACTTATATGGGATGGACATTTGAATTGAGAAGTGGTTTTTTTTTTTTTTTTTTTTCCCAATGCTGCACAAGCTTGCTTTCTTTCATCATTTGCCACCACCATCATCACTACTACTATTCCTGCTACTACTACTACCAGTATATCAGAGCATACTAACCCTCTGATGAAATTATGCTTTTAGTATATTCAAGTACAATTTTAACCTATTACATTAATTGATATCTATATGTATACCCAGTAAACCTGCTACAATTCAGTCCCCTTGTGTATTGATGGGAAGTACCAGATTTAAAAATTTTTCCAAGTTTTAGAGATGTATACCTAGTAGTTGAGAAACTTTAGAAGTGTACATTTCAATAAGTGTTAACCACAAATGACTGAACTTGTTTACATATATAAAGATGTATAATGATTATTTTTCTCTGTCATATGCTTTTGTAGCTAGCAGGATTTAAAATGCATAATGGATAATGCAGTGATCTTACTTCTCCCAGCAGAAGTAAGATCGCTTTCCTTTGTAACTAGTTGTCCTAGTATTGCACTACTTTTAACAGCTAGTTTTAACTATATTACAACTTTGAAATCTTATTTTGTATGGCATTGCAGCCCACATCAAACAACTTATTTGCAGCTGTTTTATCTGCATGTTGTCGCTAGAAGTCATTTACAATTTAATATGAACCAGTTAGTCTGAAACAGGCCATCATTGCAGTCTCATTTGTTAAACAAATGGGCATTTAACCTTTTTGAGAGGCTGGGTGTTGGAAAGCAGTGTAATATCAAGGAAAGTTATTCCAAAGGGAAGATTTTTCTGTTGAAACAATTAAGACCATTGCATTATCTATGCAGTTTATATTCTTTTGGCTGAAAGGGAGACTAAAGGAGAAAATAGTTCTACAATCAACATATAAAGGAACTTTTTCCATGAATTAAAGAAAAATGATCATTATTTTTAATGTTTCTGATTTTACAGTTTATATATATACAGTTTATATATATACAGTTTATATATATAGTTTATGTGTGTGTGTGTGTGTGTGTGTGTGTGTGTGTGTGTGTGTGTGTGTGTGTGTGTGTGTGTGTGTGTGTGTGTGTGTGTGTGTGTGTGTGAGAGTGAGATATAAATTTACAATCATGGAATACATGTTTCTTTTCTGTTTTATTTTTTGTTCTAGCTATTTGATTAGTGTCTTCTTTAAAACAGCTACACTGGCAGCACTGACAGCTATCATTATATATTTAATCTCTTTTCTGCCATTTGTTCTTATTGTTACACTAGAAGCACAGTTTGAATTCTGGGAAAAAATATTAGCTGTAAGTATTGTTCAAATATCTAACAAGAAAAAAAATTATTCTTCCAACAATAAGATATATTTCATAAGTTATTATGTTTAAAATTAGAATATCTGCAGTGTGTGTGTGTGTGGTGCTTATACTCCTCTGCATTTGCCTTTTTAACTCCTGTCTCCTACCTCTCTCTTATGGCGCCTCCGTAGCCAGGTGGGCAGGTGCGGTAGTGCGTAGCACATGCTTCTTGATTAGACCGGGGTTCGAGCCTGTGACCACCAAATACGGAGGATGCAGAAAGGTCAGGGAATGACCACCACATATCCCCAGAGCAATATGGCTTTAGTTGCTAATGCTCCTAAAAACCAAATAACAATAACAACAACCTCTCTCTTTTTGGAGTGGTCCATTGTCTCTAGTCTTGATCTAAAGGACAACTTTGATAATTGTTGAATCTCTTTTCTGCCATTTGTTAATATGAACAATTTGCTTTAATGTGTGGAATACTAATGACAAGTTAGAAAATATCCCATTAATTAAAGAAATAAAACATGTCTCAAAGTTAATATTAAAATGCAGACGTTGTTGGGATATCAGTGATGTGGTGTCAATCAGCTACAAGGGATGCAAATTTTGAATATGGGGAATATAATGTATACAGAAAGGATAGAAAGGATAGGAGAGGTGGGGGAGGGGGCTATGCGCTTAGTTAAGAAGCACTTAAAATCTAAAGCAGTGCAAAGTTGAGCCAGTTTGGTGTGACCTATGCACTGGGAAAGCAAAAATGAGAGTAATAGTGTATTATAGGCCTAATGACTCTGATGAGTACAACTAACAGCTGTACAGAGAAATAGACTGGATCAGTAAATCAGAATGTCTTATAATAGAGGATTTTAACTTTCCAGATATTGTCTGGAACTTTTGGGTTGGTCACTCACAGACTAGCAAGATTTTGTGCATTTATTGGATGACTGTTTCAACAACAGCATGTTAAACCAACAACAAGATGGAGTAATACTCTTGATTGGATTATCAGCAATGATTATTCATACATTAAAAATCTGCAGATAAAAGAACCACTAGGTGGCAGTAATTTAATTTGGAATTTACTTAAATATGTAACTACCGTCAAGTAAAGGGAGTTTTTGCTTTTCAAGGTGACTGCAGTGATTTCTATACAGTGGAGACCAACTGATGATGTTACCATTAGCCAATTCTAAATGGGAAGCATTCAAGGAATTAATCATAGAAGCTACAAGGCTTTTCACACCATCTAAGAAATAATCTTCAAGATGAAAACCTAAATGGATGTCAGATGAACTGATGGAACTCGCAGAAAAATGCATGGGATGCATAAAATTGTTGGGTGACACAGCAGCCTATTTTAGATATAAACTAGTCTGTAATCAAGTCACAAAGGCGGGCACGCTAGCAAAGGCAGATTATGAGAAAGTGTTGGCAAAGGATGCAAAGAAAAACAGCAAAGACTTCTATACTTAGTAAACACCAGAAGCATTAGAATGAATCAGAATGGTCCACTCGATATCAATGATTTGATTGTTGATGATCCTGCTAACAGGAAGCTAAATGATTTTGTAATAAGGGAGAGGAAAGTGGAAAAGAGATTGTTGAAGTTAAATATAAGAAGGCACCTGGGGTGGATGGGATCTATCCAATTATATTAAGGGAGACAGCAAAGGAAATAAGCCATAATTATGAGAGCATCCTTGGATTCAGGGGAGGTCCCTGTGGAATGGAAATGTACAAATGTATTTCCAGTTCTCAATGGGGTTAGATTAAAGGGTGACATGAGTAATTACAGATCACAGTAATCACATGAGTAATTACAGTAATGTAGGATCATCTAGACAAGGCAGCAAGTATACTTTAGACACAGCATGGGTTTGTTAAGGGAAATCTTGTTCGATACTATAATGTGGTCACAAAGGAACTGGATGCAAAAAATAATTTTGATATCATATACTTGTACTTCAGGAAAGCTTTTGATACTGCTGTACAAACTATAGCAGTGTGGCATTAAGGGCAGGTTTCTGCTGTAGATAAAGGGATGGTTGAATGGAAGAAGACAGAGGGTGGTAATCAATGGACCCTGTTCTTCACTGACTAATGTTATTAGTGGAATCTGCCATGGTTCGGTGTTGGGATCATTGTTGCTTTTTATATTTATCAATGATATTGATGAAGGCATATCAGGCTTAATGTCCAAGTTTGCAGATGGTACAAAGGTTGGGAGGGGGGGTTAACGACAGTAATGACAGTATGCTACTGCAACAGGATCTAGAAAAGCTAAGCAGATGGGCTGAGAAGTGCTAACTAAAGTTTAACATTGACAAATGCAAAGTACTGCATGTGAGTAACAGTAATGTACCAACTGTGTGGTACTGCACTCAGCGTAGTTGACATGAAAAACATCTGGGGGTAATTGTGTAGTCGGATATGAAGTTCTCTGAGCAATGAAGGCAGGCTACCAGGGCAGCTCGGGGTTTTGTCAATGGTATACAGGAATTTTGCGCCATCTCCGTAGCCAGGTGGGAAGGAGCAGCAGTGCATAGCACCCGCTTCTTGATTAGACCGGGGTTCGAGCCCGTCACCACCAAATACAGAGGATGCAGAAAGGTCAGGGAATGACCACCGCATATTCCCTGAGCAATATGGCCTTAGTTGCTAATGCTCCTAAAAACCAAATAACAAATAACAAACCACAACAGGAATTTTGCTAGCAGAGATAAGGAGGTAATTGTCTCATTATATGAGGCAACAGTCAGGCCACATCTTGAGTACTGCATACAGGTCTGGAGAACTCATTTTAGGAAGGATGTGGAACTGCTGGAATGAGTACAGAGAAGGGCAATGAGATTGGTGAGGGGAACAAAGGTGTGCTCTTACTAAGAAAGGCTTCATTTCTGCAAATTGCAGCATCTGGAGACTAGGCATCTGTAAGGTGATCTTATTGAGGTGTTTTAGGCTCTGAATTGATTGACCAAATTCAATGCTGATGGGAATCTTCCTGTTTGCTCACACATGAGGGGACACAAATTCAAATTGAGGATGGATGGTTGTAGAATACATGTGCAGAAGTTTGCATTTAGGAAACAATTGGTTGATTCTTGAACTCTGTTGCTGTGGATGTTGATAGCTTAGATAAATTCAAATAAAAACTAGACAAACTATTTGAAGGGAGTGAAGTAGGAAGCATCTTTTTCTTTTTTCCTTTCTTTTCCTTTTTTTTTTTTTTTTTTTTTGCTGATGCTGTATAAGCTGGATTTCTTACATATATGCTAATGCTTATTCTAAAATGAATAAAAAAATCTATATTTCTGAAGTTTGTTATAAATTAAGATCAACTTAACTTTTTTTTTAATCATTTCTTTTAAATTACATTTAATTATAATTCCAGTGCCTTTTATTTGCCACTTCTTTCTGTTATTGCTGCCTGTATATTACTCGTTTTGAGGATCAAGGTATAGGAATCCAATGGGAAAATGTATTACTTAGTCCTATTCCTCAAGATGATATGAGTTTTGCATTAGGATTACTTATGATGCTTTTGGCCAGTGTACTCTATTGTGTTCTAGGATGGTACATCTCCAATGTTTGGCCAGGTAATGTGAACTATTGTCTTTTTATTCTGACTATATCTGTAGTATTATTATTTTGTTCTTTCCAGTTTGTACTTAGTTTAATTAGTATAAAAATCTGTATAATTTATTGTATATAAATTTGTTTTTCATCATTTTATTTGATGTGTTTATAAATATCCTTATATTTATCATTTATTTTTCATCATTTTATGTATCAACAGAAATTGATTTTTCAATTTCTGGTGATACATAGTACAACTTTATTGGCCTTTACATACCTTTTCCTATGACCCCAACAAAATCCATTATATTTTTAATTGTTGGGACACTTTAAAATAACTGGTATGTAGGATTGAGCTGTCATTTTAAGAAGAATTGCTTTAGCACATTGAGCACACTACTTGAGAGGCATAGCATATTTACAGTGGCTGCACCATTTTTAGGATTTTTTTTTTTTTTTTTTTTTTTCACAAATGTGAAGTATGCTTTAGGTGCTGCTGCTGTCAATAATATAGTAACAGAAAAGCTTGAGATGGTAATAATGGTAACTCTCCATCTTGTTGCCACATCTATGATTTCCATAGTCACTGGGAAAAATCTATTGGAATATTAAGGTAATAAGTATATTATATTAATGAAATAGTTATGTATGTAATTTACAGTAAAAATGGAATTTGATGCACTTATTTGCCTTTTGTAGGTGCACTGATAGAATAGTGGGAAAATGATTACACATTAAAGACAGCTGATACTCATTGGGTGTGAGAAAAGGTGGGGCAAATCCTTCCCATTGCACTTAGCTCTACTCTTTCCTGAGTAATAGAGAAATCAATCAACCACCAACTCTTAAAATATTTCAAATCTTTGTCTGCTCAATAATCATCGATATGCATTCTGTCAATGTCAATCCACTGGTGATAAATTGGAATTACTAATTTTTTTGAACAAATTTAATGGAAAAGCTTGCTGAAACTGAAGCAGTTGCTCTAGACATTTCTAAGGCTATTGGTTATGTTTGGCAACAACTCTTATGCCAAAACAAGCTCCCTTCTTATGGATTACTGGCTGTTTGCAATTGGGTAGAAGCTTGAAAGACTTTAATGACTGATTACTGTGTCCAGTCTCTCTGACTAATTACTATGGTTGATGGTAGCCAGCTCTTTGTCTTATAACACCTTCACTAATGTTGATGTTCCCCAAGGTTTAGTCCTTTTGCCCACTCTGTTTCTCTTGTACATTAAAGATCTTCTTCCTAGAAGGTCCTATTCATAGTTTTGCTGATGATAGCACACTGCATTCCACCTTCCAATTTAAGAAACCTTGCTCAAAAAAAAAAAAAAAAAATCCACAACTTCTCAAATATCCACCACTAATTCCTTAAATGTAATTTTCAGGTATTTCTCCACTATGGAGAAGAAAATTTAGTTAACTTGAATCCTTCTGCAAGATTGAGATGGGTGTACTGTTTCTGCGCTTACCTTTGATGTCACTCACATTTCTAGACAAGATCATGTCGCTCACTGGCTGTAATAGTGGCATAACTCAAAAATTGTAATTATGAGAAAATCGATAAGAAAAATTTGGCTTTAAAAATTAGTTTCTTTAGAATTGAAGAAATTATATGATTGCTGAAGTATATTGTGATTCATCTCATCATACCCAGTGGTACTCAAAATTAGGCTGGCTTGATCAACATTTCCTTATGGGTAACCAGAATTTCAAAAATTTAACACGCCTTTGAATTGTGCCACTATTGCACCAACAAACAAACATTCAAAATTTGTGATTTGATTCTCCTAAAGATCAAAGGCGATTAGAATGAAGAACAAAAAAAACAAAAAAAAAAAAAAAACATTAAACAAGAACTTTATTTATATGTTTAAACTCAGGAACATATATTAACTACATTTTTATCTTTGAGAACATAATTGTGGTAAAGCATAAATAAGAACAAGAAGTTAGTATGAAATTATTGGTGGTCAAACAAGCAAAAATTTGGAAGAATTTAGTCATTCTTAGAAAAATTTAATCCTTCTGCAAATTAGCTTTAAGACTGTTATAAAAACTGGTATGGCATTTAAGAATTGTGTTATTGTTCAACAACCATTGGAGGTCACTGTGCTTCTTTTTCAAAATTGGACTGGAACTCTTGTAGACATTTTCAATTCAAAATCTACAAATGATTTCAAAGGTTTCTTGTTTTACTAGCTTTAACATTAACTGATTTATAATTATCCTGTTTGTATGATGTTTTATAAAGGAAAGAGTCTAAATGCTGCTTTTCTACTTTAATGATAGTAATGTCATTGAAGTTGAACTCCACTTCACCAGTATTTTCACTAATTTTCACAGAAGTTCTTCGGGCCAAATCTTTCAGGTTGTAAAAATTGTAATGTCTCATCTCTGTCACCTTGAAAGGGTTTCTTGTCCTTCTGGCAGTTTTAGCTAATGTAACGTATTGTGATGGGATGAATACAGGACCAGATTTGAGCGATATTTTAATAATTTTCTATATTAATATTCAGTGTGCATAGTCATCCTTGTTTTAGAGTATGATCTACAACAAGAAATTTGTGTGAAATGGTTTTGATTCAAAAGTTCGCCGCAGCATACATGTTGGTTGTTATAATAAATTTTGAGTACAATAGCGGCTCAACCAGAATAATGCCAGCTGATATTATAGACAAAAAGGTTGCATTACACTCCAATACTGGCACAACTCAAAAAGGGTCACTGTTACATACTGACCACTCTCCATTCACTCCCAAGGTTGGAGGCACACTGAAGAAGTGCCACTATTGACGATTCTCGATGCAGTAAAAACTCAAATGGCATAATGACACTTGTGCTAGCTAGTGAAGAAATATTGAACTAACTTTTTACTGTTTTTATGTAAATGTCGAGTCCACTATCCCAACCTCATTTGTTGTGCTAACTCAAAAATTAAGAATTTTGAGTTGTGCCACTATTGCAGCCAGTGAGCAATATATTCCCACCTTTATAAAAAAGATCCTCACTTCTAATCTCTCTTAGTATAAGCACATCATAAATACTGCTTCTCCTGCATAAAAAAAAAAAAAAACTGAGTTTTCGTTTTTGCTCTTGACATCACTTTTCTTGTGAACAACTACTCACTTTGTACAAATCTCAAATCTGTCCCACCATGGAATATTGTTCACACATCTGGGATGGTACCCTCTTTAAAGCTTCTGGACTCCATTTAAATGACAACAGTCACATTGATTAATGATCCATCTCTTACAAAATCTCTCACTCTGTTTCATAGATATTCAGTTTCTGCTAAGTTTCAGTTTCTATTTGCCTTTTTACAGATACATCCATGGGTGCTGTTCTTCTCAATTGTCAACATTTGTTTCACTACATTCTTCCAAACTAGTCCAAATATGTGCTGCTATAAGTAAGCATCCATTCTTTGTCCAACTCCAATACTCACAGAGCTAACGTTTCCTCTTCTCTCATTTATCTGTTCTACTTCCATTCTCTGGGACAACCTTCCTTCAAATGTATTTCCCAAAAAAATTGCAGTCTACACAAATTAAAGTCTAATGTCAACAAGTAACTTTTTTCTTGTTTTTTATTAAAAAAAAAATATATATATATATATATATATATATATATGTGTGTGTGTGTGTGTGTGTGTGTGTGTGTGTGTGTGTGTGTGTGTGTGTGTGTGTGTGTGTGTGTGTGTGCAGTCAAAAATAGAGAAAACTGTAAAAAGAATAGTATTGCAAGTGCTAAAATACATGAATAGCTTTTGGAACAGAGTGTTCCTTCATCAGCTAGAAAGAATAGTATGACCTACATACTAGAATTTTAATTTTAATGTGACCAATTATCAAGATTCTTTCAGTTTTGGGTTGGAAGGGGGGGGAATGTTGGACATATATGAATTGATAAAATTCATGCATTAAGGATATAATCAGCTCTTTGATGTAACATGGCAGCTAGGACCCCATCCAGCAACAAACTAGCAGAGTAGAGACATTTAGATAATACATTAACTGATTCAGATACTTGCTAGAGTTATTGGTAGGGTTGATCTAGTGAACTATCTAACAGCTGGCCTGTGAAAGCTATTAAAGCTGTATCCTCAATATATATAAGAAATATTAGATCTTACTATGATGCCTATCATAACCTCAAAAGATATAACCAATAGCTTAATCCTGGCTTGGCTGAGAAGGCATTGTGGTTCATCAGAAATGGTCCAGATCACCCAGACAATCTTGATAAAATGCATTAGTGCTTGCATGGTGAAGATGGAATGATGTCATCCATCTTCTTTATTCTAATATGAGATCAAGCTTACAGTCCATAGACCATTGTATGTTTGCTAATTTCAAGTAGTATTATCATATGATCACATTCACTAAATGTTCAGAGAGACCAATGATGGGAAAAAACAGTTTCTTGAAGGGTATTTTGAAAATGCTTCACTGTCATGAGTGTAGTGGATGATAGAGCAGTTGGCTGTGATGAAGTAAGTTCTTACTGAATGAATGCTACATGAAGGAAGTTATATACTGAATGTGTTGCTGACTTTACTGGATTCCAAGGGGAGATGCTCCAAAAAAAAGTTCAGTAAAGGATTGTTAAGCTGGATAACTGATTAAGTTTGGGATTAGAGCTCTATGATTCTGAAGAACTGTTGGTGATATACATTAAAAGCTGAACACTCAATACCTGCTTTAATGCTTTATTTAATTGAGTGAATTCCAACTTTATGAGGATGTTGTTGTTATTTGGTTTTTAGGAGCATGAGCAACTAAGGCCATATTGCTCCGGGAATATGCGGTGGTCATTCCCTGACATTTCCGCATCCTCCGTATTTGGTGGTGATGGGCTCAAACCCCGGTCTAATCAAGAAGCGTGTGCTACGCACTGCTGCTCCTTCCCACCTGGCTACGGAGGCGCCATACTTTATGAGGAGCTACTTGATGAAGGGTGAGAGAGAGAGAGAGAGAAGGTGAAACTAGGAACTTTGACTCTGATGGATTTCTTCAAGCATTGGGAGGCAATGAATTAAGATTAGGGAATGAGGTAGGAAAGAATGAATGGAAAATTAGCTATTTGAAATTTTTTATTTTTAACTAATCATTTAAAAACAAATGATTCATTAAGAAGCAAAATTTGAAACTTTCAAAAACTGATAAACCCATAAAAACTAATGAAAATTAAAGGGCATCTATATACCAACAAAGTTTTTATGGGTTTATCATTTTTTTGAAAATTTAATATTTTTCCTAACTAATCATTTTCTTTTAAATGCCTACTGTCCTTATTATGCATGTTTCAATGTTTTGGCCATAATCAAAGCAAAAGCAGAAAGAAAAGTGCAGCCATTATCAACCCACTGCAGGATGGAAACCTCCTCAACAATTCATGCTGAAGGAAATAGACCCTAATCTGCCATGCTGGTCCAGTGCGGGTTGGCAGATCGACCGTATTCAGCAGTCAGGGGCTTGAACCCCGGTCTACTCAAAGAGCGCGAGTGGTCAGGAGTGCGAGTGCTACTGCACTCGCACTCCTGACCACTCAGCTACGGAGGCCTTCTTGGCCATAATCACATGCCTTTAATTAACTATATATTAATTGTAATTTAAGTTTCTGACCTGCAAAGAAGTCAGTGAGGAAGCTGTCAATATAAAGCTTTGTGTAGATTTAGCAAAAATTCCAAATTAATAAATCATTTACTGGCCTTAACAAAGTGCTAAATTTTTATTCTTGATGAAAACTTTATATAAGCAAAGTAATGCTGTCAGTAGAAATCTAGATACTTTTTATGGCATTGTATTGTATTGTATCATATGCAATTTTTTAACTCAGTTAACTCAAGAAATGTTGAAAAATTTTGTAATCGCTACATGGATTGATTTAGGTACTTTTAGCACTGTGCATTGAATTTCTTACCTTTGCAGACATCCACACAGTTATGCAGGGATGTCTGTAATACCACAAAATTTCTAGTATTTACCTTTGTGTTAATTAAATTTACTTCTGTCTTCTCAAGCTTCAACCATATACAGTACTGGAGCATTACAGGGTCTACCTTTTGATGTTTTCAGTTTTTCTATAAAAAAAAATAAAATAAAAACCATACAGTGAACTATTTCCTCCTTACTAATTCTTTCAGAAATAATATTCACTACAGCAACAAAATAAAATTCTGAAGAGCAGCAGAATTCATCATGTGCAATAATAAAATAATAATGCAATTATTGCTTATATTAATTTAATGTCACCCAAGTAAGAGTTGTCAGTGGACGGAAAAAAAAAAAATCAATGAGAAATATTCAAAGCTAATTATAAGCATTTTAAATGAAGAGTGGCCATCATCCCCATGCCCACACCTGCATTATACAATCTTATGCTCTCACTAAGGTTTAAGGTAGGAGTGGCTAATCGATCATAATTGATTGGTTGCTCCCAAAGCTTTATGCATCAATCTGTTTATATATTTATTTGCAAAATATTTTCTTGAACGTGGAGTAAATACTTATTTAATAAAACTTTATTAATTTTAACTCTGACATTTTGAAATTTGGCATAATTCAAATTTAAAATATTTTAAGACCGAAAATACCAATTTCATGCAAAAAAATTTTAATTGATTTGAAACCTTATAATTCAAAATCATCTTTAGCTCCATACTCAATTGGATATGTTCAACTGCTAATCATCTGGGCAGTGATGTACATTTAGCAATGAATAATTATGAACCTGATTATTTTACCATCTATTCATTGCAAAGCAAGTAAATATTACAATTTAGCATTGCATCACATCAGTGAAAATAGGATGAGATTTCTAATATTTTGTCAGGAAGTATAGTTTAATATTATTTATACTATTTTCATTCACAAAACTTTGAAATGCTGGAATAAGCTTAGTACTTTAGTTTAGATAAATTATTTTTCCTCTCTTTAGCCTCAAATAAAGCTAACAAAAAACCATGGCATTTCTTCCTTCTTCCAAAATATTGGGGTTTTCAGAAGCATAAAGGTGATTATTTTGTATCTCCAGAATTACCAGTTAATATCAGTGTAAATAACCTTATAGGTAAGTATTTTACAGATAATGTTTTACATACAAGTTTTGTTGTTATTTTATTTTATTATTTTTTTTTATCAACTCAGGGTTTTGTAGTGTATATGAAGAATTACTTCCATGGCATAAACATGAAAACAGTTTGTCTTGAATGCTTCATTTATCTGTATGAAGCTTTACTAAGTGATGTTTTGGAAAATATTTTAAGTATGGATTATATAATGGATTTTGATGATTCATATTCATAAATTAGATGCAGAGAGAGTATGATGATCTGAAATTAATATTTAATGCATTAATATGTTATATTATATTACCTGTAGCAGAATAAAACAAGGATACTGCAGAAACTGAAGTGTCTAGTTATGTGCTGGCAACACAGCCCAGATTCAGGTCCAAGATGTGAATTACCAAAGAGTAGACTATCTGGTTCAAGAGGAGATAATCTTATTAGGAGATTTATTTAAGAAGAAAAACTGGGAATATACTTTTATATAAAGATAGGTGTAATAGAACCAGAATATCTCTGCCTGGTAAATAGTTGAAAATGTAACCAATTAGTTATCAACATACTCTGTGTCAAGCATGTAAATTTTAGGAATCAATTTTTAAGGGAACTAAACGAGTTTTGATTATACATGTGGGTTATACATGAATGATGGACTTTGTTGAAAAGTACAGGATCATAAAAATATATGAGTTGGAGAAAAATATTATGATAGTTTTATGATGCAACTCTGTTAGTTAGCCTGTGCTTGAGGGACTATCCAAGGCTTTTAGTGGGGAGATTATCAGCATAGCCTGCCCCACTTGGCAGAAGGAATTTATTTTGCAGCAATGATATACATTTGATCAGAGGAAATGCATAGGTTCTAGCCATTGTAGGGAAAGGGATTTTAAGGGTTTAGGGGAAGTGCTAATTTGTAATATGGAGAATAATATGCAATTAGATTTTTGGGATAGGCTAGGTTTGCATTTTTGTATACTCCTTGAAAGTTCAAATGAGTGGCTTTCATAATGCAAGAGTGAACATTAGCCACAAAGATCCATGAATGGTCAGCCATTAGTTAATTTTATAAAAGGATGTGACAAATCACAATGTACAACAAGTAGGAGATAGCATAATACTTCAATAATTATAAAGGCTGTATCAGAGAGGTAAATATGATCTGGAAAAGTTGAGCAGTTAGGCTGACAGGTGGCAACTGAAGTTTAACATTGACAAATGTAAAGTACTACATATGGGAAACAGCAACCCCAGAGCAACATATTAACTCTGTGGTACTACACTGACAGTGGTAGAGAATGAGAAAGGACCTGGTGGTAATTATGTAGGCAGATATGAAGTTTTCTGAGCAATGCAAAAAGGCTGCAAGAATAGCTCATGGTGTCTTGTCAGTGATATACAGAAATTTTGCTAGAAGGGATAAGGGGGTGATTGTCCCCTTGTATAAGGCAATGGTCAGACCACACTTTGAGTACTGTATACAGGTCTGGAAGCCTCATTTTAGGAAAGATGTAGAACTTCTGGAATGAGTACAGAGAAGGGCAACAAGATTGGTGAGTGGAACAAAGGGTTTGTGTTACCAAGAAAAGCTTAAGTTCTGCAAATTGCAGTTTCTGGAAATTAGGCACCTGTGAGCTGAACTAATTGAGGCGTATAAGGCCTTGAATGGATTGAGCAAGCTAAATGCTGATGGAATTCTTCCTCTTGCTCAGATTACTCATCTGAGGGGCATAAATTCAAATTGAGGAAAGACAATTGTAGAATAGAAGTGTGGAAATTCACCTTTAGCCAGTGGATGTTTGATAGTTGGAACAAACTTCCATATATTATAGTGGAGGTCAGAAACTTAAATAAGTTCAAGGCAGAACTAGACAAACATTTGGAGTGAATGGATGGGTGAAATGGGAAGGGGTTTTATTTTATTTTATTTTATTTATTTATTATTATTGTTTTTTGGCTTATGCTATATAAGCTTGCTTTCTTGAATCATATGCCTCTACTGATGCTAATATAAAGCCTGAATTGGCACTTTCTTAATCAAATTCCCTGCTAATGAGATAGTGTTTTTTGATTAGATAAGAAATTAGAGTAAAAAAATTATAATAGTTATAATTATTTAAGGGAGAATAAAGCAGTGAGTTCCAAAAAAATTCCTCCTAGTTGAATTTTTTGTTAAAAATATTGTTAAATACATATTAGATTAATATTATGGGAACATCTAAAAGAGTGTGTACGGGACACTAAGCTAAGTCTAGCAGATAAAAATTACTTGATGAGAATAGGAAACTGAATAATTTTTATTTTGAAAACTTTGAGAGAGGAGGATGGCATATGGATGGGACTGAAGTCAAAAGGGGGAGAGCTTTGTTTTTATAATGGGAACTATGAATTCCAAACAGAGATTCATTTAAGCATTAATTAAAGAGAAGGGATAATGTATCAATTAAAATTGCATAGGAAGCTATTTGAGGCAAAAAATGGATGTCATATCCAAATGTGTAGTATTTTTAGTTTGAAAGTGGTGACAGCCTGCTTAACCATCTCATTAGTAGCAATGTAAGGAAGAAAACTTGTATTTTGCATCACCCATAAAAAAAAACAACTTTGTTTGCCAATCTTCTTTAAATTTATGCAAACTACTCAATTCTATAACACCAAGTGGAAGTTTTTCCAACAGTCGATAACTTTGGCTGAAAGCATATTTCCACACATCTGTCCTGCAGCCCATCCTGTTCCAAATTAAATTTGAGAAAAAGTAACAATGTCATCAGCCTTTACTCAACCCATTTTAAGCCTTAAACACTTTGATCAGATTTCCCTTTTGTGACAATGACTAATCTTATTGCTCCTACCCTGCAATAAAAAAATCATGTGAAAAATTCAAGAAATTACTAGAAAGATACCTGATGAGATACAAGTTTTTGTATACATGTATTCATATTTTTAAAAGCTGATTGAAATTAAATTATATATCTTTTTTCTTTCAATATTTATAGTTAATGACATTAAGGAGGTAGAACAGCATGATTCTGTAAATAAGGCTACAGTGAAGGTTGGAATTTCTATGCAAAATTTGTATGTCGTGTATAATCAAGGTACATCTAAGGAGAGAATTGCTGTATCTGGACTTACTATGGATCTTTATGAAGGTCAGATTACTACTCTCTTAGGTCAAAATGGAGCAGGAAAAACTACTACTATGTAAGAAAACAGATTCAACTATTTTATGTATTTATAACAAATTTTAATCTGTTTTACTTTTTATTGTGGGCTAATGGATTGGAACATAACCAGTATTAGAGTAAAATGAAGGCTGTCATGTCCTATGTATTAGTATTAGTATTAGTAATGGCCGCATGGTGCAAGAAAGCCTATGCTGCACCAGTCAAAAAAAAAAAAAAAAAAATCTGAACAAAACAATGATAAAAATAAAAATAAATAATAATAATTAATAAAAAAAAAGGAAATTAAACCTATCATCCTATGTGCTTCCCTCACCCGAAAGTACTATCCAGATGACCTTTGAATTTCCCCAAACTGTCGGCCTCTACCACCCATGAAGGCAACTTCATGGGTGGTAGAGTATTTGTCAGCTTGCAAAATTTTAAGTAGCATGGTCTTAGTAATCATGATAAATGAACTTTGTATATCAGGGGTCCTGAGTGTAATAATTTTAAACAAATAACATCACTAAAAGACTAATCTATTATTTGTTTTACATAGAGACACTGCTCTGACAGTCTTTTTTTTTTTTTTTTTGACACTTAGTTTCACTTAATTCTTTCATATCCCCTTGCATTGCTCTATGCATTTTAATTGTTATAAGCAGAATTCAAGTACCATGGTAACTCTGATATATAGCAAATACTGCAAATACTTTGACCTATCATTTTGCCATTGCTCTCCATTATGGTGAGCGATCTCAGTTATTGAATCATCAATGCTTTTGTGATTAATAATAAAGCAGTTGTGTGTGGGTTGCCACATGATTTAAATGCGACTCAGACTGAGTTGCATATATATATATATATATATACAGGGTGATTCACTACCAGTGCGACAAACTTGCAGGAGGTGTAGGGAGCACAAAGACGAATCGGAATCACATAGCATTGCAGTGTCCAAAATGCCTTCGTCATGCGGTAGAAGACGTTGAACGGGAGGTCGCGTGAACAGCGATTCCACTGGAAGTCAGTATTTGCGAACTGTTTCTGTTGAAGAAACCAAGTAGCAAAAGTCCTCCGGAGTGGATAATCCGCAGGCTCCAATGATTGGATGCGTTGCAGATGGTATGAACTCATTTGGTTTGTTGACAGTATCCTCCATACAGTGGATTGGGAAATACCCAATCGTTGGCCTATCGCTCAAGTACTCGTACTCGGATTGCCTTCTGCAAGACGTAGGACATTCTCCTCATTGTGTGGCGTCCTCGCCATTCGCTCTCGATTCATGGTACCTCTCGTGAAACAACCAGTCTCACGTAACCTTCTGTGCACACGTGCGAAAATCGTATGATGAGGAGCACACCTGTGCGGGAAACGTTCCTGGTACAAGCGCAGAGCGGAGCGCCATTACAGTCCGCAACTCCATACGTGAGGTGCATGTCGGCCAGTTCAACGTTTGAACACTCATTCATCCTACTGCCTCGGGAACCAGTTCGCAAGTGCTGACTTCCAGCGGGATCGCTGTTCATGCGACCTTCCATTCAACGTTCTCTACTGCATGACGAAGGCGTTTTGGACCCTGCAATGCTATGTGATTCCGATTCGTCTTTGTGCCCCCTACACCTCCTGCAAGTTTGTCACACTGGTAGTGAATCACCCTGTATATATATAAATGGGTTTTTAATGTAACTCTTTAAAAGAAAAGTTTAAAGAGTCACATAGAAAAGAGGTAAACAGTAGATGAAATGGTTTCGGTGAAAGCAAGATTAAAAAATTAGGTATGACAGATGCACCTAAAAGCGCAAAGCAGCATTAAAGGATGCAAGAGTATATGTAATTTGTATTAATATTAAATTAAATTGAGTAAGTATAAATGGATGTGAAAGTTACACAAGGTGCCAGTAACTGTAAGGGTGAGGAAAGTAGAAAAAGAAGAGTAGTAGATGAGTGAAAGATGAAAGAATGTTAATATCCTAGAGGTTATGATAAATTAAGTAAATTATGGGCTGATGTGCCAAGCCAATATAAAGTGGGGGAACTGTAAAGTAAAATTAGTACAACAAAATATTAATAAAATGCAAATAAAAATAAAATGAAAATGGTATAAAAATGAAAATAAAAATAAAAATAAAATGAAAATGGTATAAAAATAAAAATAAAATGATAATGGTATAGCTGTCATCAGATATAGGGGGGGAGGGGAAACAATTTAAGTAAAAGGTCTAATATAGGTAATGTAAAAATGCTTGATCTAATGTCAGCAGAAATAAATATTGATACATGATCAGGTATATCAATACAGCAAGACCTCGTTATAATGGGGTTTGCTTTACACTGATTCACTATGACACTGTTCTTATATTATAACCCATATCTGACTATAACGCTGTCACAAATAACTATAATGCTCTTTTACAGATCGCATTTTTGGCATATTTAATGAAATCGTTTCATTTGATGGAGTCGATAGCTTGAAAATGAATAGCAAAACAGCATTAAAACATTTTGTAATATTTGTGATATATGCATTTATCTGAAGTATAGTCATCACTCAGTACAGTATTAGACATAGTGTGCAACAGACAGTTTACTTGAACATTGTATCATAATTAATGCAACCAATGCAGTTACATTTTCGAAAAGTTAATAATGGCTGATAAGAATGAAAAAGCAACAACGTCTAGATGCAGTACAAAGACTACAAATGTAAGAAAAAGACTGAATATGAAAATTAAATTAGACGTTTTGAAGCGAATTGATTCTGGTCAACGACAAGCGGATGTGTGCCATAATTTAGGACTGGCAAGTTTAACTGTAAGAACAATTATAAAAAAATAAAGAATTAATTTTAGCAGCGAGAAAGACAGCTGCTCCACTGCAAGCAACTAGGACTAGGCTGGCTATTAGGATCGAAATGGAGAGATTTTAACTAATTTTATTGAAGATAATATCCAATGCAGAATTCAGTTAAGTTAAATATTATAAAAAAAAAAAAAAAAGAGAGAGAGAGATATTAGCCTAATATGATGAACTGAAGAAAACGCACCTAAAAAAAAAATATGGAACCATTTAAAACTATTAAGGGCTGGTTGAATAGATTTAAAATCCAGGGAGAAGCCGTAAGTGCAGATCAAGGAGCCGAAACTTTCAAAAAAGAACTTATTAAAATTATTGAAGAAGGGTATTATGTGTTATACTTCTCAACAAGTTTTTAACATAGACGAAGCAGAACTATTTTGGAAATGAATGCCTAAAAGAAGTTTTATTGAAAGAAGAAAAAAACATGCCAGATTTCAATGCAGTGTAGGATTTATTGACTTTATTGTTGGGTGGTAACGGTGTGGGGGAGTTAAAATTAAACACCTTTTAGTTTACCAGGAAGTAGGCCAAAGTACAACCCAAAATCGACACATTTTTCATGATTAAATTCATCAATTAAATGAAATCAATTAAAATTAATTTAGATCAATTAAATTAATGATTTTAATTGGAATGTTAAGTTTCATTTTGATATGTAAGTAGTTACCACATAATTATAAACGTATGTAATGCAGAATATTTTATATGTACAAATATTTGAATAATAAATATTTTGACCGATATTTGTGCATCTTTTCACTACTGTTTATTATTGATTAGGAAATATTCTATGGCACTGACCGCAACTCACAAATACATATGTTACCTTATGGGAATGCAGTGCTCACTTATCGCGGATTAACATAGTACTCTATTTTTCGGAACAAATTATTAGCATTAAGCGGGGGTCACCTGTATTTATTTCTGCTGACATCAGATCAAGCATTTTTGCATTACCTATATTAGACCTTTTACTTAAATTGTTTCCCCCCTATATCTGATGACAGCTATACCATTATCATTTTATTTTCATTTTAATTACCATTTTCATTTTATTTTTATTTGCATTTTATTAATATTTTGTTGTACTAATTTTACTTTACAGTTCCCCCACTTTATATTGGCTTGGCAATTCGCCCATAATTTACTTAATTCATCATAACCTCTAGGATATTAACATTCTTTCATCTTTCACTCATCTACTACTCTTCTTTTTCTACTTTCCTCAACCTTCTGGTTACTGGCACTTTATGTAACTTTCACATCCATTTATACTTACTCAATTTAATTTAATATTAATACAAATTATATATATATATATATATATAAAAGTTATATTAATATTAAATTCTGTCATACCTAATTTATTAATCTTGAATTCACTGAAACCATTTCATCAACTGTATACCTCTTTTCTATGTAATTCTTTAAAGAGTTACATTGGATACCCATTTTTATATATATATATATATATATATATATATATATATATATATATATATATATAAATGGATGTGAAAGTTACACAAGGTGCCAGTATAAGGGTAAAAAGAAGAGTAGTAGATTAGTGAAAGGTGAAAGAATGTTAATATCCTAGAGGTTATGATGAATTAAATAAATTAAGGGCTGAATTGCCAAGCCAATATAAAGTAGGGGTACTGTAAAGCACATGCTCTTTGAGTAAACCGTGGTTCAAGCCCCTGACTGCTAAATACGGTGGATCTGCCAACCCACACTGAAACAGCATGTCAGATTATGGTTCCTTTCCCTCAATATGAATTGCTGAGGAGGCTTCCATCCTGCAGTGGGTGATAATGGTTGCAGTTTTATTCCACTTCATGTGGGACCCACTTCAGGGATGAATTTAGGACCTAAAAACAATAAAGCAGTTCATGTAAATGTAAGTCTGATATTCCCCTGTTTTCTAGTTACTGCCATTTTTGTGTTCCAGCAATTCTTTCCATAAACCGAGTTAGTTTAGCTGGTTCCATTCAACTGTTCACAAACAATGCTCTATATCTCATAGAGAGCCTTGCTGATAGTTATGTAAACAAAATCCTGTAGTTCTTTCTGTGATTTTGGTTAGTTCTCCTGACTAATGCACTAACTTTGGGGCTTGTTATTAACATTTTGATATTGTGCATTTATTGGCTGTGATAATGGACGTTTATTCAAATTGGAGATGGCAGACTTGCATGTGCCAAATAAAAAGACCTTTCAGAGAATACATGATTGCCTTGTGGAAACTGCTTTATTTAGAAAGCGAATTTCAGATTGTGATAGATCTATGAGCACCAGAACAGCAAATCCAGCAGACACCTGGAACTATTTAGTGGGCAAGGAAGCCTGTGCTGAGACATTTGAAGGCTTGTATTCAGGTGCATGGTGGTCATTTTGAGCATTTCCTGTAAATATAAGCAGATCGTTGCTAAAGAGTTCCAGATCACAAAAGCCTAACCTAAAAATAAGCAAGATATACCCTGCTGCATTTTAACTGAGATACCTACATAATGCGTGTCAATTAAAATATTTCTAGTAACAGATATGCTACCATATACAGAGAAAATATAAGGAAAATGTAAGGATACACACTGTTATCTTTACTACCACTGTTGAATAGTTGAAAACTCTTCCTCCTTTTGTAGCCCTTTTGAGTAACATATAGTTCATCTTCAGGAATAGCTCATAATTCTTTTTATAAGTAATATTAGATCATGAGAGTTTTGTAGTTTTCATTATTGAGCTCTTAGTTGATATCCAAAGTCAGATTTACTGAGACGAGGGAATAGTGCACTTTCTCCAGGGATTCAAGATAAGGGACGCCTCAGACAGTTGAAATCACAGTTGGTCTAGGCCACTTGCAACCTTATTTTTGGGGCATCTAAATATATGTGTGGCAAGGTCTTTGATTACCAAAATCAGTCATTGCTGATACCCCATCACCCAACACGATTCAATGAGACTAAAACCAGCAATTAAAAAAAAGGAAGCATTGTTTTCTATAAAACCACAGAGTTGATACGTTGCCCCAGGGCAACGTATCAACTCTGTGGTACTACACTGACAGTGGTAGAGAATGAAAAGGACCTGGGGGTAATTGTGCAGGCAGATATGAAATTCTCTGAGTAGTGCAGGTGAGATGCAAAAGTAGCTCATGGTGTCTTGTCAATGATATACAGGAATTTTTCTAGCAGGGATAAGGAGGTGATTATTCCCTTGTATAAGGCAATGGTCAGGCCACACCTTGAGTATTGTATACAATTCTGGAGGCCTCATTTCAAGAAGGATGTAGAGCTGCTGTAACGAGTATAGAGAAGGGCAACAAGATTAGTGAGTGGAACAAAGGGTTGCTCTTATGAAGAAAGGCTTAAGTTCTGCAAATTACAGTGTCTGGAGACTAGGCACCGGCGAGGTTATCTGAAAGAGGTGTATAAAGCCTTGAATGGTTTGAGCATGCTCAATGCCGATGGGATTCTTCCTCTTGCTCAGAATAATCACCTGAGAGGGCATAAATTCAGATTGAGGAAAGACAGATGTAGGATAGATGTGCGGAAATTTGGCTTTAGCCAGCGGGTAGTTGGTTGGTGGAACAGACTTCCATCCCTTGTTGTGGAAGTTGATAGCCTAAATAAATTTAAGTCTCAGCTGGACAGGTATTTCCAACGAACGGAGGGGTAAAGTGTAAGTGGTTTTTTTTTTTTTTTTTTCTTTTTTTTGGCTGATGCTGCATAAGCTTGCTTTCTTGCATCATATGCCTCTAGTAATGCTAATGCCAATAAATGCTAATGCTAATAAACCATTCTTGCAATAAGTAACTCATATCTGTAGAATATCTGATATTTTGAATATTTGCATTATAGTAAGGGACATTATCTCTTCCTGTTGGAAGAAAAAAGGGCCTGCCAGTAGAAGCCAATGAAATTGAAAGTGCTATATTCTCTAAAATGTTTAGATGTCCAGCAGCATTATACACCTTCCCTTGAAGAATAAATAGATCAACACCATACTTCAAACCATACAGATTTGCTTCCTTTAACTACTAGCAGAACACATTGAATTTTACACACACACACACACACACACACACACACACACACACACACACACACACACACACACACACACACACACACTGAATATTTTGGTTGAACAGAGTAGTAGAGTAGAATCAAGTAGTTTGGTTGAACAGAATAAAATGACATCATAGAATTGGCATGGCTATGCCATGCCAATTCTATAATGCCATTCTCCTTGAATGATGCTTACAAGCCTCACTTTGTGACTTGGGCCTTTTCTTCACAGTAAAGTGAAGAAAAGGCCCACAAATTATACAGGCAATATTTACAAGTTTCCCGAATTTTCTGACTCAAGTTATAAGGTATTCAGTATTACTACAGATTTTAATTACCATCACACATTATGATATGATAAATATTATCATATTATAAAGACCCAAAAATCTTAAGAAATGTTTGTGTTAATTAGATAAGCAAATTTTTTAGAAGTTGAATGCCTTCTCTATGATGTGTGCATATGGGTGTATACATAATTTCTCGATTTATACACTTTTCATTTGCACACTCTCAATTTATCACAGCAGAATAATACACATATGCGTGAAATACTGTTCTGTTAATTTCATTAGTAATATAGTTATATAGATGACATTCAATCTGTTGAATGCATGTCATCTTAAATACACTCAGATTTCTAGATAAGATCACATATCTTTATTGGAGACCCTTCTACCCTTTCTTGGCATAAGCCTGTATCAAATATTGTTTCCTCTGCGTCGGGAAAAAATAATAGGCCGTCTCTTTCATTTTTTTGGTATGTAGCAAGTAGAGAAGCAGAAGATAAATGGATAAGAAAAAACATTGATAACAAAGTTTGGAGTTGAATTGTGAATAAGATAACACAAGTGTTCAGAATTTATGTGACAAGACTGTCACGTATAAATTCTGAACACTTTCATTTGGTCCATATGCACCAAAGATCTTAGTTCTTGACAGCAAAAGATGCACCATGTTAAGAAACCGACACCACCGGCCAAGATGGTGGGCACCTTGCATGATGGGTCCATGAACTCGTGTTGCTTGGACCACATATGAAGGCATCCATAAGTGTGTTGCACAAGGTATTTGGACTCATCTGACCAGCATACTTGCTTCCAGTCCTCATATCCAACCAGCATGTTGTTGACACCACAGTATTCATCATCAACAGTGGTCAGCAGTAATGAGAGGGTGTCTTTTGGGTCATCTGCTGTGGAACCCCTATACATCTGAGTGTGCGGCACATCATTTGGGATATTGTTCTTGTATTCCCCATACTGTACTGCAATGGCAACTGTCGCATAGTTACCTGCCATTGAGCCCATACAGCATGCATTGTACTTGTTGCTGCAGTGATGCTACAAGTACAATGCATGCACCCAAGAAAACTGAATTGTACGCAACAAGTGCCGTGATGCAACAAGTTGCAGTGACACAACAAGTACAATTGAGCAGTGACGTGCTATGTTATACCATTATATCAGCATAATGATTAATATGCGAGTACAGCCCAGCGTTCAAAGGAATATTGTGAAAGAAAGAAAGGGAAGTTGGACAGAAATGTGAATCCAGATGAAATTCAACAAGTGTGTTTCGTTATGCCTGGGAGTTCTCAAACTGCATCCAAAAAAAACTCTAGCTGAAATAATGAAGGAATATCATGAACGGAAGAAAAGGAAATTAGAAATTCAAACTATTCCGAATCATAATGAAATTCGACCACAGAGTTCTAAGATGCTTTGCCTGATACTTATCAGGAATCTAAATCTCCAGCAGAACGAATGAAGAAATATTGTGCACGAAAAAAAAGAGAAATTAGAAATGGCTATTAATGAGTTCCTGATTACATCCCTATAGTGTCTACATGAGTAGTGAGTTTGAAAAACTAATGTACAAAAACCCATTTGGATTTATTTTGTATTGTTTGTGATCATTTATTGTTTCAATTAGATTTGAAACCATTTCCAACAACTTCTTTTGAATTAATGAATTTCATTTACAAAAAGTGTACTTTCATGATGTGTAATACATGTCATACTTCATTAAAAGAGGGACGGATATCAACTATGGCCACATCAAATGGATTTATATATCCAACATATCCTACTCATTTGCCTTGAATGGATGTTGTAACTGAGCATTTGATGAAAGTAAATGGGCCTGTAATACTGGGATCCATTGCTTAAATAAATAAATAATACACATTTAATAACAAATGATTTGTAGCTTTCGAGGCTAAACAGGCCTCATCGTCAGCAAATACTAACAGAATGGAGATGTTAGAAACAAAATTTTAAAGGATACAGTTGTGCGTGCAACGAGACATGTGTGGGCACGAGGTTGACCATTCAACCACTAGATTAGTGTTCATTGTTGCTGCATGGACATATGTGGTTATGCTTCCAACCCTTATCTAGTCTCAAAACAGTTGCCTCCACGATAGGGTGTAGCCTCATTCCCTTGCTGTGGTTCATAGTTCTTGAATTACATGATATATTAAGTGACTCTAGCCAGAGTCGGTGACGAAAGTGTCAGGATCTGGTCAATCACTTCATAGTCACACTTGGGATTAAGGTCATGGAGGATCAAACAGAAGTGTTCTGTGATTGTGGATTCATTAATCTCAGCAAGGCAAATCGATCTGTCGTGCGCTGCAAGGCAGTCTTGAAGGTGTCTCGATGTCTCCCTATGTAGCAGCTGTTACAATCTTTGCAGGTTATGCGGTATACTACACCGCTGCGTAAGAGAGGGCAACTGGAGTCTTCACATTGGAAATCAGAGAACACAAGTTTCTACCAGGTAGCTGCACGCATTTTATATTGTATTCTCAAAGGATTTTTGAAATCAGGTCCAACATGCCCGGATAGTAGGGAACGTAGGTGGTAGGTACATTGTCATGAGTTGATGGCAGTCTTGGGTGGATCGCGAGTTCCTGCGCTTGCAACAAGCACTTGTCCAATATGTGGGTTGGATAGTCACAATTGACCAAGTCTGTCCTCACTCTGGAAATCTCATTCCGCCTAGCTTCATCTGTGCTGGAGTGGGTTCAAGCCCGGGAGAACAGGGTGCGGGAGATGCTGTTGAGATGGCTTAGGGCGTGGCCAGATCTGTAGTTGGTGAACTGAGCGCACCACATTGGCTTGCGGTATACTGAGGTTTCCAGGTGTGAGCCCATGCATTTTACCAGGACATCCAAGAATGGAAAGGATCCGTCCACTTCTAACTCTAAAGTGAACTGGATGAACACAGACAAGGAATTGAGGTACTCCAGTAATGTTGTTTCAGAACCATGTGGGATGATGGTGAAGATGTCATCGACGTATCTGCACCATGTTGTAATAGGTATAGGTGGGTTCCGGAATATCTGTTCTTCCATGGCAATGTTGGCCACAACGGAACTAACAGGAGCACCCATGGCAGTGCACTTGTTGTACAGTAAACCCCCGCTATTCACAGTATCTGTATTTATGGTTTCGCGTATTCACGGTCGCTGATTTAATATAAAATGAAACCTAAAAAAATGTGAATTTTAAAGTGCCGTGAACATTTTCCGCCATAAAAAAAACATGGGCATAGCTAAAATTATCTTTCCCGGTCAAAACAGCGCTCGGTGGAGGGAGAGGGGTGACAAAATCGCGAGCGTGGATGTTTCTCACTAATCCTTGTTCGGTATGTGCTATGCGCTTGTCGTGGAAGGTTTTGTCGTTTGCTTTTAATTTATATGCTTATCAGTTTATAAATTGATATGCTTACAAAAGTGATAAATCTACTGTTTTGCAATGTAAAACCGACTTTTCAAGTGTGTTAATGGAAGAAAGTGACTTTATTGTGGACAAGTTCTTTCTAACCTGTACAAAAATATGGTTACGAATAACAAGGGAAATGTGAAAAGATCAAAGAACATTAGCGAATAAAATTGAGTTATTAGACAAAGTTTCTAATGGTGAAAGTGTCTCCTCAGAGGCAAAACATTATAAAATCAATGAGTCAACGGTACGATTAATCAAGAAATCGGAAGAAAAAATCGGCCGTAGTGTCCGTGAAAACGCGCTTTTTTGCTTCAAAAATTTGCTCTGTAACTCTTGATGTTAAATTAGAAAAAATGGATAAAGCTTTAAATCTGTGGATAGAAGACTGAACTCAAAATAAAATTCCCTTAAGTTCACTCATCATTCTTGAAAAGGCAAAACTCCTTTTTCAACACTTTAGCGAAATTGGTGATAGCACTGGCGGGATAAGTTTTTTAGCTAGCAAAGACGCTGGTTTGAAAGATTTGTTTGAAATTTCTAATAAATATTACATTTAATATTAAATTGTTTCTTATTTTCATTTTGATGCCATATGTTTGCATTTCACTATGTACTGTCTATGTACATAGTCATATTATGAAGGTACATATAATACCTACATAGACAAAATTTTAGACTAGTTTTTCTTATATATTTCATACTTTGGAATGGAACCCCTTTATTACTATGGGAGCCATAACTCAGTTTTCGGTATTCGCGACATTTCTCAGAAACCCCCGCAAATAGCGAGGATTTACTGTATAAGGAATCTTCAAAGGTAATGACGCTGTCTGATAAACACAGGTTGAGGGTGGTACAGATGTTGTCAGTGGTACAGTGATGTTCTTCTCGGTAGGTTTGGGTCATTTTCCAGAAGCCTCTTGGTGCAGCTTACGGCCTGTTGGACAGGAATTGATGTAAACAGGTACACTTCATCGAATGATGCCATAATCTCGTTGTCAGAGATTCCGAGCTCTTTAATAAGGTAAATGAACTTGCCACTGTTAATGACAGTGTGGATGGTATTTCCTACAAGGGGTGTGAGGAGACATGCAATATATTTAGATAGTTCATATGTAGGTGCATTGCAGCAGGACACAGTGGGTCAGAGAGGAACGCCTAGCTTATGAATCTTAGGCAGGCCAAAAAACAGATAGTTGGCAACCTGTGTCATGAAGAAGCCACCGAGTCGAATCAGAAATTTTCTTTGCTTTAAACCATGCATAGACAAGTTTGTTTATGTCTGACTCCAGGCGTCCCAAGACTTTGACAGGTGGATCTGTCGTGGGTTCATA
Source organism: Mastigoproctus giganteus (assembly GCF_048544385.1). Taxonomy (NCBI): domain Eukaryota; kingdom Metazoa; phylum Arthropoda; class Arachnida; order Uropygi; family Thelyphonidae; genus Mastigoproctus; species Mastigoproctus giganteus. Next base: position 71,874,450 of record NC_143581.1, read on the forward strand.
GATGTTGGGGTCTTGTAGGAGGACTTTGCGTGCACAACTGTATCCTTTAAAATTTTGTCTCTAACATCTCCATTCTGTTAGTATTTGCTGATGAAGAGGCCTGTTTAGCCTCGAAAGCCACAAACCATTTGTAATTAAATGTGTATTAAAAATTTTTTACTGGACATACGTATTTATTTATTTAAGCAATGGATCCCAGTGCTACAGGCCCATTTACTCTCATACGTTCTTTTTATGGCCAAAATGTATACAGTGCTTGTGTACAGTTACAGAAGTCCTTCATTTCGGCAGCCCGCAACAGACAACTTTAGTGCTTTACACATGGGCGCAAATCCAACCTCATTATTCCTAAAGGCTTCTGCTATAAAGTGCCATTTAACACCACTCGCATGGACTGTGCTTGTTTCAACTTCAGCCTGCAAACATTGAAGTTTTGGATTACCAATCTCCACTACGAAATCAATAGAGCCAACTACAATAAATCTAGACTCTTAAAGGAACTAAGAGGTAGGATTTCACCTACAATATTTTCTAACCTTATTCATACTGTCTGTCACTAAGCTAACCGTATCTCTGATGCTTACCGTTCGCAACAGCAACAGAAATTTGTGAATTTAAGCAGAGAAGTCCACTCCTCGAGGACGAACACCTGTTCAACTAATACCGCTTCCTTTGTTTTGAATTTGAGCAGCAAACAGTTAACCGCTGGGAAGCTCAACGTTTTGACCACTGAATGAAGTTCACCGTTGTGCTGTCGAAACCGCCGATCACACAACTTGTTATGGGAGTGGAAGAAAGCATTACCAACCTCTCTGAAGAAGCTGCTAATGAAATCTGCTTCAAAATGACCTCCGTCCTCCAATGCGCACAACCCACCCACTCCAAACTTAATCACCGCCAGCATGCCACTCTTTCCTCCAGAAGAAAAGACAACACCATTGTTGTGCTTCCTGCTGACAAGGGACGTCACACTGTCATATTGAACCGGTTAGCCTATCTAGAGAAAGCCCTCATCGTCCTACAAGACTCTAGCATCTAAATCCATGACAGATCTGCCTGTCAAAGTCTTGGGACGCCTGGAGTCAGACATAAACAAACTTGTCTATGCATGGTTTAAAGCAAAGAAAATTTCTGCTTCGACTCAGTGGCTTCTTCATGCCACAGGTTGCCAACTACCTCAGTTTTATGGCCTGCCTAAAATTCATAAGCCAGGCATTCCTCTCCCACCCATTGTGTCCTGCTGCAATGCGCCTACATATGAACTATCTAAATATATTGCACGACTCCTCACACCTCTTGTAGGAAATACCATCCACACTGTCATTAACAGCAGCAAGTTCATTCAGCTTATTAAAGAGCTCAATCTCTGACAACAAGATTATGGCGTCATTTGATGTACTGTCCCTGTTTACATTGATTCCTATCCAACAGGCCGTAAGTTGAACCAAGAGGCTTCTGGAAAATGACCCAAACCTACCGAGCAGAACATCACGTCCCTTGATGACATCCTCAACCTGTGTTTATCAGGCAGCATCATTACCTTTGAAGATTCCTTATACAAGCAAGTGCACTGCCATGGGCACTCCTGTTAGTTCCATTGTGGCCAACATCGCCATGGAAGAACAGATATTCCTGAACCCACCTGTACCTATTATAACATGGTACAGATACGTCGATGACATCTTCACCATCATCCCACGTGGTTCCGAAACAACATTACTGGAGTTCCTCAATTCCTTGTCTGTGTTCATCCAGTTCACTTTAGAGTTTGAAGTGGATGGATCCCTTCCATTCTTGGATGTCTTGGTAAAATGCGTGGGCCCACACCTAGAAACCTCAGTATAACGAAAGCCAATGTGGTCAATTGTGCACATATTGGACAAGTGCTTATTGCAAGCACAGGAGCTCACGGTCCACCCAAGACTGCCATCAACTCATCACAATGTATCTACCACCTACATTCCCTACTATCTGGGTATGTTAAGCCAGATTTCAAAAATCCTTTGAGAATACAACATAAAATGCATGCAGCTACCTGGTAGAAACTTGTGTTCCCTGGTTTCTAATGTGAAGACTCCAGTCGCCCCTCTCTTATGCAGCGGTGTAGTATACCACATAACCTGCAAAGCTTGCAACAGCTGCTACATAGGGGAGACCTCGAGACGTCTTCAAGACCACCTTGTAGAGCACGACAGATCGATTTGCCTTGCTGAGACTGACCAATCTGCAATCGCAGAACACTTCTGTTTGATCCACCATGACTTTAATCCCAAATGCAACTATGAAGTGATTGACCAGATCCTGACACTTTCGTCACCGACTCTGGCTAGAGTCACTTAATATATCATGTAATTCAAGAACTATGAACCGCAGTAAGAGAATGAGGCTACACCCTATCGTGGAGGCAACTGTTTTGAGACTAGATAAGCATTGGAAGCATAACCACACATGCCCTTGCAGCAACAATGAACACTAATCTAGTGGTTGAATGGTCAACCTTGTGCCCACACACACACCTCATTGCCTGCACAACTGTATCCTTTAAAATTTTGTCTCTAACGTCTCCATCCTGTTAGTATTGCTGATGAGGAGGCCCATTTAGCCTTGAAAGCTACAAACCATTTGCAATTATATGTGTTTTAAAAATTTTTTACTGGACATATGTATTTATTTATTTGAGCATTTGATATCACCACGATTACCCTTTATGCAAATTCGTTGTTTTCATTATGAACATGGACAATATGGGATCACTGGACAAGTAATAAATGTACCAGTTGACGTAAATACGAAGGTTCATGAATTACCTAGAGAATCAGGTGACGATTATGCCATTAATGTAAATATAAAATGAAGATTCATACATAAATCATTATATCTACAAGGATGTGTGCAGAAGAAAATAGTGAAAATATGGTTACCATATTTGATAAATTCATCTTTGTATAAATTTTATGGTGTAAAAGTGAGTGCCGATTTCTTGGAGACAAATGATGATAGTCAACAGGAACATTCAGATGAAATTGTGAACCTGTCAACAATGATGATAGTCAACAGGAACATTCAGATGAAATTGTGAACCTGTCAACAATGATGATAGTCAACAGGAACATTCAGATGAAATTGTGAACCTGTCAACAATGATGATGAACTATTGTTAATTCAACAATAAACATTATTATTGTCTTAAGATAAATATTTATGTATAGCACAGGTTCAGAAATCATCTCCAACAAGTTTCATATTTGATATACATGCAAAAGAACTTTCTTTTTCGGCTATATATTTGGGACATACACAAAAATTTAAAAATGGATTGAAAATTACTCCCTTTATGATGGCATCGAGTGAAATTCGTAGATCTGATCATTGTGGGGTAATTCCCCAATGTTTGCTATATATGGCAATGAAAATTATGCAAATGTGTACCACAGAAAATCTGCAAATTGCATTTAAATCAGTAGAAATAACAGCTAATATTACTCGTTCTATATTGGAATCGAAAGAATTTATAAACAAGTCATTAGAGATTGCTCCAGAATTATGGCATTCACTACAATTTCATGAATTAGTACAAGTTGTTCGACAGTCCGATAGTACTTTTCTAAAATTTCTTACAAAAATAGGCAATGGAGAAGCATTATTACCAGATGAACTTAAAATTATAGAATCGAGATTTGTTACCAAAGAAGATGCTACTAATTTATATCCGCAAGGGATTTGAAATAAAATTCATAAAATGTCAGTGACTGAAACTGCAGGACTTCCATACATACTACCATTACTGAAAGGAAAACCGTACATTATTACTACAAATATAGATGTGGTCAATGGTGCAATCTATACTTTAGTATATTTCAAATTTGAGGACAATGAAACAGTTAAATGAGTATGGATGATATTTCCTGAGTCAAAAATAGGACATAACCTTCAGTCTCATTATAAATAATATGTGAAAGATAAACATTTACCTAGTCAAGCCGTACCTATTATAAAATGATCAACTACGATTCCATTCAAGAACAATTGGAAATTAGCATGTAGACGTACACAATTTCCTTTAGTATGTGCTTATGCTTTGATTATACATAAATCTCAAGGTGGGATCTTCGACAAAGTTGTATATAATTAAGAGAAAGATCATCAACAGACCCTTGTATACATCGTGTTATCTCGAGTGATCTCATTGCAAGGTTTATATATTATAAATCCCCACGACGATTTCACATTTCACCACGGCAAAGCTACTAGTAATATACAACTTCGTGCCGAACTAGATTGCTTGAAAAATAATAATCTACTGTCTCTGCAAGATTTCATACAAAACGGTATATCTATATCGTCAATGAATGTACAAAGTTTACAGGCCCATGTTCGAGATATCGAAACGGACACAATCTTACAGCAATCCAAAATATTGATATTAAGTGAAACGTGGTTGTATAATGATGAACATATATTACTTAAACCATTCCAACGTGTGACTCAATTTAAGGGGTCAGATGTTCATAGTGGTGGTGGTGTTGCGATATATCAACATGAAGGTTCAACTATTATCAGTACACCACATATCTTTGCACAATGTCAGCAGTGCGACAGCAGTGTCAAATGAAATTGGAGACATTTGTGGATCTTTGTGCAAATTCAATAATGAATCTATTTTCATCATTGCCATATACATCACTCTAGGGATGTCATTAGAGATAATTCAAAAATTCATAAACAAGAATTTTATGCCGTATTCTACTGAAGGTGCAAAATTATTGGAAAAGTCTCTGGATCATATACCTATAGTTTTCGCTGGTGATTTCAATCTAGAATTAAATTCTGAGGCTGGAAAGAAGTTTTGTAAATTTATGAAAGATGTCTTCAATTTAGATATTAAGCCAAATACTTTAGTAAATACTATATGTAATGGAATGACAATTGATGGAGTATTCACACCGGAATTAAAATTATACCTTATTTCAATTACCATAGACCAATAATTTTAGTGTTATTATAATATATTTTATACAAATTATTTCATTGTACACTAATACAATGAAAAATTCCATTCATTGTATTTCATTGTACTGAAATTATTTTTTCAATAAAAATACAGTAATGCAGCAATACTTTTTTTTATTTATTTTACTGTACCAGTTTCATAATGAGTTCCTGCAGTAAAGATGTTATTAACAGCTGCCACTATGACATTATCAGTGACACTATCAGTCTCAGAGTAGAGCAGCAGCAGCAACTCATTATGTACCTGGTACATAATTTTTTCTTTGTCTTTTATACTGTGAACTATGCGGCATAGTCCATTACAAATGAAGTTGTCATAATTCGATGATCACTGAGTATATATATTTAGTTATTATTATTTTTTTATTTTTGATTTTTTCCCCAACTTTCCATTAAGTGTCCACCTGCTGATCTCATTTCTAATTAATTCTTCATCAAGAGGATACTGTATTGGGATAGTTGCTGATGAAGTCCTTGACTTTCTTTTATCTTCAGTCTTCACTGGTTAAGTACCTCCTTTGATAGTGGTTTCATTGGCATAGGACCATAGCCTTCCAACCCAGCTGTATGGCAAGTTTACAGGTTGCTGAAATGCTATGTCTCCCTTGGTTTTTTTGAATGCCAGTGCCTTTTGGTTACCAACAAGAAATGTTCTTTGTTTCATTATATACAGGGTTAGCAAAAACAGGCAAATACAACATGTTTAAGGAACAACACAGTTCCTTAAACATTATATTTGTAAAAATAAATACATGAAAATGAGAAAGCAAAAAAAATATATTATAATAAGTGCTAGAAATGTTCATCCCCACTCTGCAATGCATTTGAAATAAATTACTCTTTTCCTTATGTTTGATCAACCCAGTGAAGAGTTTTTTCAGTGATGCTTGAAATGCATAGCTCAATATTTTAGTTTTAGCTTTAGTTCTTCTTGCATGTGTTGGTTATTTTTGTGCACATTCTCTTTCAAAAATCTCCAAAGATAGAAATCTGGTAATTATAGTTCTGGAGATTGAGGACGGAGGGGGGGGGGGATGTTTCAAGAAATGATCTGATATGAACAAATTCACACAACATCTGCATTTTTGAAATTTCTGTATGAGCCATACCCCCCCCTCCCTATCTTGCTGAAACCTCTAGCATGATCATTGCATTCCAATAGGATATAAAATCCATTATTATTTCCTGGTAACATTCAGCAGTTACTGCATCACTAAATAAAATGGGATTGATAACTTTCCATTGAGAGAGAGACAGACACCATACACCAACTTTCAAAGAGTGCAACAGTCTTTTGTGAAAGATATGTGGATTTTCCGCACTCCATATTCTACTGTTTTGAGCATTATGTATCAACGATGAATACTCGTTGCAGTTGTAAATGATTCATTTCTTTTACACTTTGTCTGTTGAAAGATGACTGTCATAAGTCTGTTACAAATCATGTGATCTGTGCAGCTAAGTCACAGTTGTGTATTTTTTTATGATACCAGTTGAACTGCCTTCAATTACAACTATCCCTTCATCAGCAACTATCCCAATACAGTATCCTCTTGATGAAGAATTAATTAGAAATGAGACCAGCAGGTGGACACTTAGTGAAAAGTTGGGGAAAAAACTACACTTCATCAGTATAGAAAACCATCTGAACTGTTAATACCCTCTCAAGTGAAGTGTCTAAACCACCTGTAGTATTTAATTCGTTTTTCCCTCTCAGGTTCCTTGAGTTAGTTTGTACATGAGTACAATAGTTTTCACAGGGATTTTTGTGGGGAGTTTAATAAACTCTGATGAATATTGCCAACACTATGGTCAGCTGACACTGATGGCTGACCAGAATGCTTTCTCCCCTGCACACTTCCTGCGTCATGGAAACATTTCACCAGATGAAATACAAATTTGTATTGTCGATTCATTTGGCACAGGAGAACCAGAAATGCGTCACAAAACTCATTCTAGAAGTTTAAATAAGGATGAGATGCCAGGTAGTGTTCAACAATGAATACTCGTTGCAGTTGTAAAAGATTCATTTGTTTTACGCTTTGTCTGTTGAAAGATGACTGTCACAAGTCTGTTACAAATCATGTGACCTGTGCAGTTAAGTCACAGTTGTGTATTTTTTTATGATACAAGTTGAACTGCCTTCAATTACAACCATCAATAAATATTTCGCTATAGTTTTGTGACTTTTTGTTCTCCCTGTATATTTTTAATTGTGTATTCCATCATTCACTTATTTTTTTTTGACATTTTAGTTTGCAAAAAACCTTCAGAAGTATTTGCTGCAAAGGAGACAGAATCATCTCAGCAAGACTTACTTTCATAAAGTTCTCAGTAAGACTTTTACTTTCATAAACTAATTATTTTTGGAATCGCCTATGATTGCAATAATTACTCCTTTCATTAAAAAGGTTTTAGGACTAAAAGTCTCAGACTACAGAAAATTCATTACTTGAACAAGTTAGTGCATAGCATCATGTTAGTTCATAGTAAATCGCCCAAAGTAGGTGAAATGGCATCATTTTTGCTATATCTCATATTGTGAATGCCTTTACAACAAGTTGCACTACCTCGAATAAGCAATGCTTCACCAGTTTCGAAGACAAATGTTACTTATTCTTGGCAGATACCATACCCAGACAGCACTGTTTCAAGGCTTTTTTGGCTTCTCATCAGTGAGTGGGTAGCACATTGGTGTTACAGACGATGCCATTTCATCTACTTTGGTGATTTACTACAAACTAACATAATGCTATGCACTAATTTGTTCATTTACTCCTTTCATTCAATCTCAAAGTATAGTGTTAGGTTAGCAGATTTTTAATTCCAGCGTATTTTCTTCTCTTTGCTTACACGATTTTGAAATACTTTCTACTTCTGTTCCTTGGAACTGTCTTCTTTATATATTTTCTGAAAAGTACTCCGGGCTTTTCGGGAAGTATGTAACCTCTAAAACTAAGTATTCAAAAGAAATTCAAATAGAAAGTCCATAATATCTCCTGTTTTTCAACCCACACATGGTACTAGAATATTATTTAGATTCCACTAACTCTTTGTTAACATAAAAAGAACTCTGGTTAACATAAAATAAAAAAGTCTCTATAACCTCATCAATGAGCACATCAATTTTTGTAATGGGAGTTACAGAAAAAGAATATACTTTCTGACAAGTTAAATGTAACTAGTTCACATAAGAAAGAAAGAAAGCTCTTCACCATCATATTTGTTAATCTTAGATTTCTGGATTAAGTGAATTTTTTTGCTTTTCCATCCACTAATAATAATATTATTTTTGGTTTTTAGTAATGTTCTAACAGGACAGTATCCTCCAACATCTGGGACTGTTTATATCTATGGAAAACCTGTCTCTGAAGCCAGAAAACTTATTGGTTACTGCCCACAATATAACATACTCTTTGAAAAGTAAGAAATTTAATATAAATTACATTAATTTAAATAATTCAGAAAACATTCTAAGTACAATAATAGTGTAACTTAATCATGAATAATACAAAATCTTTTTCTGTTTATCTTGCAGTTATATTTATTTTACAATGAAATGTCTAGTTTTCAATGTTGCTTGCTTAAAATTTTCACTGAAATACCTTCAGAATTAAATTCTTCATTAGAATGAAGAAGGTGGTGGTGGTGACTGTAGTATACTACTATGCGATTTATTTTATTTATCGATAGTATTGCATCCCCTAACAGAGCCAGCAGGAAAATATTAAATCCTGGTCACTCACAGGTTGGGCATTGATCATTGATTCTTTTTGTGCCTTCCAAAATGTCTTTAGTCTTGTATGTGCTGCTTTTTTTATTTATTTATAGTGTTTTTTACTTCATGAAAACTAAATGACCCTGAGAGGATAGGCAATATATGTACATTATTCCATTGTGTCAAGCTAAGTACAATGCTTTTCATCACAGTGACATGTAGTAGTAGTATTAGTAGTAATGGCAAATGATACAAGAGGGCAAGCTTATATAGCAGCAGCCAAGAAAAAAAAAAAAAAAAACCCCTCCAAGAATTTGTCTAATTGTTCCTTGAATTTATTATACCCATACATTTCCACAACAGATGGAAGCTTGTTCCAACAATCAACCATTCTTCCTCAACTTGAATTTATGCCCCTCATGTGTGTAGTCTCAGCAAGTGGAAGAATGCAATCAACATTCAGCTTACTCAATCCATTCAAGGCTTTAAACACCTCACTCAGATCTCCCCACAAATGCCTAGTCTCGAGACACTGCAATTTGCTGAACCAAAGCCTTTTGAGGCAAGAGAACCCTTTTGTTCCCTTCACCAATTTTGCCCTTCTTTACACCCATTCCTTCTAAAGTGAGACCTCCAGACCTGTATAGAGTATCAAGATGCAAACTATGGCCTTATTCGAAGGAATAATCACCTCCTTATTCCTGCTAGCAAAGTTTCTGTAAATCGTTGACAAAACCCCATGACCTGTCCTGGCAAGCTGTCTGCACTGCTCATAGAATTTCATGTCTGAATGCACTATTACCTCCAAGTCTTTTTCATTCTCTAACCTGAGTGTAGTACCACACAATTGATAAGTTACTCTGGGATTACTGCTACCCATATGCAGTACCAACTTAAACTGCCTTTTCTCAGCCCATCGACCAAATTTTCCTAGATCTTGTTGCAGTAGCTCACACTGATGACTGTTGTTGACTGCCCTGCGAACCTTTGTATCATCTGCAAACTTAGACATTAAGACTGATATACTTTTATCAATATCATTGATAAATATTGGAAACAACAATGATGGTCCCGGCACTGAACCCTGAGGACTCCACTAATAACATTAATCCACAAAAAGCAGTGTTATTGATAACTACTTTCTGTCTTCTTCCACTAAACCATCCCTTTATGTATAGCCTCACATTATTTTATTATGGAACAGACATTAAGCTAATAGGTCTCTAATTACTCACATCACCTTTTGATCCCCCTTTATGAATTGAGGATACATTAACACATCTCCAGTCCATAGGGACCACCCCCGAATCCAAGGATGCTCTCATAATTATGGCTCAAGGTTTGTTTACTCCTTTTCTGCCTCCCTTAATATAATTGGATAGATTCCATCCACCCCAGGTGCCTTTTTTATATCCATCTTCAACAATTTCTCCTCCACTTTCCTTTCAGCATCACAAAGTCATTTAGATTTGATAAACTTCTGGCATTACCTATTCAATTTGTCCACAACCTGAGCAGGGGTTGCGGATCAACAGTTAACCATAAATATCAAGTGACCAATGTGATTCAACCCCTTCCTTCTACTATTAATATAAGCATAAAAGTCTTTGCTGTTTTTCTTGGCATTCTTTGCCAGAGAAATCTTATAATCTGCCTTAGCTTGCCTAATCTCACATCTGATGAGTATGGGCTTGGCACACCCAGGATCCTGAGCTGAATATCATCATTCTTCTCTTTCTTGGTGATTCCCTTCTACTTTTATCTCTCTCTCTCTCTCTCTCTCTCTCTCTCTCTCTCTCTCTCTCTCTCTCTCAGGGTAACTGAGAAAAATTTTTTTTGGCTGGTGCAGCATAAGCCTCAGGCTTCCTTGCACCATGTAGCTAATAATAATAATAATAATAATAATAATCATAAGATGGATGGTCTTGCCCTACCACAAGAGTAGGGCAAGGCCATCCGGCCCCACCAACTGGAAGTGCTTCCTGTGCAATTGCGCTAATGACCACCCAGGAAGGGAGTAAATGCCAACACATGAAGTGGAGCATCGAAATGAATACGTACATCATGCAGCATACTACTAAATAAGAAAGGTGGAGACCGATATGACAACTTAATACCAAAGTGACTGGAATGATTCCCGGATATTCAGGTCACCGAACAGCGAATAGTGGACCAGAGAAGGACTGGCCTCACAAAGAACCTAATAGCCCCTGCAATCTTGGAAAAAATGAAGCAGGACGTGAGCGATCAACTACAAAGGATAAAGAATATGGAACCAGAGGAGAAAGAACATACCACCACTGAACCAGAGGCAGAAGAGCAACCTACAGCAGCTGAAGTGGAAACAGACAAGGTCATGATATCCAGAATAGAGGACGAGTGGAAGAAAGCCCTAATAGAATTCGAAGAAATTGATCCCACAAAGACTCACATGATACTGAAGCAGAGGCCGAATAGAACCATGTGGAGAGTCACAGACCACCTGAATCGGCACATAATACCGCATTACCTCGACAGCAATGGTGCAACAGTGAAGGCCATCCACACAGCCATGTATTGTGCTGCGGTAGCAGCCACGAAGATTAATCGAAGAGAAGTGAGAGACCGCAGCAGAAGAACGGAAAACAGAAGGAACCACCAGCTTGGGAAAAAAGACTTCAGTAGAAGAATTAAGAGTCAAGATAGGCCAATTGACCCAATACCGATGGAGCAATAGGAGTAAGAAATTGATTAGGAAAGTGAAGAGCATCCTCAAGAGAGAGACAGCATCCAGAGCAAACATGAGACAAAAAATCAGAGAACAGGAGAGTACTTGGACACATTGAATCAGAACCTCCTTGCAATCAGCAAGAGACTACGCCGATACAAAGAGAGCTCCAAGAGGAAAATAAACAACCGAATCTTTGAGGAGGACCAAAGAGGGTTTCTACAGGAATCTCAGAGAAGACAGGAAACAAGGGAACGGACCACCCGAGAAGAAGACTATTGAGGATTTCTGGGGAAACATATGGAGCAGGGAAGTAAATCATAACAGCCGAGCCACCTGGATAGAAGTAGAACGCAAGAAAACCAAGGACGTACAAGAAATGAGAGAAAGGGAGATTGGAATGACGATCAAGAACTCTCACAACTGGCGAACTTCAGGAATAGATAACGTCCACAACTACTGGTACAAGAAGCTCACTTGCACATACAAGCACCTGGCAGAGCAGTTCACCCAAATGATATGGCACCCAGAGACAATCCCAAAGTTTCTCACTCAAGGAATCACATATCTGAAGCCTAAAGATGAAGATACAAGAAACCAGTAAAATATAGGCCAATCACCTGCCTCCCAACAATGTACAAGATTCTGACCACCTGCATAACCAGGAAGATAACAGACCACTTGGAGAGTCAGAGCATAATGGCCGAACAGCAGAAAGGATGCAAGCAGTTGAGCAAAGAATGCAAGGAGCAATTAACCATAGATGCTTCGGTTATGGAGCAAGCATACAAGAAGCGCCACAATATGTACACAGCCTACATCGATTACTGCAAGGCCTTTGACTCCATGCCTCATAGCTGGCTAATAGAGGCGCTGAAAATCTACAATGTCAATTTGATAGTGACAAACTTCCTAGGAGAAACGATGGCAAAATGGAGTACCACCATTAAGGTCAAAACCATCACAACCAGGCCAATCCCCATCAGGAGAGGAATCTTTTGGGAAGATGCCCTGAGCCCATTGTGGTTCTGACTTGCACTTAACCTGCTATCTACCATGCTCAACAGTAGCAAGTACGGATATAACCTCAAAGAAGGAAGGCAGGACCTGTACACCCTCACTCACCTGATGTATATGGATGACATCAAGCTCTACGCGAGAACCAAGAAGCACCTTCAGCAACTATGCAAGATCACTGAAGAATTCAGCAAGGATATTAGGATGGAATTTGGTCTAGACAAATGCAAGACCCACGGATTGCATCAGGGAAAATTAGTCAACCGAAACTACCAGCTGCAGAGTGGTAAAGAGATCAAAGCCATGGCAGATGGAGAGGCCTACAAATACTTGCAGATGATTCAGGCTCAGCAGTTACAGCACAAAGAAATTAAGGCCTGCCTGACTGAAAAATACCATCAGAGACTCAGAAGCCTGCTGAAAGCAAAGCTGAACAGAGGGAACACAGTTAAAGCCATAAACACCTATGCAGTCGCAGTGAGAACGTACTCCTTTGGGGTCATAGATTGGACTAACACCGAGCTGGAGGACATCATGAGAAAGACAAGGATGACCAAAAGCTGCCCACACCACCCGAGAGCTGCCGTGGAGAGACTGACAATTGCCCGGAAAGAAGGAGGGAGGGGCCTGATAGACCTCATTGAGCAACAGAAGACAGCAAAAGTTAACCTGAAGGATTACTTCCAGAAACACACAGCAGCACTCGACCAGGCCATAAGGAAGATAGACAAGTGGTATACCTCACTCAACCTAAGCGAGGAGCCCCCCCCTCCAACCAGGAGGTTTGTTTGTTATTTGGTTTTTAGGAGCATTAGCAACTAAGACCATATTGCTCCGGGATATGCGGTGGTCATTCCCTGACCTTTCCTCATCTTCCATATTTGGTGGTGATGGGCTCGAACCCCGGTCTAATCAAGAAGCGTGTGCTACACACTGCTGCTCCTTCCCACCTGGCTACGGAAGCGCGCCAACCAGGAGGTACAAACGAAGCTAGAAAGATGGGCACAGAAGACACTCTATGGCAGGCACTACAATGATCTCCATCAGGGTCACATAGATAAGATTCATGCTTGCCATCCAAGAGCAGGTAATCAACACCAGGAACTATAGAAAATACATTGCCAAGGAGCCCGGAGTGTTAGATCACACATGTCAATGATGCCACCTGGCCTCAGAAACGATCCAACACATCACCGCAGGATGCAAGGTGATCACCCAGACTGAGTACACTCATAGACACGACCAGGTAGCCAAGATAATACATCAGAAGCTAGCAAGGAAATACCAGTTGATCGAAGAAAGTGTACTATAGTACACTTTCTTTCTACAAGTATGAACCCCATGCTGTACTACAGACCCCAACCCACAAGCTGTACTGGGACCGCACTATAATAACAGATAGGACAATCCTGCACAACTGACTGGACATAACTCTTGTGGACAAGAAGAAAAAAGTTACCTATCTGATTGACATAGTGGTACCCAACACTGGCAACCTGCAGATAACTCATGGGGCAAAAATCAGGAAGTACATGAACCTAAGACAGGAGATCAAAGAGATGTGGCATATGCAACAAGTAACGACCATCCCAATCATCATGTCAACGACAGGTATGGTGCCAAAGACCCTACATAACAGCCTAGCAGCAACAGGTCTCCCAGCGAACACCTACAAGGAATTCCAGAAAGTCGCAATCCTGAACACCTGTAGGATTGTCAGAGAGTTCCTTGACCAACAGTAACATCAAACATAACAACAACCACCCTGTGTACTTGGTAGAAATACTCATCACGAGGTGGAACCCCCAATCAGGGAGAAATAATATAAGAGCAATAATAATAATAATAATAATAATAATAATAATCTCCTTTGTGTCTTGATTGCACACTAATTTATACTTACCATAGGCTTCTGTATCACCTGGTAATTTATAAGCATCTCATGTACTTTTCTTCTGTGCCACATATTATCTCCGCTCAGTCTCATTAAGTTTCAAATAAAAATACTAATATCTCAACAGTTCATCTGACATCCATTTAGGTCCTAAGCCTTAAAGAGGAATTTTTTTTTTGGTGGTATGAAAAGCTCATAGCTTCTTTGATTAATTCCTGAATACTTCCCATTTAGAATTTTCTGTTGGTAACATCATCAGTTGGTCCCACTGCACAAAATTTAAAAACTGTCTGAAACCACTGTTGTCACCCTTACAAAAGCAAAAGCCTTTCCCTTTACCATAGATCATATAAAGCAGTGGTCTCAAACTGGCCGCCCGTGAATACATTTCAATTATGTATTTGTTGTAAATACAGTGCTTATAGTTTTAGAGACATAGAGATATGGACTGAGCTTATGTGCGCGACTGCTATTGAAGGAAAAAGAGGTAGAATGAATAGGTTGGGGCTTTGTCTTTGTCACTGTATGCTTGTATGCCTGGCCACGTGACTGGGGTAAGGTGGGAGAACTTCCCACGTCGGTACAATCAGTAAATTTAGTTCACCAGCCGACAGTTGGTGGTGCTTCAGTATTCTGGTGTGTCCGATTTTTTCTGTCGAGTTGGTACTTCTGATATATATTTTCCTTGAGTCAATCACTAGTTGGTTAGCTGGATGCACAGCTGCACAGTTCACATTGCTATATAGATAGAGACAAACTAACGTACGGCTTATAAAACCTGTTTATTTGTGCTTGTTGTTAGATATACAATGTAGATTTAACGATAAACGATAGGTATTGATATAATGTAGATTCTACATTATAACAATACCTATCATTTAGAATTGTGCATAACATTTGGGTGTTGCTTTCATATGAAAATTCATTTTGTTAAATTAAAGTTGTAAATAAAATTATAATAGTGATTTTAATTAAGAGATTAAATTGCAAGCCATGTCTTTAAAAAAGGGTAAAAGAAAAGTGGATGAAGAAGGATGTGTTTTTCAAGATAAATGGGAAATTATGTACTTTTGTGGTGTTGCACGCAATAAAATTGTATGTTTTATTTGTAATAAGGAGTATCAGTTCCAAAAGAATACAATATACGTCGCCATTATGAAACGAATCATAAAGAAAAATTTGAAATGTTGGACGGCAAATTGAGGGAAGAAAAGTTACAGTTTCTGAAATCTGGCTTACAATGACAACAAATTTTTTTTTACTGAAGCAAATAAATCCAGTGAAGCAACAGTTCACACAAGTTTTGCTCTCGTGCACATCATTGCAAAACGATCAAAACTATTTACTGATGGCGAATTCCTTAAAGATTGTTCGATTAAGTCTGCTGAACTTCTTTGTCCTGACAAACAACAATTTAAAAATATTAGTTTGTCAGCCAACACGGTAGCGGAACGTATTAATGAAATTGCTAGTGAGTTACGATGTCGGTTAAAAAAAAAAGTATAGATTTTGCAGCATTCTCAATAGCAGTTAATGAGAGTACTGACATCACAGATATAGCACAACTTGGCGTTTTCATATGAAAGGAAAACTGGTGCACAGGATATTTTTTTCTAAAATAAAAACTGTAATAGATAAATATAAATTAAGTTGGGATAAAATGGTTGGATTTGCAAGTGATGGTGCAGCTGCTATGGTTGGTAAAAAAAAAATGGAGTAGCAGTAAAATTAAGAAATGTAGTGAAAGAAGAAAAATTTCAGAATAATTTTTGCACTATACATTGCATTATTCATCAAGAAGCACTTTGTGCCAAAAGTTTGCAGATGGATAATGTTATGGAAACAGTAACTAAAACAGTAATCTTTATCCGTGGACGAACTCTGAATCATCGAGAATTTGTTGCATTGCTTGAAGAAATTGAAAGTGAGTACGGAGAAATGATTTATTATAACGAGGTGAGGTGGTTAAGTCGAGGAGCTGTATTAAAATGGTTTTTTGATTTAATAAATTAAATCAAAATTTTCATGACACAAAAAAATAAAACCATCGACGAGCTACATAATGATACATGGATAACAGATTTAGCATTTCTTGTTGACTTAACCGGCCATTTAAATATTCTCAATAAAGAGCTGCAAGGAAAGAATAAACGTATCACTGACATGTATGCTTGTATTAAAGCTTTTAAAGTTAAATTGCAATTATGGGAAACACAACTGAAATCAAAAAATTTCATACATTTCCTACATCATAAATCCTGCCCTATTATTTCAAATGAAAAATCTCAAGAATATGCAAGAAAAATAGCATTATTACGACAAGAATTTGAAGAAAGATTTAAAGATTTTAATGATTTGGAGTCCGATTTTACATTATTTTCATTACCATTAAAAACAAACGTGAATAACGCACCAGAAAAAATACAAATGGAGCTAATTAATTTACAGTGTGATATAAATCTTATTCAAAGATTTGAAGATACAGATTTGATTAAATTTTATTCGTACTTGTCAAAAGATAAATACCCTCAGTTACGAATTTTTGCAATAAGAATAATCGCTTTGTTTGGGAGTACATTTATACGTGAACAGTTTTTTTTTCGCAGTTGAAAATTAATAAGTCTAAGAAAAGAACCCGATTGACCATCTACAATCCGTGATGAAGATAGTTTCTAGTAATTTTTCTCCAAGGCTACAAACCTTATCAGAATCGATATGCCATCAAGTGTCAAGTTGTAGTAAGAAATAAAGAGGCGCCTCCGTAGCCAGGTGGGAAGGAGCAGCAGTGCGTAGCACACGCTTCTTGATTAGACCGGGGTTCGAGCCCGTCACCACCAAATACGGAGGATGCGGAAAGGTCAGGGAATGACCACCACATATCCCGTAGCAATATGGCCTTAGTTGCTAATGCTCCTAAAATAACAAACAAACAAACAAACAAGAAATAAAGAAGTTTATAATTATTTAAATACAAACGTATGTATTTTTTCTCTATCTGTCAAAGAAAAATTTAATAAATAAAAGAAAGAGAAGAGGTTGTGGCACCTCCATAGCCAGGTGGGAAGAGGCAGCAGTGCGTAGCACACGCTTCTTGATTAGACCAGGGTTCGAGCCTGTCATCACCAAATACGGAGGATGCGTAAAGGTCAAGGAATGACCTTCGCATATTCCTGGAGCAATATGGCCTTAGTTACTAATGCTCCTAAAAACCAAATAACAACAACAACAGAATAGGTTGTCATTATTTATTCTCAAGTTTTGTCCTACTTGGAAAGTTTTCATAATTTGTTTATTTTTAGTTTAAGTTAAAAGTAAGTTATTTAGTGGTTAATTCAACATATTAGAATTATTTGAAATAAATGTCAGTCTGAAAATTTAATATTTAGCTCTCAATACGTTTGAATTACAAAGTGTAACCAACAGAAATTTCTTGCAGGTACCAACCTTTAGATTTCAGATAGAAAATAAATATAAATTTGAATTTTTTCCTTTGCGTTATTATTATGTACTTTGTTTATGTATGTTTTGATAAATATTTAGTAAGTGATTGGGCATCTAAAGAAAATAGAAAAGAAAATTTAACCGAAAGAAAGAATCTCATAATTTTAGCCAGGGAGAGAAGGAGAAAAATATAAGTTTGAGAAATAAAAAGTAAGTATAGAGAAAAACATTGTAGAAAATACAATTGAACATTATTGAAATAAATTTAAAATTAAACCATGTTCGAGGCAAATTAAATTTTAAAAGTAAAATTTCCAAACTTATTATAAACTTACACACCACACACACACGCATCACGCGTAACACCAATTTATAAAGGGGTGGTATTTATACCTTAGGGGTAAGTACGGTGCAATATATATATATATATATATATATATTCACTCTCATTTTGTTAAAAAAAAAATTCCGGCCTGTCAGCTGCTTTCAGATCGTGCGTTCGGCCCACATGCAATTTGAGTTTGAGACCACTGATATAAAGTATCATATACTTTAAAGTATACGTATACTTTAATTTAATTTAATTTTAAATTAAAGTATCATATACTTTAATTTCAGGAAGCTTTCAATATTGTTACACATAAAAGACTGCTGTACAAATTGGAATAGTATGGCATTAAGGGCAAGTTTCTGCTATGGATAAAAGGATCGTTTAGTTGGAGAAGGCAGAGAGTGGTAATCAATGGACACTGCTCATCATGGACTAATGTTATCAGTGGAGTTTCCTAGGGTTTCAAAGGATCAGCAGCTCTGCTGAAACAGGATCTGGTAAAGATCCTGTTTCAGGGATAGATGGGCTGAGAAGTGGCAGCTGAAGTTTAACATTGACAAATGTAAAGTACTGCATATGGATAGCAGTAACCCCAGAGAAATGTATCAACTGTGTGGTACTACACTCAAAGTAGTAGAGAATGAAAAAGACCTGGGGGATAATTGTGCAGTCAGATATGAAATTTTCTGAGAAGTGCAGACAGGCTGCTAGAACAGGTCAGGGGAAGAGGTTTAGACTATATTGTGTATAGTTTTCTTTTAACCCTGCAAGTTGAATACTGGAATAAGTTGACCCTGCAGGTAGCAACTTATTCCAGTATTTGTCAATGTTAAACTGAAGTTTAACATTGAGAAATGGAAAAATACTGCACATGGGTAGCAGTAACCCCAGTGTAACTTACCAACTGTGCAGTATGACACTTAGGGTAGTGGAAAATGAAAAGGATCTGCCAGTAATTGTGCAGTCAGATATGAATTTTTCATAACACTGCAGACAGGCTTCCAGAGCAGCTCATGGGGTCTTGTCATTGTATACAGGAACTTTGCTAGCAGGGATAAGGAGGTGATTATTCCTTTGTATGAGGCAATTCTCAGGCCACATCTTGAGTACTGCATACAGGTCTGGTGGCCTTGTTTTAGGAAGGATGTAGAGCTGCTGGAAGGAATACAGAGAAGGTCAACGAGATTGGTGAGGGGACAAAGATGTGCTGTTAAAAAAAGGCTTAAGTTCTGCAAATTGCATCATCTAGAGGCTAGGCACCTGTGAGGTGATCTGATTGAGATATATATGGCTTTGAATGGTTTAAGCAAACTCAGTGCTATTGGGATTCTTTCACTTGCTCAGACACAGTTGAGGGGGCATAAATTCAGATTGAAAAAAATACAGTTGCAGAACAGATGTGCAGAAATTTGCCTTTTGCCAGCGATTTGTTGATTGCTGGAACAAACTTCCATCAGTTGTTGTGGAAGTTGATAGCTTAACTAGATTCAAGGAAGAACTAGACAAAGTTTTATAGTGAGTGGATAGATGAAATTGGATTTTGTTTGGCTAATAATTTGACTGTAAACTTGCTTTCTCGTATCATATGCCACTACTAATGCCAAAGCTAAAATTGAAGTTTCTTGAATTCTATCTAGTGAATTGATGTATTATGTTTACAATTCAGCACAAAGGAATTATGGAAAATTTTTATTAAAGTTTTCATCCTGGAAGTCACTGACACAAACTGTACCACCAGAAAAGTAATGAAGGTAAAATGCCAAATTTGATGATGGAGGGATAGAAATAGCACCATTTTTGATTCTGTCCAGTGTGCATATATTATATGTGCAGTTCACAAATGAATTATGGAAAAATTTTAAAGTATTCATCCTGGAAATCACAAGCACATTTATATCACTACAAAAGTATACACAAGTAAAATGCCAAAATGGATAATGAAAGAGCTGATGAGCTTGTTAAAATAAATGAATGAGCATATGCCAGAACAACTTGTCAAGAGACACTAATTATTCCCAAATATCGAACAAGCCCAAGTGGATATGAAGTCATTTTTTATATAGTCAGTGGTATGATATAGTTAGTGGTAAACCAAAAATGTGTATTGGAGGGAGGCTGTATTCCACACAATTTTTAAAAGATTTGTTCTAGAAGCAGCAAAAAATGTGACTTCCATAAAAAAAACCTTAGGTGTCTTCCAACGAGAAGACATCAATCATAAAACAGATGCAAGTCACTCTTTAACAATTTCTGATAGAAGAGGTTAGACAATCAAAATCTGAGAATGAGGGATCATCAAATAAAAAAATGAGCTAAGAATGAAGGCAGTTAGTAGAAAACATTCTAAGTTTTGCAGTCATTGTGGCCGAAGGTGAGCCAACACATTATTAATTTCTTTGAATAACTATATATTTTGTTCATAACTACAAGTATATATGTCTTTTGGTAGAATAGTATATACTACCAAAAATAAATTGCCTTGGCATCTGACCTCCTGAAACTGACTGTTTTATTCATTTCTGGAATACAGAAATTTAATGTATTTAATGTATTCAGATTTGAAGCTGTATCTGAAAAAAAAAAATATATATCAAAATTTCAAAACAGGTCCAGAGTGTTAGATAGGTAAGGAGGGTATAAGCATATCAATGGTAGGAAAGCAAAATGTGCAGTCTGATATGAAGTTTGCTGAGCAGTGCAGAGGAGCTGCTAGGACAGCTCATGAAATTTTGTCAATAATATACAGGCATTTTGCTCGAAAGGATAAGGAGATAATTAGCCCATTGTATAAGGCAGTGGTTAGACCACATCTTGAGTACTGCATACAGGTCTGGAGGCCTTATTTTATGAAGGATATAGATACGGAGGGCAACGAGATTGGTGAATGGAACAAAAGGGGTGCTCTTACCAAAAAAAAAGGCTTCAGTTCTGATATTGCATCTGGACACTAGGCACCTACAAGATCATCTGATGATTTTGAATGGGTTTGAGTGGTTTGAATGGCTTGAGCAAACTCAGTGTTGATGGGATTCTTCCTCTTGCTAAAACTATGCACATGAGGGGGCATAAATTCAAATTGAGGAAGGGTGGTTGTAGAGTCATCTGTCGAAGTTTGCCTTCAGCCAATAGGTTATCAATTGTTGGAACAAGCCACCTTCTGTTGTTGTGGAAGTAGACAGTTTGAATAAATTCAAGGAAGAATTATAAAAATTATCGGAGATGGATTGGGATTTTTAAAATTGGATTTTTTTTTTTTTTTTTTGCTGATGTTTTATAAGCTTACTTTCTTACATCATTTACTGCTCTTAATACTAATACTAATAAATATAAGCTAAAAGAGAGCAATGAAAAAGAAAATTGGAATTGCTTTGAGATCCAGGCAGTTACTTTGATCTCAAAATGTTTATTTTTAGTCAATGAAAGATTGTACCCCCTGGAATTAATTATCTTCCAGGTTCACTGAGGACGAATGCTTGATGTTGATGCAGTTTTCACTTTTCTAAAAAAGATAAAATGCTACGACAGAATATAGTGTTTAAATCCCATGAAATACACATCTCATCTTTAATGACATCTGGTAACTCCTACCAGAGTTAGTAGTAGTACTAGTAGTAGTAGTAGTAGTGGCATGTGATGCAAGAAAGCAAATGTATGAGCTTATGCAGCATCAGCCAAAAAAAAAAAAAAAAAAAATCACACCATTCCCTCCAAATGCCTGTCCAGTTCCTCCTTAAATTTATTCAACCTATCAACTTCCACAACAACAGATGGAAGTTTGTTCCAGCAATTAACCACCCGCTGGCTAAAGGCAAATTTCCGCACATCTATTCTACATCTGTCTTTTCTTAATTTGAATTTATGCCCCCTTAGGTTCGTAATCTGAACAAGTGGAAGGATCCCATCAGAATTCAGCGTGCTCAACCCATTCAAGGCCATTCAAGTTACCAGATGTCATTAAATATATAATGCCCTTTAGCTGCTGTTGCGTTGTAAAATCTCCAACAACAACAACAATAACAATGAATGCTTGGGATAGTTGAAGAGCTTGGATAAATACAAGGGTGTATAAAAATGCAGATTAAATATTTTAAGCAATGCAAAAAAGTTGCTTTGAGAGTCCAAAAGAATGTGTGCAAAATTTGACTGAAGGAAGAAGCCTTAGACCTTTGCTACACTGGCAAAAAATAAATAAATAGAAATTTAAATAATATGAAATAAGAATAAATTAATAATAAAATAACCTGTCAGTTTGACTCTCTCTCTCGTAGGTATCCAGCTGACCTTTGAATCTTCCTAAGCTGTCAGTCTCAACCCACCATGAAGGCAGTTTATTCCAGTAATCAACAATTTGCTAGCTAAAAGAAAACAACTTCCACAATACAGCACAAACCTCTCCCCCCCCCAATTTGATGTGACCATTATTTCTGAAATCAATAATTTTATTTATAACAATAATAATTACACCCTCATTCATTTTAATTTTTCTCTCAGAGCTTTATACATGTCAATTAGGTTTCCTGTAAAGTGGCTAGTTACCAGGCACTCTGTAACATACATATTCAGTATTTCCTCATATTGTCATCCTTTTGCCAATCTTGCCAGATGCAACTGCCCGTCTTTGGACACTGGAACCAGAAGTACTTTTTTGGCTATCTCCAGTTTTTAGTTGCTGCTGAGACTTCATATTTCTCACTTGTACAGTGAAAAAGCTAATTTGTGCATCCTCTGGAGGTGGGGGGAACATACTTTTTTTTTTGTTTGAGAAAATGAGAAATTGAATATTCCTCTGTATTTTTGCAAAATTGTGTTTCCATGGCAAAATATCTTAGTTGCCTTTGGGGCTTCTATTTACTGATTTTCTTCTGTAAAAACCTGTTTCTGTGCATTCTGATGTATGTAACTAAAGTCTGACTGAATACTTGCCTCTAACTTTAAGGATTCTGTCCAGATTGCAATTTCAGCTTTCTGCTGATAAACAGCACTGTCATTACACTGACTACTATTTGAATTAGAGTTCTGTCTGTTGCCTCTCTGTGCAGGTTTACAAATTATACAAGTTTATCAGTTTATAATGTGTGCACTGTGGAATGACAAAATCATTATCAGTGAAAGAAGGCAACAGGTGATTTTCCCTACCTTCAAAGTGCCATAGGATCCTGAAAACAATGTTGCCTATATACTTATGTTATTTCTTTGTTGTGCACTATTTGAGAGAAAAGAACAATGGATAATAGGCCTCTCTAAAAGAAACCCAAGATACTGTCAGCAAAATTGAAGATTTGTGGGTAAGAACATCTGTTCCTTCCTGTATAGCTGCCAACTATCCAGTGATAAATGGTCCTGCACTACTTCTTTACTAGTGACTCCATTATTTTCCCTGGAACAGAGAAAATAATGTGATGTAATGTAGATATAATGTATAGCGATATAAGGTATATAATATAAAATTGTAGAGATATAATGAGAACTATTCTTACATAAAAATGTATGTAAATTTTTTTGCAGACTGACAATACGAGAACACCTTCATTTCTTTGCATATCTTAAAGGAATACTGGGAGGTAAAAAACTGAAGCAAGATATAGACGAGCAAGTGTTCTTTTTTATTCTTTACCATTTTTTAAATAAAGGTCAAAATATTAATCTTTATTTACTTTCTATAGTTGTAAATGATATTAGTATATTATTGATCATTTTCTGTTTTCTATGTTTGATTCTCAAACTTCTCTGCAGTCAGTTAATGGAAACAAGTTTTATAATTGATGTGTTTCTGATGCTTCATGAAATAAGAAAATAATTTCAACTTAATTCTTTATATTAGTATTAGTATCAGTGATATAATGCAAGGAAGCCACAGGCTTTTGCTGCACCAGCCAAAACAATAAAATAATAAATAAACGAAAAAATAAAAAGGAAGATATAAAAAAATGAAAAAATATATAAAAGTCGATAAGAAAATATACTAATTGCATACTTCCCTCTTCACATAGTAGCTATCACTGACCTTTGAATTTTTTTGAACTGTCAACCTCAGCTGCCTCCAGATTGTAATGTTATCCAGTAAACAAAAACTACCTAGCTAAAAGAATATAGTTCTTTTAGCTAGGTAGTTATAATCAGTAACACTAGATAATTATATCAGTAACACTCGTTGGCTAAAAGAACATAGTTCTTTTAACATTTTTAACAAAAGAACATAGTTCTTTTAACATTTTTAACAAAAGAACATAGTTCTTTTAACATTTGTAACTTTTAACAAAAGAACATAGTTCTTTTAGCCAACAGATGTTACTGATATATCTGATGTCCTTTTCTGACAGTTATACATATCATTTGGGTTTCTGCTTTAAAGACAAAAATGATAAAAATATTTAAAAATGAAAGTAATCCCAGAATGTGGGAAAATTATAAAAATAACATTCTATTTATTATAAACAAAGAGAAGTGCATTTCTACATTAAGAAAACCTTAGATAGTTATACACATTTAGACAAGACTACACAGTTAATTGTTATTAATTATTATTAAATACTAAAAGTACCCCTATAAAATTAATGCTACTTATTAAGTCATATTATTAAAAATTTAAGTTCATCAAACTTATATAGTGAATTATTGAAATTAAAATTTTCAGTAGCTCTTGTTGTGATATTTTATGTTATTTGTATTTAAACATTATCTTACTAAGCATTCAATAAAACTTCCTTTTTAACATTTAGCATTATGAACAGTTATTAACTATCATAATAATAATGTTAATAATGCAAGCAGTATCCATTAACAACCTATACATTCTTACTTTAATTACAACAGCAGAATTGGTAAGTTTAAATGCATTTTTGTAGGAAACCCACCTTATTTAAAGTTTTTAATTACAGGATAATTTAACATTTACATTTAATATAATTGCTTAACTTTTACAAGTAATATTAGCATTAGTAGAGGCATATGATGCAAGAAAGCAAGCTTATGTAGCATCAGCCAAATAAAAAAAAAAAAAACCCATTTCACCCCTCCATTCGTTCCAAATGCCTGTCCGGCTGAGCCTTAATTTTTTTTGGCTTTCAACTTCCACAACAAGGGATGGAAGTCTGTTCCACCAACCAACTACCCGCTGGCTAAAGGCAAATTTCTGCACATCTGTCCTACATCTGTCTTTCCTCAATTTGAATTTATGCCCTCTCAGGTGATTATTCTGAGCAAGAGGCAGTATCCCATCAGCATTGAGCATGCTCAAACCATTCAAGGCTTTGTACACCTTTATCAGATCACCTCGCCGGTGCCTAGTCTCTAGACACTGTAATTTGCAAAACTTAAGCCTTTCTTTGTAAGAGCAACCCTTCGTTCCGTTCACTAACCTTGTTGCCCTTCTCTGTACTCGTTCCAGCAGCTCTACATCCTTCTTGCTCAAGCAACTCTACATCCTTCCTAAAATGAGGTCTCTAGGTGTGGCCTGACCATTGCCTTGTGCAATGGGATAATCACCTCCCTGTCTCTGCTAGCAAAATTCCTGTATATCATTGACAAGACTCCATGATCTGCCCTGACAGCCCGTCTGCACTGCTCAGCAAACTTCATATTTGACTGCACAATTACCCTCAGGTCTTTTTCACTCTCCACTTCCCTGAGTATAGTTCTACATCTGAGTATAGTACCACACAGTTGGTACATTTCTCTGTGGTTATTGCTACCCATAATCATTACTTTGCATTTGTCAATGTTAAACTTCAGTTTCCACTTCTCAGCCCATTTGCCCAACTTATCTAGATCCACTTGGAGTAGCATACTGTCTTTACTGTATTTAACAACCCTGCCAAACCCTGTATCATCTGCAAACTTGAACATTTATCCTAATATACCTTCATCAATATCATTGATGAATACACAAAACCTAATATACCTTCATCAATATCATTGATGGATACACAAAACAACAATGGGCTCAGCACCGAACCCTGGGGAACTCCATTAATAACATTTGTCCACGAAGAGCAGCGTCCATTGATTACCACTCTCTGTTATCTCACACTCGACCATCTCTTTATCCATTGTAGCAGCTAACCCTTAATGCCATACCTCTCCAATTTGTACAACAGTCTTCCATGTGCAATAGTATCAAAAGCTTTCCTGAAATCCAAGTATATGATATCTAAATTATTTTTGACATTCAGTTCCTTTGTGATCACATCATAGTATCCAATCAAATTGGTTAGAGAAGACCTCCCTTTAACAAACCCATGGTGTGTCTTAACTATTACTGCAGTCTTGTCTAGATGATCTTGCAATGCTTCTTTAATCAGTGACTCCATTATTATTTTCCCCAGAACACAAGTTAAACTAACAGGTCTATAGGTACTTGTGTCACCTTTTGAACCCCTTTGTGAATTGGGGATACATTTGCATACCTCCAGTCCATGGGAACCTCCCCTGAGTCCAAGTTGGCTCTCATAATTATGGCTAAGGGTTTGCTTCCTTTAATATAACTCCTGTCCACCCCAGGTGCCTTCCTTATGTCTAACTTCAACAATTTCTCCTCCACTTTGCTCTCAGTTATTACAAAATCACTTAGCTTCCTGTTAGAATTTAATAATCTATTGGTCTTTCCCTCATTGAATAACTCCTAATGTGTGAATGTACATGCAGAATGCTCATTGAGTTTATAAGCTACCTGAGCATGATCATTAATATAATTACTTGGTCTAGAAAGATACTTTACCGTTCAGGGAAACTTCAAACAGATCTCTTATAAACATATATTTATAATGAAAAAATTTATAGTAGGTCTTAAAGTACCTTATGAATTTCTAAAATCAATAATATAGCAATAGCTTAATTTATTGGTACATGGTAAATTTGAGGTGAGTACCGATAAATAAAGCTATTGCTATATTATTGATTTGACATATATTTATATTATATTTTTTTCAAATAACATTATTCAACTGCCTCACATTTCTGAAGAAGCACTGAATATATCACCTATAATCTTAAAGTAGGTATTAGAATCAGTGATGACATAGTGTTATTGTTATGCAGTTCCTGTGGTTTTCCACAAATCCACGTTAAATACTCTGTTAACATTGCAAAACCAGTCAGTGTGGGTTGTGTGAGTAGTGTGTTGTTTGACTGGCCTCATTACTGGGAGGTGCGATCACCAGGAAGGAGCCTACCAGCATCCATCCACTGGCATGAGGAGCCGGACCAGGGAGTAAAAAGACATCTGACTGGCCATTCACACTCCTGCAGGAGCGAGAGTGGGGAGAGGCCAAGGAAAGAGCGGAAAAGAGACAGGAAAGTGGAAGACAGGGAAGACAGTGTGGGATGACAGGGCATAGGCATCAGGCAGAAACGAGCAGGAAGAGTGCTAGGTGCAATTATGGAAGTCCTGAGAAGGACTGTGGATAGGGAAAAGAGAACAGGTAAAGTTCAAATTAAAGAGTCTGGGATCATCGCAATGGAGAATCATGGAGTGGCATCAGCAGGAATGGCCACAATTTGCAATTTCATGACTGGAAGTTTCCAGTGCTGGGTATCAGTTGCTGTGTGGAGGAGGTTATCCAGGAGTAGTGTTGGAGAGTTGCAGGTGATGCTAGCAACGATGAAAGATCTCATTGGCATACCTGGTCAGTGCATGGAAGGCATCGTTAGATTCCAATAACTTGGTTTCTGGCTGAAGTGATGTAGTGTGGAGGTCTAGGAGTAGTTGGGTTCTTAGATCCAAGTATACGTTGCATAAGTGCATCATGTAGTCCCAGGTTCTCCGCAGGTACAGGGGGCATCCTCGACTAGGCCAAACTCTAGAAGGCATCTCTTGAAGGACCTGTGGCCAGTTAATAGGAAGGAAGCATAGATGTTAGGGAAGAACCAAGTGGAACATTGTTTGTTGATGTAGGTTACCTTAGGGAGGAACAGTTTAGTAGGTGCACCAGTTGTGGAGTTATTCCAGTGGATTTTCCATAGGTTTATCAATTGTAGCCACACACGTTTATTAGCATTAGCATTAGCATTAGTAGAGGCATTTGATGCAAGAAAGCAAGCTTATGCAGCATCAGCCAAAAAAAAAAAAAAAACCCACTTCCACTTCACCCCTCTGTTCATTCAAAATACCTGTCCAGCTGAGCCTTAAACTTATTTAGGCTATCAACCTCCACCACAAGGGATGGAAGACTGTTCCACCAACCAACCACCCGCTGGCTAAAGGCAAATTTCCGCACGTCTATCCTACATCTGTCTTTCCTCAATTTGAATTTATGCCCTCTCAGGTGATTTTTCTGAGCTAGAGGAAGAATCCCATCAGTATTGAGCATGCTTAAACCATTCAAGGCTTTATACACCTCTATCAGATCACCTCGCTGGTGCCTAGTCTCCAGACACTGTAATTTGCAAAACCTTTTGCAAATTACAGTCTCCAGACACTGTAATTTGCAAAGCCTTTCTTCGTAAGAGCACCTCTTTGTTCCATTCACTAATCTTGTTGCCCTTCTCTGTACTCATTCCAGCAGCTCTACATCCTTCTTGAAATGAGGCCTCCAGACCTGTATACAGTACTCTAGGTGTGGCCTGACGACTGCCTTATACAATGGAATAATCACCTCCTTATCCCTGCTGGAAAAATTCCTGTATATCATTGACAATACTCCATGAGCTACTCTTGCAGCCCATCTGCACTGCTCAGAGAACTTCATATCTGCCTGCACAACCACCCCCAAGTCCCTTTCATTCTCTACCACTGTCAGTGTAGTACCACAGAGTTGATACGTTGCTCTGGGGTTGCTGTTTCCCATGTGTAGTATGTTACATTTATCAATGTTAAACTTCATTTGCCACCTCTCAGCCCATCTGCTCAACCTTTTCAGATCCTGTTGCAGCAGCATAGTGTCAGTAGTGTCCTTGACAACCCTGCCAACCTTTGTATCGTCTGCAAACTTGGACATTAAGCCCGATATACCATCATCAATATCATTTATAAATACAGAAAACAATAATGGACCCAACACTGAGCCCTGAGGGACTCCACTAATAACATCAGTCCACGATGAGCAGTGTCCATTGATTACCACTCTCTGTCTTCTCCCCCTCAACCACCCCTTTATCCATAGCAGCAATTTGCCTCCAATGTCACACTGCTCCAATTTGTGTAGCACTCTTCCATGTGCAACAGTATCAAAAGCCTTTCTAAGATCCAAGTATATAATATCAAAGTTATTCCCTGCATCCAGTTCTTTTGTGACTGCATCATAGTATCCAATCAAGTTGGTCAGGCAAGACTTCCCCTTAACAAAACCATGCTGTGTCTGAGCTATAACTGAAGTCTTGTCTAAATGATCCTGCAGTGCTTCTTTAACCAGTGCCTCCATTAATTTTCCTGGAACAGAAGTTACGCTCACAGGTCTATAATTACTTGTGTCAGCCTTTGATCCTCCTTTGTGAATTGGGGTCACATTTGCACATTTCCAGTCTATGGGTACCTCCCCTGAGTCCAAGGAAGCTCTCATAATTATGGCTAAGGGTTTGCTTACTTCCTTTGCTGCCTCCTTTAATATAACTGGATAGATCCCATCCACCCCAGGTGCCTTTCTTGTGTTTATCTTCAACAGTTTCTCCTCCACTTTACTCCCAGTTATTTCAAGATTCTGTAGCTTACTGCTAGAGTTGAATACACCTCTGGCATTCCCCTCTCTGAATAACTCCTCATGTGTGAATGTCGATGCAAAATATTCATTTAGTTTGTTAGCTACCTGAGCAGGATCATCAACACTTGACCCATCAATATCAAGTGGACCAATCTGATTCATCCCCTTCCTTCTAGAGTTTACATAAGTAAAGAACTCTTTGCTGTTTTTCTTTGCATCCCTTGCCAAGGATTTCTCGTAATCTGCCTTCGCCTGCCTAACCTCCTTTGTAACTTGGTTGCATATCAACTTGTATCTATCATAGGCTTCTGTGTCATGTGTTAATTTGTAAGTATCCCATGCATTTTTCTTCTCTGCCATATGCCTCATTAGTTCATCTGACATCCATTTTGGCCTAAACCTTGAACAATATTTCTTAGTTGGTATGTAAAGCCTAGTAGCGTCCAAGATAAGTTCTTTGAATGCTTCCCATTTTGAATTTGCTGTTGGTAACATCATCAGTTGGTCCCACTGTATAGAATTTAAATACTGTCTTAGACCATCGTAGTCACCTTTACGAAAGCAATAACCCTTCCCTTTACCCCTAATGGTAGTTACCTCTTTGAGTAAATCCCACTTCAGCACACTGTGATCACTGCCACCTAGTGGTTCATTTATCTGCAGATTCTTAATGCATGAAGAATCACTGCTGATAATCAAGTCAAGAGTATTACTCCCTCTAGTTGCCTCCCGAACATGCTGATGTAGAAAACAATCATCCAATAAATCCACAAAAGTCCTGCTAGTGTGTGAGTAACCAGCCCCCAAATTCCAGTCAATATCTGGGAAATTAAAATCTCCCATTATAAGACACTCTGATTTACTGGCCCACTCTATTTCCCTGTACAGTTCCTTATTATACTCATCAGAGTCATTAGGCCTATAGCACACTCCTACTCTCAATTTTGATCTCCCAATGTTTATGTCACACCAAACTGACTCCACACTGCACTGTCCAGCGATGTCAACTGGCTTCACTTCCTTGGTTTTTATGTGTTTCTTAACTAATAACATAACCCCTCCTCCCTTCCTATCCTGTCTATCCTTTCTGTAGACGTTGTACTCCCCAAATTGTAGTTCTGCATCCCTTATATCTGTGTGACACCACGTCTCTGATATCCCAACTATATCTGCCTTCGATGTTTTGAGCAATACCTCAAATTCATCAAATTTATTTACTAAACTCCTAGCATTGGTGTACACGCAAGTATACCTGCACCTGTTTCTATTCTTAGCTACCCTAACACAACCCATGTGTTTACTTGTACCGCAATGGCGCCCAGCAGTCTCTGAAATACCATGCATCTTATTTTTTATGTTCCTGTTTGATATCAGTATCAGTACGGGTTTGAATAGTGAGGCATTCTGCTTCCTTATTCTTTTTTAATAGCATTAGAGAATCCAATAAAAGCAACATGGAGGTCCAACAGGAGGCAGCCTGTTAGTACCTACCTGTAGGGTGGCAGTTGATGTCGTTCTACATGCACAGGTCATTTGTAGTAGCATAAGTCGTTGAATTTGCTGGATTTGACATTGTGTATGCACTATAGTCATTCGGTGGGACCATACTGCAGGTCCGTATGTGACAATTGGTATAAATACTGCTAAATACAGAAGGCATTGAGTTGGTCCTTTAAGACCCCAGTCCTTGCAGGTAAAGCATGCTAACATAGTAATGTAATTTTTTATCTTTTCTTTGATAGCTTGGATATGGGGGATGAAAGTTCTCTTGTAGTTCAAAATTACTCCTAGGTACTTCACCAATCGGTAGTTTTCAGTGGGCGGCTATTAAAACGTATGGTAGGAGGTCTGGAGAAGTCCAGTTTGCCTTTCAATAGGAGGGTTTTGCTCTTCTCAGTGGAGACAGAGAGTTTATTTTCCATGGCATATACAGACAGAGCAGAGAGAACAACTGCAGCCTGGGTTTCTAAGGTGGGGCCGTCGATGATGATGATAACCATGTCGTCAGTATAAGAAAGCTGAGTAGTGTGTGGGTGGTCCCTCAGGAGCCAGTCTTCAAGTATCATATTCCAGACAGCTGGCCCAAGGATGGAGTCCTGGGGACAGCCTCGGGTTAGATGTCGGGTGATACAGTGATATTTTGTTTTGATGCTGACCTATTATTTTATTATTATTAGCCATATGGTACAAGAAAGCCTTAGGCTTATGTTGCACTAGCCAAAAAAAAAAAAAATTCCCGAGTTACCCCCTGAGAGAGAGAGAGAGAGAGAGAGAGAGAGAGAGAGAAGCAGAAAGGAATCACCAAGAAAGAGAAGAATGATGATATCCAGCTCAGGACCCTGGGTTTGCCAAGCCCATACTCACTAGATGTGAGTCCCCCGGAGTTTTGCAGTTAGAGAAGTAGCTTTTGAGGCAGTGGTAGAAATTCCAGGTACAGTTAGAGAATCTGGCCCTCTAAAGAATGCCCAGCCACCATACTGGGTCAAAAGCTCCTTTGAAGTCAATGAAGATTGCCAGTACATAAGTTGCATCCGATTCTGCTACTTTAAGGGTTCTGCTACTTTAAGGGTTTTAGATAGAGCATCAATTGTGGAGCACCCTTGTTTGAATTCAAATTGAAACGAGGATGTCAAACCATTGGCTTCATATTGGAGTTGGGAGTGGGAGAGCAGCATTCTCTCAAAAACCTTGCCGAGAATGGGAAACAGTGCAATCGGGCTGTTTGCCTTGGAGGTACCTGTGGGATCCTTAGGTAAGAGCCTCAGGTTAGCATGCTTCCAACATGATGGAAAGTTGCCCTCACTCAGACAGGTGTTGAAGAGCTGAAGAAGTATCATTGGTACTATGGCCCAGAAACGTTGCACAGGCTCACCTTCAATAAAATTTTGTGCTGCAGTCTTCCAGTGGATGTCAGTGTCAGAGTTGTTGTTGTCCTGATATATTAGTTTATCCAGAATCTGGTTGATTGTATCTTCCCAGTGTATAGTCTCAGATGAGTCATCAGAGCGGACAGAGTTTATGACATCCATGGATACCAGCTTATTCCTCACGAGTTTGTGGACTAAACGTCATGGATTCCGATTCCCCTCAGTCTCAACAAGGGAACGCCAGGAACTCTGCTTGGAATGGTAAATTTTGTTAGTATATTCATGGCGGACTGTTTTAAATCAGTCTCTATTCTGTTCTACTATGTGAGCAGATTCAGTCCTTCGCTTGTGTTGGTACTCTTTGTAAGCATGCTTCAGAGAATTAGTGAGTTCCTGCGACCACCATGGTACAGATCTTAGGTTCCTGGAACATTTTTTCATGGACTCCTCTGAAGCTTTGAGAAGCAGACTCTGCACAAAGTCTGTTTTCTTCACACTGTTCATTGATTGGTAGGAGTTGCTAGCTGGGTCATGAAGAACATCTTGAATTACATTGTCAAACTGGTCCCAGTTTGCTGTTTTAGTAGAGAATCTTGCAATATCCTGGATAGACACTTGACAAGGGATGGCAGAATCGGTGACATTGTAGGTGATGAGGCAACGGTCACTAGTAGTGGCCATGTCGTGCACCTGCCACTGAAGGAGTCTATTGTGAAGAGAAGAAGTAGTCAGTGTGATGTCCGGGTTAGACTCTCCAGTTCCCGAAGAGTAGGTGGTTGGTTGTCCTGGTCTGTTGATATTTTCAAGGCCACATGAGGTATTGAATTCATCTAACATGTCTCCTCTTGTGTCGGTAGAGGTGTTGAACCATTGTGTCGACTGGGCATTCGAATCTGCTGCTATAATGACATCAGTGTTCTCCAGAAGGTCAAGAGCTTGTTCCAGTTGAGCTATGTGCAGGAGGATATCAGTACCAAATCAGAAGTATGTTATTAAGACTGCATGACTGAAGCTGCCTTCTATTGTAGCTCCAGCTAGGTGGGGAGTGCAAAGTGATTCTATCTGTGTTACTACTAGGTCTGAATTGCGGATGATGATAGCAGCGAGGCACAATTGGTTTTGCCTCACACAATTGCGAGACACAAAGCCAGGGAGTAACCAGAGACCCTTCCACAGACGCAGTAGGGTTCCTGAAGGAGTAGAATATCTAAATTCAACTCATCCATTAGTGGATGAAGCTGTGTTGACAATGAGATGGATTTTTGGCCATTGATCTGGGCTATATGAATCTTGGAGAGGGGGGTTGAGCATCCTATTTTCCATAGTTAGTCTTATTGTGTACTATATCTGCTGCTCTTCTATGTACAAGGCACGCTCCATCCTGCACAGAGTGATCGTATGGTTTGTTAATTGCTTTGCAATTTGAGCATTTAGGAGGAGGGACAGTCCTTGTAGAGATGCCCTGCCTCAGCACAATGCCCACATATTTTTAAGACACTTAGCAGAGATGTGCCCATAACCAAGACATTTGTAGCATTTCAGAACTGGTACAAAATCACTGAATCTGTGGGATGACCAGCCCAGAAAAATTCAATCCTGGCTGTCTAGGAATCTCCTTATCCTGGAGGACACTTCTATAACCGAGTTAAGACGACCAAGGGTCCGTGTATTGGTGGAAAAGTGAATTTTCATCTCCTTAAGGGCTTCTTCCTTGCTCATGGATTCAAAGAGATTTCTGTTATACACCTCCTCCAGCAGGTCATCTTTTTGGATCAAGCCATCTACATCAAACACAATTAAACTTGGTCCCCTGAGTTTGGGGGTTTCAAAGGTGACAGTTAGGTCTTCAGCCGTGCCGCAAGGCTTGATCTGTTCTAGATCTGACTTAGTGGCTGCTTCCAATATTATCCTTTGGTTGCAAATTTTGCAAATTCTTTTGATTTGGAGATTGTCTAGTTTTGGTTTTATCTTCTTTAGAATGGTGTCCTTTACTCCATTGCTGTCTGGGATGTCGAACCCATCTCTAGCTTTTATAATCAGCATGTGCTTGTTCTGTGTGGTAGGGATCTGAGGTAGTTTGAGTGCAGCAGCATAAGACAACTGGTGCTGAGTACCTTCATCAGAAACTTGGTTGAAGAGTAGCCCAGTATTCAGAGCTGCTATAGTTGGATTTTTGGTTACTTCAGATAGGGTTTGATTAGTTTGTTGGAGTTGGGCATTGGTGGCCTTCAGCTGTTCATTTTCTATAATGACCTCATATAACTTTTTCTCTAAAGAGCCCCAGAAGCACAAATTTTGTAATGATACAGCCCTGGTGATGCTGTTTTTGCTACAGAGGCAGCATTCCATTTTGCACCTCAGTTTGTGCATAATTTTAAGGTTGGAAAATCTTTGCTGAATAAATTCGCCATTTCATCCCATTCCTCTTCATTCCCATTCCCATTGTTTATGGGGGAGTGAACCAGATGCTTCGGGTCTTTTGAAAACATTTTTCTTGAGGGGAGGAAGTTTCTTTGTGGATGCTGCGGGAGCACAATCGCTGTTCCTCCCATTACAATTGGCATTGTCGCTGCCAGGAGAGTTGTCCATGGCTGGTATGCTATGTTCATTTGCTGTGGAAGACTTGTTTTGTGATCCGAATTTTGTTTCTAGTCATTGGGATCATGGAGGGAACCCCCTCCGAGTTTCTTCCCCCGAAGACTGGTGCAGTTGCCTGCAGTAGCACAGCGAAACGCTACGATGTGTATTTCCTTTGTCAGCCATTATGCAGAGCTATAGCAGCATATGTCAAATCAAGCATTAACTGGGGAGGGGTAGTCAGTTTACTTAAATTCTGCAGTAGAGTCTGAGGAAGAACAATAGTATTTAAGTCTAATGGGTTAACTACAGGTGGTCGCGGGCGGGTCTGACTGGCTGAAGCCAGTCAGACCCGCCAGTGGCAGTAGTTTGCTTCGGCTTTAACAAATGACAATGGCAGTAGTTTGCTTCGGCTTTAACAAAATTGTTCAAAGACAAATTAAAATTAAAAGTTACTTATCTGCCATAAATCCTGTGCCTCCATGACCCATATGATTGGAAAGCTTTTGGCATCCACTATAAGATGATATCCATCATATTGGATAATAACCTAGATTTTTTACTAAATTTAAGTCACTTTAGGGAGCACAATTGACCATCATCTTGTACTACTGGCCACCTGGTGGCGAATCCAATCAGGGATGACAGTATAGTTTAGGGCTAAAGCCTCAGGTTTATACATGCAGTTATTCATTTATCCTATAGGATTGTGAAACATTAATAAGTTCCATTCCAAATGGTAAAAAATATATTTAGCTTGACATATATTTGCAATATTATGAATAGTATTGGTGGTGGCAAATGATGCAAGGAAGCAAGCTTATGCAAGCGTGTATGCAACATCAGTATAAAAAAAAAACCTCTACCAAATCATTTGTCTATCCCCTCTAATAATTCAGTACTCTCAAGCTGAATGCAAATATCCACACTTTATTTTGAAACCATCCTTTTTCAGTTTAAATTTACGTCTCCTTGTGTGTGTCATTTGAGAAAGATGAAAAGAGTAAGGATGTCATTCCATCATCATTTTGTTTACTCAATCTATTTAAAGCCTTTAATACTTAATCAGGTGTCTTGGCAGGTGCCTAGTTTTCATATGCTGCAATTCTGTGCACTAATTCCAACAGAACCACATCCTTCCTGAAATGAGGCTTTCAAACCTATATTCAGTACTCAACGTGTATCTATTATGTTATACAACAGGATAATCATTGACAGGGAGAACCCCATGGTCTACCGTAGTAGTCCTGTCTGCACTGCTTAGAGAACTTTGTATAATTACCCTTAGATAATTTTGATTCTTCAACACCTTGTATGTGTGTGTGTTAAATTTTATTAGTAGTAGCATAAAAAAAAAAATCTCTTTTGTGGTAAGCAGGGCTGTAGTGGAGGGTATACGCTGCATACCTTCTGAATTTTTTTAGGTGAATAGCACATACCTTCCGGTTTTTGAAAGACTTGAAAAAACAAATATTATTAAAATATCTACTGAAAATTAAAAAAATAAATTTATTAGAATTTGATTCTTAGGTAAGACTTATAATTTTGTTATTTTTAATATATATATATATATATACACAGGGTGATCCAAAAGTCAGTAAACAATTAAAGAATTGGTGTTTCAGCGAATTTTTGACGTATGATAACAAGATTAGCGCAGAAATGCATAGAATTATGTGTATTTTTTCTTGAAATAATGTCAGAATTTGTTCCAAATATGTCCGCCAGGTGTGCTGTATCATTCATGGTGCTGTACCATGAATGATACAGCAATAAAGGCACACTTAGCTGTTGTTCTGCAATAAAGGCACTGCAGAACAACAGCTAAGCAGTTTAGTGAACGTTTGGGAAAGAAAAAGAAAAGAAGCTAAGCGGTCATGTTATCATTACCGATAAAGCACTGTTGGTGAAATGTTATTATCTTAACGCTGAATCTGCAACTGCAGCTTTGCAATCTTTCTGTCAGCTGAAGGGTATGCGATGTGGTAAAGGACCATTGACTGTTGCAGGACTAAAGATGATGATTAAGAAATTTGAGAGAACTATTTCGTTACAAGCTTGTCCATGAAGTGGAAGACCATCAACATGTGTTACAACTGTGGCTGCAGTTGCGGAAGACATGGATACTCTAATGGCATCATCATCACATGGAGAAGCAAGCTCTCGTGAAATTTCATGTCAAACTGGCGTCCCATGTGGGAGTGTGGAGAGCACTAAGAGTAGTTCTTCATAGATATCCATACAAAATTAAACACCTTCAAGAACTTAGGCATCCCAATTTTGCAAAGCTAGAAGCATTTTCATTATGGTTCGCTCAGTGAATTGAAGAACGTTAGAACTGGCTGTCAAATGTTTTGTGGACGGATGAAGCCCATTTCACTCTCAATGCCAATGTATGTCTTAACATACACAATTGCAGAATTTGGGTAACGGAAAACCCTCAAGCTTACACGGAAACTCCATTGCATCAGTCAAAAGTAATGGTGTGGTGTGGATTCACCTCTTCTTTTGTAATAGGGCCATTTTTCTTTCAGGAAATCAGTGGCTCTGGTTTTGAAACTGTCACTCTCACAGGTCAGCATTATGCTGACCTGTTACGAAACTGTGTTATCCCTAGCCTGGGGGAAAGGCAAGCTTTGAATGTTGTGACATTCATGCAGGATGGAGCACCACCCCACACCCCATATTGCTTCTCCTGTGAAACAACTGTTACTCTCAGCATTTGGAGAGAATCGAGTGATAAGCCATCACTTTCAGCATGAATGGACACCAAGGTCTCCAGACCTGACGCCCTGCAATTTTTAGTTATGGGGCCCTGAAGTCACAGGTTTACAGAGATCACACACCATCATTGGCAATGCTAAAAGACTCTATACGACGGCAGGTATCAATGATACCTCCAGAAATGCTGTTTTATGCTGTCCATAACATTGTTACTCGTCTTCAGGCAGTGCTTAACAATGAAGGCTGCCACATTGAACATTTACTATAATGAGGTGCTTTGTGGTATTACAGATCAAGTGCCACCTGGTGGACATATTTGGAAATAATTTTGACATTCTTTCGGAAAAAAAACCCACGTAATTCTATGCATTTCTGCGCTAATCTCGTTACCATATGTTAAAAATTCACTGAAATGCCGATTCTTTAATTGTTTACTGACTTTTGAATCACCTTATATATATATATATATATATATATATATATATATAAATTTTACGACTACAGCACTGGTGGTAAGAGTACCCGTTTGTGTTCTTGACTAATCTGGTTGCTCTTCTCTGCACTGATTTCAAGAGATCCACATCTTTCATAAAATGAGGCATCCTGACCTGTATGTAGTACTCAAGATTTGGCCTAACTAGAAAAAGTGAGCCCCAATGCAAAGTTTAGTGTGGGACCCCCTGAAAATATTTGTTTTGGTAAAAATAAAAAATTAACAATACAGCCGTAAACATGTATTTAAAATCTTTATCAATACAATATAAAAACAAAAATAATAATAAATTCTGTAAATATAAAAATTAAAAATAAATTCTGAAAATTAAATGAAGTAATATATTGACTTAAGTAATCTAGAATGGTTTTTGTCTAGATTTGGCATTGGCAAAATCATTAATTAATTTAGAAACATCCATTCTTTCATCTTATTGTACTTTTATGCTAAGTAGTGCTAGTGCTGATAGATGTTGTTAACCCATGGTGTTTCTTAAATAATTCTTAATTAATTTTAATTTTGAGAAAGAACGTTCTGTGGTTGATACAGTAACCAGAATTGTCAAAAATAATATCAATAAGGAGCACACTTTCGAAAAACTAGCACTCATGTCGTAGTATTTTACTATGACTAGTTCTGCAAATTCACGAATAGTTTTAATTTTTGCAATTTCACTTAAAAGTGAAGTAGTAATTGCATTGAAAATGATTTAGAAAAGGCACTTGACAATTTCTGTTGCACCTTCTCCTTATTTTTTATAATGGAATTTTCATCCATTTGGATTAATTGAGTTGGAGTAAGAAATGCAAACAAGTCAGAAAATGTATTTAGTCCTTGAAACCTTTTGTGCAGTTGAGTTAGTCATTAAGTCAATTACATGATAAAAAATGTTAACTTTAAAGAGCAGTTCTTCATTTTCAAATCAGTAGTTTTCTGCTAGTTCATCGAAATGTTTCTTAACAAATCGCCTCCATTCATTTACAAATTGACAAGGTATACCCCATTCTGCTCAATAGATGATGCTTCCTTGACAATATTTTGAAATTCATTTCTTAATTTTTCACTTGATTATACAATGTTTCTATGCCCAATGCAGCTTGACCAATATCTATATTTGTTCTTTGCAAAATCGTTGATGTTGAATTAACACTCAACAAGATATTTTTTGTCAGTACGCTGGTTAACACAAAATCAAAAATTTCAATATTATTTTTAATCCGGATGGCTTCCAACTTTTCATTCACTTTTTGATGATTGTATGATAATTTTATTTAATGCCATTAGCAAATCAAGAAATCTCAATTTCATAGCATTATAGATGCAAGCCAACTAGACCAACGAGTTTGATTTAAATTCTTTAATACAATATTGCATTCACTTGTAATTTGAGATAACAAGTCCCAACAGTTGATACTAGCCAAAAAACATACATATTTTAAACAATGCTGAAATAGTTGGATCTTTCCTGTACTCCATTTACTGCATCATTAATAATGAGATTGAGATTGCAATAGTAATACTATACTCAATAATAATGAGCCCAATAAATGGGCCTCTACCCCCAATAAGTGGGCTCCTATTTGACTTGGCCCCTGTAGTTACAAATTCTTAAAAATTGCCCTGGAAGCAGCAGCTATGCTAATACCATTTCACCTCTATTCACTGCAATTTCACTTGTTTTGTGCAGCTAGCTAACAATAAACACTTCGTGTGAAAAAAATTATTGTTCGTAGACATAGTAAATTTTATCATAAACATAACTAAAACAAACTTACATCTTTACTCAATTAAATTTTTTTCTGTTTCGGGCAGGAGGGCAATGGGCCCCCTTTCGGTCGTGGGCCCAATGCACCGGATTGACTGCATTGGCATAGTTATGCCACTGGTACTTCCAGTAGGATAATATGCCATGTCACAAGTCCAGAACTGTATACAGTACTTGGTTCATGGAACATGAGAATGAAGTCAGTCTACTATGGAGACCTTCCCAATCACCAGATCTCAGTACAATTGAGCACTTATGGACATGGTGGAACAAGATCTTTGGAGTGGAGATCTGCAACCATCCAGTTTGCAACAACTGTGGAAAACAATTGAGGCAACATTGACCAACATCCCTGTGACATACTTTCAGCAATAGTTCCAGGAGGCCCAAAAAAAAAACGGAGAGGAGAGGGTGACATTGGAGTAGATTTGGGAATGCATTGGGAGATAGTGTACAGAATAATTGGGGTTGTAGTAGGAGGAATCCCCTCGGAAATAGCAAGGGAGAAGGTTCAAGGAAAGACTAAAGAAGATGGACCCTTAAGAGGTGTGGGCAGCCAGAAGGTCCTATCAATCAGGCCAAGTCCCTCACTAAGGAGGTACTAGGAGCCAGCAAGCTTCTTCCAGAAAACAAAATTCCCACCCAGGCAGTCCCTGGTCAGCAACTGTCAGTCCAGTTCCTGTAATAATATCTATACATAGATCCCACCCAGTTTGTCTCAGTCAGCAAGAGTGTCCAATCCAAGGATAGGAGGGCTTGTCTGGGAGGAGGTCACATTTTGGTTGATTGTCATACCAAGGATAATTGTCAGGTCTAGGGCGATCCTCACGAAGATGTCGTCGATGGATCCATTCAGTTTGTTGGGTAAGGCTGCACAAGGAGGCAAAGAGGCACCATTGGCAATGCATAGGGGAATCATGCCAGGGTTTGCATTCACTGTCTCCTCTTGAATGCTCTGTTTGCATAAAGAGAAAAGGCTTGGAAGTTGTCACTGGTGGTAACAAGAACAGTTGCATTTATGTTAGAAGTGACGCTGGTGACAAGTTGCAGTTCGAGCTGAAGATCTGCATAAAGGGAACAGCCAAACAGAACATGATCGGAACATGAAAAGGTCTAGTCAGGTCTAGGGCGATCCTCACGAAGATGTCGTCGATGGATCCATTCAGTTTGTTCTGTAAGGCTGCACAAGGAGGCAAAGAGGCACCATTGGCAATGCATAGGGGAATCATGCCAGGGTTTGCATTCACTGTCTCCTTTTGAACGCTCTGTTTGCATAAAGAGAAAAGGCTTGGAAGTTGTCACTGGTGGTAACAAGAACAGTTGCATTTATGTTAGAAATGACGCTGGTGACAAGTTGCAGTTCGAGCTGAAGATCTGCATAAAGGGAACAGCCAAACAGAACATGATCGGAACATGAAAAGGCCCCGATGATGTTCGGAACATCATCGGGGCCTTTCTATCACCCCACAGTGACAGAGGGGGTGATAGAAAGGCCCATTGGTATAATTTTAGGCTCCCATGGCCCATGAAGAGAAACACAGCAAAGAGCCCCACTTTAAGCCATCGAAGCTGTTCCTTTGAGAATTCAGTTACGGTTGGAAAAAATCTTGCTGTGACCCTTCCGTTTGGGATATTGTTCCAGCTTTGTTGCTAAATTTCAATTAGCTTTATTCTTATTCTGGTTCTCTCTGTTTCAGTAGTATGAGTTGGGTCCACTGTAATTCCACCAATAGTGGCAGGGATACCTTTAGCATTAGTATTAGTAGAGGCATACGATGCAAGAAAGCAAGCTTATGCAGCATCAGCCAAAAAAAAAAAATGCTCCCATTTCACCATTCCGTTCATTCCAAATACCTGTCCAGTACAGACTTAAATTTATTAGCATTAGCATTAGTAGAGGCATTTGATGCAAGAAAGCAAGCTTATGTAGCATCAGCCAACAAAAAAAAAAAAAAAAAACCACTTCCACTTCACCCCCCTGTTCGTTCAAAATACCTGTCCAGCTGAGCCTTAAACTTATTTAGGCTATCAACCTCCACCACAAGGGATGGAAGTCTGTTCCACCAACCAACCACCCGCTGGCTAAAGGCAAATTTCCGCACGTCTATCCTACATCTGTCTTTCCTCAATTTGAATTTATGCCCTCTCAGGTGATTTTTCTGAGCTAGAGGAAGAATCCCATCAGCATTGAGCATGCTTAAACCATTCAAGGCTTTATACACCTCTATCAGATCACCTCGCTGGTGCCTAGTCTCCAGACACTGTAATTTGCAAAACTTAAGCCTTTCTTCGTAAGAGCACCCCTTTGTTCCATTCACTAATCTTGCTGCCCT
Source organism: Mastigoproctus giganteus (assembly GCF_048544385.1). Lineage (NCBI taxonomy): Eukaryota > Metazoa > Arthropoda > Arachnida > Uropygi > Thelyphonidae > Mastigoproctus > Mastigoproctus giganteus. The sequence continues at coordinate 71,916,960 of NC_143581.1, forward strand.
TCTCTGTACTCGTTCCAGCAGCTCTACATCCTTCTTGAAATGAGGCCTCCAGACCTGTATACAGTACTCTAGGTGTGGCCTGACCATCGCCTTATACAATGGAATAATCACCTCCTTATCCCTGCTGGAAAAATTCCTGTATATCATTGACAATACTCCATGAGCTACTCTTGCAGCCCGTCTGCACTGCTCAGAGAACTTCATATCTGCCTGCACAACCACCCCCAAGTCCCTTTCATTCTCTACCACTGTCAGTGTTGTACCACAGAGTTGATACGTTGCTCTGGGGTTGCTGTTTCCTGTAGTACTTTACATTTGTCAATGTTAAACTTCATTTGCCACCTCTCAGCCCATCTGCTCAACCTTTCCAGATCCTGTTGCAGCAGCATAGTGTCAGTAGTGTCCTTGACAACCCTGCCAACCTTTGTATCGTCTGCAAACTTGGACATTAAGCCCGATATACCATCATCAATATCATTTATAAATACAGAAAACAATAATGGACCCAACACTGAACCCTTAGGGACTCCACTAATAACATCAGTCCACGATGAGCAGTGTCCATTGATTACCACTCTCTGTCTTCTCCCCCTCAACCACCCCTTTATCCATAGCAGCAATTTGCCTCCAATGTCACACTGCTCCAATTTGTGTAGCACTCTTCCATGTGCAACAGTATCAAAAGCCTTTCTAAGATCCAAGTATATGATATCAAAGTTATTCCCTGCATCCAGTTCTTTTGTGACTGCATCATAGTATCCAATCAAGTTGGTCAGGCAAGACTTCCCCTTAACAAAACCATGCTGTGTCTGAGCTATAACTGAAGTCTTGTCTAAATGATCCTGCAGTGCTCCTTTAACTAGTGCCTCCATTAATTTTCCTGGAACAGAAGTTAAGCTCACAGGTCTATAATTACTTGTGTCAGCCTTTGATCCTCCTTTGTGAATTGGGGTCACATTTGCACATTTCCAGTCTATGGGTACCTCCCCTGAGTCCAAGGAAGCTCTCATAATTATGGCTAAGGGTTTGCTTACTTCCTTTGCTGCCTCCTTTAATATAACTGGATAGATCCCATCCACCCCGGGTGCCTTTCTTGTGTTTATCTTCAACAGTTTCTCCTCCACTTTACTCCCAGTTATTTCAAGATTCTGTAGCTTACTGCTAGAGTTGAATACACCTCTGGCATTCCCCTCGCTGAATACCTCCTCATGTGTGAATGTCGATGCAAAATATTCATTTAGTTTGTTAGCTACCTGAGCAGGATCATCAACAGTTGACCCATCAATATCAAGTGGACCAATCTGATTCATCCCCTTCCTTCTAGAGTTTACATAAGTAAAGAACTCTTTGCTGTTTTTCTTTGCATCCCTTGCCAAGGATTTCTCGTAATCTGCCTTCGCCTGCCTAACCTCCTTTGTAACTTGGTTGCATATCAACTTGTATCTATCATAGACTTCTGTGTCATGTGTTAATTTGTATGTATCCCATGCATTTTTCTTCTCTGCCATATGCCTCATTAGTTCATCTGACATCCATTTTGGCCTAAACCTTGAACAATATTTCTTAGTTGGTATGTAAAGCCTAGTAGCTTCCAAGATAAGTTCTTTGAATGCTTCCCATTTTGAATTTGCTGTTGGTAACATCATCAGTTGGTCCCACTGTATAGAATTTAAATACTGTCTCAGTCCATCGTAGTCGCCTTTACGGAAGCAATAACCCTTCCCTTTACCCCTAATGGTAGTTACCTCTTTGAGTAAATCCCACTTCAGCACACTGTGATCACTGCCACCTAGTGGTTCATTTATCTGCAGATTCTTAATGCATGAAGAATCACTGCTGATAATCAAATCAAGAGTATTACTCCCTCTAGTTGTCTCCCGAACATGCTGATGTAGAAAACAATCATCCAATAAATCCACAAAAGCCCTGCTAGTGTGTGAGTAACCAGCCCCCAAAATCCAGTCAATATCTGGGAAATTAAAATCTCCCATTATAAGACACTCTGATTTACTGGCCCACTCTATTTCCCTGTACAGTTCCTTATTATACTCATCAGAGTCATTAGGCCTATAGCACACTCCTACTCTCAATTTTGATCTCCCAATGTTTATGTCACACCAAACTGACTCCACACTGCACTGTCCAGCGATGTCGACTGGCTTCACTTCCTTGGTTTTTATGTGTTTCTTAACTAATAGCATAACACCTCCCCCCCTTCCTATCCTTGTAGACGTTGTACTCCCCAAATTGCAGTTCCGCATCCCTTATATCTGTGTGACACCACGTCTCTGATATCCCAACAATATCTACCACCAAATACGGAGGATGCGGAAAGGTCAGAGAAGGACCACAGCATATCCCAGGAGCAATATGGCCTTAGTTGCTAATGTTCCTAAAAAAAAAAAAAAATAACCATTCAAGGCTTTATACACCTCAATTAAGACCTTTAGCTTGATATGCTGTGGGGAAGCATGTTGCGATGAGTTTTCCTAATATATTACCAGGTACAAGGAGAAGAGCAAAAGGACGGTAAGAATATGGGCTACCTGGAGTTTTATTAAGGTTTTTCAATAGACTCTTTTAACTGTGCTATTTTCCAGACAAGAGAAGATGCCATCACACAGACAGGAATTGTATAGGTTTTCAATGATGGTCGGCGAGATGGACCAAAATCTCTTAATAGCTTTGACCTAACAGAGTCCAGACCAGAGCATTTTCCTGACCTGGTATATTTCACAGCTTAGTCAAGTCAATCTCCTGGAATGTAAATGGGCATTTCTTTGGCCTGAGTGCAATATGTAAGATGAGCAATACGCATCCCAGTTTGGATATTAGACTCCATAGAGGAATCGGTGAATTGTGGTTTATGGAAGAGTATATGCCTGCAGGCTGTGTATTGTCTGTCACAAGTTTTTAGATCAGCCCCCAAGGATCACTGTTGCCTTCTCTGTCAACAAGGGCCTCCCAGGACTACTTCTTTTTGTGCTATATGGCCATGCGGAAGGATCTGCGAACATTTTGTACGTTTTGTAGCCTTGCTATATTGAATGCCAGTCTCATGTTCCTTCTTGTTCTCTCATTCAGTCCCTAAGTGTCATGAGGGCTCCTGTCCACTAAGGGGACATGGTCCTATCTTCTGTTGTGGTAGAGCATTGATGCTAGGCATGCAGTATCAATGGCACTTTGGATTTCTGCAGCCTGTGCATTGGCAGGAAGGCAGTGCAGACAGATGTTGTTCTGTGGAGTGGCAAAGTTCAATATTTTCCCATCAAATATATTGCAGTTAGCTCCTTTAACATGAAATCTTTTATTTTCTTGTTGATTTTTTCATCCATTGGATGTTCTGAGACAAGAGCTAATAGTTAAGGGGATGGATTTATGATTGCTGCCCATCCAGTTCATATGTACATGCCAGTTGATGACTGGTAGATGATCTGATTAGTAAGTGCAATATCTATGAAGGACTGTCCTGTGGGGATAACACATATGGGAGGATGCCCAAATGTGTTAAGGATCTGTAAATTGTTGGCTGCTATACGCTCCTCAGGAAGTTGACTTTTGAGGTTAGTACAAGGGCTATTAGCATTAGTTGAGGCATATGATTCAAGAAAGCAAACTTATACAGCATCAAAATTGAGAGTAGGAGTGTGCTATAGGCCTAATGACTCTGATGAGTATAATAAGGAACTGTACAGGGAAATAGAGTGGGCCAGTAAATCAGAGAGTCCTATAATGGGAGATTTTAATTTCCCAGATATTGACTGGAATTTGGGGGCTGGTTACTCACGCACTAGCAGGGCTTTTGTGGATTTATTGGATGATTGTTTTCTACATCAGCATGTTCGGGAGGCAACTAGAGGGAGTAATCCTCTTGATTTGATTATCAGCAGTGATTCTTCATGCATTAAGAATCTGCAGATAAATGAACCACTAGGTGGCAGTGATCACAGTGTGCTGAAGTGGGATTTACTGAAAGAGGTAACTACCATTAGGGGTAAAGGGAAGGGTTATTGCTTCCGTAAAGGCGACTACGATGGACTGAGACTGTATTTAAATTCTATACAGTGGGACCAACTGATGATGTTACCAACAGCAAATTCAAAATGGGAAGCATTCAAAGAACTTATCTTGGAAGCTACTAGGCTTTACATACCAACTAAGAAATATTGTTCAAGGTTTAGGCCAAAATGGATGTCAGATGAACTAATGAGGCATATGGCAGAGAAGAAAAATGCATGGGATACATACAAATTAACACATGACACAGAAGCCTATGATAGATACAAGTTGATATGCAACCAAGTTACAAAGGAGGTTAGGCAGGCGAAGACAGATTACGAGAAATCTTTGGCAAGGGATGCAAAGAAAAACAGCAAATAGTTCTTTACTTATGTAAACTCTAGAAGGAAGGGGATGAATCAGATTGGTCCACTTGATATTGATGGGTCAACTGTTGATGATCCTGCTCAGGTAGCTAACAAATTAAATGAATATTTTGCATCGACATTCACACATGAGGAGTTATTCAGCAAGGGGAATGCCAGAGGTGTATTCAACTCTAGCAGTAAGCTACAGAATCTTGAAATAACTGGGAGTAAAGTGGAGGAGAAACTGTTGAAGATAAACACAAGAAAGGCACCCGGGGTGGATGGGATCTATCCAGTTATATTAAAGGAGGCAGCAAAGGAAGTAAGCAAACCCTTAGCCATAATTATGAGAGCTTCCTTGGACTCAGGGGAGGTACCCATAGACTGGAAATGTGCAAATGTGACCCCAATTCACAAAGGAGGATCAAAGGCTGACACAAGTAATTATAGACCTGTGAGCTTAACTTCTGTTCCAGGAAAATTAATGGAGGCACTGGTTAAAGAAGCACTGCAGGATCATTTAGACAAGACTTCAGTTATAGCTCAGACACAGCATGGTTTTGTTAAGGGGGAAGTCTTGCCTGACCAACTTGATTGGATACTATGATGCAGTCACAAAAGAACTGGATGCAGGGAATAACTTTGATATCATATACTTGGATCTTAGAAAGGCTTTTGATACTGTTGCACATGGAAGACTGCTACACAAATTGGAGCAGTGTGACATTGGAGGCAAATTGCTGCTATGGATAAAGGGGTGGTTGAGGGGGAGAAGACAGAGAGTGGTAATCAATGGACACTGCTCGTCGTGGACTAATGTTATTAGTGGAGTCCCTCAGGGCTCAGTGTTGGGTCCATTATTGTTTTCTGTATTTATAAATGATATTGATGATGGTATATCAAGCTTAATGTCCAAGTTTGCAGACGATACAAAGGTTGGCAGGGTTGTCAAGGACACTACTGACACTATGCTGCTGCAACAGGATCTGTAAAGGTTGAGCAGATGGGCTGAGAGGTGGCAAATGAAGTTTAACATTGACAAATGTAAAGTACTACACATGGGAAACAGCAACCCCAGAGCAACGTATCAACTCTGTGGTACTACACTGACAGTGGTAGAGAATGAAAGGGACTTGGGGGTGGTTGTGCAGGCAGATATGAAGTTCTCTGAGCAGTGCAGACGGGCTGCAAGAGTAGCTCATGGAGTATTGTCAATGATATACAGGAATTTTTCCAGCAGGGATAAGGAGGTGATTATTCCATTGTATAAGGCAATGGTCAGGCCACACCTAGAGTACTGTATACAGGTCTGGAGGCCTCATTTCAAGAAGGATGTAGAGCTGCTGGAACGAGTAAAGAGAAGGGCAACAAGATTAGTGAATGGAACAAAGGGGTGCTCTTACGAAGAAAGGCTTAAGTTTTGCAAATTACAGTGTCTGGAGACTAGGCACCAGCGAGGTGATCTGATAGAGGTGTATAAAGCCTTGAATGGTTTAAGCATGCTCAATGCTGATGGGATTCTTCCTCTAGCTGAGAAAAATCACCTGAGAGGGCAAAAATTCAAATTGAGGAAAGACAGATGTAGGATAGATGTGCGGAAATTTGCCTTTAGCCAGCTAGTGGTTGGTTGGTGGAACAGACTTCCATCCCTTGTGGTGGAGGTTGATAGCCTAAATAAGTTTAAGGCTCAGCTGGACAGGTATTTTGAAAGAACAGAGGGGTGAAGTGGAAGTGGGGTTTTTTTTTTTTTTTCGGCTGATGCTGCATAAGCTTGCTTTCTTGCATCAAATGCCTCTACTAATGCTAATGCTAATGCTAATGCATCAGCCAAAAGAAAAAAAAAAAGCCTCCCCATTTCACCTATTGGGATGTCACCTTCTAGCTACTTGTCGGAGACAGTGTTCCAAGTGAGTGGACCAAGGAGTGATTCCTGGGGACAACCCCTGGCAGTGTCCTGGGTAATTGTCTTATGAGTTGAGAAAACAAAAACCTTCCTGTCCTGTATATAAACAAAAACTTTCCTGTCCTGTAGATAAATAAAAACCTTCCTGTCCTGTTCCTTGAGGTGGAGTAGGCATTAGCATCAGTAGCAATCAGAAGAGGTTTGTGAAGTCTGAGGATAAACTCTTCAAGTTGATCCAAGAAAGGCTGTGTCAGTTGATTATATTGACTGCATTGCATGTGCATGGAAACATGGAAATGATGAACATCTGACGAAAAGAATCTTCCAAGCATGCAACTGCAGCATGTGAGGTGCAAAGGCCATTCAATTTTGTTATGGTGACTGAGGAATCGTTTACAATGGCAGCACAACACCAGGCCACAGTATTGCCTCCGGCCCCAGTGGTGATCATGCTTGAGGCTACAGTCATGTTGTCAGTGGGAGAGACCCTTTGTAAATGTATGGTTCTTGAATTAGTAATACTTACATTTTATTTTTTTCTGTTGCTATTTTAGAAAATTTAGTCAAGACCGGAAGCAATCTTTGGCAATTATGTCAAATGAACTTCAGATTTGGTTTTCAGTTGAGGTTACTTGTATATCTGTTATTATTTATAATTAGCTTTCAGTTTGGTCATTTCCCCAGTTTTAAAGATATTCTGGGCAATCTTCCTTCTTATAGGAGTGGTTATATGCTTATTTCTGGCCTTACAATTGGGGCAGCTGGCCAGTTGCTCCTTGTTTGGGAAATCAGCATAGACATGGCTGGTGCTGGCACAGTGGCCACTTGTATTGTGCTCCTGTCTTCATGATTTTGCTGAGTGTCCATAACCCAGGCACTTGAAACACCTATAGATGACAAGGAAATCTTTCATCTTGTGGCCAGTCCAGCCCAAATAGACTATTTCATCTTCTGGTCCCACCAGCACCTCAACCAAGCAGTTTTGGGTGTTCTTGTCTTTCAATCTTGTTGTAAATCTAAATATGATTGCATTTTTTATTTCATCCACAGATTATGGATACTCTGTGGATGAGATAAAAATGATTTGTTGGTGATTCATCTCTTTTGGCACATCAAACAAGAGCATGGTAGGTCCAATCTTCTGGGAGTACTTTCCTTGACCTTCATATCTTCAAGTTTTTTGCAGTCCTTCGCTTTCTGTAGTTTGGTGGGGATGCCATCTCTATGAGGACTCTGTTGTCTCTAGCTCTTCTGATGTTCTTAATTGATGTTCTTCGCGTCATTTTTGAGGCTTGGTGGTAAGCTCTTGCTCAAGCTCCTTACTTGTCCTTGATTTGGTATCTTCCCTTGGTTTTATTATCAGAATGTGTTTGGTTTTTGATTCTCTTCTTTCTGGGGCTTTCTTTGGCATAGATGAGCTGACCACCGGAGGATTTCTGGCTGCTGTCTGTACAAAGATTGCTTGCTTCTGGGCTGTTAGGTGCATAATCATTGTTTCTTTCTCCTCAAACTTTGGTTTAAGGATCTGATTTGTACAATTGGGTGTTGGTTAAACTTCTCAACATCCATCCACACCTTATCAAATTCCAGAACCATCTTTTCAGACGCTCTATTACCCTCCTTGAGAACCACCTTCCTCAATATAGCTCTCAGGGCAAAAGGGCATTTGTTAGGGTTGTCCAGAAGGGGGTTACTCAAGTAAGTTGGCAACTCATTACTTAATAGTTGACCATACATGGCTTTTGGGGAGGATGCAGATGTCTCATATAAGGTGGGTGCCTGGTTCAAAGGAGGTAATTGTTCCTCCTGCAGTCTTTTTAGACATGCTGACTGGGTCCATGGGGTTTCTGGTTCACTATTATTCTCAGCCTCCATGTTAAGGTTAGAGTAAGGTAACAATCTACTGGTTCTGTGTTTATAGTAATAGTGAAAGAATCTTCGCAGAAAGAAGACCAAGAGAAAAGTTCTTCTCTAACCAAAGAGCAAGAGTGAAAGTCTCCCATAGAGGAGTACAGCTTTTAATGTGGGTTGAAAGAATATTAAGAGAGGTAGTCTGCAGTGCCACAGGGGAACCAAGAGCAGGAATACATAGACAGTTAGTTCCCGACTTTACGAGTTAATTCATTCCCATCGCCCGCTCCTAAAGCGAAAACTCGTAAAGCAGGAATTTATTTCCCTTGGACATTATGTTAAAAATAGGGTTACATTCTCAACAATGAAATTAGTTAGCTAATTGGTTTATGTTTAAACAATGATTGATTTATCCAAAGAAATGAAAATGTAGCCTGTAAAATCAAGCAAATTATAATAATAAATAAATTATTTATGACTTAGAAATGTTAAAGAATGTTTATTCTTCATCATCATCATTGACTAAATGCGCACTCATTGATCACTCATCATTATTGGCTCAGAACTCATTGGTTTGTTGCACAAGGAGTAGTCTTCTTCAGAAATGCTTCAAGAGGCATTTTTGAGGTTGGTGGTAAGCTCTTGTTCAAGCTCCTTACTTGTCTTTGATTTAGTATCTTCCCTTGGTTTTATTCTTCCAAGGTAATCTTCTCTTTTCTTTATAAATTTCAATAGCATGCATAGGCATTTTTTAACGGAATGCACAAATTGCAACTAACACGATTTTTGTGGAGTAACAAGTTTACGAAGCTTAAAAAAAAAAAAGGAATGAAGAGAAGATTCTGAAATTCTATTTATGTTTTTTACACAATTGAAGATTTCAGTAAAGGAGTAACACATTTTACCATAATAACGTAAAAAAAACCACACAATTCCACCTATCGGTATTTTCGCAAATGCAATAACATGGAGTTTACTACCCATTTATAATTGCTTGCAGTAACAGAAAAGCCCAATAACCCAGAAAGTGCAAATTGTTTTTATTGTTTTATGGTCATGACCTCCAGAATTCAGAAATGCGTTTTAGAAAAATTAGTATAACTATGAAATATGCAAAATGAATTTTGCATATTTCATAGTTATACCCAGTTTTCTGCTATGAAAGGAGTATGCACACAGAGAGTGCTAATTTCCATATTGTTAAACCCTTCTGTTCAGTATCTATAACAAGATAGTCTTTTAGAATGGCTGTTTTATGATAATTGTTCACTAAGCAAATAAGCACATACATTCCAAGATCTTGTGTCCAAGCTATAAATTGTGGGGGGACAAGGTCTCTTCTGTCAGAATTAATACGAATTACACGTATACACTAGATAGTTAAAACTGATTGTGTGCATGGAGATAATCAAATCACCAAAAAAGATATGTTCTATTCATTTGCACTCAGTGATGTTCTGATTCACTCAGTCCAGAATCTTCCAGTTTAGCTTTCATCGTTAGGAATATTCAAACTCTTCCACCCCTTCCTATGACTATCACCATTAGGTCTGGCCCAAAATCCCGACAGCCAAAATCCCGACAGCCCAGAATCTCGGCAGTCGAAAATCCCAACAGCCCAGTATCTCAACAGTATCCACTATATTGTAAAAATATATTAATACAATTCTATATATTTATTAGTTTTTTAGTAAGTAAAAATTTACCATATTAGATTAATTTTGTATAGAAAGAATATAAAAAATAAAAATTTTAACAACAAATACCTCTATCAATTTGAAGGTCATGTTTCTGTTACAGAAACAAACAGTTTTAAAATATGATCGGCAAGTAAAAACAACTAAATTAAATTTACTTTATTATATTGCATTTAATTGGTAATTTTTCAAGTCGAATTTTGGTATTTGTATAGGGCTTTTGAGCAATAATAGGTATAGCATTGAAATTCTAAAGATAAAAAATTTGAAATAAGAATACTTTCAGAATATGAATTTTGGTGGCTGCATAACATTTGTCATAAATATCATTAGCATAACTAAAACTGTAATTATACAGATATTTGTTATTAACTATACTTTCACGAATTTCTTTGAGAAGTACATTAGACATGAAAATGGGTGCCAGCAGGATATTTCGAAAGAGGTAACAGGAAAAAATATCTAATTTTCTTCTTATTATATTAATACTTAAGATTATTTTAGTGTTATTATTAAGATCCTTGAAGTATATTAAGATTATTATAATACTTTTTTTTAATTTTGATTATAATTTGTATGAATTTTTGCAAATTTTAATCTGTGATTTTGATATGATTAAACTGTGATTATTGTCAGTAATGTGTTTTTTGTGAACTGATATATATATATATATATAATAAAATTTTAATATTTTTAGTGGCAGTTTTGATTACATGAAAAACATTTTTTATTGCAAAAACAGTTTCTGAGATGTAGACTCTAACTTTGTTTTTTTTTTTTCAATACAATCAGTATGTCGGGATTTTGGCTGTCAGGATTTTGTCCTTTCTATTGAGGGTAGGTTCCTACTAATTGGGGGAAGCATCATATTGCTCCTGTAAAATAATTATTGTTTCTTAATATAGTAATCTTTTTTATGTTCATATATGTTAGGATGCTTAACAGCATGGGATTATGGGATCAGCAACACCAACATGCATGTTATCTTTCTGGTGGTCTACAAAGAAGATTGTGTGTTGCATTGTCCTTTATTGGAGGATCAAAACTGATTATATTGGATGAACCTACAAGTAGCGTGGATCCGATAGCCAGAAGATTTATATGGGATTTGATTGTAAAATATAAAAAAGGTAAATACTTGTTGCAGTTAAATTATTATTATTTTTTCATGGTATAATTCTGGTAAGTGAATGTCATGGTGAATAATCATATATACACTGATGAGCCAAAACATTATGACCAGCAAGTCGTTATACAAATTGAAGCAATTGCAGGTGAACTATGGCATGTGCATGGATTGGGACGTGATATAAAAACACCTGATACTGATCTCCGTTAATCAGTGTTACTCTTGTTCTTCAGATGGAAAAGGCAGCAGACTTAAGCAAGTTTGACAAAGGCCAAATTGTAATGGCCAGATGACTGGGTCAGAGCATATCCGAAATGGCACGGCTGGTGGGGTGTTCACGGTCAGCCGTGGTTAGTACCTACTGAAAGTGGTCCGAAGAAGGAAATCCCACGCAAGGTGTTGGATGACCACGGCTCATCGATGCTTGAGGTGAGCAAAGGTTCTCCTGCATGGTACGTGGCAGCAGAAAGGTGACTGTGGCACAACTTGCCAGTAATTGGAATGCTGGTGACAGGAGTAATGTGCCACCACAATACACAGTACATTGAACCCTGCTGAAAATGGGGCTGCGTAGCCACAGGCCACTCCGAGTGCCCATGCCAACCACAGTTCACTGGCAACAGCACCTACATTGGGCACGTGAGCATCAAAACTGGACCTTGAGTGATGGCAGAAGGTCGTCTGGTCCAATGAATCACATTTCATGTTGCACCATGTGGATGGCCGGGTATGTGTGTGTCATTTACCTGGAGAAGTGATGGCGCCTGGATGCATTGTGGGACGAAAACAAGCCGGTGGCAGCGGGATCATGCTTTGGGTGATGTTCTGCTGGGATACCCTGGGTCCAGTCATTCATGTGCCGGGCACTCTGATGCCTACCACCTATGTAAACATCATTGCTGACCAGGTATACCCTTTCATGGCAACGGTGTTCCCCTCTGGTGGTGCTGTCTTTCAGTAGGATAATGCACCATGCCACACGACCTGGATTGTTCGAGACTGGTTTGCAGAACAAGAGGAAGACTTCAAGTATTGCCCTGTCCTCCAAATTCCTCAGACATCAATCCCATTGAGCATCTGTGGATTGTGTTGGAACAGCAACTCCGATCTGCAGTGTCTCAACATGGACCTTACAGGAGTTAAAGGACCTGCTGGTTACGTGTTAGTATCGATACTACAAGACACATTTAGAAATCTTGTAGCATACATGCCTTGCCAGGTACGAGCTGTTTTGGCTGCACATGGAGGACCAATATCATATTAGGTAGGTGGTCATAATGTTTTGGCTCATCAGTGTACATTCCTTATTCTCAATAAAATGTAAGTGAACCAAATACCTTCTATTAAGTCAGTACAATCATCCCCCCCCCCATAATCTTCAAACTCATTACACTTATTTCACTTCTGTTTCAAAGCTAATAACTTTATTAAATGAAAGTCTGAAGTTAAGTCATTGAGTTTTTCAGTCACACAGCAATTCAGATATCACTTATAAAATGCTTTGATATATAGTTATACTGAGAGTTTGAGATGGGGGGCACATAACTTCATAAATATTTTAAAATTGCCAGGAAGTGGATGTTGCCATTTCTTAAAATTTAGAGGTGCTAATTTTTTTTAATAGTTTCTAGAAATTGCTTTTCACGATTCAAAAACAGGTGGAATATTCATTATCTTGGAGTTCAGAGTTGATCTTTTAAATTAATTAGTTTTCCTCATACTGAAAGAAAAATAACTAAATTATATTTGGGCAATCCTCAAACATAATCGGAATTGTAGAATGTGGGTCATATTAGTAGTAGTGAAACAATGATAAATAAATATTCCTTTCTATTATTAGTACTGTACTTCTCTTACTGTTATTATTTGATGATTCTGTAATGGTTTCCATTTAAAACAAAATTGTATATCCCAGGATTGTCCTAGTATATGAGGGGTGGTCAATAAGTATTTACCCTCACTTAGAAATGTCTGAGTTAAGGATTTGATATTGTATATATATATATATATCACTAAACCTCATGAGTTGATGTGTATTTATTTGATTTTCTAAATCTGTTGGTTATTACTGAACTATAGTGCCATGAATATAGCAAGAGGTGGTATGACGGAGAAAGTTGAGGTCTGACCCATTATAAAATTTCTTCATTTCCAAAATAAAGGGTAAAAACAAATCCAGAAGGAGAAGAAAGCTGTATATGGTATGATTTCCCATCATCTATGGAAGGGATTTCCCATCATACAAGACAACTGAAAAATTAGAAAAGACAGTTCAGGTGGAGCAAAACTATGTGCACGTGACCCAAGAGAAGAGAGTCCCATCTCAGCCACAGACCCTACCATTGTGACTAAAGTGGAACAGTTTGACCTTGATGACAGATGTGTGATAAATTTTGCAGTGAACATTAGCCATTGTCTATTTACATCGTAATGCATGAATATCTGCACATATCCAGGATGACAACCCAGTGGGTTCCTATTGCTGAAATCTCCTCACAACCTGCACAGGAAAAAGTACTCTGGATAATTGTATGAGGTTTTTTTAGAGGAGAGTGTTAATAATTTTTTTTGATCGAATTGTAATAATGGATAAATGGTAGATATATCATTATGACCCAGAAACAAAATAGATGAGCAAACAATGAAAAACATTGATCTTCACCAACCCCCAAAAGAGTAAAATTTAGTAAATTTTAGTAAATAAATTTGATGAAATTGAAATGCTAGTCAAGACATCAAAGGTAGATATTGTTGAGATATCAGAGGCGTGGTATAACACAAATGCAAAATTGGAATTTGGGGAGTACAATGTGTACAGAAAGTACAGACAGGCTAGCGAGAGAGTAGAAGTTATGCTGTTAGTTAAGAAACATAAATTCTGAGGAAGTGCATCCAGTTGACATGGGAGGACAGTGCAATGTTGAGTCAGTTTGGTGACATATGTACTGGGAGAGCAAAAACTCAATTTTAACTTCCCAGATATTCACTCGAACTTGTGGGTTGGTCACCTGAACACTAGCAAGACTTTTGTGAATTTATTGGATGACTGTTTTCTACAGCAGCAGCATGTTAAAGAAGCAACAAGAGAGAGTAATACTCTTGATCTAACTATCAGCAGTGATTATTCATGCATTAAGAAACTGCAAATAAAGGAACCGCAAGGTGGCAGTGATCACAGTGTACTGATGTGAATAGGATGCATAGGCAGGCGAAGTCAGGTTACGAGAAATCTTTGGCAAAGGATGCAAAGAGTTCTTTACTTATGTAAACTCTAGAAAGAAAGGGATGAATCAGTTCGACCACTAAACATAGATGGATTGACTATTGATGATCATACTCAGGTAGCAGATAAACTGAATGAGTATTTTGCATCTACATTCACACATGAGGAGTTATTCAATAAGGGGAGTGCCAGAAGTTTATCAAACACTAACAGGGAGCTAAGTGATTTTGTAATAACTGAGAGAAAAGTGGAGGAGAAATTGTTGAAGCTAAACATAAGGAAGGCACCTGGAGTGGATGGGATCTCTCCAGTTATATTAAAGAAGGCAGCAGAGGAAGTAAGCAAACCCTTAGCCATAATTATGAGAGCTTACTTGGACCTAGGGGAGGTCCCCATTGACTGGAGGTGTGCAAATGTATCATCAATTCACAAAGGGGGTTCAAAAGGTGACACAAGTAACTACAGACTTGTTAGCATAACTTGTTCCGGGAAAAATAAAGGAATCACCAGTAATAGTTAAGACACAGCATGGGTTTGTTAAAAGGAGGTCTTGTCTGACCAATTTGATTGGATATTTTGTGGTCACAAAGGAACTGAATGCCAAATGCCAAAAATAATTTTGATATCATATACTTGGATTTCAGGAAGCTTTTGATACTGTTCCACATGAAAGACTGATGTACAAATTGGAGAGGTATGGCATTAAGGGTAAGTTGCTACAATGGATAAAGGGACGGTTGAGTGCAAGATGACAGAGAGTGGTAAACAATGGACACTACTCATTGTGGACAAATGTTATTAGTGGAGTTCCCCAGGGTTTGGTGTTGGGCCCATTGTTGTTTTGTATATTTATCAATGATACTGATGAAGGTATATCGGGTTTAATGTCTAAGTTTGCAGATGATACAAAGGTTGGCAGGGTTGTTAATGGCAGTAAAGACAGTATGCTACTCCAACTGGATCTAGATAAGTTGGGAAAATGGGCTGAGAAGTGTCAACTGAACCGAAACATTGACAAATGCAAAGTACTGCATATGGGTAGCAATAACCGAAGAGAAACATACCAACTGTGTGGTACCACACTCAGGGAAGTGGAAAGTGAAAAAGACCTGGGGGTAATTGTGCAGTCAAATATGAAGTTTGCTGAGCAGTGCAGAGTGACTGCCAGGCAATTCATGGAGACTTGTCAATGATATATAGGAATTTTTCTAGCAGGGACATGGAGGTGATTATCCCGTTATACAAGCCAATGGTCAGATCACAACGAGAGTACTGTGTACAGGTCTGGAGGCCTCATTTTTGGATGGATGTAGAGTTGCTAGAACAAGTACAAAGAAGGGCAACAAGATTGGTGAGGGGAACAAAGAGATGCTATTTCCAAGAAAGGCTTAAGTTCTGCAAATTGCAGCACCTGGACAATAGGCACCTGTAAGGTGATCTGATTGAGGTGTATAAGGCCTTGAATGGGTTGAGTCAGCTGAATACTGATGGGATTCTTCCTCTTGCTCAGACTAAGAACGTGAGGGGGCACAGTTTCAAATTGAGGAAAGATAGTTGTAGAATAGATGCGCGGAAATTTGCCTTTAGCCAGCGGGTAGTTGATTGGTGGAACAGGCTTCCATCCTGTTCCACAAATGATGAACTGTGCACCGTTGAGTCAGTTTGGTGTGACATAAGCACTGCGAAAACAAAAATAAGAGTAGGAGAGTGTTATAGGCCTAATGACTCGAATGAGTACGATGAACAGTTGTACAGAGAAATGGAGTGGGCTAGTAAATCAGAATGTCTTATAATGGGGGATTTTAACTTCCCAGATATTGATTGGAACTTGTTGGTTGGTCACTCACACACTAGAAAGACTTTTGTGGATTTATTGGATGATTGTTTTCTGCAGCAGCATGTTTGAGAGGCAACCAGAGAGGGTAATACACTTGATCTGGTTATCAGCAATGATCATTAAGTATTAAGAATTTGCAAATAAAGGAACCACTAGGTGGCAGAAATCACAGTGTACTGATGTGGGATTTACTTAAAGATATAATTACCATCAGGGGTAAAGGAAAGGGTTTTTGCTTCCGTAAAGGTGAGTAAAGTGGTCTCATACAGTTTTTAAATTCTGTGCAGTGGGATCAACTGACAATGTTACTAACAGTAAATTCTAAGTGGGAAGCATTCAAGGAATTAATTGTGGATGCTACTAAAAGGTTCATACCCGTTAAGAAATATTGTTCAAGGTTTAGGACTAAATGGTTATAAAATGAACTAATGAGAGTCGTGACTGAAAAGAAAAATGCATGGGATGCATATAAATTATCAAGCGACTCAGAAGCCTATGGCAGATATAAGCTAGTCTGTAATCAGGTCACAAAGGAGGTTAGGCAGGTGAAGGCAGATTACGAGAAATCTTTGGCAAAGGATGCTAAGAAAAACAACAAGGATTTCTTTACTTATATATATTTTTTTTTATGTGAACCCCAAACACGAGAGGTATTAGAACCTATAGTACTTGGTACCGTGCTTAGGTTGGAAGTTGAGAAGACAAAAGAAGATATTTGTTGACATTGGACTTGAACTTCTGTAGATTGTAATTTTCAGGAAATGCGTATGAGGGAAGGTTGTTCCAGAAAATGGCAGTTGAATGAATAAATGAGGAAAATGAAAAGTTGGTTCTGTGGGTTTGAAGTTGGACAGTAAATGGATGTTGGCTGGTGGCAGCACATGTTCGGACTGTTTTGAAAGAGAGAGCAGGAATTATAGAAGCCAATTGAGAAGAACAGTGCCCATGGAAGTACCTGTAGAAGAGGCATGCAGCAGAAACAGTACGTCTATGAGAAAGTGAGTGGAGAGACTCTGTTAGAGATGAATCATTAATTAACCTAACTGCCCTCTTCTGAATGGAATCAAGAAGCCTGAGAGAGGTTTTGGGGGACCCACCCCAGATGTGGGAACAATATTCCATGGCAGGGCGGATTTACAATTTATACAGAGTGAGCAGCTGCTTGGAAGAAAAGTAACGCCGAGAGCGAAAGAGAAAACCAAGTTTTTTTAGATGCAGAGGAAGCAATATTTGTAATGTTCTTGTGCCAAGAGAGATTACAAGTCAGGGTAATCCCCAAAAGAGATATATCATTTTGCCTAGAAATTGGAGTGTCACTAAAGATAAGCACAGGAGCAGAAGAATCCTTTTTGCGGGATATAAGACAAGGCTGAGTTTTAGAAGGGTTGAAATCAACTAAATTGTCTTTGCCCCACTGGAGAATTACCTGAAGATCAGCATTTAAGGAATTGGTAGCAGATTTTCGAGAAGTTGAAGCTGATTGAGCAGCACAAGGTTTCTCAAAATGGAAAGTGGAATGCAATGCGCTATCATCGGCAAAACTATGGATAGGATTTCCAGTCAATGGAAGAAGGTCATTAATATATAAGAGGAAAAGAGTGGGGGAAAGAACTGAACCTTGGGGGACACTGGCATTAGTGGAGAAGTTAGAAGACAGAGAGCCATCTACCATCACCCTCAGTGAGCGATCAGAGAGAAAACCGGATAACCAATTACTAAAAACAGTTGGCAAACCATAAGATGGAAGCTTGTTTAGAAGACCTTTATGCCAAACATGATTGAAAGCCTTTGAGATGTCAAGAGCAACTACTTGTGTTTCACCGAACCTTTCCATTGAATTAGTCCATAAATGGGTAACATAAGCCAGAATATCACCAGTGGATTGACACTGACGGAACCCATACTGGTGATCTTTGATCAGACAGAAGGTTTCTAGGTAGTTTAAGAGTTGGCGGTTAGTTGATTTCTCCATTACTTTAGAAAGAGTAGAAGTAATTGCAATGGGATGATAATTGGATGGGAGTTATTTGTCACCCTTTTTAGGAACTGGCTGGATATGAGAAAATTTCCAAGCAGAAGGAAAAACACCTTTGGAATAAGAAAGTGAAAAAAGGTGGCAAAGAATAGGAGTAAGTTCAGGAGCACAGGTTTTGAGAACAAGTGGAGAAATACCATCAGGACCTGGAGCTTTCGCAGCATCCAGATTCATCAAAATCCTTCTGACATCCTTTTGACGGAAGACCACTGGAGGCATTGAATGGAGCATGTTGGGAATGGTGGGAGGTGCTTTACGAAGATCATTAATACATGAGCTGGAAGAAAAATGTGATGCTAGCAGGTCAGCTTTATCCTTGGCTGAAGTGACAACAGAACCATCTGGTTTGGACAGAGGTGGGAGCAGAGATGGGCAAAAGTTGCGGCCAATAGCTTTGGCAAGAGACCAGAATGCTCGGCTACCATTATTGCAAGAAGCAAGTTTTCAAGCCTCCAATAAGCAAAGTGGTGGTATTTCACCGGTTGATGAAAGTCATCTACCACCTAGTACTGCCTGGTAACATAGAGGGGCGGTGTTCCTCCATGTGGTTTGGGCGCCACACCTCGACCCCTGCTTACATTGGTTCACACCTGGGTGGTCACCCACCATGTACTTGTGCATGGAGGTTATACCCAGGATTACTAACAGTCCTACCATCGTGAAGGTGCAAGCAGAGTATTTGGCTGTCACAGACCGTCCAGACTTCGCCGAAATTGGGTCCACTTGACTTGAGTGTAATCCGAATAGCAGTTCCATAAGCGTTTTAGACTCCCAGGTAGCAAGTACAGCTTGTCTGGCATATCTGAGAGAATGTCTGTGACAACCTCAAGGACCTAATAATAAATATATCTGTGACAACCTCAAGGACCTAATAAATATAAACTCTAAAAGGAAGAGGATGAATCTGATTGGTCCACTTGATATCGATGGTTCGACTGTTGATGATTCTGCTCAGATAGCAAACAAACTGAATGAGTATTTTGCATCTACATTCACACATGATGAGTTATTAAGGTTTGAAAATGGCAGAAGGTTATCAAATTGTAGCAGAGTGCTTAATGATTTTGTAATAACTGAGAGCAAAGTGGAGGAGAAATTGTTGAAGTTAAACATAAGAAAGGCACCTGGGGTGGATGGGATCTATCCAGTTATATTAAAGAAGGTGGCAAAGCAAATAAGCAAACCCTTAGCCATAATTATGAGAGCATCCTTGGACTCAGGGGAGGTCCCTACAGACTGGAGAAGTTCAAATGTATCCCCAATTCATAAAGGGGGATCAAAGGGTGACACGAGTAATTACAGACCAGTTAGTTTAACTTCCGTTCCGGGTAAAATAATGGAGTCATTGGTTAAAGATGCATTGCAAGATCATCTAGACAAGACTTTCCCTTAACAAACCCATGCTGTGTTTGAATTATTTCTGCAGTCTTGTATTATGATGTGGTTACAAAGGAACTGGATGCAAAAAACAATTTTGATATCATATATTTGGATTTCAGGAAAGCTTTTGACACTGTTGCGCATGGAAGACTATTGTACAAATTGGAGCAGAATGGTATTAAGGGTAAGTTTCTACAATGGATAAAAGGATGGTTAAGTGGTTGAAAACAGAGGGTGGTAATCAATGGGTGCCGCTCTTCGTGAACTAATGTTATTAGTGGAGTCCCACAGGATTCAGTGTTCAGTCCTCTGTTGTTTTGTATATTTATCAATGATATTGATGAAGGTATATCAGGCTTAGTGTCGAAGTTTGCAAATGATACAAAGGTTAGCAGGGTTGTTAATGACAGTAATGGCAGTGCAACAGGATCTGGATAATTTGGGCAGATGGGCTAAGAAGTGGCAACTGAAGTTTAACCTTGACAAATGCAAAGTACTGCATATGGGTAGAAGGAACCCCAGAGAAACGTACGAACTGTGTGGTACTACACTTAAGGTGGTAGAAAATGAAAAAGACCAGGGCGTAATTGTGCAATCAAATGTGAAGTTTTCTGAGCAATGCAGACAGGCTGCCAGGACAGGTCATGGGGTTTTTTTCAATGATATATAGGAATTTTGCTAGCAGGGAAAAGGAGGTGATTGTCCCTCTGTACAAAGGGTACTAGGAAAGTTTTGCAATACAGCTTTGTTTATTTAATTTTTTCAAAGTAATTTCCTCTACATTCAATACACCTCTCCATCCTCCGAAACCAATCTTTAAACCAGTTCTGCCAAGTTTCACTAGGGAGTAAAGCACACTCGTTGTCCCAAGCCCGTAGAAGGTCCTCATCACTGGAAAACCGCCTCCCTTTTAGCTTCATTTTCACATGCGGGAACAGTGCAAAGTCGCAGGGAGCAAGGTCTGAACTGTAGGGAGGGTGCTCGAGAAGTTTCAGTCCTGTCGTGGTCAAATATTCGGTGCAGGCTTTGGCGCGGTAAGCTGGAGCATTATCGTGATGGAGGTACCAGGTGTCCATTCTTGACTTTGGCCGCAGGTTCTTCATAGATCCAATGACTTTAGGCAGGCATTGTTCAGTATACCACTTAGCTGTGACTGTCTTCTGCGTGTCCAAAACGACACGTTCCACAATTCCACTCGATTTGAAAAATACAGCTATCAATTTCTTCTTTACAGATCGGGATTTTCTGACAATTACGGGTGTGTCGTCATCATCAAAGACCCAAACTTTGTTTTGAGCCTTGGTCGGCAGATCGTAATAGTACAGTCAAGTCTCGTCACCTGTCACGATGTTGTTCACATACCGAGATTGTCCCTTATCAAACTTTTTTAACATCTCCCGGCACCAAGTCACACGTCGTGTCATCTGCTCTTCAGTCAGTTGATGCGGCACCCAGAGAGAACAAAGTTTCTTCACGTGCAAATGATCTTGCAGAATCGAACGAATTGCTGGTGCATTGAGGCCCAAAGTATCCTCTATCTGTTGGTAGGTCACTCGCCTGTTTTCGTCAAGCATTTTCCTCACAGCAGTAACGTTTTCCTCCGTAACTGACGTTCGTGGCCTTCCCGGCCTCTCAGAATCCTCCAGAGTGAAATTTCCCCTTTGGAATTCTCTATACCACCTGAATATCGTTGTACGATGTGGACAATCATCATCTAGTGCAAGAGTCATTTCTTCTAAGCACTGGTCTATGGTTAAACCACGCACGAAATTATACCGCAAAACTGTCCTTATCTCATTTCGTGACCACGATGCCATCGCAAGCACTTTACACTCTCACTACTAATGAATAACTGAGCCCATCGACTTGGCGCGGCGGCTACTATGCACGTATGAACATGTCTCAACATGCAGCAACAAGCAGCTTCCTGTGATTCATTGTTGCGTCATATTGCAAAACTTTCCTAGTACCCTTTGTATAAGGCAATGGTCAGGCCATGCCTTGAGTACTGCGTACAGGTCTGGAGGCCCCATTTTAGGAAGGATGTAGATTTGCTTGAGTGTGTACAGAGAATGGCAACAAGATTGGGAGTGGAATGAAGGGAACTTAAGCCTCTCTTGTGTTACCAAGAGAGGTTTAAGTTCTGCAAATTGCAGTGGCTGGAGACTAGGCACCTGCACAGTGATCTGACTGATGTGTATAAGGCCTTGAATGGGTTGACCACGCTGAATTCTGATGGGATCCTTCCACTTGTTCAGATTACGAATCTAAGGTGGCATAAATTCAAATTAAGAAAAGACAGATGTAGAATAGATGTGCAGAAATTTGCCTTTAGCCAGCGGGTGGTTAATTGCTGGAACAAACTTCCATTTGTCGTTGTGGAAGTTGATAGGTTAAATAAATTTAAGGAAGAACTGGACAGGCACATGGAGGGAATGGTGTATTTTTTTTTGTTTTTTTTTGGCTGATGCTGCATAAGCTCATACACTTGCTTTCTTGCTTCACATGCCACTACTACTACTATCCTTTGTTGTGGAAGCTAATAGCCTAAATAAATTTAAGGCTGAGCTGGACAGGCATTTAGAACGAATGGAGGAGTGAAATGGGAGGAGTTTTTTTGGCTGATGCTTCATAAGCTTGTTTTCTTGCATCATATGCCTCTACTAATGCTAATACTAACGTGGGATTTACTCAAAGATGTAACTACCATCAGAGGTAAAAGGAAGGGTTTTGCTTTCGTTAAGGTAACTACAGTGGTCTCAGACTGTTTTGAAATGCTATACAGTGGGATCAACTGATAATGTTACCAATGGCAAATGCTAAATGGGAAGCATTCTAATGAATTAACATTTCAAGGACTTAACATTGGAAGCTACTCTACTGACTTGGTTGTCGTGCCGGAGTATAAACAGAAAATTTATTTATTTACTAGTCTTTTCATACCAACTAAGAATTACTGCTCAAGATTCAAGAAATACTGTTCAATGGATGTCAGAAGAACTAATGAAACTTGTGGCAGAGAAGAAAAATGCATAGGATACATATAAATTATCAGGTGGCACAGAAGGCTAATGTCGATTTAAGCTAGTCTGTAATTGTCAGAAAGGTGGTTAGGCAAGCAAAGGCAATTATGAGAAATCCGTGGCAAAGGATGCAAAGAAAAACAGGAAAGACTTCTAGAAGGAAGGGGATGAATCAGATTGGTTCATTTGATATTGATGGTTCAACTGTTGATGATCCTGCTTAGGTAGCTAACAAACTGAATGAATATTTTTCATCTACATTCACACCTAAGGAATTCTCTAAGAAAATAGAGGCCAGAAGCTTATCAAAATCTAACAGGGAACTAAACAATTTTGTAATAACTGAGGGAGCAAAGTGGAAGAGAAATTGTTGAAGTTAAACATCAGAAAAGCACCTGCGGCGGATGGGATCTATCCAGTTATATTAAAGGAGGCAGCAAAGGAAGTAAGCAATCCCTTAGCCATAATTATGAGATCATCCTTGGACTCACAGACTGGAGTTGTGCAAATGTATCCCCAGTTCATAAAGGAGGATCAAAAGGTTACATGAGTAATTACAGACCTGTTAGTCTAACTTCTTTTCCAGGGAAAATAAAGGAATCACTGGTTAAAGAAGCACTGCAGCAATAATTCAAACACAGCATTGATTTGTTAAGAGGAAGTCTTGTCTGACCAATTTAATTGGATACTAGGATGTGGTCACAAAGGACCTGGATGACAAAATAATTTTTGTCATCCTCTCAACAAAACCATCTCGTGTATCCTTCAGTATCATTTTGTATATCCTTCATTATCATTTTGTGCATCCTTCAGCATCATTTTGTTTATCATTTCTATCTAAATGTTCTGTATTGCACTCTTGATCATTACTTTCATGATTTTCTCTATTCCTAAAATCAGATTGACCAGTCTGCCCACTTAGAGCCACTGTATCGATGATACTCTAGCACTTCTCCAATCCAAAGGAATCTCACTTCTAAGTTAAAAGACGTTCTCACATTTAATCTTAATGTTTCATGTACCCTCCCAACACCACGCCAAATTACTTGGTATATGCCATCGACTTCAAGACCTTTACTTGCCTTTAGGTTGAAAATATTTCTAATAAACATTCTGTAATTTCAGTATTGCTAGGTTCATTCTGCTCAGTCTCACTCACAGAGCTCTTCCTTGCTATGAGATGTCTTTCATCTATAAAGATTGATACAAAGCACCTGTTCAGTTAATCAATACCACTAGCTGGAGTATCTAAGAATTTTCCACACCCATTATGCAAGGAACTGATATGATTTTTGCTTTTATTCTTTGTATTCACACACACGGACGCACACACACACACACACACACACACACACACACACGCGCACCTAAAAAACTCTATGTTTATATTCTTTTCTCACTTAGCCAGTGATTTCTCATACTACTACTATATAGATCAACTTGTTGCTGTTATAGACTTCGGCACTTTTCATCATTCTCTAATTTTCCTATTCTATCCATTCTGGTTTATTAAAGTGGCCAGCTCCATATTTATCTATCTCAGCAACTTCCTTGTGGTATGTTATCTTGAGGTAAATATTCATACTTAGATATTTCATAATTCTGATGTAGTCACCTTCCCTGTGCTAACTGCTCAGTTGATGAAGGCTGCATAGTATTGTAACCTTTCCATATTCATTTTCCTGAAGTAAAAACTCATGTCTTTACCTTCAATAATGTCTTTCTTCGCCTTCCAAATTAGGTGTAGAAGGTGAAGAAAATCAATACAGGAGCCCAATTGTTTGCCCTTCGATATCATAGTTGAGGCTCATATCTACATCATGGGTGAGAATCATATCTAGAATATTGTTGCTACTAGTATTTTCTCTAATGTTCTGATATAAATATTAATCATCTAGTTTATTTAAAAAAATTTTTCTCCCATGGTGAATTTCCCTAACACTTGCCCCAGACAATAAAGAACAAATTGAAGTCACTCATGATTATTCATTCATACTTGCTTCCATTAATTTGTTTTTAAGCTCTCATGATACTCTACACAATCTTCTGGGCTGTAGCATACATCCACTTGCATTTTACATTTGCTTCCAACTACCTCATATCACAAAGCTGCTCTGCTAATATATGTAAGTTCTGAATCAGGGAAAACTTTTGCTGTTGCCTTTCTAAAAAGCACTTACCCATTCCATCTTGCCTATCTTTCCTGAGTACATTATCTGGATCTGCTTGAATGGCTGTAGAGAAGGGCAATGAGATCGGTGAGCGGAACCAAAGGGCACTCTTACCAGTAAAGGCTTCAGTTCTGCAAATTGCATCTGGAGACTAGGCATCTGCAAGATGATCTGAGTGAGATGTGTATGATTTTGAATGGATTAAGCAAGCCCAGTGCTGATGCCATTCCTCCCTTGCTCATACTACACACACACATGAAGGGGCATAAATTCAAACTGAGGAGCAATGGTTGCTGGTTAGATGTGCAGAAGTTTGCTTTCGGCCAGCAGGTGGTCAGTTGTATGCAAAAAACTTCCATATGTTGTTGTGGATGTGGGTAGTTTGAATAAATTAAAGGAAGAATTAGATAAATTCTTAGATTAGATGGGTGAGGTGGGATGTTTTTTTTTTGGCTGATGCTGAATGCACTTGCCTTCTTGCATCATTTGCCACTGCTAATACTATTAAATATTTTAATGTTTAGTATTCAAGGTTAATGATCGAAACCTTATCTGCCTTTCTGAATACAGATTTTACTAAAACAGTTTTTGAAGGGAAATTCTGCATATCATGGCAGGTGTTGATCCAAGAAAAAAAAATTTATGTATATATATATATTTTTTTATATATATATATTTACTAGGGGGCTTTGCCCCCTTCTCGCTGCACTCACTTCTGTTGATAAAATAAAATACAGAAACTTTTGACACAGTACGTCTCTTGCTCGGCTATGAATACATAAATACGTTACTGTATCTATATAATATCGGTGTAGATATTATATAGATACAGTATTGCCCCCTTCTCGCTGCACTCACTTCTGTTGATAAAATAAAATACAGAAACTTTTGACACAGTATGTCTCTTGCTTGGCTATGAATACATAAATACGTTACTGTATCTATATAATATCGGTGTAGATACACCATAGACAACTTTTAAAGAAAAACTACGATCATAGTGGGAAAGGTATCATTTCATCTGTATCTCATATTGCGCTCATCCTTCACAAAGAGTTATTGCACTACCTGGAATAAATAACGCCTCACTAATAGAGAAGACTATTGTTACTTATTCTCTGTGGGTGCTTTTCACACTATGATCATAGTTTTTATTTAAGAGTTGTCTATGGTGTATCTTAACTGATATTATATAGATATAGAATCTTAAACTCTTAAAATATTATGCTTTGTTGCATTTAATTTATTTAAATAAATATGTTACGTATGGAAATCAAGACTTGTACCACGTGGTCATTTTAGATAAACATAGCACGTGACCATGATTAAACAGAAGCTTGTTTTACCACAGTAAAACAAGCTTCTGTTATATATTTTTGTATTTGTTATGTATTATCACATAACCTACATCTCTCTTCTCCCATTGGCTGAATAAATATCACTAAGAGGAAAATTATTTTAATGTTGTAATATAGTATTAGTAGTAACAAATGGTGCAATGAAGCAAGCTTTTACAGCAACAACAAAAAAAAAAAAAAAAATGCTTCCTACATTAACTGTCCTCTGCTCTAATAAGTTTTCGAATTCTTTCTTATATTTATTCAGATTACTCCACTTTCACAATTCAGAATACCCCACTTCCACAAAAGGAAATCTTCCAATAATCAACCATCTTCTGGCTGAAAGCAAATTTCCACACAAATTTCCACACAAATTTCCACACATCTATCCTCACCACCAAATACGGAGGATGCGGAAAGGTCAGGGAATGACCACTGCATATCCCGGAGCAATATGGCCTTAGTTGCTAATGCTCCTAAAAACCAAACAACAACAACATCTATCCTGAACCATCTTTCCTCAATTTAAATTTACACCTCCTTATATGCATTGTCCGTAAAAAAGTAAGAATGCCATTGACATTAGCTTATTATTTTATCCATTCAAAGCCTTCAACACCTCAATCATGTCCCCTTCAGGTGCCAAGCTTCCAGATTCATCAACTGTTGAAGTCTTTCTTAGTACAGGTACCCTGTTGTATTCCTGACTCATTGCGTTACTCTTCTCTACACTTGTTCCAAAAGATCCATATCTTTCCTAAAATGAGGTTTTATGACTTGTATGTAGTCAAGATGCAGCCTAACCATTACTTTCTTCACCAGGATAATCATCTGCCTCTCCCAGTTTGCAAATTTCTTGTATATCAAATATGAGCTGACCTAGCAGCCTGTCTGTTCTGTTCAGTAAACTTCATATCCGACTGTACAGTTATGCCCAAATTTTTTTTATTTCTCCACTTCCTTGAATGTGATAACACACAAATGGTATGCTATTTTGGGATTACTGCTTCCCATAAACAGTATACATTGCCTTTTTTGAATGTTAAACCTCAGTTGCCACTTTTTAGCCCATGCGTCTAATTTTTCTAGGTCTTGTTGCAGCATGTCCTTATTTCTGTTATTATCTGCCCTGCCATCCTTCATACATTAGCAAACTTATTGAATGATATATCTTCATTTATCATTAATAAATATTAAAAACAGTAAGGTCCCAGTACTGAACTCTAGGGACTCCATTAATAACATTTGTTGAAGAAGAGCAGTGCCCATTCACCATGTCATCTACAACTCATCCTTCCCTTTATCCATAGCAGTGACGTACCCATAATACCACATTTCTCCAGTTTGCACAACATGCTTTATCAAAAGCTTTTCTGAAATCTTGATGTCAAAATTGTTTTTTTTTTTCATTCCGGTTCCTTTGTTACTACTTCACAGTATCCAATCAGATTGATTAGACAAGATTTCTCCTTAATAAATATGTGTTGTCACTACCATATAACTGCTATTCTGTCTGGATTGTCCTGCTTTACTTCTTTAACCAGTCATTCCATTATTTTTCCTGGAACAGAAGTCAGCCTTACAGGTCTGTAATTACTGACTTTGCCTTTTGTGAACAATGTAGACATTCACATTTCTCCAATCCATAGAGACAGCTCATGAATCCAAGATGATCTCATAATCGTGGCTAAAGGTTTGCTTACCTGTTTTGCTGCCCTTTCTTAATATAATTGGATAGGCTCATTCCAATTGTCTTATTTAATTTTAGCTGCAACAATTTTCCTTCTACTTTCCTCTCAGTTATCACAAATTCATTTAGCTGCTCCCTATTAGAATTTGATATTTTTTTGGCATCATTCTTAAAAAATTCCTTGTATGAACGCAGAAGCAAAATATTTGTTCAGTTTATCAGCACCCTGAATTGGTTCATCAATAGTTTTACCTTTCATATCTAGTGGACCAATATGAGTCATTCCTTTCCTTTTAATGTTAACAAAAACAAAGAATTCTTTGCTATTATTTTTGCATTCTTTGCTGAAAATTTATTATAATTTTCTTAGCTTACCTAGTCCCCCCATTCTTGACTTGATTACAGAGTAATTTATACTTACTGTAGGTCTGTGTATCCCCTGGTAATTTAAATGCATCACACACATTTTTATTCTTTGTCACTAGTCTCATCAGTTCATCTGACAACAATTTAGGTCTAAACCAGTGGTGTGCCAAATTGTGGGGCGCAACCCCCAGAGGGGTCACGGCAATTTTTAAATAAAATTAGTTATTGTATACATAAAAGATAAGAAACCTGTTTTTAAAATTACTTTTTCAATACTGTAGGTGTAGAGACCTTACTACTCGAACAAAGTCTGAGATATGAATGAACCCTATTGCCACTCTATTTTTTAGAGTGGTTTCACGTATGATGGAGGTAGCTTTCTTACTTATTGTTCTTGGGGGTAATACCCCTTAATTTGCTCACTGGCTATGGATACAGAAAGCAGCTGACTAGTGTGGCTTCTCAGTATGTATTAATACTTCTCGGTACTACTCAATTGCTGAACTGTAATCCCTTTAGCTCTTAATTTGTGCTTCCTACAGCAAAAATTTTTGAAATTGCTTGAAGGCCAGAGGTGCAAATATGCAGTGACAATAAACAGAAAGTCTGTTGCACACACACTTTATTCTGCTTTGCAATTCAGTGCTTTCACATCAACTTGGATGTGTTTTTTCATTCTGGTGCTACTTTTTATATTATCGTTGTTTTTAAGAAGAAAAAAAATAATATTTTTATATGTATTACCATGGACAATTGGGTAATCAGAACAAAATGGTCAAGGAGTGACAACAATAATGTTGCTACAGATACACCAGAAGCTGAAAGAGTAAGAAATGTATCATGTGAAAATTTGGACACTAACATTATTTCAAGCATAGTGCAACCATTTCTGGTAGAGAGCCATTATATTCAAAATCAAAAAGAATAGAAAATATCAAGAAGAATTTATGAAGTACAGCTTTACTTAGCATCATTGATGATGAGCAACATCCTTCATGTGTAAGATATTACAAAAAACTTAAAATCACATACTATTGCTGGATCTCTTGTTCTCCCTGCTGCTATTAAAATGATTTCAATTATGCATGGAGAAAAGTATAGTAACAATTTAAATACCATTCCTCTATCTAGAGACACCATGGTCTCGTAGCATATTACAGTTATTATGGACAACATAAAATTCAGTTTATTAAATCAATTGAGAGAAAGTCCAATTTTTGCAGTACAGTTAGATGAATTCACAGATATTTAAAATCTTGCTCAACTTATTGTATGTGTGAGATACTGCTTCGAGGGAGATATTTTAGAGAATTTTCTATTTTGTAAAACTTTGGAAGGAAGAACGACAGGCGAGAAGATTTTTGATGTTATAAATATTTTCTTTCAAACAAATATTGCCTAAAGTGGAACAACAGCTTTGCTATTTATATTGATGGTGCGGCTGCATTAACAGGATAAAATAAAGGTTTAAAAGGCAAAGTAAAGGAAATTGCTCCAAATATAGTTTTGAATCATTGCATTATACAGTATGTTTGTTTGTTTGTTGTTTGTTATTTGATTTTTAGGAGCATTAGTAACTAAGGCCATATTGCTCCTGGATATGCGGTGGTCATTCCCTGACCTTTCCGCATCCTCTGTATTTGGTGGTGACGGGCTCGAACCCCGGTCTAATCAAGAAGCACGTGCTACGCACTGCTGCTCCTTCCCACCTGGCTATGGAGGCACCTATACAGTATGTACGGAAACATTAGTAGCAAAGGAAATGCAAACTGATTTGCATGAAGTTTTGAAAGATGCAATAAGTGTGATCAACTTTATTAAAAAATAGAAGCTTAAATAGCAGACTTTTCACAATGATTTGTAATGAAATGGGATGAAACACTTCTTTTATATATGAAAGTGAGGTGGTTATTCAGTGGTAAAGTGTTGTGACGTCTTTTTGACCTCAAATATCAAGTTTTATTGTTTTGATCAGATAAAAATTATAACTTTACTCAATTGTTTACAAATCAAAAATGGCTTGGAAAACTTAGTTCCCTTGCTGATATATTTGAAAAACTTAATGATTTAATACTCAGTGATAAAATAGAAACTTTCAAAGGGAAGCTTAATCTTTGAAAAACTGAATTCGAGCCTAATAATACTGAAATGTTCCCATGCTTTTCTGATTTTGTTATAATTACTTTGTTTGTTACTGACATTTTACAATTTAGGGATATCATTGCCATCCACCTAACAATGCTAATTAAGAATTTTTCCAAATAATTTAATGTATTCCAGAAAAAAAGTTGTATTGGATTCGGGATCCCTTTGCATTTGAAATTTCTTCATGTCCCGAAATTACCATTCAGCAAAAGGAAGATCTTGCTGACCTGTCATCTGACGAAGCATTACGTGCTCTTTTCAAGACTACTTGGATAAAATTTGGTTTTCTCTTCGAGACGAGTATCCAGAATTATCAAAAATGGCGATACAAACATTGCTACCTTTCGGGTCTATATATTATGTGAGGTTGGCTTCTCAAAATTAACAGTTATAAAAGCAAGCAAAAGAGCATTCCAGACTTAATTCGGAAGATGAGATTAGTAATTTCAAACATTGCACAAAATATGGACCAAATATTATCGGTTATCCAGGCTCGTTCGTTGTTATTTAGTTTTTAGGAGCATTAGCAACTAAAGCCATATTGCTCCAGGATATGCAGTGGTCATTTCCTGACTTTTCCACATCCTCCGTATTTGGTGGTGACGGGTTCGAACCCCGGTCTAATCAAGAAGGGTGTGCTAGGCACTGCTGCTCCTTCCCACCTGGCTACGGAGGCACCTCCAGGCTCGTTCATCCCATTAATTGCTTTGTTTTGTAATTGTTCATTTTTTTTATTGTTTTGTAATCTTAATTGAAAAATAAGAATTTTATTTGTTATTTTTGCTGTATTTAATCAAAATATTAAACAATTATTTTAACGTGTAAATTGAAAAGGAAACAATTTTTTTATTCCTTTCTCAGTACTCGAATAAAAGTTTCTACTACATAATTTATAAAATGCCATTTTTTCTTCTCTAAAAATCTGGTTACCTACCTTGGGGTTTACATTGAGTGGTTGCATCAATTTTATATTTAATAAAGGGGGCGCGAGAAAAATAAGTTTGAACACCACTGGCCTAAACCAAGAACAATACCTCTTAGTTGATATAAAAAACTTAGTAGTTTCTGTGATTGCTCTCCTGAATACTTTCCATATAGAATTTGCAGTTGGTGCCACTGAATAGAATTTAAAAACATATGACATAATGAGACCATTCCAGTCACCTCTATAAATACAAAATCTCTTCCCTTTGCTATTTACAGTAGTTACATCTTTGCATAAATATATTGTGATCTTTTTTCTGTAGATTCATAATGCATGAAGGTCACTGCTGATAATCAGAACAAGAGTATTGCTTTCTATCACCGTCTCTAACATGCTAGTGCAAAAAACACCTTCAATATATCCAAAATAGCCCTACAATATGAGTAATACCAAACCACAAGTTCCAGTCAATATCCCCTATTCTAAAACGTTCTGGTTTACTGGCCCACTCTGTTTAATTGTTTGTTATACATAGTCATTTGGCCTATAATACACTCCTACTCCTATAATACACTCCTACATGTCACACCAAACTGACTGATCATTGCATTGGCCAGCCATGTCAACTAGGTACACTGCCTTAGATACTATGTGCTTCTTAAACCAAAAGCATAACCTCTTCCTCAATCTTGTCAGTTCTTTCTGTATATACTGTACTCAACATATTCAAATTCAGCATCCCCCACATCCATGTGGCATCATGTTTCCGATATCCCCATAATATCTATATTTGATGATTTAACTAATACTTCAAATTATTAATATTTATATACTATACACCTTGCATTACTGTACAAGAATGCACGCGCGCGCGCGCGCGTGTGTGTGTGTGTGTGCTTGTTTTTGCTTTTTTAACCTTAACAGTGAGTGTATTTGCTTGCCCCATGGGACACCCAGTAGGCCTTGTAATCCCAGCACTTTGCTCTGAGGCAGTTGCATGTCCCAATAGAAATAGCTCAATAAACATTTTCTCCTCTGCTTGTGGCTTCTGTTAATCTATTAGTCTGTGTATCTCCATTACAAATTAGTAGTTTCCCTCACCACTTAACACTGTCTTGATGGTAACAGCATATATTTTTGCACACCCTTCTTTTTTAAGTGTATTCCATCCCCATAAAAACAATTTCTCCTAATAACAAGCATAGTAATATAAGTAAGAAATACGCGTGGGAACGAGGGTAGCTTTGAGCAAGTGAAGTTTTTACTGCTCTTGGAAATAGAGAAGTTTTTTCTGTTTTATTAGCTTAAATTGGCATATTAACTTATTTTCTAGAGTAGCTTTATATTCCTAGTTATGATACTTAGTTTAAAGTTTAACTTAGATAGAGATTTTGTAGGTTATTACTTAGTATTGGTAAGGATATCCAATCCACGTGTTACAAGTTTTGTAGCTCAACTGAATGAGAAGTTTTTTAGCCATATTTAGCCGCTTTATTGACCAACTGTTATAGTAAATTATTTTCTATAAGTAGCTTATAGACCTAGTCAAGATCCTTGGTTTATTCGGAATTGAGACAGCGAGATTTTGGAAGTTAATTAATACTTAAGTGTCCATAGATTTACCGTTCGTAACTTGCCACCATTGTTATACATTACAACATTATATCCCGAACTAGATAGCATTAGCTTAGTATAGTAAAGTATATTATATAATATTGTCAATTGATCAGTAAAATCTGTTAATCTTGTTAAACTTCATTGTCAATTAAATTGTACTTTTTAACTAAATACATATAACGACTTAGATTTTACAAACGTAACATAATTAATTAATACATAACTTGATACGGAAGTTATATAAACAGAACTCATAGATAATACTCAATACCAAAAATATATATATAGATATATAGTGTTACAACTGTGTTGTGATACAAGTTTAGGGTTATAATTTTATACTGAAATTGAAATTAAATTGAAATCATAAGTTAGACCAGAGCAGCAAAGCAAAAGGCTCAAGCTAATGGGAGTGCTGTGGCTCAGGAGAGAACTGAGGGGGGGCAGTTGCCCTCTGATCACAGCCTTGTAAAATGCACTGCCTTCCTTGATGTTTGTGGAGCAATCGGGTACGGGACATGATATTGCCATGGGGGATGTCTTTGTGTGTGCGCGATGTAAGGAGTGTAAGAAAATCAGGCAACAACTCAGCGTTGTTATGGGCCTATATGAGAGCTTGAAGGACAGGGTGGATGCCCTCGAGGGATCTAAATTGAGGCACCATCAAGCACTCAGCTGCCCACATCAATGCCAGAGCTTGCACTTCATCATCATGCAGCACAGGGCAACCCCCAAGGCAGAATGCACTGGTCCCACAGGATCTAGTAGTTGTTGGTGACTCTATTGTCAGGGAAACGGAGAACATGGTATGTAAAAAGGATAGGTGGAACAGGACCAGGGTATGTCTGCCAGGGGTAAAGGTTGATGATGTTATAGAGCAGATATCATCTTTTAAGGGCACAAAAGGTGATATTGTTGTACACGTTGGCACTAATGATATTAAGAGTAGGAGACCGCCGGAATTACTTAACAAGTACAGGTCACTGTTGAAAAAAGCTGTGAATTAGGGTTGAATTTGAAAGTGACTGCAATTCTGCCCAGACACGATAGGAGGGAGTATATGATGAGAGCCTTGTTGATCAATTCGGCCCTGGAAAGATTGTGTAAGGCTCAAGGGGTAGAATTTTTTTCAGCCTGGTCTACTTGTTAACAGGAGAGACTGCTTCTACAGGGATGCGATACACTTAAATAGAAAGGGTGCAGGAATATTTGCTGATGCTATCGAGGCAGTGTTAGGTGGGTCGGAAAACTGCTAGCTTGAGGGGATACAAGGACTAATAGATTAACAGTAGCCACTGGCAGAGGTGAGAGTGATTCTTGCACAGCTTCTATTGGAATGAGCAGAAGCCTGAAAAGCAAGATGCAGGAGTTTCAGAGACTGCTGGGAGTCATTGCAGTACAAGTAAACACATGCATGTATACTTGTGTACTTGTGTGTACACTAATGCCAGGAGTTTGGTAAATAAATTTGATGAATTTGAGGTATTGCTCAAAACATCAAAGGCAGATATTGTTGGGATATCAGAGACGTGGTATCACACAGATATAAGAAATGCAGAACTGGAATTTGGAGAGTACAATGTGTACAGAAAGGATAGACAGGATATGAAGGCAGGAGGGGTTATGCTATTAGTTAAGAAACACATAAAATCCAAGGAAGTGAAGCCAGTCGACATTGCTGGACAGTGCAGTGTCGAGTCATTTTGATGTGACATAAGCATTGGGATATCAAAATTGAAAGTAGGAGTGTGCTATAGGCCTAATGACTCTGATGCGTATAATAAGAAACTGTACAGGGAAATAGAGTGGGCCAGTAAATCAGAGAGTGTTATAATGAGGGATTTTAATTTCCCAGATATTGACTGGAATTTGTGGGTTCGTCACTCACACACTAGCAAGCCTTTTGTGGATTTATTGGATGATTGTTTTCTACATCAGCATGTTTAGGAGCCAACTAGAGGGAGTAATACTCTTGATCTGATTATCAGTAGTGATTCTTCATGCATTAAGAATCTGCAGATAAAGGAACCACTAGGTGGCAGTGATCACAGTGTGCTGAAGTGGGATTTACTCAAAGAGGTAACTACCATCAGGGGTAAAGGGAAGGGTTTTTGCTTTCGTAAATGCAACTACGATGGTCTGAGACAGTATTTAAATTCTATACAATGGGACCAACTGATGATGTTACCAACAGCAAATTCAAAATGAGAACCATTCAAATAATTTATCTTGGAGGCTACTAGGCTTTACATACCAACTAAGAAATATTGTTCAAGGTTTAGGCCTAAATGGATGTCAGATGAACTAATGAGACATATGGCAGAGAAGAAAAATGCATGGGATACATATAAATTAATGGGTGACATGGAAGCCTATGATAGATATAAGCTGGTCTGTAACCAAGTCATAAAGAAGATTAGGCAGGCAAAGGCAGATTATGAGAAATCCTTGGCAAACGATGCAAAGAAAAACAAAAAAGAGTTCTTTACCTATCTAAACTCTAGAAAGAAAGGGATGAATCAGATTGGTCCCTTGGATATTGATGGTTCATCTGTTGATGATCCTGCTCAGGTGGTTAATAAATTAAACGAGTATTTTGTATCTATATTCACACATGAGGAATTATTCAGGAAGGGGAATGCCAGAGGTGAAGTAAACTCTGGAAGTGAGCTAGATGATTTTGTAATAACTGAGAGAGCAAAGTGGAGGAGAAATTGTTTAGGATAAACATAAAAAAGGCACCCGGGGTGTGTGCCTTTTTTATGTTTATCCTAAATGCTGCTGCCTCCTTTATTAAAGGAGGCAGCAAAGGAAGTAAGCAAACCCTTAGCCATAATTATGAGAGCTTCTTTGGACTCACGGGAGGTACCTATAGACTGGAGATGTCCAAATGCGACCCCAATTCACAAAGGAGGATCAAAGGCTGACACAAGTATTATAGACCTGTGAGTTTAACTTCTGTTCCAGGAAAATTAACGGAGGCACTGGTTAAAGAAGCACTGCAGGATCATCTAGACAAGACTTCAGTTATAGCTTGGACACAGAATGGTTTTGTTAAGGGAAAGTCTTCCCTGACCAATTTGATTGGATACTATGATGCAGTCACAAAAGAACTAGATGCAGGGAATAACTTTGATATTATATTTTTGGATCTTAGAAATCTTTTGATACTGTTGCGCATGGAAGACTGCTGCACATATTGGAGCAGTATGGCATTGGGGGCAAATTGCTGCTATGGATAAAGGGATGGTTGAGGGGGAGAAGACAGAGAGTGGTAATCAATGGACACTGCTCATCGTGGGCGAATGTTATTAGTGGAGTCCCTCAGGGTTCAGTGTTGGGTCCATTGCTGTTTTCTGTATTTATAAATGATATTGATGATGGTGTATCAAGCTTATAGTTTGTAGATAATACAAAGATGATGGTTTATCAAGCCAAGTTTGCAGATGATACAAAGTTTGGCAGGGTTGTTAAGGACACTACTGACAGTATGCTGCTGCTGCTGCAACAGGATCTGGAAAGGTTGAGCAGATGGGCTGAGAGGTGGGAAATGAAGTTTAACATTGACAAATGTAAAGTACTACATATGGGAAACAGTAACCCCACAGTAGCGTATCAACTCTGTGGTACTACACTGACAGTAGAGAATGAAAAGGACCTGGAAGTAATTGTGCAGGCAGATATGAAGTTTTCTGAGCAGTGCAGATGGGCTGCAAGAGTAGCTCATGGTGTCTTGTCAATGATATACAGGAATTTTTCTAGCAGGGATAAGGAGGTGATTATTCCCTTGTATAAGGCAATGGTCAGGCCACACCTTGAATACTGTTTACAGGTCTGGAGGCCTCATTTCAAGAAGGATGTAGAGCTGCTGGAACGAGTACAGAGAAGGGCAACAAGATTAGTGAATTGAACAAAGGGTTGCTCTTTCGAAGAAAGACTTAAGTTTTGCAAATTAGTGTCTGGAGACTAGGCATCAGCGAGGTGTTCTGATATAGTTGTATAAAGCCTTGAATGGTTTTAGTATGCTCGATGCTGATGGGATTCTTCCTCTTGCTCAGAATAATCATTTGAGAGGGCATAAATTGAAATTGAGGAAAGACAGATATAGGATAGATGTGCGGAAATTTGCCTTTAGACAGTGCGTAGTTGGTTGGTGGAACAGACTTCCATCCCTTGTTGTGGAAGTTGATAGCTTAAATAAATTTAAAGCTCAGCTGGACAGGTATTTCGAACGAACGGAGGGGTGAAATGGGAGTGGTTTTTCTTTTCTTCTTTTTTTTGGCTGATGCTGCGTAAGCTTGCTTTCTTCCATCATATGCCTCTACTAATGCTAATGCTAATATGTATGGATGCAGCATATCTTAAAATATAAAACTAGTAATAGTTTTATGTTTTATGTATATAATGTAGTTTTATTTTTCTCAGCATTATTTATAAAATTTTCTTTCTTTGAAAATAATGTGTGAAATGACACAAATTTTTATATATCATCATTTTCATTAAAAAATAAAAAAATATATTAAAAAAAATATTTCAGTCCTTATTATAAGGACAAATATTGGTATATTCTAAGGCAAATTCACAAATGCCAAATTTTTTTTCAAAAAATAAAAAAGATAGTTGAGCACATTCCAGTAACATCAGGAATTTTGAAGCTGTTTTCTGAAATATGATTTCTGGAAGCTGTTTTCTGGAATTTTATTTGCATCAGATTCTTTCAGAATTTGATGCAAATTCCTCTCTTAACTCCATCATATTAGTAAAACATAGAATAAAAGGGTACGTGATATGATCTTAGAAGAATGTAAAATAACTTTAAAGCAAGTGAGATTAGGACTGGTATCAAACTGCTCTTCAAGGTTTCCACTATCGGCATCTATGGTTTCTGTAAGCAAACCTAATGTTATGGTATTTAAAGCACTCCTTGATTATGGCAGATCATCTAGAATATTAATTGATGGATCACAGATTCCCTATGTTTCTAGTAATAAATATTTTGGGTATTTTACTGGATGACAAATTAAGCTTTTTTACTGCATTCGTATAATCTCATACAAAAAATTAGGAATCTTGCTGTTTCTGTGATGAGAATTTTCTGGAAGGAATGGGGCCTTAATAAAAGAACTTTATTATTATATTACAAACTTTCTTCTTACTGATTACTTCATATGTCACTGAGGTATAGTTTCACGCAGTTATTAAGGTTAAAATGCAATCAAAATTATTATCTCTCCAGCAATCAATGTTGCTGACTGTTTTGAATGTGTCCACACCCTCCAGGTTCTTGGAGATAGGATTCCTCTAGATCTCTATATAATATATAGAGGAATGTTGTATCAACTTAAGAAAGGTCTGTCTACGGAGACGTTAGGTATTACTGCTGATACATCTAATGATATCAGGATCTGAGAAGAGGAGAATATGGAGTGAACTTACAGCAGATTGGCAGGATTGTTAAAACAACAGTGTGTTTGGTCAAGTAACGAAGCATTTTATTTCTGCTGTGGATTATCTGAAAACCAACACATGGCTGATACTCTCTATGACTTCTTCGTATCTCCTCATTGGACATGGGTCACTTAGAGCAAAGTTATTTGAGAGTCAGTTGGAGCCAGATCCAAATTGTACTTGTGGTTTGGAGACATGGTCCCATGTATTGTTTGATTGTGACCTATATCATGAAGCTTGTGCTGAGCTACTGGATATAGTATGTACTGTATTATCAGAGGACAATGTGCATTCTAATTGAGAATCTTAGAAACTTGCAGGCATTACAGACGTTCTTGGCTTTCAGCCTTTGCTAAAAGGATGGAGGCTAAGGCCTTGGTGCAACAAACTTAAGAACTATTATGTTTATGAAGTCTGCATACTACTATTTTGTTTGATTTCTGAGATGCTGGACCTGATTTATTGTGTTGGGTCTGACTCTCTCCGCTACTCTTTATTCCAGACTGTAAATGAAAGTGTAGCAATGTTGTAAAGACTGAAACCATGAAAAGAGAATTATTAAACTGTTTTTCTTGATTTTTGTGATGCTGGAAATGGGTCATGGTGTTGGGTCTGGCTCTCCCCACCATTCTTTATTCTAGACTGTAGATGGAAGTGAAGATGGGAACCATGAAAGAAGACCTATTTTCCATGTAAATTGTTTTGCTCGATTACTGAGATGCTGGATTTGGCTTATTGTGTTGGGTCTGGCTCTCCACCATTCTCTATTCCAGATTATCAATGGAAGTGTAATGATTTTGTGAATACTGGAACTTTGAAAAGAGATTTTTTCTCTCGGACTCTGGGGCTTGTCCCCATTTTGTTTTGTGAAGTCTGACTCTCAGAGTATTGACCGCTATGTTTTTTTTTTGCTGCTAACCAGGTCTGATCAACCTGGATATAGGATTTTGCTGGCATCCATTGGTATTGTGCTACACCTCTGCTGGATGTGGGATTTTGGTATGGGCACTAGGCAGCAGCTGCCCAGCTGTTGGCTGTTCCCTGGTGGCAAAGTAGCCTGACAGAAACAATGCAACAACAGAACACACACTTA
This sequence comes from Mastigoproctus giganteus, assembly GCF_048544385.1. Classification (NCBI taxonomy): domain Eukaryota; kingdom Metazoa; phylum Arthropoda; class Arachnida; order Uropygi; family Thelyphonidae; genus Mastigoproctus; species Mastigoproctus giganteus. The sequence goes on from NC_143581.1 coordinate 71,956,200, forward strand.
GACCTACAAGTTTTTCTTTTATATACTTTTTTCATTTACTGTTTTCTCTACAGAGCAGGCAATATACTTTTTTGCCTGCTCTGTAGAGTTTGTACACCATCAGATGTTTTTAAGGTGGAGATGGGCTATTGCCTAGCGACCACCCTATTACTTGAGTACACACACACACACACCATTTATGGACAGAACTCTGTATACCACCATCTGTGCTACACAAAAGTAGTCTGGAAACTTTGGGATAACATGTCATATATCATTGGTTAGCAACCTATGAGAATGCTACCTAAGGTGCTCAAAACACAAGTGCAACAGTTCCACTCATGAGTGTCCCATGTTTTTAAAATACCAGCTATTAGGCTCTTTACAGGTATATCTGATTTTAAATATTAACGGTAGGTACCCAAATTCCTGTATCAAAGTGAATCTATTGAACCATCACACTACCCCTGAAAAGTTGCCGTCCCTTGCTATAGATAGTGATAGGTTATATTTCTTTCAGGTTTACCATATATAATTTTTTTTTTGTTTGCTCTTCAGATGTTAATTCTCATCCCATATTCATTTTAAAAATGAACTTGTTTACATTTTTAATTAATTTCAGCTATTTATGGTTTAATAGGTATAAACAGGTGTGCGTGCGTGCATGCATGCGTTAGTGAGTGATAACCTTTTAATGGGTATAAACAAGAATTTTAGAATGCTAATAAATTCTGTTCTAACCTTATTAATGTAGCCATTTCTATTTTTATATTTAACTAAGTTAATATTAGTTTGAATTGTATAGTTTTAAGTGTTTTTTAACTTAGTTTCATCTCCAGTATAGCACCAAAATTAAATAAAGAACAAAGCACAGCACAACATGATAAATGAACTCCAACAGTATTTTAAGATTAATTAGATGGCTTCAAAGTATCTTGAGTAGAACATCATGAACTATATACTATGTTAAAACACCAGCATTAAAGTAGGAACTTAATTTTTACTTAAATTCTGTATATAACTATGCAAAATTTGTTTGAATATAATCATATTTAAGTGCCAACAAAAAAATAATTTTTTGTTCCCTGTCACACAAAATACGATTTGAATTGCCTGTTGCAATGTAAGCTACATTTTTTTTATTATGCGCAATTTTGCTGTGTACATACACACACTCTCTCTCTCTCTCTCACTGTTGCTAAAATCCAGAAATTTAAGTAATTTTAGAATATTTATTTTCTTCTATTAGGGCGTACCATTCTTCTTACTACCCATCACTTAGATGAGGCTGATATTCTGAGTGATACAGTTGCAATTATCCATGTCGTAAGTATTCCTAAAAGAATATTTAACATTACCAAAACCAAAGTGAGTTTATTCATAAAAGGCAATGCAAACAAATTTGAATAGAAAAAGAACTAGGTTGCCTTCATAATCAGTGAAATACATTTAAGCTTTTTAGATGGTTTTAAGTTCAAAGTTTCCTTTATTTGAGAAATAAGAGGTTCTGAGTTTGAGTTTATAAAAATGAAACTGTCCATTAATATTATGATAATTAAATAAAAATAAACAGAAAGGGATCAAAAAATAGCAATCTTACAAACTGTGATAATACATATATGTCATATAATGTACGTTCTAATTTTCTTCCTCTTCGTTGCTAAGCACAATCAAATGAGAACATTTGTTTGCACAATATCTATACCTTCTGAACTTTCTTCCGCAGCATTTAAATTTTATGTATCTCCTGCTCTCTTTAAAAAATCAGTAATCTAGGTTTGTTTGCTTTTGCTTGATAGATCTTTGTAAATTTCATGGTATTGAGCTAAGCATTTTGGAAGCTCCCTTTTGAAATTTGTGATCCTTTCAGTCAAAGGATCTGCATTCAAAAAATAAGATTCTAATTGCTTTGCTAAGTTTATGCCTCCCTGTATGCTTTTTGGAGTAAAATTTGGAACTTCAGATTTTGAGCTGCGCTATCATCCTCTGACTTGATTTGGTCCTCCAATGCCATTTCCACCAAATCTGCATTGCTAGCCTCTTTTTCTATCATTAATTCTTGAACATCTTCAGTAGTCATATCATCAAAACTTTCTCCTCTTACCGACTTACCAAGTTCTGTTATCACACCGATTCTGTTTTCTGCCAGTTCGACCATATTTCCAAAATGAACTGACTCTGGCATATATTTTGCCAACACACATTTAATGTTGACAGTTTTACCTCTTTGAGCAATAAAGCTATGATTCCAATAGCTTTATTTAAAAAAAATATTTAAAAATGTTTCCATGCCTCCATCACTTCAGGCGCCTCCGTAGCCAGGTGGGAAGGAACAGCAGTGCATAGCACACACTTCTTGATTAGACCGGGGTTCGAGCCCGTCACCACAAAATACGGAGGATGCGGAAAGGTCAGGGAATAACCACCGCATATCCCGGAGCAATATGGCCTTAGTTGCTAATGCTCCAAAAAACCAAATAACAAACAAACCATCACTTCAATAGATTTGGAATCAATTTTTTTCCAAAATCCACTGTTAGGATTTTTTGATGTAATGAGTTTTAAAGATAGATATAATACCTTGATCTAATGGATATAATGGCCAAATTAAAGAAGTTGTATTAGGTGGTAGGAACATCACTTTAACATTTGGATGACTTAAATCTTTTGGATGGCCTGTCGCTTTATCCAATAGTAATAAAACGTTGAAATCTAGATTTTTCTGCTTTAAATAGTTTTCCTCATCTGGCACAAAACAATTTAAAAACCATTCTTTAAATAAATCAGCAGTTACTCAAGCTTTTTTATTTGCTTTCCAATATACCAGTAATGCACTTTTATTTACACCTTTCATTGCACAAGGATTAGAGGATCTATAAACTAGCATAGGTTTTATCATGTAATCTCCTGATGCATTATTGCATATAAGTAACATTACATGATCTTTTGATGCCTTAAAACCTGGTGCAGTTTTCTCTCTTTTTTAAAATAAACATTCTGTTGCACATTTTTCTCCACCAAAGACCTGGCTCATTGGCATTGAAAACTTGATGTGGTGTGTATCCATGCTCTTCAATAATTTTTTTGAAATTCCTCTGCATACTTCTTGACAGCTTCATTATCAGCCGATGCACTTTGGCCTTCTTAACTATTATAGATAAGAGTTAGTGTCCTCCTTAACGGTTTCTTTCAATATGATAAGATACGTACCATAGCTTCTTGTGTCTTCTTCATTTTCAAACATGGTTATTTTGCTTGAAGAACTTTTTCACTTATAATAAATTAATGTAATGCTCAAAAATTTCACTGACAAATAAACAAAAAAAATTTCATACTATGGAGCAGTACAGTTATTTTTTACAAGTGTGTTAGAACATATTCATACATGATTATGTTCTAAATTATAGATTCTATAGGAAATTGATCCACTGATTCCAAAAATACTAAAATTGTCTCCATTAAAAAATATACTGAAATTTTATAACTTAATGAATGACCAATTTCAAATATCATATAATAATGCATAAGCTATCTTAAAAATGAACCATATTCATTTTAAAATACTACATATACTCCAGACCTGTACTGTATACAGGTCTGGAGGCCTCATTTTAGGAAAGATGTAGAGCTGCTGGAACGAGTACAGAGAAGGGCAATGAGGTTGTGAGGGGAACAAAGGGTTGGTGTTACCAAGAATGGCTTAAGTCCTGCAAACTACAGCTTTTGGAGACTAGACACCTGCGAGATGATCTAATTGAGGTATATAAGGCCTTGAATGGATTGAGCAACTCAGTGCTAATGCTGTTCTTAACTTCCATCTGTTATAGTGGAGGTCAGCAACTTAAATAAGTTCAAGGCAGAACTAGACAAATATTTGGAGTGAATGGATGGGTGAAATGTGAAGGGTGATTTTTTTTTTTTTTTTTTTTTGGCTGATGCTATATAAGCTTGCTTTCTTGCATCATTTGTCTCTACTAATGCTAATGCTACATACATTCTGTTTCTTTAGAAATGTTTGCCACTTCAAGATAACAGATCAGTATCATATACATGGTGATACACAGTGTATCACCAGGGTACCTACACACCCACTGATGAGAGGCCAAAAAGCCATGAAATGGTGCCTTCTGGGTGTTGGTATCCTGAGAATAAGTAACATTAGTCTTCTCCACTGGCAAAGCATTGCTTATTTGAGATAGTGTAATATCAGGGAAACTCATTGTGAAGGAATTCATAATATGAGATATAACAAAAATGATACCACTTCACCTACTTCAGTGATTTACTGCGAATTAAAATGATGCTATGTACTAACTTGTTTGTGAATTTTCTGTAGTCTGAGGCTTTCAGTCCTAAAACCTGTTTAGAAATTCTAGATGTTAACATGGCCTAATTTCACAACATAACCTGGCCTCTCAGTCCTAAAACCTTTTGAGAAATTCTAGATGTTAACATGGCCTAATTTCATAACATAACCTGGCATCTCAGTCCTAAAACCTTTTTAGAAATTCTAGATGTTAACATAGCCTACTTATCTTGTTAGTTGCTTCACTGTGCAAGCTCACACAGGACCTTTTATTAAAAAGATTTTTCAACTAAAGAAAAAGAGAATTAATGGAAAATGAGTCAAAAGCAGTGGATATGTCTAGGACAACAAAACAAAACAAAGATTTGTTTCCTGATTTCTGTGGTTTGAAATACTGAGTAAGATAATGCTAAAGATTGGCATTGGTTTAGATGCTAAGACATCTTAACTAAGACACATTATGATACACTTTTTTTCTCTTTCGGTAATGGGCATGGATTGGTCTTTGACAATTCCATTTTTCTAATACAGTAATTGAAACCGAATGACGCATGGCTTAAATAAGTATGAGAATGGGTTGGTCTTTCAAAGAATTACATTTTTCTATAATTTAAGCCAAGTCTGAGTTGGGAATGGGAATGGCTCTGTACTGAAGCCAAGAAGCAGAAACTTAAGACTTCTGAAAACATTCTGTTGATCAAAACAGAAGACATCGATGTGATAGTAACTGGTAATTTTTAGGGTAATAATTTGGAAATTGGTCTGCTCTAAGGCTAGAATAAGCAGTTAGATAGCTGATTTATAGTTATAATTAATTCTTGATTAAGCAGTTAGATAACTGCTTAATCAAGAATTATAATCAATCCTTGCTAAAGGTTGACACATTAAATGAGTTATCACCCCATGGAGGATCTACCATTGCTACTTTGTCAGGTGAAGAACATGAGAATGAGGTCCATCCATCCTGTTATGTCCATAGCTCATTATATTGAAATGTATCTGTTAATCATAGCTTATCCAGCTTGTTAATATAGTTAACATAATTACAAATTACACATCCCATCCCTGCCACAACCAGTGTTCAATATTTAAACTTATTAAACTTTGGGGTTTTTTTTTTTTTTTTTTTTGTAATTTCTTTATTCAGTGACGGGATTCACACCCAGACCTATTCAAATGAGTGATGTGTTGAAACCACTGTACTATCATATATCCATTATACTGACATATTTTCATACTGCATTTGTAAGAATGAGAACTATTACACACTCCTATTCTATTTTGTTGTATAACTGTCTTGTGTTAATCTAATTTCTGATTAACTTCAACTGTGATTCTTATTCATTATATCAGAATGCTGCTATTTTCTGAGATTCTAATTATGGTAGCAAATTGCATTCCTAGTTATATCCTGAAGAGTCTTGTCTTTTTATACGCTTTGTATCCCTAACACATTCCATGCAGTTGTCATTTTTGTTTTAATTTTAATTTCCCATTTCATATTAATTCCATTAACAATTTTTAAAAGGGTATTTAAACTTTTTTCTCAGTTAGTTTTCATTATAGAAATCTTGTGAACATGATTCTTTAATGTGCTTTGGAAATGTTTTTAATACATAAATATATATTTGGATGTTGAAAGATTCACTTACTGTAATTTTATTTGGTACAATTTAGGGAAAATTACTGTGTTGTGGATCACCACTTAAACTGAAGAATAAATATGGTTGTGGTTATCAGTTAACACTTTCGCGTACTGCATCTGATTCAGACCTTGAAAGTGATTCTGGGAAAGCTTCTTCATCATCATGTTCAGAAAGCGAATGTGAACACAGTAAGCTATTTCCTTAAAGTGTCTTAGTTTTATTTAAATATAGTAATATGAAATTTAAAGTTCATTGATTAGATCTTATCTGTCTGAAAACAGATTTTTAACGTCTGTATATTTAATTCACAGCTTTTTTTTTCTTTTTCTTTTTTTTGTTTTGATTTTGCTAAGTAATACAAATGTTGAGAATTTTTATTTTTATTATTTATTAATAAAAAGTTTCTTCAAGTATTAATTTATCTGTAAGCTTAACCAAATTGTTAGTAAAAAATGTCCAATAAGATGCTGAGTATAAAATCCTATTATATTAAATACCATGAAAATTTCACTATAACAAAATATTTCTAGTCCTGGCTGATTTCTTGCATTATTAGTACTGTTTAAGTTCCATTTTAATACAGTTATAAGTTCCGTTTTAAGTTCCATTTTCAGTTCTGTTCAAAATCCACTTATTTTTATAATGCACTTAATTTACAATGAAAGAAAAATTTTGAGGGAGGCAGTATTGAAAAATTAAGATTAATTATGAGGATATCTTTGGATTTAGGAGAGATTCCTTTAGACTGGAAAAGTGCCAGCATATTGCTGATATGTAAAAGTGGTTCTAAGAGCAGAGTAGTAAAGGCCAACCAGTCAGTCTAACTTCATTGGGAAAATCATGGAGGCAATGATCAAGAATGCAGTACATGATCACTTAGATAGAAAGAGAATTCTGAAGGAAATACTGCATGGTTCTGTAAAGCAATAATTATATTTAACCAAACTATTAACTATTTTGACAGTTACTCATGACCTAGAAAATAATTTCTAGATCATGAGGAAATAATTTCTAGGTCATGTAGAAAATAAATTCAACATTGTTTATTTGGATTTTAGCAAGACATTTAACTCATGGGGTTTTTAAGGGAAGATCATGTCTGACCAGTTTTATTGGATATTGTGATGCTGTAATAAAGGAACTGGATGCAAAAAATTATTTTGATATCATATGCTTGGATTTCAGGAAAGCTTTTGATACTGTTGCATATAATAGACTGCTATACAAATTGGAGCAGTGTGGCAGGACAAGTTACTACTATGGATAAAGGGATGGCTGAGTGGAAGAAAACAGAGAGTTGTTATCAGTGGACACTGCTCTTCATGAACCAATGTTATCAATGGAGGCCCCCAGGGTTCAATGCTGGGGCCCATTGTTGTTTTCTGTATTTACTAATGATATTGATAAAGGTATATCAGGCTTATTGTCCAAGTTTGCAGATGATATGAAGGTTGGCAAACTGGTTAATGACAGTAATCATGGTACTGCAACAAGGTCTAAAAAAATTAGGTAGTTGGGCTGAGAAATGGCAATTGAGGTTTAACATCAACAAATCCAAAGTACTGCATATGGGAAGCAGTAATCCCAGATAAATGTACCAGTTGTGTAGTACTACATTCAAGTAGTGGAAAATGAAAAAGACCTGTTGGTAATTGTGCAGTCAGATATGAAATTCTCTGATCAGTGCAGAAAGGCTGCCTGGACAGCTCTTGGGGTTTTGTCAATAATATACAGGATTTTTGCTAGCAGGGATAAGGAGGTGATTATTACATTGTATAACACAATGGTCAGGCCATACCTTGATTACTACATACAGGTTCAGAGGCTTCATTTTAGGAAGGATATACAGCTGCTGGAGCAGGTACAGATAAGGGAAACAAGGTTGGTGAGGGGAACAAAAGGATGTGCCTATCAAGAAAGGCGTCATTCTAAAAATTTCAACACCTGAAGGCTAGGCACCTGTGAGATGATCTGATTGAGGTGTTTAAGGCTTTGAATGGATTGAGCAAGCTCAGTGCTGATGGGATTCTTTCTCTTTCTCAGACTACCCACATGAGGGGGCACAAATTCAAATTGAGGAAGGATGCAGAATACATGTGCGAAAAGTTGCCTTTAGCCAATGGGTGGTCGATTGCCGGAACAAACTTCCATTTGATGTGGTGGAAGTGGATAGCTTGAATAAAATCAGGGAAGAACTAAATAAAGCATTGGAGGGGATGGAAAGGTGCAATGGGATTTTTTTTTTTTTTTTTTTTGCTGGTGCTGTATAAGCTTGCTTTCTTGTATCATTTGCCACATTACTACTAATACTAACTCATTCCTGCAGATGAGATAACTGCATAAGTTGAAACGTGTTGTATCACAGGGAAGGAAAGGGCCTTAGATGGATTGTAGGCTGGCTGCAGGGCAGGAAGCATAGTGCTGTGATTAATGGTTACTCTTCAGATTGAATAATATAAAAAGAGGGGTGCTCCAAGCATCAGTACTGAGACCACTGTTGTTTCTGATTTTCTTAAATGGCATTGATAAAGGGATACAAGATGCGATGTCAGATTGTAAAAATAGCATTTTCAAACACTTTTTTTTCTGAAGATTTTACTTCAAACAGTTTTCAAGAACAGATGATGTCAAAGTTTGGAAGGTAGTTTAAGATCAGTGCCAAGCTGCACTTCTCCAAGACAACTTAGATAGGCTTGAGGGATGATCAGGCAGAGATAGCTATGTTTTAATGGCAAAAAAGCAAGACCTTACATTTGGAAATTAGCAACTACAAGTTAACTTACACACTTGGTGGGGTTGAAGTAAAAAAAAAAAAAAAGAGTACATGAAGAAATTAATTTGAGGGTTACAGTGTAAGCAAAGATTGAAGTTCTTCTTGCAGTGCAGTATGGGTAAAGGAGAGTTTATAATTTCCCATCAATGATTTATCAAACATTTGATAGTTTTAGAGATAGACAGGCCATGATCCCCATCTTTACAAGGCAAGTGTAAGAGTATTCCAAGTGTAAGATTTACACTTGGAGTACTCTCCAAATATGAAGACCACATGTAAAAAAATACATCAAACTTCTTGAAAGGGTCCAAAGATGGGCAACATGTCTGGTGAGATTGGCAAAAGGAAGTCCATAGGAGCAAAAACTTGAAATATGTGGACTACATTGGTAACTAGGCACATCTTAGAGGAGACCTAATTATTGTCTGTATAACTCTGAGAAGAGAAAGTAAAATGAATGAGGGTGAAATTTTACTGTTAAAATTATTCTAGAACAAGGGCCCATAAATTCTAATTATGGGGAAGAGGTCCAGACTGTAATGTAGGAAGTTTTCATTTAGACAAATTTTAACCCAGCAGTGGTCACACAGGACCATTGCTGGGTTAAAATTAGATGGCTTGCAAGAACAACCACAAACAAAAAATGTGTATTGCACATATTTTGTTGGTTTAAGATCAATGATCGAACCTTTTTTGCCTTCCTAAATATAGACCAATTTTATTCAGGCTTTTTTTGAAATAATATTTTTTTTGAAACAAGTGATTATCAAATAATTATTATTTGATAATCACTTATTATTATTTGATTTTACATTTTGCACAGAGTTACACTAAAGAACCAGGCAGATGCAGTGTGACCTGTTTTTCAACTTTTAGTTTTCTCAGCTGCACAGCACTTCGTGGGTGCTGCGCAGCTGAGAAAACTCCAGAGGTTCCCAAACTTTCTCGGTTCACTTCGCCCTTAGTGTCTCAGTGCCAATGTATCTCCAATATATAAGGGCGGTTCTAAGAGTGAAGTGGGAAATTACCTGCTGGTCAGTTTAACTTCTGTAGTAGGGAAAATCATGGAGACGGTGATCAAGGTGGAATTCAGGACCATTTAGATAGAAATGAAATTCTGAAGGAAACTCAGCATGGTTTTGTAAAGGGAAAATTATATTTAACTAATCTGGTTACCAATTTTGACAGAGTCACTCAAGAGCTGGATTTAGGGAATAATTTCGACATTGTTTATTTTGATTTCAGCAACACATTTGACTCAGTCCCACATGAGCAGTTACTTTATAAGATAGAACAGGTTGGAATAACAGGGAAAATCCTTAGACGGATAGCTGGATGACTTCAGGGCAGGAGGCAGAGGGTTGGGATAAATGGCTATTCCTCAGATTGGGTTGACGTAAGAAGTGGAATTCCCCAAGCATCAGTATTAGGACCACTATTGTTTTTGATTTTCATAAACGACATCGATAAAGGGATAGAAGGTATGATGTCTAAATTTACAGATGATGTAAAGATTGGTAGAGTAGTTAATGATCACCGCCAAGCAGAGATTCTTCAGAGTGACCTAGATAGACTTCGAGGATGGTCAGAACAATGGCAGCTATGCTTTAATCCAGCAAAGTGTAAGGTATTATATCTGGTGAACAGTAACCCCAAAATCACTTATACACTTGCTGGTTGTTTGTCTGTTATTTGGTTTTTAGGAGCATTAGCAACTAAGGCCATATTGCTCCAGGGATATGCGGTGGTCATTCCCTGACCTTTACACATCCTCCGTATTTGGTGGTCACGGGCTTAACTCCGGTCTAATCAAGAAGCGTGTGCTATGCACTGCTGCTCCTGCCCACCTGGCTATGGAGGCGCCAATACACTTGCTAGAGTTGAACTAAAGCCAGTAGTAGAAGAAAGGGACTTGAGTGTTTTGGTACAGTCAGATACAAGACATGAAGTTCTCCGAGCATTGTAAACAGGTTGCAAAGAAGGCCCAGAGATTATCCTATCGATAATTTATTGAACAGTTGCTAGTAGAGATAAGGACATCATAATCCCATTATATAAGGCTATTGTTAGACCACACTTGGAATACTATGTTCATGTATGGAGATCGCACTTAAAGAAAGACATTGTGCTTCTTAAAAGGATCCAAAGATGGGTAACTGCCTGATGAGATTGGCAAAAGGGCATCCATACCAAGAAAGGCTTCAAATATGTGGGTTGCAGAGCTTGGAAACTAGGCACCTTAGAGGAAACTTGATTGAGGTGTTTAAGGCTCTGAGAGGCATAAGTAAAATGAACGATTACGAAATTTTCATGGTTATAAATGATTCTAGAGGGGCCATAATTTCAAGTTACAGGGGGAGATGTTTAGACTGGATTGCAGAAAGATTTATTTTAGCCAGCGAGTTATAAATTACTGGAATGAGTTTCCTACATGGGTGGTAGGGGCTGACAGTTTGAGGAAATTGGAAGGTCAGCTGTGGGAGGAGGGAAACGCACAGGTTGTCTATTTCCTTTTCTCATATTAATTTTTTATTTTCTTCTTCTTATTATTATTATTTTATTTTTATTATTATTTTTTTATTTTATTTATTATTTATTTTTTTTTTTTGCTGGTGCAGCATAAGCCATAGGCTTTCTTGTGCCATGTGACCATTGCTAATACTAATACTATGGGATTAAAAATGATAAAAATAATAAATAGATAAAATTAAAAATATATGAATATTATGGAGATAAAATCAAAAAAAAAAACAAAGCTGAGGCTTTCAAAGGTGACTGTGCCTCTTTTGTCAATGGTGGAATGTCACTGTCATGGTACGTCCTTCAATGATACAGTCGATTCCAGTTAATTGGGACACATCGGGACAGATCACTTTGGTCCAATTAAGCGAAATTTTAATGAGCTTGAAAGCACATTCTAATGGAGGCAAAAAGGTATGAATAAAATAAAGGGAATGTGGTATTTAAAGAAAGCACACTGTATTTAAGTTATATTGGCACAAACATTTATTTAAAAATAACTAAAGCTAAAAGCAAACAAAATGTACTGTTTTTTTATTTTCTTCTTCATTATCTTCATTTTACATATGTACATTATACGTACATATGTAAATAATGTACATATGTACATATACATACAGAATAATGTCCGTGTCAAGCAAAGGTTACACATTACTTAAGGGTTCTTACTTTGAAAAAAATTATGAAGTGTACCCTGACATGTTCTTTTTATGGACTGCAATTGAACAAATTCAGCGCAGGTATCTAATGCTGATAAAGGATTGCCTTCCTGCATGAAATAGCATCTCAATTCAGTGATCCATTTCCTGGCATCCTGGTTAGTCACTCGCTTAGGTATATCATCATAATCATTTTCTTGGTCTTTTGGTGTCTCTGTTTTGCTGCAATTTGTTCAATAATCGTTTCCTCATAATCTTCATTTTCATCATGGCATTGAAGCTTATTGTCAATCGTTAAAAATTCTTCACAATTTTGGACCTGTTGCGGTTCCAAAGCCATTTCATTTTCTGTACAGCTTATCACGTCTGAATCACAATTAGTCATGAAACCACATTTAGCAAAACAATTCCAAATTGTTTTGCTGCTTATTCCTCGCCAGCTATTGGCGATAAATTGTACAGCTTTTAACATTGAAACTTTTGTGCTAACCTCTATTGATTTCGAAGATGATGTCAGCAAATTTTCCTCAATTGCTTCAAGGATGTGATTAACCAGCTTTCCGCAATAATAGGACTTAAAATTTTTTATAATTCCCGCATCCATAGGCTGTATCAGGGATGTGGTGTTAGGGGATAAAAATTCCAATTCAATATTTTTTAAACCAGGTACATTAGAGTGTGCCGTGCAGTTGTCCAATATCAGCAGAATTTTTCTGGACTTCCATTGCAGTTCCGCGTCCCAGTTCATTAGCCATTGCATAAAAATATATGTGGTCATCCACGCCTTCTTATTGGCATAATACGAAACTGGCAAACTGCCTATTGTAAGCCTCTTGAAACAACGAGGTTTAGCACTTTTACCAATAACCAAAAGTTTGAGTTTATCATTTCCTGACATGTTGAGCAGCACAACACTGTTACACAATCCATTGTTTTCTTTGAACCGGACAGTGTTATGTGTTGATAGTTGAGGGAACCATCTGGCGTAGCACGATAATACAGACCTGTTTCATCGGCATTGTAAATGCCATCCTCACTAAATTTTTTAAGCAACTCTTGCAGTTTTTCAGATTTCCATTGCTCAGCACTCATAGCATCGGCACTGTCCTTCTCGCCATGTGCTTTTTTGTAACTAATGTCATGTCTACACTTCCATCGAGACAACCAGCCATCCGTCACTTTGAAATTTATGTGACCTGGCTTTTTGGCCAACTCTTCTGACTTGGTTCTTAGCATAGGGCCACTTACACACACTCCTCGTTTAGATACAGTGGAAAACCATTGATTCAAAGCATCTTCGACATCTGGATCTTTGCCTTCCCTCTTTCGCTTATGAGATGTTTTCTTTAAACCCACGCACAATGTCCACTCCTCTCTAAGTTTTTGTTGTTGCTGTAGCAGTCATTAAATTGTAGATTTTGGCACCTTTATTATCTCCACTAGCTGACGATGACTGATGTTAGGAGGTTGACTTTTTATCTTGTCAAGAATAGTGATTTTTTCTGAAAGCGACAAATCTTTACGTGGCATCTTGACAGGGGTCTCAAATGTACTGAAAAAAAAGGGGGGAAACCAAAATCAGTGCACTGTTTAGTACAGTTTTTAATCTATTCTAATCCACAAGATGTATACATATGTAACTAGTGTGATTGTAAACAACTGCAAGCCAAATTTCTTCAGAATCCGATTACCACAACACAGAACAAACGTAAAACAACCACTCTACAGCACGACTTCGCAATAACTGACTTGGCTGCTGCCCGCATGATCTCTCTGTTATGAACAATCTAAATTAGTTTATTGTTCAATCACGACCTTCATTGCCCTAATTAAGCGGTGAGTTGGCCCAAATAAGTGGAACAAATTCAGGCTAAATATTTGTTTTGTTTCTGTTCTTCATATTTTGCTCCAAATAAGCGGCTGCCCCGATTAACCAGAATGAACTGTATTAACAGCATCATGGCTCTCAGAATGTGTTACTGTAGAAGCATGGGAATTATCCTCCACACATGCATGGAGACCAGAAATGGCCTGGGAGCATGCCGGGTGGGACCACTCATCCTGTCTAAGGATCATGGTCTCAAAGAGAAGATGATTACAGACTCCCCTGGCTCTGTTAATAGTATTATGTTCCAAAGAACAAATTCACAAGATCTTGCACAAGATCTTGTGAACAAATTCACAAGATCTTATTCACAAGACAAATTCACAAGATCTGGTGCCAATGGCTATGCTAATGATTGGCAATAATTATGTCATCTGGAAAAATGTGGTCTTCCTCTCAGAAGTGCTCAGCCACAGCAGCAAAAAAAAAAAAACCTATCACATTACTTCTTTATCTTCCAGTTGTATTATTTATATAAAATCTGAAATGATATTCCATTTTTTTACTTCTTATTTATTTAGGTGACATGCAAAATGTCGGGGAAGTTCTGGATTTTATTCAGCTTTCTATACCTTCTGCTTCGGTTTTAGAAGATCATGGTTCAGAAATTGTATTCAGTTTACCTCAACGTTCACCTGATGGAAAGCCATACAATTTTGCTGCATTTTTCAGCCAACTTGAAGCCAATCTGAATGATTTAGGATTTTCAAATTATGGGCTGACAAGTACAACATTAGAAGAGGTATTAATTTATACTAATATGTAATTTATTAGTATTTTTAATTTCTTAGTGGACATCTTGAAAATGTAGACTACATTTGGCATTACATGCCATGATGCAGTCTCCATTTTCATTATGATATTAATGCATAATAATATTAAATTAACAGAGATATATTACACCAGCTTTTGCAGTTCACTTTTCAAATATGTGAACATGTAGTTTCGAAAAGCCTTAGTCCAACTTAACGAATGAAGAGAATATTGCTCTGTATGCAGTTAAGCTTTTTATATTAATTTTAATTTTAAATTTTAAATTTAGTTTTAATGATGTTGGACCTGATGTTTTCCTTACTGGCAGTGGGGTGGTGGTGGTTGGAACCTTGGGTTGAGTTGGGCATCCAATATTGATACCATGGGGTTGTCCCGCTACTGTTCTGGCAGTGGGGAAGATGTTTAATTAATCTTATAATTATGTCATTGTTACAAATTAATTGTTAACATGTTGGACTAGGAGAGTTGGTCAAAAGAAGCATATCCTATAGCAAAAAAATAAAGGTAATCCCTGTTGCATCTCATAAGATAATAGAATATATGAATAATTGAGCATTTAATAGTTCTCGATTGTCAAACTTTTCAAATATATAGAAAACATATTTCTTTCTTGTAATTTTAATGAAAGCTTACTTTTTTTATTTATTTCCTTTGTGTTTGTATTTTTGTTTTGAAATATGCATTTACTTTCTAAATGTCGACATCACAATAAATTGATTTGTGTTTATCAGAATCACTTCAAACCACCATTAGGTAGCTCCTTTTATTACCATATGGTCTTTTGTGCAGTTGATATTTCATGCCATAATTTGCATAAGATCAGTGTTTGTATGCTTCTGTTTATTGAGATAACACTTCTTATTTATTTGAAATACAAACAGTACCAGGTGGCAAAGTACTGTACAATGCATTATTTTCAACTGTTTATGAATATACATTCCTGTTTTCAAATTAGAAAAAGAAAGCTGGTTTGCATTTTGTAGTTTGTGCATTAATGTAGCTGGCTGGAAAAATAATATTTTTGAGTGCTATAGACAGTTTTGTTTTTTTTTTAACTGAAAAGGGAAAACAGCAATTTTATATGCATAGATTGCTTTTTATATGCTTGGATTGCATAATATTATTATGCAATACAAAGATAACGTAACTTTATTTTTGGTAGTACATCTATATACTGTTTATTGGATTTATTGTCAAATTATTTTACTTTCAGTGCATGTTTTTGTAAGTAGCATTAATGCTTTCACCAGTGAGTCTTTCACACTTGGGTGGGTCTCTCACAGCGATTTTCTATAGAGTTGGGCTTTGGGAAGTGAATTATTTCACAGAATTTTGAAATTCTGTGAAAATAAAAACTTTATTCTTAAATGCCTTAAATTGTTAATGTGTTCTTATTTTGACTTGATTTCCCAAAAATAAAGTAAAAATGGTGTGAAAAACCAGATAATAATTTACAATAATAAAAATTTCAAAAAATTTGAAAATAGAATTTTAAAAAAATAAAAAAAAACATACATTTAAAATTGTAATAAAACCCACTTACTGTTTTTTTTCTTTGATACAACAATGTCTTTTGAATCAGTTTCATCAAATTCTAGATCTGAATTCTACAGAAATTCTTCATTTTTCAGCTTCTGTCAGAAAGTTGAGGTCAAAAGATGTGATTTTCTCATCCAGTTTCAAAGCTATTTTTGCATCACCATCCCATAATATGTTGGTAATTAGTTAGCATTAGCATTAGTAGAGGCATTTGATTCAAGAAAGCAAGCTTATGCAGCATCAGCCAAAAAAAAAAAAAAAAAACCACTTCCACTTCACCCCTCTGTTCGTTCGAAATACCTGTCCAGCTGAGCCTTAAACTGATTTAGGCTATCAACTTCCACGACAAGGGATGGAAGTCTGTTCCACCAACCAACCACCTGCTGGCTAAAGGCAAATTTCCGCACATCTATCCTACATCTGTCTTTCCTCAATTTGAATTTATGCCCTCTCAGGTGATTATTCTGAGCGAGAGGAAGAATCCCATCAGCATTGAGCATGCTCAAACCATTCAAGGCTTTATACACCTCTATCAGATCACCTCGCTGGTGCCTAGTCTCCAGACACTGTAATTTGCAAAACTTAAGCCTTTCTTCGTAAGAGCACCCCTTTGTTCCATTCACTAATCTTGTTGCCCTTCTCTGTACTCATTCCAGCAGCTCTACATCCTTCTTGAAATGAGGCCTCCAGACCTGTATACAGTACTCTAGGTGTGGCCTGACCATTGCCTTATACAAGGGAATAATCACCTCCTTATCCCTGCTAGAAAAATTGCTATATATCATTGACAATACACCATGAGCTACTCTTGCAGCCCGTCTGCACTGCTCAGAGAACTTCATATCTGCCTGCACAACCACCCCCAGGTCCCTTTCATTCTCTACCACTGTCAGTGTAGTACCACAGAGTTGATACGTTGCTCTGGGGTTGCTGTTTCCCATGTGTAGTACTTTACATTTGTCAATGTTAAACTTCATTTGCCACCTCTCAGCCCATCTGCTCAACCTTTCCAGATCCTGTTGCAGCAGCATAGTGTCAGTAGTGTCCTTGACAACCCTGCCTACCTTTGTATCGTCTGCAAACTTCAACATTAAGCTTGATATACCATCATCAATATCATTTATAAATACAGAAAACAATAATGGACCCAACACTGAGCCCTGAGGGACTCCACTAATAACATTAGTCCATGACGAGCAGTGTCCGTTGATTCCAGTTGGAAATGCAGGTAGAATATGGCAGCATGAACTAAAAAATTTTAAAGCCATTAAAATATTAAAATACATTACAGAAACATACTGTTTGAAGCAACCGTCAAAATATAGATCTACTTTACATTTGCTCATGATATTGACCTTGGGTTTTGTATCAACAAAGGTAAATCATATATCATTTTAAAAGTCTCATCCTGTAATCATGCTTATAATATTAACCAGATGAGAAATGGCAGCATGTACTAAAAAAATAAACAAGAATAAAAAGTAAAACAATAAAAAAATAAAAGAATTTAATGAGTTTATTTTTAAATTCAAAATTAAGTAACTGAGGCATTTGCACAAATGGCTAATTGACAATTACTTCAATTGGCCATAAATCATGATATTATATGTCTGTGATCTGTACTACTGAAAAGTTTAATTAATAATTTTTTTGCCTTTTGTTACACATGTAATGTTACATAGTTTTGCAGGGCTTTTATTGGATTTTTTTTTGGTAAAAAAAAAAAAAAAAAACCTACAATGCAATTTTTAACAGTGAATGCCATGCAGTTCAACAAAATGGAAAGAAGTTAGTCCTGGATATCCAAAAAAAAGTAACATGAATTTTGCAATGCCGTTTATAATTTTAATATAATAAAGGATATAATTCCAAATAATATATATATGTACCATTCAAAAAGTTCCTAGAATTGCATGCTGGTATTTAACTTGTTTGCACCACAGCTTAAGTTTTGTGGATGTTGATGTTGACCCTCTTGTGCACTCATGCCAAGCAGAAGCCTGCTCGATCACTTCACTCATGTGTCACAGTTGATTGATTGCAGAATTTTGCAGTTTGAACAGCATGCTAACATCATGTTCTTTAAACTTGGAAAAAGTGCTACAGAGATGGTGGTTTGAAGAAACCTCCCATGTCATCCATAATGGAAACCTCCCAATGGATGCCCTTCAACATCAAATAATGACAAAAATGCCAAGAAAGTGAAGGAACTCATGAGAAGTGAATGACTATTGCTGAGTTTGCTTGTGAAGTTAGACTGTTTATAAGCTCAGTACACACAATCCTGATGAATTTGAAATGAATTGATCTTTTTTCAACAATGACGGCATAAGCACCATGAATTTGTTGGTTGGAGTGGGATTTATTGGCGCAAGGGCTGCTATGGCCATATTGCGCCACCATGAATTTGTAACTGAGAGGGGGAAGTATTACTGCTGCTTACTACATTGAGGTTTGACACATTTACTTGAGAATGTGAGGTGAAGACAACCTCAAAAATTCAAGGATAGCTGGATCCTGTACCATGACAATGCACCCAGTCACACAGCAATAGCAGTTCAGCAGTTCTTGTGGCACCTCCATAGCCAGGTGGGAAGGAGCAGCAGTGTGTAGCACATGTTTCTTGATTAGACCGGGGTTCGAGCCCGTCACCACCAAATACGGAGGATGCGGAAAGGTCAGGGAATGACCACCACATATCCCAGAGCAATATGGCCTTAGTTGCTAATGCTCCTAAAAACCAAATAACAATCAGCAGTTCTTGTCTGCAAAATGAAATCACAGTCATGCAGAAGCGACTCCTTGCTCTCCTGACATTCCACCGTCTGACTTCTGGCTGTTCCTTAAAGTGAAAATGAGGCTTCTGGTTACTCATTTCGCTACAGAGGATGACATCAAAGAAAATGCCAAAGAAGCTCTATGTATATTAGGAAACCATAATTTAAAGAATGTTTCAAACTTTGGGAAAACCAATGGAGCTGTGTTTTTGTGCATGCAGAAGGAAGGTACTTTGAAGGTTAGTTAGTAAGCCCAACTGTTTGCTCAATGAACTTTTATAGTAAAATTCTAGAAACCTTTTGAATGTACCTTGTATATAAGTGATGCGAGTTAATAGTGAAAATATATAGAAAAAAAGTAAAGAGTAAAAAGCATAATGGAATGAAAGAAATTACATTTAAAACTATATTAATAATAAAAAAACATAAAATATGCATAAATATATAGATAAATATATTGCCATATAATGCACAACCCTGGTGTCCTTATCAAGAGTCAACTACCAGAATTGCACAAAAGACAATAATATAGAGTCTCTGTTTCTAATGCAACGCACATGTAATGAAATAAAGAATTTGAAATTTATGAGTTTAAGGCAAAAAGGTAGTAAATATGGGGGAGAACAGAACGAACACATAATCCAAGCATGTGATTCATGGTTGACTCAACACAGGAACAAAAAGAAAATGCACAAATTAAATAGTAAAAGAACTCATCTAAGCGACCAAACCAAATCATAATCAAAACCACAAAGGAGTTGAAATAAAAATATCTAGAACATAAAAGACTAAGATATGATATGTTCTAGATATTTCCATTATATCTACTCTTTGCAAAGTAGATGTTGCTCCTTTCTTTCTTTCAGGTTGAACTTTGATCACCTACTATCATTCTTCTTTCCATTAACTCTTAAGCTTTTCTCCAACTTTTAGGAGCCTATAGGTTAAAGAGCATTACATCCCTGTGTATATACCCTGAAACAGCTGCTTGATGGTGGTATCTACTGCAATTAAGTAACAACTATTGGGGAAGTTTACTTATTTGAAGTGTAGCCAGATAGGCAACTCATTGTGAAGGTATGAGGGGCGTTCAATAAGTTATCTACCTATCTATGAAGGAAATAAAATCTGGTTTTATTTTCCAATGTAATTTCTCTGAATTTCAATACACTTGTTCCATTTTGTTGGCAATGAGGCAATACCAGACAAATAAAATTCTTTGACCTGTCCATTAAAGAACACAGAAACGGCAGACTTCAATTCATTATCATCAGCAAAGTGCCATCCACCTACGTTTTTCTTGAGGTATCAAAACAAGAAATAGTCACTGGGGGCTAGATCCAGACCTGTAAGGGGGATGGGTAAGTTCTGTCAAGTCACAGTCTCTCAAAGCAGCAACAGCGTGTGACCTGTGCAATGTCATGAATAAGCAGAGCACCTCTGGAAAGTTTTCCAAAGCATTTTTCCTTTATGACATCCCCTAAGTTGTACAGTAGGGATGCATATGACTCCCCAGTGACTGTCTGCTTATGTTCCAAGTAGTGAATGACCTGTGCACTGGTGCAATGTCATGAATAAGCAGAGCACCTCTGGAAAGTTTTCCAAAGCATTTTTCCTTTATGACATCCCCTAGGTTGTACAGTAGGGATGCATATGACTCCCCAGTGACTGTCTGCTTATGTTCCAAGTAGTGAATGTACAAAATTCTTTCAGTATCCCAAAAAATAGTGGCCATAATCTTGTCAGCTGAAGGTTGTATCCAAAATTTTTTTGTGTGGGTGACAACCCATATGCTTCCATTGTATTGATTCTTGCTTGGTCTCAGGATCCCAGTGATGAACCCATGTTTCATCACCCATAACAATTCTGGAGATGAAAGCTCTAAATTCTCCTCACTATACCATACTCTGAATTGCTTCTGCATAGGGTTCAGAAATCTGGGGGTCCTCCTTGCACTGACCTTAGTCATCCCCAAATGTTCATGAAGAATGGTTATAAATGTTCCCTCAGATATATCACATTCCCTAGAGATTTGGGACACCTTTAAATGTATCATTCTACACAAGGGTTTCCACAGCTTGGCACATTTCTGGAGTGACTGCTGTCACAGGCCTTCATGGATGTGGATCATCTTTAATGGACTCTCTACCCTACTTGAATTGTTTTGACCAGAATTTCACCTGGTACTCTGAAGGTGCACTGTTACCATACACAGCCACCATCAGAGGCAGACTGGCTGTAAGACTTACAGGGAAAACCCTGGTGGGCTGGGAGGCTGGTTTGGTTTTGGCCATAAACACTAGTATGAGGCCGCTACAAGTTTTCCCCAGTAAGAATTTTTGACCCAGTCCACCTCTGGCCACCATCCTTTCATCATTTCTTTCTTTGGTGAGAAACTTGATGACTAACGATGCTCCAGTTTCAGCAAATCCATAAATTGATACAGGTGTCTCCTTCTTTGTGTTACAGCAGCACAACCTAAAAACACAGTAGGATCAAAATTAGTATGATTCCAGTTGAGATGTAGGAACATGATAAATCATGAATCATTAAAATATAACTATAGGAAGTACCTTAGATAGATAATTTATTGAGTGTCCCTCATATGTACAATATGAGATATAATAGAACAATGCCACTATAATAACTTTGGTTAATTTACTGCATATCAACACGATGCAATTGCCCTAACTTATATGAAAGTAAAAAATAATTTAAGAATTTAATGAGTTAATTTTTAAATTTGAAGTTAAGTAAACTGATGTGCTGGTACAAATGAATAATTGACATTGTAAATTATATTATATGTATACAGAATCTGTTGAACCAGTAATGAAATGGATAACAGAGTTTCATACATGTTTTCATTACTTCAGGCATACATGATCAAATCCAGACAATGGTATTTAATTTTCCTAACTATTCCTTCATCCTCTTGATAGAAATATAAATTTTTAAAAAATTTCACCAAGAAGCAAATTTTACTGATTAAATAAACTAACCATTGAGTGCCAAACTGTTTTTAATCTTTATATTACTCATATATTTAATTTGGAAATAAAAATATTATTGAAAATTTTACTTTATTTGAGAGATATTTGAGAATGTCAGTAGTTAGAATTACAGTTATAAGTTTAATATTTTTTAAAAATCCATTATGCAGGCATTACTTTAAACCTTGCCTTATGGTATGCCAGGTTAGGTCAACTTGTACACATATTTCCTTTGCATTGTAGGACCACATTAATTATTATTATTAATTTGAAAGAAAGATTGCAGAATGTTGTTGCAGTCAATTTAGACAAATATGGATCTGAATTAAAAGCTTTGTCTGATTGATCACATACAGTAAGTTGTTTCTGTACAGTAATTCTTTGTTTTGATTTTTATGTCACAGTGTTTTTCAGTATTGGTTTTATCCATATATTTTTGGATAACAATGAATGAAGAATAAGGCCATCTGAAATAAAAATATACAACTTCCATGAGGAACAGGAACACATTTTATTTACAAATGTAAGCAGCAAGAGTATGTGGCTCATATTTCATGAAAGTATATCAATAAATAAAAAGGAAAATTTGGAATGGCACCTCATAACAGTGCATAGAAAATCAAAGATAGTTTTCTCCTAAACAGTGAGCTCCACAAAAGAAAGTGACTTAAAGTTTTGTACAGGGTGTCTCAAAACTAGCAAACACATTTGTTTTAAAAATTGTCAAAGAATGTGCTATGATACAAGAAACTTACTATGTTTATAGAAAGTATACATGTTTTATGATTTATATATGAAATATTAAATTAGGCAGATGCTTGCCTCTTTGATCTCTGCACTGCCATACTCAGGACAGTACAATTTCTTGCCATCACTTTCTCGAGTTCTATTGATAATTCCTGAATTATATTCTAAACGTTTTCCTTGAGAGCCATAATTGTTCTCAGTTTGATAAAGTACGCTGTCCTTGAGAAAGCCCCAAAGGAAATAATCTGGGACTGTGAGATCGGTAGATCTCAGTGGCTAAACAATTTCCAAATCATGAGATCAAATGATTTGAGAACATTTCTCAAAGCAATGCCATTGTTTCTCTGGATGTGAGGAATTGCAAGACTGCAGGAAATTAACATTTGGTGATATTGTCCACCAGTAAAAGTAACAGCATTTCCTTCATCATTTTCAAAAAAAAAGAACGGTCCAAACACTCAGTGAGTCATAGTACCATACCATACCACCCATGCATTGTAAAATGGCCTTGGTTTAACTACTGCCGACCGGGCTAGCCGGGTGGGTAAAGTGCCTGCCTGGCAACCCAAAGGTCGCGGGTTCGAATCCCGCTTTGGGCTTGGATCAAAGTACTGCAAAAACCTTGGGAGGTGCATTATGGCCACAGAAGTCAATGCGCCAACAACTACCAAAGAAAAAAAAAAGCTTAACTACTTTTGGTTGTTCTTGTGCCCAAAAAAAGGCAGTTTTTGTTTAGAAACACACTTAAGTGGAAATGTGCCCCATCAGTCATCAAAAGTTTTTTTGAAAAAATCTGGTTCTTCTGTTAAAGCCAGGAATTATTTGCAAACTGTAATTGTTTTTGTATGGTCAGTAGGCAATAATTGCTGGACTAATTGTAAGGATCTTGTAAGGATATAAGTGGTCCTTGTATAAAATTCTGTGCAAAGATGATCTAGGTATGGCAGTTTCTTAAGAATGACATCATATTGATTTCTGTGGACTGTTTAACACTGATTTACAAACTGCTTCAATTTTTCTTTAAAAATCATGAATGTCCAGAGCATGGTTTGTCACCAGCATTTCCACAAGCACAAAACCGGTCAACACATGTTTTGAGGAAGCTTTGTGAACATTAAATTTTTGCCTGTGCACATGCTGATATTACACAATATTAAGCCTGTCGGTGAAATACAGTTCAACAGTGCTAACATGTTCTTCGTTTTTATACCTATCCATATTAAAACTCCAATTTTTCACCAAAACAATAAAAGGTTTATCGCTATAATTTTTAAAAAAGTCTCGATCTAAAATGAGTTCACTACTTTTGGGACACCCTGTATTAATGCTCAAAAATCTTGTTTTTTTAAGCCAACAACAAAAGTCAGGGCTTTCGCTGAGGTATCATTTGTTGTTTGCCATTACAGACAGGTACTGTAATGCCTACATTCATACACACTTCAACTGGTAAGACTGAAGCACATCCAAGGTCACTGCCCTCAAGATATCCATTTCTCTGGTTACCAAAAGTTTTCTGCCATGGGTAGCAATGGTTAGCCCAAAGCCACCTAAGTGGTATACTCCAAACCATAAACATTTTTCCGCAACCAGCTGGTTTATGCCAACTCTGAGCACATCCAAGTTCACCTCCCATGATCCTTTTCTTTAAATGCTTTACTTTATTTTAAATTTTGCAAGATATCCACATCTCTAGTTACCAAAAGGTTTCTGCCATGGGTGGCAATGGTTAACCCAAAGCCACCTAAATGGTATGCTCCAAATCATAAACGTTTTACCACCGGCTCTGAGCACATCCAAGATCACCTCCCATGATCCTTTGCACAATCTCCTCTCCCAACTGTTTTTCTTTGTCATGAAATGGAAATGACATCATTTCTGCATCACAAAATCGTGACAAATTGATTTTACTACCCATCTGAAATTTAGTAGGTGACGCCAAAGATGGTTACACATCAAAAATCTATTTACTGAAGGAGAATTATTCAAGGAAGGAATGGCTGTGGCGTGAGACATTTTATTTAAAAACTAACAAAGATGTAATAAGGTCTTCAATCTTGAATTTGTTACAGTGCAAATACATTGCAAGACAAGTAGAATGTCTGATGAATAACATCTGTAATCAACTAGAGATGAGTTTGAAAGACAATATTTTTCACTTCACTTTGATAAATCTGTCAACATTGCCGATACTGCACAGCTGATAATTTTTACAAGAATTGTTTTCAAAAACATGGCAACTAAGAAAGAATTTCTTTCTATTTTAAACTTGAAAGAAAGAGCACAAGGTGAAGATATCCACAGTGAATTTAAAAGGTAGTATGTACAAGAGAAAAATATTCCAACCAAGAAATTAGTGTCAATCACAATGGAGAATTTCCATGGTTGGTGTTTGTTGAGGATTTGTATTGTTATGCAGAAATGATTTTGATCTCCCTCTTTTTGTTAATTATCAGTGTATAACTCATCAGCAATATTGGCAAATAAAGTGTTAAACTAGTCCCAAGTATTGTAGATTATCAAGATTGTAAATTCAATTCAAGCAGGCCTCTTCAGTGTTACTTGTTTATTTCAAGAAAATGAAACTGTATGAAGAATTAATTCTCTATGTGACATGTGATGTTTAAGTAGAAGTGAAAATTTGGAAAGGTTTTTCAAATTATTGTCTGAAACCATCAGTGTTCTGAAATCCAAGAATGGGGACTGTGACAAGCTTCCAAATAATTCATGGTTATTGGACTTTGGGTTTTTTACTGACATAATGTCAAAATCAAACAAATTAAGCTGCAAACTGCAAGGAAAGAAAGAAAAAGTTTTGATTTATGATCAGCTCAATAAATGCTGTTAAAGTTAAACTAGAACTTTGGTCTTCTCAATTACAAAGGCAAGGTTGGCAGGGTTGTTAATGACAGTAATGGCAGTGTGCTACTGCAACAGGATCTAGATAATTTGGGCAGATGGGCTAAGAAGTGGCAACTGAAGTTTAACCTTGACAAATGCAAAGTACTGCATATGGGTAGAAGTAACCCCAGAGAAACGTACCAACTGTGTGGTACTACACTTAAGGTGGTAGAAAATGAAAAAGACCTGGGAGTAATTGTGCAGTCAGATATGAAGTTTTCTGAGCAATGCAGACAGGCTGCCAGGGCAGGTCATGGGGTTTTGTCAATGATATATAGGAATTTTGCTAGCAGGGAGAAGGAGGTGATTGTCCCTCTGTATAAGGTAATGGTCAGGCCAGGCCTTGAGTACTGCATACAGGTCTGGAGGCCTCATTTTAGGAAGGATGTAGATTTGCTTGAGGGTGTACAGAGAAGGGCAACAAGATTGGTGAGGGGAATGAAAGGATCCTCTTACCAAGAGAGGCTTAAGTTCTGCAAATTGCAGTGGCTGGAGACTAGTCACCTGCGCGGTGATCTGATTGAGGTGTATAAGGCCTTGAATGGGTTGAGCACGCTGAATTCTGATGGGATCCTTCCACTTGTTCAGATTACGAACCTAAGGGGGCATAAATTCAAATTAAGAGAGGACAGATGTAGAATAGATGTGCGGAAATTTGCCTTTAGCCAGTGGGTGGTTAATTGCTGGAACAAACTTCCATCTGTCGTTGTGGAAGTTGATAGGTTGAATAAATTTAAGGAGGAACTGGACAGGCATTTGGAGGGAATGGTGTGATTTTTTTTTTTTTTTTTGGCTGATGCTGCATAGTTCATACACTTGCTTTCTTGCATCACATGCCACTATTACTACTATTACAACAAAATAACTTTCTGTAACACTTTCCAGTATTATAAAAAATTATAGGAAACATTAAATTTAGAGAACTCTTTCTCCCAAAAACATTCTGGCACACCTGAATAAATTAAGAGAAGAATTTCACAACATTTTTAAAGAATTAAATGAGAATTTCATGACAGTTTTAAAGAATAAAATGAGATTAGTTCTTTCTCATTTAATTTATCAAATCCATTTATTCAAATAAAAGACAATTGTATTTAGCTACTAAATTTACCCAGACATTTCATTTACAAAACAAAAATGTGGACATGGAAATACTAAAACTTCAAACTGTTGAGCTCAAAATTATATCAAGAGACAGTAATTTTGGGAAATTCGTAAGCAAGCAAAAATGCCTATCCCCCTCCCTTCTTTTATCTTTAAAAGGGAAAGTATGCTTTAAAAGGGAAAGTATGCTTTGGTTATCCCTACTTAAATGTGTGAGGTTGTATTCTCTCAAATGAAAATAATAAAATGCAAATCTTGTACCTACCTTAGAGAAAGTCATTCGATGGACAGAATAAGATTAGCATCTCTAACTACATCCCAGATATAAACGTTGTGGTGAATAATGTGCAGCCACAGCCATCTCATTGAGCTTGTTTATATTTATTCTTTTCTGTATTAGTCATGGTTATTTAATAAATAACAATATTATTATTATGTGTTGTTATTTCATTTTTTAAAGGTGGAATTTTGAGTAAACTTAAATATAAAAATTAATCTTAATTTAAAAAAAAAGATTGAAAGGCACTGCTATGAATAATATGAAGGTGAGTCAAATGAAAATGTATATGTTTTTCTGCCATTAACTTGGTACTTTATTTTTAAGCATACTACCATTACAATAGAGTTAATTGTAACTGTACACCAGATTTTTTAATATTAATAAAGGATCTGTGGCTATCTAACCAGGAGAAGACGAGCACATCTCCTAAGGTAGGCTTAGTATTAGTAATGATGATTGATGCAAGAAAGCAAGCTTATAGAGCATCAGCAAAAAAAAAAAAAAAAAAAAAAACTACCCTTATCCCTGCTAGAAAAATTCCTCTATATCATTGACAAAACCACAAGAACTGTCCTGGCAGCCTATCTGCACTGTTCAGAGAACTTCATATTTGACTGCACAATTACCCCCAGGTTTTTTTCACTCTCCATTACCCTGATTGTAGTACCTTACAGCTGGTACGTTACTCTGGAGTTACTGCTATCCATGCAGTATTTGCATTTGTCAATTTTAAACTTCAGTTGCCACCTCTCAGCTCATCTGCCCAACTTTTCTAGATCCTGTTGTAGCAGCGTACTGACATTAAAAACCCTGCCAACCTATTTATCATCAGCAAACTTAGACATTAAAACTAATATACCTTCACCAGTATCATTAATAAATATTGGAAACAACAATGGGCCCAGCACTGAAACCTTGGGGACTCCAATTAAAACTTTAGCTCACAAAGAGCAGTTACCAATGATCAGAGCCTATGTTAGAGGACACAGGGGGTACATCGTACCCAGGCTCGGGGTCCAAAAGGGAGCCCGGGAGCCAAAGTATTAACTGTAACCTATATTAGCCATCATTGCAACAGTTCATAGCTTATCTATAGAACTTTTGTGGCCTAATGATGATAACCATGATCACCAGCTTGTCTAATCCTATTCAAAAGATCAGGCATCACATATTGTACATTCTGATAAGCCAATGATTTTATGCTACAAAGAAACTTGATTAGTATATGAATCATGAAAATATGAATTTGTATATGAATCATGAAAATATGAATTTGTATATGAATCATGAAAAGATAATGTGTATATTAATATACAGTATTAAAAATCGGAATGGCTTTTATTGTTGGCTGGTGGATGTCGATATTGCTTGAACTTAGCTGTAGTAGCATGTTCTCTTAAATGACAATGTACGTTACTTTAATTATAGCAGTACTACTACTATTAATACTAGTCTACTACCACTGCTACCACTACTTCTACTACCACTACTAAATTATTAGCATATAATATTTTTTGTCTTATTGTCTTTTTTTTTCCTTTTTTCGATATAAAAGTATAAATGATAAATATCTCTCCAAAATGTATTCTCACAAATCAGGAGCCCAGAAAAGAAAACACAAGAAAGAACAAGTGGAAAATTAAAAAAAGGGGTCAACAAACGCTCTTTCAAATTGGATTAAGTGTGGCTTCAAAAAAGTTTTCATTGAATTCACCTATAGAACTGAAGCAAGAAGAAACTGTTGGAAATCTCATCCCAAACAAGGAACAGTTGATTTGGGTAATCATGCACAGGATTTTGATGTAGGGGCAGATGCAGAAAATGAAAATGGAAAACAGAAAGAAACAGACATACAGGCGCATGTGGAAGTGAATTTGGAAAACGAGAGGAGTAATCATAATGTAGGCCTTGGCATTGGATGTATCACAACTGAGTTTCCATCTCAAAAGGAAATAGAAAAGTATGTTATGAATGGTCACATTCCTCTACCTAAAACATTCCCAAAAGATGCCTGCAATCAAGTTTTCCCAGAAAGCATACTGAAATTTCAAAGCGCTAATTGAGAACTATATGTAAGAGACTGGCTTGTCTGGAGTCAACAGAAACAAGCATTATATTGCTTTCCATGTCGATTATTTTGGCACAAGACAGTCAATAGTCTCAAGACTAGCACTTCTGTGTCTAAATCTGCACTGGTATCTGCTGAAGGCTGGGATTCTAATGGGAAGTGGTGGAAACTTTCTTACAGGATCCCAAAACATGAAAAAGGCAATAGTCACAGAGAATGTTACCTAGCTTAGCGAGAACTAGAAAGGCACCTGCTGTCTGGGGCAGAAGTTGACACCATCTTAGAAGTGTCAATCAAAACTGAAGCTGTGAAATGGTACAATCTTTTAAAGTGCATCATCGATGTTGTACTCTTCTTGGGAGAACGTGGTCTGGCATTTACTGGTTCATCCCATCGAATTGGTGATTCAAACAGTGGACACTTTTTAGGACTCATTGAACTGCTCTCCAGGTGGGACCCCATCCTTCAGGAACATGTGCTAAGTGTAGATGAGTCACAGAAAAGGAGTGTGGCTTCAGGTTCATTATCTGTCCCCTGACTCACAAAATGAATGTATTGCAGAATGCTCGAATCTTGTGAAACAATACATTTTGCTGGAGAAGCAATCTGCAAAGTACTTTGCAGTAATAGTAGCTGCCATGCCAAATTCCTCCCATATTGAACAAACAACATTTCTTTTGAGATATGTACTTTTAAAAGAAATGCAGTATGAGATTCAAGAAAGATTTTTCAACTTTGCAGATTGTAGCAACAAAATAGGGGAAGAAATTTCTCAGTTTATAACTGATACATTGAAAGAACATGCCATTCCTCTCAGTGATTGTAGAGCTCAAGCCTATGATAATGGGGCAAATATGGCTGGAAAATACAAGTGCACAAGCAAAAATACAAGAACGATGTTCAACAGCAATTTTTTTACCTTGCGATTGTCACACACTCAACTTATGTGGAAATGATGCTGCTGAATGCATACCTGAAGCAGTAACCTTTTTCGGAACAATTCAAACTGTGTATCACCTGTTCAGTTCCAGTCCTAAGCAGTGGGAATTACTACAAAACCGTATTGGTTGTTCTCTTCTTGGTACATCTGAAACAAGATGGTCAGATCATGTTGAATGTGTAAAGCCTTTTGCAGCTCACTTGCCTGGCATTAAATTATCACTTGGAAGACTCCGAACTAAACTTGATGGCCAAAACAAGAAATGAAGTCCATGGAGTTTTATTATATATGACATCTTTTGCTTGTGTGTTAATGTCAGCTGTGTGGTACAAAATATTAGCTGGTATAGATATTTGCAACAAGGTTATCCAAGCTAGAGATGCCACACTAGATGTTGAAGTAGCAAACATAGAAACTCTCCTCATATATCCGACAAAACTTCGAAACAACTGGAAATGCATGTGGAATGAAGCCAAGAATTCGCAAGAGGGCAAGGCCGCATGATAACAGCACATCTGATGCTAACTTGGAGGAAATGAATGACACAGATGATACACCGGAAGAAGCCTACTTCAGAAAGTGTGTGTTTTACGTTTTGGTAGACAGTGTTATAGCAGGATTAACTGTCCGCTTCAATGCTGAAAAATTTGATTTCTTGTGGAAATATCTCACCATGTTTGAAAGTGATGTGGAGAGAAAAGCTTCATCAGAGCAATATCCTGCTGACCTTAATGGTGATGATTTTGGAAAAGAAATGCAACATTTACCCTCAGTACATAAAGCAAATTTTATAAAATGCACAAAGCCATTAGATCTGTTGAACTTGTTAACAGAGTACAGACTTGGTGACCTGTTTCCAAATGTTTGTGTTAGCTTAAGAATACTATTAACAATTCCAGCAACAGTAGCTTCTGCAGAGAGGTAATTTAGCAAACTCAAGCTAATTAAGAATTATTTAAGGTCTACAAAGTCTCAGAAACATCTTGTGGATTTGGCCAGGTTGAGTATTGAATCAAACATTGCCAGAACAATTAATTTTCATGCTGTGATTCAAAATTTTTCAAAAAAAAAAGGCCAGGAAAGCTCTTTTTTTAAAGTAAATACTAAGCCTATCTACCTTTTTTTTTTTACTTTTTTCTAATATTATGTCTGCTGATGATCTCATCTGCATTGCAGTATAAAAGGATGTTTGAATGCGAATTGTTTCTCCTTATCTTTATTGTAGCATAAACAAAGATGTTCAAATCAAATGTGCTTTCTTCTCTCTAAAGAAAGAGAGAGAAAGGTAAAGAAAGCCTGCACGAGAAGCACTCAAAAGTTCGATGAAATTTACCAGTAAAAGTACTTTGCCGTAACGGCATTTGTATTGTTGCTCGCTCGGTAAACAGACGGTGGGTGTTATCGGTCTGGAGTAGAAGTTGAATCCCACAGGAGCTTGAAACCCTCCCAAAGTGGAGGGGGGTAACTTCCTTTTTTCTTTAGAATCACTAATTTAATTAACTAATTGAATCATGAACAGAGTCATATTGGAAGTTCTGGCATTGCAAAAAATGTTTGTGATGTAGTTTCACCGGTAAACTTTTTTGAAAATTGACATGCTTCTTGTGTGGGCTTCCTTTGCCCTTTTTTTTTCTTCTTAATAAACGCTTTATCCACTAATCCACCAGTGATTCTAAAGAAAAAAAAAAAGGTCAGGTTACCCCCTCCACTTTGGGAGGGTTTCAATCTCCCATGGGATTCAATTTCTACTCCTGACTAATAACACCCACCGTCTGTTTACCGAGCGAGCAACAATACAAATGCCGTTACAACAAAGTACTTTTACCGGTAAATTTCATCGAACTTTTGCATGCTTCTCGTGCAGGCTTTCTTTACCTTCGCCATTTTATTTTATTTATATTTATTATGGATTGAGTATAGGAGCATAAGGCCCCAAATGCAGAAAATCAATAGAGGGCTCCATTCCACCCCTCTCTCATCTTCCATACCCTTTTTGACCTTACACGCTATAGCTCATGGCATAAAACCATAGTGGAAAAAACAGGATGACTAATGGAGAAGGGAAGGGGGCCCGAAAGAACTTTGTATCCCCCTGATAAAATTCCTTTCAGAGGCCCTGACAATGATAACCACTCTCTGTCCTCTCCTACTCAACCAATCCTTTATCCATAGCAGTAACTTTCACTTAATGACATGTTTCTTCGCTTTGTAAAGCAATCTTTTATGTGCAAAAGTATCAAAAGCTTTCCT
Source organism: Mastigoproctus giganteus (assembly GCF_048544385.1). Lineage (NCBI taxonomy): Eukaryota > Metazoa > Arthropoda > Arachnida > Uropygi > Thelyphonidae > Mastigoproctus > Mastigoproctus giganteus. The sequence continues at coordinate 71,988,338 of NC_143581.1, forward strand.
GAATCCAAGTATATGATATCAAAATTATTTTCTTGCAACCAATCCTTTGTGATTGTATTATAGTAGCAGACCAAATGTTATCAGACCAAATAGTATCAGACCAAATGGGTCAGACAAGACTGCCCCTTCATAAATCCATGCTGTGACTGCAGTATAATTGCATTTCTATCTAGATGGTCCTGCATTATTTCTTTAACCAATGACTCCGTTATTTTCCTTGAAACAGACGTTAAGCTAACAGGTCTGTAATTGTTCATATCACCTTTTGATCCACCCTTTGTAAATTGGGGATACATTTGCACATCTCCAGTCCTTAGGAACCTCTCCCGAATCCAAGGATGAACTCATAATTATGGCTAAAGGTTTGCTTACTTCCTTTGCTGCCTCTCTTAATACAATTGGATAAATCCTATCCATGTCTTTTTTATGTTTAACTACATTACTTTCTATTCCACTTCTGTCAATGTTAAACCATTGACATCAAGTGGCCCAGTGTGATTCAACTGTTAATATAACAATGAAATCTTTTTTTCTCTTCTTTGCATTCTTTGCCAGAGATTTTTCGTAATCTGCCTCAGCTTGCCTAACCTACTTTGTGACTTGATTACAAACTAGTTTATATCTACCTGATAATTTATATGTGTATCACCTGATAATTTATATGTGCCCCAAACATTTTTCTTCTCTGCCATAAAGTCTCATCAGTTCATCTGACATCCATTTAGGTCTTGAACAGTATTTCTTAGTTGGTATGAAAAGCATAGTAGCTTCTATGATTATTTCCCTAAATGCTTCCCATTTAGAATTTTCTGTTGGTAACATGATCAGTTGGTTCTACTGCATTTAATTTAAAAACCGTCTGAGACCACTGAAGTCATCGTGATGAAAGCAAAAGCCTTTCCCTTTGCCCTCCACAGTAGTTCAGAATGTCTTTAAGTAAATTCCACATCAGTACACTGTGATCACTGCCACCTAGTGGAATTTTTTCCTGCAGATTCTTAATGCATGAAGAATTGCTGCTGATAAACAGATCGGGTGTACTACTACCTCTCGCTGAAACCAGTCATTCAATAAATTCACAAAAGTCTTGCTAGTGTGTGAGTGATCAACCACAAATTCCAGTGAATATTGTATCTGGAAAGTTAAAATTCCCCATTATAAGACATTTTGATTTACTGGCAGCCACTCTATTTCTCTATATAGTTTTTTAATACTCATCACAGTCGTTGGGTGTTATAACACACTCCAACTGTCATTTTCAGTTTCCCTGTGCTTATGTCACAACAAACTGACTCAAAATTGCTGGCCACCTATGTCAACTGGATTCACTGCCTTAGATTGAATATGCTTCTTAACGAAGAGCATAACACTTCCTCCTCACTCCTGTCTTGTCTGTCCTTTCTGTACACATTGTATTGCTCAAATTCAAATTCAGCAATGCTTATGTCTAAGTGACACCATGTCTCCAGTATCCTTACAGTGTCTGCACTTGATGAATTAATCAGTACTTTAAATCCATCAAATTTATTTACAATGCAACTAGCATTAGTATACACGAACACCTGTATCTGTATCTCTTAGTTAAACTACTTCTCCTAACAATGGTCATGTATTTTATTGTTCTGTAACGCCCACAGCAGGGCTTGAAATCCTTAACACTACTTTCCAAACTGCACATTCCAATAGAAGCAGTGCAAGAATCACTTTCACTACTCACGACCTGTGGCTACTGTTAATCTATTAGTCCATCTATCCCCCCAAGCTAGCAGTTTTCCAACTTGCCTTCCACTGCCTCAATTGACATCAGCAAATATTCTTGTATGAGGCTTGTGGAGAAACCAACTAGAGCCTAGGCCCAGTGGCCACTCCTCACTTTTTTATAGTTCATCCTGTTAGTAGAGAGCCAGCAATATGGCTTCCTAACAAACAAGTATCATAATGAGTTGTCTATCAAGGCAGATATTGTTGGGATATCAGAGACATGGTGTCACACAGAGATAAGGAATGCAGAATTAGAATTTGGGGAGTACAATGTGTACAGAAAGGATAGATAGGATAGAAAGGGAGGAGGGGTTGTGATGCTAATTATGAAACACAAAATCTAAGGACGTGCATCCAGTTGACAAGGATGGACAGTGCAGTGTTGAGTCAGTTTGGCATGACATAAGCACTGGGAAAGCAAAGTTGAGAGTAGGAGTGTGTTATAGGCCTAATGACTCTGATGAGTACAACAAACAATTCTACAGAGAAATAGAGTGGGCCAGTAAAACAGATCTTCTTATAATGGGGATTTTAACTTCCCAGATAGAGACGGAAACTTGTGGGTTGTTCACTAAAACACTGGCCAGACTTTTGTGGATTTATTGGATGATTGTTTTCTACAGCAGCATGTTTGATAGGCAACCAGAGGGAGTAATACTCTTGATCTGATTATCAGCAGTGATTATTCATGCATTAAGAATTTGCAGATAAGGAACCACTAGGTGACAGTGATCACAGTGTACTGATGTGGGATTTACTTGAGGATGTAACTGCCATCTACGTTAGATGGTAGTTACATCTACCATCTTGAAGATATAACTACCATCATAAAGGGAAGGGTTTTTGATTTTGTAAAGGGTGACTACAGTGGTCTCAGAGATTTTTTAAATTCTATACAGTATTACCAACTGATGATGTTACCAAGAGCAAATTCTAAATGGAAAGCATTCAAGGAATTATTTTAGACCTAAATGGATGTCAAATGAAGTAATGACTCATGGCAGAGAAGAATATTGCATTGCAGATGAAGAATATTGAACCATCAATATCAAATGGACCAATCAGATTGGTCCATTTGATATTGATGTTTCAACAGTTGATGATCCTGCTCAGGAAGTTAACAAACTAAATGAATATTTTGCATCTACATTCACACATGAAGAGTTATTCAATGAGGAGAATGCCAGAAGTTTATCAAACTCTAACAGGGAGCTAAGTGATTTTGTAATAACTGAGAGCAAAGTGGAGGAGAAATGGTTGAAGGTAAACATAAGGAAGGCACCTTGGGTGGTTGGGATCATCCAGTTATATTAAAGGGGGCAGCAAAGGAAGCAAGCAAACCCTTAGCCATAATTATAAGAGTTTCCTTGGACTCAGGGGAGGTCCCCATGGACTGGAGGTGTGCAAATGTATCACCAGTTCACAACAGGGGATAGAAAGGTGACACAAGTAACCAGTAATTAAAGACCTATTAGCTTAACTTCTATTCCTGGGAAAATAATGGAGTCACTGGTTAAAGAAGCAGGATCATGTAGACAAGACTGAAGTTATAGTTCAGACAGCATGGGTTTGTTAAGGGGAATGACGTGTGACCAATTTGTTTGGATACTATGATGTGGTCACAAAGGAACTGGATGCAAAAAAAAATTTTTATATCATATACTTGGATTTTAGGCAAGCTTTTGATACTATTGCACATGGAAGACAACTGTACAAGTTGGAGCAGTATGATGTTAAGGGCAATTTGCTACAATGGATAAAAGGATAGTTCAGTGGGAGAAGACAGAGATTGGTAATCAATGGATACTGCTTTTCATGGACTAGTATTATTAGTGGAGTTCCCCAGGGGTTCGTGTTGTACTCGTTGTTTTATGTATTTATCAATGATATTGATGAAGGTATATCAGGCTTTATGTCCAAGTTTACAGATGACACAAAGGTTGGCAGGGTTGTTAAGGACAGTACTCTACTACAACAGGATCTGGAAAAGTTAAGCAGATAGGCTAAGAGGTGGCAACTGAAGTTTAACATTGACAAATGCAAAGTACTGCATATGGATAGCAGTAAGCGCAGAGTAACATACCAACTGTGCAGTACTACACTCAGGGTAGTGGAGAATGAAAAAAACCTGTTGGTAACTGTGCAGTCAGATTTGAAGTTTTCTGAGCAGTGCAGACAGGCTGCAAGGGGTCTTGTCAATGATATATAGGAATTTTGCTAGCAGGTATAAGGGGGTGATTATCCTCTTGTATAAGGCAATGGTCAGGCCACACCTTGAATACTGTATACATGGCTGGAGGCCTCATTTTAGGAAAGATGTTGCGCTACTAGAATGAGTACAGAGAAGGGCAACGAGATTAGTAAGTGAAACAAAAGGTTGCTGTTATGAAGATAGGCTTAAGTTCTACAAATTACAGCCTTCTGGAGACTAGGTACCTGCAAACTGATTGAGGTGTATAAGGTTTTGAATGGTTTGAACAAGCTAAATGCTGATGGGATTCTTCCTCTTGCTCATATTCTGCACCTGAGGGGACATAAATTCAAATTGAGAAAAGACGGCTGTAGAATAAATGTGCAGAAATTTGTCTTTAGCCAGCAGGTGATTGACGGAAGTTTGCTGGAACAAACTTCCATCTGCCGTTATGAAAGTTGACAGCTTAAATAAATTCAAGGCTGAACTTTTTTTTTTTTTTTTTTGGCTTATGCTAAATATGCTTGTTTTCTTGCTTTCTCTGTTAATGCTAATTTGGGACTGTGCTAAATAAGGTGTATAAATTATACAAAGCACTTGAGATGCATACCAGCTGGGGTTAACTAAGTCTCCTGAATCTCTCAGGGAACCAGAATGCACAGTGCTAAATATGCTGCTGGAATAACTATCAAGATAGGTGACATCAATATTATAAGCTTAAATAATAATTATAATTAATGGCAGAGAATTGTAATTAGTAGAACTAGTTGATATACTATCATAATATCAATCTTTTGCATGCTATGTAAATCAATATTATGTAAACAAAGAGAATGAATACAGTTGAGCTGCATGTAAATAATAATTATAAATTAATTTATTCTGGAGTGGTTAATTTCACTCATTAGAATACCACATAAATCTCTACAAGAAAATAGAGAAGTGAGTTATAAGAGTTAGATTTTAGGCCAAACAGGGAATTCCAGGATTAAATATTCACACTGAAAAATTTTAGAAAAATAATGGGAACATAACAAAAACCTATATTTATAATTTGTTTGTCTTGATAAAACAGTTCTTAGAAATCTGCTTTTTCAAATTTTAGTAACATAGAGACATTTCATGTCGAGATCTACCATCTGCTATGAGACCTATTGTAATGACTTTGCATTCTCCACTATAAACTTTCATCATTAAATGTTTAGTGTAATGTGTGTATGGTGACTGACTATTCATATGTTAAAAATAAATAAATAAAGTTCCTTTTTTATTATGGGAATAGAAATGAAAGGATAGGATTTCTTAAATTCTGTGTATTTCAATAGTTTTCATTGACCTATTGTATACCTGTCTAATTTTTATGAGGAAGAAATTGTTGGAATAAAAGTTATTCAGTTAGTGACAGCCTTCAGAATATGTTGTTATTACTCTTTGAGCCAATTTAAATTTTTCAATAATGCCTGTCATATTAGTAGGAATATAAAGTTCAGTTTTTCTTTAAGGAGCTCAGAAATATAGAACAGCTTGCTATCTTTGGGAAAATTAGTTGAACACTATATGTTTCATCCTCTTTGGATGAGTGATGTAATACAGTTCCCCATCAGAATGAAATGAATGCCCAAGTAATACATAATAAATGAATCACGTTAATTTTATTTCACCAGAGTACTGTATTATGTCATTCTAATAATAAATATGTGCTGCTGTATTTTTGAACTTTTACAGGTTTTTCTGACTCTTACCAGTTTGGAAGAAGCTCGTAATATGTTAGCATCTTCTAATTCTTCCTCACCTGCTTCTTCTGATTCAACTTTAGCAAGGTCAATTAGTCAAGACAGATCTTCAAAAACTGAAAATGGTAACTAACATATCTGCATCTTCATTTTATAATAATTTTATTTTATTCCATGAACTATGTGTCTTTTACACATAGTTCGTGGGTGCATGTGAATACATGCACACAAATACACATTTTTTTCATTTCCTTACGATAGTTTAGTAGAATGTTATTTCACATGCTTTGTAAATAATTAATTTTTGAGACTAATTGTTTTCATTGGTGATAGTATAGTTTATTTATATTGAGCAAGCAAGCAATGTGCTCCCTAAGATTTTAAGTGCTGTGCAGATAGTCATTCTGCAGGAGCAACAAAACTTGAGGTTCAGCCAGATTTTATTTTTCGTTTTATCAGCCAGTGATATTTCTTGAGCTTAGCATAACAACTTATATTTTAATAAAATACATGTGGCCATGCATCTGAACATGCACATTCAGACATTTGTTTACATTATAATAGGTTTTCCATATCACTTGTTTTTGAGTGGTCCAAGTTTGAATACTATCAGGAATTCTTAAATGCTCTTTCAGTTGCAATTAGCCAATCCCATCCCTGAGAATTATTATATACCTGTCTGCTCTTACAATATGTAAATTGACTTGTGAACACACACCTGTACAAACATAATATACATTAAATAGATCTCATCTCTAATGCCACAAAGACTGGTGTGATGTGACAAAAGTAATCAGTTTTGCCTTGTAAGATGCATAAGCCTAGAGGAAACATCAGTTAAGTGTTGTAAAAATATCCCGTATGTGCGTTGTTATGAGATAATAGACTTTTGAAGAGCTATCTAACATGTTCCTTGCACTCACTCCTTAAATTTCATATACTATGCATAGTGATGACACTGGGGTCATGAAGTGGAATGAGGTGGTTGACATTTGTCATTATGAGGTGTTTCTAATTGCAAAACATACAATTTTAAAATGAACAGTAAGTAATCTTAATGTGTGACTAATATAAACCTTTGTGAAAAGGTTTCTATTGGCCACATGCTAAGGAAGCCACTACAGTGGGCATTATTCAGAACCAGTTCTGGTCTTGTTTGTGACACATTATCCCTTTTGGAAGAACCCATTCATGGATAGATATGCTCCAGCCATTCAAGGATGTGCCTAGTTGGAAATGATTCCAGATAACCTGTGGCATCCAAAAGTTGCTCCACTAGTATCAAGGAAGGCCCAGTGTGCACCACAAAAGCACTCCTTGTGCCATTACACTGCCACAACCACCAGCCTGCATTGTTGACACATAGCAGGATAGGTCCATGCTATCCTGCTATGATTCCTCCTGTTTTTACCATGTTCTGATTGGTCCTTCTATCTGCATCGGAAGTTTGGATTCAACAGACCAAGCATTGCTTTTCCAATTATCAACTGTTCAGTGTTTGTGTTCCTGAGGCTGTTGTAACTATGTCCTTTGGTTGATGTGAATGGAACCTGGTTGAGGTCTTCAGCTGTGATATCTGTAAGTGTGAGTTTTGTTCTGAAATGTCTTTGGTTACCACTGTCATACTGGGTTGCTGTTTGACAGACTGTAGTCTTTCTGTACCCTCCACTTTTCTTCACATCTCTATTGACTCTCACATCAGCAAAATGTTTCTGACCACAGGATCACTGTTGACTGGATGTTATTTGGTTATGGACCAATTTCAATACATGTAAGACATAGTTGTACATGAAAATTGCAGTTTTCAAGGTACCCAACCTGGTTATTCTTTTAATTAATTAACTTTGTTATTCTTTATTATTCAAGATCACAATCACCCAACAGTACAGTACAGGGTAATTGTCTACTAAATTGTCAATGGAGTCAAAATTTTAAGTATCAGCCAAAGGTACGCTTGTTTTTGATTTTCTTAATTTACAGAATTTACAAAATTTTCAAAAAAATTTACAGATGATACAGTTGAAGCTCTTAATAGCATCCCTATTTTTAACATCCAATATGGTTGGTTCCAGCCAATTTCTCATTAACCTAATGCTGTTTTATGAACAATCGATATACCACCCTTCCAATATAATGACTGTGTTCTCATTACCCTGGAGGATCATTATATAGAGCTTTGACTGTATTAAAATGGTAGAGTAGTTAATGATGAGTATCAAGCTCAACTTCTTCATGACAACTTTGATGGATTAAAGAAATGGTCAGAAAAGTGACAGCAATCTTTTAATACTGCAAAATGTAAGGTCTTACACTTGGGTAATTGCAACCCCAAAATAATTTACTCACTTGTGAGGTTGAACTGAAAACAGTAGAGGAAGAAAGAGATTTGGGAGTTATGATACAGACATGAAGTTCAAGTGGTAAAGGAGGAGCCCATGATGCCCTTTCTATGATTTTCAAACAATTTCCTGTAGAGATGGGAGGGGCATAATACCTCCCTATCTCTGCAAGCTCTGTATAAGGCAGTTGTAAGACCTGACTTGAAATGTGTCTGGGTATGGTGACTGCACCTAAAAAGAAAAAGAAAAAAGACATTGCACTTCTTGAAAGTGTTCAAAGATGGGCAACATGCTTAGTGAGATTGGAAAAAAGGGTGCCAATATGAGGAAAAACTTTGAATATGTGGGCTGCAGAACTGGGAAACTAGACACCTAAGAGGAGATTTGATTAAGATTGACATTGAGTTGTTTACAGTGAGGATGTTAAAGTTCACATTGACATTGAGGTGTTCATTTTACTTTCACCTCTGAGAGATAAAAGTAAAATAAATGAGAAAATTTTCACTGTTGTAAATGATCCCGGAACTAAGGTTATAAATTCAAATTATGGAGAGAGGCTACATTGTAAGAAGTTTTCTTTTAGCTAGCAAGTTGTTAATTATTGGAATAAGTTGCCTTCAAGAGTAGTTGTGGCTGATAGCTTGGGGAAATTCAAAACTTAGCCTGATACATACCTGGGTGAAAAGAGAATTAATTTGGTGGTTATTAATTATTATTATTTTTTCTTTTTTTTTTTTTTTTTTGGCTAGTACAGCAAAAGCACAGGGCTTCCTTGCACCATATGGCATATACTAATATTAAAACACTGCCCTTCCCCACCTTTCCTTTTAATTGAGAGATGAGTACAGAAGTGCATTATGAATGTCATCGAGGCTGATAAATGACAAACTGATCATCTTGCAATGCTCATGCAAAATTTAACAATAAATTAGCATGCACATGCACACAACTTATAGCTGTGTTCATATGAAGTTAAAAAAAAAAGTTGAATGTGAACTACAGCTTGATCTGCCAAAGAGCAATATGGTTGGCTGTTAACAGCAAAATCTTAATTATTGAAACCCACTTTGTATTTACCAAGAATCTTCATCTGATGCTGAAGAATAAAAAAAAAGCATGGCCATCATCAAAACACAACTACTTAGGGTTCTCACAAAACTGATAGCAGGCATTAGTAGATTCTGTTTTTCTTGGTAAGTACATTTCCATCTCCATTCATGTGAATGGCTGAGGCCAAAAGCGCTTGCAGTTTGTATCATTCAGACTATTTTATCGCAGTTAGAATATAACAATGGACTATGAATTTCTTTGTGGTAGCATATGAGCTTGATCTCACACAATATGCATATTTTTGTCTGTTTATATTACTCAAGAACAACAGCCAACATTAATGACAGCTTGATGACTATATGCTGATCTAATTCAGTGAAGTGTTAAAACCCAGCACTTTTTTTTTCCTGCTGAAACAGTGTTCTGGAAGTTATAAAGAATAAAAATAAAAAAAATCATATATTTAACCAAAAAAATTTATTTAAACTAAAAATTATTTAATATTATTAATGTTGTTGGGATGTTGTGCATTGTTGGAGAGTTAAGCTCAATGCACAGCTTGACTTTGTCACCTTTATAAAAATATAAATCTTTATATAAATAATATCTATTAAATTAGTTTTTTCCAATTTAATATACTTTTGTAATTTGAAATGTCAACTTAGCACTTATGATGCCATTATTTAAAAGCATAACTGGAGTATGGGAATGCTTACTGTTTATTGTGTTAAGTGTGATATTATTGAAGTGTGAAGTAAAGGAAAAAGTGACATTATTAAACACACTTTACAAAAAAGAAGTGGGAGTACAGGGCAAGCAGCAAAAGTAACAAGTGGCCAAAATGATAAAATAATTTTTTCATTTGAGATCTCAGAAAAAAAAATGTATTCAAAACTAACTGTTTAAGACATTGTAAAAACCTTCAAATTTGAAAATTTGGCACTGTGATTTTCTCTAAAAATTTTCCCACAGAGGACCCTTTAACCCCTGTTTCCTGGGGGGGGGGTAGAACTTTCTTGCCACCTGGAAGTTTATATTTTACAAAAAAAAAAGCTCTGGTCAAAACCTAAAGTATTTAATATAATCACAGCACAAGTGTATGGCTTTAGAAATAAATTTGGCAAATTGTGGACTTGGCAGCCTGCAGGCTTTCCATTACGAGTTGGTAAGACCATAGCATGTTTACTTACAACAGCTAAATGTTTGCTAGCCACCAAACATGAATACATACATTCAAAACTGCAAAAGGGAGTTTTCAGAAGTTTGAAATTAAATATTATTTAACTTTAATATATGTTTAATTTGACAATTAGTCATACAATAGCACTTTGGAGAGCATATTTTGCATTGAAGTGAAATGACTGTTTCACAAAAAAAAAAAAACCAAAAAAAAAGCTCGAATCTATAAATGTCCAGATTTTGGACACCAAGATATCAATGTACTACCTCTATTAATATTAATATTGCCAAAATGATGCACGGAAGCAAGCTTATTCACAATGCAAAAATATAAATAAATAAAATAAACACTAACCACTTCATTTGACTTTGTTTGTCTAATAATTTTTCCAGTCCTTTAATTTTATTCATGCTGTTCTCTTCCAAAACATCAGATGTTATAGTATTCCAACAATCAGTTATTCTCTGAGTAACTAATCAAATCTTTACACATTCATCCTACAATCAGCTTTTTTCATTATCATTTTATGTCCCCTTGTACATATGCTATTTGAGAAAGTGTTAGGATACCATCAGCATTTCATTCACTCATTACATTTAAAATCACTTCATTTGATTTCATTTGTTTTGTTTATTTAAAGCCTTAATTCAATCAGGTGTCCTCACAGATGCCTAGTTTCCAAGTGCTTCAACTTACAGAACTCAATTCTTTCTTGCTAAGAGTACCCTTTTGTGCCCCTCAAAAATATTGTTACTCTTCTTTGCACCCATTTCAACAGATCCACATTCTTCGTAAAGTAACTTCCAGACCCAGAAGTCTCACTTTAGGAAGTATGAGTATTCAGTGCCCAGGATGTGACTTAACCATGTCTCTGTTGTCAAAATCCCTGCATATCATTCATATAATATAAATATCATTTAAATCTCATGGATTTATATATATAAATATATATAAATCCATGAGCTGTTTTAGCAGCCTGTCTATCTGAACTGCCTCCTGTAGAAGATTTTGCTTTAAAAAAAGTGACTTAACTATCTAATACCATTGTAGTCACTTATTTTTTTTGAAAGCCAAATCCCTTCCTTTCACACTTTTTTTTTTTTTTAAAGCAAAATCCCTTCCCGTCACCCTTGACAAAAGTAATATCTTTAAATAAATCTAACATCAATAAATTTTAATGATCATTGTAGTGGTTCTTATACCTGAAGATCCTTAAAGCATGAAGATTCACTGTTGATAATTAGATCAAGAGTACTGCTTTCTCTTGTCATCTTTATCTGTAATGCGCTGGTATAGAAAACTCATCAGGTATATCCAGGAATGTTCTTCTATTGTATGAATGACCAACCCACAAATTCCAGTCAATATCTGGAAATTAAAAATCTCCCATTATTTGTCTATATAGTTTTCATTATACTCATCACAGTCATGTGGCTTATTTTTCTCCTACTGTCTTTTTTGTTTTTATCCTGCTTGTCATACCAAAGTGAAGCAACATTAAACTAACAATCGTTGTTAGTACTGCCTTTAAGTCCTTTTTTTTTAGGGTTGATGTACTCATTATATTCAAATTCTTAATCCTCTGTATCTGAGTGAAACCATGTTCCTGATATCCTGTAATGTCCACATTTCATAACTTATCTAATGCCTCATATTTGTAAAATTGATTGGCGAAGGTAAAGAAAGCCAACACGAGAACGACGAAAAACGTCGGATAACTTATGCAGAAAATTAGTTTCCCGATATGGCACTCTAACGCTGCTCGCTCGGTAAACAGATGGTAGGTGTTATAGGTCTGGAGCAAAGTTGAGAATGATATATTGATTGACAGGTAGCTGTGGCAAATGATGTGCTGCTTGGTGCACGAACACAACACATGATAACATTAGGTTATTATAATTTTAGTAGCACTCAGAAGCACTAATGGTAACTTGCTCTAATGAACACTTTCCATAATGGTGAAAAAAGGTCAGGTTACCTCCACTTGAATCCCATGGGAGCTTGAACCCTCCCGAAATGGAGGGGTAACCTAACCTTTTTACTTTAGAATCATGTGGACTAGCGCATAAATTGTTTATTAACAAGATATTATTTTTTTATTACTGTACTTTTATTTTATTATATATAGAAAGAAAGATTCTATATATATATATATATATATATATATATATATATATATATATATATATATGTAGAATCTTTCTTTCCTTATATTATTTCCTAACCTAACGTTTAAGGTTAGGTCACTAAATATAAGGAAACCGTTTCTATTATTTCCTAACCTAGTATTTAAGGTCAGGTTACGAAATTTAATTAAAAATAAAGAAACCTTTTCCTTTTTTCATAACCAAACCTAAATCAACAGTATAGTAAAAACACTCATGAACTCCAAAAATTTTCTTTTAATAATGAGAAAAAAACATAATGAACAACATAAAAATGAACAGAACAAAACTTTTATTAATTTAGTTCTCATCAAAAAATCAACCAACGTTTTATTTTCCTTACAAATTTCTTCCATATTTAAAAGATTCGCTGCTACTATTACCTGTTTACTGTTCATTACAAAATTATTATGCACTGTTCTTTACTCATAAATACACATTATAATGCCAACCAATGACTACACAGTAGCTTGTCTGTTGTCGCGCCCACCGCCAATCATTTCATCATTTGCCACGCCTACCTGTCAATCAATATATCCTTCTCGATTTCACATCCCGACTGATAACACCTACCGTCTGTTTACCGAGCGAGCAGCACTAGAGTCCAGTGTCGGGAAACTAATTTTCCGCATAAGTTATCCGACGTTTCTCATCGTTCTCATGTTGGCTTTCTTTACCTTAGCCAATTTATTTACTACACCTATCATTAGTGTACAAAAAAGTAAATATGTTCCTCTTTTTGCTCTTGTTAACCCTAACACAATCATATATTTGCTTGTCGCATGAGGACCCCATCAGGTCTTATAATCTCTCTCACATGTCCCAATAGAAACACTGCAAGAATTAATTTCATCTCTGCTTGTGGCTGCAATTAATCCATTAGTCTGTATTCCACAACCCCAAAAATTAGTTTTCTAACCCAGCTAACAATGCCTCAGTACATACTATCAAGTATGTACAATATGGCACAAATAGCACAATACAACATGTTCTACATAATAATGTTAACAATGACAACAGTGTACAAGTTAGTGCAAATGCATCATATTAGTAGGCAGCTAAACTCTAAATTAGCACAAATATGCAAAGGTGACATCGTTTAAGTTATATCTCATATTTTGAATATCTTCACAATGAGTTGCCATGATATTGCACTACTTCACCAAAGGAGAAAACTGTTGTTACTTATTCTCAGTGGATACCACCACCACCACCCAGACGGCACCGTTTCAGGGCTATTTGACCCCTCTTCGGTGGGTGGGTAGGTACCCTAGTGATGCAGTGATGACAAAACAGTTATGAAGTATAACTCCACAATATGAGAGATGCCTGATGGTGTATTATATGCAAAGGTGGCATCGTTTAAGTTATATCTCATATTGTGAATACCTTCACAACGGTGCTATCTGGGTGGTGGTATCCGCTGAGAATAAGTAACAACAGTCCTCTCCTTTGGTGAAGTGTTACTTATTCGAAGTAGTGCAATATCATGGTAACTCGTTGTGAAGGTATTCACAATATGAGATATAACTTAAACAATGTCACCTTTGCATATTTGCGCTAATTTAGACTTTAGCTGCATACTAATATGATGCATTTGCACTAACTTGTACGTTGTCTAAATCTCTCGCAGCCTGAGGCTAAAGCCCTTAACGCATTTCAATGACAACGGCTGAAAATTATATGAGTTTATCAGAAACTTTTCTCATGAAAGAAGAGGATGGAGCAAAATCATCTAAATGAAGGTGGCTGATAAATCTCTGTAGGGTTACAATGGGGTTGTAAAAATAGAGAATTATACTACACAAATGATACAAAAGGGTTGTATCATTTGTTGTTCCGAGAGAAAGAAAAGTGGAGATACAAGAAAATGAAGTTCATAGAGCAAGAAGATGAATTTGCTTGGCAATGAATCAGACCAACTGCAAAAGGCAATTAGGTCAAATCCATTCATTTGATTTGATTGCTTATGTACTAATTGGTACATTATATACTAAGTGGTAATAAACCAGATCTGTTATGTAGGTGAGAACATTCCTTGCTCACAACTATGTAAGGGAATCTAGCAATACCATAAGATGCAAATGAAGTTGATTTGTGAAGACTCCACTATATTTGAAAGAAATGATTGCTACTACCTCTAACAATTTCACATACTGATTATCCCATATCACTCCTCTCCGCATGGTTTTACTTATTATTTGTCCTGGATTATATTCATGACTTCACAAACATTTTAACAGGTCCCAAGTAATCTCCTATGTATCTTACTTCCCCAACACACACACATACACACATGCACGCCGCACACATGTGCCACACACACACACATAGCACAATTATATTTCTTATCGTAGATATTTTTTATGAATAATCATTTTTGATTCATCTGCTTTTATTATTTGCCTCATTGGATAGATTTTTTTCCATTCTTATAAAAAAATTAAATGCATACTACTGCACTGAATTTTTAGAATATGTTTAAACAGTTCAAATTTGGTATCATTATAAATGTATTTATACCAAATTTAAATAATGAGAAGCTTTGGAATATTTTATTCCAAACTAAGTTCCAATGCATAATTTGTTATTGCTTAATAGTATTAAATTATTTTTCAATATATTAATAATATATTTATTTTATTTATTTCAGGTTTCATATACCATTCTTCTACATTAGATTTAAATATCAGTTCTGATCCTTGGGATACTCATAATCTGAATTTAGGTACACGAAATCCAGTAAAAGGGCCCTGCCTTAAATTGCAACAACTGCATGCACTGCTGCTGAAGAGATTTTATCACACATTGCATGACTGGAAATCTATTATATGCAGCATAGTTCTTCCTTCTATCTTCATTGCTGTAGCTATGGGATTTGCTATTATTAAACCCGAATCAACTCCTGAATCCATGTTATTGTTGACACCAGCTATGTATGGTCCTGAATCTGTATCATTTTTCAGGTAACACTTTGATTTATTTCATTAAACATTACAATTCCAAAACATGTCAAAAGTAATTGTCACGATTTACAAACATTTTCTGTGTAGTGCATATTTCAGTGTTTGAAGTGAGCTGGAAACAACCAAAACAACACTCCAGTTGTTAGCATTAGCATTAGTAGAGGCATTTGATGCAAGAAAGCAAGCTTATGCAGCATCAGCCAAAAAAAAAAAAAAAAAAAACCCACTTCCACTTCACTCCTCTGTTCGTTCAAAATACCTGTCCAGCTGAGCCTTAAACTTATTTAGGCTATCAACCTCCACCACAAGGGATGGAAGTCTGTTCCACCAACCAACCACCCGCTGGCTAAAGGCAAATTTCCGCACGTCTATCCTACATCTGTCTTTCCTCAATTTGAATTTATGCCCTCTCAGGTGATTTTTCTGAGCTAGAGGAAGAATCCCATCAGCATTGAGCATGCTTAAACCATTCAAGGCTTTATACACCTCTATCAGATCACCTCGCTGGTGCCTAGTCTCCAGACACTGTAATTTGCAAAACTTAAGCCTTTCTTCGTAAGAGCACCCCTTTGTTCCATTCACTAATCTTGTTGCCCTTCTCTGTACTCGTTCCAGCAGCTCTACATCCTTCTTGAAATGAGGCCTCCAGACCTGTATACAGTACTCTAGGTGTGGCCTGACCATCGCCTTATACAATGGAATAATCACCTCCTTATCCCTGCTGGAAAAATTCCTGTATATCATTGACAATACTCCATGAGCTACTCTTGCAGCCCGTCTGCACTGCTCAGAGAACTTCATATCTGCCTGCACAACCACCCCCAAGTCCCTTTCATTCTCTACCACTGTATGTGTAGTACCACAGAGTTGATACGTTGCTCTGGGGTTGCTGTTTCCCATGTGTAGTACTTTACATTTGTCAATGTTAAACTTCATTTGCCACCTCTCAGCCCATCTGCTCAACCTTTCCAGATCCTGTTGCAGCAGCATAGTGTCAGTAGTGTCCTTGACAACCCTGCCTACCTTTGTATCGTCTGCAAACTTGGACATTAAGCCCGATATACCATCATCAATATCATTTATAAATACAGAAAACAATAATGGACCCAACACTGAGCCCTGAGGGACTCCACTAATAACATCAGTCCACGATGAGCAGTGTCCATTGATTACCACTCTCTGTCTTCTCCCCCTCAACCACCCCTTTATCCATAGCAGCAATTTGCCTCCAATGTCACACTGCTCCAATTTGTGTAGCAGTCTTCCATGTGCAACAGTATCAAAAGCCTTTCTAAGATCCAAGTATATAATATCAAAGTTATTCCCCTGCATCCAGTTCTTTTGTGACTGCATCATAGTATCCAATCAAGTTGGTCAGGCAAGACCTCCCGTTAACAAAACCATGCTGTGTCTGAGCTATAACTGAAGTCTTGTCTAAATGATCCTGCAGTGCTTCTTTAACCAGTGCCTCCATTAATTTTCCTGGAACAAAAGTTAAGCTCACAGGTCTATAATTACTTGTGTCAGCCTTTGATCCTCCTTTGTGAATTGGGGTCACATTTGCACATTTCCAGTCTATGGGTACCTCCCCTGAGTCCAAGGAAGCTCTCATAATTATGGCTAAGGGTTTGCTTACTTCCTTTGCTGCCTCCTTTAATATAACTGGATAGATCCCATCCACCCCGGGTGCCTTTCTTGTGTTTATCTTCAACAGTTTCTCCTCCACTTTACTCCCAGTTATTTCAAGATTCTGTAGCTTACTGCTAGAGTTGAATACACCTCTGGCATTCCCCTCTCTGAATAACTCCTCATGTGTGAATGTCGATGCAAAATATTCATTTAGTTTGTTAGCTACCTGAGCAGAATCATCAACACTTGACCCATCAATATCAAGTGGACCAATCTGATTCATCCCCTTCCTTCTAGAGTTTACATAAGTAAAGAACTCTTTGCTGTTTTTCTTTGCATCCCTTGCCAAGGATTTCTCATAATCTGCCTTCGCCTGCCTAACCTCCTTTGTAACTTGGTTGCATATCAACTTGTATCTATCATAGGCTTCTGTGTCATGTGTTAATTTGTATGTATCCCATGCATTTTTCTTCTCTGCCATATGCCTCATTAGTTCATCTGACATCCATTTTGGCCTAAACCTTGAACAATATTTCTTAGTTGGTATGTAAAGCCTAGTAGCTTCCAAGATAAGTTCTTTGAATGCTTCCCATTTTGAATTTGCTGTTGGTAACATCATCAGTTGGTCCCACTGTATAGAATTTAAATACTGTCTCAGTCCATCGTAGTCGCCTTTACGGAAGCAATAACCCTTCCCTTTACCCCTAATGGTAGTTACCTCTTTGAGTAAATCCCACTTCAGCACACTGTGATCACTGCCACCTAGTGGTTCATTTATCTGCAGATTCTTAATGCATGAAGAATCACTGCTGATAATCAAATCAAGAGTATTACTCCCTCTAGTTGCCTCCCGAACATGCTGATGTAGAAAACAATCATCCAATAAATCCAGAAAAGTCCTGCTAGTGTGTGAGTAACCAGCCCCCAAATTCCAGTCAATATCTGGGAAATTAAAATCTCCCATTATAAGACACTCTGATTTACTGGCCCACTCTATTTCCCTGTACAGTTCCTTATTATACTCATCAGAGTCATTAGGCCTATAGCACACTCCTACTCTCAATTTTGATCTCCCAATGTTTATGTCACACCAAACTGACTCCACACTGCACTGTCCAGCGATGTCGACTGGCTTCACTTCCTTGGTTTTTATGTGTTTCTTAACTAATAGCATAACCCCTTCTCCCTTCCTATCCTGTCTATCCTTTCTGTAGACGTTGTACTCCCCAAATTGCGACACCAAGTCTCTGATATCCCAATAATATCTGCCTTCGATGTTTTGAGCAATACTTCAAATTCATCAAATTTATTTACTAAACTCCTAGCATTGGTGTACACGCAAGTATACCTGCACCTGTTTCTATTCTTAGCTACCCTAACACAACCCATGTGTTTACTTGTACCGCAATGGCTCCCAGCAGTCTTTGAAATACCATGCATCTTGTTTTTCAGGCTTCTGCTCATTCTAATAGAAGCAGTGCAAGAATCTCTTTCACCTCTGCCAGTGGCTACTGTCAATCTATTGGTCTTTGTCTCCCCCCAAGCTAGCAGTTTTCCGACCCACCTAACACTGCCTCGATAGCATCAGCAAATATTCTTGCACCCTTTCTATTTAAATCATCTTGTTTTTCAGGCTTCTGCTCATTCTAATAGAAGCAGTGCAAGAATCTCTTTCACCTCTGCCAGTGGCTACTGTCAATCTATTGGTCTTTGTCTCCCCCCAAGCTAGCAGTTTTCCGACCCACCTAACACTGCCTCGATAGCATCAGCAAATATTCTTGCACCCTTTCTATGTTGTAATGTTAAGGAAAAACATTTTGGTTGTTAAAATATCCCACAACTTTATTGTCCAGATACAGTAAACTCTTAAAAATCTGAAACCCTCAAAGGATTGAGAGTGGCCTAATTTTTAAATTTTCCAGATTTTAGAGAGGTATATGTAGC
This sequence comes from Mastigoproctus giganteus, assembly GCF_048544385.1. Classification (NCBI taxonomy): domain Eukaryota; kingdom Metazoa; phylum Arthropoda; class Arachnida; order Uropygi; family Thelyphonidae; genus Mastigoproctus; species Mastigoproctus giganteus. The sequence goes on from NC_143581.1 coordinate 72,007,296, forward strand.
AGTTGAGCAGTTTTAGAGGAGCACATTTTTCAGTGAATATTAAGCACAAATAACTGAACTTATTTACATCTGTAAACATTTATAATGGCTAATTTGTCCTTTCATCTGTTTTTGCAAATAGAATTTAAATTGTAGGGATAATTCAATGGTTTTAATTCTCGTGGTAGAACAAACTTGCCTTTGTAATAAGTTGCCCTAGTCCAGCACTACTTTCAACAGATAGCTTTCTACAGTCAAACTTTGTTGAAAGTTATAACTAGCTAAAGCTATAAGCTCTGATTTCATATATCGCATGGCAACTCACATTAAACAACTTCTTAGATCTATCTGATGAGGGACCAGTTAATCCAGAAACAGGCTGTCGTAGCAGTCTCATCTTATAAAACAAATATTTGGAAAAATGAAATGGAAATTAAACCATATGGTAAGTGGTGTATTGTGCATCATATGATAGTACAAAAATGGCACTGAACATTTTGGGTACATATACTGTATCTGTATTATTTTCAGGGTCACCTCAAGTGTAGGTGAGGTAAGTGTTGTCAATGGGTGGCAGTTCAGGAGGGTGCCAAAACTTTTTTTGACATTAATTGGTTAATGTTTATCAGTATTCAGCATTTAGGGCAGCAAATTTTATTTCACCGACTAGTGGCACATAATGGCAAAGGCAGCTAAAAAAGAAGAATGTATAGCAAGTGATTGGTAAACATCACATTACTCTGTTCACATCTCTTTTGAATGTTCATATATATATTATATATATATTATGTATAATGATCTATATACGATGCTGTTATTATGTATCGATATATAACTGAATTTGCACAATTAGTGTGATTATGCAACAGGTGCCTCCGTAGCCAGGTGGGCAGGAGCAGCAGTGCATAGCACATGCTTTTTGATTAGACCGGGGTTAGAGCCCGTAACCACCAAATACGGAGGATGCAGAAGGTCAGGGAATGACCACTGCATATCCCCAGCCTGAATAAAGGGTGAGGGTTGGCGTCAGGAAGGGCATCTGGCCGTAAAAATTTCATGCCAAAACAGTAAAAACGCTGACCTCATGTATATAATGGGAAAACACCTGTTGCATAATCACTTCCTTTCAGCTATTGTTTTGTTAAAGGTTATCCATTACTTTGATTAATAAACAAACATAGTTTGGAAAGCTTTTTGATGTGTAAACATCTTTCGTGGACTTACTAGATTTCGGAAGGTAGTAAAATCAATTTGTCATGATTTTGCGATGCAGAAATGATGTCATTTGATGTCGTTTCCATTTCATAACAAAGAAAAATGGAGTTGGGAGATGAGATCACACAAAGGATCATGGGAGGTGACCTTGGATGTGATCGCACAAGGGATTGTGGGAGGTGATCTTGCAGATCATCTAATAAATTTCGGACAGTAGAAAAATCAATTTGTTATGATTTTGCAACACGGAAATGATATTTTACATCATTTCCATGTGTGTTCAGAGTGGGCATAGAGCTGGCATGAACCAGCTGGTTGCTGTAAAAACATGGAAAATGCAAAAAGAATGGAGTTGGGAGAGGATATTGCATAAAGGATCATGGGAGGTGATCTTGGATGTGCTCAGAGCTGGCATAAACCAGCTGGTTGCAGAAAAACGTTTATGATTTGGGGCATACTACTTAGATGGCATTGGGCTAACCATTGCCACCTGTGGCAGAAACCTTTTGGTAATCAGAGAAATGGATATCTTGAGGGCAGTGATCTTGGATGTGCTCAGAGCTGCCATAAACCAGCTCTGAGCTGTAACATCCAAGATCATTACATTACATGTGCTTCAGCCTTACCAGTGGAAGCACATATAATGCAAGCATTACAGTACCCATCTGTATTGCTGGAGCAGTTGTATATTTCCATCAAGGGGCGAATCATAAATGTTTTTCTGCAACCAGCTGGGCCAGTCAATATTTGAATCAGTCACAATTGAGAGATAACAGACTCCAAATTACATGTATGAGTAGAACCTTTTGCTTTTCATTGGCCATTCTCATTAAGTTGCAGAAGTCCTCATTGGTCATCAAGTTTTCATGTTTCTTTGCAGTTGAGCTGAGTTGGTTGAGCGTGGTGAGCTTTAAATCCTCATTCATCATGCTGTTTGGATGATTATAAAAGTTTCGAAAGGGGTCTTCTTCTTGCAGTCTCATTACAAGGCTAAGCAGGTCATTACTGCATCCTTTGTCAGGGTCGCTGTCATCATTGTCTTGACACATCATCTTACGTTTTATAAATATCCAAGTCCAATTCATAGAATTTACAATATAGTATGAGCTCTTCATTGTCGTCATAGATCTTGACATATTTGATCTCTGACAGTATTTCTGTTTCCTCATTGCAAAATGGAATGTGCAGCATTACCATCTCGCACTTGTACACATTGAGACAAGGCATAGTTTCAATAGTATATTATGCATGGATACTGTCATTTCTTGCAGATCTCGTTAGCGCCACATGTGTAATTTGCGACAAAACATGACAGAGTAACATGATCCAACATGATAGTATGATTGTAACAATACAAATACTTGTATTGTTGCAATCATACTATCCAACAAATGGCTACAATCAAATGGGTAATTAGACTATTGGCCTAACCTCTTCCAAACATTGATTTGGTACAGTAAGCAGTGGGTGTGTGTATCTTATTTATCACTAACATTGATTCAGTAGAGTAAGTGCAAGCGTGAGCCTAAATTACATTGTTTGTGATTTTGGTTCTAGCTGTTTGAAATTTAGTAGGTTTCATCAAAGATGTTCATACATAAAACATCTTTCATGCATATAGGGTACCCATGCGATCGATTTTTTTTTTTTTTTTAATTGTAAACTAAGACTTATGATAAAACTTGCTGGAACAGTTTTCTTGATTTTAAAATTTAACATTTCAAAATTAACATTACCTCTGTTTATGTTTTCATGGAAAAATATGACAATTTTAAACAAATAGCATATATTTAATATGCTATTTGTTTAAAATGACATGCGTTTATCTGATAATATTGGTCAAAGTAACTCTTGCACATACCTCATTACCCAACTTGACATATTATCTAGATGTTCTGGGGGCAGAAATGTTTCAAGTGAGCGGGTAGCTAATGCCAGGGAAAAGAGCCTAAAAAACTTCAAGGGTTGTGTTAGGGTTGTTAAATATACAAGAACAGTAAGTCTTAATTGTTTATATAGTATTGTTAGAAGTGTCGTCGATAAAATGAGCGAATTCGAACTGCTGGTTAAAACAAGTAATGTGGACATAATAGGGCTTACGGAGACATGGTGCCACACGGAAATTGGGGATGATGAGTTTCAGTACGGCTTGTATAATGTATTTAGGAAGGATAGGGTAGATAGAAGGGGTGGTGGGGTAATGCTTCTTATCAGAAGCAGCCTGAGTGGGACGATAACTTTCCTGGATTCAGACGTTTCACATGCTAGTATAGAATCTGTATGGTGTGAGATAGTTGGAAACAAAGGTATAATGCGAGTAGGAGTAATCTACAGACCAGGTGATTGTGAAGATTATGACAAAAGCCTCTACATGCAAATGGAATGGGCAAGTAAGCGTCAATGTCTTATTATGGGTGATTTCAATTTGCCTCTAATTGATTGGAGTAAATGGGAAGGAAACCCGACATGGGGAACAAAATTTTTAAATCAACTAGATGACTGCTATTTGTATCAGCATGTCAGGGAAAGTACTAGAGAAAAGAATATCTTAGACCTCATCATCACCCATGAATCAGATGACATAATAGGGCTGACAGTAGAGGAACCAGTAGCAGGAAGTGATCACGGAGTTCTACAGTGGATGATGATGAGAGAGGTAGCAGCAGTAAAAGGCAAAGGAATTGGTTTTAATTTCAGAAAAGGAAATTATGATGCCTTAAGGTACTACATGGCCTCTATTAACTGGGTAGATATCGTGCAGAGAATGAATACATTTGAACTGTGGTATGCTTTTAAAACATTAATCACAGATGCCTTGAATGCATATATACCATTAAAAAATACTCCATGAGGAGGGTTCCAAGTTGGATGAATAGTGAAGTTGCCACATTACTTGAGCAGAAAAAGGTGGCATGGAAAAGTTACAGAGTAACAAAAAGTACTGAAGCCTATAACAGCTACAAGGTGATCTGTAATAGAGCCACAGAAAAGGTTCGACAGGCAAAGGCAGTTTATGAGAAACCACTAGCAAACAGAGCAAAGGGGGAAAGGGGGGGGATAAGGAATTCTTCACATATATAAATGCCAAGAAGAGCAGGACAAACCAGATTGGACCTTTACATAAGGGAAAGGGGATAATATTAAATACACCAGCTGCCGTTGCAGATGAACTCAACAGTTATTTTGCATCGATATATACAAATGAAAAACCTTTTGTGGCAATGGGAAATTGTAGGAGCAAAGCTGAAAAATATGTAATTAATGATATTGAAATTTTGCAAGATTATTTAATGAAAAAACTTTCGAAGCTACAGGCCAGTAAGGCTCCTGGAGTTGATGGAATATACCCTATAATCTTAAGGGGGGGGGGGGGAGACGGCAAGTGAGTGCATTGAATCATTGAGGCTAATTATGCAAGTATCACTAGGCTCTGGGGAGATTCCCTTGGATTGGAAAAGTGCCAATGTATCTCCCATACATAAGGGTGGCTCTAAGAGTGAAGTGGAAAATTATCGACCTGTCAGTCTGACTTCAGTGGTAGGGAAAATCATGGAGGCAATGATCAAGGGTGGAATTCAGGATCATTTGGATCGAATTGAAATTCTCAAGGATACTCAGTATGGTTTTGTAAAGGGGAAATCATGTTTAACAAATCTGGTTCACTATTTTGAAAGGGCCACTCACGAGCTGGATTTAGGGAATAATTTCGACATTGTTTATTTAGATTTCAGCAAAGCTTTTGACTCAGTCCCACATGATCGGTTGCTTTATAAGCTGGAACAGGTTGGAATCACTGGGAAACTTAGATGGATAGCAGGATGGCTTCAGGGCAGGAGGCAGAGGGTTGTGATAAATGACTATTCCTCAGATTGAGTTGATGTAAGAACTGGTGTTCCCCAAGGATCAGTATTAGGACCACTGTTGTTTTTAATTTTCATAAACGACATCGATGAAGGGATAGAGGGTGTGATGTCTAAATTTGCAGATGATGTTAAAATTGGTAGAGTAGTTAATGATCACTGTCAAGCTGAGCTTCTTCAGAGAGACCTAGATAGACTTCAGGAATGGTCAGAAAAATGGCAGCTATGCTTTTATCCAACAAAGTGTAAGGTATTACACCTGGGAAAGTAATCCCAAAATAACTTATTCACTTGGTGGAATTCAACTAAACACAGTACTGGAGGAAAGGGACTTGGGTGTTACAATACGTTCAGACATGAAATTCTCTGAGCATTGTAAACAAGTTGCAAGGAAGGCCCATGGTGTCCTATCGATGATCTATTGAACTTTTGCAAGTAGAGATAGGGACATGATAATCCCATTATATAAGGCTTTTGTTAGACCACACTTGGAATACTGTGTTGAAGTATGGAGACCGCACCTAAAGAAAGACATCGAACTTCTTGAAAGGGTGCAAAGACTCACCTGGTGAGATCAGCAAAAGGGCGTCCTTATGAAGAAAGACTTCGAATATGTGGGTTGCAGAGTTTGTAAACTAGACACCTTAGAGGAGATTTTATTGAGGTGTTTAAGGCTCTGAGAGGCATCAGTAAAATGAATGAGGACAAAATTTTCAAGATTATAAATTATGCTAGAACCAGGGGGCATAAATTCAAGTTACGGGAGGAAATGTTTAGATTGGACTGCAGGAAGTTTTATTTTAGCCAGCGAGTTATAAATTACAGGAATAAGTTGCCTACATGGGTGGTAGAGGCTGACAGTTTGGGGAAATTCAAAGGTCATCTGGATAGTACCTTTTCTTTTATTAATTGTTATTATTTATTTATTTATTATTATTTTTTTTATCATTGTTTTATTCTTTTTTTTTTTTTTTTTTTTTTTTTTTTTTTGGCTGATGCAGCATAAGCCATAGGCTTTCTTGCAGCATGCTGCCAATACTAATACTAATACTAATAAAAATTATTATTATTATTAGCCATATGGTGCAAGGAAGCCTAAGGCTTTTGCTGCACCAGCCACAAAAAAAAAAAAAAAAAAAATCCTGAGTTACCCCTGTGTGTGTGTGTGTGTGTGAGAGAGAGAGAGAGAGAGAGAGAGAGAGAGTCAGAAATAGAAAGGAATCACCAAGAAAGAGAAGAAGAATGATGATATCCAGCTCGGGACCCTGGGTGTGCCAAGCCCATACTCACCAGGTGTGAGATCCTGAGGTGAATTTTAATAGACTATCACTGTTTGGAATAGTGTTTTTCTGTTGAAAAATCAAACATAGCCAGAATTTTTAATGGTTATCCCATATATGCGAAGTTGCTAAAATCTTTAGCAGTACATTTACATTTGTTCTATAGATAAGATGAGGTTTGAAAAGATAGAAGGAGCTTACTGACATTGGATACAAATTTCTTTAGAGGTATAATCTTAATCTGTATACTATACACTGGATAGATCTTATGTTATTCACTGGAAATTTCAACCTCTATACTTTTCTAAAATACAGAAGTGGTAATTTTCACTTTATTTTGGTTAAGTATTGACTTTAAAGGTCAATAATTAATCAACAAATCAAATAAATAAAATGGAAAAATACATTCTACCAATATGTGTGAGTTAAAATAGCATATTTTCTTTGAACATATTTTGTATTATATTTAACACAGCTGAGAGAACTGTGAATGATAAAGGATTTAATTTTTTTTTGTTTTATTATTATTTTAAAGTAATTAAATTTTAGCATAATATATGTAAATCAAAAAGCCATACTTTAATAAAGCTGAAGTTTTTGTCTTTTTCAGCCCTCCTACATATTTCATACAAAAATATAAAGTCCATTATAATACTGCTTGTTACAAATGAGCATGTGCAAAGATTATAGTTTTGAATGCATATTTTATTTATTTATAAAAAAATGTCCAATACAGTAATATACAACCCCAAACACTAGGCATGTGTTATTAATGTAACCTTGACTCTGTCTAGTGCGACATATGCATATGCATTGAGAAAACAAAAGCGAGAGTAGGAGTATGGTATAGGTCAAATTACTGTGATGAGAACAGCAAACAGTTATATAGATATAAAATAAAAATGACTTACGATGGGGGATTATTGATTCAAACTTCTGCATCAGAAACTTTCATTAGTGGAACTTTTCTAGATGACTGCTTTCAGTACCAACAGGAGAAAGCAATATCCTTGATCTGATTGACATCAGTGATTCATCATGCCTCAAGAATCTTTGAGTAAGGTAACCACTAGGTGTCAGTGATCATAGTGTATTGATATGGAAATTATTCAGAGAAATAGCTGCTGACAAGGTAAATAGAAGGGATTTGATTTTTGCGTGGATAATTACAAAGGGCTTAGACATTTTTTAAATTCTTTTCAGTGGGACCAATTACTTGTCTGTAAATAAATGCCAAATGAAAAGTGTTTAGGAAAGTAATCATAGAAGCTACTAAGTTTTTATACCAACTAAGAGATATTGCTTAGACCAAAATGGATGTCAGAAGACAAAGATCAGTGCCTAGTCTGCAGGTTGCTCGCAGACAGTGCTTGATCTCAATGGATTGAATAGCTGAAACTATCCAATTTCGACTGCCATATTGATATCACATTAATTTTTTACACACACATGCTTGCAAAATGGTTCTGGATATTTTAATAGGAAACACAAGATTGCTTAGACATCCCTCTCGCTAGTGGATGAACCCACCACGTGGCAGTTATATAGGTACACTGCATCACTACATTCATGTAGACGGTAATTCGATGTCAGTATGGATAAACGTCATGAGTTAACCGACTTTGAAAGAGAGATGATAGTGGAGGCCCAACGCATAGATCACTCTATCGCGGAGATAGTACAGAAATTGAACTATCCCTGTTCAACAGTATCAAGAATGCGTTGGGAATACGCCATTTCCGGAATAACATCTCATCATGGACAGCGCTGTGGGTGGAGAAAGGTGTTGGATGAACATGGCTGTCGATGTCTGTCTCGCATTGCTTCAGTCAACCAGAGAGCGACAGTGGCACAAATTACCACCAACTTCGATGAGGGAGGTGCGAGAAACATCTTCACCAAGACCATCAGGTGATCATTAGCTGCAATAGGTTATGAGAGCTGCCAACCCACCAGAGTTCCATTGCTAACACCATGACATGGGACTCTACACCCAACTGAGTGAAAGAACGTCGGCACTGGACCTTGGATGATTGGAGACGGGCCGCCTGGTCTGATGATCCCATTTCCAGTTATATTGAGTGAACAGGAAGCAGCGTATCTGGCGGAAGCTTCTTGAAGCCATGCACCCGTCATGTCAACAAGGAACTGTTCCATCCTTGCAGACCATTGCATCCTTTCATGGTCATCATGCACCTACACTAGTAGGTATGTCTAGACTCATCTCTGAATGGTGCAGGTTATGTGTCCATCCTTGCAGACCATCGCATCCTTTCATGGTCATCATGCACCTACACGGATATGGACTCTTCCAGCAGGACAATGTGCCTGCTGGAATAAGTAACAATAGTCTTCTCTATTAGTGAAGCGTAACTTATTTGGGTTAGTGCAATACGTGGGCAACTCGTTGTGAAGGATGAGCACAATATGAGATACAGACGAAATGATGCTTTTCACACTACTATCATAGTTTTTCTTTGAGTTGTCTATGGTGTATCTACACCGATATTATAAAATCTTAAACTCTTAAAATATTATGCCTGGTTGTATTTAGTTTTATTTAAATAAGAAACATTACGAAGATTTGTCCCCGTTTTAAGTGGAATATTCTGGAACTGATTATCCTTGGATAACGAGGATCCCGTGTAGTGCAACATTCCTCGTTATCCAAGGTTATTTTTTTATTTTTTTTGCCAGTGCAAGGAAGCCTGTGGCTTCCTTGCACTGGCAAAAAAAAACAAGTATATAAGAAAATGCAAATTATATATTTCCCTCTTCACATATTTAACTACCCAGTTGACCTTTGCATTTATTCAAACTGTCGACCTCAACTACCAGCGAGGGCAACTTGTTCCACAAATCAATGACTCGCTGGCTAAAAGAAAACTTCCTACAATGTAACCTACACCTCAACCTGTATAATTTGAATTTATGATCGGTAATTCTGGAATTCTTAATAACAGTTAGAATTCCACCTTCATTCATTTTACCAATCCCTCTCAGAACCTTATAAACGTCAATCAAGTCACTTCTGAGATGCCTGGTTGCCTAGCTCTGTAGCTCACATAATTGGAGGCTTTCCTCATATGGTCTTACCTGATCTTACCATTCAAGTTGCCTGTCTTTGGACCCTTTCCAGGATCTCAATGAATTTTTTTTCAGATGATATCGCCCTACTTGAACACAGTATTCCAAATGTAGTCTTACAATTGCCTTATACCATGGGATTATTACCTCTCTATCTCTACAGGATAATGTTCAATAAAACATTGCTAGCACTCCATGGGCTTTCCTGGTTGCCTGTTTACGCTGTTCAGAAAACTTTATATTTGCCCATACTATAACTTCCAGAACCCTTTCCTCCTTCACTTTTTAATTCAACCACACCAAGAGTATAATTTATTTGTTGGTTGCTCTTCCTCAAATATAAGACCTTGCATTTTGCTGGATTAAAACATAGCTGCCATTTCTCTTACCATCTTTGAAGTCTGTTCAAGTCATCCTGAAGGAGCACTGCTTGGCACCAATCATTAATGACTCTGCCAGTCCTTATGTTATCTGTAAATTTTTATATCATGCCTTCTATCCCTTCATCAATGTCATTTATGAAAATGAGAAACAACAGTGGTCCAAGAACCAATCATTGAGGGACCCCACTCCTGATATTACACCAATCTGAAGAATATCCATTAATCACAACCCTTTGCCTTCTGCCTTGCAGCAACCCAGCAATCCATCCTAGAATCTTACCAGTAATCCTAACCTGTTCAAGCTTATATAGTAACCTCTCATGAGGGACCAAATCAAATGTTTATCTAAAATTCAAATATCGAAATTATTCTCTAAATCCAGCTCATGAGTAACTTTGTCAAAATAGTCTACTAGGTTAGTTAAGCATGATTTACCTTTAACAAAGCCATGTTGTTATCATACCTATCTAAATGTCCCTAGATTGCACTTTTAATCACTCCTTCTAAGATTTTTCCTACCACTGAAGTCAGTCTAACTGGTCTGTGGTTACCAACATTACTCTTATCACTGCTTTAGTAGAGCTATCTCACAAAGAGAAAAGAACTTTAGTTCTTCAGCCTGTGTAGATTAATAGCCAAAAATGGAAGAAATGAATCTGAAAGAGAAATATCAGACTTGATTTTCTTTAGAGAAGTTCAGATTTGTATATTTACAGAAAATAATAATTGCCTTTCATTATAATTAAGTAGAATGTAGGCTAGACACCCATAATTTCATGCTACTGTTTGGTCACTCACCCTCCATGAAACTCCTCTGAAATGGCTGTAATATTCTAGATTTTTTGCCTTAGCATGTTGAAGTAGTATGTTGTATTGCATCTCTATCAGGCCCAGTGGGAAGATATTTAATCATGGTGACTCACTGGTTGGGGATTAGCAGTTATTACGTTTTGTACTTTCTTAATAATATCTTTAGTCTTTTATGTGCTACTGTTTTTTTGGTTTTATTTGTCCATTTATATTGTTTACGCTACACCATTGTGTCTGGCCAAGTACAGTTCGTTGTGTAGCGAAACTGCTTTGTATCACAGTGCCATGTTTTTACTATCCAAAAGCTTCTCAAAGTTCACCCTTTGTCTTTGAGGATATTATCATGCAAAATAAGAGAAATTCTGGCAGAATTTATGGCCATGAATAGTAAATCAGCTAACTACAGTAAATTTGTCACAAGTATCTTGGGAAAAAAGGCTATGTATTATTTTTTAACAATGTCATATGTATGATATTCTTTATATAATACATAGATAGAATTAACAGAAAGTTATTATTTTTTTGTTGAATTAATTTCAAATTTTATTTTTTGTGAATATTGGCTTAATTTGCTGTATTGGAGTAATAATGCCAAAGTTTCAGGAAATTAATGCCTCCGCAAACTTAAACTTGGCAGAAGTTAGTTGTTTTCTGTTTCTGTTTTGTTACTAACATTTTTCTGAAAATTTAAGTATAATTAATAAACTTTTTTTTTTTCATTAAAACTAATGAGTATTTTTGTGGCCAAAAAACATACTATTTGCAAAATTTTTAATTATTATTGAAAAAATTAAAGAAATAAAAATATCAAGCAATGAAATCTATTAGTAAAAGGTCACATATTAGCCTGGGGCGTGTCAGGCTACAAACATCACTCATGTATGTTACAAAGGTGACAAAGAAGCCTATGGCAGATATAAACTAGTCTGTAATCAAGTCACAAAGGAGGCAAAGGCAGATTACGAGAAATACTTGGCAAATGATGTAAACAGTTCTTTACTTATGTAAACTGTAGAAGAAAAGGGATGAATCGGATTGGACCACTTAACACAGATGGGTTGACTATTGATGATCATGCTAAGGTAACTGATAAACTGAATGAGTATTTTGCATTAACATTCACACATCAGGAGTTTTTCAATGAGTGGAATACCAGACGTTTATCAAACTCTAACAGGGAGCTAAGTGATTTTGTAATAACTGAGAGCAAAGTGGAGGAGAAATTGATAAAGTTAAACATAAAATAGGCACCTGGGGTGGACAGGATCTATCCAGTTATATTAAAGGAGGCAGCAAAGGACGTAAGCAAACCCTTAGCTATAATTATGAAAGCTTCCTTGGACTCAACGGAGGTCCCCATTGAATTGGAGGTGTGCAAATGTATCATCACAAAGGGGGTTCAAAAGGTGACTCAAGTAACTATAGACCTGTTAGTTTAACTTGTGTTCTGGGGAAAATAATTGAATCACTGGTTAAAAAGCATTGCAGGATCATCTAGACAAGACAATAATAGTTAAGACACAGCATGGGTTTGTTAAAGGGAGGTTTTGTCTGACCAATTTGATTGGATACTATGATGTGGTCACAAAGGAACTGAATGCCAAAAATAATTTTGATATCATATACTTGGATTTCAGGAAAGCTTTTGATACTGTTGCACATGGAAAACTGCTGTACAAATTGGAGAGGTATGACATTAAGGGTAAGTTGCTACAATGGATAAAGGGATGGTATAGTGGGAGATGACAGAGAGTGGTAATCAATGGACACTGCTCTTCATGGACAAATGTTATTAGCAGAGTTCCCCAGGGTTAGGTGTTGGGCCCATTGTTGTTTTGTATATTTATCAGTGATATTGATCAAGGTATATCAGGTTTAATGTCCAAGTTTGCAGATGATACAAAGGTTGGCAGGGTTGTTAACAGCAGTAAAGACAGTATGCTACTCCAACTGGATCTGGATAAATGGACTGAGAAGTGGCAACTGAAGTTTAACATTGACAAATGCAAAGTACTGCATATGGGTAGCAATAACCAAAGAGAAACATGCCAACCGTGTGGCACTACACCCAGGGAAGTGGAAAGCGAAACAGGCCCGGGGGGGGGGGGGGGTAATTGTGCAGTCAAATATGAAGTTTGCTGAGCAGTGCAGACAGGCTGCCAGGGCAGGTCATAGAGTCTTGTGAATGATATTTAGGAATTTTGCTAGCAGGAACAGAAAGGTGATTATCCCGTTATACAAGGCAATGGTCAGGCCACACCTAGAGTACTGTGTACAGGTCTGCAGGCCTCATTTTAGGAAAGATGTAGAGTTACTAGAATGAGTACAGAGAAGGGCAACAAGGTTGGTGAGGGGCACAAAGGGGTGCTCTTACCAAGAAAGGCTTAAGTTCTGCAAATTGCAGTGCCTGGATAGTAGGCACCTGCGAGGTGATCTGATTGAGGTGTATAAGGCCTTGAATGGGTTGAGCAAGCTGAATACTGATGGGATTCTTCCTCTTACTCAGATTAGGAACCTAAGGGGGCACAGATTCAAATTGAGGAAAGACGGTTGTAGAATAGATGTTCAGAAATTTGCCTTTAGCCAGCAGGTAGTTGATTGGTGGAACAGACTTCCATCTTTTGTTGTGTAATTTGATAGCCTAAATAAATTTAAGGCTGAGCTGGACAGGCATTTGGAACGAATGGAGGGGTGAAATGGGAGGGTTTTTTTTTGTTTGTTTTTTTGGCTGATGCTGCATAAGCTTGCTTTCTTTCATTATATGCCTCTACTAATGTTAATGCTAATGCTAAAATGGGACACTACTACCAGAGGATTAATGGTGGATTTACTGAAGAAACATATCAGGGGTTTGTATGGGTCATGAAATCTATCAACTGGACTCAGTATCAGCTTATAGGATCTGCACTCTTTAGCAGTGGCAGCAAGTAAATGTTCCACAGTTCAGCACTTATGAATGGCCCCTATATTCACCCAACCTGAAAATGGTTCAATTTATTCATCTGAAGCATTTTGTAAAGAAAGTTTTCTGAGAGCCTTTGCTTAGTTTAAAATCTCTTGAGAAAAGTTTTAAACAAGATTCTTGTAATATTTTGGAAAACAACATTATGCCTTGTTTTTGTGTACTGTTGTGTACTTTCTTTTTTGCAGGGAAAACTGTTTTCAAGGATTCTCTCCAGTATGAATGGAAACTTAGTTACCGATTTTAATATTTTGATTTAAGGTTACTTGCCTTTTTCATATGTAGATAATAATAATAATGTGCTTACTCTAATTCTCTCTCTCTCTTTTTTTTTTTTTTCCCAGTCTGAAATACCCAACAGCAGGAAATTCAGAAATTTTAAACAGCCTCCTCAGTCCACCTGGATTTGGAACAACTTGCATGTCTATCAACAGGTAATATATCATAGTTTAGATAATACTTTAAATTTTAGTATTTTCTATTTTGCTGATGTGCAAAACTGATAATGTTTTTAAAAAGAAAAAGATTGTGTGTGTGTGTGTGTGTGTGTGTGTGTGTGTGTGTGTGTGTGTGTGTGTGTGTGTGTGTGTGTGTGTGTGTGTGTGTGTGTGTGTGTGTGTGTGTGTGTGTAAAAATAGCACTGTGTGCAATAAGAGCTAATTTTTAAGCACATTTACATACTTTTGCATAAAGATGTTATCTACACCATGTCTGTCAGTCTCTCTTTCCATCGGCATTTAACAACTCAATTACCCAATGGATGGATTTTCATGTAATTTTATATTTAGTTCATTTAGAAAGGTTTGTCAAGAATCCCACATTCCATTAAAATTGGACAAACAGAAATCCAGCAATTATTATTTCTGGGTTTTTTTTCATACATTTTTTCACATAGGCTAGCCATATACCATATATTGTAGTTCAGGAATCTCCACCTTTTTAGCCTAGGGGCCAAAACAGATATAATGCTGAAGGTTGGTTGGTTGGTTTGGTTTTTAATGGCGCATTGGCACCTAAGGCCATAATGCGCCAAGACAATAATGCTGAAGGTTTCAGGCTGCATGAGTTCTCTTGAGAAATGGGTTGCAGGCAGAAAGAACAGTTTCTTACCACTAATTATGCAGTTTTCAAAATCAAACCTAATTTTTGTTATCAGTGATTTTCTTTAGAGTTTGATTTTTTTTTTTTTTTTAGATTTAATAATTAAATTAGAAAACCTGGAAATTATTAAATAACTAATAACATTCATATTATATGGTTATAATAATATTGTTAAACACCGAGGAAGATACATAAAACATAAAAAAAACTATACAGGAAAATCAAATATTATTAAAATAAAAAAAAAAAAAATGGCTATTTTCAAAAGTCAGGGTGAAAATATTATTAGCATATGGTGCAAGGAAGCCTGAGGCTTATGCTGCACCAGCTAAAAAAAAAATTCTGAATTACCCTGAGAGAGAGAGAGAGAGAGAGAGAGAGAGAGAGAGAGAGAGAGAGAGAGAGAGAGAGAGAGAGAGAGAGAGAGAGAACAAGTATCAGAAGGGAATCGCCAAGAAAGAGAAGAATGATGATATCCAGCTCAGGACCCAGGGTGTGCCAAGACCATACTCACCAGATGTGAACCCCTGGATTATATTTCATGATATGCTAGTTTTAAGTTTAGGAAAGTGGAGCATAACACTTAAAGTTGCATTGGCCACGGGTTACACAATATGAATAAATGGACCATAGGTTGGATACCCATCCCTGTTGTAGTTGAAGCACTGTACATTATGTTTGTTGCCTTATGCTAATTGAAGGAATGAATGAGCAGTATGAGAGATGTGCAAAAATGAAATGTTCTTAGTTCATGCATAAAGGTTGTTGTGTTTTGAGGAGCTCATTTTTTGTTATCAGTTTACTAAATATATTGATTATGGATTATTACTATTTACTTAACATATTAATCACAGCAGAAACATGGAATATGTTTCATATAAATTTTCAAAGATGCAAAACGTTTTATTGTTATTAAAATCCAGGAAGAAATAAGTAAAGTATATTATTAAAGCCACACACTGCAATACAGAAAAATCTGATCTGTTGTTATTTATTTAATTTATTAAATCACAGAGCATTACATATGTACTGCATTTCACTTTTTAGTAAAGTTCAGAAGAAAATAAGTACATTACAAAATTTTATTTTGTCCAGCAAAGTGTAAACAATTACTTTTATATATTATTAGTTTATTAATTAATAACTAACCAGCAAAAAGTTAATTAATATTTACTTTTCACCTTTATTAATCACAGAAAATTAAAATTCAATTTAAAAAAATCGAATGTGCCTGAAAGGTAACATACTGCAACACGTGTAACTCGAACAGAAAAACTTTTTTGTTTGTTTTGGTTAAAGATAATTAATGACAAGTTTTTGTAAAAGAAAACTGTTTTAATAACTTGCAGCAAGAGTCAAGTTATAAAGTTTCTCATCATCAGTAACCAACAAAATGTTTGACATATGAAAAGTTATTGTCTAATGATGTTTTTATACAGTTTTTTCAGATGTAAAAGTAAAGTAAAGTGCAGCCATTATCAACCCACTGCAGGATGGAAGCCTCCTCAACAATTCATGCTGAGGGAAATGGACCATAATCTGCCATGCTGGTCCAGTGCGGGTTGGCAGATCGACCGTATTCAGCAGTCAGGGGCTTGAACCCCCAGTCTAACTGAAAGAGCGTGTGCTACTGCACCCCCACTCCTGACCACTAGGCTACAGAGGTCTATTAAACCCAATTTGCTTCTTTCTGGAAACTGAAATAATTTTTATGCTTACTCATTTTGTAGATACTCCTCAAAATTATTTTAATTATCATAGCATTGATGCAATGAATAAATACCTTCAGAAATGCCATCAGGTAGTAAGTGCTGAGTTGCAAAAGTTTTTGTAAATTGATCATGGGAAACATTATTACAGGTATTTAAAATAATTTCATTTTACAGAAATACTTACACAGAATAAATGTACTGCAGTGTTCACTATATATATCACTGCCCTCTTGTGTATATTAGTAGTAATGCATTAGTATTTCACATTGAAAAGTTTCTATAATGAGCTAAAATAATCCCAGGAACTCGCATCTGGTGAGTATGGGCTTGGTACACCCAGGGTCCTGAGCTGGATATCATCATTCTTCTCTTTCTTGGTGATTATTCCCTTCTACTTCTCTCTCTTTTTCGCTCTCAGGGTAATTCATAATTTTTTTTTTTTTTTTTTTTGGCTGGTGCAGCATAAGCTTCAGGCTTCCTTGCACCATATAGCTAATAATAACAATAATAATTAAGGTCGAAAACATCACAACCAAGCCAATTCCCATCAGGAGAAGAATCTTTCAGGAAGATGCCCTGAGCCCATTGTGGTTCTCACTAGCACTTAACCCACTATCTACCATACTCAACAGTAGCAAGTACGGATATAACCTCAAAGAAGGAAGTAAGAACCTGTACACCCTCACCCAACTGATGTACATGGATGACATAAAACTCTACGTGGGAACCGAGAAGCACCTCCAGCAACTACATCAGATCACCGAAGAATTCAGCAATGATATTAGGATGGAATTTGGTCTAGACAAATGCAAGACCCACAGACTGCACCAGGGAAAATTAGTCAACGGAAACTACCAGCTGCAGACTGGTAAAGAGATCGAGGCCTACAAATACTTGGGGATGATGCAGGCTCAGAAGTTACAGCACAAGGAAATTAAGGCCTACCTGACTGAAAAATACCATCAGAGACTAAGAAGCCTGCTGAAAGCAAAGCTGAACAGAGGGAACCCAGTTAAAGCCATAAACACCTATGCAGTCGCAGTGCTAACATACTACTTTGGGGGTCATAGATTGGGCTAACACCAAGCTGGAGGGTATCATGAGAAAGATAAGAACAGTAATGACCAACAGCCGCCAACACCACCCGAAATCTGCCGTGAAGAGACTGACAATTCCTGGGAAGAAGGAAGAAGGGGCCTGATAGACCTCATTGAGCAACAGAAGACAGCAATAGTTAACCTGAAGGATTACTTCCAGAAACACACAGCAGCACTCCACCAGGCCATAAGAAAGATAGACAAGTGGTATACCCCACTCAACATAAGCAAGGAATACCCCACCCAACCAGGAAGTACAAACAAAGCTAGAAAGATGGGCAGAGAAGACACTCCATGGCAGACACTACAGTGATCTCCATCAAAATCACATAGATAAAATTGCTTCCAATGCATGGCTCATGAGCGGGACGCTCTTCCCCGAGACTGAAGGATTCATGCTCGCCATCCAAGTCCAGGTAATCAACACCAGGAACTACAGAAAATACATTGCCAAGGAGCCCGGAGTGTTCGATGACACATGTCGATGATGCCATCTGGCCTCAGAAATGATCCAACACATCACCACGGGACGCAAGGTGATCACTCAGACTGAGTACACTCATAGCCACGACCAGGTAACCAGGATAATACATCATAAGCTAGCAAGGAAATACCAGTTGATCAAAGAAAGTGTACCGTACTACAAGTATGAACTCCAGGCAGTACTAGAGACCCCAACCTACAAGCTGCACTGGGACTGCACCATAATAACGGATAGGACAATCCCACACAACAGACCCGACATAACCCTTGTGGACAAGAAGGAAAATCCTGAAGGAAGTAATCCTTCAGGTTAACTAGTGCTGTCTTCTGTTGCTCAATGAGATCTATCAGACCCCTTCTTCCTCTTCCCGGGCTATTGTCAGTCTCTCCACAGCAGATTTCGGGTTGTGTTGGCAGCTCTTGGTCATCACTGTCCTTATCTTTCTTATGATATCCTCCATCTCGGTGTTAGTCCAATCCATGACCCCAAAGGAGTATGTTAGCATTGCGACTGCATAGGTGTTTATGGCTTTAACTGTGTTCCCTCTGTTCAGCTTTGCTTTCAGCAGGCTTCTGAGTCTCTGATGGTACTTTTCCATCAGGCAGGCCTTAATTTCCTTGTGCTGTAACTTCTGAGCCTGCATCATCCCCAAGTATTTGTAGGTCTCTCCATCTGCTATGGCTTTGATCTCTTTACCAGTCTGTAGCTGGTAGTTTCCATTGATTAATTTTCCATGGCACAATCCGTGGGTCTTGCATTTGTCTAGACCAAATTCTATCCTAATATCATTGCTGAATTATTTGGTGATCTGGAGTAGTTGCTGGAGGTGTTTCTCGGTGCCCGCGTAGAGCTTCATGTCATCCACATGCATCAGGTGGGTGAGGGTGTAAAGCTTCTTCCTTCCTTCTTTGAGGTTATATATATACTTGCTACTGTTGAGCATTGTGGACAGCGGGTTAAGTGCTAGACAGAACCACAATGGGCTCAGGGCATCTCCCTGAAAGATTCCTCTCCTGATGAGGATTGGCCTGGTTGTGATGTTTTCAACCTTAATGGTTGTACTCCATTTTGCCATCATTTCTCCTAGGAAGTTTGTCACTATCGGATTGATTTTGTAGATGATCAGCACCTCTATTAGCCAGCTACGAGGCACAGAGTCAAAGGCCCTGCGGTAATCGATGTAGGCTGTGTGCATGTTGCGGCGCTTCTTGTAGGCTTGCTCCATAACCATGGCATCTATGGTTAATTGCTCCTTACATCCTTTGCTCAGCCGCTTGCATCCTTTCTGTTGTTCGGCCATTATGTTCTGGCTCCCCAAGTGGTCTGATATCTTCCTGGTTATGCAGCTTGTCAGGATCTTGTACATTGTTGGGAGGCAGGTGATTGGCCTATATTTCGCTGGGTTTCTTGTATCTTCTTTAGGCTTCAGATATGTGATTCCTTGAGTGAGAAACTTCGGGATTGTCTCTGGGCACCTTATCATTTGGGTGAACTGCTATGCCAGGTGCTTGTGTGTGCAAGTGAGCTTCTTGTACCAGTAGTTGTGGATGTTATCTATTCCTGGAGTTCGCTAGTTGAGAGTTCTTGATCGTCTGTTTTACTTCTTCTTCTTCTTCCCGAATCTCCTACCCTCTCATTTCTCATATTTCCTTGGTTTTCTTGCATTCTAGTGCTATCCAGGTGGCTCGACTGTTATGTCTTACTTCCCTGCTCCATATGATTCCCCAGAACTCCTCAATTGTTTTCTTCTTGGGTGATCCATTCCCTTCTTTCCCGTCTTCTCAGAGATTCCTGTAGAAGCCTCTTTGGTCCTCATCGAAGATTCGGTTGTTTATTTTCTCTGGGAGCTCTCTTTATATTGGCATAGTGTCTTGCTGAGTGCAAGGAGGTTCTGATTCAATGTGTCCAAGTACTCTCCTATTCTCTGATTTTTTTGTCTCATGTTTGCTCTGGATGCTGTCTCTCTCTTGAGGATGCTCTTCACTTTCCTATTCAATTTCTTACTCCTATTGCCCCATTGGTATTGGGTCAATTGGCCTATCTTGACTCTTAATTCTTCTACTGAAGTCTTCTTTCCCAAGCTGGTGGTTCCTTCTGTTTTTGGTTCTTCTGCTGCTGGTCTCTCACTTCTCTTCGATTAATCTTCGTGGCTGCTACTGCAGAACAATACATGGCTGTGTGGTTGGCCTCCAGTGTTGCACCATTGCTGTTGAGGTAATGCGGTATTATGTGCCGATTCAGGTGGTCTGTGACTCTCCACATGGTTCTATTCGGCCTCTGCTTCAGTATCATGTGAGTCTTTGTGGGGTCCATTTCTTCGAATGGGCTTTCTTCCACTCGTCCTCTATTCTGGATATCATGACCTCGTCTGTTTCAACTTCAGCTGCTGTGGGTTGTATTTCTTCTTGTTCTTCCTCCTCTGGTTCCGTATTCTTTATCCTTTGTAGTTGATCGCTCATGTCCTGCTTGATTTTTTCCAAGATTGCAGGAGCTATAAGGTTCTTTTGTGGTCCACTATTTGCTGTTCGGTGACCTGAATATCCGGGAATCGTTCCAGCCACTTGGTATGTAGTCTTATTATTATTATTATTGTTGCTCTTATATTATTTCTCCCTGATTGTAGGATTCCACTTGGTAACAGGTCCTGCTACCAAGTACACAGGGTGGTTGTAATGTCTGGTGTTACTTTTGGTCGAGGAATGCTCTGACTATCCTACACGTGTTCAGGATTGTGAATTTCTGCAGTTCCTTGTAGGTGTTCTCAGGCACCTTATCATTCGAGTGAACTGCTCTGCTAGGTGCTTGTGTGTGCAAGTAAGCTTCTTGTACCAGTAGTTGTGGATGTTATCAATTCCTGGGGTTCTCCAGTTGTGGGTGTTTCTGATTGACTGTTTTATTTCTTCTTCTTGAATCTCCCACTCTCTCATCTCTTGTACATCCTTGGTTTTCTTCCGTTCTACTTCTATCCAGGAGGCTCGGCTGTTATGCCTTACTTCAAAGCTCCAGATATTTCCCCAGAACTGCTCAATCATCTTCTTCTTCTTCTTGAGTGGTCCATTTCCTGCTTTCTCATCTTCTCCCAGTTTCCTGTAGAAGGCTCTTTGGTCCTCATCGAAGATTTGGTTGTTTATTTTCCTCTGGGAGCTCTCTCTATATCGGTGTAGTCTCTTGGTGAGTTCGAGGAGGTTCTGCTTCAGTGTGTCCAGGTATTCTCCTATTCTTTGATTTCAGGTCTCATGTTTGCTGTGGATGCTGTCTCTTTTGAGGATGCTCTTCACCTTTCCAATCAATTTCTTACTTCTATTACCCTGTTGGTACTGGGTCAACTTCACTCCTAATTCTTCTATCTTCTGCTGAAGTTTTCTTTCCCAAGCTGGCGGTTCCTGTTTTCGTTTTTTCTGATGGTGGTCTCTCGTTTGTTTTCCATTAATCCTAGTGGCTGGTATGGCAACACAGTAAAAGGCTGTGTGAATAGCCTCCAGCATTGCACCATTGTTGTCAAGGTAATGTGGTATTATTTGCCAATCGAGGTGGTCTGTTACTCTCCACAGGATTTTATTTGGTCTTTTTTTAAGTATCACATGGGTTCTTATGGGATCCATTCCTTCGAATTCTGTTAGGGCCTTCTTCCACTCATCTTCTATTCTGGATATCATGACTTCGTCTCTTTCCACTTTGGCTACTCTGGGTTGTATTTCTTCTTGCTCTTCCTCCTCTGGTTCCATATTGACCATATTCTTTGTTGTTTGTAGTTGATTACTCATATCCTGCTTGATTTTTTCCAAGATGGCAGGAGCTATTAGGTTCTTTGTGACGATAGTCCTTTTTTGGTCCGCAAATCGCTGTTCGGTGACCTGAATATCCGGGAATCGTTCCAACCACTTGGTATGTAGTCACGACCTCTACATTTGTCATATCAGTCTCTAGCCTGGTTATTTTATTGTATTCTCGCATGAAGTACATATTCATTTCAATGCTACACTTCATGCGTTCGCGTCTTCTTTATTCCTGGGTGGTCACTAGCACAGTAGTGCAGGAAACACTTCCAGTTGGTGGGATTGGATGGTCTTGCCCTTCTCTTGTGGTAGCCATATGGGAGACAGTGCCACTTGCACCACTGCCTTGTTCGGGAGACTGTCTCCAACTTTTTGAGCCGACCCAGCTGCCTAAGGCCTGAACACAAGTGACTTTATTCTGTGCCACACTCGATACAGTATGATTAATATTTCTCTGTGACATCATCCATGGAGGTGGACTTGTTTGGCTTTGGCATATGTCCAGTGGGTTTTTAGTTTTTGCGAGTGACACCAGTTGGCACCACTATCTGCCTCAGCCGTCACTCTGACTTTGGGGAAGGTAAGTCCAATGGAGCAACTTTTGCGACGTTTTTTTATTTTTTTATTATTATTATTATATCAGTCTCCCAGTGTAATAGAGCCACACTCGCTTCCACCAAGGCAGGATTTGAACCCGGGTCCATCAGGCTGGTAGTCCAGTGTCTTAACCACTGGACCATCGCGCCCATTATTATTATTATTAGCCATATAGTGCAAGGAAGCCTGAGGCTTTTGCTGCACCAGCCAAAAAAAAATTTCGAAGTTACTCTGAGAGAGAGAGCAAGAGTCAGAAGTAGAAGGGAATCACCAAGAAAGTTGTTATTTGTTATTATTTGGTTTTGTTAGAAGCATTAGCAACTAAGGCCATATTGCTCCGGGGATATGCGGTGGTCATTTCCTGACCTTACCACATCCTCCGTATTTGGTGGTCACAGGCTCGAACCCTGGTCTAATCAAGAAGCATGTGCTACGCACTGCTGCTCCTACCCACCTAGCTACGGAGGCGCCCTTCCCACCAAGAAGGTGAAGAATAATGAAATCCAGCTCAGGACCCTGGGTGTGCCTAGCCCATACTTACCAGATATAGCCCCCCTGGGATTAAATTATCCAGCCTTTGCATTCTGATGTTCGTTTGCATGCTCCAATGGGTGTTGTGCATGTATTCTACTATCCACTGGTGCCGTCATCAATGATTGAAAATCTTAAATTTTTTTCTGTCATCCTATATATAGTCAATCTTTTACTGCAATAGTTTCTGAACTTATTTTTTTAGTTTTTCTAGAGAAGTGTGCGAAAACCTGTCAGGTTCTCCATCACCTTGTTTGCAACTATTTGACTTTTTTTCTTGAATACTGGCACAGGATTGGACAAGTGCTGATGTTTTGAAAATTTTGAATTTACGTGTTTGTTAATATTCACTCAAGATGTCTACTGCTCTGTGGAAGTAAATACATAATGAAATTTGAAATGCATATTTGTTTGTAATTCAAAATTAGCTGCTTGTTCCTCTCATCCTACTTCTATAAATATCTACAGGCTTACCCTAGTTATTTCCGAAATATTTATTATTGTTTTCTGACAGTAAAGTTGTGATCATGAAACATCTCATTCAAAATGTCTTGTTCTGTTGATAGCTACATATGCAGTTTTCAAATTTTGGGCTTCATAGCACACAAAATTTGAAATAAATTTTGAAATGAACCTGAAAAGAATGTAACTAATAATATCAAATATATATAATATGATTTTTTTTTTAATATTTGTAATAAAGCAGAAATATGTGTGCATGCACATGTGTTTGAAATTTTGTGCACTTATTGATTTTTTTTTTTCAACTGGAGCGCAGAAGAGATTAATAATTTATATTTCTGTTTTGTGTCTAAAATGTTTTTTTATGTTTCAATAAATTAATATATATTTTTTAAATAATAGGCGCAATAATAACACAACATTTTTAAATATTTAATTTTTTTATTAAAAATAAAAATTTAGATACAATATGTACTACGATCCATTAAGAAAAGGCGAAATATTTATATTGTAAAACCAGAAATTCAAAAAAACCCAAAATGTTTTCCAGAAATTAAAAAAAAAGGTTGATTGCCTATTGGGTGACTCTCGGAAATATACCTTCAAATGAATGCAGTATGCCAATGCACACATTTGAAGCTTCATACACTTAACAGTCTTCATTACACTTTATACACTTAACAGTCTTCATTAAACTTTATACACTTAACTGGAAAATGGAACTGACCAATAGATTCACATTTAAATTTTACATATAAAACATTTTTTAAAATTTTTAGTACAATTAATAACTTTTTTTTAAATAAAAGGAATAAAACACAACACGTTTTAAAAATTTTATTTTTTTTATTAAAACTTGAAAAGTTCAATATAGTAAGTAATTGAAGTCCATTAAGAAAGATGAAATATTGTTATTGTTCATTTAGAATCAAGAAAATCCAAGATATTTTCCAGGATATAAAAAGAAAATCAGCACCTGTTAGGTGCTCCATCACTGTTTGCAACAAATGGTGCCACCATTACCACAATAACCCTTTAGGCCAGAGAAGTTTTTCTGAAAATAATTGTGTTACCTCTTTATTGTGCTTGAAGTGCTTCTGGAACACAAAACATTGTTTTCCTTTTAAAATGCCAATATCGAATATTCATTGTCTCAATAATGATCAGTTTTTACCATCATGGAAAAAACTGTGGACCTAAAACCATATGCAAGTAATTTTTTAGATATCAGATGGAATTTAAAAATTGTCCTTGTATAATGATCCTACTCTGATTTCCAAGAAAATATGTAATAATTTTTATTTGATTGTGATTGTTTATTTTTATTGTGATTGCATTGAAAATGGTGCACTTTTAGGACTACTCTATGTATTTCACCTCATCTTTTGAAGGTAACTCCATGGCTTCATTTTCAGTTGGAACCACTTCAACATAATTGTAAAAGAGAATAAAGCAACCTGATATCTATGATATAAGAAGTAGTGGTGTGTACTGGTAAGAGGTTAGAGCACTTAATGGTGAAAGCAGGATCACCCAGGTTTAAAAAAAACATTTCTCTGAGCACAGTATCATGTGATATAACTAAAATAATGTAAATAATCATGGAGAATAAGTGTTTAAAATTGGTGTTCAAAATGATTAGAAAAATGTCTATCTTTCATTTAAAGTGTTGTTTCACTGTGTAAATGTTTTTTTTTTTCTTTTTTTGTAAGTGCAGTCCTTAAAATTAAATTGAGCTTTTAAATTCCATGTCATATTTTTGTGAAATTCCTTGTATATGACTTTAGCGCTACAGTTTTTTTCTATGATGCCATCATTGACGTACATAAACTATATATTGAAACTTACTAGGAACTAAAAAAATGTGCATAAAGACATTTGTATTTATTTTTTTGTAGAGGAACATATCAGGTATGTAACAAACTTTATTAACTTCTTTTTTTTTTTATGCAATCATCCACTCTCATTTTCAATCTGCAAAACAGGCATAAAAATGTAAGGATTATATGGCATGTACTCTGTGATCTTATGGCAGTTTTGCTTCTCATCACTTATTTGGTAAGGGTCTCAGCTTTTATTCCCATTACAGACATGGAATTCTACATTTTTTTTTTTTTTTTTTTTTTTTTTGCACATTGACTGATTGAAGAAACCTTTAAGAATTCCTCCAGTCTCCAGGATTCAAACACATCACACTGTCGTGAAAGAACCAAAAGATGGGTGCTGTTACTAGTATGTGTATAAAGGTGCTATGAATGATATAGTGATTTTCAGAATGGCTGGTTTATAACTTTCTCTTTTAGGTAATGTGTATATGTCAATATATCTTCTAATAGGCAGTTTTGAAATGTTGCTTCTCAAGTTTTGAATTTGAAACGGTGCTTCTTAAGTTTTAAATTTGAAATGTTGCTTCTTAAGTTTTAAATTTGAAATGTTGCTTCTTAAGTTTTAAATTTGAAATGTTGCTTCTTAGAATTTTTTAAGTGAATATGATAATATTTACTACAAACTTTTACTTATATAAACTGTTGCAGATTGCAAAATCATTCATATGTATTTCATTTTCTTTATCTTTTATTTAGAGTTGAAAAAAAATGCTCCATTAGTAATGAAACAATTGCACATTATCAGGCTGTAGTTGAAACTCTAGTGAAAGAAAACACTTGCACCTGTAAGAAACTGAAATGCCAAACTAGTCTTGCTGTTGATATTCCTTTCAATGTGACATATTCTGGAAATATAATATACAATCTAACAGAAGTCGATCTCAACAACTATTTACTTAACTCATACTTAGTCTTCACTGATAAAAGGTATGAGACTTTCAAATTATGTTATTTTTTTACAAACACATTTAAAGTTTTGTCAAGGTATCCAAACTTTTTTTTTTTTTTTTTTTTTTTAAACAAAGGAAATACGTTGTTATTTTAACATATTGTCAGATTTTTAAGGTTCTGTTACTATTTTAAAAGTTTTTTTTTTGTTTTTTTTTATGGTAAAACAAGCACAAAAGGTTTAAAACCTATACAGACCTAGTATCTTGCTTGTATGGAGGACTAAAAAGATAGAAGTTACTTGTTGTAACATCATTAGCATTAGCAGTAGTTGAGGCATATGATGAAAGAAAGCAAGCTTGTACAGCATCAGCCAAAAAAAACCAAAAAAAAAAAAAACCCTTCCCATTTCGCCCATCCGGTCACTTCAAATGTTTGTCCAGTTCAGCCTAAAATTTATTTATGCTATCAACTTCCACAACAGATGGAAGTCTGTTCCAGCAATCATCTACCTGCTGGCTAAAAGCAAACTTCCGCACATCTATTCTACAACTGTCTTTCCTCAGTTTGAATCAATGCCCCCTCAGGTTCTTAGTCTGAGCAAGCTCAAGTATCTTATCAGCATTAAGCCTGCTCAAATCATTCAAGGCCTTATACACCTCAATCAGATCACCTCGCAGGTGCCTAGTCTCCATATTTTGAAACTCGCAGAACTTAAGCCTTTCTTCGTAAATGCACTACTTTGTTCCTCTCACCAATCATGTTGCATTTCTCTGCACTCATTCTAGCAAATGGACATCCTTCCTAAAATGAGACCTCCAGACCTGTATGCAGTACTCAAGGTGGCCTGAACAATGCCTTATGCAAAGGGATAATCACTTCCTTGTGTCTGCTAGCAAAATTCCTATATATCATTCACAAAACTCCATGACCTCCTTGGCAGCCTGTCTGCACTGCTCAGAGAACTTCATATCTGAATGCATAATTACCCCCAGGTCTTTTTCATTCTCCACCACCCTGAGTGTAGTACCAAACAGTTTGTACGTTACTCTTGGGTTACTGCTGCCCATATGCAGTACATTGCATTTGTCAATGTTAAACTTTTGGCGCTTCTCAGCTCATCTGCCTAACTTTTCTAGATCCTGTTGCAGTAGCATACTATTGTTACTGTCATTAAAAAAGTCAACCTTTCTATCATCTGCAAACTTGAACATTAAGCCTGATATACCTTCATCGATATCATTGATAAATACATAAAACAACAATGTGCTCAACACCGAATCCTGGGGGATTCTACTAATAACATTAGCTCACATAGAGCAATGTCCATTTATTACCACTCTCTGCTGCCTCCCACTCAACCATCTCTTTATCCACTGCAGCAACTTGCCTTTAATTCCATAATGCTCCAATTTGTACAGCTGTCTTCCATGTGCAAGAGTATCAAAAGCTTTCCTGAAATCCAAGTATATGAAATCAAAATTATTTTTTGCATCCAGTTCCTTTGTGACCACATCATATTATCCAATCAAATTGGTCACACAAGACTTCTCCTTAACAAACCCATGCTGTGTCTGAACTATTACTGCAGTCTTATCTAGGTGATCCTATATCACCT
This sequence comes from Mastigoproctus giganteus, assembly GCF_048544385.1. Classification (NCBI taxonomy): domain Eukaryota; kingdom Metazoa; phylum Arthropoda; class Arachnida; order Uropygi; family Thelyphonidae; genus Mastigoproctus; species Mastigoproctus giganteus. The sequence continues at coordinate 72,035,024 of NC_143581.1, forward strand.
CTTTAACCAGTGACTCCATTATTTTCTCTGGAAAAGAAGTTAAACTAGCAGGTCTATAATTATTTTTGTCACCCTTTGAACCCTGTTTGTCAATCGGGGATACATTTGCACATTTTCAGACAATAGGGACCTCCCCTGAATCTAAGGATGCTCTCATAATTATAGCTAAATGTTTGCTAACTTCCCTCGTTGCCTCCTTCAATATAACTGGATAGATTCCATCCACCCCAGGTGCCTTTTTTATGTTTAACTTGAACAATTTCTCCTCCACTTTGCTCTCAGTTATTACAAAATCACTTAGCTCTCTGTTAGAGTTTGATAAACATCTGGAATTCCCCTCCTTGAATAACTCCTCATGTGTGAATGTAGATGCAAAATACTCATTAAGTTTATCAGCTACTTGAGCAGAATCATCAACAGTCAAACCATCTATGTTAAGTGGACCAATTGATTCATCCCCTTCTTTCTAGAGTTTATATAAGGAAAGAACTCTTTGCTGTTTTTCTTTGTAACCTTTGCCAAAGATTTCTCGTAATCTGCCTTTGCCTGCCTAACCTCCTTTGTGACTTGATTGCAGACTAGCTTATATCTGCCTTAGGCTTCTGTGTCACCTGATACTTTATATGCATCCCATACATTTTTTTTTCCCTCTGCCACGAGCCTGATTAATTCATCTGACATCCATTTAGGCCTGAACCTTGAACAGTATTTCTTAGGTGGTATGTTGTTGTTGTTGTTGCTGTTATTTGGTTTTTAGGAGCATGAGTAACTAAGGCCATATTGCTCCGGGGATATGTGGTGGTCATTCCCTGACCTTTCCGCATCCTCCGTATTTGGTGGTCACAGGCTCAAACCCTGGTTTAATCAAGAAGTATGTGCTACGCACTGCTGCTCCTGCCCTCCTGACTACAGAGGCACCTAGTTGGTATGAAAAGCCTAGTAGCCTCCAAGATTAAGTCCCTGAAGGCTTCCCATTTAGAATTCACCATTGGTAACATCATCAGTTGATTCCACTTTATAGAATTAAAAAAATCTCTGAGACCAATGTAGTCACCTTTACGAAAGCAAAAACCCTTCTCTTTAACCTTGATGGTAGCTACATCTTTAAGTAAATCCCACATCAGTACACTGTGATCACTGTCACCCAGTGGTTCCTTTATCTGCAAATTCTTAATGCATGAATAATCACTGCTGATAATCAGATCAAGAGTATTACTTCCTCTGGTTGCCCTTCGAACATGTTGCTGTAGAAAACAATCCTCCAATAAATCCACAAAAATCTTGCTAGCGTGTGAGTGACCAACCCACAAATTCCAGTCAATATCTGGAAAGTTAAAATCCCCCATTACAAGATATTCTGATTTACTGGCCCATGCTATTTCTGTGTACAGTTGTTCGTTGTTCTCATCACAGTCATGTGGTTTTCTCAGTGCTTATGTCACACCAAACTGACTCCACACATGCACTTTCCACCCATGTCAACTGGATGCACTTCCTTAGATTTTATGTGTTTCTTAACTTACAGCATAACCCCTCCACCCTTCCTACCCTGTCTATCCTTTCTGTACACATTGTACTCCCCAAATTCCAATTCTGCACCTCTTATATCTGTGTGACACTGTGTTCTGATATCCGAACAATATCTTCCTTTGATGCCTTGATCAGCACTTCAAATTCATCAAATTTATTTGCTATACTTCTAGTATTGGTGTATATGCAGATATACATGCACCTGTTCTTACTCTTAGTTACCCTAATACCGCCCATGTATTTACTTGTTCCATGATGACTCCCAGCAGCTCTTGAAATCCCTGGAAACTTGCTCTCTAGGCTGCTGCTCATTTTAATAGAAGCATTGCAAGAATCACTTTCACCTCTGCCTGCAGCTGCTGTTAATCTTTTAGTCTGTGAATCCTCCCAAGCTAGCAGTTTTCCGACCCACCTAACACTGACTCTATAGCATCAGCAAATATTCTTGCACTCTTTCTATTTAAGTGTATCCCATCTCTGTAGAAGCAGTCTCTCCTGTTAGCAAGCACAGACCACGCTGAAAAAAAATTCTACCCCGTTAGCCTTGTAGAATTTCTCCAGGGTCAAACTGATTGACAATCCTGTCATGATATACTCCATCCTATTGTGTCTGGGCAGAATTGTGAACACTTTCAAATTTAACCCTAATTCACGACTTTTTTTCAACATTGACCTGTACTTATTAAGTAAATCTGCAGATCTCTTACTGTTAAGGTCATTAGTGCCAACTTGTACAACAATATCACCTTTTGTTCCCTTCAAAGATGATATCTGCCCTACAAGATCATCAACTTTTGACCCTGGAAACAACATTATTTATAATTTTCAAGGAAGTGTAAAAGGAAGACCATTCTAAAGAAAGAGGCAGAAGGCATAAATGAAGAAAAAAAAGAGCAGTTAGTTTAGTAACTTTAGAACCAAACTGATTTGTCAAAAAGGTGGAATTACAGATGCTTATTCACAAGAATGGTGCCTACAGAAATATCTACAGAAAAAGATATTATTATTATTATTATTATTAATAGTAGTAGTAGTAGTGGTGGTGGTAAATGACGTAAGAAAGGAAGATTATACGTCAGCCAAAAAAAAAAACCAATTACTTCCCATTCCACCTGTCCATCTCCTAAGAGTTTATCTAGTTCTTCCCAAAATTTATCCAAATTATTATCTCCACAACACCAGATGGGAGTTTGTTCCAACATTCAACCACTTTCTGGCTGAAGGTAAGCTTTCACACATCTATCGTGCAACTATCCTCCCTAATTTGAATTTATCCCCCATTCCTCATGTGTGTAATCTGAGCAAAGGAAAGGTGCCATTAGCACTGAGTTTACTCAATCCATTCAAAGCCTTAAACCTCTTGGTCAGATCTTCAAGCAGCAGCCTAGTCTCCAGTCTGTGCAGTTTGAAGAGGTTATGCCTTTCTTGGTAAGCATTCCTTTTGTTCCCTCACTGCTCTTGTTGCTCTTCTCTGCACCCACAGAGCCATCTCTGTGGGTGCAGAGTGATCCAGCCACATCTGCACTTGCAGAGCCACATCCTTCTTAAAATGTGGCTTCCAGAACAGTATGCAGTACTCAAGATGTGGCTGGATCACTTATATGGGTCTTAAGTGCCAAGACTTCTAGTGATCAGGCAATTTCTCTGTGATTATAAGGTGATTCACCCAGAATAGTGGAAAATGAAAAAGACCTGGGAGTAATTGTGCAGTTAGATATGAAATTTTTTGAACAATGCAGACAGGCTGCCAGGAGAGCTCATAGGATTTTGTCAAAGATATAGAAGATTTTTTTAGCAGGGATTAGGAGGTAAGAATCCCATTCTATAAGGCAATGGTTAAGTCACATCTTGAGTACTACATACAGCTTGTTTTTTTGCATCAATTGTGAATGCTACTGCTATTACAGGTCTAAAGGCCTCATTTTAAGGAAAGATGTAGAATTGCTTGAATGGGTGCAGAGAAGGGCAATGATATTGGTGATGGGATTCTTCCTATGCTCAGACTATACACATGAATGAGCATAAATTCAAACTGAGAAAGAATGATATGCAGAAGTTTACATTCAGCCAATAGGTTGTTGATTGTTGGAACAAACTACTTCCATCTGTTGTTGTGAAAGTGGATAGTTTGAATAAATTCGATGAAGAACTTAATAAACTAGAAGGAATGGATGTATGTTGTGGGAAGAGGTTTTTTTTTTTTTTTTTTGTTTTCTTATGTTATATAAGCATTGCTTTCTTGCATCCACTAATACTATAAACACTCTTTTGTCCTCTCCTACTCAACCATTTCTTTATCTATAGCAGTAAATTTCCCCCAATGCCACATTGTTCCAATATTTGTGGCAGTCTTTTATGTGGAGCAGTATCAAATGCTTTTCTGAAAGTTAAGTATATGATGTCCAAATTATTTTTTTGAATCCAGGGCCTTTGTTACTGTATCATAGTATCTAATAAAATTGGTCAGACTAGATCACCCATTAACGAACCCATGCTACAACTGCAATATACCTGCATTCCTATCTAGATGGTCCTATATTACATCTTTAATGCAGTGACTCCATTATTTTCCTTGGAATAAAAGTCAAGCTAACAGCTCTATAGTTACTACATCAACCTTTCATCCCTCTTGGTGAATTGGGAATACATTTGCACATCTTCAGTCCATAGAGACCGCTACTAAATCTCCACTAAATGCTCTCATAATTATGGCTCAAGTTGCTTACCTCTTTTGTTCCCTACCTCAATATATGAATATATAGCATCCACAAGATGCCTTTTTTATGTTTAGCTTCAACTATTTTCCACTCTCCTCTCAGTTATCACAAAATTATGTATCTCCTTGTCAGAATTTGATATAATCCTTGCACCTCTATCCTTACAAAAATTCCTCTTGTGAATGTAGATTCAAAGCAAGTTGAGCAGGATCATCATTTGTTAATCCATTCATAACCATCAGATAAATGTGATTCATCTCTTTTTTCTTGTATTTACATAAGTAAAAGCATCTTTGTCGGAGACTTCTAATCTGCCTTAGCTTTGCTAACCTCCTTTGTGACTTTATTGCAGACTAGTTTCTATCTACTGTAGGCTTCTGTGTCAACTAATAGATAATTTGTATTTATCCAATTATGTTTTCTCTGTCACAAGTCTCATCAGATCATCAGACAATCATTTAGATCTAAGCCTTAAACAGTGTCTGTTAATTGGCATAAAACTCCTACTAGCTGTTTGTTGTTGTTTGTTATTTGGTTTTTAGGAGCATTAGCAACTAAGGCCATATTGCTCCGGAGATATGCGGTGGTCATTCCCTGACCTTTCCATATCCTCTGTATTTGGTGGGCATGGGCTCGAACCCCGGTCTAATCAAGAAGCGTGTGCTACACACTGCTGCTCCTCCCCACCTGGCTACGGAAGTGCCTCTCCTACTAGCATCTGAGATTGCTATCCTGAATGCTTCTCAGTTAGCATTCACTGCTGGTAACATTATCAGTTGGATCCATTGAAATAGATTTTAAAAATTGTCAGTGACATTTTTTAGTTACCTTTATGAAAGCAAAAACCCTTACCTTTGCCCTTAACAATAGTTATATCTTTAAGTAACTTCCACATCAATGCACTGTGATCACTGCAACCTAGTGGGTCATTTATCTGCGGATTCTTAATGGAGAAATAGTAGCTGCTAATAATCAAATGAAGAATATTGGTTTCACTTGTTGTCTCTCTAACACTCATATCGAAAACATTCATCCAATAAATCCAAAGTCATGCTGCATGAGTAACCAACCCATACGTTCCAGTAAATATCTTAAAGGTTAAAATCTCCCATTACAGGACAGTCTGATATATTGGCCTCCTCTGTTTTATCTATACATTGATTCATTATACTCATCCTAATCACTCCACCCTCCCCTCTCTCTCTCTCTCTCTCTCTCTCTCTCTCTCTCTCTCTCTCTCTCTCTCTCTCTCTCTCCTGTCTGCTTTCTGCACATATTGTACTTGCCAAATCTGCATCTGTTATGCCTGAGTGATGCTATGTCTCCGATATTATCCCTACAATATGATTACTTAATCATTGCTTCAAATTCATCTGATTTATTTACTATGCCCTTAGCATTAGTGCACATGCAAGTATACTTGCAATTATTTTTACTCTTAGTAACCCAAACATACCCCATGTGTTTGGAGCCTCAGCATGCCTTGAAATCCCCAACACCTTACTTTTCAGGTTGATGCATGTTCCAATAGAAGCAGTGTAAGAATCACTTAACCTCAACCTACAGCTGTTTTTAAATTATTAGTCTGTGTATCTCCCAGGCTAGCAGTTTTCCAACCCACATAATACTGTCTTGATAGCATCAGCAAATATTATTGTCATCCCCCTTCTGTTGAAGTTTATCCCATCCCTATAAAAGCAGTCTCTCCTGTTGACAAGCACAGACCATGGGGAAAAAATTCTAATCCATGAGTTTTGCACAATTTCTCCAAGGCCAAATTGATGTACAAGTCTTGCATCACGTACTCCCTCTTATTGGGTCTGGGTAGATTTGTAGACATATTCAATTTGAATCCTAACTCATGGCTTTTTCTCAACATTGCCCTATACGTTTTGAGTAGGAGATCTGAATTAATATTTAGATCACCTACTCTTAATATCACTTGTAAGAATGTGTCACCTTGTTCAATGTGTGACGTAACTCAAACTAATGTTTTTTTATGATAAGTTTAGATAGAATAGCATCTGCACTGCTCAGAAAACTTCAGATCTGCCTGCACAATTACCCTCAGGTCTTTTTCACTCTGTGCTACTGTCAGTGTAGTACCACACAGTTTATACATTACTCTGGGGTTACTGCTTCCCATATGCAGTGCTTTACATTTGTCAATATTAAACTTCAGTTGCCACCTCTCAGCCCATCTGCTCAACTTTTCTAGATCCTGTTGCAGCACGTATTGTCATTAGTGTCATTAACAATCCTGCCCACCTTCATATGTCTGAAAACTTGGACATTAAGCCTGATATACCATCATCAATATCATTAATAAATACAGAAAACAACAATGGACCCAACACTGAACCCTGAGGGACTCCACTAATAAGATTAGTCCACGAAGAGCAGTGTCCATTGATTGCCACTCTCTGTCTTCTCCCACTCAACCATCCCTTTATCCATAGCAGCAATTTGCCTCCAATGCCACACTGCTCCAATTTGTGCAGCAGTCTTCCATGTGCAATAGTATCAAAAGCCTTTCTAAGATCCAAATATATGATATCAAAATTATTCTTTGCATCCAGTTCCTTTGTGACTACATCATAGTATCCAATAAAATTGGTCAGACAAGACTTCCCCTTAACAAACCCATGCTGTTTCCGAGCTATAACTGAAGTCTTGTCTAGATGATCCTGCAGTGCTTCTTTAACCAGTGCCTCCATGAATTTCCCTGGAACAGAAGTTAAACAAACAGGTCTGTAATTACCTGTGTCTCACTTTGATCCTCCTTTGTATATTGAGGTCACATTTGCACATCTTCAGTCCATGGGTACCTCCCCTGAGTCCAAGGAAGCTCTCATAATTATGGCTAAGGGTTTGCTTATTTCCATTTCTGCCTCCTTTAATATAACTGGATAGGTTCCATCCACTGCAGGTGCCTTTCTTATGTTTAAATTCATCAATTTCTCCTCCACTTTGCTCTCAGTTATTACAAAATCATTAAGCACCCTGAATAACTCCTCATGTGTGAATGTAGATGCAAAATATTCATTAAGTTTGTTAGCTACCTGAGCAGGATCATCAACAGTTGAACCATCGATATCAAGGGGACCAATCTTATTCATCCTCTTCCTTCTAGAGTTTACATAAGTAAAGAACTCTTTGCTGTTTTTCTTTGCATCCTTTGCCAAGGATTTCTCATAATCTGCCTTTGCCTGCCTAACCTCCTTTGTGACTTGGTTACAGACCGGCTTATAACTATCATAGGCTTCTGTGTCACCTGTTAATTTTTATGTATCCCATGCATTTTTCTTCTCTGCCATATGTCTAATTAGTTCATCTGACATCTATTTAGGCCTAAATCTTGAACAACATTTCTTAGTTGGTATGAAAAGCCTAGTAGCTTCCAAGATTAATTCTTTGAATGCATCCCATTTTGAATTTGCTGTTGGTAACATCATCAGTTGATCCCACCATATAGAATTTAAATACTGTCTCAGACCACCGTAGTCACCTTTACGAAAGCAAAAACCCTTCCCTTTACCCTTGATGGTAGTTACCTCTTTGAGTAAATCCAGCTAAGGTAAAGAAAGCCAACAAGAGAACGATGAGAAAATGTCAGATAACTTATGCAGAAAATTAGTTTCCCGACACCGGACTGTAGCGCTGCTTGCTCGGTAAACAGACAGTAGGTGTTATCAGTCTGGAGCCAAAATTGAGAAGGATGTATTGATTGACAGGTAGGCATGGCAAATGATGAAATGATTGGGGGTGGGTGCAACTGACAACAAGCTACTGTGTAGTCATTGGTTGGCATTATAATTTGTATTTATGAGTAAAGAACGGTGCATAATAGCTTTGTGATGAACAGTAAACCGGTAATAGTAGCAGTGAATCTTTGAAAGATGGAAGAAATTTGTAAGGAAAATAAAACATTGATTGATTTTTTGATGAAAACTAAAATAATAAAAGTTTCGTTCCGTTCATTTTTTTGTTCTTCATTATGTTTTTATCTCATTATTAAAAGGAGATTTTTGAAGTTCGAGTGTTTTTACTATATTGTTGAATTAGGTTTGGTTACGAAAAAAGGAAAAGGTTTCTTTACTTTTCATTATATTTTGTAGCCTGACTTTAAATGGTAAGTTAGGAAATAATGGAAGAGGTTTCCTTATATTTCGTGACCTAACCTTAAATGTTAGGTTAAGAAATAATAGGAAAAGAAAGAAAGATTCTTTATATATATATATATATTACCCCAGGGGCTCACATGTGGTGAGTATGGGCTTGGCACACCCAGGGTCCTGAGCTGGATATCATAATTCTTCTCTTTTTTTGGTGATTCCCTTCTACTTCTCTCTCTCTCTCTCTCTCTCTCTCTCTCTCTCTCTCTCTCTCTCTCTCTCTCTCTCAGGGTAATTCAGAAATTTTTTTTTTTTTTTTGGCTGGTGCAGCATAATCCTGAGTCTTTCTTGCACCATATGGCCAATAATTATAATATATATATATATATAGTGAATAGCTATTGAGGTGTTGATTGACATTTGATATGTGTGTATCCGCATCAGTGTCTTTAAAAATAAAAGTTCAGTAATAAAAAATTAATATTTTGTTAATAAATAATTTATGTGCTAGTCCACCCATGATTCTAAAGAAAAAGGTTAGGTAACCCCTCAATTTTGTGAGGGATTTAAGCTCCCATGGGATTCAAGTGGAGGTAACCTGACCTTTTTTCATCATTATGGAAAGTGTTCATTAGGGCATGTGCGATAAGCGCAAGTGACCATTAGTGCTTCTGAGTGCTACTTAAGTGATACTAAACCGATGTTATCGTGTGTTGTGTTCACACACCAATCAGCACGTCCATGCCATGCCTACCTGTCAATCAATATATTGTTCTCGACTTCTGCTCCAGACTGATAACATCTAAATTTGAAGGATAAGACCTGAATTGTGGAAGAATGGTTGAATGCTCCATCAAGACATTGCTCCAGCACACAACGTGCTCTCTGTTCTCCAGTTTCTGCCCAAAAAAAAACAATCTCTGTGTGTGAATATGCCCTACTTGCTAGACCTTAGCTCCCTTGTGACTTCTTTCTCTTCCCTAAACTAAAGAGTGTACTTATGGGAACCCATTTTTAGTTCATTGACAACAAAGGAAATTTTCATTTCAGCCCATTGAAAACATTCAGAAAATAATGACCAAAGTGTTAAAAAGGCTTACAGAAGACGACTGAAGAACCCTATGAGGTCAGGGGTTGGATAACATATTATAATTTCTTGCATGCCTCGACCAAGTGAAAAGAACTTTAATATTTAGTAAGAGAGTACACACAGTTAAACTAAAATTGTAGACTGATACTAGGCACAAACATTCAAAATAAAACATAATTAATTCAGCAAAAACATAGGACAGAAGTAGTAGCTTTTAGCTACTGTATGTAGCCTTTATCAACTGACTGAGCACTGGAAGGCAGTTGTTTTAGGTGTGTGGGTTGATCTTCAAGTACATAAGCATGCGAGGTCACTGAGGAGGGGGTTTGTGGGGGTGTGTGCAGAATGGTGATGAGGAAGTTGAAAAGAGCAGCCTAGAGGGTTGAAGGGAGGGGAGGGAGAGAGTAGAGATAGCCGAATGGTGACGGAAACTGCCAACCTCTCGAAGTATGAGAGACCCAAAGATGGGGTGTATGCAATTGTGGTCTCTATTGATTGTAGTTTTAGTGGTGCCAATGTGTGCTGATTCTAACCAACGGCAGATCATGAAATTATATGAAAAGCCTATGATTTTAGCATCATTGGGTATAATTTCATGTCTCTCCTGCCAACAGTGCACAACTAATGCCGAATGGCCAAAGTCGGCTCTAGTGATAATGATTTGGTGGTCCCTAAGATGGTTCTCCAAATGACGAATGGCTTTGGCAATGTAACTAGCATCACAGTCCAGGCAGGAAATGCGGTAAATGATCCCACTCCACTTCAGAGGTGGTATCGGTGTTTTTAGAGGGAAGTATATGGATTGCAGTTTTTGCCAGGTGTTTGTACAATGCAGATGTTGTAGCTCCATAAGATTCTGGAAATGCCCTGCAATAATGTAGGATAAAATGGAATGCGGATAATGTTTGTGAAACTGGCTGTGTTGGGTTGATGGTCGTCGGATGAGGAATTTCCAGTGTTGTGAAGCCGTGATGTGTGCAGTTCCCAGTAATTGAGGGTCTGTTTGGAGTAGCCACATTTGGTGAGGTCAGATTTGACCCTACCCTATGCAAAACCTCAGCAAATGCAGCTACCCTGAATGGACCCTCAATTACTGGGAACTGCACATGTCATGGTTTCACAACACTGGAAATTCCTCATCCGACTACTATCAACTTCCACATTCCATTTTACTTTAGATTATCATAGGGCATTTCCAGAATCTTAGAGCTACAACATCTGCACTGTACAAACACTTGGCAAAAAAGTGCAAACCATACCCCACTCCCTCTAAAAACACTGATACCACCTGTAAAGTGGAAACATTTGCCACATTCTCTGCTGGGACTGTGACACTAGCTACATCAGTGAAGCCATCCATTGTTTGGAGGTACGTCTTAGGGACCACCACATCACTATCACTACAGTCAACTTTGCCCATTCGACGTTAGCTCTTAACTGTTGGCAGGAGGGACACAAAATTACACCCAACTATGTTAAAATCATAGGCTTTTCATGTAATTTCAAGATCTGCCATTAAAATAGAATCAGCACCCAATGGCACCACTAAAACTACAATCAACAAAGACCACACTTACATACATCCCATCGTTGAGCCTCTCATACTTTGAGAGGTCGGCATCACCATTCGCCTATCTCAATCTTCTCTCTCCCTTCTTTTCCCTCTCCGCACATCCCTCCCCCTCTCTCTCTAGGCCACTCTTTTCCACTCCCTCGTTACCCTTCTGCACCCCCCACAAACCCCTTCTCCGTGATCTCGCATGCTTACTTACTTGAAGGTTAACCCACATACTTAAAACCACCACTCAGTCAGTTGATAAAATCAGTGCTCAGTCAGTTGATAAAGTCTACATACAAAGCAGAAAGCTACTATGTCTATGTTCTGTGTTTGTGCTAAATTAATTATGTTTTATCTTGAATGTTTGTGCTTGTGTCAGGCTACAATTTTAATTTAACTGTGTGTACTCTCTCACTAAATATTAAAGTTCTTTTTACTTGGTCGGTGCATGCAAAAATTATAATAGATAGGCTTACAGAAGATGACATCCAGAAATGTTTCTGTGCTTGGAAGAAATGTATGAAACAGTGCATTCAAGCCCAAGGCAATTATTTTTTAGGCACTAACCTGTAAGGTACGAAACATTTCATTATATTTATTTTATTTATACAGTCTCGTTATTTAATAGCCACACCTCATATACAGCTGTTTGGATGGAATCTTAAAAGCACTTTAACATTTTTCTATGATCATTATTAACACTGTGATAGCTTGATTTCCCCTATTTTGTGCTTTAAATTTCATTTGCTTTAATATTTTTCTGTAATTGTATTAATGAAAAAAACTGTCTTGCAGATATGGTGGCTGGACATTTAACACAGATGGACGCCATTACAACATAAATGAAAATAAAATTAATGCAAAAGTGTGGTATGAAAATACAGGTTTCCATTCTCTTCCTGCTTATCTCAATACATTAAGCAATGCAGTATTACGATCAAATATAAAAGCATTTGGAAAAAATCCTGAAGAATACGGTAAGCATAATTTATACCTAAAATACAATTTCTATTTTTTTATATAATGGTAGTGAAGAGGGAGAAGCAAAATTACTCTATGATTATACTAGTATTAGTATTAAAATGGTGAAATGATGCAAGCTTTATGTGTAGCAACTACCATAAAAAAGGAAAAAAAAAAAAATTTTCTCAGCCTGAGACCCTTTGCATCCACAGCCTTGTTTTCCTCCAAAGGAGGGCAATAAGGCTGCATCCACTATTTCACACATGTCAGTATCTTTTCAGAAATGAGGTTTTCTGCTGATAAATTGCCAATGCATATAAGTGGTTCTAAGAGTGAATTTGGTAACTACAGACTGGTTAGTCTGACTTCAGTGGTAGGAAAAATCTTAGAGACTGTGATGAAGAGTGCAATCTAGGGATGATTAGATAGATATGGCATTCTGAAGGACAGAGAACATGGCATTCTGAAGGACAGAGAACATGGCTTTGTTAAGGGTTAATAGACTATTTTGACATAGTTATTCATGATGCAGTTACTCAGCTGGATTTAGGGATAATTTTGACATAGTTTATTTGGATTTTAGCACAGCATTTTACTCAGTCCCTCATGAAAGGCTATTGTATAAGTTTGAACAGGCTGGGATTGCTGGTAAGATTTTAACATAGATTGCTGGACGGCTGAAGGCAGAAGGCAGAGAGTTGTGATTAATAGATGTTTTTCTGGTTGGTGTAATATCAGGAGTGGACTCCTCAAAGATCTTGGACCACTGTTGTTTCTCATTTTCATAAATGACATCGACAAAGGGACAGAAGGCATGATGGCAAAATTAGCAGATGAAGTAAATATTGGCACAGTTTAATGAACAGTGCTCCTTCAGGATGACTTGAACAGACTTCAGAGATGGTCATAGAAGTGGCAGCTGTGTTTTAATGCTGCTAAATGCAAGGTCTTACACTTGGGGGATAGCAATCCACAAATAAATTATACACTTGTGAAATAGCAATCCACAAATAAATTATACACTTGGGAATAGCAATCCACAAATAAATTATACACTTGGGGAATAGCAATACACATATAAATTATACACTTGGTGGGATTGAATTATAAACAGTGGAGGAGAAGGAAAAGGATCTGGTAGTTACAATAAGGGCAGATATGAAGTTTTCTGAACAGTGTAAACAGGCAGCCAGGAAAGCCCATAGTGTGCTATCGATGATTTATCGAATGCTATCCTGTAGAGATAGAGATCATAATCCCAATATATAAGGCAATTGTAAGACTACATTTGGAATACTGTGTTCAAGTAAGGAGACCCCATCTGAATAAAAAGACATTGAGCTTTTTGAAATGGTCCAAAGACAAGCAACTCAAATGGTGAGACTGGCAAAAGTATGACTGTACAAAGAAAGACTCCAATTATGTGGGCTACAGAGCTTGGTAACCAGGCAACTCAGAGGTGACCTGATTGAGTTTTATAAGGCTCTGAGAAGGATTAGTAAAATTCGTGAAGGTAGAATTCTCTGTTCTAAGCAATTCCAGAATTAGGGGTCATAAATTCAAATCACAGGGGTTTAGATTAGATTATACAAAGTTTTCTTTTAGCCAGTGAGTCATTGATAGCTGGAACAAGCTGCCCTTGCAGGTAGTTGAGGCTGACAGTTTGAATAAGTTCAAGGGTCTACTGGATACTTACCTGTGTGAGAAGAAAAGCATATAATTTTGGTTTTCTTATCTACTTGCTTTTTTTTTTTTTTTTTTTTTGTGCCAGTGCAGCAAAAGTAATAGTAATAGTATTTGCACTATATGGCAAATACTATTACTATTACTATCTCATCCTTTCCAATAAATTTTTTTCCGGGAGTTTTCAATTGCTGTTGAGCTTACTTTCTCCCATACTAATTCAATATTGTATGCAACGTCTTTCACTGTTAATGTTTTCAGAAATTCTAGAGATTGAATTTCTGAGTTAAACACCAGCAAGTAGCTCACCACGACAGTAGGCTAGACTCAAATAATGCCCTGATCCATTGGCTGAATCAGTGCAGTTATGTTCCTTGGCAGAAGTGTGACTCTGATCTTGCCATCTTTCAATTTCAGAACATGAGCTAAAGGATGAGCTGGGCAGTGATCCAACAGTAACAGAGCCTTTTCTTCAAGTTTTTTTGGAAAGCACTTGGCATCTTACCAATGGTACAAAACTCACCTTCAAACCATAAAGCAAAAAATATCAGTCATCATCCAATCCTTAGAAATATTTTTATAAATTTAGAAGTTTATAGTACAGTGCTGTTTCTTTACAATTGTACAACTGTTCATCTGTGAATTTGCAACTTGGATCACATTATGCAGAAATTCAGGAAACACTTCTGCTACTGTTATATCACCAAATTTCTGATTTGCCTACAAGACTAACCAGGGATATCTCATGATGAGCCTTCCATCTCCACAGCCACCCTTCAGAAACTTTAAATGTATCATCTCCACCAAGTAGCTTGTGAAATTTAAGTGCCTGTGCTTTAAAAATTACCCTATTTATTGGTACTCCTTCGGTATGCTGCTGAAGAAAAACCACTTGTATAAGCATGGGTCTGCATCACTGTTCTTGCAAAGTCTATTTTTATTTCTTTGTAGGTTTTTCTTTCCTTGTAGGCCTACTTCATCTTCTGCGGAGTCTATGAATGAATGAAATTTTTCTTCCTCTTTCATCCAACTGCAGCTCATTCTTTCTAGAATTCCACACTTGCGAAATACACAGCACCTCCGTGGGCAGGAGCAGCAGTGCATAGCACATGCTTTTTGAGCCTGTGACCACCAAATACGGAGAATGCAGAAAGGTCAGGGATTGACCACCGCATATCCCCGGAGCAATATGGCATTAATTGCTAACGCTCCTAAAAACAAAAATAACAAATAACTCTGCAAAATATACTGAAATTTATCTCTTTCGATAATCTTTAACTTTTCAAGTGTATAATTTTTTCCTTTGGCAGCCATTACTTCAGTCCTACTAATTTATTAATTTTTCCACGTATTTATTTCTGATGTCCTAGAATTTGTCATGTTTTGAGAAAACTAAATCATAACCAAACTGTCAGCCCTATCACAATGCCAAAGTGAAGTCACATGATTTCTCCATAAATCACTTGTCAATTCATGTATACTTTTGTCTAGTTTAGCCCGTAGCAGTTTTTGCTATCCTAAGTGTAACTTCTCGTCGAAGGAAGGATGTCATCTGCTGTTGTGTATAAAAATTTACTTTGTAACTATTGAAATGCACTTGATGAACAGTAACCATGTTCATTTCCAGAGGGAGCTGTTTGTAATTAGCATTCCACTGATATACTCTTCTTTTATTGCATCTCTAGCTGAGGGGAGAAATGGATGTCTAGTAGTCTCTGAGAAGTCCTGTAGTTTACAAAAATTACTCTACAACAGAATATATATGTAAACATACATATATATTCAACCAATTTTTAACTAGTTTCCCCTTTGGAAATGTGGTAGTAGGATATACAGTAAATACTAGTATATACAGTATTTACTTTTTTCAGTTTCCCATATGAAATTGCTAGTTCTTTGATCACACTACTTTTTTTTCATAATTCGTTTTGGCGGACATGATCATACCTACTGTATATCTGAAATTACGGTATGAAGAGGCACATTATATCGAGGTTGCAATGTATTTAACTGATAATATATACTATCAGACTGATGTAGTTATGTCACAGGGTCCTGTACAGAAAAAAACACTGATTCACTGGACACCATCAGTTATTAAAAAAATGCATTACATTGCAGTCCATTAAACCAAGGGTTTGCTATATCATGTTTCGTTTGGATTTGGATTTTATTGGTGCAAAAGCGACTATATCATATACATATACAGGGTGATTCACCACCAGTGCGACAAACTTGCAGGAGGTATAGGGGGCACAAAGACGAATCGGAATCACATAGCATTGCAGTGTCCGAAATGCCTTCGTCATGCGGTAGAGGATGTTGAACAGGAGGTCGTGTGAACAGCGATCCTGGTGGAAGTCAGCATTTGCGAACCAGTTCCCAAGGCAGTAGGATGGACAAGTATTCAAATGTTGAACTGGCCGACATGCACCTCGAGTATGGAGCTGCAGACTGTAATGGGCGCACTGCTCTGCGCTTGTACTAGGAACGTTTCCCGCACAGGCGTGCTCCTCATCATATGATTTTTGCACGTGTGCACAGGTTACGTGAGACTGGTTGTTTCACGAGAGGTACCATGAATCAAGAGCGAACGACGAGGATACCAGACAATGAGGAGAATGTCCTACGTCTTGCAGAAGGCAATCCGAGTACGAATACGAGTACTCGAGCGATAGGCCAACGATTGGGTATTTCCCAATCCACTGCATGGAGGATACTGTCAACAAACCAAATGAGTTCATACCATCTGCAACGCGTCCAATCATTGGAGCCTGCGGTTTATCCACTCCGGAGGACTTTTGCTACTTGGTTTCTTCAACAGAAACGGTTCGCAAATGCTGACTTCCAGCGGGATCGCTGTTCACGCGACCTCCCGTTCAACATCCTCTACCACATGACGAAGGCATTTCGGCAATGCTATGTGATTCCGAGTCATCTTTGTGCCCCCTACACCTCCTGCAAGTTTGTCGCACTGGTAGTGAATCACCCTGTATAGTTCAGTTATATAATTTTTTCTCTATTTTATTGTGGTAATTAAATCTCTTTGAGTTTATCATTTTCTTCACTGTTATTGTATTTTCAGTAATCTCTTTTTGAAAGTCCCACACTTCATGATCACTTTGCAAATTGCTTATTTTATTTTATGAATAAAATGAATTGTTTCATTCATTTGTATTCATTTTATAATTTTCAAATTTTATGTTATTGCTTTGTTTTTTTTTTTGTTTTTTTCATTTTGGAAACCTTCCTCAGCTTCTTTTTATATATTTAATGAGTACATATACAATCAGCTTATTGAGTGTTGTTAATCCAGCTAGAAAAATAAAATATTTATTCTCCTTATGATTATTCCTTTGATGAGCAAATTTTTAAGATCAGTGAGAAAAAAAAAAAAAAACTATATTTTAAGTATTGTTTTTATTGGTGGCTTGGAATTATATTTTACTCCAATTTAAATAAAATACACTATTTTTATAATTAAAAATATTCTTTGATATTATCTGTTTTCTAGGAATTGATGTTTATAATCATCCCTTGCATCTGACATCTGAACAATTAAGTTCAAGCACTATGTAAGTTGAAAAAATATATCTGTTTATTTGAGTCTGTGTTTTTACACACACACACATACACACACACAAATTTTATATCAATTTCCTACTTAAAAATTGTATT
Source organism: Mastigoproctus giganteus (assembly GCF_048544385.1). NCBI lineage: Eukaryota > Metazoa > Arthropoda > Arachnida > Uropygi > Thelyphonidae > Mastigoproctus > Mastigoproctus giganteus. The sequence continues at coordinate 72,052,358 of NC_143581.1, forward strand.
AAATAATCATATACTCTACAATATATAAGTGTTATTTATACTCTGCATCCTTGTTTATTTTTTAGCTGCAATAATTTATAATCTCATCACCTGAAATTCATTTTAGCTAAACCTTGACCAGTACCTGTTTGTTAATATTATAAACAGCTTAATAGCATCTAGGATTATCTCCACGAACACTTCTCATTAAAAGTTGGCATTTTTTTAAAATATCAGTTGATCTCATTGAAAAGGGTTGAAAAAATAATTAAGATCCTTTATAATCACCTTTGTGGAAAAAAACAATCCCTTAACAATAGTTATTTCTTTGAATAAATTCTATGACCACTACAATTTGGTAGTTCCTTTACTTGAAGATTTTTAGTACACTGATGATTTACTTTTGATCTCAGTACATGGGAACAAGAGCTTCTCAGTAAAGACAATATATATATATATATATATATATATATATATAAGTTTAGTGATAAGATACCCAACCCAACCCAACCAGAAACCCAACTCCGCCTTCACTGCTTTCACTGTTTCCATTGGTGTATAATAGATTTCCACTTGATAAACTTATAAGTGATTCATTTCTTCTTCTTGTTTCAGCCAAACTGATGATATTCCAATTCACATTTTTTAATTCCTTTTCCAGCTCTAATATCCTGTCTTCGCCGATGAGTGATCTTACGTTATAACAGGCCAAGTTCAGTTTCCATGCATGGCAGCCTGATCGTACCCAGAGATTCTTAGCACCCTCTGCTTCCACTCTGATCCTCTCGCTGCCGTAAGAGGGGGAGTGAAAGCTGCTGGGGACTGAGGGCCATTTGTTTTGTCATATTGTCATATGCTGGAGGGTTTGGTCTTTTCCTCTTCACGCTGACCGGGCATCGTGAAGAGAACCACTCTACACATTCATTGCCACCTAAGTGACGTAACAGGGCTTACCATCGAGAAGGTGTGCATGAGTGGATTTTAGGGAAGCAGGCCAACCGGACTTCTCCTAAATCTTCTGTAATAGAGAGATATTGGATCCATCAATGTTTTAGGCTGAGTGTCTGATAACATACAGGATACCTGTTCCCCTCTAAGCCCCTATTTATTTTTGTTTAGGAAAATTACAGTCTGTGTTTAGAGATGTACAACATATGGTTAAAGTAGTTTCTCAAAAACACAACCTTTTTCTTCAGTGAATTTTGCTGTTTATGAATCACATGCACTGCTCACCTAAGCTCATCATGGCTGTCTTTCATGTGGGCTGCAGAATTCAATATGCAATCAAGTAATGAACCTCATGTTTGCACTTTTGTGTGGAATACAAGATCTTTCATTCACCACCACCACAGGCAAGAATTTAAATTGTTTAGTACCAGTGATCTAGTTGGCCAGTTTTGTGACCACTGAAACTGATCCGTCTCTCTAGGAAACCAGTGATGGAGGTGAAAAACCACTGCACAAGAACACAGAGAGGAGCTTCATCGTGACTGAAATATATCTGACGTCATGTAGTCAATTTTTTTTATTTAGTCAAAAGTACATCTTGCACAGTTGTGACAATATTTTTTGCAGAAATTGTAGATACAATATACCTATCCAATAAGATGACTCTCAAAAGTAAATAGACCAAGCAACTGATCAAAGAGGATTGCACACACCATTTACATTTTCAAACACCATTTACATTGGCATAGGGATTCATTTCCAACAAAACCTGAGCATTGTGTATGTTGTTAACACTGGCTCAGGATGATTAATAGGATGTAACAATACAAATAGCAATTGTTTTGATTTGATTACAAAATTCCAACCATCAGGCAGGATCCCCAGGTTTGAGGAGTTGAATATGCTGCACATGGTGTTGTGGAGATATGCCTTCTTTGCGTAATGTTCTCCTTACTGTTGATTGGAAAACACTGAGACACATGGATATCTTCAATTCTAGCCCTAGGACTATTCGTAAATGGTTGATCAAGAGAACATTCTCCTGGCCAACCATATCTTCTCAAACAGCATGCTTGTATCGGATGTGAATGCTGGAAGTGAGCTTTTATCTCCCAGTGTTTGGAAAATTCAGCTAATAATTTGTCAGTTTGGAAGTCTGCAGTTTACAAGACATCACAATATTTCCATTGCATACACCATATAAATGGAAATTCAGCACTTGTAAATGTAAAAGGCATCTTGAAAGTAACAATGGAACACAAAAGAACTGGCAAGACACTGCTCTGCACACTTCACATATTTCATCAAGCTATGGGTTGATAAGTTGCATGGGGCACACAATTTAAAAGCAAAATTCACAATGGTACATTGCTGAGAATCTACAAAATTACATAACTCTGTGATCATTCAGAATCAGGCTCCTGTTTATGTGAACATTTTTACTTAAAATTTCCTCAGATATCAGATCTTGAAGTTATGCTATATCTTTGTGAATCGCCCTCTATATATAGCAGGTGTGAAAATATCAGGTTCAATCTACAAATAGGAGATACATTAGGTTATTCTTCTGTCATTACTTGGTTCCATAAATCCAGAAAACACCCATATGGAGCAACAGACTTGTGTGTTATGGTGATAATGTGTTCCAAAGAACTCACAAATTTGAGCATTAGACTAATTTTTCATATAAATAAGCACCAGTAAAAACTAGTTTGATTCTTTAGATACTTTAGTTTGATGCATACTAAAATGACACATTTGCACACTAAAATGCATACTAAAATGACACATTTGCACACTAAAATGCATACTAAAATGACACATTTGCACACTAAAATGCATACTAAAATGACACATTTGCACACTAAAATGCATACTAAAATGACATGTCAGTCAATAAAATTATCATTAAACTAATTTTTAATGAATAACCCAATGTATTTCCTATTTGTAGGTTGAACCTGATATTTTCACACCTGCTTTATATAGAGGGTGATTCACCCTCTATATATAGCAGGTGTGAAAATATCAGGTTTAATCACCCTCTATATATAGCAGGTGGGAAAATATCAGGTTCAACCTACAAATAGGAGATACATTGGGTTATTCATCTGTCATTACAGCAGGCCCCCGTTATAACGCGGTTTGCTTTACGCTGATTCGCTATAACACTGTTCTTATATTATAACCTGTATCTGACTATAACTATAATGCTCTATATCACTATAACGCTCTTTTACAGATTGCATTTTTGGCATATTTAACAAAATCGTTTTATTTGATGGAGTCGATAGCTTGAAAATGAATAGCAAAACAGCATTAAAACGTTTCCCACACCGACTTGAGAAATTTTCCCACGCTCAGTAAATTTTCTCGCACACTAATTTAATTGCAGTACAGTCACTTGTTACGTAGTTCCCAGATCAACAATTTTAAAAAAATGATCAAGTATATTGCTTGAAATATTTGCGTTATATGCATTTATCCGAAGTCTAGTCATCACTCAGTACAGTATTAGACATCGTGCATAATGGACAGTTTACTTGAACATTGTTGTATCATAATTAATGCAACCAACGCAGTTATATTTTTGAAGAGTTAATAATGGCCGATAAGAATGAAAAAGCAACATCTGAGCACAGTATGAAGACTATAAATGTAAGAAAAAGACTGAATTTGAAAATTAAATTAGACGTTTTGAAGCGAATTAATTCCCGTCAACGACAAGCAGATGTGTGCCATAATTTAGGACTTGCAAGTTTAACTGTAAGAACAATTATAAAAAAATATAAGAATTAATTTTAGCAGTGGGAAAGATAGCTGTTCCACTGCAAGCAACTAGGGCTAGGCCAGCTATTAGGATTGAAATGGAAAAGACTTCAACTAATTTTATTGAAGATAATGTCCAATGCAGAATTCAGTTAAGTTAAATATTATAAAAAAAAAAAAAAAAGAAAGAAAGAAAGAGAGAGAGAGAGATTAGCCAATATGATGATCTGAAGAAAACTCACCTTAAAAAAAAACAAAAAAATGTGGAACCATTTAAAACTGGAAAGGGCTGGTTGAATAGATTTAAAATCTAGAGAGAAGCCGCAAGTGCAGATCAAGGAGCTGAAACTTTCAAAAAAGAACTTGTTAAAATTATTGAAGAGGGGTGTTTTGTGTTATACTTCTCAACAAGTTTATAACATAGATGGAGCAGGACTTTTGTGGAAACGAATGCCTAAAAGAAGTTTCATATTGAAAGAAGCAAAAAACATGCCAGGTTTCAAAGCGGCAAAGGATCGGGTGACTTTATTGTTGGGTGGTAACGCTGCAGGGGATTTAAAATTAATACCCCTTTTAGTTTATTTGGAAGAGGGCCAAAGTTCAACCCAAAATCGACACATTTTTCATGATTAAATTCATCAATTAAATTAAATTAATTAAAATCAATTTAAATCAATTAAATTCATGATTTTAATTGGAATTTTAAGTTTAATTTTGATACGTAAATAGTTACCACATAATTATATACGTATGTAATGCAGAATATTTTATATGTACAAATATTTGAATATTAAATATTTTGACCGACATTTGTGCATCTTTTCACTACCATTTATTATTGATTAGGAAATATCCTATGGCACCGACCGCAACTTACAAATATATATGTTACCTTATGGGAATGCGGAGCTCACTTAGCGCTCTGTTTTTCCGGAACGAATTGTCAGCGTTAAGCGGGGGTCACCTGTACTTGGTTCCATAAATCCAGAAAACATGGATTTATGAGATATGGAGCAACAGACTTGTGTGTTAAGGGGATAATTTGCTCCAAAGAACTCACAAATTTGAGAATTAGGCTAATTTTTCATATAAATAAGCACCAGTAAAAACTAGTTTAATGATAATTTTATTGATTGACATGTCATTTTAGTATGCATCAAACTAAAGTATCTAAAGAATTGGCATCATTTAAGTATATCTCATATTGTGAATATCTTCAAAATGAGTTGCCATGATATTGCACTACCTCGAATAAGTAATGCTTTGCCAATGGAGGAGGGTATTGTTACTTATTCTCGGTGGATACCACCACCCAGATGGCACCATTTCGAAGCTTATTGGCTTCTCATCAATGGGTGGGCAGGTACCCTGGTATTATGAAGTATAACTCCACAATATGAGAGATGTCTGATGGTGGGCAAATAGATCAAACTAAAAGCATTTTAGAGCTAAAGCTTCAGGTTGCTTAGAAGTTGACTGATGTACAAGTTAGTACAAATGCATCGTTTTAGTACACAGCAAACTACTAGTAGCTAAAGAATTGGCATCATTAAAGTATATTGTGACGTATTCACAATATGAGATATTTAGCTACTTTAGTAGTTTTCAGTATACTAAAATGATGCATTTGCACTAACTTGTATGTCAGTTAACTTATATGCACCTGGGTTTTTTTTTTTTTTATCACCTTGAGATTGTTGAAAATACTCTTGGCCCCCACGTTTTATCAAAATGGAATTCACATTAACTCGCTTAACTTGCTGATTAGAAATCAAAATCAGTAAGAGCTACATTTTCAGCAAACTATCTCAGCTGTTCAAACATTTAATTGTGTCAAGCACTGCTAGTCTAGCAACATCTTTATATTTTTTTATCAGCTACAAATGTTCTTACTTTTATAGGAAATATTCCACATTTGTGTCCAATATAAAATGAGGTAGTGAAAATTATTGCTTGTTTTTAAGCTCATTTGCCAGCTTAAAAACAATAAAACAAAATTGATAACCTTTCACTGGGAGTGTTTCTGGTTGACCGATTCTGCTGAATTGGAAGTTATGTGGATAATGTGTGAAACACGTGATAACATGATGATGGATAAGTGAACCAATGACAGACAAAAGGATACCAGTGTTAAAATTTTGAATAACACATGTGAGAAATGAATTGGAAAGCCATTGAATACTAATGGCAAATTGTAGCAAACCAGAGATGGACCGTCACCAAGAAGAACCCAATAGCTCCTACAATCTTGGAAAAAATAAAGCAGGATGTGAGCAACCAACTACAAATATGGCCATAGTGGAACCAGAACTGGAGGAGGAACAGCAAAAACAAGAACTACAACCCAGAGCAGCCAAAGTGCAAACAGACAAGATTGCAATATCCAAAATAGGAAAAGGGTGGAAGAAAGCACTAGCAGAATTAGAGAATGTAATCCCTACAAAGACCCACACCATACCAAAGCTTTAAGGTGGCCATTCAAGGGGAGCTGGCAACATAGGTGGTGCACAGCCAATCCAGCTTCTTGGTAATACATTGTGATGTTCACAATGTGATGTAATTGCATGATGTGCTGGTGGTCCATCATGTTGAAACCAGCATTCCCTCTTTGATTCCGAGGTTATTCAAGAGGGGGTACAAACCAGTTCTTTAACAAATCCAGGTATTGATCATGATTAACCACACCCAGTGGCGTAACTGTGCCAATGTAGCCAATGCAGTGCCTTGGTCCCCATGACTGAAAGGGGACCCACTGTGCCCTCCTGCCCAAAACAGAAAAACATTTAATTGAGTAAAAATGTAAGTTTTTTAAGTTATGTTTATGATAAAATTTACTATGTTTATGAACAATAATTTTTTTCACATGAAGCATGTTTATTGTAAGCTAGCTGCACAGCACAAGTGAAACTGCAGTGAATAGAGGTAAAATGGTATTAACATAGCTGTTGCTTCCAGAGCAATTTTTAAGGATTTGTGACTGGGATGGGGGAAAGTCAAATAGGGGCCCATTTATTGGAGGTCATTATTAGAGTATAGTATTACTATTGCACCTATAGTATTTCTGAATATTACTGAGTATCATGTTTACAGTTGTATTGTTAATTTTTTAATTTTACCAAAACAAATTTTTCGGGGGGGGCGCACTTTTTCTAGTTTCGCCACTGCCCACATCATCAAAAAAGTAAGGTCTGGACAACTGTTTGCTCTCCATGCCAGCCCTTACATGACATGGGGGGGGATTCCAAGTTCCGATGCTCTTTTATTGATTTCATTGGAGATTTCACAACAGACTCCTCACTTGTCTGCTCTGTTCCCCTCTTGTTGAAGGTCTGCCACTTCTTGGTTTATCCTTTACACTTCCTATGCTAAAGAGTTTCTTCTCTGACTGCAAAAGTGTTTGTTTTGGTGGAGGATCTCATTGAAATCACACTGGAAATCAGCTTGCAACTCTTTCATTGTTTTTAGTTCTTCCACTGTCGTACACCCAACAACTGACAATAATACATTCTTCAATAGTGTAATTACTTTGGTCAGCCATTGTTAAATCTGAAAATATAAAATATCCGATGCCAACTGATTGTAAAAGAAAATAAATATTTGATATTGGCTAATTATATATATATATATATATATATATATGGAGTAATGGGACTTTGTGGTCATCCTGTAGAACTGCAAGCTGTTATATTAGTATTACACTCATTCTGATTAACACAGTTGTCTCCCCCCATATAGTATAATTTTTAATGAATTGATTAGTTATGTGATAGCTGTAGAAAATACCAGCCCCATTCATCATGCCCTACAACAGGAAATCCAATTCTGACTGACAAACTCTATCATCAGAGCCATTTTTTCAGATTTTGCTGGATTCCAATCATTTTCATTGAGCAGATAAGCCTCAAAAGAAGCCAACTAACAGCAAAAATTCTGCACCACAACACATCAATTTCTTGGATTATAAACTAGTTACTGACAACAATGGAATATTCCATTTCAATGGCAAACAAATTTAACCACTAACAAATTACAAAAAAATTAAAAGTGTCCTTCGTCCTGCCTACAGCAAAACAGGCATGGTGTGGTGAATACTAAGATTAAGAATATGGCACAATCATTTCCAATATTCTCATCTCCTTAGATGAAGAGATCCTCTACAGTGCCCTACCTGTAATACCACAAATACTTGAATATGTTCTAATAACCTACTCACTGTGTCAGTTATCCAAACAGAGCTTTCTTACCTTCAAAGCCACCTTGGAAGATATAGTGTTACAAAAGTTTTAACACTTTTTTAAATAAATTAATTTTTACAATAAAGTGTGAAACAGAACATCAACATAGCAAGTAAATCTAGTCATCTCTTGGCCCTTGAAAATCACTCTGAAAATAATAAAAATATGAATAAGAAAATAACTTTCTTAGCACATTTCAGTCACAGTAGCTCATGTATCAACAGTTCTTCACTCAACCAACCTGCCACCACTCTTTCTGATCTAATTAGTGCATATTTAGTCGAGTGGTCAGGAGCAGGAGTGCAGTATTAGCATTAGCATTAGCATTAGTAGAGGCATTTGATGCAAGAAAGCAAGCTTATGCAGCATCAGCCAAAAAAAAAAAAAAAAACCCCACTTCCACTTCACCCCTCTGTTCGTTCAAAATACCTGTCCAGCTGAGCCTTAAACTTATTTAGGCTATCAACCTCCACCACAAGGGATGGGAGTCCCTTGTGGTGGAGGGACTCCCATCCCTTGTGGTGGAGTAGCACAGTAGCACACACTCTTTGAATAGAGTGGGGTTCAAGCCCCTGACTGATAATTATGGTTTACATGCCAACCTACACTGATCCAGTGTGGCAGATTATGGTCCATTTCCCTTAACATGAATTGTTGAGGAGGCTTCCATCCTGCAGTGGATCGATAATGGCTGCAGTTTACTTTTTTTTTTTTTACCCTTAAAGTATGAATCAGCTTTTGCAATTTATAGAAGCCTGAACTCCCACTGCTACGTCTTGAAGATAAGAAGATAATGCCACATAAAAAAAAAAAAATTTTAAAAAGCATTAGTATTAGTAGAGGCATATGATACAAGAAAGCAAGCTTATGCAGCATCAGCCAAAAAAAAAAAAAAAAAAAAACCTCCCATTTCACCCCTACATTCGTTCCAAATGTCAGTCCGGCTCAGCCTTAAATTTATTTAGGTCAACTTCCACAACAAAAGATGGAAGTCTGTTTTTGCCAATCAACTACCCACTGGCTAAAGGCAAATTTCCACACATGTATTCTATGACTGTCTTTCCTCAATTTGAATCTATGCCCCCTCAGGTTCTTACTCTGAGCAAGAGGAAGAATCCCATCAGCATTCAACTTTCTCAACCCATTCAAGGCTTTTATAAATTGCAAAAGCTGATTCATACTTTAAGGGTAAAAAAAAAAAAGTTATTGCTACCCATGCTACCCATCGGTTAGCATGGGTAGCATGGGTTATTGCTACCCATATGCAGTATTTTGCATTTGTCAATGTTAAACATCAGTTGCCAATTTTCAGCCCATTTGCCCAACTTATCTAGATCCAGTTGGAGCAGCATACTGTCTTTACTGTCATTAACAACCCTACCAACCTTTGTATCATCTGAAAACTTGGACATTAAACCTGATATATATATTTATCAATCGCACTGATAAATATACAAAACAACAATGGGCCCAATGCCAAACCTTGGGGAACTCCACTAATAACATTTGACAACCGACACACCTAACGTTGCCTTAATAGCATCAGCAAATATTCTTGCACCCTTTCTATTTAAGTGCACCCCATCCCTGTAGAAACAGTCTCTCCTGTCAACAAGCACAGACCATTAATCTCAACTTTCAAGTGTTTTAAATTTTTGGTGGACATCAATTCATTTGTTATTCTTGCCTTTAGCACCCTCGTTAACTTATAGTTCTAATAGTTTTTTTTTGTTTTTTTATCTCAGCTTATTTTAAATTATTTTAGTGTATTTTAAGATTTATGCTTAGCACTTTTGGTCTTTGATAACAACATCTTCAGGTCTGATATTTGCAAGATAACTATGCATAAAAGCAATCTTATAATTTTCATGCTTGCTAACCGTGGTAGAGATTCTCCATTTTTATTAATGATTTCTACCTATTAGTGATAAAGGTTGATGTTAATTTAAAAGATTAGTTGAAGTCATCTCACTTCTAAAAGCTACTCATGCAAGATTTATTTTATAGTGTTTTTGTCAAAATTTATTATCAGAAAAGGACTCAACTTTACTCCATTTACATCATTTGGAGCAGAAATCTTTATGCTAAATATTTTCTTTCAAAGTTGGTTTGATGTCATCTTCTTAATATTAAATTTTGTCTGTATACTGTTCAAAAAGTAATAACATTTGACAAAAGATGAAAGTAATTTTAAATATCATATTAGAAATGCACTGCATTATTATCATTAAATCATGTATTGCATTACCATTAAAGTGATCACTTTTGCACTTTCATAAAGTTAACAGCCAGGACTGAAATGTTTATTTTCATACATTTTAAATTTTTTTATTATATAAATATGTATGTAATAAAAATAATATGTAATATTATTATTTTGAATTTATTGTGAAATATAAATAATTGATTTTTTGTTTCTTTTATGCAGCCTTCACCGTGTTGCTGAAATTGGAATTGCTTTAGTGTTTCTCTTTGGATTTTCATTTGTTCCATCAAGCTTTGTAGTGTATTTAGTGAGAGAACGAACCCAGGAAGAAAAGCGATTACAATTTATTGGAGGTGTTGGACCATTTCTGTACTGGATATCTGCCTTATTGTGGGATATGCTTCTAGTTACATTTGCTGTGGGTCTATCAGCTGCCATCATTGCAGCTTTTTCTTTACCTGCTTATGTAGCTCGACTAAATTTACCAGCTGTACTTTTGCTCCTTTTTCTTTTTGGGTAAGCTGACTTTTAAATTAAAATATCAAGCTTTGATTTTTTTCCCCTGTGGAATGGCAATTCAGAAATCCATTGCAGTTAATGTTAATAAAATCAATTTGGTTCAGTTAGATTGTGAACCTCTGCCTGTGACTATTGTTAATCTATTAGATTAACAATAGCCGCAGGCAGAGGTAAAAGTGAATCTTGCACTGCTTCCATTGCAATTGTGCACCAATGTGGAAAGCATGATGCTGAGGATTTCAAGAACTGCTGGTAGTCATCATGTAACAAATAAATATATGAGGCTGTGTTAGGGTAACTAAAACTAAGAACAGGTGCATGTATACTTTGTATACATGCACCTGTATATACACTGATGAGCCAAAACATTATGACCATCTACCTAATATGATGTTGATCCTCTACGTGCAGCCAAAACAGCTTGTACCCAGTGAGGCATGGATGCTACAAGATTTCTAAATGTGCCTTGTGGTATCTCATACCAACACGTAACCAGCAGATCCTTTAACTCCTGTAAGGTCCGTGGTTGAGATGCTACAGATTGGAGTTTCTGTTCCAACACAAACCACAGATGCTCAATGGGATTGATGTCTGGGGAATTTGGAGGCCAGGGAAATACCCGGAAGTCTTCCTCATGTTCCGCAAACCAGTCTCGAACAATCTGGGCGGTGTGGCATGCACATTATCTTGCTGAAAGATGGCACCGCCAGAGGGGAAGACCGTTGCCATTAAAGGGTGTACCTGGTCAGAAATGATGTTTAGGTAGGTGGTAGATGTCAGAGTGCCCAGCACATGGATGACTGGACCCAGGGTATCCCAGCAAAACATCACCCAAAGCATGACACCGCTGCCATCAGCTTGTTTTCATTCCACGGTACATCCTGGTGCCATCACTTCCCCGGGTAAATGACGCAAACGTACCCGGCCATCCACATGATGCAAAAGGAAACATGATTCATCAGAACAGATGACCTCCTCCCAATCACTCAAGGTCCAGTTTCAATGCTCACGTACCCATTGTAGGTGCTTTTTCTGGTGAACTGTGGTTAGCATGGGCACTCGGAGCGGTCTGCGTCTACACAGCCCCATTTTCAGCAGGGTTCGATGTACTGTATGTTGTGACATATTGCTCCCGTCAACAGCATTCCAATTACTGGCAAGTTGCCCTTCTGCTGCACCATATTATCGAGGAAAGCCCTCACTCACCTTGAGCATCGATGAGCTGTGGTTGTCCAACACCTCGCTGGTGGTTCGTGGGATTTCCCTCCTCTTACCACTGTCAGTAGGTACTAACCATGGCTGACTGTGTGCATCCCACCAGCCGTGCCATTTCGGCTATGCTCTAACCCAGTCATCCAACCATTACAATTTGGCCTTTCTCAAACCCACTTAAGTCTGTTGCCTTTCCCATCTGAAGAACAAGAGTAACACTGATTAACAGCATTCAGTATCAGGTGTTTTTTATACTGTGTCCTGACCCGCGCACGTGCAGTAGTTCACCTGCAGTTGCTTCGATTTGCATAATGACTCGCTGGTCATAATGTTTTGGCTCATTGGTGTATATATACACCAAGGATAGAAGTATAGTAAACAATTTGAAGTGCTGGACAAGACATCAATGAATTTGAATAAAGTGCTGGACGATGAATTTTAAGTGCTGGACAAGACATCAAAAGCAGATATTGTTGGGATATCAGAGACATGGTGTCACACAGAGATAAGGAATGCAGAATTTAAATTTGGGGAGTAAAATTTGGGGAGGAGAAGTGATGCTGTTAGTTAAGAAACACATAAAATCTAGGGCAGTGCATCCAGTTGGGTGTCCAGTGCAACGTTGAGTCACTTTGATGTGACATAACCACAACAAAAGCAAAAAATAAGAGTAGGACTGCGAAATAAGAGTAATAATGACTCTAATGAGTACCACAAACAATTGTACAGAGAAATAGAGTAGGCCAGTAAATCAAAATGACTTATAATTGGGGATTTTAACTTCCCAGATATTGACTAGAACTTGTGGTTTGGTCAGTCACACTAGCAAGACTTTTGTGAATTTATTGTATGATTTATTTTCTACAGCAGCATGTTCAAGAGACAACCAGAGGGAGTAATACTCTTGATTTGATTATCAGCACTGATTATTCATGCATTAAGAATGTGCAGATAAAGGAATCACTTGGTGGCAGTGATCACAGTGTACTGATGTGGGATTTAATTAAAGGTGTAATTACTATCAGAGATAAAGGGAAAGATTTTTGCTCTTGTAAAGGTGACTACAGTGGTTTCAGACAGTTTTTAAATTCTGTACAGTGGGATCAACCTATGATGTTACTAACAGCAAATTCTAAATGAGAAGCATTCAAGGAATCAGTCTTGGATTTAGGCCTAAATGGATGTCAGATGAAATATTGAGACTCATGGTAGAGAAGAAAAATGCATGGGATGCATATAAATTATCAGCCAACAAGATGCTTATGGTAGATATAAGCTAGTCTGTAATAAAGTCACAAAGGAGGTTAGGCAAGCAAAGGCAGATTACAAGAAATATTTGGCAAAGGATGCAAAGAAAAACAATGAAGACTTCTTTACTTATATAAACTCCAGAAGGAAGGGAATGAATCAAATGGGTCCACTTGATATTGATGGTTCAATTGTTGATAATCCTGCACATGTAGCTGACAAACTGAATGAGTATTTTGCATCTATATTCACACATGAGGAATTCTGTGGGTAGGTGGATGCCGAACTCTAACAGGGAGCTAAATGATTTAATAACTGAGAGCAAGTTGGAGGAGAAATTATCGAAGTTAAAACATAAAAAAGCCACCTGGGGTTGATGGAATCTATTCAGTTATATTAAAGGAGGCAGAAAAGGAAGTAAGCAAACCCTTAGCCATAAATATGAGAGCATCTTGGATTCAGGGGAGGTCCCAATGACTGGAAATGTGCAAATGTATCCACAATTCACAGAGGGGGGATCAAAGGGTGACACAAATAATTACAGACCTGTTAGTTTAACTTCTGCTCCAGGGAAAGTAATGGAGTCATTGGTTAAAGAAGCATTGCAGGATCATCTAGACAAGAAGTCTTATCTGACCAATTTTATTGGATACTACAATGTGGTCACAAAGGAAATGAAAGCAAAAAAATATATTTTGATATCACATACTTGGATTTCAGGAAAGATTTTGGTACTGTTGCACATGGAAGACTGCTATACAAATTGGAGCAGCAGCATAGGAATTAAGGGCAAGTTACTGCTATTGATAAAGGGAAAGTTGAGTAGTGAAAAGACATAGAGTGGTAATCAATAGATACTTCTTCATGGACTAATGTTATTAGTGTAGTCCCTCAGGTTCAGTGTTCAGCCCATTGTTGCTTTCTGTATTTATCAATAATATTGATGAAGGTATATCATCCAAGTTTGCAGTCGATACAAAGGTTGGCAGGGTTATTAATGACAATAATAACAGTACGCTACTGCAACAGGATCTAGAAAAGATGGGCTGAGAGGCAGTAGCTGAAGTTGAACATTGACAAATGCAAAGTACTGCATATGGGTAGCAGTAACCAGAGAGTAACATACCAACTATGTGGTACTACCCTCAAGTTAGTGGAAAATGAAAAAGGCCTGGTGATAATTGTGCAGTCAGTTATGAACTTTTCCTGGCAGTGCAGACAGGCTGCCAGAGGCAGCTCATAGGGTCTTGTCAATGATATACAGGAATTTTGCTAGTAGGGATAGAGAGGTGATTGTCTCCTTGTATAAAGCAATGGTCATGCCTCATCTTGAGTACTGCATACAGGTCTGGAGGCCTCATTTTAGGAAGGCTTTAGAGCTGCTGAAATGAGCACAGAGAAGGGCAGTGAGATTTGTGAGAGGAAGAAAAGGTTGCTGTTACCAAAAAAGGTTTAAATTTTGCAAATTTTGCAAATTGTCTGGAGACCAGAGACTAGGTACCTGTGTGGTGATCTGATTGAAGTGTATAAGGCCTTGAATGGCTTGAGCAAGCTCAATGCTGTTGCTATTCTTCCTGTTGCTGAGATTTTGCCCCCAAGGAGACAAATTCAAATTGAGGAAAGACAGTTGTAGAATTGATGTGCAGAAATTTACCTTTAGCCAGTGGGTGGTTGATTGCTGGAACAAACTTTCATCTATTGTTGTGGAAGTTGATAGCTTAAATAAATTCAAGGAAGAGCTGGAAAAACTTTTGGAGCAAATGGATGGATGAAATGGGAAATTTCTTTTTTTTTGGTTGATGCTGCATAAGCTTGCTTTCTTGCGTTGTGTGCCTCTACTAATGCTAATACCACAACAATATCATGTCATTGCTGATCACCGAGGAATAATAATAATAATAATACTTAAATGCTTTGTAAGCCCTCCTTCCCTCCCATAGTTTGGAAAAGGGGTTCGTACCATGTAATGTACTGTATGTGTATTATTTATTCACTTCTTTTGGCAATAAACAATTTTAATAATAAAAAAGATTGATTCCGCTTTCTAGTATTGCATGTCTTACCTTATTGATTGTGAATAAACACTGTTAGCATTTTTTTTCAATGAATAAGGTAAGTATTTATTTAAAAAAAAAAAAGAAAACTTTTCTTTGCTGTCATGTAATCATAAGCTTAAAGTTAAATCTTGTAATATATTTTTTTTTGCTTATTTTGGTACTAACGCCTGAAATCATCTGTAGCTACTACTGCCTAAAACTGATTCACATTTTTTCATTCACCCAGTGGTATTTATGTATTTTCAATCCGCACTGCTTTATTTAAATAAAGCAGAAAGAAGGATAATTGAAGTTTAACAAACGTTATTGTTTGGAGTGCTGAAATTTATTTGAATATTAATATTTGCCATTACTGTTCATCTTTGAGCCTTTGATAAATGTTGCACAAATTAAAATTATACCATAATAAAGGGGACATCATGTGAAAGGTTAGTTACAGTTATGGATATTGTATATTTATTTCAAAGTATATTGCTGTTGCTGTATTCATGGAAAGTATGTATGACTGCTTGCTATATGCTGCTCGTCTTACTTCATTTGACTTCCTCAATAAAACTAATGCCCTATAAAGTGATAGTAGTTAACAGAAATTTTGTCTAGATAAATTTTATAAAGATTTAATTAGAATGTACAGTATAACGTATTGAGAGAGCTGGAATTACATGAATGTCTGAAGGATAATTAAGATAAAGAACACACTTTTACACTATGCAGTATGATTGTTTGAGATTTAGTTTATTGATAGTAGTTAACTACAAATGTTTTAAGTCACATAAACTCTCTCAACTTAAATAATGTCTATATCACTCTGCCACAATATTTATAACAATGTAATGTTTATAATTTTTTTCCTATTCTTGTTTTTTTTTATTTTTAAGGATAACAACTCAACAATATATCCTTCATACATAAATAACATATCCATTCTTTTATGTAAGTAAGACCTTTTTAATTGCAAAAAATTATCCTCTGAAGTTACTTTTAGATTAAATTTTTCTGAGGGATATTTGAAAAGTTTTGACTTACCAAATATTTCATTACTTAAAAATAAAATAAACACTATTAACTAACTCAATATTAAATTTCAAAGATATTTATGAAAGTGTAATCCGATTTTTAGAGAATTTTTTTTCTTTTTTTTATATATTTGAAAACATTCGTGCCCTCCAAAATAAGTTATTTCACAAAAGGAAAGAACCATGCATTAATGAAAACTTTTTTAACTTTTTTTTTTTTGGTAAATACTGTCTAAGGTTATGATAGAGGCATTATACAATGGTTGTCCATCATACAATGCCATCAAGTTTTCTGAATTTAGTAGGGTTTCTTTTGCCACCAAAGACAAACCCAAGTCTGGAGAATCTGTGACTCTCTAAGCTACAGATGACATTGATACTGTTTATGACCTGATTTGGAAACATTATTATTTGATTGAGTTGCAGTACATAAGAAGGATGCAAATATATTCTGTGAATAAATCCACAAAGAATTGAACAGAAAATATTTCAGTAAAATATTATACCGGGTGGGCAGGAGCAGCAGTGCATAGCACGTGCTTCTTGATTAGACTGGGGTTCAAGCCCATGACCACCAAATACAGAGGATACGGAAAGGTCAGGGAATGACCACTGCACATCCCGGAGCAATATGGCCTTAGTTGCTAATGCTCCTAAAAATCAAATAACAAGCAACAAACAACAGTAAAATGGATGTCAGATGAGATGTAGATGAAATTAAAATGTAGATGAAAAGAGAAAGAGATGTGGGGGGGGGGAAGAGAGAGAGAGAGCGATGAATTTTGTAAAGACAATTCTTGCAAAATTTGAGCAGGAGTCACTTTTCATCCACTGACACATTCACTTTTCATCCATGTTATCAACTGGCGGGAAAATTTCTCAGCCAGTTTATGATGATGGTGAATGAAAATGGATTCATTACTATGATTCAAAGACCAAACACTATCCATTCAGTAATATAATTAAGGATCTCCTTATCACAAGAAATTTTGAAGAGAACCATTAACTACCAAGGTGATGGCATCAATTTTATGGGACAAAGAAGGGATGATATTATTTCATTACCTTCAAAAGGGTAAATCCTTTATGGGCAAATATTTCCTTACTACTGAAATTTCATGAACAATTAAATGCCAAACACTGTGAGGAACTCTCCAAAGAGATATTCTTCTTGCATGACAATGCACTTAGAGCCTCTTTAACCATAGAGACAATCAACAATTAGTTTATGCATTGTCATGTCCACTCCCTTTTATCATATATGGCTCCTTAGTATTATATCCCTTTTCCTGCACTAAAAAAAAAAAAAAAAAAAAAAAAAAAAAAACATTTAAAAAGGGTTGCAGTGTAGTAAGGGATCTAAAAGATATGAGAGCTCAAGCATTTTGTATCAGGAGTGTAGTCCTTTGAAGCAACTGTTGAATAAAAGTTACTTCATTACCAAACTGCTTCATTTTTTCTGTGGTAGGCCAGAAATGTTTCAAATACTCTTTATATTTGGGGTTGGCTGGAGTTGTAACATAACTTGGGCTTATGAACTGGATAGCCAGTTGGCTTCCCATCCAACAGCCAAGATATTAAGAGATGCGGCTGGCATTTAGATGGGATACTAGGGTGAGATATCTTTCTGGTTGCCCATTACAACACATTAATTGCTGACATTCTGTAGTAGTTAGCAAATAATGACATTGCCCTGTACTGCTACAGTTATCCACTTATCAGACAGCAGATTCAGTTGCTCTGCTGTCTGATAAGTGACCATACCCATAATGTGTCATTGAGCTAAAATCTCTGTAAAAGTGTGTTCCTGTGACCTCTGGAATCTGTTCTGATTAAGGCTTAAAGCACCATTCTTAATTATGTGTGCTCTTACCAAGAGAGGCTTAATTTCTGCAAGTTGCAGCATCTGGAGACTAGGCACCTGCGAGGTGATCTGATTGAAATGTATAAGGCCTTGAATGGTTTGAGCAGGCTCAACACTGATGGGATACTTCTGCCTGCTCAGATTAAGAACCTAAGGGGGCTTAGATTCAAATTGAGGAAAGACAGTTGTAGAATAGATGTGTGGAAGTTTGCCTTTAGCCAGCAGGTAGTTGATTGCTGGAACAGACTTCCATCTGTTGTTGTGGAAGTTGATAGGTTAAATAAATTTAAGGCTGAATTAGATAAACATTTGGAGTGACCGGATTGGCGAAATGGGGAGAGTTTTTTTTTTTTTTTTTGGCTGATGCTGTATAAGCTTGCTTTCTTGCATCATATGCCTCGACTAATGCTAATGCTAATGTATGAAAACCACTGATGGCCCTCTGATATATATTGGAGGGTAATGTATAATATGTATTGGAGGAAAATAATAGTCACATATTTCTCTTGCATAAAAATATTACACTAAAATTCTTATTTTAATTTTTAGGTTTTCTACAACACCACTGATGTACCTAATGGAAAAACTATTTAATGAAGCCAGTATTGCCTTCATGGTGCTCTTTTGTATTAATCTGTTTATTGGAGTCAACATTATGATTGTTATTTTCATCCTCACTATGTTCAGACTTGATGAGGTAAGTTCATTCTATTTGTATATAAGTGTATTATATGTATAATAAATAAATTTGCTGTTTCTACTACAGTATGGCCACATGGGATCAAAGGAAGTTACCTGATAGACAGAATAAAAGAACATCATTGTATTTAGTGGTTATTTAGTGTTCACATGAACTCAAACAATATTAACTCAGACGTGCTGTATCCTTGCATTTGAACATTTGGTGTAGTTTTGCCAATAAAAGGACAGTAATGGCTAGTATTAGTATTAATCAGACCAAATGATGCATTGATAGAAACAACTAACTCTCCATCAGCCAAAAATAAAAGTAACTGCAGTTTTGCCCTGAACTCCTACCTCAACTATCTTGGGAAGTAATTTTTCAAAATGAATCTACAACACACTGCCCAAAAGTGAACTTATAAAATCTAATCATCTGTTGCTCCACTTTTACTTGACAACTCAAATATATCTTCATCATTTATTCTGCTTAGTCTTTTAATGGTCTTAAATAAATCTCTCAGGTCACTCCTGAGCTGTGTAGCCTCAGATTTTTCAGTCCGCATCTTTTAAGATGGTCCTCATATGGACAATCATTTGAAAATGGCAGAAGGTTATCAAATTGTAGCACGGTACTTAATGATTTTGTAATAACTGAGAGCAGACTGGAGGAGAAATTGTTGAAGTTAAACATAAGAAAAGCACCTGGGGTGGATGGGATCTATCCAGTTATAATAAAGGAGGCAGCAAAGCAATTAAGCAAACTCTTATCCATAATTATGAGAGCATCCTTGGACTCAGGGGAGGTTCCCACGTACTGGAGATGTGCAAATGTATCCCCAATTCACAAAGGGGAATCGAAGGGTGACACGAGTAATTACAGACCAGTTAGTTTAACTTCTGTTCCGGGTAAAATAATGGAGTCACTGGTTAAAGATGCATTGCTGGATCATCTAGACAAGACTGCAGCAATAATTCAGACACAGCATGGGTTTGTTAAGGGAAAGTCTTGTGTGACAAATTTGATAGGATATTATGATGTGGTTACAAAGGAACTGGATACAAAAAATAATTTTCATATATCATATATTTGAATTTCAGGAAAGCTTTTGACACTGTTGCGCATGGAAGACTATTGTACAAATTGGAGCAGAATGGTATTAAGAGTAAGTTGCAACAATGGATAAAAGGATGGTTAAGTGGGAGAAGACAGAGGGTGGTAATCAATGAGCGCTGCTCTTCGTGGACTAATGTTATTAGTGGAGTCCCACAGGGTTCGGTGTTGGGTCCACTGTTGTTTTGTATATTTATCAATGATATTGATGAAGGTATATCAGGCTTAATGTCGAAGTTTGCAGATGATACAAAGGTTGCCAGGATTGTTAATGACAGAAATGGCAGTGTGCTACTGCAACAGGATCTGGATAATTTGGGCAGATGGGCTAAGAAGTGGCAACTGAAGTTTAACCTTGACAAATGCAAAGTACTGCATATGGGTAGAAGTGACCCTAGAGAAACGTACCAACTGTGTGGTACTACACTTAAGATGGTAGAAAATGAAAAAGACCTGGGAGTAATAGTGCAGTCAGATATGAAGTTTTCTGAGCAATGCAGACGGGCTGCCAGGGCAGGTCATGGGGTTTTGTCAATGATATATAGGAATTTTGCTAGTAGGGAAAAGGTGATTGTCCCTCTATAGAAGGCAATGGTCAGGCCACGCCTTGAGTACTGCGTACAGGTCTGGAGGCCTCATTTTAGGAAGGATTTAGATTAGCTTGAACGTGTACAGAGAAGGGCAACAAGATTGGTGAGGGGGATGAAGGGATCCTCTTACCAAGAGAGGCTTAAGTTCTGAAAATTGCAGTGGCTGGAGACTAGGCACCTGTGCAATGATCTGATTGAGGTATATAAGGCCTTGAACGTTTTGAGCATGCTGAATTCTGATGGAATGCTTCCACTTGTTCAGATTACAAACCTAAGGGGTCATAAATTCAAAATAAGAAAGGACAGATGTAGAATAGATGTGCGGAAATTTGCCTTTAGCCAGCGGGTGGTTAATTGCTGGAACAATCTTCCATCTGTCGTTGTGGAAGTTGATAGGTTGAATAAATTTAAGGAGGAACTGGACAGGCATTCAGAGGGAATGGTGTGATTTTTTTTTTTTTTTTTTTTTGGCTGATGCTGCATAAGTTCAAACAGTATTCATATCATTGACAAGACACCATGAGCTACTCTAGCAGACCATCTGCACTGCTCAGAAACCTTCATATCTGCCTGCACAATTCCCCCCATGTCCTTTTCATTCTTTACCACTGTCAGTGTGGTACCACAGAGTTGATAAGCTACTCTGGGATTACTGTTTCCCATATGAAGTACTTTACATTTGACACCTCTCAGCCCATCTGCTCAACCTTTCCAGATCCTGTTGCAGCAGCATACTGTCAGTAGCGTCTGCCAACTTTGTATCGTCTGCAAACTTGGACATTAAGCTTGATATACCATGATATACCATTGTCAATATCATTTATAAATACAGAAAACAGCAATGGACCCAACACTGAACCCTGAGGGACTCCACTAATAACATTAGTCCACGATGAGCAGTGTCCATTGATTACCACTCTCTGTCTTCTCCTCTTCGACCATCCCTTTATCCATAGCAGCAATTTGCCTCCAATACCACACTGCTCCAATATGTGCAGCAGTCTTCCATGTGCAACAGTATCAAAAGCCTTTCTATGATCCAAAAATATAATATCAAAGTTAAAGCATCCAGTTCTTTTGTGACTGCATCATAGTCTCCAATCAAATCGGTCAGGCAAGACTTTCCCTTAACAAAACCATGCTGTGTCCAAGCTATAACTGAAGTCCTGTCTAGATGATTCTACAGTGCTTCTTTAACCAGTGCATCTGTTAATTTTCCTGGAACAGAAGTTAAACTCACAGGTCTATAATTACTTGTGTCATCCTTTGATCCTCCTTTGTGAATTGGGGTCACATTTGCACATCTCCAGTCTATGGGTACTTCCCCTGAGTCCAAAGAAGCTCTCATAATTATGGCTAAGGGTTTGCTTACTTCCTTTGCTGCTTCCTTTAATATAACTGGATAGATACCATCCACACCGGGTGCCTTTTTTATGTTTATCCTAAACAATTTCTCCTCCATTTTCCTCTCAGTTATTACAAAATCATCTAGTTCACTTCCAGAGTTTACTTCACCTCTGGCATTCCCCTTCCTGAATAACTCCTCATGTGTGAATGTTGATGCAAAATATTCATTTAGTTTGTTAGCTACCTGAGAAGAATCATCAACAGTTGAACCATCGATATCAAGTGGACCAATCTGATTCATCCCCTTCCTTGTAGAGTTTATATAAGTAAAGAACTCTTTGCTGTTTTTCTTTACGTGCTTTGCCAAATATTTTTCATAATCTGCCTTCAACTGCCTAACCTCCTTTGTAACTTGGTTACAGACCAGCTTATATCTATCATAGGTTTCTGTGTCACATGTTAATTTATATGTATCCCATGCATTTGTCTTCTCTCTCACACATGTCTAATTAGTTCATCTGACATCCATTTAGGCCTAAATCTTGAACAATATTTCTTTGTTGGTATGAAAAGCCTAGTAGCTTCCAAGATTAATTCTTTGACATAAGCATTGGGAGATCAAAATTGAGAGTAGGAGTGTGTAGGCCTAATGACTCTGATGAGTATAGTAAGATACTGTACAGGGAAATAGAGTGGGCCAGTAAATCAGAGAGTCTTATAATGGGAGATTTTAATTTCCCAGATATTGACTGGAATTTGGGGGGCTGGTCACTCACACACTAGTAAGGCTTTTGAGGATTTATTGGATGATTGTTTTCTACATCAGCATGTTCAGGAGGCAACTAGAGGGAAGAATACTTTTGATTTGATTATCAGCAGTGATTTTTCATGCATTAAGAATCTGCAGATAAATGAACCACTAGGTGGCAGTGATCACAGTGTGCTGAAGTGGGATTTACTCAAAGAGGTAACTACCATTAGGGGTAAAGGGAAGGGTTATTGCTTTCGTAAAGGCGACTACGATGGACTGAGACAGTATTTAAATTCTATACAGTGGGACCGACTGATGATGTTACCAACATCATCAGTCGGTCCCACTGACTGATGATGTTACCAACAGCAAATGCAAAATGGGAAGCATTCAAAGAACTTATCTTGGAAGCTACTAGGCTATACATACCAACTAAGAAATACTGTTCAAGGTTTAGGCCTAAATGGATGTCAGATGAACTTATGAGGCATATGGCAGAGAAGAAACATGCATGGGATACATACAAATTAACACATGACACAGAAGCCTATGATAGATACAAGTTGATCTGTAACCAAGTTACAAAGGAGGTTAGGCAGGCGAAGGGAGATTACGAGAAATCTTTGGCAAGGGATGCAAAGAAAAACAGCAAAGAGTTCTTTACTTATGTAAACTCTAGAAGGAGGGGGATGAATCAGATTGGTCCACTTGATATCGATGGATCGACTGTTGATGATCCTGCTCAGGTAGCTGACAAGCTGAATGAATATTTTGCATCGACATTCACACAGCAGGAGTTATTTAGCGAGGGGAAAGCCAGAGGTGTATTCAACTCTAGCAGTAAGCTAGAGAATCTTGTAATAACTGAGAGTAAAGTGGAGGAGAAATTGTTGAAGATAAACACAAGAAAGGCACCCGGGGTGGATGGGATCTATCCAGTGATATTAAAAGAGGCAGGAAAGGAAGTAAGCAAACCCTTAGCCATAATTATGAGAGCTTCCTTGGACTCAGGGGAGGTACCCACAGACTGGAGATGTGCAAATGTCACCCCAATTCACAAAGGAGGATCAAAGGCTGACACAAGTAATTATAGACCTGTGAGTTTGATTTCTGTTCCAGGAAAATTAATGGAGACACTAGTTAAAGAAGCACTGCAGGATCATTTAGACAAGACTTCAGCTATAGCTCGGACACAGCATGGTTTTGTTAAGGGGAAGTCTTGCCTGACCAATTTGATTGGATACTATGATGCAGTCACAAAGGAACTGGATGCAGGGAATAACTTTGATATTATATACTTGGATCTTAGAAAGGCTTTTGATACTGTTGCGCATGGAAGACTGCTCCACAAATTGGAGCAGTGTGGCATTGGAGGCAAATTGCTGCTGTGGATAAAGGGGTGGCTGAGGGGGAGAAGACAGAGAGTGGTAATCAATGGACACTGCTCGTCGTGGACTAATGTTATTAGTGGAGTCCCTCAGAGCTCAGTGTTGGGTCCATTATTGTTTTCTGTATTCATAAATGATATTGATGAGGGTATATCAAGCTTAATGTCGAAGTTTGCAGACGATACAAAGGTAGGCAGGGTTGTCAAGGACACTACTGACACGATGCTGCTTCAACAGGATCTGGAAAGGTTGAGCAGATGGGCTGAGAGGTGGTAAATGAAGTTTAACATTGACAAATGTAAAGTACTACACATGGGAAACCGCAACCCCAGAGCAACGTATCAACTCTGTGGTACTACACTGACAGTGGTAGAGAATGAAAGGGACCTGAGGGTGGTTGTGCAGGCAAATATGAAGTTCTCTGAGCAGTGCAGACGGGCTGCAAGAGTAGCTCATGGTGTATTGTCAATGATATATAGCAATTTTTTCTAGCAGGGATAAGGAGGTGATTATTCCCTTGTATAAGGCAATGGTCAGGCCACACCTAGAGTACTGTATACAGGTCTGGAGGCCTCATTTCAAGAAGGATGTAGAGCTGCTGGAACGAGTACAGAGAAGGTATGTGAGGTAAGAAGATTAGTGAATGGAACAAAGGGGTGCTCTTATGAAGAAAGGCTTAAGTTTTGCAAATTACAGTGTCTGGAGACTAGGCACCAGCAAGGTGATCTGATAGAGGTGTATAAAGCCTTGAATGGTTTGAGCATGCTCAATGCTGATGGGATTCTTCCTCTCGCTCAGAATAATCACCTGAGAGGGCATAAATTCAAATTGAGGAAGGACAGATGGAGAATAGACGTACGGAAATTTGCCTTTAGCCAGCAGGTGGTTGGTTGGTGGAACAGACTTCCATCCCTTGTCGTAGAAGTTGATAGCCTAAATAAGTTTAAGGCTCAGCTGGACAGATATTTTGAACGAACAGAGGGGTGAAGAGGAAGTGGTTTTTTTTTTTTTTTTTTTTTTTTGGCTGATGCTGCATAAGCTTGCTTTCTTGCATCAAATGCCTCTACTAATGCTAATGCTAATACTAATGCTTTCATTTCTTCCCATTTTGAATTTGCTGTTGGTAACATCATCAGTTGGTCCCACCGTATCAAATTTAAATACTGTCTCAGACCACCGTAGTCACCTTTACGAAAGCAAAAACCCTCTCCTTTACCCTTGATGGTAGTTACCTAATTGAGTAAATCCCACTTCAGCAAACTGTGGTCACTGCCACCCATTGGTTCCTTTATCTGCAGATTCTTGAAGCATGAAGAATCACCCCTGATAATCAGATCAAGAGTATTACTCCCTCTAATTGCCTCCTGAACATGCTGCTATAGAAAACAATCATCCAATAAATCCACAAAAGCCTTGCTAGTGTGTGAGTGGCCAACCCACAAATTCCAGTCAGTATCCAGGAAATTAAAATCCCCCATTCTATGACACTCTAATTTACTGGCCCACTCTATTTTTCTGCACAATTGCTCAATATACTCATCAGATTCATTAGGCCTATAACACACACCTACTCTCATTTTTCCTTTCCCAGTGCTTATGTCACACCAAACAGACTCAACATTGCACTGTTGGAAAGATTGTGCAGGGCTCAAGGGGTAGAATTTTTTGCAGCCTGGTCTGTACTTGTTAACAGGATAGACTGCTTCTACAGGGATGGGATACACTTAAATAGAAAGGGTGCAAGAATGTTTGCTGATGCTATCGAGGCAGTGTTAGGTGGGTCGGAAAACTGCTAGATTGGGGGGATACAAGGACTAATAGATTAACAGTAGCCACTGGCAGAGGTGAAAGTGATTCTTGCACTGCTTCTATTGGAATGAGCCGCAGCCTGGAAAATAAGATGCAGGATATTTCAGAGACTGCTGGTAATCATTGGGGTACAAGTAAACACATGGGTTGTGTTAGGGTAGATAAGAAAAAGAACAGGTGCATGTATACTTGTGTGTACACCAATGCTAGGAGTTTAGTAAATAAATTTGATGAATTTGAGGTATTGCTCAAAACATCAAAGGCAGATATTGTGGGGATTTCAGAGACGTGGTGTCACACAGATATAAGGAATGCAGAACTGGAATTTGGGGAGTACAATGTCTACAGAAAGGATAGACAGGATAGGAAGGGAGGAGGGGTTATGCTATTAGTTAAAAAACACATAAAATCCAAGGAAGTGAAGCCAGTCGAAATCGCTGGACAGTGCAGTGTCGAGTCAGTTTGGTGTGACATAAGCATTGGGAGATCAAAATTGAGAGTAGGAGTGTGCTATAGGCCTAATGACTCTGATGAGTATAATAAGAAACTGTTCGGAGAAATAGAGTGGGGCAGTAAATCAGAGAGTCTTATAATGGGGGATTTTAATTTCCCAGATATTGACTGGAATTTGGGGGCTGGTCACTCACACAGTAGCAAGGCTTTTGTGGATTTATTGGATGATTGTTTTCTACATCAGCATGTTCGGGAGGCAACTAGAGGGAGTAATACTCTTGATTTGATTATCAGTAGTGATTCTTCATGCATTAAGAATCTGCAGATAAATGAACCACTTGGTGGCAGTGACCACAGTGTGCTGAGTGGGAGTTACTCAAAGAGGTAACTACCATTAGGGGTAAAGGGAAGGGGTATTGCTTTCGTAAAGGCGACTACAATGGACTGAGACAGTATTTAAATTCTATACAGTGGGATCAACTGATGATATTGCCAACAGCAAATTCAAAATGGGAAGCATTCAAAGAACTTATCTTGGACGCTACTAGGTTTTACATACCAACTAAGAAATATTGTTCAAGGTTTCGGCCTAAATGGATGTCAGATGAACTGATGAGGCATATGGCAGAAAAGAAAAATGTATGGGATACATACAAATTAACACGTGACACAGACGCCTATGATAGATACAAGTTGATCTGTAACCAAGTTACAAAGGAGGTTAGGCAGGCGAAGGCAGATTACGAGAGATCCTTGGCAAGGGATGCGAAGAAAAACAGCAAAGAGTTCTTTACTTATGTAAACTCTAGAAGGAAGGGGATGAATCAGATTGGTCCACTTGAGATCGATGGGTCAGCTGTTGATGACCCTGCTCAGGTAGCTAACAAACTAAATGAATATTTTGCATCAACATTCACACATGAGGAGTTATTCAGCGAGGGGAATGCCAGAGGTGTATTCAACTCTAGCAGTAAGCTAGAGAATCTTGTAATAACTGAGAGTAAAGTGGAGGAGAAATTGTTGAAGATAAACACAAGAAAGGCACCCGGGGTGGATGGGATCTATCCAGTGATATTAAAAGAGGCAGGAAAGGAAGTAAGCAAACCCTTAGCCATAATTATGAGAGCTTCCTTGGACTCAGGGGAGGTACCCACAGACTGGAGATGTGCAAATGTCACCCCAATTCACAAAGGAGGATCAAAGGCTGACACAAGTAATTATAGACCTGTGAGTTTGATTTCTGTTCCAGGAAAATTAATGGAGACACTAGTTAAAGAAGCACTGCAGGATCATTTAGACAAGACTTCAGCTATAGCTCGGACACAGCATGGTTTTGTTAAGGGGAAGTCTTGCCTGACCAATTTGATTGGATACTATGATGCAGTCACAAAGGAACTGGATGCAGGGAATAACTTTGATATTATATACTTGGATCTTAGAAAGGCTTTTGATACTGTTGCGCATGGAAGACTGCTCCACAAATTGGAGCAGTGTGGCATTGGAGGCAAATTGCTGCTGTGGATAAAGGGGTGGCTGAGGGGGAGAAGACAGAGAGTGGTAATCAATGGACACTGCTCGTCGTGGACTAATGTTATTAGTGGAGTCCCTCAGAGCTCAGTGTTGGGTCCATTATTGTTTTCTGTATTCATAAATGATATTGATGAGGGTATATCAAGCTTAATGTCGAAGTTTGCAGACGATACAAAGGTAGGCAGGGTTGTCAAGGACACTACTGACACGATGCTGCTTCAACAGAATCTGGAAAGGTTGAGCAGATGGGCTGAGAGGTGGTAAATGAAGTTTAACATTGACAAATGTAAAGTACTACACATGGGAAACCGCAACCCCAGAGCAACGTATCAACTCTGTGGTACTACACTGACAGTGGTAGAGAATGAAAGGGTCCTGAGGGTGGTTGTGCAGGCAAATATGAAGTTCTCTGAGCAGTGCAGACGGGCTGCAAGAGTAGCTCATGGTGTATTGTCAATGATATATAGCAATTTTTCTAGCAGGGATAAGGAGGTGATTATTCCCTTGTATAAGGCAATGGTCAGGCCACACCTAGAGTACTGTATACAGGTCTGGAGGCCTCATTTCAAGAAGGATGTAGAGCTGCTGGAACGAGTACAGAGAAGGTATGTGAGGTAAGAAGATTAGTGAATGGAACAAAGGGGTGCTCTTATGAAGAAAGGCTTAAGTTTTGCAAATTACAGTGTCTGGAGACTAGGCACCAGCAAGGTGATCTGATAGAGGTGTATAAAGCCTTGAATGGTTTGAGCATGCTCAATGCTGATGGGATTCTTCCTCTCGCTCAGAATAATCACCTGAGAGGGCATAAATTCAAATTGAGGAAGGACAGATGGAGAATAGACGTACGGAAATTTGCCTTTAGCCAGCAGGTGGTTGGTTGGTGGAACAGACTTCCATCCCTTGTCGTAGAAGTTGATAGCCTAAATAAGTTTAAGGCTCAGCTGGACAGATATTTTGAACGAACAGAGGGGTGAAGAGGAAGTGGTTTTTTTTTTTTTTTTTTTTTTTTTGGCTGATGCTGCATAAGCTTGCTTTCTTGCATCAAATGCCTCTACTAATGCTAATGCTAATACTAATGCTTTCATTTCTTCCCATTTTGAATTTGCTGTTGGTAACATCATCAGTTGGTCCCACCGTATCAAATTTAAATACTGTCTCAGACCACCGTAGTCACCTTTATGAAAGCAAAAACCCTCTCCTTTACCCTTGATGGTAGTTACCTATTTGAGTAAATCCCACTTCAGCAAACTGTGGTCACTGCCACCCATTGGTTCCTTTATCTGCAGATTCTTGAAGCATGAAGAATCACCCCTGATAATCAGATCAAGAGTATTACTCCCTCTAATTGCCTCCTGAACATGCTGCTATAGAAAACAATCATCCAATAAATCCACAAAAGCCTTGCTAGTGTGTGAGTGGCCAACCCACAAATTCCAGTCAGTATCCAGGAAATTAAAATCCCCCATTCTATGACACTCTAATTTACTGGCCCACTCTATTTTTCTGCACAATTGCTCAATATACTCATCAGATTCATTAGGCCTATAACACACACCTACTCTCATTTTTCCTTTCCCAGTGCTTATGTCACACCAAACAGACTCAACATTGCACTGTTGGAAAGATTGTGCAGGGCTCAAGGGGTAGAATTTTTTGCAGCCTGGTCTGTACTTGTTAACAGGAGAGACTGCTTCTACAGGGATGGGATACACTTAAATAGAAAGGGTGCAAGAATGTTTGCTGATGCTATCGAGGCAGTGTTAGGTGGGTCGGAAAACTGCTAGATTGGGGGGATACAAGGACTAATAGATTAACAGTAGCCACTGGCAGAGGTGAAAGTGATTCTTGCACTGCTTCTATTGGAATGAGCCGCAGCCTGGAAAATAAGATGCAGGATATTTCAGAGACTGCTGGTAATCATTGGGGTACAAGTAAACACATGGGTTGTGTTAGGGTAGATAAGAAAAAGAACAGGTGCATGTATACTTGTGTGTACACCAATGCTAGGAGTTTAGTAAATAAATTTGATGAATTTGAGGTATTGCTCAAAACATCACAGGCAGATATTGTGGGGATTTCAGAGACGTGGTGTCACACAGATATAAGGAATGCAGAACTGGAATTTGGGGAGTACAATGTCTACAGAAAGGATAGACAGGATAGGAAGGGAGGAGGGGTTATGCTATTAGTTAAAAAACACATAAAATCCAAGGAAGTGAAGCCAGTCGAAATCGCTGGACAGTGCAGTGTCGAGTCAGTTTGGTGTGACATAAGCATTGGGAGATCAAAATTGAGAGTAGGAGTGTGCTATAGGCCTAATGACTCTGATGAGTATAATAAGAAACTGTTCGGAGAAATAGAGTGGGGCAGTAAATCAGAGAGTCTTATAATGGGGGATTTTAATTTCCCAGATATTGACTGGAATTTGGGGGCTGGTCACTCACACAGTAGCAAGGCTTTTGTGGATTTATTGGATGATTGTTTTCTACATCAGCATGTTCGGGAGGCAACTAGAGGGAGTAATACTCTTGATTTGATTATCAGTAGTGATTCTTCATGCATTAAGAATCTGCAGATAAATGAACCACTTGGTGGCAGTGACCACAGTGTGCTGAGTGGGAGTTACTCAAAGAGGTAACTACCATTAGGGGTAAAGGGAAGGGGTATTGCTTTCGTAAAGGCGACTACAATGGACTGAGACAGTATTTAAATTCTATACAGTGGGATCAACTGATGATATTGCCAACAGCAAATTCAAAATGGGAAGCATTCAAAGAACTTATCTTGGACGCTACTAGGTTTTACATACCAACTAAGAAATATTGTTCAAGGTTTCGGCCTAAATGGATGTCAGATGAACTGATGAGGCATATGGCAGAAAAGAAAAATGTATGGGATACATACAAATTAACACGTGACACAGACGCCTATGATAGATACAAGTTGATCTGTAACCAAGTTACAAAGGAGGTTAGGCAGGCGAAGGCAGATTACGAGAGATCCTTGGCAAGGGATGCGAAGAAAAACAGCAAAGAGTTCTTTACTTATGTAAACTCTAGAAGGAAGGGGATGAATCAGATTGGTCCACTTGAGATCGATGGGTCAGCTGTTGATGACCCTGCTCAGGTAGCTAACAAACTAAATGAATATTTTGCATCAACATTCACACATGAGGAGTTATTCAGCGAGGGGAATGCCAGAGGTGTATTCAACTCTAGCAGTAAGCTAGAGAATCTTGTAATTACTGAGAGCAAAGTGGAAGAGAAATTGTTGAAGATAAACACAAGAAAGGCACCTGGGGTGGATGGGATCTATCCAGTTATATTAAAGGAGGCAGCAAAAGAAGTAAGCAAACCCTTAGCCATAATTATGAGAGCTTCCTTGGACTCAGGGGAGGTACCCATGGACTGGAGATGTACAAATGTGACCCCAATTCACAAAGGGGGATCAAAGGCTGACACAAGTAATTATAGACCTGTGAGTTTAACTTCTGTTCCTGGAAAATTAATGGAGGCACTGGTTAAAGAAGCACTGCAGGATCATTTAGACAAGACTTCAGTTATAGCTAGGACACAGCATGGTTTTGTTAAGGGTAAGTCTTGCCTGACCAATTTGATTGGATACTATGATGCAGTCACAAAAGAACTGGATGCAGGGAATAACTTTGATATTATATACTTGGATCTTAGAAAGGCTTTTGATACTGTTGCACATGGAAGACTGCTGCACAAATTGGAGCAGTGTGGCATTGGAGGCAAACTGCTGCTATGGATAAAGGGGTGGTTGAGGGGGAGAAGACAGAGAGTGGTAATCAGTGGACACTGCTCATCGTGGACTAATGTTATTAGTGGAGTCCCTCAGGGTTCAGTATTGGGTCCTTTATTGTTTTCTGTATTTATAAATGATATTGATGATGGTATATCAGGCTTAATGTCCAAGTTTGCAGACGATACGAAGGTTGGCAGGGTTGTCAAGGACACTACTGACACTATGCTGCTGCAACAGGATTTGGAAAGGTTGAGCAGATGGGCTTCGAGGTGGCAAATGAAGTTTAACATTGACAAATGTAAAGTACTACATATGGGAAACAGCAACCCCAGAGCAACGTATCAACTCTGTGGTACTACACTGACAGTGGTAGAGAATGAAAGGGACCTGGGGGTGGTTTTGCAGGCAGATATGAAGTTCTCTGAGCAGTGCAGACGGGCTGCAAGAGTAGCTCATGGTGTATTGTCAATGATATATAGGAATTTTTCTAGCAGGGATAAGGAGGTGATTATTCCCTTGTATAAGGCAATGGTCAGGCCACACCTAGAGTACTGTATACAGGCCTGGAGGCCTCATTTCAAGAAGGATGTAGAGCTGCTGGAACGAGTACAGAGAAGGGCAACTAGATTGGTGAATGGGACAAAGGGGTTCTCTTACGAAGAAAGGCTTAAGTTTTGCAAATTACAGTGTCTGGAAACTAGGCACCAGCGGGGTGATCTGATAGAGGTGTACAAAGCCTTGAATGGTTTGAGCATGCTCAATGCTGATGGGATTCTTCCTCTTGCTCAGAATAATCACCTGAGAGGGCATAAATTCAAATTGAGGAAAGACAGATGTAGGATAGATGTGCGGAAATTTGCCTTTAGCCAGTGGGTGGTTGGTAGGTGGAACAGACTTCCATCCCTTGTCGTGGAAGTTGATAGCCTAAATAAGTTTAAGGCTCAGCTGGACAGGTATTTCGAACGAACAGAGGGGTGAAGTGGAAGTGGTTATTTTTATTTATTTATGTTACTTTTTTTTTTGGCTGATGCTGCATAATCTTGCTTTCTTGCATTAAATGCCTCTACTAATGCTAATGCTAATGCTAATGCTGTTCACCCACATCAATTGGATGCACTTTCTTAGATTTTATGTTTCTTAACTAACAGCATAACCCCTCCTCCCTACCTGTCCTGTCTATCCTTTCTGTGCACATTGTACTCCCCAGATTCCAGTTCTGCACTGCTTATGTCTGTGTGACACCATGTCTCTGATATCCCAACAATATCAGCCTTTGATGTCTTGACTAGCACTTCAAGCTTATCAAATTTATTAACTATACTCCTAGCATTGGTGTACATGCACCTGTTTCTACTCTTAGTTACCTAACACAGCCCATGTATTTACTCGTTCCACTATGACTCCCAGCAGTCCTGGAAATTCCCATTGCCTTGCTTTCCAGGCTTTGTTTGTTTGTTATTTGGTTTTTAGGAGCATTAGCAACTAAGGCCATATTGCTCCGTGAATATGTGGTGGTCATTCCTGACCTTTCCGCATCCTCCGTATTTGGTGGTGACGGGCTCAAACCTCGGTCTAATCAAGAATCATGGGCTACGCACTGCTGCTCCTTCCCACCTAGCTAAGGAGGCGCCTTGCTTTCCAGGCTTCTGCTCAATTGTGTTTCAATAGAAGTAATGCAAGAATCATTTTTACCTCTACCGGCGGCTACTGTTAATCTATTAGTCCGTGTATCCCCCCCCCCAAGCTAGCAGTTTTCCGACTAACTCTGCCTCGATAGCATCAACAAATATTCTTGCACCCTTTCTATTTAAGTGTGTCCCATCCCTGTAGAAGCAGTCTCTCCTGTTAACAAGCACAGACCAGGCTGAGAAAAATTCTACCCCTTAAGCTTTGCACAATCTATCCAGGGCTGAATTGATCAACAAGGCTTTCATCATATACTCTCTCCTATCGTGTTTGAGCAGAATTGCAGACACTTTCAAATTCACCCTAACTCAGGCTTTTTTTCAGCATTGTCTTGTACTTGTTAAGTAATTCTGCCAGTCTCCTACTCTTAACATCGTTAATGCCAACGTGTACAACAATATCACCCTTTATGCCCTTAAAGAATGATATCTGCCCTACAACGTCATCAACCTTTGCCCCTTGCAGACTTACCCTGTTCCTGTTCCATCTATCCTTTTTGAACAATATGTTCCCCATTTCCCTGACAATAGATTCACCTACAACAACTAGTTCCTTTGGGACCAGCGCATTCTGCCTTGGAGGTTGCTGCTGTGTTGCGTGAAGTTCAAGTGCAAGCTCTGGCATTGATGGGTCCTTCAATTTAAATGCTTCGAGGGCATCCACCCTGTCCTTCAAGCTCTCATATAAGCCCACAACAAGGCTGAGTTGGCACCTGATTTCCTCGCACTCCTTACATCACGCACACACACACACAAAGACATTTCCATTGGCAATATCATGTCCCATTCCTGATCCCTCTACAAACATCACTCTACAAACATCAAACAAGCAGTGCATTTCAATAGACTGTGATTCCGAGGACAACCGCCCTCCCTCAGTTCTCCCTTGAGCCACAGCACTTCCACTAGTTTGAGCCTTTTGCTTTGCTGCTCTGGTCTGAGTCATGATTTCTCTTCAAGTTCAATAAAATTCCAATACAAAATATAACCCTAAACCTATATCCCAATTCAGTTATAACACTATATATATGTATTTCGGTATTGAATATTATCTCTGAATCACGTTAAATGACTTTCTTATTCCCTGTCAACTTATATGTATTAATTTATGATGTTCATTTGTAATAACTAGGTCGCTAAATTTATTTAGTTAAAAAAGTACAATTCAATTTACAATGAAATTCAATGGGATTAATAAATTTTACTGATTAATTGATACTACTATACTCGCTATGTAGTTTTCCATTAAATCTTACGCTATCTAGTTTTCCGTTATACCTTACGCTAGCACACGTTGTATCTTATAACAAAGGCGGCAAGTTACAAACGGCTAATCTACGGACACAAGGTATTATTTACTTTCCAAATCGCACTATCTAAATTCAAAATAAACTATGGAGCTTGACTAGGTCTATAAGCTACTTATAGAAAATAATTTAATCTAACAATTAAGTCAATAAAGCGGCTAAGTATAAATAAAAACTTTTCGTTTGCGGGAGCTGCAGAACCTGTCCACACATCGATTTGATACCCTTACTGATACTAAGTAATAACTTACAAAATCTCTATCTAAATTCAGTATAAACTAAAGTATTGTTACTAGGAATATAAAGCAACTCTAAAAAATAAACTAATAAGCCAATTTAAGTCAATAAAAATTCCCCAGTCAAAAACTTCTCTATTTGCTGGAGCCGTAAAAACTTTGCCTTTTCACATGTACTCTTGCAAATGTACTCTCTGATCTTACGTATATTTTTATAAAGAGGAAACATCCTTTCCAAAATTTAAAACAAATACACCAACCGTTTAACTATAATGGTTTAATACTGAAAACTTTAAAATGTACCAATCGATACTACACTGTAAAATAATATATTACAGTGTAGTATTGACCGGGCGCATAGGTTCTGGGACCATAAGTGGCTGGAGAATTTGTGGATAGGCTCGTCTGAGAACAATAGTATGAATAGGGACAGGGGTGTTCGATTTCACCCCCTGCTGGAAGCCGTGGTCCTGGCAAAAGACAAGCGTTTTATATTTCCACGCTTCCGGTTCCGGATCACATGGAAATATTGAGCATGCGCCTGGTCAGCCACGTGTGCTGTGAGCATGTTACTTAAGGATGTGTTGCTTAAACATCATTGTCGTTGAGAAAGGAGGCGGAAGCCCCCGAAAGCTTCAGTCAATGTTTTATCGCTTTTAATTTTATTGTATTTTAAATATTTTATTATATTTTAAAATTTTTATCGCATATTTTATTTTGTAAATCTGTTTTTTGCATATATTATTTTACAGTGTAGTATCGTTTGGTACATTTTATAGTTTTCAGTATTAAACCATTATAGTTAAACGGTTGGTGTACTCTCCCAACCTCAGAGGCCTTTTTGAAGGAAACATCCTTCTAGCTATCAAAAGTCCTGTATCAAGACCATTAATACAGGACTTTTGCTAGATCAAAGATCATTGCTAGTACATCCTGAGCCTTCCATGCTGTCTGCTTACACTGTAAGGAAAACTTTGTGTCTGCTTATATCATAACTTCTAATTCTTTCTCATCCTGAACCACATTTAGTTCCTGTTTCCCAGTTTGTAAGTCACCTCAGATTTCTTTTCCCCAAATGTAAAATCTTACATTTAGCAGGATTAAATTTTAGATGCTGTCTTTCAGACCATATATGTAACTGATTTAAGTCATTTTGAAACAACATAGCCTGGTACGAATTATTTAGCATCATCCATACCTTTAAATCATCAACAAACTTTGACAGCTTTCTTGTACAACTTCATCAATCTGCAAAATCAGAAACAAAGAGGAGCACCATCATTACATTAGTGCACTCTGAAGAACTACCATTAATTACCACCTACTGTCTCCTTAAGTGGATCAAAGGTTGGCTGAATGTAAACTCAGCCAGCCCTTGATCCACTTAAGGATCCTACAAGTAAACCCAGCATGCTTCAGTTTGTGCAGTAGTCTCTCATGGGTGACCAAATTTAAAGCTTTACTAAAATCTAGGTAATCAATATCAAAATTGTTTCCAGAATCTAAATGCTTTATTTACTTTATCAGAATAATTAACCACATTTGTTACACAGGATCTGCTCTCAAAAAACCATTCCTGCTGTGAGTCCTTTAGGATTTCATTGTTATCAAGGTGTTTCTATATTGCACCCCTTGTTCTTTTGTGAATATGCTCATGTACTGTATATACATTTTTTTTTAATGTACGGACAAAAATGAGGATGATCACATATAGAACATCCTGTATTTTGAATCCCAAAATTTGGAAGAATCTAAAATCCATAGGCTCTTGGTAAAACCCAAAAATGTGATGTCACTACATGCTATGGCATATATACTTTCCTTCCTCATGCTCATTGGAGAGAATCACTTTTCGTAGTAATACACTTATCTGTCCATCACATTTATAGGTTGGAGTTTGTTTTTGCAAATTTATTGTCATTACAGTTTGTTGAGCAAGTTTCATTAAAGCATAAAAATCAATTTTATGCAAAGAGGGCACTGAATTTATTAAGTTGTGCATACACTTTGGGATATTGTTCCAAATTTACCATTGTGGTAATCATCATACCAACTGTGTGTAAATGCATCTGACTTTTGGATGAAAATAATTTTCATTAAGAAATAAACCAGTTTTGAGCAAAAAAAGAAAAGGCTGAATTTATTAAGATCTGCATGCTCTTGGGCTGTTTGTCAAAATTTGTCACAATGTCATCGTATCAACCACAGGCAAATGTGTCTGATGTTTGAATAAAAAACAGCTTCAACTGAAATTACAATCCCACTTATTATACAGACTTTATTGTCCACTAGTCCAGAGGTACACTTGTGAACAAAATAACAAAAATTAAAAGCTAAATATTCTGTTATGCTGTTGGTAAGCAGAAATTGCTACACTAACAACTTGGTTATATTACCCAACAGCAAGCAAGCCCAACTTTCATATATAACAGCTCCAATTGAAATTAGAAAGTCACATCTACTTGGGCCATTTTAAACCAATGCCCAAAGGGATTATGAAGGAACAAAAGTCAAAAGCTAGGTATCTTCTTGTGTCATTGGTAAAATTTTGACAAAGTTCAAGGTGGGATTTACTGAGGTGCAATAGTATAGTTTGACTGGGAACCCCCTAGGTTACAAAGGCCCCAGAACAATGAAATTACTATTGACTCAGGATCCCCCACAACTTTATTTGGGCCTATAAAGATATGTGCACCAAGAGACCTCCAGAATAATTAAATCTGGCATTGAGTGGGTCTGTTACTTTGCTATTGCCGATGAGTGCAGCATCCTGAAAAAAGATTTTCCATGAAACGCAGCTGTAATACATAGGGTAGGAGAACTAATAAACAATGAGAATTAATATATACAGTAAAGACTATAACTTTTTGTGCCATTGATAAAAATTTGACAGTGTTTATTATATCATTTTGCTGTTAGATGAGCATGTTGGGCTGCAAAACTTTTCAACGAAACACATCCCACAGCAGGAGTGAAACATTCCAGACTTTCATATTAAAGCAGCTCCAATCAAATTAGAAAGTCATATTGCTTGGAATTTTTTTTTACATTGGCATAAGGGGATATTTCACATAGATGAACAAAAATTAAACCTTTAAGTATAAGCAGATACAAAAGTATCTGCTTGTGCCATTGTGAAAATTTAGCAGTTTACTGTATCATTTTGCTGTTGCCAACTAGCATTGTAAGCTGCAAAAAATTGCAGTGAAATATGTCTGAATTATAAGATATGCTAGTATTAGATAATTGTTCTGCATAACCAGATGTAGAGCTCTTAAAAAAGGACTGTGTGTGTGTGTGTGTGTGTGTGTGTGTGTGTGTGTGTGTGTGTGTGTGTGTGTGTGTGTGTGTGTGTGTGTGTGTGTGTGTGTGCAGACTGTTTCGTTTCAAACACTCCACCTATTATCCAACCAGTGGATCAGGACATTCTCCATTCTTTTTAAGTATAAATACAAGGATAAATTTATGAGTACAATGCTGAATGCATGCAACAATAGCATTGATTTCAGGTATTCAAAAAGGAATTTAATGTAAAAGATATAGTGATAGCCATATAGTGCAAGAAAGCCACAGGATTTTGCTGCACTGACTGGTTGCAAGTTGATGAGAAAATACAAATTATTTGCTTCTCTCCTTACATAGGTAGCTATCCAGTTGATCTTTGAATTTATTCAAACTGTCAGCCTCAATTACCTGTGAAGGTAACCTATTCCAGCAATCAATGACTTGCTGGCTAAAAGAAAACATTCTACAATCAAATATCAACCACGAACCCTGTAATTTGAATTTATGCCCCGAAGTTCTAGAATTTTCTATAACATTGAGAATTCCACCTTCATTCATTTTACTAGCCCCTCTCAGTGCCTTATAAAACTCAGTCAGGTCACCTCAGTCGGGTTGAAAAAAAAGCCTTGAATTAGGGTTGAATTTGAAAGTGTCTGCAATTCTGCCCAGACATGATAGGAGGGAGTATATGATGAGAGCCTTGTTGATCAATTCGGCCCTGGAAAGATTATGCAAGGCTCAAGGGGTAGAATTTTTTTCAGCCTGTGTGTACTTGTTAATAGGAGAGACTGCTTCTACAGGGATGGGATACACTTAAATAGAAAGTGTGCAAGAATGTTTGCTGATGCTATCGAAGCAGTGTTAGGTGGGTCGGAAAACTGCTAGATTGGGGGGATACAAGGACTAATAGATTAACAGTAGCCACTGGCAGAGATGAAAATGATTCTTGCACTGCTTCTATTGGAATGAGCAGCAACCTGGAAAATAAGATGCAGGATATTTCAGAGACTGCTGAGAGTCATTGGGGTACAAGTAAACACATGGGTTGTGTTAGGGTAGCTAAGAAAAAGAACAGGTGCATGTATACTTGCGTGTACACCAATGCTAGGAGTTTGGTAAATAAATTTGATGAATTTGAGGTATTGCTCAAAGCATCAAAGGTGGATATTGTTGGGATATCAGAGACGTGGTGTCACACAGATATAAGTAATGCAGAACTGGAATTTGGGGAGTACAACATCTACAGAAAGGATAGACAGGATAGGAAGGGAGGAGGAGTTATGCTATTAGTTAAGAAGCACATAAAATCCAAGGAAGTGAAGCCAGTCGACATCGCTGGACAGTGCAGTGTCGAGTCAGTTTGGTGTGACATAAGCATTGGGAGATCAAAATTGAGAGTAGGAGTGTGCTATAGGCCTAATGACTCTGATGAGTATAATAAGAAACTGTACAGGGAAATAGAGTGGGCCAGTAAATCAGAGAGTCTTATAATGGGGGATTTTAATTTCCCAGATATTGACTGGAATTTGTGGGTTGGTCACTCACACACTAGCAAGGCTTTTGTGGATTTATTGGATGATTGTTTTCTAAATCAGCATGTTCGGGAAGCAACTAGAGGGAGCAATACTCTTGATTTGATTATCAGTAGTGATTCTTCATGCATTAAGAATCTGCAGATACAGGAACCATTTGGTGGCAGTGATCACAGTGTGCTGAAGTGGGATTTACTCAAGGAGGTAACTACCATCAGGGGTAAAGGGAAGGGTTATTGCTTTCGTAAAGGCGACTACGATGGTCTGAGACAGTATTTAAATTCTATACAGTGGGACCAACTGATGATGTTACCAACAGCAAACTCAAAATGGGAAGCATTCAAAGAACTTATCTTGGAAGCTACTAGGCTTTACATACCAACTAAGAAATATTGTTCAAGGTTCAGGCCTAAATGGATGTCAGATGAACTAATGAGACATATGGCAGAGAAGAAAAATGCATGGGATGCATATAAATTAACTGACACAGAAGCCTATGATAGATATAAGTTAATTTGTAACCAAGTTACAAAGGAGGTTAGGCAGGCGAAGGCAGATTACGAGAAACCTTTGGCAAGGTATGCAAAGAAAAACAGCAAGGAGTTCTTTACTTATGTAAACTCTAGAAGGAAGGGGATGAATCAGATTGGTCCACTTGATATCGATGGTTCAACTGTTCGTGATCCTGCTCAGGGTAGCTAATAAACTAAATCAATACAGTCTGTCCTCGTATAGCACGATAGTTGTGTTTCTACAAACCCTCGTGCAATGCAAAATCGTGAAATATAAACAACAGGCCCTATGGGAAAAGTGGGGTTAGGTGCCGACAACCCAAGATTGAACACACATTTGGAACCAAAACATTACCAAACACAATAAATAATCGGGTAATTTTAATCGTTATAAAATACGTAATAAAAAATAATATTATAATATTTTTTATTTTTATTATAATATAATAAATAATAAAAAATATTTATTTTTTATTAAAATAATAAAAATTTATTAATAAAATAGTAAAAAATTTATTATATTAAATAAAATAGTCGTAATAAAATACTTACGTATTTTGTAATACATAAGTATAAATTATAATACGTAAGTCGTAATAAAATGCTTACGTATTTTATTACGACTATTACGTAATAAAATATTGCAAATGCTTTTGCTTCTATTATAAGCACACTTGTTTTTTGTTTGATTTTCTATCCAAACAGATGACAGCCATTCCATCTCTTCCAATTCTTTGTGTCTTAATCTAATGGATTTTAATTACACTTTGTGTTGTTCCTGCTATGAGAGTTGTTTTTATTTTCTCTGCATTCTTCCTAATTCTCGGCGTTGCCTCATTTCGGTCTGTAGCACGTGCAATATCACATGGTCTTTCATTCTGCTCAAAGCGTTTCACAATTTCATATTTTTTCTCTATCGACAGAGGCGGACTGGCCATAAGCCTTACCCGGAAAATCCCGGTGGGCTGGAGGCCGGTGTGATTTTGGCCATAAACTGTAGTATGAGGCCACTATAAATTTTCCCGGGTAAGAATTTTTGACTCAGTCCGCCTCTGTTTATCGATATTGTTTTTTTTTTTTTCTCTCTGAATCTGCAGTGTCTTCGCCAGGACGCTTCCTTTTCACAACTTTTAAGTATTTTACTAATTTTTAGGGAATAAAGCACAATTACAAAATGAGGAGGCACGCTTCATACACATAAACAAAGCTGCAGCCATGTAGCAACTGAATAAACAACACCGTAAAGGCCGATATTAACACCTCACATTTTACTAAAGCACATTTCTAGGGGTTACTACCATAAAACAATTTCCAGTTGCGTTTCTGCTAGTGGAATCTGTTATAAACTGGTAGTAAACTCCATCTAATTGCATTTGCGATTATATCGATAGCTGGAATTGTGTTGGTTTTTACTTTATTATGGTGAAATGTGTTCCCCTTCACTGATATAAAAAACATAAATACATTTTCAGAATCTTCTCTTCATTCCTATCGTGTTGCGTTCGGTTGGGGTGATTCTGCGTTCGACTGCCATTTCTTGTAAACACAAAGGCGAATCGTGCATAAGCAAATTCGGTTCGTGTTATATAAGATATCGTTCCCCTATTTATAAATTGTGTATGATCGAATTCGTGTAATGTAAACACGTGTTATACGAGGACCGACTGTATTTTGCATCTACATTCACACATGAGGAGTTATTCAAGAAGGGGAATGCCATAGATGAAGTAAACACTGGCAGTGAGCTTGATGATCTTGTAATAATTGAGAGTAAAGTGGAGGAGAAATTGTTGAAGATAAATACAATAAAGGCACCTGGGGTGGATGGGATCTATCCAGTTATATTAAAGGAGGCAGCAAAGGAAGTAAGCAATCCATTAGCCATAATTATGAGAGCTTCCTTGGACTCAGGGGAGGAACCCACAGACTGGAGATGTGCAAATGTAACCCCAATTCACAAAGGAGGACAAAGGCTGACACAAGTAATTATAGACCTGTGAGTTTAACATCTGTTTCAGGAAAATTAATGGAAGCACTGGTTAAAGAAGCACTGCAGGATCATCTTGACAAGAATTCGGTTATAGCTCAGACACAGCATGTTTTGTTAAGGGAAGGTCTTGCCTGACCAATTTGATTGGTTACCATGATGTAGGCACAAAAGAATTGGATGCAGTGAATAACTTTGATATTATATATTTGGATCTTAGAAAGGCTTTTGATACTGTTGCACATGGAAGACTGCTGCACAAATTGGAGCAGTGTGGCATTGGTGGCAAATTGTTGCTATGGATAAAGGGATGGTTGAATGGCAGAAGACAGAGAGTGGTAATTAATGGACACTGCTCATCGTGGACTAATGTTATTAGTGGAGTCCCTCAGGGTTCAGTGTTGGGTCCATTGTTGTTTTCTGTATTTATAAATAATATTGATGATGGTATATCAAGCTTATTGTCCAAGTTTGCAGATGATACAAAGGTTGGCAGGGTTGTTAAGGATGCTACTGATGCTATGCTGCTGCAACAGGATCTGTTGCAGCAGCAGTAGAGGAAGAAAGGGCTGACAGGTGGCAAATGAAGTTGAACATTGACAAATGTAAAGTACTACATATGGGAAACAGCAACCCCAGAGCATACCAACTCTGTGGTACTACTCTCACAGTGGTAGAGAATGAAAAGGACCTGGGGGTAATTGTGCAGGCAGATATGAAGATCTCTGAGCAGTGCAGACGGGCTGCAAGAGTAGCTCATGGTGTCTTATCAATGATATATAGGAATTTTTCTAGTAGGGATAGGGAGATGATTATTCCCTTGTATAAGGCAATGGTCAGGCCACACCTTGAGTACTGTATACAGGTCTGGAGGCCTCATTTCAAGAAGGACGTAGAGCTGCTGGAACGAGTACAGAGAAGGGCAACAAGGTTAGTGAATGGAACGAAGGGTTGCTCTTACGAAGAAAGGCTTAAATTTTGCAAATTACAGTGTCTGGAGACTAGGCACCGGCGAGGTGATCTGATAGAGGTGTACAAAGCCGTGAATGGTTTGAGCAGTCTCAGTGCTGTTGGGATACTGCCTTTTGCTCAGAATAATCACCTGAGAGGGCATAAATTCAAATTGAGGAAAGACAGATGTGAGGAAATTTGTCTGTAGCCAGCAGGTAGTTGGTTGGTGGAACAGACTTCCATCCCTTGTTGTGGAAGTTGATAGCCTAAATAAGTTTAAGGCTCAGCTGGACAGATATTTCGAACGAACGGAGGGGTGAAGTGGAAGGGTTTTTTTTTTTTTTTTTGGCTGATGCTACATAAGCTTGCTTTCTTGCATAATATGCCTCTACTAATGCTAATGCTAATACTTCTGAGGTGCCTGGTTTTTGAGCTCTGTAGCTTACATAATTGGAGTCTTTCCTCGTACAGTCATCCTTTTGCCAGTCTCACCATTCGAGTTGCCCATCTTTGGACCCTTTCAAGAAACTTAATGTCATTTTTCAGATGAGATCTCTATACTTGAACACACAATATTCCAAATGTATTCTTACAATTGCCTCATACAGAGGGACTGTGACCTCCATATCTCTATAGGTTAATGTTTCATAAATCATTGAGAGGATACCATGCATTTTCCTGGCTGTCTGTTTACAAATCTCAGAAAACTTCATATCTGACCATGTCATAACTCCCAGATCCCTTTCTTCCTCTACTGTTTTTAATTTACCACCAAGTGTAAGATTTATTTTGGGGTTGCTATTCCCCAAGCGTAAGACTTTGCATTTTGCTGCATTAAAACATGTGCTTTTCTGACCATTCTTGCAGCCAATTCAAATCATTCTGAAGGAGTGCTGCTTGTTACTGATCGTTAAGCACTGTACCAATCTTTATGTCATCTGGAAATTTTAACATCAAACCTATCCCATCGTCAATGTCATTTATGAAAATCAGAACCAACAGTGATCCAAGAACCGATCCTTAGGTCATCCCATTTCTGACTTTAGAACAATCTAAAGAATATCCATTAATTACAACCCTCTGGCTTCTACTCTGCAGCCACCCAGCAATCCATCTTAAATTTTTTCCAGTAATCCCAGCATGTTCCGGCTACTATAGTAACTTGTCATGAGTGATTGAGTCAAATGCCTTGCTAAAACCCAAATAAACTACGTTGAAATTGTTCCCAACATCCAGCTCATGAGAAACTGTGTCAAAACAGCCTACTACGTTAGTTAAACATGATTTTCCCTTTCACAAAACCATGTTGTGTGCTATTCAGAATTCCATATTTGTCTAAATATTCCTGGATTGCACTCTTAATCATTGCCTCTAAGATTTTCCCTCCCACTGAAGTCATACTAAATGATTTGTAGTTAGCAACTTTGATCTTAGAACTCCCTTTATGTATTGGCGATATGTTGGCACTTCTCCAATCCAAAGGAATCTCTCTTGAGTCCAAAGATGACATCATAATTAATTTCAATGGTCCAATTCACTCCCTCAAAATTATAGCATATGCCATCAATTCCAGGCAAACATCTTACTTACTTTTGTGCTCAAAATTTTTCTAATAAACAGTCATCTGTAATTACAAAATTACTAATTTCATATGAGTTTACCTCACTTGCATAGCCTCTTCTCAATATGAAAAATTTTTTTCGGTAAGGACAGTTGGAAATTACCTTTTCATTCATCGCCAATGTCAGCTGGGTTGTCTAAGACTTTCCCAATTCAGTACACAAGGGACTGATCTGATTCACTTTTTCCTTCCTTGTATTCACATACATGAAAAATTCCTTGTCCCCATTCTTTGCTCTCTTAGCCAGTGCTTTCTCATATGCAGCTTTGGCCTTTCTAACCTTATCTCACTTTTCATTTCTCATGCTAGTATAGAATCTGTATGGTGTGAGATTGTTGGAAGCAAAGGTATAATGAGAGTGGGAGTAATCTACAGGC
Source organism: Mastigoproctus giganteus (assembly GCF_048544385.1). Lineage (NCBI taxonomy): Eukaryota > Metazoa > Arthropoda > Arachnida > Uropygi > Thelyphonidae > Mastigoproctus > Mastigoproctus giganteus. Next base: position 72,097,335 of record NC_143581.1, read on the forward strand.
CAGGTGATTATGAAGATTATGATGAGAACCTCTACATGCAAATGGAATAGGCAAGTAAGCATTGATATCTTTGGCGATTTTAATTTGCCTATAATTGATTGGAGCAAATGGGAAGGAAACTCCATATGAGGGACAAAATTTTTAAATCAACTAGATGATAACTATTTGTATCAACATGTCAGGGAAAGTACTAGGGAAAAGAATACTCTAGACCTCATCATCACCCATGAAACAGATGACACAATAGGGCTGACAGCACAGGAACCAATAGCAGGAAGTGATCACGGAGTTCTACGACGATGAAGAGAGAGGTAGCAGTAGTTAAAGGTAGAATGGGTTAATTTCAGGAAAGGAAATTACGACGGCTTAAGAAGCTACGTGGTCTCTATTAACTGGGTAGATATCTTACAGAGAGCGAATACAATTGAATTATGGTATGCCTTTAAAAACATTAATCACAGAAGCCTTGAATGCTTATATACCATTAAAAAAATACACCACGAGGAGGATTCCAAGTTGGATGAATAATGAAGTTGCTAGATTACTTGAACAGAAAAAGATGGCATGGCAAAGTTACAGAGTAATAAAAAGTACTGAAGCCTGTAACAGATACGTGATCTGTAATAGTGCCACAGAAAAGGTTAGGCTGACAAAGACAGATTTTGAGAAATTGCTGGCAAAGAGAGCAAAGAAGGGGAATAAGAAATTCTTCACATATATAAATGCAAAGAAGAGAAGGACAAGCCAGATCAGACCCTTATCTAATGGACATGGAAGAGTATTAGATACCCCAGCTGAGGTTTCAGATGACCTCAACAGTTACTTTGCATCGATATTTACAGAAGAAAAACCCTTCATGTCAATGAGAAATTCTGAGAGTGAAGTTGAAAAAAATGTAATTAATGATGTTGAAATTTCAGATGTTTATTTAATGAAAATAACTTTCAAGCCTACAGGCCAGTAAGGCACCTGAGGTTGATAGCATTTACCCTATAATCTTAAAGGAGGTGGCAAGTAAGTGCATTGAACCATTGAGGCTAATTATGAGAGCATCACTGGACTCGGGAGTGATTCCATTGGATTGGAAAAGTGCCAATGTATCTCCAATACATAAGGGCAGTTCTAAGGGTGAAGTGAGAAATTACTAGCCGGTTAGCGTAACTTCAGTAGTAGTGAAAAATCATGGAGACAATGATCAGGGATGGAATTCAGGATCATTTAGATAGAAATGGAATTCTGAAGTATACTCAGCATGGTTTTGTAAAGGGAAAATCATGTTTAACTAATCTGGTTACCTATTTTGACAGATCACTCAAGAGCTGGACTTGGGGAATAATTTCGACATTGTTTATTTGGATTTCAGCAAAGCATTTGACTCAGTCCCACATGAGCAGTTACTTTCTAAACTGGAACAGGTTGGAATCACAGGGAAAATTTTAGATGGATAGCTGGATGGCTTCGGGGCAGGAGGCAGAGGGTTGTGATAAATGGTTATTCCTCGGATTGGGTTGACATAAGAAGTGGAGTTCCCCAAGGATCAGTATTATGTTGTTGTTTGTTATTTGGTTTTTAGGAGCATTAGCAACTAAGGCCATATTGCTCTGGGGATATGCGGTGGTCATTCCCTGACCTTTCCGCATCCTCAGTATTTGGTTGGTCACGGACTCGAATCCCAGTCTAATCAAGAAGCGTGTGCTATGCACTGCTGCTCCTGCCTACCTGGCTATGGAGGCGCCACTTCAGGGATGGTCAGAAAAATGGCAGCTATGCTTTAATCCAGCAAAGTGTAAAGTATTACATCTGGGGAACAGTAACCACAAAATAACTTATACACTTTGCAGAATTGGTTAAAGCTGGTAGTGGATGAAAGGGAATTGGGTATTATGATACAGTCAGACATGAAGTTCTCCAAGCATTGTAGACTGGTTGCAAGGAAGGCTGATGGCGTCCTATCAATGATTTATTGAACAATTGTGAGTAGAGATAAGGATATCATAATCCCATTATATAAGGCTGTTATTAGACCACACTTGGAATATTGTGTTCAAGTATATAGACCGCATCTAAAGAAAGATGTGCTTCTTGAAAGGGTCCAAAGACAGGTAACTCGCCTGGTGAGATTGACAAAACAGTATCCATATGAGGAAAGACTTTGAATATGTGAGTTGCAGAGCTTGGAAACTAGGCACATTAGAGGACACTTGATTGAGGTGTTTAAGGCTCTGAGAGGCATAAGAAAAATGAATAAGGATGAAATTTTCAGTTATAAATGATTCTAGAAGAAGGAGCCATAATTTCAAGTTACAGGGAAGATGTTTAGACCGGATTGCAGGAAGTTTTATTTTAGCCAGCAAGTTATAAATTACTGTAATAAGTTACCTACATGGGTGATAGAGACTGACAGTTTGGGGAAATTCAATGGTCAGCTGGATAATTACCTACAGGAGGAGGGAAACACATTGGTTGTCTATTTCCTTTTCTCTTATAATTTTTTTTATTTTTATTTTTGTTATTTTATTTTATTTTATTTTATTTATTTTTGTTATTTTATTTTATTTTTTATTTTATTTTATTTTTTATTTTATTTTTTTTTGATTGGTGCAGCATAAGCCATAGGCTTCCTTGCACCATGTGGCCACTGCTAATACTAATACTAATTATCTGCGGTACTTTTACAAATTGACATGTACCTTTTGTAAGCTTCAGTACTTTTCATTGCACTGTAACTGGCCCTTGCTATCCTTTTCTGCCCCTTTTGACTGGCCAGCTCTGCATTCATCCATTTCAGCATTTTACTCCTGCAATATTTCTTTAATGCATTAATGACTTCTGTGATTTTTGCTTTAAAGGTATTCCATAATTCAAGTGTATTTGCTCTCATTCTGCAATCTGCCTATTTATAGATGCTCTATATTTCCTTACACTGCCAATGGCCCCCTCTCCTGAGATTAAAACCAATACCTTTACCTTTAACTACATCTTCTAACTGACGATTGCGTGATCACTACCTGCTATTCATTCCTGTATTTTAAGCCCTGTGATGTCATCTGATTTGTGAGTAACAATTAAGGTCAAGAATATTCTAACACCTAGTATTATCTCTGACATGCTGATACAAATAATAATCATCTAGGTTACCAAACTACTGAGATCTACAGACCCTGTAAAAAATGAAAAAAAAAAATAGATGTAGAGAAAATTCAAAGTTTTATGTTTAAAATAGCTCAACTTTATTCTTAGTTTTATATACAGCAGGTCCCCATTATAACGCGGTTCGCTTTATGCTGATTCGCTATAATGCTGTTCTTATATTATAGCCCGTATCTGACTATAACACTGTCACAGATCAATATAACGCTCTTTTACAGATTGCATTTTTGGCATATTTAACGAAATCATTTCATTTGATGGAGTCGATAGCTTGAAAATGAATAGCAAAACAGAATTAAAACGTTTCCCACGCTCTGTGAATTTTTCTCGCACGCTAATTTAATTGCAGTACGGTGACTTGTTACATAGTTCCGAGATCAACATTTTAAAAAATGATCAAGTATATTGCTTGTAATATTAGCGTTATATGCATTTATCCGAAGTCTAGTCATCACTCAGTACAGTATTAGACATCGTGCGTAACGGACAGTTTATTTGAACATTGATCATAATTAATGCAACCAACGCAGTTACATTTTCGAAGAGTTAATAATGGCCGATAAGAATGAAAAAGCAACAATGTCTGAGCACAGTATGAAGATTATAAAGGTAAGAAAAAGACTGAATTTAAAAATTAAATTAGACATTTTGAAGCAAATCGATTCTGGTCAAAGACAAGCGGATGTGTGCCATTATTTAGGATTTGCAAGTTTAACTGTAAGAACAATTATAAAAAAAATAAAGAATTAATTTTAGCAGCAGCGGGAAAGGTAGCTGTTCCACTGCAAGCAACTAGGACTAGGGCAGCTATTAGGATTGAAATGGAAAGACTTTAACTAATTTTATTGAAGATAATATCCAATGCAGAATTCAGTTAAGTTAAATATTGTTAAAAGAAGAAAAAAAAGAGAGAGAGATTAGCCAATATGATGATCTGAAGAAAACTCACCTAAAAAAAAAAATGTGGAACCATTTAAAACTAGTAAGGGCTGGTTGAATAGATTTCAAATCCAGGGAGAGGCCGCAAGTGCAGAAGGAGCTGAAACTTTCAAAAAAGAACTTGTTAAAATTATTGAAGAGGGGGTATTGTGTGTTATACTTCTCAACAAGTTTATAACATAGATGAAGCAGGACTTTTGTGGAAACCAATGCCTAAAAGAAGTTTCATACTGAAAGAAGAAAAAACATGCCAAGTTTCAAAGCGGCGAAGGATCGGTTGACTTTATTGTTGGGTGGTAACGCTGCGGGGGGATTTAAAATTAATACCCCTTTTAGTTTATTTGAAAGAGGGCCAAAGTTCAACCCAAAATCGACACATTTTTCATGATTAAATTCATTAATTAAATTATATCAATTTATATCAATTAAATTCATGATTTTAATTGGAGTTTTAAGTTTAATTTTGATACGTAAGTAGTTACCACATAATTATATACGTATGTAATGCAGAATATTTTATATGTACAAATATTTGAATATTAAATATTTTGACCGACATTTGTGCATCTTTTCACTACCATTTATTATTGATTAGGAAATATCCTATGGCATCGACCGCAACTCACAAATACATATGTTACCTTATGGGATTGTGGCGCTCGCTTAGCGCGGATTCACTTAGTGCTCTGTTTTTACGGAACGAATTGTCAGCGTTAAGCGGGGGTCACCTGTAAATATATAATAATAACTTTTATTTATCATCAATTTGCTAATGAATAATTTGACCAGTTCCAGAGGATCCAATTTGCGGATCCCCATTTCCCAAACTGGGATCCATTTTGCGGATCCCAGTTTGGGAAATGGTGATCTAGTGGATTTAGCAAAATTTTTCCCCAAGGTAAGTTTTCACCCCACTTATTCTGGGAAAAATTGAAGGAACCCATAATAAGTAAGCCATACGTGCTAGCTTCCCCATTCCATCTGCATGTAAAGACTCTGTTCATACTCTTCACAATCTCCCAGTCTGTAGATTACTTCCACTCATTATATCTTTGCTTCCAACTAACTCCACACATAACTTCAGACTCAGCAAAAGCTCTTTGCTCTCAGTTCCTTATACTGCCAATGGTCCCCTCTTCTGAGATTAAAACCGATACCTTTACCTTTAACTACATCTTCTAACTGACAATTGTGTGATCATCAGTTAGAAGATATAGTTAGAAAGGGAACACACCCTTTCTGTGTTCCCTGTCTTTCCTAAATGCATTATACATACCATAGGGAAAATTCGTCAGCAAAGTTGTCCTAACCAGGAGTTCAAATTCAGCCATTTTATTGACAACATTCCTGATATTTGCATTAGTAGAGGCATATGATGCAAGAAAGCAAGCTTATATAGAATCAGGCAAAAAAAAAAAAAAACCTTCCCATTTCACATATCCATTCACTCCAAATGTTTGTCTATTGAACTTCTTTAATTAGTTGACTTCCACTACAACAGATGAAAGTTTGTTCAACTATCAACAACCCGCTGGCTAAAGGCAAATTTCTGCACATCTATTCTACAACGTTCTTACCTCAATTTCAATTTATGTCCTGTCAGGTGAGTAATCTGAACAAGAGGAAGGATCCCATCGGCATTGATCTTGCTCAAACCATTCAAGGATTTATACACCTCAATTAGATCACCCCACAGGTGCCTAGTCTCCAGATGTTTCAATTTGTAGAACTTAATCCTTTCTTGGTAACAGCAACCATCTGTTCCACTCAATAATCTTATTACCCATCACTGTACTTGTTCCAGCATCCTTCCTAAAATTAGGCCTCCAGACCTATATGCAGTACTCAAGGTGTGGCCTGATCATTGCCTTATACAAGAGAAAAATCACCTCTTTATCCCTGCTAGCAAAATTTCTGTATATCATTAACAAGACACCATGAGCTACTATTGCAGTGTGTCTGTCTGTACTGCTCAGAAAACTTCACATCTTACTGCACAATTAACCCCTAGCCCTTTTCATTCTCCACTATCCTGGGTGTAGTACCACCCAGTTCGTCCTTTACTGTGGGGTTACTGCCACCATTATGCAATACTTTATATTTGTCAATGTTAAACTTTAGTTGGCACCTCTAAACCCATCTGCTCAACTTTTCCAGATCCTGTTTCAGTAGTGTACTATCATTACTGTCATTAACAACCCTGCCAACCTTCGTATCATCTGCAAACTTAGATGTTAACCCTGATATACTTTCATCAATATCATTGATAAATACAAAAAACAGTAATGGGGCCAACACCAAACCCTGGGGAACTCCACTAATAGCATTAGTCCATGAAGAGCAGTGTCCATTGATTACCACTCTCTGTCTTCTTCCACTCAACCATCCTTTTACCCATTGTAGCAATTTGCCATACTGCTCTAATTTCTTCAGTAATCTACCATGTGCAACAGTATCAAAAGCTTTCCCAAAATCCAAGTATATGATAGCAAAATTATTTTTAGCTTCTAGTTCCTTTGTGACTACATCATAGTAACCAATCAAATTTTGTCAGAAAAAGATTTCCTCTTAATAAACCCATGTTGTGTCTCAACTATAACTGCAGTCTTGTCTAGATGATCCTGCATTGCTTCTATAACCAGTGACTCCATTTTTTTCACTGGAACAGAAATTAAACTAACAGGTCTGTAATTACTTGCGTCACCCTTTGATTCCCTTTGTGAATTGGGGATACATTTGCACATCCCCAGCCTATGAGGACCTTCCCTGAGTTTAAGGAAGCATTCATAATTATGGCTAAGGGTTTGCTTACTTCCTTTGCAGCTTTCTTTAATATAACTGGATAGATCCCATCCACCGCAGGTGTTTTCTTATGTTCAATTTCATCAATTTCTCCTGCATTTTGCTCTCAGTATTAGAAAATCATTTAGCTCCCTGCCAGAGTTTGATAAGATTCTGCCTCCACTTCCCTACAGACACAGACTTCATGTGTGAATGTAGATGTACAATACTCATTCAGTTTGTCAGCTGACTCAACAGGTTCATTAACAATCGAACCATCAATGTCAAGTGGACCAATCACATTCATCCCCTTCCTTCTAGAGTTTACATAAATAAAGAAGTCTTTGCTGTTTTTCTTTGCATCCTTTGACAAAGATCTCTTGTAATCACACTTTACTTGCCTAACATCCTTTGTGACTTGATTAGAGACTATCTTATATCTAACATAGGCATCTGTGTCTTCTGATAATTTATATGCATCCCATACATTTTTTTTTCTCTGCCATGAGTCTCATTAATTCTTCTGACATGCATTTAGGCCTAAACCTTGAACAGTATTTCTTAGTTGACATGAAAAGCCTAGTAACTTCCAAGATTAATTCCTTGAATGCTTCCCATTTAGAATTTGCTGTTGGTAACATCATCAGTTGATGCCACTGTATAGAATTTAAAAACTGTCTGAGGCTACTGTAGTCACCTTTACGAAAGCAAAAACCTTCCCTTTATCCCTGATCATAGTTACATCTTCAAGTAAATCCCACATCAGTAAACTATGATCACTGCCACCTAGTGGTTTCTTTATCTGCAGATTCTTAATACATGCAAAATCACTGCTGATTATTATTATTATTATTATTAATAGCCATATGGTGCAAGGAAACCTGAGGCTTATGCTGCACCAGGAAAAAAAAAAAAAAATCCCAAGTTACTCTGAGAGTGAGAGAGAGAGAGAGAGAGTCAAAAGTAGATCACCAAGAAAGAGAAGAATGATGATATCCGGCTCAGGACTCTGGGTGTGTGCCAAGCCCATACTCACCAGATGTGAGTCCCCGGGGTTATCAGGTCAAGAGTATTACTCCCTCTGGTTGCCCTCAAACATGCTGCTGTAGAAAATAATTATCCAATAAATCCACAAAAGTCTTACTAGTGTGTGAGTGACCAACCCACAAGTTCCAGTCTGTATCTGGGAAGTTAAAATCCCCCATTATAAAACAATCTGATTTACTGGCCCATGCTATTTCTCTATACAGTTGTTCATTGTACTCATTAGGCCTATAACACACTCCTACTCATAACTTGGTTTTCTCAGTGTTTATGTCACACCACACTGATTCCACACATGCACTGTCCACCCTTGTCAACTGGATGCACTTCCTTAGATTTTATGTGTTTCTTAACTAACAGCATCGCCTCTCCTCCCTTCTATCCTGTCTATCCTTTCTGTACACATTATTCTCCCAAAATTCCAATTCTGCATTCCATATCTCGGATATCCCAACAACATCAGCCTTTGATGTCTTCATCAGCCTCAAATTCATCAAATTTATTTAATATAATGCTAGCTTTGGTGTACATGCAAGTATACATGCACCCATTCTTACTCTTAGTTATCCAAACACAACCCATGTATTTACTTTCTCCATGATGACTCCCAGCAGTCCTTGAAATCCCCAGTACCTTACTTTCCAGGCTGCTGCTCATTCCAATTAAAGCAGTGCAAGAATCTTTCACCTCTCCCTGTGACTATTGTTAATCTATTAGTCTGTTAATCCCCCAAAAGCTAGCAGTTTTCCGACTTACCCAACACAGCCTCAATGGCCTCAGCAAATATTCTTACACTCTTTCTATTTAAGTGTATTCCATCCCTGTAGAAAAAATCTCTTCTGTTAATAAGCATAGACCATGCTGAGAAAACTTCTACCCCCATGTGCGCTGAGATTGTGCAGGGCTAAATTCATTGACAAGGCTGTCATCATATACCCCCTCCTACCATGGGCAGAATTGCAGGTGCTTTCAAATTTAACCCTAACTCGTGACTTTTTTTTCAACATTGACCTGTACTTGTTAAGTAAATCTGCAGATCTCCTACTCTTAATGTCATTACTGCCAATGTGTACAACAGTATCACCCTTTTTGCCCTTAAAAGATGATATCTGTTCTACAACGTCATCAACTTTTTTCCCTGGCAGACACCTGCTCCTGTTCCACCTATGCTTTTTGCACAATATATTTCCCATCTTCCTGACAATAGAATCATTGACAATAACCAGCTCCTGTGGGACCAGTTCATTCTGCCCTGAAGGTTGCTGCTGTGTTGCCTGATGCACAAGAATGAGCCCTGGCATTGAGTTGGGCACCTGAGAGTTTTATGGTCCCCATTTCAATTCCTTCAAAGGCACTTCACTACTCTTCAAAGTCTTGCACTCACAAAGACATCCTCCTTGTCTTGATCATGTCATATTCCAGAAAGTCTGCAAACATTTCACAAGTTGCACATTTTTTTAGGCTGTGATGCATTGGAAAATTGCCCGCTGTGGTTCTCCCCTGAGCCACAGCACTCCCGCTACTTTGTGCACGTTGCATTGCTGCTCTACTCTGCTGCTTGATTTCAGTTTACATAGGATGTAATTAATTAACAATGAAAATTAATAAGGTTAATAAATTTAATTGATTAATTTACTATAGTATCCTATACTTGACTATACAATACTATACTAAGCTTATGTAGTAATACCTATTTCGCTATATAGTTTTACGTTATACCTTAGCTATCAAGTTCGAGATATACGCTATCCAGTTGAGCTATACCATAATGATCACAATGCTAAATTAGTTTCCTTAGCTAAATACAAAAGATATATGCCCAAAAAAGTGATTAAAATCTTCGAAATACTTATTTATTACAAATTAAAACCCTAATGTTCTTCTGTGCCACTGGTTATGCTACAATATTCCCGCCAAAACACTGATACAATAGCAGTATGAGTAGCAAGTTGTAACTTACAAAATCACTATCTAAATTTAAAAAATAAGCTAATGAACACTAATAAGTCTATTTAATCTATTTGTAAAACATAAATTAATATGTTAAATACGATAAAATTTCGAAGAAAACTTATCTATTTGCAGCAGTTCCAAAAATTCACGTCTTCACACTTATAGTCTCGTTCCCAGACTCCAACTGTAAACACAGTTAAGACTAAGTATTCTTTTATAGTTAACTGCCCTGATACATCCCTTGAAGTTATTTAAGGCTGTTTAAATAATGAAGATGAAGTCACCTTGAATTTTACATGTTTTGCTATTTCACATGAAAAAAGCAAGTTGTGAATGATTTGTTAAAATATATAAAAGAATTAGTATGTAAAGAAGCAGAAATAATAAATGCAGGAATGTTTTCATGTAGTTTGTAATGCTCACCAGTCCATCAGTGAAATAATTGAAATGGTTATGCATCCTGAGAAAGGTGAAGATACTGATGGTGATGAAAGTGATTAAGGGACAAATGAAGAAGAAAATATTTATGTTGAGAAATGACAATTCATTTTGGTTGACAATTCGTTTAACTGAAGAACTTATTAAAGGACTGAAATTAAAAAATTTCATATGACAACGTATTATGCAAGTGTATAAAATACAAGAGGTTTTGCAAAAAAATAAAATAAACCTAAACATATTTAAGTTAGACTAAATGCAACTAGGCATAATATTTTTAGGAGTTATAATTATTATTATTATTAGCCATGTGGTGCAAGGAAGCCTGAAGCTTATGCTGCACAAGCCAAAAAAAATTTCTGAGTTACCCTGAGAGAGAGAGAGAGAAATAGAAGGAAATCACCAAGAACAAGAAGAATGATGATATATCCGGCTCAGAACCCTGGGTGTGACAAGCCCATACTCACCAGATGTGAGCCCCTGGGGTTGTCTATATAATATAGGTGTAAAAACACCATAGACAACTCTTAAAGGAAAAAACTACGATAGTGTAAAAGGCATCATTTCAATTGTATCTCATATTGTGCTCATTCTTCACAATGAGTTACCATGTATTGCACTATGAAGAATGAGAACAATGAGATACAGTTGAAATTATGCCTTTTACACTACTATTGTAGTTTACCTAAATATATGAAAAAGTTAACTTCATTATAGGGCATATTTAAAAAAATTATGGACTGGCAAAAATGATAATTCTTGCTCTCATTGTAACCTTTTTTAGATAAACCTTTCTGTAGATAAACCTTTCTGTAAACCCTTTTTAGATAAAGCCAATCTTACTATATATTTTCAATTATTTATTTTACACGTGTTCTGATTTCTCCTGTTAGCAAGAGACATCAGAACACACGTGTGCTTAAAAGTATTCTCTGAAACACTTGTTTTTCATTCCAATCCTAATAAAATAATGAAGCAAAGTGAGCAAGACAAGCTTGTAAATCAAAATGCAATGAATAAGGTTTTATTGAGTAAGAGATGAAAGTAATGGAAATAACACATTACAAATGTTGTTGAAATAAGGAAAAATCTTAGGATAACAAATATCAAATCAAAGGGTATGGGATAGTCTTTATAGACTTAAGAGCTACAGTCTCTCAAAGTGTATGGATGAATTTTATTTAATAAAATTCCTCTTCTTCTTCTTCAAGTTCCACGTTCAGTTTGAACGATTAATCCAACATTTTCCAGCCAACTCTTTCTCTTGCTTTGTGAAATAGCTCTAGTAGTAGTAGTAGTAGTAGTGGCATGTGATGCAAGAAAGCAAGTGTATGAGCTTATGCAGCATCAGCCAAAAAAAAAAAAAAAAAAAATCACACCATTCCCTCCAAATGCCTGTCCAGTTCCTCCTTAAATTTATTTAACCTATCAACTTCCACAATGACAGATGGAAGTTTATTCCAGCAATTAACCACCCGCTGGCTAAAGGCAAATTTCCGCACATCTATTCTACATCTGTCTTTTCTTAATTTGAATTTATGCCCCCTTATGTTCGTAATCTGAACAAGTGGAAGGATCCCATCAGAATTCAGCGTGCTCAACCCATTCAAGGCCTTATACACCTCAATCAGATCACCGTGCAGGTGCCTAGTCTCCAGCCACTGCAATTTGCAGAACTTAAGCCTCTCTTGGTAAGAGGATCCCTTCATTCCCCTCACCAATCTTGTTGTCCTTCTCTGTACATGCTCAAGCAAATCTACATCCTTCCTTACTAAAATGAGGCCTCCAGACCTGTATGCAGTACTCAAGGCATGGCCTGACAGAGGGACAATCACCTCCTTTTCCCTGCTAGCAAAATCCCTATATATCATTGACAAAACTCCCATGACCTGCCCTGGCAGCCTGTCTGGATTGCTCAGAAAACTTCATATCTGACTGCACAATTACTCCCAGGTCTTTTTCATTTTCTACCACCTTAAGTGTAATACCACACAGTTGGTACATTTCTCTGGGGTTACTTCTGCCCATATGCAGTACTTTGCATTTGTCAAGGTTAAACTTCAGTTGCCACTCCTCAGCCCATCACCCCAAATTTTCTAGATCCTGTTTCAGTAGCCCACTACTGTCATTCACAACCCAGCCAGCCTTTGTATCATCTGCAAATTTCAACATTAAGCCTGATATACCTTCATCAATATCATTGATAAATATACAAAACAGAGGACCCAACATCGAACCGTGTGGGACTCCACCAATAACATTAGTCCACGAAGAGCAGCACCCATTAATTACCACCCTCTGTCACTCAACCATCCTTTTATCCATTGTAGAAACTTACCCTTAATACCATTCTGCTCCAATTTGTACAATAGTCTTCCATGCACAACAGTGTCAAAAGCTTTCTTGAAATCCAAATATATGATATCAAAATTATTTTTTGCATCCAGTTCCTCTGTAACCATATCATAATATCCTATCAAATTTGTCAGAGAAGACTTTCCCTTAACAAACCCATGCTGTGTCTGAATTATTGCTGCAATCTTGTCTAGATGATCCTGCAATGCATCTTTAACCAGTGACTCCATTATTTTACCTGGAACAGAAGTTAAACTAACTGGTCTGTAATTACTTGTGTCACCCTTCGATCCCCCTTTGTGAATTGGGGATACATTTGCACATCTCCAGTCCGTGGGGACCTCCCCCGAGTCTAAGGATGCTCTCATAATTATGGCTAAAGGTTTGCTTAGTTGCTTTGCCGCCTCCTTTAATATAACTGGATAGATCCCATCCACCCCAGGTGCCTTTCTTATGTTTGACTTCAACAATTTCTCCTCCACTTTGCTCTCAGTTATTACAAAATCATTAAGCACCCTGCTACAATTTGATAACCTTCTGCCATTTTCAAATCTTAATAACTCCTCATGTGTGAATGTAGATGCAAAATACTCATTCAGTTTGTTTGCCCTCTGAGCAGGATCATCAACAGTGGAACCATTGATATCAAGTGGACCAATCAGATTCATCCCCTTCCTTTTAGAGTTTATATAAGGAAAGCAGTCCTTGCTGTTTTTCTTAGCATCTTTTGCCAAAGATTTCTCATAATCTGCCTTCGCCTGTCTAACCTCCTTTGTGACCTGATTACAGACTAGCTTATATCTGTCATAGGCTACTGAGTCGCTTGATAATTTATATGCATCCCATGCATTTTTCTTCTCTGTCACGAATCTCATTAGTTCATTTGATAACCATTTAGGCCTAAACCTTGAACAATATTTCTTAATAGGTATGAAACGTTTAGTGTCATAAGACCCCTTGTACATCCTTTGATGTTATCAAGCCACTTTTTTCTTTGCCTTTTGCTCTTTTGCTTTTAATCTTCCCTTACAGGATTAGTCTCTGCACATCGTAATGTGGGCCTCTTATAATATGCCCAGGGTAGGCAGTCTTTCTCTTTGTAATTGTATTTAGTAGTGTCAATGTGGTCCTTGCTGTCTTCAGGACTCACTCATTGGTAATCCAATCTGTCCATGGAATTTTGATCATTCTTCTGAGTGTCCACATCTAATTATGACAGCTAGCCAGGTGGGAAGGAGCAGCAGTGCGTAGCACCCGCTTCTTGATTAGACCGGGGTTCGAGCCCGTCACCACCAAATACGGAGGATGCGGAAAGGTCAGGGAATGACCACCGCATATCCAGGAGCAATATGGCCTTAGCTGCTAATGCTCCTAAATAACAAACAACAACAACAACAATGACAGCTTCCTTGGACTCAGGGGAGGTACTCATGGACTGGACATGTGCAAATGTGACCAAAATTCACAAAGGAGTATCAAAGGGTGACACAAGTAATTACAGATCTGTTAGTTTAACTTCTGTTCCAGGGAAATTAATGGAGGCACTGGTTAAAGAAGCACTGCAGGATCATCTACACAACACTTTGGTTATAGTTCAGACACAGCATGGGTTTGTTAAGGGGAAGTTTTGGCTGATCAATTTGATTGGATATTATGATGTGGTCACAAATGAACCAGATGGAAAAAATAATTTTGATATCATATACTTGAATCTTAGGAAAGCTTTTGATACTGTTACACCTGGAAGACTACTATACAAATTGGAGCAGTATGGCATTCAGGGCAAAATGCTGCTGTGGATAAAGAGATGGTTGAGTGGGAGAAGACAAAGAGTGGTAATCAATGGATACTGCTCTTCGTGGACTAATGTTATTAGTGGAGTCCCCCAGGGTTTAGTATTGGGTGCGTTGTTGTTTTCTGTATTTATTAATGATATTCATGAAGATATATCAGGGTTAATGTCTAAGTTTGCAGATGATACAAAGTTGGCAGGGCCGTTAATGACACTAATGACAGTATGCTACTGCAAGAGAATTTAGAAATGTTCATCAGATGGGCTGAGAGGTGGCAACTGAAGTTTAACATTGACAAATGTAAGGTACTGCATATGAGTAGCATTAACCCCAGAGTAACATATCAATTGTGTGGTACTACACTCAAAGTGATAGGAAATGAAAAGGACCTGGGGGTAATTGTGTGCTCAGATATGAAGTTTTCTGAGCAGTGCAGACAGTCTGCAAGAGTAGCTCATGGTGTCTTGTCAATGATATATATATAGGAATTTTTCTAGCAGGGATAGGGAGGTGATTATCCCCTAGTATAAGGCAATGGTCAGGCCACACCTTGAGTACTGTATACAGGTCTAGAGACCTCATTTTAGGAAGGATATAGAACTGTTGGAACAAGTACAGAGAAGGACAACAAGATTAGTGAATGGAACAAAGGGTTGCTCTTACGAAGTAAGAAAGGCTTCAGATTTACAAATTACAGTGTGTAGCGACTAGGCACATGCGAGGTGATCTGATTGAGGTGTATAAGGCCTTGAATGGTTTGAGCATGCTCAATGCTGATTGGATTCTGCCTCTTGCTCAGATTAATCACCTGAGGGGGCTTAGATTCAAATTGAGGAAAGACAGTTGTAGAATAGATGTGTGGAAGTTTGCCTTTAGCCAACGTGTGGTTGATTGCTGGAACAAACTTCCATCTGTTGTTTTAGAAGTTGACAGCTTAAATAAATTCAAGGCAGAACTAGACAAACATTTGGAGTGAATAGATGGGTGAAATGGGAAGTTTTTTTTTTTTTTTGGCTGATGCTGTATAAGCTTGCGTTCTTGCAATATATGCCTCTACTAATGCTAATGCTAGTCTCAAAGGCTTGCAGTTTCCTGATTTCTGCCTTCTGCATGACCCAGGTCTCATATCCATATAGGTCAGTGCTCCATGTGTAGCATTTGGCCATTCAATATCTTTTCTGGAAATCCAGTTTCATGTCACAGAGGAAGTTCTAAAGATTCTGAAATACCTATTTAGCCATTCCAATTCTGCTTCTAATATCTGTGCCGTGGTCATTATTATTTATAAAAATCTTCCCTAGATATTTAAAGCTCTCACTTGTTTGATGGGAGAGTTGTCGCAGCTTATTTTGATTCCAGGCAAGGCGTTTTTGCTTATGACCATAGTTTGGTCTTTTTGCCATTAATTATTAAGCCTATCTGATCGCTGGCTGTTACCACTTAGTTGAGGAGTGTTTGTAGCTTTTCTTCTGATGTTGCAATGAGGGCTGTATCATCTGTGTATCGCAGGTTACTACTCATAACTGAACCATTATTAAAGGAGACAGCAAAGAAAGTAAGCAAACCCTTAGCCATAATTATGAGAGCTTCCTTGGACTCAGGGGAGGTCCCCATGGACTGGTTGTTTGCAAATGTATCACCAATTCACAAAGGGGGCTCAAAAGGTGACACAAATTGCAGCACCTGGACAGTAGGCACCTGCAAGGTGATCTGATTGAGGTGTATAAGGCCTTGAATGGGCTGAGCAAGCTGAATGCTGATGGGATTCTTCCTCTTCCTCAGATTAAGAACCTGAGGGGACACAGATTGAAATTGAGGAAAGACAGTTGTAGAATAGATGTGTTGAAATTTCCTTTAGCCAGCAAGTAGACCTGTAAGTTTAACTTGTGTTCCGGGGAAAATAATGGAATCACTGGTTAAAGAAGCATTACAGGATCATCTAGACAAGACTGCAGTAATAGTTAAGACAGCATGGGTTTGCTAAAGGGAGGTCTTGTCTGACCAGTTTGATTGGATACTATTATGTTGTCACAAAGGCACTGAATGCTAAAAATAATTTTGATATCATATACTTGGATTTCAGGATAGCTTTTGATACTGTTGCACACGTAAAACTGCTGTACAAATTGGAGAGGTATGGCATTAAGGGTAAGTTGCTGCAATGGAGAAAGAGATGGTTGAGTGAGAGACAACAGAGAGTGGTAATCAATGGACAAATGTTATTATTGGAGTTCCGCAGGGTTCAGTGTTGGGCCCATTATTGTTTTGTATATTTATCAATGATATTGATCAAGGTATATCAGGTTTAATGTCCAAGTTTGCAGATGATACAAAGGTTGGCAGGGTTGTTAACGACAGTAAAGGCAGTATGCTACTCCAACTGGATCTAGATAAGTTGGGCAAATGGGCTGAAAATGTACCAACTGTGTGGTGCTACACTCAGAGAAGTGGAAAGTGAAAAAGACCAATGGGTAATTGTGCAGTCAAATATGAAGTTTGCTGAGCAGTGCTGAGGGGGCTGCCAGGGCAGGTCATAGAGTCTTGTCAATGATACATACGAATTTTGCTAGAAGGGACAGGGAGGTGATTATCCTGTTATACAAAGCAATGGTCAGGCTACACCTAGAGTACTGTGTACAGATCCGGAGGCCTCATTTTAGGAAGGATGTAGAGTTGCTAGAACGAGTACAAAGAAGGGCAACAAGGTTGGTGAGGGAAACAAAGGGGTGCTCTTACCAAGAAAGGCTTAAGTTCTGCAAATTGCAGCACCTGGACAGTAGGCACCTGCAAGGTGATCTGATTGAGGTGTATAAGGCCTTGAATGGGCTGAGCAAGCTGAATGCTGATGGGATTCTTCCTCTTCCTCAGATTAAGAACCTGAGGGGACACAGATTCAAATTGAGGAAAGACAGTTGTAGAATAGATGTGTTGAAATTTCCTTTAGCCAGCAAGTAGTTGATTGGTGGTACAGACTTCCATCTTTTGTTGTGGAAGTTGATAGCCTAAATAAATTTAAGGCTGAGCGGGACAGGCATTTGGAACGAATGGAGGGTTTTTTTTGTTTTTTTTTTTGCTGATGTTGCATAAACTTGCTTTCTTGCATCGTATGCCTCTACTAATGCTAATGCTAATTAACAGTAATTCCTTCTTTACAATCTTGTATTAGATCTATGATGGTTTCAGCATAGAGACTGTACATCATAGGAGACAACACACATCCTTGCCTCACTCCTTTCTAGATTTGTACCCAGTCTATGTTTTCTCACTCTATAGTGATTGCCACTTCTTCTTTGGGATTGACGTTTAGATTGTTCAAGAGCCGGAAGAGGATATCATGTTTCAAGCAATTGAATGCTTTGTTAAAGTCAATGTAGCAGACAAATAGGTTCTGCTGGTGTTCAATTGCTCTTTCTGCCAGTATATTCAGAGCAAATATTGCTACCCTTGTGCCAACCCCCATTTTTAAATCCTATCTGGTGTTTTCCAATTTGTTCTTGAATCTTGCCTTCAATTTTTTGTAAAATCATCTTCAAGAGGACTTTCGTGGAGTGGCTTATGAAGCTTATTGTGCAGTGGTCTACACATTTTGTTGCTGTTGCCTTTTTTGGTATGGGAATAAAGATGGATCTCAGAAAGTCAAGAGGTAGTTTTCCTCCATTGAGGATATTACTGAAAATATTGAGGAGCTGTTGTTTTCTTCTTGTTCCAAGATATTATAGCATTTCGGCTGGGATGTTATTAATACCAATTGCTCTGTTATTGTTCATTGACTTAATTGCTTGCTCCAGTTCTTCCATCAGAAAGTCTTGATGTTTGGCTTCCTTTGGGTGTTGTCATTTCCTAGTTGTCTTTCATCCTTCCAGTATAGTTCCCTCAGATATTCTTGCCATCTATCCTTTTTCTGTTGCTTGCCTACAATTTCCGTGTTGTTTTTATTCAGAATGTGGCCTCTTGCAATGGCTTTCCTGATGTTTCATAGTTCCTTCACTTCTTTGTGAACTAGATGTTCCTTATGCTCATTTTGCAGATATTCAATCCTTTTACATCTCTCCTCTATCAATGTCTGTTTTGTCTTCCTTATTTCTGTTTTAATCAAACTGTCATACATCTTATATTTTTCTACATCTTTGTTCTTAAAGTTTTTTCTGCGCCCCATAAGATCTAGTATCTCTCATGTCATCCATTGCTGTTTGGCTTTCCTTTAGGCTCGTACAAAAATTGCATTTGCAGCATCTGTCATTATCTCCTTGAACAAGGTCCACTCAGATTCTGGATCTCTATCTAGTCGATCATTCACTTTTTGGTTGTACTTGTGAAATGCCTCTCATATACAAGCCTACACATGTTTTTTTCTTTGCCCCAGCCTTTCTTTAGTTCCTTACTCTTAGTTGGCTTTATTTTATAACCAGCTTCTCTATTAGTGGGCTGTCGTTTGAGCCGATATCAGCTCCAGGATAGGTTTTGATGCATTTAATTATGTTTCGGAATCTTTGGTTGGTAATGATTTAGTTGATCTTGATTTTGATTAATCTTTGATTGGGCATCATTGGGGCAATTCCATGTGTATAATCTTCATGGTTGTAGCTTGAACCAGGTGTTCGTAATGACCATTTCATGCTTTTGATAGAAGTCAACCAGTGCATCTCCCCTTTCATTTCTTGTTCCCAGTCCAAAAAGGCCAAAAGTGTTGCCAACTATGCCTGTTCCCACTTTGACTTTGAAATCTCCCATAACTACATCGATTCCTTTTCTTTTGGTACAGTTTAGGATATACTTGAGGTCTTGTAGGAAATCTTGTTGTTCTTCATCAGTATGATAACATTGGTGCATAAACCAGGGCGCCTTCATAGCCAGGTGGGCAGGAGCAGCAGTGCGTAGCACACACTTCTTGATTAGATAGGGATTCGAGCCCATGACCACCAAATGCGGAGGATGCGGAAAGGTCAGAGAATGACAACCGCATATACCCGGAGCAATATGGCCTTAGTTGCTAATGCTCCTAAAAACCAAATAGAGAACGATATATTGATTGACAGGTAGGCATGGCAAACGATGGGCTGATTGGTGCGCGAACACAACACACGATAACATCGGGTTAGTATCATTTTAGTAGCACTCAGAAGCACTAATGGTAACTTGCCTTAATGAACGCTTTCCATAACAATGAAAAAATGGTCAGATTACCTCCACTTGAATCCCATGGGAGCTTGACCCCTCCTGAAGTGGATGGAGTAACCTAACCTTTTTTCTTTAGAATCACAGTGATGTTTAGAAATACATTCATAAAAAAATAAATTTTTTATGACTGTATTTTTATTTTCTTGTTCAGTAATATGCTCTAATGATGAAAAAAGGTCAAGTTACCTCCACTTGAATCCCATGAGAACTTGAACCCTCCCGAAATGGAGGGAGTAACCTCACCTTTTTTCTTTAGAATCGTGTGGACTAGTGCATAAATTGTTTATTAACAAGATATTATTTTTTTATTACTGTACTTTTATTTTTAAAGACACTCGTGCAGATACAGACATATCATAATGTTAATCAACACCTCAACAGCTATTCACTATATATATATATATAGAATCTTTCTTCCTTTTCTTATATTACTTCCTAACCTAATGTTTAAGGTTTGGTCACTAAATATAAGGAAACCGTTTCCGTTATTTCCTAACCTAACATTTAAGGTCAGGTTACGAAATATAACGAAAAATAAAGAAACCTTTTCCTTTTTTCATAACCAAACCTAAATCAACAGTATAGTAAAAACACTCATGAACTCCCAAAATCTGCTTTTAATAACGGGAAAAAAACATAATGAAGAACATGAAAATGAACAGAATGAAACTTTTATTAATTTAGTTTTCATCAAAAAATCAACCAACGTTTTATTTTCCTTACAAATTTCTTCCATATTATGCACCATTCTTTACTCATAAATACACATCATAATGCCAACCAATGACTACACAGTAGCTTTTCCTCTGTCGCACCCACCACCAATCATTTCATCATTTGCCACACCTACTTTTCAATCAATATATCCTTCTTGATTTCAGCTCCAGACTGATAACACTTACCGTCTGTTTACCGAGTGAGCAGCGCTAGAGTCTGGTGTCAGGGAAACTAATTTTCCGTGTAAGTTATCTGATGTTTCTCATCATCCTCGTGTTGGCTTTCTTTACCTTAGCTTCAAATTTTTTTGTGACTTTTTCTAATTTCTCTGCTTGATACAAGCTTCTGACATTCCATGTCGCAATTTTAAGTGGTTGTTTTTGAATTTAGTTCTGTAACCATCTGGCTTATCACTTGAGGAAATAAATATTTGGGGGCTTCTTCACAGCCTCTGGCCTGCCTGGGACTGAGGGCCATTTTGGTTGTTTGGGCAGTCATGTACTCTTGGGATGTGATGCTTTCCACATAAATAGTGCTGTATCCATAGGCTTGCCAAAGTCTTCAGGTTTACAGTTTTGAGCCTAGTTAATGTCAATATTAATCACCTTGGGTTGGTAATAGTGAGTGCTGCCGCCCACCACTATGGTTTGTATCAGAGTTTTCCTTCTCCTAGGTATTCCTCTTGGTCTGTCTCCTATCCATGAGGACCAGTCCAGTTTGGGTGTCCCTTCTGATAGCTAGGCTATTGCTGGCATAACTCCTGTGGTTGTCAGAACATGCAAGCTCCTTCACCACGACAAGGTGAAGATACCATCGAGGGAGGTATAATAAAATTCACATATGCAACAAAAATTTACTTTTTGGATCAAATAACTTCGAAAAGTACAATTAATAGCTCATTATAAGTATATTTAACAGGCTCATTAATAAAATAAGGTAGTATATTTTGAAAACAGAACCATATAACCTATTGACAGGAAGAATACTCTAAATTTAAAAAAAATAAATATTGGTTATTTTTATAAATATAAATGGTTATATAAATATTGATGAACATGGTTATTTTATATTAGTTATACTTGAAGAGAGCTATTTAAAAAGTAGAGTGAAGAATGTTTAGGGGCAAACTGTGCTTTTCCCAATAGTGAAAAATCATATAATTGAAGGCATAATAAAGTTTATAGGGAATTTTTGTACTTTCCTAGTGCAAGACACAGCTGTCTATTTCTGTGTATGGATAAAAGTAAGAAACAGCATATGAATTTCTTGAAAAATGCTAACTGGTATAAAAATCATTAGATATTTTGTTGCTCTTAAGGTTTTTTTTCTTTTTTGCATTTCCTACTGAATAGCAGAGTATTATTTTGCGGTATGAATTTTTCCAATCTGCATTTCTTTGAGAATCACAGTTCACGTGTCAAATGTATGGCTCATAAGCTGTAGTTTGGCTACAATGTAGTTTGTACTTGTATATTTTATTAAATGTAGAGTATATGATTTTTGATATTAGTATCAATAAAATGATGCAAGGAAGCAAGCTTATGTAGCATCAACCAAAAAACTAAAATAAAATAAATAAAGAAAGAAAAATAAGTAAAATGTAAATTTTTTTAAAAAATAAAATATAAAAATAACCAATGTAACCTTCTCCCACTTCATTTAACTAAATCTTTCAAGTATGTATCCAACCCCCCCTTAAATTTAGATGAACTTCTAACTTTCACAGAAGTAATCAGGGATCTATTCCAACAGTTAATCACTCCCTGATTAAAGGAAACTTCTTGGACATCTAGACTACAAGTTACCTCCTTTCAACTTAAATTTGTGTCTCCTTCTGCATGTTACATGACTAAGTGTAAACTTCCTTGGCATCCAGTTTATTCAAACATTTTGAACACCTTGATCAGGTCACCTAACAGATACTTCATTTTCAATGTAGCTTATAAAACTAGTCTCTCTAAGTTCAACATATACTTATTGACTGTCTCATACACAACAGAGACTGATAGGATATCTTTAGCTTGTTTTACACCATTAGTATGCCTCCAATGCTACCCTAAGTGTGTTAGCTGATAAACAGCATGTAGCCAAATTATTTACACATCTCAAATGGATACAATGCTATAATGTACTTAACATTTTAGTCAAAAAAACTCTTATGAAACCACACACACATTACTTTTCACCTAGGTTTAGGCCTAAATGGATGTCAGATGAACTAATGAGACTCGTAGCAGAGAAGAAAAATGCATGGGATGCATAACTATCATAAGAAGCTTATGATAGTTATAAGCTAGTCTGTAATCAAGTCACAAAGGAAGTTTGGCAAGTGAGGAAAGATTACAAGAAATCTTTGGCAAAAGTTGTTAAGAAAAACAGCAAGGACTTCTTTAGTTATATAAACTCTAGAAGAGGCCTGGGCAATTTTTTTTTTAAGTGTCTGCATCGAGACATTTGGGAGTGCTTGCTGGCTGCAGCTGTTGTGGATGTAGGATCTATCTGACAGTGATGAGAAAGTCACATTGTAGTTGGCCTTAACAAGATTTATCAAGGTTTTTAGAAGCAATACAATCAATCAATAAATACAAGAAACATAAATAAATTAACAACTTTATTTTAATGGGATTATGAAGCTGTTTGCAATCATTAATCATCTTATTCCAGTTGGGTATTAATTTTGAAGTAGCAACTCTCAGAACACAATGAAGGTGGGTGTCTGTCAGGGATGCTTGGTGTTTGTTTTTATTAATGTTCATTACAGAGAATGTTTATTCACATGTATAGTTGGAACTGAAAATTGACATCATTTTTCTGGCCCCAAATTTTTCGGTTACAAAATTTGTTTGGGTGAAGAATGTTATAAAATAAAATTCTCTATCATTCTGGTTATGAAGTTTCTGTAGCTGGAGTCACATTTTAAATCAACGAGCTCAAGCTGAACTTCAGCAGTGCAGCACCAATGCTTGAAGAGAATGATCCTGCACAGTCGAGGAATCTGGTCTCAAATTCTTTAATTAAGTTTTTGATTGATGTTGTATAACCAACAAATTTTATTTCTAAAATATTTCTTAGAGATGCCATGTAGGAAAATAGACCAGGTTTTTAGAACTCATTGGCGAGAAAACAAGCACAGTTCAAGAAGGAATGAATTCAAACTGATTATTATATCGTGTGCAAATTTATTTTCCCCTTGTAGCACTTTGTTTAATATATTGAGGCACATAACAATATCCACCATGAAAGCAAAATCGCAGATCCAACTCTCATCTTTAAGCTCAGTGAAATTGCAGT
Organism: Mastigoproctus giganteus; assembly: GCF_048544385.1. NCBI lineage: Eukaryota > Metazoa > Arthropoda > Arachnida > Uropygi > Thelyphonidae > Mastigoproctus > Mastigoproctus giganteus. The sequence goes on from NC_143581.1 coordinate 72,120,974, forward strand.
TATATTTCATTTCTAAAAATAATTTAATTTCATTTTTCAGCTCCCATACTCTACAAAGTGCATTTCCTAAACTTAACCACCTTATATGACTATGATAAGGTACATCGGTATGATCACACTGAAGGTCTTCTAGAAAGTTTATGAACTGTTGGTAATTTAATCCCTTGGATCGAATGAAATTTACAATCTTTATAATATTCATGGTTATATGATCCACATTGAGTACAGTTTTGCATAAGACTTGCCGATGAATAATACAATGAATTAGTATTATTTTGTGTTTTGGATCACTCTCATTAATTTTGTCTTGAGTCAATTTCAATAATCCGTTAATTTTATTCCAGGATAAATTAAACCTCTTTAGACCACTTTCTACTTTTTCAAAAATATTTCAACCAGTTGTTGCAGTCTTGCATTGATTCCATGGATAACAACTCCTCAAAATTCCAAAATCGCTGTTACAAGCGCAAATGAAAATTAGCAACTGTGCAATGCCTTTTATGTCAGTACTTTCATTGAGAGCTAGGGAATACCACTCCACGGATTTCAGTTCTGCTGATAGTTGCTCTACCAAGTTATCAGTGATATTTTCAACACATTGAGCTATAGTACGCTGAGACAAAGTTATGTTTTGGAATTTAGACTTCATAGTTTGACATAACATTGTACTAGCTTCTAACATGCATTCCTTAATGAACTCTCCATCTAAAAATGATTTACACGCTTTTGCGATTTTGCTGGCAATGTTATTACTTACTTTTGTCGCAGCTTCCTTTTCATCATTTTGTTTAATAAAAAGACTTCGCTGTAGAGATAATTTCCTAATGAGTTGATCACACATTGCTTTTCTTGCATCATCAGTGTAGTTTTCTCCATGCATAGGGTGTTTAGTCATGTAGTGTCTCTTAATGTTATATTCTTTAAAAACCGAAACACTTTCATTTCAAATTAGACACACAGCTCTATTTTTAATGCTTGTGAAAAAATATTTAGTTTTCCATTCCTCATTAAATCTATGACACTCATCCTGGATTTTTCGTTTTTTACTCCTTTTATCAAATATACAGATATAACAAAATCAAAATAAAAAGTCACAAAGTACACTCAAATTATAAGTAATAAGATAAGCTTGTTACAAGTTCAACAGATAAATCCAAATCAAAATATCACAAAATAACTTAAAACATCAATTCAGCCCAGAAAATAAAACATATGTTAGCACCGCCGACTAATTCGACTAGGTGGTAATCCACTTACCTAATCACTGTCAACTTCACCACACTGATTTTTATATAAATTTTTGTATATCCACACATGAGAACACTGTTACTGTGAGTGACGAACTCCATACTACATGACTATCTGACTCGAACTGCAGGTAGAAAGAATGGATTCATGTCCCTGTTGTTCGACATGCATGTGATTACCCAGTAATTTTGTAAAAACAGTATTTTTCGGTAGTATTATCATTGCATTATGAAGATAGTATTGTTGATAATCTACACTATTGATAGTATACAACTATCACTGCTGATTCCATTGTATTTATTATAGTATGATAGTATTATATGATACATGATAGTAGTCATTATTTTGATAAAGTTATTAGTGATTTGACGGCATGAGATGGGCCGCACAAAAAGCAGATGCGGGCCGTAATTTGCCCAGGCCTGCTCTAGAAAGAAGGGGATATATATCAACACTTGATATCGACGGTTCAACTGTTGATGATCCTGCTCAGATAGCTGATAATCTGAATGAGTATTTTGCATCACATTCACACATAATGAGTTATTAAGGGAAGAAAATGCCAGAAGTTTATCAAACTGTAACAGGGTGCTTAATGATTTTGTAATAACTGAGAGCAAAGTGGAGGAGAAATTGTTGAAGATAAACATAACAAAGGCAACACTGGGATGGATGGGATCTGTCCAGTTATATTAAAGGAGGCAGCAAAGGAAGTAAGCAAACCCTTAGCCATAATTATGAGAGCATCCTTGTACTTATGGAAAGTACCCATGGATTGGAGATTTTCAAATGTATCCCCAATTCACAAAAGTGGGTTTAAGGGTGACATGAGTAATTACAGACCTGTTAGTTTAACTTCTGTTCTGGGGAAAATAATGGAGTCACTGGTTAAAGATGCATTGCAGCATCATCGAGACAAGACTGCAGTAATAATTCAGACACAGCATGGGTTTGTTAAGGGAAAGTCTCGTCTGACAAATTTGGTTGAATACTATAATGTGGTTACAAAGGAACTGGATGCAAAAAAACAATTTTAATATCATATACTTGGATTTCAGGAAAGCTTTTACCACTGTTGCGCATGGAAGACTAGTGTACAAATTGGAGCAGTATGGTATTAAAGGTAAGTTGCTACAATAGATAAAAGAATGATTGAGTGGGAGAAGGCAGAGAGTGGTAATCAATGGATGCTGCTCTTCGTGGACTGATCTTTCCAGTGGAGTCCTCCAGGGTTTGGTTTTGGGCACGGTGTTGTTTTGTATATTTATCAATGATATTGATGAAGGTATATCAGGCTTAATGTTGAAATTTGCAGATGATACAAAGGCTGGCAGGGTTGTGAATGACAGTAGTGGGCTACTAAAACAGGACCTAGAAAATTTGGGGAGATGGGCTGAGGAGTGGCAACTGAAATTTAACATTGAGAAATGCAAAGTTCTGTATATGGGTAGAAGTAATCCCAGAGAAACGTACCAACTGTGTGGTACAACACTTAGGGTGGTAGAAAATGAAAAAGACCTGCAAGTAATTGTACAGTCAGATATGAAATTTTCTGAGCATTGCAGACAGGTTGCCAGAGCTGGTCATGGGTATTGTCAATGATATACAGGAATTTTGCTAGCAGGGATAAAGGGGTGATTGTCCCCTTGGAGAAGGCAATGGTCAGGCCACACCTTGAGTACTGTACACAGTACTCAAGGCCACACCTTGAATACTGTGTACAGGTCTGGAGGCCTTCATTTTAGGAAGGATGTAGAGTTGGGAAGGGCAACAAAATTGGTAAGGGGAACGAAAGGGTTGTCTTACAAAGAAAGGCTTAAGTTCTGCAAATTGCAGCATCTGGAGACGAGGCACCTGTGAGGCGATCTGATTGAAGTGTATAAGGCCTTGAATGAGTTGAACAGGCTCAATACTGATGGGATTCTTCCTTTTCCTCTTGCTCAGATTACAAACCTGAGGAGGCATAAATTCAAATTGAGGAAAGACAGTTATAGAATAGATTAGATGTGCAGAAATTTGCCTTTAGCCAGCGGGTAGTTGATTGCTGGAACAAACTTTCATTTGTTGTTGTGGAAGTTGATGGTTTAAATAAATTCAAGGAGAAACTGGACAAACGTTTAGAGGGAATGGGTGTGTGAAATGGTTTTTTTTTTTTTTTTTTTTTTGGTTGATGCTAAATAAGCTTGCTTTCTTGCATCACATGCCTTGTGCAGTCATATCTGACATATATTTATGCAAACAAATCCTTTCTAAGAATTTGTCTAGTTCTTGTTTGAAATTATTTAAACTACCCACATCAACATCCAACAACATCAGATAAAAATCTGATCCAACAATCAACTGGTTGAAGACAAATTTCTGCACATCTCTCCTGCAACCATACTTCCTCAATTTAAATTTATGTCCACTTGTGTTGTCTGACCAACAGGAAGGCCATTACCATTTAGTTTACTCAATCCATTCAAAGCCTTAAACACGTCAAACAGACCTCCTCAAAGGTGTATGGTTTACAGATGTGGCAATTTTCAGAACGGAAATATTTCTTGGTAAAAGCATCCTTTTGCTCCCCCTCTCTAATCTTGTTGCCCTTCTCTGGACCCAGGGCTAGCCTTAAGCCAATTCAGCCCAATTGAACCCAATCCAGCCACACACACCTCAAGAGCATCCCTCATGGTTTTTTTTTTTTTTTGGAATGTTATTTGGCATTGAGTTTTCAGATCATTTGAGAAATAGCTTTACACACCAAATGTTCTACACATGTCATTGAATGTTGTGTGGCAAAGACCTTGAATTTGACATAATAATAAAGCAATTTGCAGAGTGAAAAGCAAGAAATTATGCCTTAACTTATAAATAGTAACTCTACAATTATAAACTAAATGCTCATTGTGCAAGAATAGAACCATTACTACATGTGTTTACCAGTAACTATCATTTGCAAAATAGTCCTTTTGTCATGCATTGTTTGGCCACATGTACTGCATACAGGTCTGGAGACCTCATTTTAGGAAGGATGTAGATATGCTGAAACAGGTGCAGAGAAGGGCAACGAGATTTCAATGTCTGGAGACTAGGAATGTTGATCTGAATGAGATGTTTAAGGCATACTATGCCAGGAAGCAAGCTTATGTATCAGCCAAAAAAAAAAAAAAAAACTTTTGTCTTCCACATTCATAGTTCTTCCTTGAATTTATTCAATTTGCCTACCTCTACAACACCAGATAGAAGTTTGTTCCAACATTCAACCACCTGCTAGCTGAAGGCAAACCGCCTCGTATCTATCCTGCAAGCATCCTTTGTCAATTGGAATTTATACCCCCTAATATGTGTAGTCTGTGAAAGAGGAAGAATGCCATCGTTGAGCTTGTTCAATCCATTCAAAGCTTTAAAAACCTCGATCAGATCATCTCGCAGGTGCCTAGTTTCAAGACGCAGAACTGAAGCCTGTCTTAGTAAGACCCTTTTATTTCCTACACCAATCTCATTGCCCTTCTCTGTACCCATTCCAGCAGATCTATATCCTTTTTAAATGAGGCCTCCAGACCTGTATGCAGTACTCAAGATGTGGCCTAATCATTGTCTTATACAACAATATAATCACCTCCTGCTAGAAAAATTCCTATATATCATTGACAAACCCCATGAGTTACCCTAGCAACTCATCTACACTGCTCAGAGAACTTCATATCTGACTGTACAAATTACACACAGGTCTTTTTTTGTTCTCCCCTACCCTGATTGCAGTACCACCTGGTTGAATTACTGTTACCCATATGCAGTACTTTGCATTTATCAAAGTTCGACTTCAATTGCCATTTTTCAGGTCCATCTCTCTAATTTTTCCAGATCTTTTTGTAGTAGCATATGCTGATTACTGCCATCAACCACTCTGCCAACCTTCATATCATCTATACTTAGACATTAACCTGATATGCCTTCATCAATATCATTACTGAATATTTAAAACCATAATGGGCCTAGCACTGAAGCCTGGATCATTCCATTAATAACATTAGTTCAAGAAAAGTAGTTGCTCTTTATCTTCTCCCACTCAACCATCTCTTTATTAAAGTTATTAAATTTATTATTTAAACAGTAATGCATTATTTGTAAATACGAGATTTACAGTTAATTTCATTACAATTTAAAGTCATAAGCGTAAAGAAACCATACTTCATAAATGCAGTTTAATTTTTGCATTTTATTTATTACAAATAATTTTTTCTCTTTTTTTTCAGGCTACAAATCAAATTTTACCTATATTGCAAACTGTAGCCCTAATTTTCCCCCAGTATGCTCTAGTTGGAGGTCTGATTTCATTAGCAGCTAATCATATTCAGGCTGAGATTTTTATCATTTTTGGACAAGATACATATGTTTCTCCATTCAGTTTAACCCTGTTAGGTCAAAACTTTATTGCCATGGCAGCAGAGGGCATAATTTTTTTTATCATTAACCTCTTTTTGGAATACCGATGCAGCTGTTCAGCCAGGTAAGATTAAACAGTCTTTATTGTTTGATTTTAAAGAAAAGGTAAGAAATGTAAAATATTTAGACATTTATTAATTTTTATGCAAATAGATACTTTCCTGAAAGTGCCACATAAGTTAATAGTTAATATCAAATAAGAGATAATGTAGGGGAGGAGAAGGGAGAGGGAACTTGCATGCAGAGACTAAGCCAGTGCACTCCAAAATGACTATAAACATTCATTTATGTAAAATATATAATATCAAAAATATGTAAAATATAAAAATATCAAGATAAAATGAATTATTCACTGATTTCACCATTATAATAAAACTGGTTTATTTTTAAGAATTGCATTACGGAACCTTTGCTGATTTTTTATACACATGCAATGATACACACACACAAGAGATAAAGAATAAGAACACAAATATATAACTACCTCAGTATTGAGGAAAGACAGTTCATGGTTTGTTTGTTTCATGGTTGAAGATTTGCACCCATGTTTTGTTCATAGTGACATAGCACCCCCAAAACTCAGTTTCGTGAGTTTGCTCATGGGAGAAGCTGAATATTGTCTCAGTGTGCTTCATGTTATTCTGTGGTCTTGCATGACCAAGTCATGAATAGCTTCAAAAAGGCCTCTAAGGTTAGGAGAATAATTCATATCACAAATTTAAACAAGTACACCAACCATTTAACTATAATAGTTTAATACTGAAAACTATAAAATGTACCAGACGATACAGTACTGTAAAATAATATTTATTTACAAAAACTGATTTACAAAATAAAATGTAGGACGAAATTTTAAAATACAATAAAATATAATAAAAGTTAAAAGCGATAAAACAATGATTGTAGCTTTTGGGGGCATCCGCCTCCTTTCTCAATGACAATGATGTTTAGGCAACACATCCTTAAATAACAGGTTCACAGCACACGTGGCTGACCAGGTGCATGCTCAGTATTTCTTCCATGTGAACCAGAACCGGAAGTGGCTCGGGAGCATGGAAACACAAAACGCTCGTCTTTTGCAAGTACCACAGCCTCCAACATGGGGTGGAGCCGAACACCCCTGTCCCTATTCATACTATTGTTTTTGGATGAGCCAATCCACAAACTCTCCAGCCACTTACGGTCCCAGAACCTATGTGCCCGGTCAAGGATGACAGCATTCACTGGGGAGACCTGGTGTTGTTTTCCCCAATAATGCTCAGCAATGGCGGACTTATTAAACTCTGCGGTCTGTATGGCTCGCATGTGCTCCTCCAGACGGTCTTTTAGTCGCCGTCCTGTCTCCCCCACATAACATTCCCCACAATCCGGACATTTGATCTCATATACGACCCCATTACTGGAATCCCCAGTAATGGAGTCTTTGACATGTGACACCACTGTGTTCAACCTCCGGCCTGGAAGCTGTACACAGCTTGCCTGAAAGTTACAAAGTATTCTTGCAATATACGATCTGACAAGCCTGGATAGTAGGGAATATAAACTGTGGCGACTGGACGGACGGTGTTCCATGATTAGGCTCCATGTTTCTATTATATTTATCAATGACCCTCTGGGGGTAACCACATTTCATAAGATCCGCCCTAACTTGCCCAATTTCTCTCTCTCTCTCTCTCTCTCTCTCTCTCCTCAGAGGTACTACAATGTGTCCTAACCCTACTCAAAAGTGCCCTGGCAACACTATTTTTATGCTACGCAGTCTGTGCTGAACTATAATGGGTGTACTGGCTCCTACACATTGGTTTCCAAAAAACTGTAGTACTAAGCCTGGAGCCTTCTCTGTACACCGTTATGTCCAGGAATGGGAGGGAACCATTCACTTCTACCTCTGAGGTAAACTGTATAAAAGGAGAGAAATCATTGAGAAAACTAACTACATCCTCTTCTCTCCCCTTTTGTACCAAAGTGAACGTGTCATCCACATGTCTCTTCCACTTGTGCATAGGGAACTCCAAACTTGTAAAAACCCTATTCTCTAACTGTTCCATTGCTAGGTTTGCAACAATAGCGCTGATAGGAGAACCCATAGCTGTGCCGTGAACCTGTTTGTACCTCACTCCTTTATATAGCAAAGTGGTACTCAAAAGACATAATTCTATGGCACAGCATATATCCTCCACACTTAGGTGTGATCTAGTACTTAAGGTATCATCTTTTTGTAGTGCAACCTTTACACATTACACCCCATGGGCTATGGAAATACAAGTAAATAATGACATTACATCTAGCGACACCATTATTTCATTCTCTCCTACATTTTGGTTTTTGCCGAAGTTCACAAAATCCACACTATCTTTAACAACAAACATGGACCGTCCCACTATAGGGGAAATCAGCTGCACCAGGAATTCTGACAAATCATAGGTAGGGCTTCCAATAAAAGAAACAATGGGTCGTAACGGGAGCCCCACTTTATGCATTTTCGGAAGCCCATAAAACCTGGGCAGCTGACACCCCGTTGCATGCATAGACCAGTACCTCTCTTTGGAAATCTTATCCCGTTTTTAACCAGAGCTGTAAAATCTTATTAAGATTTTAACCAGAGCTGTAAAATCTTAATAAGATTTTACAGCTCTGGTTAAAAACGGGTTGCATGCATACTGTTCTATGCATTCAACGGGGTGTCAGCTGCCCAGGTTTTACGGGCTTCCGAAAACGCATAAAGTGGGGGTCCCGTTACGACCCATTGTTTCTTTTATTGGAAGCCCTACCTATGCTTTGTCAAAATTCCTGGTGCAGCTGATTTCCCCTATAGTGGGACGGTCCGTGGTTGTTGTTAAAGATAGTGTAGATTTTGTGAACTTTGTCAAAAACCAAAATGTAGGAAAGAATGAAATAATGGTATCGCTAGATGTAGTTTCATTATTTACTTGTATTTCCATAGCCCATGGGGTGTAATGTGTAAAGGTGGCACTACAAAAAGATGATACCCTAAGTACTAGATCGCACCTAAGTGTGGAGGATATATTCTGTGGCATAGAATTATGTTTTTCACGTACCACTTTGCTATATAAAGGAGTGATGTACAAACAGGTTCACGGCACAGCTATGGGTTCTCCTATCAGTGCTATTGTCGCAAACCTAGCAATGGAAGAGTTAGAGAATAGGGTTTTTACAAGTTTGGAGTTCCCTATGCACAAGTGGAAGAGATATGTGGATGACACCTTCACTTTGGTACAAAAGGGGAGAGAAGAGGATGTAGCTAATTTTCTCAATGATTTCTCTCCTTTTATACAGTTTACCTCAGAGGTAGAAGTGAATGGTTCCCTCCCATTCCTGTACGTAATGGTGTACAGAGAAGGCTCCAGGCTTAGTACTACAGTTTTTAGGAAACCAATGTGTACGAGCCAGTACACCCATTATAGGTCAGCACAGATGCGCAGCATAAAAATAGTGTTGCTAGGGCACTTTTGGGTAGGGTTAGGACACATTATAGTACCTCTGAGGAGAGAGAGAGAGAGAGAGAGAGAGAGAGAGAGATTGGGCAAGTTAGGGTGGACCTTATGAAATGCGGTTACCCCCAGAGGGTCATTGATAAATATACTAGAGATGTGGAGCCTAATCATGGAACACCGTCTGTTCCAGTCACCACAGTTTATATTCCCTACTATCCGGGCTTGTCAGATCGCATTGCAAGAATGCTTCTTTACTTTCAGGCACGCTGTGTGCAGCTTCCAGGCCGGAGGTTGCACACAGTGGTGTCACAGGTCAAAGACTCCATTACTGAGGATTTCAGTAGTGGGGTCGTATATGAGATCAAATGCCCGGATTGTGGGGAATGTTATGTGGGGGAGACAGGATGGCAACTAAAAGACCGTCTGGGGGAGCACATGCGAGCCATACAGACCGCAGAGTTTAATAAGTCCGCCATTGCTGAGCATTATTGGGAAAAACAACACCAGGTCTCCCCAGTGAATGCTGTCATCCTTGACCGGGCGCATAGGTTCTGGGACCGTAAGTGGCTGGAGAGTTTGTGGATTGGCTCGTCCAAAAACAATAGTATGAATAGGGACAGGGGTGTTCGGCTCCACCCCCTGCTAGAGGCTGTGGTCCTGGCAAAAGACAAGCATTTTGCGTTTCCATGCTCCTGAGCCACTTCCGGTTCTGGCTCACATGCACCTGGTCAGCCACGTGTGCTGTGAACCTGTTATTTAAGGATGCGTTGCCTAAACTTCATTGTTGTTGAGAAAGGAGGCAGATGCTCCAGAAAGCTACAATCGTTGTTTTATCACTTTTAACTTTTATTATATTTTATTGTATTTTAAAATTTTTATTTATATTTTATTTTTGTATTTTATTATATTTTATTTTTGTATTTTATTATATTTTATTTTTGTATTTTATTATATTTTATTTTTGTATTTTATTATATTTTATTTTTGTATTTTATTATATTTTATTTTTGTATTTTATTATATTTTATTCTATTTTAAAATTTTTATTTATATTTTATTTTTGTATTTTATTATATTTTATTCTATTTTAAAATTTTTATTTATATTTTATTTTTGTATTTTATTATATTTTATTGTATTTTAAAATTTCATCCTACATTTTATTTTATAAATCATTTTTTGTAAATAAATATTATTTTACAGTACTGTATCGTTTGGTACATTTTATAGTTTTCAGTATTAAACTATTATAGTTAAACGGTTGGTGTACTTGTTTAAATTTGTGATATAAGGTGGGAGGCCTATTGTGCTATCTCATCCATGCTTAAATTCTGTAACCTTGTTTTTGACCGTGGCATATGGAGGACAAGATTCCCCTAATGTTTGCTGCATGAATTTCTTTCAGTGACATTCCCTTTAAATGAAGGTACTTAATGACTGTCACCAGTCATTAAGTACCTTCATTAAGTATCAGTTTTCACCCGCCAAATCCTCTGCTTGCACCTTCACGATGGTGGGACTGTTAGTAATCCTGGGTATAACCTTCATTCTTAAGTACATGGTGGGTGTGAACCCAGGTGTGAACCAACGTAAGCAGGGGTCGAGGTGTGGCACCCACACCACATGGAAGAATGCTGTCCCTCTATGTTACCAGGCAGTACTAGGTGGTAGATGACTCTCATCAACCGGTGCAATACCACCACTTTGCTTATTGGAGGCTTGAAGTGGTGGAACCCATGTTTAGTCTCTAGAGCTAAGTTCCAGTCAACATCGTGGTTGATGAACATCGTGGCGAGATCCAATATTCCTACCATTTCTAGGGGACAGCTCTAAAACGGTGTTTGCAGGCCGGCCGCTAGTACACCGCACTGAACCTATTGGTAACTCTCTAGGAGGCTTCTGGATCAGCTAGTGTATAATCTTGCTACCTCTACTCTGCCAGATAGTGACTGGAGGGAGTCCGAGTAGTGTGTATGGGGGGAGCATTGTCAAGGCCACGTTATATCAAGGATCTGGGTATATTCTCCATCTGTACACCATATCCAAAAATTTCATTACTTCATACAGCATGTCCCACCCACTTTTTATTACTATTGAATACACCATGAATTGTCAAACTAATAGAGCAAGCTTATCTGTGAAAAGATCTAAACCTCCCAAGCACTTCCTAATTCATTTCACAAATATACGTGGTGTCAATTCTAATATCAACGATGTTCATTTCCACTTACAGTCTGCGAAATCCCATGTAATTTTCTGACAAAATCTCAGTTATTGGTTGATTCAACTACTGCTCATCTCAGATGCTCAAATTATTCGCTGTATGATTCCCTTTGTCTCAAAGATGGTACTTGTGCATATGTCCATTCTGATAGTCCCTGTCAGAGACTTGGCAATTTGGAATCTCCTTTCTTTGATCTTCTCTGGCTTAAAATCTCTCTACCTCATTGTGTCAAATTCATCTGTTGTCTCTACCGTTCTTCCAACTCCACTAATCACTTGGAGCTTTTTCACTTCCTCTCTTTGCAACTTGACTTTCTCTAGTCCAACTTTCCTAACAGTGAGGTAATTTTCCTTGGTGATTTTAATGTTCACAACTCCAGCTGGCTCCTGTTTTCTAGTCACACCGACCCAGCTGGTCGAGATGCTGAGGCTTTTGCAATTACTAATGACCTTGGGCAGATTGTTCATATACCTACAAGAATACCGGACAATCCTAATCATACAGCCAATACGCTTGATCTTTTTCTCACAAACAACCTTTCTAAGTACACTGTCGATGTGAGGTCCTTTAGGCACTTCAGATCACAACTTGGTCATGGCACCTCAGTAGCCAGGTGGGAAGGAGCAGTAGTGCGTAGCACACGCTTCTTGATTAGACCAGGTTTCGAGCCCGTCACCACCAAATGCGGAGGATGCAGAAAGGTCAAGGGAATGACCACCGCATATTCACGGAGCAATATGGCCTTAGTTGCTAATGCTCCTAAAAACCAAATAACAAACAAACAACAAACAACTTGGTGATCGTCTCTTCTCCAATGGAACCTTTATCTCATGGTTATTCCCAACCTCGTGTTGTTTGGCATTACAAGAATGCAAAATGGGATGACCTGCGAGACTTCTTTTCTTCTTTTCCTTGGTCGGATTACTGTTCCAAAACTTCTGATGTCAATGTTTGCTCAGATTGTGTCAGTGAAAGTATTCTTGCAGGAATGGAATCCTTTATCCCACACTCCACTTTAAAATCTCGTCCTTTAAATAAACCTTGGTTTTCCAATAAATGTGCTAAGGCTGTTCAAGAAAAGAATGTTGCATAGCGTAACTGGCTTGTTTCTAATTCTCCAGTTTCATTTTCTGCCTACACTAAAGTTCGCAACAATTGTAAGGCAGTTATTAATCAGTCCAAACTAGATTTTGAACAGGCTAAAAGTAGAAAACTTGCTTCTTGTCCTAATGATAGCCGAGCATTCTGGTCTCTTGCCAAAGCTATTGGCCGCAACTTTTGCCCATCTCTGCTCCCACCTCTGTCCAAACCAGATGGTTCTGTTGTCACTTCAGCCAAGGATAAAGCTGATCTCCTAGCATCCCAATTTTCTTCCAACTCATGTATTAATGATCTTGGTAAAACACGTCCCACCATTCCCAACATGCTCCATTCAATGCCTGCTGTAGTCTTCCATCAAAAGGATGTCAGAAGGATTGTGACGAATCTTGATGCTAAGAAAGCTCCAGGTCCCAATGGTATTTCTCCACTTGTTCTCAAAACCTGTGCTCCTGAACTTACTCGTATTCTTTGCCACCTTTTTTCACTTTCTTATTCCAAAGGTATTTTTCCTTCTGCTTGGAAATTTGCTCATATCCAGCCAGTTCCCAAAAAGGGTGACAAATACCTCCCATCCAATTATTGTCCCATTGCAATTACTTCTACTCTTTCTAAAGTAATGGAGAAATCAATTAACCTTCAACTCTTAAACTACCTAGAAACCTTCCGTCTGATCAGCAATCGCCAGTATCGATTTCGTCAGTGTCAATCCACTGGTGATATTCTGGCTTATGTTACCCATTTATGGACTAATTCAATGAAAAGGTTTGGTGAAACACAAGTAGTTGCTCTTGACATCTCAAAGGCTTTCAATCATGTTTGGCATAAAGGTCTTCTAAACAAGCTTCCATCTTATGGTTTGCCAATTGTTTTTAGTAATTGGTTATCCAGTTTTCTCTCTGATCGCTCACTGAGGGTGATGGTAGATGGCTCTCTGTCTTCTAACTTCTCCACTAATGCCGGTGTCCCCCAAGGTTCAGTTCTTTCTCCCACTCTTTTCCTCTTGTTTATTAATGACCTTCTTCCATTGACTGGAAATCCTATCCATAGCACATTGCATTCCACTTTCGATTTTGAGAAACCTTGTCCTGCTCAATCAGCTTCAACTTCTCGAAATTCTGCTGCCAATTCCTTAAATGCTGATCTTCAGGTAATTCTCCAGTGGGGCAAAGACAACATAGTTGATTTCAACCCTTCTAAAAATCTTGTCTTATATCTCGCAAAAAGGATTGTTCTGCTCCTATGCTTATCTTTAGTGACACTCCGATTTCTAGGCAAAATGATATATCTCTTTTGTGGATTACCCTGACTTCTAATCTCTCTTGGCACAAGCACATTACAAATATTGCTTCCTCTGCATCTAAAAAAACTTGGTTTTCTCTTTTGCTTTCGACGTTACTTTTCTTCCAAACAGCTGTTCACTCTGTACAAATTGCAAATCTGCCCTACCATGGGGGCGCCTCCGTAGCCAGGTGGGAAGGAGCAGCAGTGCGTAGCACATGCTTCTTGATTAGACCGGGGTTCGAGCCCGTCACCACCAAATACGGAGTATGCGGAAAGGTCAAGGAATGACCACCGCATATCCCGGAGCAATATGGCCTTAGTTGCTAATGCTCCTAAAAACCAAATAACAAACAACAACAACAACAGCCCTACCATGGAATATTGTTCCCACATCTGGGGCATTGGCCCCAAAACCTCTCTCAGGCTTCTTGATTCCATTCAGAAGAGGGCAGTTAGGTTAATTAATGATTCATCTCTAACAGAGTCTCTCCACTCGCTTTCTCATAGACGTACTGTTTCTGCTGCACGCCTCTTCTACAGATACTTCCATGGGCACTGTTCTTCTGAATTGGCTTCTATAATTCCTGCTCTCTCTTTCAAAACAGTCCGAACATGTTCCGCCACCAGCCAACATCCATTTACTGTCCAACTTCAGACTCACAGAACCAACTTTTCATCTTCCTCGTTTATTCATTCAACTGCCGTTTTCTGGAACAACCTTCCTTCATACATATTTCCTGAAAATTACAGTCTACAGAAGTTCAAGTCCAATGTCAACAAATGGTTTATTTAATTTAAATTTAGTTTTTGCGAGCGACACCAAATGGCGCCACTATCTGCCTCAGCCATCACTCCGATCTTGGGGAATTTAAGTCCAATGTGGTAACTTTTGCAATTTTTTTTTTTTTCTTCACCATTTTAATGTTATTATTATTATATCGGTCTCCCAGTGTAATAGAGCCGCGTTCACTTCCACTAAGGCGGGATTCGAACCCGGGTTCATCAGGCAGGCAGTCTATTGTCTTAATCACTCGCCACTGTGCCCCTTTTATTATTTTTGTTATTATTAGCTACATGGTGCATTTTTTTTTTTTTTTGGCTGCACCAGCCAAAAAAAAAAAAAAAAAAAAATCCCCAATTTACCCTGAGAAAGAGAGAGAATGTCAAAAGCAGAGCGGAATCACCAAGAAAGAGAAGAATGATGATATCCAGCTCAGGGCCCTGTAAGTGGTGTGGAAAACGTAGTTAATGTTGGATGCATGGTTGTACAGGGTGGTGCAGTTTAATAGATTTGACAAATGTTAGCATTAGCATTAGTAGAGACATACGATGCAAGAAAGCAAGCTTATGCAGCATCAGCCAAAAAAACTGCTCCCATTTCACCCCTCTGTTAGTTCCAAATACCTGTCCAGCTCAGGCTTAAATTTATTTAGGCTATCAACTTCCAAAACAAAAGATGGAAGTCTGTTCCACCAATCAACTACTTGCTGGCTAAAGGCAAACTTCTGCACATCTATCCTACAACTGTCTTTCCTCAATTTGAATTTTTGTCCTCTCAGGTGATTATTCTGAGCAAGAGGAAGAATCCTATCAGCATTGAGCATTCTCAAACCATTCAAGGCTTTATACACCTCAATCAGATCACCACACAGGTGCCTACTCTCCAGACACTGTAATCTGCAAAACTTAAGCCTTTCTTCGTAAGAGCAACATTTTGTTCCATTCACTAATCTTGTTGCCCTTCTCTGTACTCGTTCCAACAACTCTACATCCTTCTTAAAACGAGGCCTCCAGACCTCTATACAATATTCAAGGTGTGGCCTGACCATTACCTTATACAAGGGGATATTCACCTCCTTATCCCTGCTAGAAAAATTCCTGTATTCCTGTCGTCGACAAGACACCCTGTGCTACTCTTGCAGATTGTCTGCACTGCTCATGTTTTGTCAAATGTAAAGATAACTGATTTTCCTGATATTCAGCCTAAGGATATGATTTCTGTTATAGATAGTTTTTATTTGGAATCAGGGAAAAGAATTATAGGCACAAATGTGCGTGAGAGTGAGATAATTGTTGCTAGCATTCAGCAACAAAGACAGAGATACCCTGACTTGTCTACTGTTTTTGAACTTGCAACAAAGTCAATGAAAAAAGTCATCGACTACACGACTAATGAAAATAATAAAGTAACCAAAGCTGCAACTAATTTCTTACTTGATGTATGAATTTACATGGAGATTATATCTACAGCATTAGTCATTGACAATGAGTGTCTTAAAACAAAGGTAGAGGAGATGAGATGGAGGTACGTGCAAGTCTATTAGATGACATTGTAAGAGGACAGCCTTTCCTATCTAATGTTGCAGAACAAAAGGGGACTAACGTAGAGAAGGTTAGGGCTGGATTCAGTCAGTCCCAACTAGGTGAACAGGTAATTTTAAATGATATTTCTATGATTGATAATAACAGAAAGCTGAACAAAGTGGCAAGATTAAATAATAAGGTTATTTTCAGGGCTGAGGGGTCCTCAGAGCAGTACAAGTCAAGCCAGGAAGTTAAATAGGCTATTGTTAACACTTTAAAGGAAAAGTTTCAAGAAATAAAAATTAGAAATTTAAGAACTATACAAAATAAAGGAGTCTTAGTTGAGACAGATAATGATAAGCATTTGGATAAACTGAATAAGGCAGAGGTATTTTTTCAAAAGGGTATAAAGCAGGATAAAATTAAGTTAAGTTACAGAACATCCTTAGATACATCATGCTCACATCTGGTGAGTATGGGCTTGGCACACCCAGGGTCCTGAGCTTGATATCATCATTCTTCTCCTTCTTGGTGATTCCTTTCTACTTCTCTCTCTCTCTCTCTCTCTCTCTCTCTCTCTCTCTCTCTCTCTCTCTCTCAGGGTAATAGGGAAATTTTTTTTTTGACCGGTGCAGAATAAGCCTCAGGCTTCCTTGCACCATATGGCTAATAATAATAATAATAATAATGTATCTAAGGAATTGACTCAGGAGGAGGATATTATTAGGGATTGGTATAAAAAAAAATCTTCAAGATTATGAGTATGAGGAGCAAGAGGTCAGAGAGGGCATTGTTTTTAGATTTAGTAACAGTTCCAAAGCAAGGAACTGTTACTAAATATTAAATAATTGTTTAATAATTGGGTAATTGGGGTAGCTCCTCACATGAAAAATTGAAAAATTTGATGGGTAATGAGAGGTTGTATATTGGATATACGTGACACAAATTCAGGTGTTCTACAGTTGTTACTAAATGCTCTAAATGTTTGGAGTATGGCTACTCTGAACAATACTGCATGCAGAAGACTGTGTCATGTGGTCACTGCTCAAGGTGGCCATCTTTTTGTTGATTACCTGAATAAAAATAAGGATCCATGCTGTATGAACTGCAAGCAGAGAGGTAGAACTTATGATCATTCATTACGAAGTAGTAGTTGTCCTGACTATAAAAAAGCTCTAGAGTTTTCAAGTACACATACTTATGATGGATAATCGTAGTACTTTTAATTTGAATGGCAGATTTCAACATAATGATGAAGGTAGTGTGCTTAAATTGGTTCAACTCAATACTCAAAGATGTTGAGTGTTTACTGATGAAATTAGAATGGTGGCTGTGCAAGATAGTATTGACATTTTGTTTATGCCATATGTTGGTTCCTTTGCACATGAGCATAAAATTGTTGGTTTTTCTGCTGATGCCATAGTTATATATGTAGTTGATGTGAAACCTAAAACAGCAATTGTGATCTTTAATAAGTTATTGCAGATAACTGTTCTCTCTGGACTATGTAGTCAGAACTCAACATGTGTGAACATTAGTAAGTACTCCTAGTCTGTCTTTTAATTTAATATCTCTTTATTGTTCTCCAACTCAGAGGTGTGAGTTGGAGAACAATTTAATGGATAGAGTTCTCCAACTCTATCCATTATATGGAAACAGTATGTAGGGTAATTGGTTGCAGTAATTTAATTATTGCATTGGATTCCAATGCAAAGTCTAACCGCCTCAGGTGCCAAGAAATTTTGTGATCCAGGTGTCTTTGCCAGTGAATTAGCAATCTCTCTTGAATAAATAAAATTGTCTTCTTTATTTAGCTTTACACTAACAATCAGTTAAATAATCTTCACTAAAGAAATCACTTTACTTGATCAGGAGGAGAAGTAACCTTCTTTCTTTTTTCCCTTTTATTTGAATATTATTACTAACCCACTACCGCTTGGTCACAAAGGCAGCACTGCTCCTGCCTCCACATGGCGGAGCCGGTAACCTGGAGGGGAAAAGGTCTCCCTTCCAGGGCAAAATGGAGCAAGCAGTTCCCAAAACCCAGAAAACCACTGGGTACACAGAAGAAACCCTGACAAGACAACAAGAGGATTCTGGTTCTGTCACAGAAAAATGTCAAAAGAGTGACGTAGACAGAATCCAAACTCTAACTTTTTTAATTATACATTCCACTGAAGAACAACCGATTGGAAAACTATCTAGATTTCTAGTGCAGAAATGCCTAGAAAGCACAATGGGTACTCCCAAGACAGTTCGTCATTTCAGATCAGGAGACTTACTGGTTGAAGTTGCCACTGCTCGACAGTCCGAACCATTACAAAAACTAAAAATTTTCGGCAGAACCTCTGTCACCGTTTTACCGCATGTTTCCTTGAACACGTCAAGAGGTGTCATCACCAATAAATTTTTCAGATGAAGAACTTAAACAAGAATTGCAAGATGAAAGTGTGATCAATGTAAAGCAGATTCTAACAAAGA
Source organism: Mastigoproctus giganteus (assembly GCF_048544385.1). Lineage (NCBI taxonomy): Eukaryota > Metazoa > Arthropoda > Arachnida > Uropygi > Thelyphonidae > Mastigoproctus > Mastigoproctus giganteus. Next base: position 72,139,496 of record NC_143581.1, read on the forward strand.
AGGACGATGTATTAGTTCCTACTCTGAACATAATCCTCACATTTGACAATCTGAAACCACCAACAATGATAAAAGCAGGTTACCTTAACTGCTGTGTCAAACCCTACATCCCAAATCCATTACGCTGCTATAAGTGCCAGAAGTTTGGGCACTCACAGCCAGTCTGCAGAGGAGCAGCTATATGTGCCAAATATGGTCCATTGCACACACTAGTACAGACTGCACAGCCGCAACACCAAACTGTCCTAACTATAAATAAGCTCATCCGGCATATTCAAAGGAGTGTCCCCTTTTGGAAACATGAAAAAAACATACAGCGGTACAAGACCAAACACAATGTAACCTACAAGAGGCTAAAAAACCTTTACCAGTTTTGAATACTAACAAACCAACTTATGCTGACGAGGCTAATAGGAGCCAGATGTGTTCATGTCTGCTGACGAGGCTAGTAGGAGCCAGACGTGTTCAAAGCCGCTAAGTGGATTTTTCTTATTTATTGATTTGAAATTATTGTTTTTCTAAAACTTTTGATTTAAATTTAGTAGTATAGCATTATTTTGTGATTTCCTGACTAATCTGGTGTATTTATTCTTTACTCAGCCTTGTAATTGCATAAAAGTATCAGTAAGGGTATCAAATCCACATGTTACAAGTTGCAGCTCCGCTGAACGAGACGTTTTTTAGCCATATTTAGCCGCTTTATTGACCATTTTTTACATCAAATTATTTTCTATAAGTAGCTTATAACTAGTCAGGATCGTTAGTTTATTCTAATTGAGACAGCGAGATTTGAAAGTAATTAATATTTGTCTGTAGATTTACCCGTTCGTAACTTGCCGCCTTTGTCATACGATACGTTATATAACGAACTAGATAGCGTTAGTATAGTATAATATTGTCAATTAATAAGTAAATCTATTAAACTTGTTAAACTTCGTTGTCAATTAAATTAACTTTTAACTAAATACATATAACAACTTAAATTATAAATGTAACATAATTAATTAATACATAACTTGATACGGAAATTATATAAAGGGAACTCGTAGAAAATTAACACTTGAATCTGAAAACTATATATATAGCGTTATAACTGTGTTGGGATGCAAGTTTAGGGTTATAATTTTGTACTGAAATTGAAATTTTATTGAAATTAAATAGAAATCATGACTCAGACCAGAGCAGCAAAGCAAAAGGCTCAAGCAAATGGGAGTGCTGTGGCTCAGAAGAGAACTGAGGGGGTCAGTTGCCCTCTGAATCACAGTCTTTTGAAATGCACTGCTTGCATGATGTTTGTGGAGCAATTGGGTACAGGACATGATATTGCCGTGGGGAATGTCTTTGTATGTGCACGATGCAAGGAGTGTAATGAAATCAGGCGACAACTCAGCATTGTTATGGGCCTATATGAGAGCTTGAAGAACAGGGTGGATGCCCTCGAAGGATTTAAAGTGAGGGGCCCATCAAGCTCTCAGCTACCCACATCAATGCCAGATCTTGCACTTAGTCATCACGCAACACAGCGGCAACCGCCAAGGCAGAACGCGCTGATCCCACAGGAACTAGTAGTTGTTAGTGACTCTATTGTCAGGGAAACGGGGAACATGCTTTGTAAAAAGGAAAGGTGGAACAGGACCAGGGAATGTCTGCCAGGGGCAAAGGTTGATGATGTTGTAGAGCGGATATCATCTTTTAAGGGCACAAAAGGTGATATAGTTGTACACGTTGGCACTAATGATATTAAGAGTAGGACACCGGCAGAATTACTTAACAAGTACAGGTCACTGTTGAAAAAAAGCCGTGAATTAGGGTTGAATTTGAAAGTGTCTACAATTCTACCCAGACACGATAGGAGGGAGTATATGATGAGAGCCTTGTCGATCAATTCGGCCCTGGAAAGATTGTGCAAGGCTCAAGGGGTAGAATTTTTTTCAGCCTGGTCTGCACTTGTTAACAGAAGGGACTGCTTCTACAGGGATGGGATGCACTTAAATAGAATGGGTGCAAGAATATTTGCTGATGCTATCGAGGCAATGTTAGGTGGGTCGGAAAACTGCTAGCTTGGGGGGATACAGGGACTAATAGATTAACAGTAGCCACTGCCAGAGGTGAAAGTGATTCTTGCACTGCTTCTATTGGAATGAGCAGAAGCCTGGAAAACAAGATGCAGGATATTTCATAGACTGCTGGGAGTCATTGCTGTACAAGTAAACACATGGGTTGTGTTAGGGTAGCTAAGAAAAAGAACAGGTGCATGTATACTTGCGTGTACACCAATGCTAGGAGCTTGGTAAATAAATTTGATGAATTTGAGGTATTGCTCAAAGCATCAAAGGCAGATATTGTTGGGATATCAGACACGTGGTGTCACACAGATATAAGGAATGCAGAACTGGAATTTGGGGATTCCAACGTCTACAGAAAGGATAGACAGGACAGGAGGGGAGGAGGGGTTATGCTATTAGTTAAGAAACACATAAAATCCAAGGAAGTAAAGCCAGTCGACATCGCTGAACAGTGCAGTGTCAAGTCAGTTTGGTGTGACATAAGCACTGGGAGATCAAAATTGAGAGTAGGAGTGTGCTATAGGTCTAATGACTCTGATGAGTATAATAAGAAACTGCACAGGGAAATAGAGTGGGCCAGTAAATCAGAGAGTCTTATAATGGGGGATTTTAATTTCCCAGATATTGATTGGAATTTGTGGGTTGATCACTCACACACTAGCAAGGCATTTATGGATGATTGTTTTCTACATCAGCATGTTCGGGAGGCAACTAGAGGGAGTAATACTCTTGATTTGATTATCAGTAGTGATTCTTCATGCATTAAGATCTGCAGATAGAGGAACTACTAGGTGGCAGTGATCGCAGTGTGCTGAAGTGGGATTTACTCTAACAGGTAACTACTATCAGGGGTAAAGGGAAGGGTTATTGCTTTCGTAAAGGCGACTAAAGATGGTCTGAGACAGTATTTAAATTCTATACAGTGGGACCAACTGATGATGTTGCCAACAGAAAATTCAGAATGGCAACCATTCAAAGAACTTATCTTGGAAGCTACTAGGCTTTATGTACCAACTAAGAAATATTGTTCAAGGTTTAGGCCTAAATGGATGTCAGATGAACTAATGAGACCTATGGCAGAGAAGAAAAATGCTTGGGATACATATAAATTAACACATGACACAGAAGCCTATGATAGATATAAGTTGATCTGTAACCAAGTTACAAAGGAGGTTAGGCAGGCGAAGGCAGATTATGAGAAATCTTTGGCAAGGAATGCAAAGAAAAACAGCAAAAAGTTCTTTACTTATATAAACTCTAGAAAGAAGGGGATGAATCAGATTGGTCCACTTGATATCGATGGTTCAACTGTTGATGATCCTGCTAGGGTAGCTAACAAACTAAATGAATATTTTGCATTGACATTCACACATGAGGAGTTATTCAGCGAGGGGAATGCAACAGGTGTATTCAACTCTGGCAGTAAGCTTGATAATCTTGTAATAACTGAGAGTAAAGTAGAGGAGAAATTGTGGAAGATAAACACAAAAAATAAAGGCACCTGGGGTGGATGGGATCTATCCAGTTATATTAAAGGAGGCAGCAAAGGAAGTAAGCAAACCCTTAGCCATAATTATGAGAGCTTCCTTGGACTCAGGGGAGGTACCCATAGACTGGAGATGTGCAAATGTGACCCCAATTCTCAAAGGAGGATCAAAGGCTGACACAAGTAATTATAGACCTGTGAGTTTAACTTCTGTTCCAGGAAAATTAATGGAGGCACTTGTTAAAGAAGCACTGCAGGATCATCTAGACAAGACTTCAGTTATAGCTCGGACATAGCACGGTTTTGTTAAGGGGAAGTCTTGCCTGACCAATTTGATTGGATACTATGATGCAGTCACAAAAGAACTGGATGCAGGGAATAACTTTGATATTATATACTTGGATCTTAGAAAGGCTTTTGATACTGTTGACCATGGAAGACTGCTGCACAAATTGGAGCAGTGTGGCAGTGGAGGCAAATTGCTGCCATGGATAAAGGGGTGTTTGAGGGGGAGAAGACAGAGAGTGGTAATCAATGGACACTGCTCATCATGGACCAATGTTATTAGTGGAGTCCCTCAGGGTTCAGTGTTGGGTCCATTGTTGTTTTCTGTATTTATAAATTATATTGATGATGGTATAACAAGCTTAATGTCCAAGTTTGCAGACGATACAAAAGTTGGCATCGTTATTAAGGACACTACTGATGCTATGCTCCTGCAACAGGATCTGGAAAGGTTGAGCAGATGGGCTGAGAGGTGGGAAATGAAGTTTAACATTGACAAATGTAAAGTTTTTCATATGGGAAATAGCAACCCCAGAGCAATGTATCAACTCTGTGGTACTACACTGACAGTGGTAGAGACTGGAAATGACCTGGGGATAATTGTGCAGGCAGATGTGAAGTTCTCTGAGCAGTGCAGACTGGCTGCAAGAGTAGCTCATGGTGTCTTATCAATGATATACAGGAATTTTTCAAGCAGGGATAGGGAGGTGATTATTCCTTTGTATAAGGCAATGGTCTGATATTTGATATTTGGTTTTTAGGAGCATTAGCAACTAAGGCCATATTGCTCCCTGAATATGCGGTGGTCATTCCCTGACCTTTCCGTATTTGGTGGTGATGGGCTCGAACCCTGGTCTAATCAAGAAGCGCGTGCTACGCACTACTGCTCCTTTCCACCTGGCTATGAAAGCGCCTGGGCAATGGTCAGGCCACACCTTGAGTACTGTATATAGGTCTGGAGGCCTCATTTCAAGAAGGATGTAGAGCTGCTGGAACGAGTACAGAGAAGGGCAACAAGGTTAGTGAATGGAACAAAGAGTTGCTCTTACGAAGAAAGGCTTAAGTTTTGCAAATTGCAGTGTCTGGAGACTAGGCACCAGCGAGGTGATCTGATAGAGGTGTACAAAGCCTTGAATGGTTTGAGCATGCTCAATGCTGATGGGATTCTGCCTCTTTCTCAGAATAATCACCTGAGAGGGCATAAGTTCAAAGTGAGGAAGGACGGATGTAGGTTAGATGTCCGGAAGTTTGCCTTTAGACAGCGGGTGGTTGGTTGGTGGAACAGACTTCCATCCCTTGTTGTGGAAGTTGATATCCTAAATAAATTTAAGGCTCAGCTGGACAGATATTTCAAACGAACGGAGGGATGAAGTGGAAGGTTTTTTTTTTTTTTTTTGGCTGATGCTGCATAAGCTTGCTTTCTTGCATCATATGCCTCTACTAATGCTAATGCCCAAATAATCAAAAAAGCACACATCAGCTGCTACCCAAATGGAGGTAACTATACCACCAAGCAAATCACTAGCTGATTGGGCAAGGTCAATATTATCCCCAGTACCAACACACCAAACAAAAAGCAAATCTATAAATATACCAATCACAGTACAGCTAGATGTCATTCAACAGCAGAATACTGCAGTATCTACCACTCCTGACTGAAACCAAACAGACTACATGGATTCAGAAGATAATCCAAACCAAGATGAACAGGTTTTAGAATTGTTCACTGATGAGGAGATTGATACAAGGAAACCTCTTTTCCCAAAGTAGGGGAAAGGTAAACTTGAGCGATGCAAACCTTCTGTACCTCGAAAAAAAAACAAATCGAGGGCTCTTGTAAACCCAAATAATGCTTACTTTCTTACAATGGAACTGTAGAGGCTATCGTAGTAATTTGTCTGACATCCGAGATTTCCTTTCACAATATGATCCTATTTCTTTCTGTTTACAAGAAACCAATCCAACACCAAATATAATTGTTTCCCTTCTGAAATGCATAATACATTGGCAAAATCGTGTTGCACACAGTTCACAAAATCTCACATGGAGGGGGGGTGGCAGTGCAACCTTAAGGCAGTTGCTGCCCGAGTCAACATTAACTTCGATTTAACCGTAGTCTCATTATACTTGCCACCTAACCAAAATATAAGCTATTCCGACTTAGAACTAGCGATACAGCTTCCCAAACCATACCGTATCCTTGGAGACCTCAACAGTCACCATCCACTTTGGGGAAACCATAACCTGGATAAGTGTGGACAAACCATTGAAAAATTACTTGATCAACACGATCTTATAACTCTCATTAAAGGAGCGTACACTTATATGCATCTTCATACAGGGTCTACCTCAGCTATTGATGTCTCTTTATGCTCAGCAACCATATATCCTCTATTTGGATGGACTATTCACAGCAATCTACCGGGCAGTGATCACTACCTTGTGATATGTCGCATTGAAACAAATGTTCCCCACCTTTCCTACTGAATTGCCAAATGGAACTTTTCGAAAGCCAAATGAGATGTGTAAAATCATCTAGCTATGCTAGATGAAAAACAGGTCCAATAAACACCCATAAACCTGGCAGTAGAATATATATCCAATCAAATACTGCAGGCAGTGGACAAAGCAATTCTAAAACAATCCACCAAAATATCGATCCACTCTAAAGTGTGGTGGAATGAAGAATGTAGTGCTACTAAAAAAAGAGAAGAATAGAGCATGAAACATCTTCAGAAAGTTCCCAACAACAGAAAACCTCATCAGCTTTAAACAGGCAAGGGCAAAGGCAAAACAAATTAGGCAGACCAGCAAAAGGGAAGCAATGGCATAGAGGCATTTCACTTCCACAATTACAAAAACCCAAACAATATGGGCCAAAATACAGTTTATGTATGCAAAACACCCATGTATCAACTGTCCCATGCTCACTGTTAATGGCTCTGATAGTACAAAACCAGAAAAGATTGCAAACACTCTAGGTAGATCGTTCACGGAAATCTCAGCTGTGACATTATACTCGCCACATTTCCAGGCACACAAAGCACAAGCTGAAAAACACTCAATCAATTTTGAATAAGCTTCCAGTGCTGCCTACAATCTCCCCTTCGCAATGTCTGAGTTGCACCATGCTCTAGTCTAAACTTAGTGCAGCAGGGCCAGATGGAATACATTACATCATGATAACAAAACTTACTGAACCGGCCCTCAAGGCCAGATGGAATACATTACATCATGATAACAAAACTTACTGCTCTACAACAGAATATATAAAGAAAACACTTTCCCCCAACAAATGGCAGCATGCTTATGTTTTGGCATTTCTGAAACCAGTAAAAGACCCTACAAATCTGCAACACTGTCAACCAATTGCACTTACCAACTGTATGTGCAAGATCACGGAAAAAAAGTCAACACCTGGTTATCCTGGTTTCTAGCTCGAAATGACCTTATAAATCCAGTGCAGCATTGCTTCTATGAAGATAGATCCACTCTCGACCTTTTGATTAAGACAGAAATAAATATTCATGATGCCTTCATATGGAAAGAACACCTTGCCATGGTCCTCTTTGACATTGCTTGGAGATATGGTATAATGCGAAATCTATATGATCTGGGATTTCAGGGATACCTACCGCAGTTTATCAGAAATTTCCTACACCACCGCTTATGTCAAGTCAGAGTTCTCAATCAATTATCCTCAAAATTTATCCAGGAAGAAGGAGCACCACAAGGGTCAGTGCTAAGTGCCACTCTCTTTAATATAATAATGAATTCAATAACACGACCTATCACAAACAATATCTACTACCCTGTACGCTGATGACTTCAGTATTGCCTGCCATTCACCTAACTTGCAAATGATAGAAAGACAGTTGCAATGTACCATCAACAAAATAGCTAAATGGTCCCAAAACAATGGCTTTCATCTCTCGCACCAAAAAACGATTGGAATACACTTCTGTAGGAAGTGTAACCTACATCCACATCCAGAACTTTGACTGACTAGCAAGTCCAGTCATACCAGTTGTCCCCAGTGGCCACTTTTTTGGTGTGATATTTGACCAAAAACTCACCTTCCTTGAACATATAAAATTGCTCCATATTTCCTGTTTTAAAAAGCTTAACATCTTAAGAGTTCTATCTGGCACAACATGGAGAGCTGACCATTACACACTAATACATCTGTACCATGCATTAATACGGTCATGTATGGACTACAGTTCTGTAGTCTATAGTTCTGCTAGACCAAATGCTTTACTTTGGCTTGATCCTGTACACCACAGTGCTCTTCGTCTTGCACTGGGGGCATACCACACATCACCGATTCAGAGCCTATATGCCAAAGCGCATAAAACACTCTTGCAGCTACACAGACAAATGCTTTTATTAAATTATGTAACAAAACTCAAAGGGCATCCAAATCACCCCACTTGGAATGGACTTTTCTCTCCTAAATGGGGAAACCTTTATAGAGCTTACTCATCTATAAACCCATCAACCGGTATACGTCTTTGCGCACTACAGACTGACTGGCAAATTGACCTTAGTAAGATACAGCCTACTGCCTCTCATACAATCCCACCTTGGATGTATCATATACCGCTGTGTGACCTTTCATTCACAGCCTGGGGAAAACACCATGCCCCAACAGAGCATACTACAAATACATGCCACACTGAGAACCCAGCACGGCCAGTACACACCAATCTACACAGATGGGTTAAAACTGACAATCACATTGGTGCAGCAGCATTATTTCCCAACATTGCCATATCCAAGAAGCTCCCCACCGAATGTAGCAACTATACTGCAGAACTCTGTGCTATCCACATAGCCTTAAATTGCATACTCTCTCCAAGCTATACAATGGAATAAAAATCATGATAACCCCTTACTCATACAGATCTGGAATACTCTGACTAAGTTAAACCAGAAGAAGCAACAAGTTCTCTTTTGTTGAATCCCTGGTCACTCTAGAATATCTGGAAACGAACAGGCCGACCTAGCTGCCAAAACAGCAACTGATCCTATAGACCAATCATTTACTTATACACCGGCATCTGACTACAAGTACATTATAAGGAAGCGATGTCTTGAACAATGGCAACACATCTGGCAGAGCCAAGGCAGCAATAAGCTACTCAGTATAAAAAAAGATCTAAAACCTTGGAGCTCTAGCATAGAGGAGAACTGACATGAAGAAGTTGTATTAGCCCGATTACGGATAGACCACACACACACACACCTGACACATTTTTATCTGCTTGCGGCCACTGATCCCCCGCAGTGCACAAAGTGCAACATTCAGCTCACTGTCCAACATCTACTTATTGATTTCCCCAAATACAACACTGAGTGACAAGCTATGTTTACCTCATTTTCCATGATGAACACCTCTTTCAGCAATTCTGACCTCCTAGCAGACATGCCACATGTGACCAAAATTTTTGGGTTCTTCATACAGATAAAACTATACAACGCAGTATAAACTTGAATAACATCTATACAGATATGGCGCCTCCGTAGCCAGGTGAGCAGGAGCAGCAGTGCATAGCACACGCTTCTTCATTAGACCGGGGTTCGAGCCCTTGACCACCAAATACGGAGGGTGCGGAAAGGTCAGGGAATGACCACCACATATACCCGGAGCAATATAGCCTTAGTTGCTAATGATCCTAAAAACCAAATAACAACATGTGCATATACAGATATAACTATGTATTTAACATCACCATAGTTAGGCACATTATAGCCTTTGCTACTCTTGTGCCGTCAAGCCTACATACAAACAAACAAACAGCTAAGTCTAACCTATGGTTTAGTGGCATGACTGATCAGAGAGGTCATTTAATGGAGGACTTTATTTTGATGAATAATTTGTGTGTGGTTAATATATCAGGACAGCCTTATACTTTTAACAGTATTCATGTCAGGTTGAACATTGACTTGACTTTAGTTACTCAGGGGTTATCCAGGCGAATTTGCCATTGGCTTGTAAAAACAGACTATACGAATAATGATCATAGATCTTTAGTTTTTCATATTAACTTGGCTGATTTAAATACTACTTTAGATTCTGATAATTTTGAGTTAACTAGATTTAATTATAAGAAGATTAACTGGTCTAGCGTTGCACAGTCAGTGGCTTTATATTTTTCAGGAGACAATATGGTTCATTTGAATTTCTTAAATGCTTGTGAGTATGCTGTTTTCATTCAGTCTTCATTGCTTAGACCCCTCGTTGTGCCTCAAGTAGACAACAAGTTAAGAGGCGAGTTGTTAATTGGTGGAATGCAGAATTATCTAGGTTAAGCAAGGAAGTGTTTTTATGTAGGAAGGCATATCGGAGGTATAGGCAGTGGGGACTGAACGAGGCTCAATGTTATCAGGCATGTTATAGGAATAAAAAGAAAATTTATTATAAGGCTACTTATGAGAGTAAACCAAAGGCTTGGAGAAATCTAGTTACTAGTGTGGGCAATACAGATCCTTGGAGATTAATTTATAAACAAAGTATGAATAAATTAAGACCTGGAGAGATAATGATTACAGTGATCATTAATGGTGTGGAAACAACTGGTTGTATTACAACAGACAACAGTGCAGGCAATAACCTCCCTCTCCTTCCTGATGTTTCCTCATCAGGAAGGAGAGGGGGTTTCAAGAGAGGGCATTCTGCGGAGGATGCCATCGATGATCGTATGAATTTCACCAACCAGGCAGAGGATAAGTATGTGTTAACCATCTTTATAGATTTTACTGGAGCCTTTGACATGATGTGGCATGGTGGTATTCTGTCTGCATTAAGTGGTGTACAATGTCCAGACTTATTGTATAGAACGATACAGAGTTATTTGTATGGTAGGAAAATTATACTTAATTCTAAGCATTAAGTTTAATAGAAAGCTTTTGAGAGGATGACCTCAAGGGTCTGTATTGGGCCCACTTTTTTTGGAACTTAGTACTTAATTTATGGCTAGAACGATCAGTTGAAAATCTGCATAAGATTGCTTATGCAGATGATTTGGTTGTGTTACTGGTATATCCAGATCTGCGCCTGAAATAAGAGTGGCCCGGGTGTTGGAAAGTCTAATGTTATAGGCCGATCTGCATAAATTATCGATATCTACAATTAAAACTATTATGATGCTGCTTAAGGGGAAACTAAATTATGTGTGACAACCAAAAGCTTTAATTAAGGGGAGGCAGATCCCCCTAGTATCTGAAGTGAAATATCTAGGTATAAGAATTTATGATAGATTATCGTTTTATCCACATTTAAATTACTTACACAAAAAAGTTAAAAAAATTTAGTTCAGCAATAATTCAATTAACTAGGTCAGATCGGGGGTTGAAAAGGAGGGTTTTAATTATAATCAGATCACCTTCGAGGTGATCTGATTGAGGTGTGTTAAGCCTTGAATGGTTTGAGCATGCCCAATGCTGATGGAATTCTTCTCTTGCTCAGAATAATCGACTGAGAGGGCATAAATTCAAATTGAGGAAGGACAGTTGTAGGATGGATGTGCGGAAGTTTGCCTTTAGCCAGCGGGTGGTTGATTGCTGGAACAAACTTCCATCTGCCGTTGTAGAAGTTGATAGCTTAAATAGATTCAAGACAGAACGAGACAAACATTTGGAACGAGTGGATGGGTGAAATAAGAAGGGTTTTTTTTTTTTTTTTTTTGGCTGATGCTATATAAGCTTGCTTTCTTGCATTATTCGCCTTTGCTAATGCTTACTCTATATGAATGAATTTATACTATAAGGCAGTTTTCTTACCCATAGTTGTGTACAGAGCACCAGCATAGCACTTCAGAGTTATTAACATTAAATTTAAACAGAAATTGTTATCAATTCAGCCTTCAATGCTTTATGTTATTTCTATTTTGTGCAGAACAGTCTCAACGAATGCTATGCAGATTTTGGCTGGGAACTTGCCTCTAGACTGGTATATTGTGTATTGGGTCTTTTGTTATTACATTAAAAAAGGCATAGTTATTTCTTTCATGACATTACTTCTGATGTCACAATAGATATATCTAAAGCTAAGAAAAATGTTCTAATTCAGTTTATTGGTATATGGCAACAGAGATGAGATCTTAGTGTAACTGGGGAGGTAACTAGATTGTTCATTTCCAGGGTTACATTTACTTTTTATAGTAAGAACAAAAGGTTTATTCCTTCTATGGAATTCACTCATCATTTATTTTAATGGGGTTATTGAATTATAAACTACATTACTTTGGTCTGTTCAGCTCTCCTTTATGTACTTGTGGTCAACCTGATACTTGGAGTCATTTGTTATATGATTGTAGTTTGTATGTTGAACATAGAGAAAGGTTAAAGTGCAGATTGGTAGTTTAGTTAAAGGCAGTGAAAGTGATCTTATTGCTAATCAGGTAAAAAATTTTTTAAGCACTACAAGAGTTTTGTGTAACTGTTTTTTCAACAGAGAAGACATTGGAATACAGGAATTCTCCGACTTACATAAGGGTTGTGTTCTGCAGAACGCCATGTAAGTCAGATTTTATGTAAGTTAGAATTTCCCCCATGCATGTGCAGCACTCACAACTGTGCTTGCTGAATTGATTGAATCAAAAAATAAACGTTCGACGAACACATAAATAGAATTATTTATTGTATTTATTCAATTTTATTATCTCATGCACAGTAAAAATTACAAAAGCGTGCTATTTAAAAAAATTTCAAAATTTTAAAATTACAAAAAAAAAGACAGCATAATGTCAGTAAGTTTTACCTCTCGAGCACTGTTGCCAGAATTGACGTCTTCAGTTGATAAGTATCCCGCTGTGGACGTTGAGGTTTAGAATGGGTCGGCCGCTCAACCTTACAAAAGAATATAATGATGACTGGACTGTGGCTTTTTTCTTTTCATCGTAGATTTTTCTGTAGCAAGCATGCATATTATTCACCCCTCTGTTAATTTTTAAGAATCATTCACTGTCAGGATTCATCTTCTCAACCTCGCCATTGCCAATGCAATTTCACAAAATGCCATTGCCATCTCTCTGGTGATGATGCATCTCGGCTCCTCATTTGGTTCGCCTTGAGTTTCGTCAGCATATTCTTCTTTCATTATCGCTGCCTGCAAGTCAATAAGATCTTCGTTAGATAATTCCTTCTCTTCTTCCTCTATTAGCTCCTCCATGTCTCCATATCTTTACAATCTTATCTGTAACCTCTTCATATGATTCGTCTTTTTCAAATCCTTCAAAGCCTTTTACATGCCGTGGGCATCTTTTCTTCCATGTGCCATTTAAACAACTTTTAGTAATTTCTGCCCAGGCCTTATTAATGTACTGTAAATATTTTAAGATTTCCAAAAGTCTCTTAATGTAAAATTTTTCTCACCGTCTACTGCAAACAATGCCTGAGCAAATGTTGTGCATAAATAGTATGCTTTTAAATTCGAAATAACACTCCTGATCTATAGGTTGGATGAGTGAAATCGTGTTTGGCGGTAGAAATATGACTCTCACATTCGAATTGAAATCATCTAGATGTGTAGGATGTCCAGGATCATTATCTAATAGAAGCAAAATCTTGAAAGGAACGTCATTGTCTTTACAGTATTTTTCAACCTCAGGAATGAAGCAGCATTTAAACCAATCCTCAAAGAGAGATATTGTTATCCATACTCTCTGTTTCGATTGGGAATGCATGTGTAGGGTGGCTATATTGAGTCCCTTAAATGTGCAAGGATTTCCAGAATGGTACACAAGCAGTGGTTTTAATATGTAATCTCCCACTGCATTAGCCCAAGGTAGGGCCAAGCAAGAGCGTGGCCCTACCTTTTGACGCCTTGAAACCTGGCATTGCATTTTCCTCTTTGGCAATGTTTGTTCGATCCGGAATTTTTTTCCAATTCAGAACAGTCTTGTCAACATTAAAAATTTGCTGTGTTGAATAGCCGCCTTCAATAATTTTTTCCAACACATCACAAAATTTCTCTGCAGTTGCAGAATTGGCACTGGCAACTTCACCGCATACTTTAACATTGTGGAAACTATCACGCTGCTTGAACCTATTAAACTACATGTTGCTTGCCACGAACTTGGCTTGGGGTTTGCCATACTACTAATCATTAATATTGTTATAAATACTTGTTGCTTTTGCTCGAATGGTCATTAGACTCAGGGGCACTTGCTTCTGAATCTGATTTTCCATCAATATTATTAACAGCTGTTCCATCTTCGATATAGCACCTGAATGCTGTTTTGTGATCACTGTCGATCTTAAGTGCATTGATCCTTTGACATATTCTTTTTAAAGGGCACTGTCCCTTAAAATAGTATTCACTGTTGAAGCTGCAAGACCTAATTCCCTTGTAATAGATGACAAACTTCATCCTGCTTCGTACTTAATCATTTTCATCTTCATTTCTAAATCAATTTTGTTTCGTTTCCTAGGACTGCCACCACACCACTTGCACTTTTCATTGGTTGCTTTCCCGTCATCATTGTAATACGTAAATAGGAATCAAGAGAAGTTTCTGAAAATTTGTTTTTTATATGATTGAAGATTTCAGTGAAGGGGAACACATTTCACCATAATACCATAACATAAAAACCCACAGAATTCCAGTTATCGGTATTATCGCAAATGCAATAAGATCGAGTTTAGTACCCACTTATGATTAGATGCACTAACAGAAAAGCCCAATAAACTGGAAAGTTCAAATTGTTTTTTGTTCGTGACTTCCAGAAACATGCTTTAAAAAAAATATCACAAAGGCATTCAAAATTGATTCTTATAACTGGAACATATGATAATGATGAAAGTGTAGTGCAATTTCCATTATGAATATGACCTTTTAGAGAGATAAATAGCTTAGTAATATAGCGAAATTTTCAACTTCCAAGGACTTGGAATAAATTGCAAAAAAAAAAAAAAAAAATGTGTTATTAGGTTCACATTACGATATTTTCACGATACCTCCATTTATTCCTACGGGATGTAAAATACGTTTCCACAATTTTTTTAAGTTAGCACTTGCCGTAAAAAACTTATGTGAAGCGAAATTTCCATAAGTCGGGGAGTTCCTATAATTTATTGCTTATTAATCAAGATTTTGTTATATACATTTTGATCACTTAACTCTCACTGTATGTTTTTTTTATTTTTAAATTCATTTTTATTATTTTTTTTTATTCATTGTTATTATTTTATTTTATTTTTTCTGGCTCCCAGGTTTGGACAGCCTAGGAGCGGGATCACTGGCATCCACCAGTATAGCACTACTTCCAGCGAGTGCAGGATTTTAGTGAAGGAGGCACTGTCAGAACAGTAGACCCAGGCCTGGTACTACATGCCTAGGGACAGCCATCAGGGAGCAGCTGTCTAGGTACTGGCTGCTCCCAGGTGGCAAAAAGACCTGCCATACAGGCCCATTTGCCTGAGGTTCTGTGCAAATTCAGTTTTTCAGGTGGAGATAGACTGAAGTCTAGGTGCCACCATAAACATAATAATAATAATAATAATAATAATAATAATAATAATAATAATAATAATGTACACATTAAATGCAGAGTTGGGGCCCTTGGTGCCACTTGACAATCAACACTATGTACGCATTGTACACTCTGTGTTCAAACTCTGCATCCTTATGTCCGAGTGGCAATATGTCTCCATTATCCCTAGCCTGTCTGCATATGATGACTTGATTAGTAGTTCAAATTCATCAACTGTGTTTACTATGCTCCTAGCATTACTGTACTGCACTTTTTCTTCCTCTTTGTTACCCTAGAATAGCCCATGTATTTACTTGTTCCATGATGACCCACAGCAATACTTGATATCCCTGACACCTTTCTTTCCAGTCAGCTGCATGTTCCAATAGAAGCAGTGCAAGGATCACTTTCACCTCTGCCTGTTGGTCTAGTTAATCTATTTGTCTTTGTTTCCCCAAGCTAGCAGTTTTCCAACCCACCTAACTCTGCCTCGATAGAATCAGCAAATATTTTTTGCTTTTTTTTGAGTTTAAAAAATACCATAAAAGTAGTAATTTTTTTTAGTCTCAAAAACTAATTTTTTGTTGCCTATTATCTTGTTTTCACATAGCTAATAATATCATAGTGGCCAGCAGAGAGTTAAGTAAGGCTGCATCTGATATTGTGTAAGAAAACTCAGTTCGTTTTTTAAACTAAACGATGACTGACATGAATATTAGGAATCCCTGTGCAAGTTTCCTCCACAAGGAATATCATGTTTTCTATTGGTTATTTATTTTGTTTACTGTTTCCTCCTTTTTCTGGATGATGATACATTCAAACACAAAAATGACATGTTCAACTTCCAGTAATTATTATTTATGTGTTTATTTTATAGGTTTTATAGGTTACCTACAAAATTTGCTCATCATGTACTGATGCCTGTAATTATAAATATTTGGTTAAATAAATTGGTCTACTATTATTCCTTTCTAAATTCCTTTGTCTTTTTGATTGATTTTTGCATTCTTAAAAATCTTCTCACACATTCACTAATCTGTAGTTAGAAAGTGAGTCCTATTTGAAATTGAAGATTTGCTCATTTTTTGTACATAAACTTACCACTTGTGTTTTGTTCTTTGACTGTAATATAACTAATTTAGAATTGACTTCTTAAAATCCTTTTAGATTAATAAACCTCTTACATATATAATAATGTATGTTCATATATGCACCTAAGAAAAGATTAAAACAGTTATCTCTTTCCTTGCAGAAGGAAGTATGTTAGAGATATTGATAAAGAACCTGAAGATATTGACGTAAGTGAAGAAAGAAAAAGAGCACAAAGTGATTCTAGTAAACATGATGTTCTGAGAATCTTAAATCTCACAAAGGTAAAATAAATTTTATAAACAATTGCTTTTTAATACCTAGATATCATTTTTAATATTTGGTTGCCAGTGCATAAAAAACGAATACAGGGGTTTTTTTTTTTTTTTGGAATTAGAAAATTTATGAATTTCAGTGGTAGCCAGAGAAAATTAATACAATATTATTCTTTCAAAATAAACATTAATTTTATATCAATAAATACTGCTAGCACAGTTTTTTTTATCATAGTTTTCCACCTTATAAAATCAAATTTTATAATTATATATGCTCACTAATTGTATATAACAGCAAGAATATTTCTAAAATTTGTAAGAAGTTTGCTATCATTTGAACAGTTTGCTTACCTAATGAGAGTTTACTAGGATTATAAATTTATTACTGTAATCAAGGAGAATTAGCTACTGTTTTATGTTAAAATAAAAGTTACAGAATTTTCTGGCAGTTTGTATTTTAGAAGATTGTTTATTTGAAGTTTCAAATAGCAAAAACAT
Source organism: Mastigoproctus giganteus (assembly GCF_048544385.1). Taxonomy (NCBI): domain Eukaryota; kingdom Metazoa; phylum Arthropoda; class Arachnida; order Uropygi; family Thelyphonidae; genus Mastigoproctus; species Mastigoproctus giganteus. The sequence goes on from NC_143581.1 coordinate 72,156,672, forward strand.
CTAAACAAAGAAAGAAATTAAAATGTCCCATGTATATTTATTATTTATGAGAGGGTAAACAAACTTTTGGTCACTAGTCCCAAAACAGAATTTTATCTATAACACCCCCCTCCCCCTCCCAGTGTGGGCACTGTACCTGGTGAAGGGGACATCCTAATGATCCTCCAGATTAGCATCACTGGGATCCATATCTTGGATTCTCGACTAACATTATATACATCTGGCATATTTAGGAGCAGCTCAAATATTTTAGCTATTTTAACAAGACACGAGATCCCAGACCAATCAGCTAGTAGGTCTGCCTTCAAGTTTGACCTGAATCCTATTCCTCATGGTCTAACAGATGGGATGTAGTCTGATTGAGGTGAAATGTGAAACATACATTGAGGCTTTTCAATTTATCCAGTACCAGTCTTATCAGAAGGACATCTATGTAGCTTCTACTGACTATTCTAGGGCTCATGACCAGGTCTGCAATCATAGGTGCTTCTAGATATTCATTTAATGGGCATGCAAAGGTAGGAATAGTAACAATTTGTTGTGTCCAGGGAGTGATTTCTAAGTTTATACATAGCATTGATCATGATATGGTATATTGATTTCTTGCTGTCCTGTTGTTTATCTTATTATCCAGCACCCAGTGATAAATTTAGTGAGTTGTTGAAGAGACCAAATTACTAATGTATACAATGTGATTGTATATAAGGAGCTGATTATCCCCTCCTATAAGGCAATGGTCAGTCCACACCTTGAGTACTGTATACAGATCTGGAGGCTTCATTTTAAGAAGGATGTAGAGCTGTTGGAACGAGTACAGAGAAGGGCAACAAGATTAGTGAATGGAACAAAAGGTGGCTAGACAAACATTTGGAGTGAGTGGATGGGTGAAATGAGAAGGGTCTGTGTGTTTTTTTTTGGCTGATGCTATATAAGCTTGCTTTCTTGTATCATGTGCCCTGCTAATAACTACAATGTAGTGTGTAATCAAGGTACTGAAAGTTGGGCAGGCTAAGGCAGATTATGTGCTAAGTCTATGGCTAAAAATGCAAAGAATATCAGCAAGAAATTCTATGCATATATTAAAACTACAAGAAAAATAATGAATCATATTGGTCCACTAGATGTGAATGGTTTGACTATTGATGAGCCTTTACAAATTGCTGATAAAGTTAGTAAAAATTTTGCATCTACATTCGGCGCCTCCGTAGCCAGGTGGGCAGGAGCAGCAGTGCGTAGCACACGCTTCTTGATTAGACCAGGGTTCGAGCCCGTGACCACCAAATACGGAAAGGTCATGGAATGGCCACCGCATATCCCCGGAACAATATGGCCTTAGTTGCTAATGCTCCTAAAAACCAAAATAACATAACAGCATCTACATTCACACATAAAGACAATTTTAGAAATGCAGTAACAGAATTCTATCTAATACTGATTTGGAGTTAAATCATATTATATGAGAAAGTAAGGTTGTAGAGAAATTTCAGCACCCAAAAGTAAACAAAGCACCTGGGGATGCTGGGATCGATTCAGTTATATTAAGAGAAGTTGCAAAGGCTAAAACTTTGAATAGATTGGAGATGTGTAAATGTATCCCCTACCTACAAAGGTAGTTCAAAGGGTGAAGTGGGTAAATATAGACCTGTTAGTTTAACTCTGTCCCAGGGAAAATAATGGAATCAAAAGAAGCAATGCAAGATCATCTTAATAGGAGTGAAGGCATAAGACAATCACAATTGAGTTTATTAAAAGGAGATCACACCTCACAAATATGATTAGCTACTATGAGGTTGTCACAGAAGAACTGGATGCACTAATTTGACATCATCTCTTAGATTTTATTAGAAAACCTTTAATACTGTATCACAGATATGATTTTTGTATAAGTTGGAGCAGTGTGGCATTAGGGGTAGCTACTACTATTGATAAAGGGATGGTTAAGTGGTAGGAGGCAAAGAGTGGCAACAAATGCCCACTGCTCTTCATGGACTGGTGTGATGAGTGGGGTACCAGAGGAATCAGTGTTTGAAACACTTATGTTTTACAGTTCCTGTATATCATTGACATAGGTGTTTCAAGTTTAATGTCTAAGTTTGCTGATAATACAAAAGAGGGCAATGGTTAATGATAATAATGAGGATATACTACTTCAAGGGGACTTAGATAAACTAAGCAGATAAGCTGTAAAATGGATTGCATTTAATAGGATAAATACAAGGCACTGCATTTGGATAGTAATTCCAGAATACCATACCATTTGGGTTGTATCAACACAAAGTATTAAAGTATGAAAAGGATCTAGGGGTAACACATGAAATTCTCTCTTCACTGCAAACAAGCAGTTAGACCAGCTCATGAGGTTTTGTCAATGATATACGGGAACTTTGCCGGGGAGAGGGGATGGGGCAAAGAGTTAATTATACCAGTGTATAAGGCAATGATTGGGCCACATCTGGAATGCAGTATATAGGTTTGGAAACCTCACTTAGGAACAACATACATCTGTTGGAAAAGGTGCACAAACAAGCAAGAGTAGCTGGGGCCACAACGGATATTCTCACCAAGAAAGATGAGTTCTCTAAATTGTAGTCCTTGGAAACTAGGCATCTAATTGAAGTGCATAAGGTTTTAAAAGGCAATGACCTAATTGAACTGCATAAGGTTTTAAAAGGACTAAGTAAATTAAATGTTGATGATATCTGAAATGAAACACACACAGGTACATAAATTTAAATTGGAAAAGGATTATTACAGAATAGATGTGCAGAAATTTTCATTTAGCCAAAGAGTAATTAATTGTTGGACAGATTATTATAACTCACTTAAGAATGAAATGAAGGGTTTTTTTTTTGGTTTTTTTTGAGTACTGTATAATCCTTGATTCCATGCATCATATTACCAATACTAATTTAAAATCTTAATTGAAGCTAACACTTTACTATGGGAAATAAAAATGTTATATTGTTTTAAATTAAATTATATTTAAGAAATACTTGAACCAAAAAATAAATACAGCAAAATAATTGAATAGTTGAACATGTAAGGCAAGATGTTATTCTGCTTCTATGAACCTAGCCACCCAAACCACACCTATATTAAAACAAAAAAATATAATAAAATAAACATAAAAATATAAACTAAACAGAATATAAAAGAAAAGAACCAAAGCAACACTTGTCCTCAGGAGAGTGCACACATATCTTCACACCCAAAGAGATTCACATCCACACCCCCAAGAACAATCACTACTAAAATAAAATACTGCAAAACAGAACAATGAACCCATAAGCACTATCTTTTCAAGGCACAACAGGACTTGAACTCTGAAAAAGGGTTGTATTTCACAACATTGATTGCTATCCCGGCCAATCAGCAAATGTCATCTGATATATCCTGGGCATTAAGAGAAATAAGGAACTAAACATAAATACACTATGGCCACTGCTCTCTATGGAATAAATAAGGAAACATAAGAAAAAATGAAAATTTAGACCTTGATTTCTACAATTGATGAATCCAAAACAATATACAACTCAAAATTAAGAAATCATAATAAATAGAGATTGAACTTAAATAAATAACTAAAAATGATAGAATAAATAAAAACATAATGAAGACTTCATGTGATGGATACGAGCATTCAGTAAATTAAACTATAATGAGATTGCTGAAGAAGTAATCTTCAGCAGTCTCATTATAAAAGCAAAGGGGGAATTGGACTGGGATTTGCTCAAACTGACAATTTATTATGGAGAATAAAAAAATGTGGTTATATCATTTTAAGTTAATTTAAGGAACACTTGAACTACCAATAAATACAGCATAATAATTATGCTGTATTTATTCGTGGTTCAAGTGTGATTTGTGGTTCATGGTCCAATTCGTGGTTCAGCATAATTATTATGCTGTATTTATTCGTGTATTTATCAATGCATACTAATTAATGCTCTGTTTATAGGTAGGACAAGGTGCTATTCTTCTCCTATGACATACTTACTCCTATATTTTAAAAACAAAAAATAAAATAAAAATATAATATAATTTATTTATTTTATTTTTTATGTTTATCTTATTTTTTTGTTTTGCTATAGGGGTGATTATGTTCGTAGGAGCAGAATAGCACCTAGCTTTATTATAACCCTATTAAGATTATTTGCTGTATTGTGGTTCAAGTGTTTCTGGAATCTGATTTAATCTAATTAAAGCTTATTGTTATTTTTTTTTTTTTTTTTACTAAAAGATAGCTAGACATTGTTATACATTTTGTTCTCTCTTGAGTGCCAATTTTTAATGAAAAATTTAATTATTTTCATTGTTAACAACAGGATGTTTTTCTTCTCATCAACCTTCAATTAATTATAAATGCAAATGTTTTCCCATGTCTCATATGAAGAGAAAATATTGAGTGGATATTTTTGTGAAAATATCCACTCCTATGTCATGACTAGCAAATGTTATATGAGAATAATAAGATCATTTCTTCTTACTTTTCCTCTTATGAATTGACACTAATTGAAATCTCATCATTAAACATGATAATATTTTTTATAATTTTATTTTTGTGTGTACAGGTCTTTAGAAATATGGCTGGAGAAAATTTTGCAGTTGATGATATTAGTTTTGCCATACCAAAAGGAGAAGTAAGTTTTTTTTCTACTTTTTCTTTTTTAAAAAAATATGCGTGTTTTTTAATTTAATAATACAAGGATTTTTCAAGAAATGAGGCAACAACATATTGCATGAAATAGATTAAAAATCTATTTCATGCAATACGGTTTTTACAGGTAAAAAGGGCGCCTCCGTAGCCAGGTGGGAAGGAGCAGCAGTGCGTAGCACACCCTTCTTGATTAGACCGGGGTTCGAGCCCGTCACCACCAAATACGGAACATGCGGAAAGGTCAGGGAATGACCACCGCACCGGAGCAATATGGCCTTAGTTGCTAATGCTCCTAAAAAACCAAATAACAACAACAACAACAGGTAAAAAGAGGATCTTATTCGTCATCTATTTTCTCATGCGATCATGGAATTGACCATATCCACTTCACATCACTGATATTTATGCAACATATCTCAAGAAACTGGTTGCTACATAGAAAACTTTGAAATAATTTCAGTACAATAGAAAAATTTCAAAATAACATGCTTGCTACCTTATTTTTTTAAAATCTTCTCAAGAAATGAAATTTTTCTATTATCACTATTATATTTCTATTATCATATCTTTTATCATGTAGGATATCATCGATTGTGTGACAGAATCTTGCCAAAACCACCCATTCATGATTTCATCCTCATTTGGTTCACCAACGAATTGGTAGAGAATATTGGAACAGTAACGTTCAGAGGTTATAGTTTCATTGAAGATAGGCCCAATAATTCTTCTTCTGATATAGCAACCCAAACACCAACCTTCTGTTGATGGAGAGATGTTTGATGTAGCCTGTGTGAATTTTCAGATGTCCATAATTAGGTATTTTGAGCATTCACATCCCTGACAAATGGAATCATGCCTCGTCAGTGATGAATATAACATCCAGAATACCATTGGTATTTTCAGTGATGAACTGTTGAAACCAGTGGCAGTAATGTACTTGCTTTTGGTTATCTGCTGCTTTTAATTCTTGGACAAATGTGATTTTGTGTGGGGGAAAGGCATAGCTTCCTCCTTACTGTTAAATTTGCAGTTACAAGACTGATGTTTTACTGTTGTGACACCTTCTGCATTGATTTTGAAGGACTTTGCAGATTGAATCTGAAATATCCAAGAGTTTTTAGTACACACAAATGCAGTTAGACAGTTTGTGAACCTTATTTCTCTTAAAGAGATGGGGGCAAACAGACAATTCACTGCCCTTCTCCATAAAACTACATTGGACCCTGCTTTACGATTGGTTCACTGTACAATCAAATCACTTTATGATGGACTCTCCATAATAAAATACCATTCGCTCTACGATATGTAGTAAACACCAGTCATCATGATCATTTTTGTGAATTTAATTTTAATTCTATTAAACGGCGATTCTAATAAGCAAAAACAGGAGGAATATTATCCACAGTCTATAAAAGTAAAGATATAAAACACAAATTTACACTTTATTACCTTATCAATTAACAAAATTAAATGATACATGAAAATTCAAAGAATATTTTCCACAGGTTAGCAAAATAAAAATAAATTTACACTTACGTATGTAGCTTAATTAATATTACTGTAATATATACATACTAACTAATTGATATTTCTGTTTACTAACTTTTTTTGGGGGGTTGTAAAATTTAAAACAGTAAAAAAGATAAGCAATTAATAACAAAGAACATAGCATGCACAAATTGCAACTAACATGATATGTGCAAGTGAGATACAAAGTAACAAGTTTATAAAGCGTAAAAATTAGAAATTAAGTGAAGTGAAGATTCTGAAAATTTGTTTTTTATATGATTGAAGATTTCATGGAAGGGGAAACAAATTTTACCACAATAACTTAAAAACCCTCAGAATTTCAGCTATCAGTATTATCGCAAATGCAATAAGATTGAGTTTACTGCCCATTTATAATAGATTGCACTAACAGTAAAGCCCAATAAACCAGAAACTGCAAATTGTTTTTATTGTTTTATGGTAGTGACCTCTAGAAATGTGTATTAGAAAAATATCACAAAGGCATTCAAAATTGATTCTTATAACTGAACATATGATAATAATGAAAGTGTAGTGCATTTTAATGATTTTTAGAAATTTGATTCTATAAAGTGGTCGATTCTATTAACCAGTTAACTGACACTTACTTATTTCACTTTACGATTGTCTCTAATCCGTAATTATCAATTATCATTTTTAAAAAAAATTGGGGTGGGGGAGTGAGAAAAATGTGCCACCATCAGCACTTATTTTTTTTCTTTTTAAATTTGTATCATGTTTTAATGTTTAATTATCAATTATAATTTTAAACAACATTTTGGGGGGAGGAAAAATGAGCAAAAATGTGGCGCCATCAGCATTTATCCTTTTTCTTTTTAAATTTGTATCGTGTTTTAATATTTATTTCAGTGTATAAGATGAACCACAATTTTTCAGAGACTTTTCAGATAAAAGGTGAGTGATATACACTGGAGAATATGGTACTCAGTATTCTATATAAAACTCATACAATTCCATTATAAAAATCACCTTTTAGAGAGATAAATAGTTTGTTCATAAAGTTAAAATTTAAACTTCCAAGGTCTTGGAATAAATTACCAAAAAACAATGTGTTATTGGGTTTGCATTATGATATTTTCGTGATATAATGGTGTCTCCAGAATGGATTAATATCTTAAAGCTGGGGTCCGCTGTACATTGATCTGGTTCATTAATACAAAAAATTAAGATATCATAACACTTCTATAAAAGCCTGATATCATTAGGTTTTGCAGTATGTTATATATTTTTGCCTTTATTGTAAGCTTGTTGTATTGCTGAGGATTTACATGTTAGGAGGCCAGTACTGTTATGCTCATTAATGCATATAGTGATATTTGAGACCACTTGATTTCAAAGACTTTGTTGCAGTCATAGCATTAGATGTTATTTAAAATTTATTGCAGAATTAATATGTGTTCTGTTCAGTTATTGAAATATATGATAATATTCAAAACTTATTTTTCTAGTGTTTTGGCTTACTAGGAGTGAATGGTGCTGGGAAAACAACACTTTTTCGGATTCTTACTGGACAGTTGCAGCCAACTTCTGGTAAAGCATATATCAAGAATATGAGGTATGAAAAAATCACTATGTTCTGTAAATTATTTAGATTGAGAATGCTCTCAATCAAGTCATATTTCCAAGTCTGTGATTTTCAAGTTGTGTCACCTATAAAAACTGCAATTTTTTTCTCCATGTATAATTATTGATTGATTTTGGAAGATTGGTAGCAGTTTATCCAGATAAATAAATCAATGCTTGGATTGATTGTTTCTGACCACAATCCATTGAAAAAATTTCTGCCCAGAATAAAACATTTTTGTAAATATATTTTTGCTATACAAAAGATCATTATATCTATATAAAGCATTTTGCCATTCTGGAAAGAGAAATAGATGTAGGAGAGTAACCGGATGGTCCTTCCGAAATTGATAACAGCCCTGCATTAGTGGTGCCTCCGTAGCCAGGTGGGAAGGAGCAGCAGTGCATAGCACACGCTTCTTGATTACACCAGGGTTCGAGCCCGTCATCACCAAATACGGAGGATGCGGAAAGGTCAGGGAATGACCACCGCATATCCCGGAGCAATATGGCCTTAGTTGCTAATGCTCCTAAAAACAACAAACAACCAACAACAACAACATCCATAGCCAGGTGGGCAGAAGCAGCAGTGCGTAGCACACGCTTCTTGATTAGACCGGGATTCAAGCCTGTGACCACCAAATATGGAGGATGCGGAAAGGTCAGGGAATGACCACCGCACATCCTTGGAGCAATATGGCCTTAGTTGCTAATGCTCCTAAAAAACCAAATAACAACAACCCTGCATTAGTAGTAAAAAGACCATTCAAAATTATAATTATTTCAAGACCCAACACAACTCCAAACAATTGCTTTACTGAGAAATTATAAGCTGATATATGCTGGCACAGTTAGAAGAAGAAAAAAAAAAATCCACCTATTTTCATCTTCATTAAGGATACAAACAAATGCATAAGTTTGATTTGCCTTTCAAGGCTGTAGTGCATTAGTTTCTTACATCCCAAAAATCTAAGTAGAATGTTCTTTATTCAGCCATAGACCATGATGCAAATCATTAATGAAAAAACAGGAAATATCTCTTTGGTGCTGTAAAATCAGAGGAAGTTATAGTTGATAAATTATATGCAAAATTAGATCATTTTGTACAGCATGCTAAATATAGTGGGAATGAATACATATTGATTCTCATTTACACATCTTGGACTGGAGATGTGCAAATGTATCCCCAATTCACAAAGGGAGATCAAAGGGTGACACGAGTAATTACAGACCCATCAGTTTAACTTCTGATAGGTCTGTAAAACTGGATAGACCCGGAACAGGAAAATCTGTTCCGGGTCTATCCAGTTATATTAAAGGAGACAGCAAAGGAAGTAAGCAAACCTTTAGCCATAATTACAAAAGCTTCCTTGGACTCAGGGGAGGTCCCCATGGGCTGGAGATATGCAAAGGTTTCCCCTATTCACAAAGGGAGGGGGATATAAGGTTGACATGGGTAATTACGGACCTGTTAGTCTAATTTCTGTTCCAGGGAAAATAATTGAGTCACTGGTTAAGGAAGCAATGCAGAATAATCTAGACAAGACTGCAGTAATAATTCAAACACAGCATGGGTTTGTTAAGGAGAAGTCTTGTCTGAATTGGATGCAGGGAATAACTTTGATATTATATATTTGGATCTTAGAAAGGCTTTTGATACTGTTTCACATGGAAGACTGCTGCACAAATTGGAGCAGTGTGGCATTGGTGGCAAATTGTTGCTATGGGTAAAGGGATGGTTGAGGGAGAGAAGACAGAGAGTGGTAATCAATGGACACTGCTCATCGTGGACCAATGTTATTAGTGGAGTCCCTCAGGGTTCTGTGTTGGGTCCATTGTTGTTTTCTGTATTTATAAATAATATTGATGATGGTATATCAAGCTTAATGTCCAAGTTTGCAGATGATACAAAGGTTGGCAGAGTTGTTAAGGATGCTACTGACGTTATGCTGCTGCAACAGGATCTGGAAAGGTTGAGCAGATGGGCTGAGAGGTGGAAAATGAAGTTTAACATTGACAAATGTAAAGTACTACATATGGGAAACAGCAACTCCAGAGCAACGTATCAACTCTGTGGTACTACACTGAGAGTGGTAGAGAATGAAAAGGACCTGGGGGTAATTGTGCAGGCAGATATGAAGTTCTCTGAGCAGTGCAGACGGGCTGCAAGAGTAGCTCATGGTGTCTTATCAATGATATACAGGAATTTTTCTAGCAGGGATAGGGAGGTGATTATTCCCTTGTATAAGATGTTCAATGGTTAGGCCGCACCTCGAGTACTGTATACAGGTCTGGAGGCTTCATTTTAAGAAGAATGTACAGCTGCTGGAACGAGTACAGAGAAGGGCAACAAGGTTAGTAACGGAACGAAGGGTTGCTCTTATGAAGAAAGGCTTAAGTTTTGCAAGTTACAGTGTCTGGAGACTAGGCACTGGCGAGGTGATCTGATAGAGGTGTACAAAGCCTTGAATGGTTTGAGCAGTCTCAATGCTGTTGGAACAGACTTCCATCCCTTGTTGTGGAAGTTGATAGCCTAAATAAATTTAAGGCTCAGCTGGACAGGTATTTCGAACAAACGGAGGGGTGAAGTGGAAGGGTTTTTTTTTTTTTTTTGGCTGATGCTGCATAAGCTTGCTTTCTTGCATCATATGCCTCTACTAATGCTAATTAATGCTAATGCTAACCAATTTGATTGGATACTGTGATGTGGTCACAATGGAACTGGATGCAAAAAAATAATTTTCATATCATATACTTGGATTTCAGGAAAGCTTTTGATACTGTTGCACATAAAAAACTGTTGTACAACTTGGAGCAGTGTGGCATTAAGGGTAAGTTGGTACAATGGATAAAAGAGTGGTTGAGTGGGAGAAGACAGAGAGTGGTAATCAATGGACACTGCTCTTCATGGACTAATATTATTAATGGTACTTCATGGTTCTGTGTTGCGTCCATTGTTGTTTTTCTATATTTATCAATGATATTGATGAAGGTATATCAGGCTGTCCAAGTTTGCAGATGATACAAAGATTGGTAGGATTGTTAATGAACAACTGAAGTTTAACATTGACAAGTGCGAAGTACAGCACAAAGTAGTACAACCCAGGAGTAATATACCAACTGTGTGGTACTACACTCAGGGTGGTAGAAAATGGAAAAGACCTGCGGTTAATTGTGCAGTCAGACATGAAGTTTTCTTAGCAGTACAGACAGGCGCCTCTGTAGCCGGGTGGGAAGGAGGACCAGTGCGTAGCACACGCTTCTTGATTAGACCGGGGTTCAAGCCCGTCACCACCAAATACGGAGGATGCGGAAAGGTCAGGGAATGACCACCGCATATCCCGGAGCAATATGGCCTTAGTTGCTAATGCTCCTAAAAACTAAATAACAAACAAGCAGTACAGACGGACTGCCAGAGTGGGTCATGGGGCCTTGTCAATGATATACAGGAATTTTGCTATAGGGATAAGGAGGTGATTATCCCGTTGTATAAAGCAATGGCCAGGCCACACCTTGAAATACCGCATACAGGTCTGGAGGCCTTGTTTTAAGAAGAATGTTGAGTTGCTAGAACAAGTACAGAGAAGGACAACAAGATTGATGAGGGGAAACGAAGGGGGTCCTCTTACCAAGAAAGGGTTAAATTCTGCAAATTTCAGCATCTGGAGACTAGGCACCTGGAGGTAATCTGATTGAGGTGTATAAGGCCTTGAATGGATTTAGCAGGCTCAATGCTGATGGGATTCTTCCTCTTGCTCAGATTACGAAGCTGAGGGGGCATAAATTCAAATTGAGGAAAGACAATTGTAGAATAGATGTTCAGATAAATTCAAGGAAGAACCGAACAAACATTTAGAGCAAATAAAGATGTGAAATTGGATTTTTTTTTTTTTTTTTTTTTTTTCGTTTTGGCTGATGCTGTATAAGCTTGCTTTCTTGCCTGATACGCCTGTGCTAATGCTAATATTATTTATATTGTCAACAGAAATATGGAATTCATTGAAAGTAGAAAATTTTGATATGTAAACATCTTTGATGGCATCTACTACAATTTTTGGACTGAAGTAAAACCAATTGGTAATGAAAATGCTAGACGGAAATGATGCAAATGATATTACTTCCTAAATGACACTAACTCAGTTACTAATGTTGATTTGGTAGAGTAAGTAGCGAGCATTAGCATAAAATGTTATGTCGTTCATACTAAAGATTTTGGACTGAAGTAAAACTGATTGGAAACTAATGCGAGACGGAAATGATGCAAATGACGTCACTTCATAAATGATGCTAACTCAATCACTGATTTGATTCGGTAGAGTAAGTAGACGGTGTGAGCATAAATTGTTACATTGTTCATAAATTTTGGTCTATCTGTTCGATTTTAAAAATTTAAATGGTTTTGATTTTTGTCAAAGTTTTTTTCACATATAAAAAAAAAAATCTTTCATGCATGCAGGGTACACATGCAGTTTTTTTGAAAATGCCTTTTGAACACCCAGAAAAATTATGAAAAATTCTCTGTTTATTACTACTGGTCCGGAAACTTGGTCTTGTTCAAAAAAGTAAAAAAAAAAAAGAAAAATTCCCAGTACAAGTTATGACAGGAAGCTATGACAATAGAATGACAAATACAAATATATGAAAAATTTGTTTAGATTGGCAAAAAACTTTAAATAAAAATTAAAATCATTCTAAACATATTATAGTAACTGCCTTGATTATAATAATAAATAAATTCCTAAAGCCACATATTATAAATCTGAGGTATAATATAAAACATTTTTATTATTGTTATTTATTTTTGTTTTACAGCAGGCCCTCGTTATAATGCGGTTCGCTTTACGCTCATTTGCTATAATGCTGTTCTTATATTATAAACCCGTATCTGACTATAATGCTGATACAGATCACTTAACGCTCTTTACCAGGTAAAAAGATTGCATTTTTGGCATATTTAACGAAAACGTTTCATCTGATGGAGTCGATAGCTTGAAAAAGTCGATAGCAAAACAGTATTAAAATGTTTCCCACGCTGACTTGAGAAATTTTCCCCCGCTCAGTGAAATTTTCTCGCACGTTAATTTAATTGCAATACAGTGACTTTACTTAGTCCCAAGATCAACATTTTAAAAAATAATCAAGTATATTGCTTGTAATATTTGCATTATATGCATTTATCCAAAGTTTAGTCATTACTCAGTACAGTATTAGACATCGTGTGTAACAGACAGTTTACTCAAACATTGTATCATAATTGGTAATGCAACCAATGCAGTTACATTTTCATTTTTATCCATTTGGTGGATAAGAATGAAAAAGTAACAACATCTGGACGCAGTATGAAGACTATAAATGTAAAAAAAAGACTGAATTTGAAAATTAAATTAGTTGTTTTGAAGCGAATCAATTCCGGTCAACGACAAGCAGATGTGTGCCATAATTTAGGACTGGCAAGTTTAACTATAAGAACAATTATAAAAGACAGCTGTTCCACTACAAGCAACTAGGGCTAGGCCGGCTATTGTGATTGAAATGGAGAGACTTCAACTAATTTTATTGAAGATAATATCCAACGCAGAATTCAGTTAAGTTAAATATTATATATATATATATAAAAAAAGAGATTAGCCTATATGATGATCTGAAGAAAGCTCACCTAAAAAAAAAAAAAAAAATGTGGACCCATTTAAAACTAGTAAGGGCTGGATGAATAGATTTAAAATCCAGGGAGAAGCCGCAAAGAACTTGTTAAAATTATCGAAAAGGGGTATTGTGCGTTATACTTCTCAACAAGTTTTTAACATAAATGAAGCAGGACTTTTTGGGAAACAAATGCCTAAAAGAAGTTTCATATTGAAAGAAGAAAAAGACATGCCAGGTTTCAAAGCGGCGAAGGATCGGTTGACTTTATTGTTAGGTGGCAACGCTGCAGGGGACTTTAAATTAAAACCCCTTTTAGTTTACCAGGAAGAGGGCCAAAGTACAACCCAAAATCAACACTTTTTCATGATTAAATTCATCAATTAAAATCAGTTTAGATCAATTAAATTCATGATTAATTTTAATTGGAATTTTAAGTTTGATTTTGATACATAAGTAGTTACTGCATAATTATATACGTATGTAATGTAGAATATTTTATATGTACAAATATTTGAATATTAAATATTTTGACTGATATTTGTGCATCTTTTCACTACCATTTATTATTGATTAGGAAATATCCTATGGCACTGACTGCAACTCACAAATACATATGTTACCTTATGTGTATGCGGCCTTCGCTTAGCGCTCTGTTTTACCGGAACAAATTATCAGCGTTAAGTGGAGGTCACCTGTATATTCTTTGCTTAGACTTATACTTTACAAATTGTACTTTTTTAAATATTAATAAATAAATATGACCTTCAGTTGAAAAAATAAATAATAATATTTACAATTAAAAAAAAGTACCTGAGAGACAAAAAGCCAACACCTATAACTCCCTGGTAGACTAAATGCCATCAACCACTGCTGTCTTTTGGATGCCATGCAAGCTATTTTGTTTACAGTTTGGTGCACAAATAACCTTACAAATTTTAAGGAAGCATAAAAGCATTCTTAATTTTTATTATTAGTTTTTTCTCTTCAATACTTTTTTTATTGAATTCTGTAAATTGTAATTAATGAACTGCTGTTTTAAAACCAACAAAAAATTTTATGGCATCATGCAAATATTTGTGTTCTTGTTAGGGGCATGACTGATGACCTAATGAGAGCTCTTTATCATGTTTGTGGTTCCCTTGTTGGACAAGTTACTGATGTTTTTATGTACATGCACATTATTTCACTGAAAGTTTTTGATGATAACATCATAACAGCATCATCCATCCATTTATGTTAACCAAAAAAAAAAAAAAAAATTTCACGAAATTATCTTTTATTACTGAATTATAAGCACCTAAAGATATAAATTGGTAATATTAAAAAAGAGCATATTTTTTAAATACAATAATAATTTACTGTATGCAATGAGATGAGCAGGCTTTATTTATAGTGCTTAAAATATTGTTGTATTGTAGTATTATGATATTATCATCAGGGAAAGAAAAAGAATAAGAAATATACACTGTACACCCACATATATTATGAAAGTTGAGTTTAAAAAAAAATTCTTGTGATAAGAGATATTTTAAATTATAACTTTGTTTAGTTGCTATGCAAAAATGTTGCTATGCAGACTGACAATTAAAAAAAAGACACATTTCACTATTTATGGTATGGCATTTAAAAATATATAATGGTCTGTATGTCACTGGAATTGGCTGTAACTGCAAAGGAGTTGACCTTATCAGGAGGATAATATTAATAAATAATATTTGGGGTCCAATTCTTCTACACCCAATTCCACTAACCTACAGAAAACATTAGCACTGACTATAGTAGCAGAGAAGTAAATTCTGCAAGTAGATTGTAGTGCATGTAGGGTTATGGTGGGTGCTGTTTGAAGAATTTATTGTTAGGAAATAGGGTCAGCCAATGGGAGGTTAACTTTTCCCATTTCTGTTTACATTATTAGGAATGGTATGTATATAGCTAGATTCAAAAAAATGACTGCCTGTCCATTGGAGGCGGGGGGGGAGACTTTAGCTGAGATTATCTTGGGCTAGACCAAATTAAAGGAGTGACTTTCTGAGAAGAAACGGTATTTTACATCAGTGTTTCCCAACCTTTTTTCAGAAACAAGACTGTTTATGTTTGAGACTGCATGGACTCAAACAGGACTGCATGGAGCTATGGACCACAAAAATTATTAAACAGTACCTGCAGATAATATTAATAATTATTTTTAAATACAATGATATGTATTAATACAAGTAGTATACATTAGGTTATATTTTAGGTGTCCCTGGTAATTCCTTCTAGCTCTGTTCCCAGCAACAATTCCATCACTGTTAATGGAATTGTTGCCTTCTGCAAAACAAGCTCTGTTTTATTGTCAAGTCCAAGGGACCACAGGTTGGGAAATATTGATCTACATCAATTGCTGCCATGTTGACTGGACTATTACTCCTCTAGCTGGAATTTAACCTTCCAGTGTCTGTCCAATATAGAATGCTATAATGATAGCAGCATAACATCATTGGGCATTCCAGGATTATCAGAAAGGGGGAGGGAACAAATCTTTCAGGATTTGCTTGAGTTTTCTCTTGCTTGTGAAATACTTTCAAATTGTTTCTTTGCAATTATGAAACACTTTTTATCCCACCTTGAATGGTAATAAGACAAGGTGATGTAGTAAGGAAACAACCCATTTTTCTTTAAGGGTGGGACAGGAATGTGAAGATATGGATCAATTTGTGAACTGGGGAGAATAACTATTGCCTAACGATGGTGTCTTCTTGATGGTGGGAAGCTCTACATCCAGTTCTTGAGAGCTACTGGGAAGCATTTTTCCCAGCATTCCTCTTTTGGACATCAAAACAACCTTGGCCACCATCTTAAAACACTGGCCATCCTTATCTCTATCTTAAGAAAACATTTAGACTTTATAGCTATAATGGTTGTTCAAGCTTACTTCCAATTCCATGGCCAGCTGTATTTCCAAATGAAGGGATTCAGCATCAGATGTGGAGAGAGTGGGGAAAAATCAGTAGTTCTGGCAACAATGTTAACACTGTGGTACACAGAAAGCAGTAGATTTTGAAAATATCCTAACATCAAGTCTAATCCCCATAACTGGAAAGTCTGAGAATGTTAAGTTCATATCTAACTATTCTGCAGCCCCCAAAATTTGGACACAAAGCTTGCCACAATTGATAAGCTTCCTGCCTGCAATGGTTATCCTCCCTATTTCTCAGACAGAGTCATCCAGAAAGCCAACTGAAACATAAGATCCACCCCTCCCAAGGAGAAAGAGTATTTGGCCTCTCTGCCTCCCAGAGGTTGAGTGAAAAGTTCTCTTGTATCATGAAGAATGTGTACTTCACTGATAATAGAGAGCCCAAGGAGATCCTGAGAAGTGTCTTCCAACTGCCAGGAATCCTGAAATATTACCCATTTGCAAAATGTATTACCATTTCACATACAGCAGTTCTTATAGATCTTTCTTACTATTACAGTGTGTTTGAAAAGTCATTATACATCTATTTCAAAGGAAAGTAACTTTTTAATTTTAACAAACTGGGCAATAACAAATCATTTGTTATTGCCCAGTTTTACTTACATAAGTAGTCCATTACAATAGATGTTAAAATTAATCGCTATGGACATGCAAACAGGCCTGAACACATTTAATTTTATTTTAAAAATGAAAGAAGAAATTTAACTGCTTACATCAGAGGCATCACACAAGAAGAAATTTTATTTATTCTTGTGCAATGCCTCTGATGTAAGCAGTTATGAGTTCCTGAAGTGATCTTGGGTTTTCTTCATAAACTTTATTTTTTGCTGCTCCCCATAGATAAAAATAAGGTGGATTCAAGTCTGGTGAACAAGGGTGCCACAGATTTTTTGGGATAAATTTCATGAAAAATTTCATGTAGGAGTGTCATTGATTGTGTATCAGTATAGGTAGTTGTGGAAGCTTACTGAAAAATCCATTCCTGATTTCATACTCATTCAGTTCGCTGATGAATTGGTAAAATATACTGGAACAGTAACATTCAGAGAGGAAGAGAGGTGATTCTTCTTCTTCTGGAGATAGCAATCTAAACACCAACCTTCTGTTGATGGAGAGATGTTTGATGTAGACTGTGTGGATTTTCAGATGTCTATAATCGAGTATTTTGAGCATTCACATACTCTGACAAGTGGAACCATGCCTCATCAGTGAAGAATGTAAGATCCAGAATACCAGCAGTATTTTCAGTGATGAACTGTTGAAACCAGTAGCACACCCAGGGTCCTGATCTGGATATCATCATTCTTCTCTTTCTTGGTGATTCCTTTCTACTTCTCTCTCAACTGGCGCCTCCGTAGCCAGGTGGGCAGGAGCGGCAGTGCGTAGCACACGCTTCTTGATTAGACCGGGGTTCAAGCCCATGCCCACCAAATACGGAGGATGTGGAAAGGTCAGGGAATGACTACCGCATATCTCCGGAGCAATATAGCCTTAGTTGCTAATGCTCCTAAAAACCAAATAACAAACAACAACACAACAAACTTCTCTCTGTCTCGCTCAGGGTAATAGGGAAATTTTTTTTTTTTTGGCTGGTGCAGCATAAGCCTCAGGCTTCCTTGCACCATATGGCTATTATTAATAATAATAATAATAATAATAATAATAATAATGTACTCGCTTTTAGTGATCTGCTGCTTTTAATTCTTGGACAACTATGATTTTTTATGGGGGGAGGGGAAAGACATAGCTACTTCCTTACTGCTACATGTGCAGTTGCAAGACAGATGTTTTATTGTTGTGCCAACTTCTGCATTGATTTTGAAGAACTGTGCAGCATTGAACCTGAAATATCTAGGAGTTTCTCATCTATCAGTTTCAGTGGTCTTCCACTATGCTCAACATCGAGTGCAGCACCTGTCTCCTGAAATTTGTCTATTAATGCCCACACAGCATGCTGATGAGGTATTGGCATATTTGGAAATTTGTTAGAAAAGTTTTCTCGGATGTTTTGTATATACCTGCCACACTCATTAAAAACATACTCAAAAAATATGCTTCTCCAATGAAAAAACCGTCGCTAATGCACTACACAATCGACTGCCCTAATAGCTATCTCGCAGCCAAATGATCTTGATACACATCACTAGGTGCACAGAATCTCTCATCACACCACATGATAGTGCATGGTTACTCATATCACTTGTATCATTTTACACATTGCTGTCATACAGGTGCATAGTGACTTTCCAAATACCCTGTATATGAACCAAACAGTTTTCAAGTGACTGATAATGTTTTTACTGGTGTGCATACATATATAAAATTTGTTCTCTTTTAGTGTAACAGATGGTCTCTCAAGTGGTGGCCAACTACTAGGATATTGTCCTCAGGCTGATGCATTAGATGATCTCCTAACAACAGAACAACACCTTAAAATATATGCTAAACTAAGAGGAATACCCACTAAAGAAATTAACGAGGTATGTAAAATTCGTTTTGAAACAAATATCATTAAATATTTTAACCATTAAATTGATAATGGCATAATTTTTAGAATAATTTACATAATACAAAATCTCTCTCTCTCCCCTCTTGTTCCCATATACATTCAAGCTGCAAACTTGGAGGACCATCACTGAAGTTCCTGCAAACTCTCATGATAATAGCATCTTGAGGAGCAATAGAAAACTTTCTTTGCAGCTGGAATCAATGCATTGCAACATCTGTGGAAAAAGCATATTAACTCCAAAGGGAATTATGTTGAAAAGTAACATGTTACCAAACTCCTCAGATAAACCCTACACGCTCAAGCCACAAACTTTTCAAAAGTCCCTTGTACAGTATAACGAAAACATCACAATATTTTCAAAATATTTCATTATGGAAGGCAGTACATGTTTCTGTAAAGATATTAGTGGTCTTATGAACAAACTGGGCATTGAACATAAACCTAATAAATGTTATTTATTTATTGATGCCTCAAAATTAAGTTTAACAGCAGTTTTGCTGCACAATGGAACTGCATTCCCATCAGTTCCTCTACTTGCTGCTTTAAGCCAACAACTTCATACTGTTGGCTTGAAAGAAACATATGAAAATATCTCCTAAGATCCTTAGTGCAATAAAATGCCATGACTTTGCCTTAGAATGTCCTTGGAATTACTATATGCTCTTATTGTAAATGTATTACTCACTATAGGGAGGTTTCACAAAATACTATTGTTTTTTATGTTTGTGGGACAGTCATGCAAACAGAAAAACATTAAATCGTGCAGCATTGGAGAAAAAAGGGAGGAATTTTTATCAAGATGAAGTGATACAAAATATGTTCCACTAGTTGAACAAATAAAGCTTGGATTAGTGAAGAATTTTGTTAAGGCTCTGGAGAAAGAAGGAAGTGAATTCTGCTACCTAAGGAAAGTGTTCTTCTACCTTAACAAATGCAAAACTGAAAGATGGAATTTTCACTTGACCTCAAATAAAGAAACTTGTTAAAGATAATATATCTGAAACAAACAAAGACAGGATTCTGAACCAGCTGCTTGACTATCATTTAAAGCAGTTGTGTATGGATTTCATGGGAGAAGGAAAGTAGGTAATTATGAATCTCTGGTGTCAACTTTACTGCAATGTTATAAAGATATACCCTCCAAAATGACTTTGAAAATTAATTTTCCTTATTCCAATTGCAGCTTTTTCTCCTCAGAATTTGGGAAATGTGAGTGATGAGCAAGGGAAGTCTACCATAAAGACATGTCCATGATGGAAGAGTGGTACCAAGGTTTCTGAGATACTGCCATGATGGGCAATTACTACTGGTTTCTTAAAAGAGAAAGAAAAATTGGACTCTCTCTCTGAGTCCAAGGAAAAACTGAGTGACAAACATTTCAAAGAAAACAAATTGAATAATAGTATCTTATGTTTGATTAAGGTATTATTAGCATTAGCATTAGCATTAGTAGAGGCATATGATGCAAGAAAGCAAGCTTATTCAGCATCAGCCAAAAAAAAAAAAAAAAACACACCACTCCCATTTCACCCCTCCGTTCGTTCGAAATACCTGTCCAGTTGAGCTTTAAATTTGTTTAGGCTATCAACTTCAACAACAAGTGATGGAAGTCGGTTCCACCAACCAACCACCCGCTGGCCAAAGGCAAATTTCCGCACATCTATCCGACATCCGTCCTTCCTCAATTTGAATTTATGCCCTCTGAGGTGATTATTCTGAGCAAGATGA
Source organism: Mastigoproctus giganteus (assembly GCF_048544385.1). Lineage (NCBI taxonomy): Eukaryota > Metazoa > Arthropoda > Arachnida > Uropygi > Thelyphonidae > Mastigoproctus > Mastigoproctus giganteus. The sequence continues at coordinate 72,177,279 of NC_143581.1, forward strand.
AGAATCCCATTGGCATTGAGCATGCTCAAACCATTCAAAGCCTTATACACCTCTATCAGATCACCTCGCCGGTGCCTAGCCTCCAGACTCTGTAATTTGCAAAACTTAAGCCTTTCTTCGTAAGAGCAACCCTTTGTTCCATTCACTAATCTTGTTGCCCTTCTCTGTACCCGTTCCAGCAGCTCTACATCCTTCTTGAAATGAGGCCTCCAGACCTGTATACAGTACTCAAGATGTGGCCTAACCATTGCCTTATACAAGGGAATAATCACCTCCTTATCCCTGCTAGAAAAATTCCTGTATATCATTGACAAGACACCATGAGCTACTCTTGCAGCTCGTCTGCACTGCTCAGAGAACTTCATATCTGCCTGCACAATTAACCCCAGGTCCTTTTCACTCTCCACCACTGTCAGTGTAGTACCGCAGAGTTGATACGTTGCTCTGGGGTTACTGTTTCCCATATGTAGTACTTTACATTTGTCAATGTTAAACTTCATTTGCCACCTCTCAGCCCATCTGTTCAACCTTTCCAGATCCTGTTGCAGCAGCATAGCATCAGTAGTGTCCTTAACAACCCTGCCAACCTTTGTATCATCTGCAAACTTGGACATTAAACTTGATATCCCATCATCAATATCATTCATAAACACCGAAAACAACAATGGACCCAACACTGAACCCTGAGGAACTCCACTAATAACATTAGTCCACGTTGAGCAGTGTCCATTGATTACCACTCTTTGTCTTCTGCCACTCAACCATCCCCTTATCCATAGCAGCAATTTGCCTCCAATGCCACACTGCTCCAATTTGTGCAGCAGTCTTCCATGTGCAACAGTATCAAAAGCCTTTCTAAGATCCAAATATATAATATCAAAGTTATTCCCTGCATCCAGTTCTTTTGTGACTACATCATAGTATCCAATCAAATTGGTCAGGCAAGACCTGCCCTTAACAAAACCATGCTGCGTCTGAGCTATAACTGAATTCTTGTCTAGATGATCCTGCAGTGCTTCTTTAACCAGTGCCTCCATTAATTTACCTGGAACAGAAGTTAAACTAACAGGTCTATAATTACTTGTGTCAGCCTTTGATCCTCCTTTGTGAATTATGGTTACATTTGCACATCTCCAGTCTATTGGTACCTCCCCTGAGTCCAAAAAAGCTCTCATAATTATGGCTAGGGGTTTGCTTACTTCCTTTGCTGCCTCCTTTAATATAACTGGATAGATCCCATCCACCCCAGGTGCCTTTTTTATGTTTATCCTCAACAATCTCTCCTCCACTTTCCTCTCAGTTATTACAAAATCATCCAGCTCACTGCCAATGTTTACTTTACCTACATCATTCTCCTTCCTGAATAACTCCTCATGCGTGAATGTAGATGCAAAATACTCGTTTAGATTGTTAGCCACCTGAGCAGGATCCTCAACTGTTGAACCATCAACATCCAGTGGACCAATCTGATTCATCCCTTTCCTTCTTGAGTTTAAATATGTAAAGAACTCTTTTCTGTTTTTCTTTGCATCCTTTGCCAAGGATTTTTCGTAGTCTGCCTTTGCCTGCCTAATCTCCTTTGTGACTTGGTTACAGACCAACTTATATCTATCATAGGCTTCCATGTCACCCATTAATTTGTATGTATCCCATGCATTTTTCTTCTCTGCCACCTGTCTCATTAGTTCATCTGACAACCATTTAGGCCTAAACCTTGAACAATATTTCTTAGTTGGTATATAAAGCCTTGTAGCCTCCAAGATTAGTTCCTTGAATGCTTCCCATTTTGAGTTTGCTGTTGGTAATATCATCAGTTGGTCCCACTGTATAGAATTTAAATACTGTCTCAGACCATCATAGTCGCCTTTACGAAAACAAAAACCCTTCCCTTTACCTCTGATGGTAGTTACCTCCTTGAGTAAATCCCACTTCAACACACTGTGATCACTGCCACCTAATGGTTCATTTATCGGCAGATTCTTAATGCATGAAGAATCACTACTGATAATCAGATCAAGAGTATTGCTCCCTCTTGTTGCCTCACGAACATGCTGATGTAGAAAGCAATCATCCAATAAATCCACATAAGCCTTGCTAGTGTGCGAGTGACCAACCCACAAATTCCAGTCAATATCTGGGAAATTAAAATCCCCCATTATAAGACTCTCTGATTTACTGGCCCACACTATTTCCCTGTACAATATCTTATTATACTCATCAGAGTCATTAGGCCTATAGCACACTCCTACTCGCAATTTTGATTCCCCTATGCTTATGTCACACCAAACTGACTCGACACTGCCCTGTCCATCGATGTCGACTGGCTTCACTTCCTTGGACTTTATGTGTTTCTTAACTAATAGCATAACCCCTCCTCCCCTCCTGTCCTGTCTATCCTTTCTATACACATTGTATTCCCCAAATTCCAGTTCCGCATTACTTATATCTGTGCGACACCACGTCTCTGATATCCCAACAATATCTGCCTTTGATGTTTTGAGCAATACCTCAAATTCATCAAATTTATTTACCAAACTCCTAGCATTGGTGTACACGCAGGTATACATGCACCTGTTTCTATTCTTAGCTACCCTAACACAACCCATGTGTTTACTTGTACCGCAATGCCTCCCAGCAGTCTCTGAAATATCCTGAATCTTGTTTTTCAGGCTTCTGCTCATTTCAATAGAAGCAGTGCAAGAATCACTTCCACCTCTGCCAGTGGCTACTGTTAATCTATTAGTCCTTGTATCCCCCCCAACTAGCAGTTTTCCGACCCACCTAACACTGCCTCGACAGCATCAGCAAAAATTCTTGCACCCTTTCTATTTAAGTGTATCCCATCCCTGTAGAAGCAATCTCTCCTGTTAACAAGTACAGTCCAGGCTGAAAAAAATTCTACCCCTTGAGCCTTGCACAATCCCTCCAAGGCCGAATTGATCGACAAGGCTCTCATCATATACTCCCTCCTATCGTGTCTGGGCAGAATTGCAGACACTTTCAAATTCAACCCTAATTCACGCTTTTTTTCAACAGTGACCTGTACTTGCTAAGTAATTCCGCCGGTCTCCTACTCTTAATGTCATTAGTGCCAACGTGTACAACTATATCACCTTTTGTGCCCTTAAAAGATGATATCCGCTCTACAACGTCATCAACCTTTGCCCCTGGCAGACATACCCTGGTCCTATTCCACCTATGCTTTTTACAAAGCATGTTCCCCATTTCCCTTATAAAATGAATAAGACTCATTTTTATGATGGCATATGTATTACTGTATGATACTTGAAGCTGTTTGCTCATTAAGTTACAAAAATTTTAATATATCTTTCAACAGAGATGTGACAGAGACAATTTTGGTATTTTTGGAATCAGGGGATCAATTTCCTTTAAACCTATAGTACTTATATCGTAAATGGATTTAAGGTTTAGAAGATGACAAAAGATACTTGTTCACATTAGACTTGAATTTCTGTAGATTGTAATTTTCAGGAAATACATGTGAAGGGAGGTTGTTCCGGAAAATTAAAATTGAAGGAATAAATGAAGAAAAAGAAAAGTTGGTACAGTCAGTCCTCATATAACACATGTTTACACTACACGAATTCGATCATACACGATTTATAAATAGGGGAACGATATCTTATATAACACGAACTGAATTCGCTTATGCACGATTTGCCTTTGTGTTTACAAGAAATGGCAGTCGAACGTAGAATCACCCCAACCGAACGCAACACGATAGGAATGAAGAGAAGATTCTGAAAATCTATTTGTTTTTTATATCAGTGAAGAGGAACCACATTTCACCATAAAAACATAAAAACCAACACAATTCCAACTATCGGTATAATCTCAAATGCAATTAGATCGAGTTTACTAGCAGTTGATAACAAATTCCACTAGCAGGAACACAACTGGAAATTGTTTTTATTGTTTTATGGTAGTAACCCCTAGAAATGTGCTTTAGTAAAATGTGATATGTTAATAGTGTATCTCTGCCTTTACGGTGTTGTTTATTCAGTTGCTACACGTGCGCAGCTTTGTTTATTTGTATCAAGTGTGGCTCCCCATTTTGTAATTGTGCTTCATTTCCTAAAAATGGGTAAAATACTTAAAATGTGTGAAAAGGAAGTGTCCTGGTGAAGACACTGCAGATTCGGAGAGAAAAATAAAAGCAATATTGATAAACAGAGGCGGTCTGGGTCAAAAATTCTTACCCGGGAAAATTTATAGTGGCCTCATACTATGGTTTATGACCAAAATCACACCGGCCTCCGGCCCACCGGGGTTTCCCTGGTAAGGCTTATGGCCAGTCCGCCTCTGTCCATAGAGAAAAAATATGAAATTGTGAAACGCTTTGAGCGAAATGAAAGACCATGTGATATTGCACGTGCTACAGCCCTAAATGAGGCAACGCCGAGAAAGAATGCAGAGAAAATAAAAACGACTTTCAATAGCAGGAACAACTCAAAGTGTAATTAAAATCCATTAGATTAAGATACAAAGAATTGGAAGAGATGGAACGGCTGTCATCTGTTTGGATAGAAAATCAAACCAAAATCAAGTTTGCTTATGATAGAAGCAAAATCATTACCAATATTTTATTACGATTATTTATTGTGTTTGGTAATGTTTTGGTTACAAATGTGTGTTCAATCTTGGATGGTCGGCACCTAACCCTGTTTTTCCCATAGGGCCTGTTTTTATATTGCACGATTTTGCATTGCACGAGGATTTCTAGGAACACAATTATCGTGCTATACGAGGACTGACTGTACTGTGAATTTGAAGTTGGACAGTAAATGGATGCTGACTGGTTGCAGCATGTGTTCAGATTTAGAAAAGAGAGAGAGAAAGAAGGTGGGGGGGGAATTATAGAATTGGGGAAGTCTCAATAGAATAAAGCATGCAGCAGAAACAGAATATCTATGAGACAGAGAGTGGAGATACTTTGTTAAGAGATGGGTCATTAATTAACAAACTGTCCTCTTTTGAATAGAGTCTAGAAGCCTGGGAGAGGTTATGGGGGCACCAACCCAGATATGGGAAGAACAGTATTCCATTTAGGATAGATTTGAAATTTGTACAAATTGAATAGCTGTTCAGAAGAAAAGTAATATCAAGAGCAAAAGAGAAAATCTAATTTTTTAGATGTGCATGAAGCAATATTTAAGAGTTATCTTTGTTCCATTGGATAATTACTTGGAGATGAGCATTTAAGGAAGCAGTGATGGATATTTGAGAAGTAGAAGCTGTTTGCACAGGGCAAGCTTTCTCAAATTTGAATGTGGAATGCAACGTGTTGTCATCAGCAAAACTGTGGATAAAATTTCCAGTCAGTGTAGTAGTAGTAGTAGTAGTGGCACATGATGCAAGAAAGCAAGTGTAGGAGCTTATGCAGCATCAGCCAAAAAAAAAAAAAAAAAAAAAATCACACCATTCCCTCCAAATGCCTGTCCAGTTCCTCCTTAAATTTATTTAACCTATCAACTTCCACAACGACAGATGGAAGTTTGTTCCAGCAATTAACCACCCGCTGGCTAAAGGCAAATTTCCGCACATCTATTCTACATCTGTCCTTTCTTAATTTGAACTTATGTCCCCGTAGGTTCGTAATGGAAGAAGATGATTAATATACAAGAGTAAAAGAGTGGGAGAAACATCTAAACACTAACATTAGTGGAGAAGTAAGAAGATTCAAACCAAGAAGTTGTTTTAATGTTGATATGCCTCGGAAATTGGACCCATGGTTGGAAGGTTATGTAACTGCGCTTTCTGCAAAAATTATTGATAGGTGCAAGTTGAAAAATTTTAGTGTATCAAAGTTTGGTATCCATAAGATTTTGGATGGCAAAGAAAAATTCCGCGAAGCTGCTGCAAGTGGGCAGAAAACACCAAAGCTGCAACCTGCTCCAAGTCAAACGAGGGAGGTAGTATGAAAAGTGCAGTCACCCGTTGTCGGTGAAATTCCAAAAACCCAAAGAGCTATAACATCACATATGAGAACCTCCCAATCAACTGTTTGTCACATAATCAACGAAAATTTGCACCTGGAGAAGAAGCACAAGGCCTGCATACACCATCTAGGAGCAAGGCACATTGCAGAGTGGTGAGTAAATGCTCAAAAACTCTATGAAAAATATCTGGCAGCTGAAAAGTGGAAATTCGTAGCAACATTGGATGAAGCGTGGGCATACCTCTCTGATTGCAACAAAATTCAGGCAATTTATTACCGTCCAGAAGGTAACAAAGCCTTTCCAACATGGGTGCATCATTGCAAGGAAAGTTTTGGCCGAGGTTTTATGGTTGTAGCCAGGTTTTGTTATAACAGCAAATTTGAGTTGTGTAGAGTCACTAAAAACGTGAAAATCAGCTCAGTGTCCAGACTGAAGTTCTACAGCCATTGTTTAAACGTGAAATACTCACATTGTACGGTTCTGGCACTGAAAAGGTCTGGGTGCATTAGGATAAGGCGTCCAGCCACACGTCACGTTCCACCCTCGCTTTTTTGCCGAGAATGGAAGTGATGACTGGTATTCGTTCGATCCTGTTTGAAGATATACTTGTTAAATCACCTGATGCCACACCTATGGATTTCTGCGCATTCAGACTTTTGAAAAGAGCTCTTGGAAACCACTGCTCCAGAACTGTTGAAGGTTTGTGGAAAGTCTGCCAGCAGGAATGGGACAAGATCATCTTGGCAGTTTTGCAGCGCGCTTTACTTCAATGGAGATTGCAATGCCGTGCGATAGTCCATGAGCAGGAAAAACAAATAGAACACAACTGGTGGTGGCAGCACGGAATTTGGTAGTTTTAAAGGACTGTCAAAATCGTTATCAAAAGGCCGAATCAACCCTCCATATAATCTACCCCTCTTGCTTCCAAACCAGTCCAAACACATACCTCATCCATTCAGCATCCTTTTGCAGTCCAATTTCAAACTCACAGAACCAACACTGCTTTTTCCTCATTTATTCATTCAACTTCTGTTTTCTGGAACAACCTCCCTTCATACTTATTTCCTGAAAATTATAATCTACAGAAATTCAGATAACACAAGAAATTCAATCCACAAAAATTCAGATAATACAAGAAATTCAATCCACAAAAATTCTGCCAACAAGTATCTTCTTTCAACTTCTCAACCTTGTACCCATGCATAGTACTAAGTACCATAGATTCTAATACCTCTCGTTAAAAAAAAAAAAAAAAAAAATTCATATGGTTTTATCAATTATATATGAGAATTTTGCCAGCAGTGATAAGGATGAGATTATCCTATTGTATACAACAATGGTTAGGCCACATTTTTAGTATTACGTACAGGCAAGGAAGCCTCATTTTAGGAAGGATGTATTAGAAGGTGCAGAGAAGAGCAACGAGATTTGGATTACTTAGGGGAACAAAAGGGTGCTCTTACCAGTAAAAGCTTCAGTTCTGCAAACTGTGGCTCCGGAAGACTTTGTACCCTGAAGATAGATCTTATTGAGGTATTTTAGGCTTTAAATGGATTGAGTATGCTCACCACTAATGAAATCCTTCCTCTTACTCTGACTACCCACATGGGGTGGCATAAGTTCAAATTGAGGAAGGATGGTTGCAGGATTGATGTGAGTGAATTTGCCTTCAGCTGGCAGGTAGTAATTTAGTGTTATGATAGTGTGTAGTTTGAATAAATTCATGGAGGACTGTTAGAAGGGATGGGCAGGTGGTTATTGGATATATTTTTTTTTTTTGCCGATGCTGTATAAGCTTGCCATCTTGCTTTGGCTTGCTACTACAAATACTAATATCTTTGAGGAATGAAATCAGGGTATATATTAAATGAAATCCTCTATAATTTATATGGAAAATATTCCATTATTATAAATAGAATATTTTGAAATTGTCCGTTGTAGTATCCTTTACTTCATTTATCAACCTAAGCTTATGTTTTGTCTTTTGTTGTTTACTCCACCTCCACTCCTAGGCATTATTGCTGTTTCAGGAATTCTGTTATCATCTAGGCACTTACTGGCTATTGCTGACCATGCTTTATGTTATATGCAGTGAAGAAGATGATTATGATATTTGTTATAGCCTTGTTTTATAACCCATTTTCTTTTAGGTTTTAAACCGAGCAATAAATAAGTTTCAGCTTAGTCTCTATGCAGATCGAAAGGTTCACACTTTAAGTAGAGGAACAAGGAGGAAAGTATGCACAGCTATATCCCTTTTGGGCAATCCCCAGATTGTTCTTCTTGTAAGTTTATTTTTTCATTCATATATTAGTTTTGTATATTTAAAAAGACTGAATAAACTGGAATAATTATTAAAAAACTTTTCCTTGGGAATGTTATCAATAATGTGCATTTTTTTACAACTTTTAGTCTGCTATCTTTACATCTGAAACACAGTGTTTAGTAATGAAATGTACCTCAAAATTATTACTCATTTAGCACATCCACTTTACCCAACAGTTCTTGGACTGGACTTGTGAGGTGCAGCAAAAAAAAAGAAATTGTGCAAAAAATTTTGTTTGAGTTTAAGGATTGAAGCTTTTTCTACCTTTCTAAATACAGACAGTAAAGCTGTCTGTATTTATAAAGGTAGATAAGCATAGAATTAATGACCTCAAATGCAGCAGTGGCTAGCTTCAAAGATTTAAGGACAGGAATAACTTTGTTTCGTGAAACTAAATTATTCCTTTCTGGATAATTTGACAGATAAAAGACTACAGGTTGGTTGTGTTTTGTATGGTTCATTCTTGAAAATTGTGAGCCAAAGGATATTTTTAATCTTGATGAGATGAGTATTTTTTAAAATTTATTGCCAAACAAAACACTTGCTCTTTAAGGAATCTTGTAATAGTGGAAAATTAAGTAAACAAAGAATCATTTTGAGTACAAAACTGCACCTACCTGTGGCTGGCTGGTAAATTTTGGTAAGATGTTTTAAAAGGGCTAAAACTTCCATGTGATTATGATGCCAATCAAAGTGCTTGGTTTATGGTCAGTTTTTCAGTCTTGGTTATTGAGAGCAGACAGAAGAATAGCTTCAGAAAAAAAGGAATGTTTTGATGATTCTGGATCATTGCACAACACATTCTGCTGAGGCACATAAGCTGACAAATATGTGGCTGTTCTTTTTACTTTCCAGTACCACTAGTTTTATGTAGCGATGAGATCAAGGCATTATTTCTAACGAAGACTGAGCATATGGGCCACTATATCAGGCAGGCTTTCATATTGAGCACAACTGATAAGATCCTTGATCTGCAACAGGTAACTTGCAAAGTTACCTGTTGAGTGTCTTGGATGCTATCTTAAATACTGTTACTGCCTGGGACAGTATTGCACCAAGTATAATAATCAATTGCTTAGGAAAGAGTCGCTTTGGAGAGAATATCATCAAAAAACACGGTCCATAAAAACAAATATGACAGGTTGAGGAATGAGGGACTTTGAAGTGGTATTTGGATTTTGTTGGCAAATTTGAGGAGTTAAAAGCTATTGCTTTTGATAATGTCTTTGCTAAGTTAAGAATAAGACAAAAGCTGTGCAAATAAAATTAAGATTCTTTCTTTAAATTAGATTAAAGTTTAGATTGATTTGTATGTTTCCTTTAATATTAAAACAGTAATTCTTCTTTGACTTTGTGATACTAATTGCCTATGAACTATTTTTTCCATTATATTGTTTCTTTTCTTATAATTTGTCTTATAAATAAAAGAAAATCTAAACAAACTATGTATTATTCTTGTTATTGTTAGTCAAGGCTTTTATTTTTATCATTTTATTCTATTTTATTATTTAATTTATTTTTGTTATTATTATTATTTCTTTTTATTTATTAAATGTACCAAAAAAAAAATTGTAAAGTTTGATACTTTTGGCAGACAAACTTCATATATATAATTTCATTATTATAAAACATGAAAATATATGTCCCTTGAACTTTATGTTAATGAGGTTCTACTGTATATATATAATATATATACAAAAATATGACTAACTTTGAAATATTGTGCGCAATTATATATAAACTCAAAAATTTTTAACATTTTCAAGTTTCACTGTTTAACAGTTCCATGTTTATATTTTATGCTTATAGCATTTATATTTTTTATTTTCAGCTAAATTGATATTTCCTTTAAAACAAAATTACATATAATAATTGATGCAATCCATGTGTAAAACATCATGAATTGGTATAATTCAAACCAGAAAATTTCTCCAAAAATATAAGTGGAAAGCTGGGCATCTGTCAGGGTGTAGTGTGAGCATTTTTGTTATGTTTGGGAGCACAAACACTGCCGAGGTAACCAGTGTTGTTCAGGATAACTCAGAAAAAAAAAATTTCTGAGTTATCCTGAGAGTGAGAGAGAGAGAGAGGGTCAGAAGCAGCAGAAGGGAATCACCAAGAAAGAGAAAAATGATGATATCCAGCTCAGGACCCTGGGTGTGCCAAGCTCATATTGGATGTGAGCTTGGCACACCCAGGGTTGAATATGCTAAGACACTTAAAAAATGAGTAAAAATGTAACAACTTTTATTTGTGAATCAAGAATATTTTGTTTCTGTGCATGCTCTCTGTATTGTCCATTCATTCCTCCAATCAGTGAAAAAGCAACAAATATTAATATCTGGAGATTGAGCTACAATATATGGCATGTGGATAGCCTATGTGATATATATTAAAAAAAGAAATAATAATTGCCACATTTCTATTGGCCTGGTTTTAATGAAATTCAGGAGGATCAACAAATCTTTTTAAAAGAAGAAGAACCAAATATAAAATATTATGAAAATCCATCCAATAGGGTTAAGTTATTATATGTAGATTGATGGAAAAGACAGCACGCACGTTATGCACCTAAAAATTTTTTTTTAAATATGATAAATAACTGTGTTTTTTAAAATGTCCAAGCAATCAAGCAATTGGGTTGATTTAAACCATGCATTCATTTTTCTGTGTGTGTGTGTGTGTGTGTGTGTGTGCATATGTGCGCGTGCGTGCGTTTGCATACATACATATATATAGAGTTAATACACTATAAAATATTAGTGTAAATACACCATAGCCAACTCATAATGAAAAACTACATAAGTAGTGTAAAGGCATCAATTTAATTGTATCTCATATTGTGACTACCTTCACAACGAGTTACCGTATATTGCACTACCTCAAATAAGTAACACTTCACTAATAGAGGAGACTATTGTTACTTATTCTCAGTGGGCTCCAACATCCAGATGGCACTCTTTCAATGCTTATTGGCCTATCCTCAGTAGGCAGATACCCTGGTGTTGCAATCATACCAACCCAGTTGTGAAGTTATTTCCACAATATGAGAGATGCCAAAAAGGTGTGAAAGATAATACTTAAAATATAAATGCTCAAGGCATAATGTATTATGAGTTTAAAATACATTATAAAATATTGGTGTAAATACACCATAGCGAACTCATAATTAAAAATTACATAAGTAGTGTAAAGGCATCGATTTAATTGTATCTCATATTGTGACTACCTTCACAACGAGCTACCATGAATTGCACTACCTCGAATAAGTAACGCTTCGGTAATAATAGAGAAGACTATTGTTACTTATTCTCAGTAAATTTTTATATATTACCTGGTCTTGGTGCATTATAGCCTTAGTTGCTAATGCGCCAATAAAATCCAAACCAAACCAAAAACTTATTCTCAGTGGGCACCATCACCCAGCCAGCACCATTTCAAGGTTTATTGGCCTATCTTCACTAATAAATAGTCATCTCTATTAGTGAAGTGTTACTTATTCAAGGCTGCAGGGTCCCTGCAGCCAAGAAGCCAGCACAAACAACAGAACCCAACACTAAACTACACATGCAATACACACTTTTCTAACTTTTACAGAGGTTCTATTTTCATCACAAGAGTACTGATGGTGCAGATGTGAGGAACCACAGGTGGCGCCTTACCCAAACACTATCTAATCAGGAAATGGCTTACATAATTATTTACCTGTGCATTTGTAGTGACATAATTGCCCTGCCCACTTGTACTATGTGACCCGCATCCCTCTTCTCCCATTGGCTGTTCCACCACGTGGCATTCTCAAGGTGGAATAAATATCACTATGTAATTATTTACCTGCTTTTACCTCAGTCACTTAAGAAAAGACCTTTTGCTTCGGGTTCCATAATGAAATAGAAATATTGTTGAATCCAAAAGAGCAGGACTAAAATATTTACAAACTATACAAATTTATAAAATACTAAACTATTTACAAATATACAAACTATATCGGGTCCTTTCATCAGCTATCATTACAATAGAACATCAAATGATGCCATGCAAGGCCATGTATTACAGAGTGAAGCACATGCATGAGGTTGATGAACATTATGGAGGCAGTTGTCTTTCAATGGAAAACAATAATGTAATTATTTACCTGTGCATTTGAAACAACGTAATTGCCCTGCCCTCTTCTTCCATTGGCTCGAATAAATATCACTAGGAGGAAAACTTTTTTAATTTCTAGAGAGAGATGTATTAAAAAATATAAATATATGTATAAAAATATATTAAAATTATATAGTAATATATATATATATATATATATATATATATATGATGTCCAAAAAGTCTGGAAAAAATGGGATTTACATTACACATGCTTACTCTCATTTACAATATGTGTTCAACATGTCCACCCTGACTTTCCATGCATTTTCTCAGCCGGTGTACCATGTTTGTTTGGATTCTTTTCTGCATATTGGGATCGACAGGGTCTCTTTAAATTTCTTCACAAGTTTCCCAACTGTGTTATTGGATTCCTTTCAGGATGTCTAGCATTAAACTCGTCTGCCACTTCCCTCTGGGCCCATCCCTGACAACCACTAAAAAGGAATTTCTCTCCCTTTCATCCATTGTTTATGCCATTTATCACCTGTAAAGAAAAACATATTTTTACCATTGGTTCCAGACTTTTCGGAGACCCTGTATATATATATGAGATGTGGCAATAAAGTTCCTGCATTGGTGCAATAAAATGATTGCAAAATGAAGGAGCTAAAAAATGGCTTTATTTTTAATCCAAGTAACCACCACCTGACTAAATCCACATATAACACCATTCTAAAATTTTCTGAGAGACAGCAAAGGTGTTCAAAGATATGTTCAGATCGGTGGTTAAGTTTTACTTTATTAGCATTAGCATTAGTAGAGACATATGATGCAAAAAAGCAAGCTTATACAGCATCTGCAAAAAAAAAACTTCTCATTTCAGCCATCCATTCACTCCAAAGGTTTGTCCAGTTCTTCCTTGAATTTATTTAATCTATCAACTTCCACAACGACTGATGAATGTTTGTTCCTGCAATCAACCACCCCTCTGGCTAAAAGCAAATTTTGGCACATCTATTCTGCAACTGTCTTTCCTCAATTTGAATTTATGCCTCCTCAGATGTGCAATCTGAACAAGAGGGAGAATCCCATCGGCATTGAGTTTGCTCAAACCATTTGAGGCCTTATACACCTCATTCAGATCACCTCACAGATGTTCCAAATTGCAGAATTTAAGTCGTTCTTGGTAAGAGCAACAGTTTTTTCCTCTCACAAATCTCGCTGCCCTTCTCTGTACTTTTTCCAGTAGCGCTATAGCGCTACATCCTTTCTAAAATGAGGCCTCCAGACCTGTATGCAGTACTCAACATGTGGAATGACCGTTGCCTTATACAAGGGGATAATCACCTTCTTATTCCTGCTAGCAAAATTCCTGTATATCATTAACAAGACCCGATGAGCTGCTCTAGCAGCTTGTCTGCACTGTTCAGAAAACTTCATATCTGACTGCACAAATACCCCAGGTCTTTTTATTCTTCACTACTCTGAGTTTAGTACCACACAGTTAGCATTAGCATTAGTAGAGGCACATGATGCAAGAAAGCAAGCTTATGCAGCATCAGCCAAAAAAAAACAAAAAAACTCTCCCATTTCACTCCTCCGTTAGTTCCAAATACTTGTCCAGCCCAGCCTTAAATTTATTTCGACTATCAACTTCCACAACAAAGGATGGAAGTCTGTTCCACCAGCCAACTACCCGCTGTCTAAAGGCAAATTTCCGCACATCTATCCTACATCTGTCTTTCCTCAATTTGAACTTATTCCCTCTCAGGTGATTATTCTGAGCAAAAGGAAGAATCCCATCAGCATTGAGCATGCTCAAACAATTCAAGGCTTTATACACCTAAATCAGATTACCTCGCACGTGCCTAGTCTCCAGACACTGCAATTTGCAAAACTTAAGCCTTTCTTTATAAGAGCAACCCTTTGTTCTATTCACTAATCTTGTTGCCCTTCTCTGTACTCGTTCCAACAGCTATACATCCTTCTTAAAATGAGGCCTACACACCTGTATACAGTACTCAAGGTGTAGCCTGACCATTGCCTTATACAAGAGAATAATTACCTCCTTATCCCAAATGATCTGGATCAAACTGAAGCAATGGTTTTCCATATATGTATGGTCATCATAATGTGCAACGTGTTTAATTGTCAACATTATTCATTCATTTCACTCAATTTTAAAGATAAACCGTCTTTGACAAAATCTCTAAAATCATTAATTTTTATTTCATATTTTATCAGAAAACAAATTTCTTATTTGGTTTTCACCGTCTTTCATATTCCATGATTTCCAGTAGCATATGTTTAAAATTTCTTTCAATGGTATTATTATTTTCTTTATTTAATTTAAAATCACACTGTTGTATTACTAACTTATCCTTTAATGATAAAACAATGCATTTAATAACTTGTCACAATGTAATTTTTTAAATGCGTTCTTACTTTCGAATTTGATTCCTTCAAATTCTTTCCACTTCAACATGCTCTCAATTTTAGCTTCATAATTAATCCTTCAGAATTTTTCAAATTATCAATAGCATTGATAGTTCAAATAATTAATTTATCTGCTTTTACCATAATAATTCTGTAAAGCTTCTGAAATGTAAGAGAGCTCCTGCAGGACGTCGATCATTAGTGCTAAATGGTTATGAAATTCCAGATTAAAAGTCGATTTAATACATCGTGGCCCGAACACACGACTGATCTTTATAGTTTCCACATCAAGTTCTTTAGCAATCGTCCTTAATTTGCGCTGGTTTTTTGGAGATTGGTGATTTGCATGCAGTTTTTTTTTTTTATTATTATTATTGCCCGTATGCCACTAACATTTTCTACACAGTGAAAGCCTCGACGAAGTTTCAAAATCTGCCAACATTTCATCTTCGTAAAGTTTATGTAATATCTTAGTTGCCTCAATCCCACCACTACATTGCTACTTTCACTAGTTCTTTGAATACTGTGCAAAATGTTGGAATCACTCCAGGTGCCTCCATAGCCAGGTGGGCAGGAGCAGCAGTGCATAGTACACGCTTCTTGATTAGAATGGGGTTCGAGCCCATGCCCACCAAATACGGAGGATGAGGAAAGGTCAGGGAATGACCACCACATATCTCCAGAGCAATATGGCCTTAGTTGCTAATGCCCCTAAATAACAAACAAATCACTCGGATATTCAGCTGCTGTGACCATGTAAACATAGATGAAGAAATTTACTGGAAGGCATGGATCACTCACTTCTCCGATTCCCCTTTACGCCGACAAACATATGCTCATTTGTCAGAGTAAAGGGGAACCACAACACAGGTTGACCAGAGGCTATAATCCGTGTTGAGAATCTTCTTAATCCTCTGACTGGCTATGGAAAGCATATTGACTAGCGTGACTTCTCAGAATGTGGCTGCATAGGTTTTACGGACACCACTTAACATTGTGAAACGGCAATCCCTTTCACCCTTAATTCACACTTTCAAATTATCTAAATTGTGTCAAGGCCAGAGGTGAGAACAATGTATACAAAGTTGTCTCTCCTAATCTGTTCATTACATGGAAATTTTCTTCGTTCAATGGAAACCATTTTAAATGTAATTACCAAGAGGCATTCAAAAAAATTTGTTATAAAGAAGTTATTTAAACAGAGGTCCGACTGTAATTATATCAAAAATGAAGCAATTTTAAAATACATAACTGATTGATTGCGCCATTAAAATGCTGGGGATGGGGCCCCACTCACCCCACTGAAGTTTCTGCTCTGGATTCTTAATAATTGCATTCAGGATTTCATTTGTAAAGTAAATTATCGTTTCAACAATGGGCTCGCAAATTTAAAAAAAAAATAAATAACAATGGGCTCTCCGAGCCCACTATAGCTCATGACTGCCTTTACCCCCAATGGTTGTTGTTGTTATTTGGTTTTTAGGAGCATTAGCAACTAAGGCCATATTGCTCCGGGATATGCGGTGGTCATTCCCTGAATGACCTTTCCGCAACCTCCGTATTTGGTGGTGACGGGCTCGAACCCCGGTCTAATCAAGAAGCGTGTGCTAAGCACTGCTGCTCCTTCCCACCTGGCTACGGAGGCGCCGCCCCCAATGGTAGTTACCTCTTTGAGTAAATTCCACTTCAGTACACTGTGATCACTGCCACCTAGTGGTTCCTTTATCTGCAGATTCAGTTGCTATGTTACTCTGGGGTTACTGCTACCCATATGCAGTACTTTGCATTTGTCAATGTTAAACTTCAATTGCCACATCACAGCCCATTTGCCCAACATATCTAGATCCTATTCCAGTAGCATACTGTCTTTTCTGTCGTTAACAACTCTGCCGACCTTGGTAACATCTGCAAACTTGGACATTAACCCTGATATACCTTCATCAATATCAGTGATGAATCCATAAAACAACAATTGGCCCAACACCAAACCCTGGGGGACTCCACTGATAACATTAGCCCATTAAGAGCAGTGTCCATTGATTATCACTCTCTGTCTTCTCCCACTCAACCATCCCTTTAACCATTGCAGCAACTTGCCCATAATTAATGCTGTACTGCTCCAATTTGTACAGCAGTCTTCTCTGTGCTACAGTATCAAAAACATTCCTGAAATCCAAGTATATGATATCAAAATTACTTTTTGCCTCCAGTTCCTTTGTGACCACATTGTAGTATCCAATTAAATTGGTCAGACAAGATTTTCCCTTAACAAACTGATGCAGTGTTTGAATTATTGCTGCAGTCTTGTCTAGTTGATCCTGCAATGCTTTTTTAACCAGTGATTCCATAATTTTCCCCAGAGCAAAAGTTAAACTAACAGGTCTGTAATTATTCATATCAAACTTCACAAAGGGAAGGGGGAGTCCAACCCCTTTGTGAATAAGAGATACATTTGCATAATCTCCAGTCTGTGGGGACCTCCCCTGAATCCAAGGATGCTCTCATAATTATGGCTAAGAGTTTACTTACTTCTTTTGCTGCCTCCTTTAATATAACTGGATAGATCCCATCCACCCCAGTTGAAGTTATGTTTAACTTCACAACAATTTCTCCTCCACTTTGCTCTCGGTTATTACAAAATTCTTTAGCTCCTTGTTAGAGTTTGATAAACTTTTTTGGCATCCCCCCTCCCTAAATAACTCCTCATATGTGATATATGCAAAATCAGCTACCTGAGCAGGATCATCAACAGTTGAATATTGACCATCAATATCAAGTGGACCAATCTGATTCATCTCATTCCTTCTAGAGTTGATATTAGTAAAGAAGACTTTGATGTTTTCCTTTGCATTCTTTGCCAAAGATTTTTTGTAGTCTACCTTCGCTTGCCTGCAACCATCTTTGTGACTTGATTACAGAATAGATTTTATCTACCATAAGCTTCTGTGTCACTTGCTACTTTATATGCATCCCATGCATTTTTCTTCTCTGCCATGAGTTTCATTAGTTCATCTGACAGATATTAGTTCATATGTCCTCAACATCCTGAAATCTGTTTCCGTTGAGGCAGATTTCGCCTTGGGATAGAAAAAAAGAAGTCTGCTGGTGCTAGATCGGGAGAGTAGAGTAGATGATTGAGCTGTACAATGCCATGTTTTCTCAGAAATGTCTTCACAACAAGTGTGGAATGGGAGGGGACACTGCCGTGCAACAAAAATGAGCTGCCTTTCTCTTGAAATTGCACCTCACCTGGGAAATGTACTTAGCTAGTCTTTGAAGCACCTATATGTAGAATACAACATTGACTCTTTACCCTTTGGTTCAATTCATTGTAAATTGCGCCATGGTTGTCAAAATAGAGGATCAGAAATATCTTGATCCCGGACTTCTAACGAAACTTTTTGGCCACGATGATGATTTTGATTTTGAACTCCACTGTGTGCTCTGACTCTTCATCTCTAGTTTGTATTGAAATGCCCAACACTCATCTCCAGTGACAGTATAGTCAAAGAAATTAGTATCTGTCTTCCATGAGTCTGTGTGGCACAAATTTTGCACAGACCTTCCTTTTCCCTAAATCATCATGCAGAATTTAACAGATCATCTCCTTATATTCATATCCAACTTGTTATCTATCATTTTGAGGGTAAAACTGATCTTTTTCCACAATTTCTCAAACTTCTGTAACTCTGTCCTTATTTCGAGAGGTATGTCATGTATATCTACTTGTCTACTTTTTGGGTTATCGCAAACATCCTCATGTCCATCTTTGAATCACTTATACCATTCAGACCCACTGCTATGACTTAACATTTCATCATGATAAACAGTTTTTAGCATTTCATTCAATTCTCTTACAGATTTTCCTAGTTTAAATCAAAATTTGATATTCTTTCATTAATCCATTGCAAAATCATGACATGGAACATTAACACTACTAACAGAACTGGTTGTTACTTACCTGTCAGTCTACTGGATAATCTCTATACCACCTTCTGTTGGAGGAAGTTTGAATTACAACATACTACTTCCATTTATTTTCAAACTCATCAAACTTGACCATAATAGCACCACTCTGGTAAATTTTTGTCTTAACGAACTACTCCATTTATATTCAGACTCATCAAACATGACCACAACAGCACCACTCCAGGAAATTTTTGTCATAACTCATATATATATATAGATAAAAAATTGGGTTGTGCAATACTGGAATGTACAATATAGCAATGTCAGAGTGCAGCAGTGTATATGATATATGCATTATTTTTAGTTTAATAAAGCTGGCTAACAATTACTTGTTCTAGTGTGCTACAGGAATAGTAAAGCAAATTGAAAAAGTAATACAAAACAAATAAAAAAAGGAAAAAATAAAGCATATTGTAAAACAAAAATTGAAGCACTTAATAATCAAAAAAATAATAATAATAATAATTAAAAGAAAGCATTAATTAAGCCAAAATAGATTAATTGTATATCCACAGTAAAAGCCTCCTTAAAGTTTAAAAAGAATCATTAATTTTATAGGTTTCAACAATACATGACAGTTACATAATGAATACCCAAATAAATTGGGCTAGTTCTAGAGTTCAGGAGCCATTGGTGCAAGAATTGATATAAAAAAAAAGAACAAGAAGGTGTTTTCTATGCTATGATTGAATGGGGGCATTTGTTTGGATTTGGTGCCCTTTTCTGGCCAGTGCTTAAATGTATTGTACCCATGCCTCCTTTAGGACTGGCCCTGTGAATAAGTCATCTTTCCTCATCTTGTCAGAGGGTCTACAACTCATAACTTTTGGACATAGCTTTGATAATCATGACATTCCATCATTGGGGGATCTAAGAAATAGGACCCAGTTAACAAACTAAACCAAGTTTATGTTCTCTATGGAATACCAAGCCTATAGCTTTTATTAGGGTAGAACAAGAATGGCCAAAACTTTTCCTGCAGCATGCCACATATGTTGAAATGCATCGCAAGCCACCTTGGTCAGGTCTGGAATATAAAAAGTTTTTTCTAACTATTAAATAAATTTTATGCTAAGCACTAGTAATAAAAAAATTAAACAATTTTAAGTTTATAAAAAAATTTAATATAAGTTAATGAGTAAATAATTGTCTTCCCAAAGTTGATGTCATGAGAAGCTCCTTAATGTCTCCTACTTACTTGTGCTAAATTAAAACTAAAAAACAAAAACAATAAATATGAGCTGATAAATAAAGTTCCTAGTGTGCGGTGAAAAAAGCAGAATTTAAACCGTATGTCAATGCTTTCCAAACTTTTTAGACTAACATGCTATGCTTCTACCAAAAATAATCCAACACCCACCCAAGAGAGGAGGTTTGTAATTATTTAACACACCACTCTTTTTGCTCCTTCTCTTTAAGCTGATAAAATGATCAGCTTCCTTTGATTTGGGCCAAAAACATGTAAACATCATTAAGAAAGGGGGGGGAGGAATATGTCAATTTCAAACAGCTTAACCAGTGCTGTTTGAAATCAACTGGATCAGTTATTAGCTTCCAAAGAGAAAGAATATGTCCAGAGCTCATTTTCCTCCAAGCACATGAAAAAATAAATGTCACAAATTAATAATTGCATTTTAATTCCAAAATTTGGCAACATCCTATGGGACATGATGCAACATACTTTGGAAAGTTCTGTTATGTATGTTTAGCTTCATTTCATTTTTGAACAACTGTATAATTTTTTACATTATTTTTTTTTTTCGTATTCATCATCATCATCATCAGCCATTTTCAATCCACTGCAGGATGAAGGCCTCTCCAGCAACTTTCCAGTTCCTTCTGTTTTGAGCACTGGCCATCCATTTACTACCCAAAAACTCATGAATTTCATCTATCCATCTCGGCCTTTGTCTTCCAGGTTTTCTTCTAGCTCCTCTTGGGTACCATTCTATTATTTTCTTAGTCCATCTGTCATCATGTCTTCGAGCTATGTGTCCTGCCCAAGACCATTTTAGTTCTTTAGTTTTGATAAGAATGTCCTTTACTTGAGTTTGCTGCCTAATCCATGTGTTTCTCTTCTTATCTAACAGTCTGATTCCCAATATAATTCGTTCCATTCTTCGCTGTGTAGTTCTCAGCTTCTCTTCCATTCTTTTGGTGAGTGCCCAAGTTTCACTTCCATAAGTCATGGTGGAGAGTATACATTGGTTCATTATTTTACGTTTCAGACAAACTGGGATATTGCTCTTCAGTATGTGACTATATTTCCTGAATGCTATCCATCCAAAATTTATTCTTCTCTTGACTTCCAGCCATTTTTCATATTAGGAAGCCATAAGTGGCAAGTATGCCTTGAGTTGGGTTGGGTTGGCTATTCCTAAGGTAGAGTATAATGATGGATTAAATTGTCAGGCAATTTATATTTCAAAGAAGAATTTTACAGTCATTAAAATAACAATAAAAAGTTATATATATTACAATGGATTCCGGTTATTTGGGCCACCATTAATCGGGGCAGCCTTAAAAAACAGAACCCAATCGAGAAAATAGCCAGGATTTACTTCGCTTAATTGGGACAACATGCTGTTTAATTGGGGCAGGAGACCGCAGCACTGGAGATTACCCTACGATTTTCTCCGACCGAACCACGTGGTGCAGTCGGATTTGTGGAGGTCACAATAAAAACAATTGTTTATTGGGCTTTCCTCTTAGTGCAATCTATCATAAATGAATAGTAAACTCGATCTTATTGAATTTGCAATAATAGTGACAGCTGGAATTATGTGGATTATTATGGTGAAATGTGCTTACACTTCCATGGAATCTTCAATCATATAAAAAAATTAATTTTCAGAATCTTCTCTTCATTCCTATTTTTAAAGCTTCGTAAAATTGTTACTCCGTTCTCACTTGCACATATCTTGTTACTTGCAATTCATGTGTGCCGTGTTCTTTGTCATTGATTCCTTATTATTTTACCATTTTAAATTTTAAACCCCACCCACAAATGTCAGTGAAAAGAAATGCCAACTAGTTAGTATGTACATATTACAGTACATATTAATTATTCCGATTATCACGTATATTCTTCTGATTTTCACATATCATTTAATTTTTTAATTGGTAAGGTAACAAAGGGTAAATTTGTGTTTAATATATCTTTACTTTTATAGCTGTGGATAATATTCCTCCTATTTTCGCTAATTAGAATCACTGTTTAATAGAATTAAAATTCAATTCACAAACGTGATCACAATGACCGGCGCTTACTACACATCATACAGTGAACCAATTTTAAAGAGGGGGTCTATTGTATTTTTAACTTTTTTTACATGGAACTTCAGATAATTGGGGCAGCCGCTTAATCAGGCCAAAATGCACTAGTCCCAATGTGTCCCAATTAACCGGAATCGACTGTATATGTATTTAATAACAGGTTTGTTAAAATTTTTATATTGAACAAGAGATGAACATATATTGCAATATCTATTTATATACGGACATGATGAACATCAAGTAATATAAAATATGAGTTGCTAGTAAAATTCAATTTATTCAAACTCCTCTTCAAACTTTTTCTCACATTGATTGTTCAATAAGTTTGCTGAAACCTAAAGTTTCAATATATAACATTGCATACATCTGGGAAATTCCTTGTTCCATTTTAAAGTGCTCATTGTTCTTTATACACTAGCAAAAAAGTGATAGAGTGATGTGCTCAACATCTGATATGCACTGCTAGTCTTTTTACACTAGAAGTGCTTGTTGCAAACTGTCACTAAACCTTTAAGAAAATAGATGCCAGCACTTTATTATTCTTCATGGAAAAAATTAGTAGATTAATTCAGCTAAGAATTGTTAATGTGATGCTGTCTGACACCATGTTCGGCCATTCAATATTGAATGACTGAACATGAAATTAAATTCAGAAAAAATATAATATAGTAACACCCAAATTGTACTTCTTTTTATTTCAACAAAGTCTGCATTGTAATTCCTAAAACAGGCAGGGGCATCATGTCTCAAGGGGGGAGGGGGATCCAGTCTACCTTTGCAAAACTCACAAGCCATCAAGTCTGTAACTGCCTTTAGTGTTAGGAGATAAAAGTAATGGTGTACAGATGGATTAGTAATTTAGTAACAGTGAAGATTGTGAGACTAAAATCAGGCTGTTCACTGCCACTTAATTAACTAATCGATTAATATACCATTCTTTTTTCTCTCCTGACACTGAAGATCTTGATTACTGAAATGCTATTTAAAACTTAAAATAACATTAATGTTCACCTTTTTGGTCAATATTTTCATTTCTTAGGAAGAACCTATAGCAGAAAAGAATCCTTTAACAAGGAGAATAGTATCTAAGTTAATAATATGCTGCCATGTTTTGTTGAAAACTGTATGATTAATTTCATTTACTCTTTCGGTATGTTTTTATATCAGACTTAAAATTAAACTGTTTTGCCTTATGTGCTTCATTTTTTTCTTTATAGTGTACTTTTCCCCCCTTTTTTATATGTTTTGCATTATTATTGAGTTTATTATTTATGTAATATAACTATTATGGCTACAACATAGTAACTGTTTACCATCTATTACTTTAACTAACTATCATGCATATGCACATATGTGTGTGCACATGCATGTATGAACACACACACACACACATGCATGACTATGCAGTACCAATGTGCAAAGTATAGCTGAAAACAACACCCTGCCAGGTGTATTTCAGAGTACTTAGAATGAATAGTGGTTTGGAATTTTTGCCTGGAAGAGAGTTGTTTTTGGGTTAATGTGCAGTGGCATATTATTATTATTATTATTGTTGTTGCTCTTATATTATTTCTCCCTGATTGGGGGATTCCACTCTGTGACGGGTACTGCTAACAAGTATACAGGGTAGTTGTAATGTCTGGTGTTACTGTTGGTAGCGGAAATCTCTGACTATCCTACAAGTGTTCAAGATTGCGACTTTCTGGAGTTCCTTGTAGGTGTTCTCTGGGAGACCTATTGCTGCTAGGCAGCTACATAGAGTCTTTGGTACCATACCAATGGTTGACACAGTGATCGGGATGGTCGATACTTCTTGCATATGACACATCTCCTTGACCTCATGTCTCAGATTTTTTTCCTCGTGGATTTTCTGGACATTGCTAGTGTTAGGCACCGCTATGTCAATTAGGTAGGTAGTCTTTTCCATCTTGTCCACAAGGGTTATGTCCGGTCTGTTGTGCAGGATTGTCTTATCCGTTATTATGGTGCGGTCCCAGTACAGTTTGTGGGTTTGGGTCTCTAGTGCTGGCTGGGGTTTCTTACTTGTAGTATGGTACACTTTCTTTGGAGGCGCCTCCGTAGCCAGGTGGGAAGGAGCAGCAGTGCGTAGCACACGCTTCTTGATTAAACCGGGGTTTCAGCCCGTCACCACCAAATATGGAGGATGCAGAAAGGTCAGGGAATGACCACCGCATATCCCCGGAGCAATATGGCCTTAGTTGCTAATGCTCCTAAAAACCAAATAGCAAACAAACAAACACTTTTTTTGGTCAACTGGTATTTCCTTGCTAGCTTCTGACGTATTATCCTAGCTACTTGGTCATGTCTGTGAGTGTACTCAGTCTGGGTGATCACCTTGTACCCTGCGGTGATGTGTTGGATCGTTTCTGAGGCCAGGTGGCATCGTTGACATGTGTCATCTGACATTCCAGGCTCCTTTGCAATGTATTTTCTGTAGTTTCTGGTGTTGATTACCTGGTCTTGGATGGCCAGCATGAATCTATTAATCTATTAATCTCTTAAAGTCTATTAATCTATTAAAATCTATTAATCTTGTAAATTAATCTTGTTTAAATTAATCTTGTAATTAATCTTGTATTAATCTATTAACCAGTAAAATCTATTAATCTTGTCGAACTTCATTGGCAATTAAATTGTAATTTTAACTATACATATAACCACTTAGGTTACGGAACATAAATAATTAGTAAAAATAAATAATTAATACATAACTTGATACAGAAGTTATATAAAGGGATTTCGTAGATAACACTCGTTACTGAAGCGCGATACAGCATATCCGGAATTCGATAGCATTAGCTTTGTAGAGTATAGTGCATAATATAATATTGTCAATTAATCAGTACATCTATTAATCTTGTTAAACTTCATTGTCAATTAAATTGTACTTTTAACTATATATATATAACGACTTAGAGTACAAACGTAGCAAATAATTAATACATACTTGATACGGAAGTTATATAAAGGGAACTCGTAGATAACACTCGATACCGAAAAATAAATATAGCGTTATAACTGTGTTAAGATACAAGTTTAAGGTTTTAATTTTGTTCTGAAATTGTAATTTTATTGACATTTAAATCGAAATCATGACTCTGACCAGAGCAGCAAAGCAAAAGGCTCAAGCTAATGGGAGTGCTGTGACTCAGGGGAGAACTGAGGGGGGCGGTTGCCCCCTGAATCACGGCCTTTTAAGATGCACTGTTTGCTTGATGTTTGCGGAGCAATCGGGTACGGGACATGATACTGCCATGGGGGATGTCTTTGTGTGTGCACGATGCAAGGAGTGCAAGGAAATTAGGCGACAACTCGGCGTTGTTATGGGCCTATATGAGACCTTGAAGGACAGGGTGGATGCCCTCGAAGGAAATAAATTGAGGGGCCCATCAAGCTCTCAGCTGCCCACATCAACACCAGAGCTTGGACTTGGTCATCTTGCAACACAGAGGCAGCCCCCAAGGCAGAATGCGCTGGTCCAACAGGAACTAGTAGTTGTTGGTGACTCAATTGTCAGGGAAACGGGGAACATGCTTTGTAAAAAGGATAGGTGGAACAGGACCAGGGTATGTCTGCCAGGGGCAAAGGTTGATGACGTTGTAGAGCAGATATCATCTTTTAAGGGCACAAAAGGTGATATAGTTGTACACGTTGGCACTAATGATATTAAGAGTAGGAGACCAGCGGAATTACTTAACAAGTACAGGTCACTGTTGAAAAAAAGCCGTGAAGTAGGGTTGAATTTGAAAGTGTCTGCAATTCTGCCCAGACACGATAGGAGGGAGTATATGATGAGAGCCTTGTCGATCAATTCGGCCCTGGAAAGATTGTGCAAGGCTGAAGGGGTAGAATTTTTTTCAGCCTGGACTGTACTTGTTAACAGGAGAGATTGCTTCTACAGGGATGGGATACACTTAAATAGAAAGGGTGCAAGAATATTTGCTGATGCTATCGAGGCAGTGTTAGGTGGGTCGGAAAACTGCTAGCTTGGGGGGAGACAAAGACTAATGGATTAACAGTAGCCACGGGCAGAGGTGAAAGAGATTCTTGCACTGCTTCTATTGGAATGAGCAGAAGCCTGAAAAACAAGATGCAGGATATTTCAGAGACTGCTGGAAGTCATTGCGGTACAAGTAAACACATGGGTTGTGTTAGGGTAGCTAAGAATAGAAACAGGTGCATGTATACTTGCGTGTACACTAATGCTAGGAGTTTAGTAAATAAATTTGATGAATTTGAGGTATTACTCAAAACATCAAAGGCAGATATTGTTGGGATATCAGAGACGTAGTGTCACACAGATATAAGGAATGCAGAACTGGAATTTGGGGAGTACAACGTCTACAGAAAGGATAGACAGGATAGGAAGGGAGGAGGGGTTATGCTATTAGTTAAAAAACACATAAAATCCAAGGAAGTGAAGCCAGTTGACATCGCTGGACAGTGCAGTGTTGAGTCAGTTTGGTGTGACATAAGCATAGGTAAATCAAAATTGAGAGTAGGAGTGTGCTATAGGCCTAATGACTCTGATGAGTATAATAAGATACTGTACAGGGAAATAGAGTGGGCCAGTAAATCAGAGAGTCTTATAATGGGGGATTTTAATTTCCCAGATATTGACTGGAATTTGTGGGTTGGTCACTCACACACTAGCAAGGCTTTTGTGGATTTATTGGATGATTGTTTTCTACACCAGCATGTTAGGGAGGCAACTAGAGGGAGTAATACTCTTGATCTGATTATCAGTAGTGATTCTTCATGCATTAGGAATCTGCAGATAAATGAACCACTGGGTGGCAGTGATCACAGTGTGCTGAAGTGGGATTTACTCAAGGAGGTAACTACCATCAGAGGTAAAGGGAAGGGTTTTTGCTTTCGTAAAGGAGACTATGCTGGTCTGAGACAGTATTTAAATTCTATACAGTGGGACCAACTGATGATGTTACCAACAGCAAATTCAAAATGGGAAGCATTCAAGGAACTAATCTTGGAAGCTACCAGGCTTTACATACCAACCAAGAAATATTGTTCAAGGTTCAGGCCTAAATGGTTGTCAGATGAACTAATGAGACATATGGCAGAGAAGAAAAATGCATGGGATACATACAAATTAATGGGTGACGTGGAAGCCTATGATAGATATAAGTTGGTCTGTAACCAAGTCACAAAGGAGATTAGGCAGGCAAAGGCAGATTATGAGAAATCCTTGGCAAAGGATGCAAAGAAAAACAGAAAAGAGTTCTTTACCTATTTAAACTCAAGAAGGAAAGGGATGAATCAGATTGGTCCACTGGATGTTGATGGTTCAACAGTTGAGGATCCAGCTCAGGTGGCTAACAATCTAAACGAGTATTTTGCATCTACATTCACACATGAGGAGTTATTCAGGAAGGGGAATGTCGTAGGTGAAGTAAACATTGGCAGTGAGCTAGATGATTTTCTAATAACTGAGAGGAAAGTGGAGGAGAAATTGTTGAGGATAAACATAAAAAAGGCACCCGGGGTGGATGGGATCTATCCAGTTATATTAAAGGAGGCAGCAAAGGAAGTAAGCAAACCCCTAGCCATAATTATGAGAGCTTCTTTGGACTCAGGGGAGGTACCCATGGACTGGAGATGTGCAAATGTAACCCCAATTCACAAAGGAGGATCAAAGGCTAACACAAGTAATTATAGACCTGTTAGTTTAACTTCGGTTCCAGGAAAATTAATGGAGGCACTGGTTAAAGAAGCACTGCAGGATCATCTGGACAAGAATTCAGTTATAGCTCAGACACAGCATGGGTTTGTTAAGGGCAGGTCTTGTCTGACCAATTTGATTGGATACTATGATGTAGTCACAAAAGAACTGGATGCAGGGAATAACTTTGATATTATATATTTGGATCTTAGAAAGGCTTTTGATACTGTTGCGCATGGAAGACTGCTGCACAAATTGGAGAAGTGTGGCATTGGAGGCAAATTGCTGCTATGGATAAAGGGATGGTTGAGTGGCAGAAGACAGAGAGTGGTAATCAATGGACACTGCTCAACGTGGACTAATGTTATTAGTGGAGTTCCTCAGGGTTCAGTGTTGGGTCCATTGTTGTTTTCTGTATTTATAAATGATATTGATGATGGTGTATCAGGCTTAATGTCCAAGTTTGCAGACGATACAAAGGTTGGCAGGGTTGTTAAGGACACTACTGATACTATGCTGCTGCAACAGGATCTGGAAAGGTTGAGCAGATGGGCTGAGAGGTGGCAAATGAAGTTTAACATTGACAAATGTAAAGTACTACATATGGGAAACAGTAACCCCAGATCAACGTATCAACTCTGTGGTACTACGCTGACAGTTGTAGAGAATGAAAAGGATCTGGGGGTAATTGTGCAGGCAGATATGAGGTTCTCTGAGCAGTGCAGACGAGCTGCAAGAGTAGCTCATGGTGTCTTGTCAATGATATACAGGAATTTTTCTAGCAGGGACAGGGATGTGATTATTCCCTTGTATAAGGCATTGGTCAGGCCACACCTTGAGTACTGTATACAGGTCTGGAGGCCTCATTTCAAGAAGGATGTAGAGCTGCTGGAACGAGTACAGAGAAGGGCAACAAGATTAGTGAATGGAACAAAGGGTTGCTCTTACGAAGAAAGGCTTAAGTTTTGCAAATTACAGAGCCTGGAGACTAGGCATCGCCGAGGTGATCTGATAGAGGTGTACAAGGCTTTGAATGGCTTGAGCATGCTCAATGCCGATGGAATTCTTCCTCTTGCTCAGAATAATCACCTGAGAGGGCATAAATTCAAATTGAGGAAGGACGGATGTCGGATAGATGTGCGGAAATTCGCCTTTAGCCAGCGGGCAGTTGGTTTGTGGAATAGACTTCCATCGCTTGTTGTTGAAGTTGATAGCCTAAACAAATTTAAGGCTCAGCTGGACAGGTATTTCGAACGAATTGAGGGGTGAAATGGGAGTAGTGGTTGTTTTTTTTTTTTTTTTTCTTTTTTTTTTTGGCTGATGCTGAATAAGCTTGCTTTCTTGCATCATATGCCTCTACTAATGCTAATGCTAAATGCTAATCCTTCAGTCTCGGGGAAGAGCATCCCACTTGTGAGCCATGCATTGGAAGCAATGTTATTGATGTGATCTTGATGGAGGTCATTGTAGTGTCTGCCATGGTATTATTATTATTATTATTATAAGCTATATGGTGCAAGGAAGCCTGAGGCTTATGCTGCACTAGCCAAAAAAAAATATTCCCCAGTTACCCTAAGAGAGAGAGAGAAAAGTAAAAGGGAATCACCAAGAAAAAGAAGAATAATGATCAGGACCCTGGGTGTGCCAAAACCGTACTCACCAGATGTGAGCCCCTGGGGTTAGTTGACACCATACAGCCACATTCTGTTCAGTTTAGCTTTATGGCTTATTGCTCGTGTGTTCTCTGTCATTTAAATATCTTATATCTGTGACATTTCAATAAACTTAATGCCATTGTCCTTGATTGGCTTAACACAGTCACACATTTTACAAAAAAACAAAACAAAACACAGTATCCAAAGCACACAGCAGTACTGAGCAATCCACACATACAACAGCTCCAAACATGCTTAGAGTGAAGAGGGATGCTATTGAGTACTCTTGCAAACTACCATATCAGAGAACCACACTGTAGAGCAGTGATGCCAAACTTTATAACTCCTGAGAATAGTAGTTATTCTCAGGAGTTTATAAAAAGTTTATAAAAAAATATTATATATTTTTTTATAAACTTTATAACTTTATAAAGTTATAAAGTTTATAAAAATTTGAGAGCCACAAAGCCAATCAAATTTTCAAAAAGTTGAGTAACTGCAGCCTTCAATAACATAACATTATTTTAGTCATATTTGATATGCTCATTACTAAATAAAGGAAAAAAAGACTATCTTATAACCTGAAAAAATACTGCCAGAAACATTTGAGTTGAATTATTATGATTATTTTCATATCTTTGAGTCTGTGTAAAAAAATTATGTTAATGGACATTTTGGAGGGAACCATGTCTTTCCCAGTAGTGAAAAGGTGCACGAATAAAAGCATAATAATTTTTTCTAGGAATTTTTGGTATTTTAATGAATCAGGAAACAGCTATGTGTTTGTATGAATAATATTTAGAAACTACGTGATTTCTTGAAAAATGCCAACTGGTATTAAAATCATTATATATTTGTTTGCTATCCTTGAGTTCCCCTCTCCCCCATTAATGAAGGTATTAATTTGAGACATGATTTTTTTTTTTCCTTGGAGCTGCAGTTCAAAGGTAAGAAAGTGTCAAAGTTCAAGTGTCAAAAAGGTCATATGCAGCTCACAAGCCACATTTTGGCCATATTTGCTACAGAGATTAAACTTAAATGTAAACAAAATTAATTTCTTCACGTACACTTACCAATGAAATTAACTTTGGCACTGAATGAAGTTAAGTTATAGTAAGATGCTAAAAAGTGATTGATTGTTATAACTCAGACTTAAAATAAAATTAATGTGAATCTTTTTGGTCAATATTTTAATTTATTAGGATGAACCTACAACAGGAATGGATCCTTTAACAAGGAGAATAGTATCTAATAACATAATGCAAGTAGTAAAAGATCAAAGGTCTGTGCTTTTGACTTCACACAGGTAAGAGAGTCTGTATTTGTTTTCAAATAAATTATTATTTAATTTCTTCATCCATCTTTATAGTGTATTTAGAAGCATGTGACACCATAATGTTGAAGTGAAAATAGCAGAAGAAAATAGTATACGTTGTCATTAATCATAGCCTATGCATGATTTTCATGCATGGGCTAACCTGGAAAATGCTAAAATATAGTAACAGTACTAATATTGCTGTCATTGAATGATGCACGATATATATATATTTTATTTAATTATCGTGTTAAGGTAGCCCCAGCCAGACTATGGCAACTGCACTGTAATATGTGTAGATATTGTAATCAACAAAGGACAATCAACATAGTGATAGTGATGTTCATGTACTATAGCATAGTGTTGGATTGTGTTGTTTGTGTTGAGTAATTGGTCTCTTAGCTCAGATGATTACAGAGTATGCAATTCTGTCCTGATTTCTGTCATTGGCATGGAGAGCCAGGCCCATGTTTGTTTTTGTGTTTTTGTACCTCTATTTATATACTATATTTAATATTTATTTATTTATATTTATATACTATACTCTTTCCCTGAATAGGAAGAGAGGAAACACTATAGAATGGTGAGTGGTGGCAGATTGCAGTAAATATCAATCAACTCCCCATATCAAATCACAGCTTGTTCATTCCAAATCATTATTTAACAAATCAGTACTTTATAAGAAGCTCCTATTGCATAGAAGTTGTCATTAAAGTAAAAAGCATCTCCTGAAAATTTATAAACCATATTCCCAAAATTATGTTCAGCAACATTCTCCAATTGTATGTTCAGGAAGGATCCCAAATTTTAATCCATTATTCTGCAATATTAATCCCAAATATTTCCTGAAATATTTTCAATTCATGCTTTCACAAAAAAATCTACCCACCTTATCTGTCCATACCCTCTAATAATCTGCAATCACTCTCTAGCTAAAATGACTCTAACTCACTCTCCGGCTAAAATGACTCTAACTCACTCTCCAGCTAAAAGCAAATTTTCATTCACAGAATCCCATGAGCTGTCCTAGCAGCCAGACGGCACTACTCAGTGAACTTCATTTTGGACTGTATAATTATGCCTGTGTATGTTATTTTGGGATTACTGCTATGCATATAGAGTACCCTGCATTTATCAATGTTAAATTAACCACCCAGCCAACCTGTGTATCATCTGCAAACTTAAAAACAATAAGCTTGATATTCCTTCATAAATATCATTAACAAATATTGAAAATAGTAAAGAAGCTAGCACTGAACCATGAGGGACACCGTTAATAACATCAGCCCAAGAAGAGCAATGCCCATTTATAACCATCCTCTGTCTTCTGCTACTCAACCATCCCTGTATTCATAGTAGTAACTTCCATAATGCCACACTGATCCAATTTGTACAGGACCCTTTCATTTGGAAAATGTCAAAAGCTTTATAGAAATCTAAGTATATGATGTCAAAATTATTTTTTACATCTATTTCCTTTGTTACTCTGTCATAGTAACTTATAATATTGGCCAGACAGTATTTTCCTTGACAAATCCATGCTTTTACTACCGTAAAACTACATTCCTGTCAAGATAATCCTGCAATACTTTTTTAACCACTAACTCCGTTATTTTCCTTGGAACAGATCAGGTTTACAGGTCTGTAATTACTCACTTCATCCTTTGATTTCCCCCCATTTCAAATAGGAGATACATATTTGCAATCTCTAATCTGTACTTCCCTCGAATCCAAGGATGTTCTCATAATTACGACCAAAGATTTGCTTACTTCTTTTTCTGCTTCTTTTAATATAATTGAATAGATACCGTTAGCCAGATGCCTTATTTCCTTTTAGCTTCACTAGTTTATCTTCAACTTTCCTGTCAGTTACCACAAAATCATTCAGTTCACAGTTATTATTTGATGTATGTCTGGTATGTCCATCCTTAAACACCCGTTTTGCTTAAATGTAGATGCAAAATAGTTTTCCAGTGTCAGAAACCAGACCAGGATCATCAGTAGTTGTCATTCATATCTAGCAGACAAATGTTGTTCCACTTTTCCTTCTAGTGTTAACATAAACAAAGAACTCTATGCTACTTTTATTTGCATTTTTAACCAAATATTCTTCATACCATTAACTTTTCTAATCCCCTTTTTTATCTGATGCAACCTTGTTTGTGTGACTATATTCTATACACTCTCATAATTTAATAATCATTCCATTCATTTTTCTTCTCTGCCACTAGTTTCATCACTTCATTTGACAGCCATTTAGGTCTAAATCTTGAAGAATATTTATCGGTTGGTACAACAAAAAACCTAGTTGCTTCTACAGTTACTTCCCTGAATACTTCACATTTAGTATTTGCAATTGAAAACATCAGTTGGTCTCAGCGAAAAGAATTTAAAATCTGTATAAATCAATGTAGTTGCCTTTATGAAAGTGAAATCCCTTCCCTTTATCTCTGAGTGTAGCATTAGTAGAGGCATATGATGCAAGAAAGCAAGCTTATGCAGCATCAGCCAAAAAAAAAAAAAAAACAGTCCCATTTCACCCCTCCGTTCATTCGAAATACCTGTGCAGCTGAGCCTTAAATTTATTTAGGCTATTCAGTCTGTTCTAGAGTTTACATAGGTAACGAACACTTTTCTGTTTTTCTTTGCATCCTTTGCCAAGGATTTCTCATAATCTGCCTTTGCCTGCCTAATCTCCTTTGTGATTTGGTTACAGACCAGCTTATATCTATCAGAGGCTTCCATGTCACCCATTAATTTATATGCATCCCATGCATTTTTATTCTCTCCCATATGTCTCATTAGTTCATCTGACATCCATTTTGGCCTAAACCTTGAAAAATATTTCTTAGTTGGTATGCAAAGCCTAGTAGCTTCTAAGATAAGTTCTTTGAATGCTTCCCATTTTGAATTTGCTGTTGGTAACATCATCAGTTGGTCCCACTGTATAGAATTTAAATACTGTCTCAGACCATCGTAGTCGCCTCTACGAAAGCAAAAAACCCTTCCCTTTACCCCTCATGGTAGTTACCTCTTTGAGTAAATCCCACTTCAGCACACTGTGATCACTACCACCTAGTGGTTCCTTTATCTGCAGATTCTTAATGCATGAAGAATCACTACTGATAATCAGATCAAGAGTATTACTCCCTCTAGTTGCCTCCCGAACATGCTGATGTAGAAAACAGTCATCCAATAAATTCATAAAAAACAATGTGTGAGTGACCAATCCACAAATTCAAGTGAATATCTGGGAAATTAAAATCCCCTATTATATGACTCTCTGATTTACTGTCCCACTCTATTTCCCTGTATAGTTTCTTCTTATACTCATCAGAGTCATTAGGCCTATAGCACACTCCTACTCTCAATTTTGATCTCCCAATGCTTATGTCACACCAAACTGATTCGACACTGCACTGTCCCGCGATGTCGACTGCACTTCCTTGGATTTTATGTGTTTCTTAACTAATAGCATAACCCCTCCTCCCTTCCTATCCTTTCTGTACACATTGTACTCCTCAAATTCCAGTTCTGCATTCCTTATATCTGTGTCACACCACGTCTCTGATATCCCAACAATATCTGCCTTTGATGTTTTGAGAAATACCTCAAATTCATCAAATTTATTTACCAAACTCCAAGCATTAGTGTATACACAAGTATACATGCACGTGTTTCTATTCTTATCTACCCTAACACAACCCATGTGTTTACTTGTACCGTAATGACTCCCAGCAGTTTCTGAAATACCCTGGTCTGAAGTACAGACCAGGCTGAAAAAAATTCTACCCCTTGAGCCTTGTACAATCTTTTCAGGGCCAAATTGATCGACAAGATTATATCTTTAACTAAATCTGACATCAACATATTAGGATTACTGCTACCTAGTGGTTCCCGTAGATTCTTAATGCTGTACTACTGTGTGAGTGACCAGCCCACAAGTTTCAGTCAATATCTGGAAAGTTCCATTATAATACATTCTTTTATTACTTTTTAGTACTAGATGTATATACCATAAGCCAAGACTTTAATTATTGCTTATAGTATACATCTGGTTGTATTAAAAAATGATGATACATAGAAATGTATAGTATCTTACGTGATGCCGCACCAGAACTTTAGTTCAACTCTGCTGTGGTACACTGTAATGATACAGAACTCTATAAATGGCCAGAAAGGTGTGTAATGTTATGTTTGCACAGTGTAAGTGTTGTTGTTGTTGTTGTTGAGTTGTTTCTGGCCACTCCGTCATCAGGTATTAATTGAGCCAAAAGACATTAAATTATATTTGCCTCTTTTTTATTTCAAAAAAAGTGAATGTATGCAAAGTGTGAGGCCTCATGGGGTCTACATTAAGTAACATTTGACCTTCCAATGAAAAAGGGTTCCAAACCCCAACCTAACCATTGCCTTAATCACCACCTTATCGCTGCTGGAAAAATTCCTGTATATCGTTGAATCCATGAGATTTACTGAAAATCTCTTTCCACTGTTCAAAGAAATTCATATCTTACTGCACAATTACCCCCAGGTCTTTTTCATTCTCCATTACCCTGATTGTGGTTCAATGCAGTCATTCCCACACGCAGGTTAATTGGAGAATATTAATATTATTCCAGGTTAATATATCCAATATATATATTTAGCAGTAATTCAAGTTTAATATACTAATCTTGGATTACTGCTACCCATAAATTGCATTTGTCAATGTTAAATTTCAACTGACACATCCTAACCCATCTCTCTAGTAACAGCTCATTACTGTCACTAATCAGGAAGTACCACTGATTCCACCAACCTTTGTATCATCTGCAAACTTAGACATTAAGTCTGAAATACCTTCATCAATATTAATAATAATAATAATGATAATAATAATTATTATTATTATTGTTGTTGTCTGGTGTTACTGTTGGTAATTATTATTATTATGATGTTGCTCTTATATTATTTCTCCCTGATTGGTGGAGGGGTTCCACCCCGTGACGGGTATTGTATTGCTATCAAGTACATAGGGTGGTTGTTATAGCTGATGTTACTGTTGGGGCAGATACAGGAAAAAGCATTTGAGTATAATATACACTTATTTAACCTATATGTAGATTTCAAACAAGCTTTTGATTCACTCAACAGAGAAGAAATGATAAATGATCTCCTGGGCATACCTGCAAAGATTGTTAGGCTCATATTAACAACCCTGGCTGGCTCTGAAGCAGTGGTGAGAATTGACAATGATTTGACAACTTCCTTTAACACTGGTGTTAGACAGGGTGATGCGCTCTCTACTGTATTATTTAACTTGGTTTTAGAGGCGGCTGTCAGAAAATTAGAAGTGACTGTACACAGGTACAAAGGTACAAAGACAGTGCAAGTCTGTACAGAGGTACAAAGACAGTGCAAGTCTGTGCATATGCTGATGATGTCGCTATTATCAGCAGGACTAAAGGAGCACTGGAGGAAACAGTGGCCAGGCTGGATAGTGAAGCACAAAGAAGAGGACTTAGGATAAATGAAGCGAAGACAAAATATATGGAAGTTTGGAGAATGGCAGATAACATGGAAAATTTAAGAACCAATAGCTTCTCATTTGAGCATGTTCAAAATTTTGCCTATCTAGGTTCACAGATAAACCAGTCCAACTGTATTACTAATGAAATATTATCCTGTATCCTTAGTGGAAACAGAGGCTTCTATGCACATAAAAAACTAATGAAGTCCAGAGTATTGAACAGACATTTAAAATTAAGGATATATGAAAATCTCATTAGACCAGTTGTACCATATGGTTGTAAAGCTTGGACATTAACGAGTAAAGATGAGCAGTTGTTGAATGTTCAAGCGTAGAATTTTGCAAAAGGTCTTTGGGCCTGTACAAGACATTGATGGATCCTGAAGGATCAGAATGAACCATGAACTTGACAATCTTATTCAGGGTGCAGATATCATCAGATTTGTGAAGAGCCAGAGACTTGCCTGGTTGGAACATGTTATGAGAATCGATGACAGCAGAACAACTAAGAGGATAATGGAATGGAAATCCTCAGTAGGAGGGCAAGAGGAAGACCGTCGAAAAGATGGATGGATAACGTAGAAGAGGACTTAAAGACCATGAGAATAAGAAGTTGGAGAAGTTTGACTTCTGGAAGGGCTTACTTGTAGAACATCATTGAGAAGGCTAAGACCCACCATGGGTTATAACACCAGAAGAAGAAGAAAGCAACATTTGATGTTTATTTGTTGTTCCATTGCAAAATTGTGACAAGGAATGCTAATGCTACTAACAAAACTGGTTCTTACTAGCAACCTGTCAGCCTGCTGGACAATCTCTGTACCACATATGTTGGAGGAAGTTTGAACTACAATAC
Source organism: Mastigoproctus giganteus (assembly GCF_048544385.1). Taxonomy (NCBI): domain Eukaryota; kingdom Metazoa; phylum Arthropoda; class Arachnida; order Uropygi; family Thelyphonidae; genus Mastigoproctus; species Mastigoproctus giganteus. The sequence goes on from NC_143581.1 coordinate 72,214,374, forward strand.
ACCACTTCCATATATTTTCAAACTCTTCAAACATGGCTGCAATTCTCTAGTTCATTCTATGAAATAGCTTCTTCGCAGGACCTTTTGTGAGGTCCAGTAACATGGACTGGAAATATGACATTAACATTGACTAGAAATGTGACATTAACATTGACTGGAAATATGATAAACTTACTTGTTAATGTCAACAGATTAATATTAGGTAGACTTACTATCACCTCAATCTCATTTGCAAGAGCATATATCCTGTATCTGATGCACGAGAGTTAGTATTAGTAGAGACATGATGCAAGAAAGCAAGCTTATGCAGAAGCATCAGCCAAAAAAAAAAACAAAAAAAAAAAACACTTCCACTTAACCCCTCCGTTCGTTTGAAATACCTATCCAGCTGAGCCTTAAATTTATTTAGGCTATCAACTTCCACAACAAGTGATGGAAGTCTGTTCCACCAACCAACTACCCGCTGGCTAAAGGCAAATTTCCGCACATCTATCCTACATCTGTCTTTCTTCACTCTGAATTTATGCCCTCTCAGGTGATTATTCTGAGCAAGAGGAAGAATCCCATTGGCATTGAGCATGCTCAAACCATTCAAGGCTTTATACATCTCTATCAGATCACCTCGCAGGTGCCTAGTCTCCAGACACTGTAATTTGCAAAACTTAAGCCTTTCTTCGTAAGAGCAACCCTTTGTTCCATTCACTAATCTTGTTGCCCTTCTCTGTACTCGTTCCAGCAGCTCTACATCCTTCTTGAAATGAGGCCTTCAGACTTGTATACAGTACTCAAGGTGTGGCCTGACCATTGCCTTATACAAGGGAATAATCATCTCCTTATCCCCGCTAGAAAAAATTCCTGTATATCATTGACAAGACACCATAAGCTACTCTTGCAACTCGTCTGCACTGCTCAGGGGACTTCATATCTGCCTGCACAATTACCCCCAGGTACTTTTCATTCTCTACCACTGTCAGTGTAGTACCACAGAGTTGATACGTTGCCCTGGGGTTGCTGTTTCCCATATGTAGTACTTTACATTTGTCAATGTTAAACTTCATTTGCCACCTCTCAGCCCATCTACTCAACCTTTCCAGATCCTGTTGCAGCAGCATAGTGTCAGTAGTGTCCTTAACAACCCTGCCAACCTTTGTATCATCTGCAAACTTGGACATTAAGCTTGATATACCATCATCAATATTATTTATAAATACAGAAAACAATAATGGACCCAACACTGAACCAACACTGAACCCAGCGCTACCACTAATAACATTAGTCCACAATGAGCAGTGTCCATTGATTACCACTCTCTGTCTCCCCCTCAACCACCCCTTTATCCATAGCAGCAATTTTCCTCCAATGCCACACTGCTCCAATTTGTGCAGCAGTCTTCTATGTGCAACAGTATCAAAAGCCTTTCTAAGATCCAAGTATATAATATCAACGTTATTCCCTGCATCCAGTTCTATTGTGACTGCATCATAGTATCCAATAAAATTGGTCAGGCAAGACTTTCCCTTAACAAAACCATGCTGTGTCCGAGCTATAACTGAAGTCTTGTCTAGATGATCCTGCAGTGCTTCTTTAACCAGTGCCTCCATTAATTTTCCTGGAACAGAAGTTAAACTCACATTCTATAATTATTTGTGTCAGCCTTTGATCCTCCTTTGTGAATTGGGATCACATTTGCACATCTCGAGTCTGTGGGTACCTCCCCTGAGTCCAAGGAATCATAATTATGGCTAAGGGTTTGCTTACATCCTTTGCTGCCTCCTCTAATACAACTGGATAGATGCCATCCACCCCAGGTGCCTTTCTTGTGTTTATCTTTAGAAATTTCTCCTCCAATTTACTCTCAGTTATTACAAGATTATCTAGCTTACTGCCAGAGAATACACCTCTTGAATACACCTCTGGCATTCCTCTCGCTGAATAACTCCTCATGTGTGAATGTCGATGCAAAATATTCATTTAGTTTGTTAGCTACCTGAGCAGGATCATCAACAGTTGAACCATCGATATCAAGTTGACCAATCTGATTCATCCCCTTCCTTCTAGAGTTTACATAAGTAAAGAACTCTTTGCTGATTTTCTTTGCATCCTTTGCCAAAGATTTCTCATAATCTGCCTTCACCTGCCTAACCTCCTTTGTAACTTGGTTACAGATCAACTTATATCTGTCATAGGTTTCTGTGTCACACGTTAATTTATATGTATCCCATGCATTTTTCTTCTCTGCCATATGTCTCATTAGTTCATCTGACATCCATTTAGGCCTAAACCTTGAACAATATTTCTTGGTTGGTATGTAAAGCCTAGTAGCTTCCAAGATAAGTTCTTTGAATGCTTCCCATTTTGAATTTGCTGCTGTTGGTAACATCATCAGTTGGTCCCACTGTATAGAATTTAAATACTGTCTCAGACCATCATAGTCGCCTTTACAAAAGCAAAAACCCTTCCCTTTACCCCTGATGGTAGTTACCTCTTTGAGTAAATCCCACTTCAGCACACTGTGATCACTGCCACCTAGTGGTTCCTTTATCTGCAGATTCATAATGCATGAAGAATCACTACTGATAATGAAATCAAGAGTATTACTCCCTCTAGTTGCCTCCCGAACATGCTGATTTAGAAAACAATCATCCAATAAATCCACAAAAGCCTTGCTAATGTGTGAGTGACCAACCCACAAATTCCAGTCAATATCTGGGAAATTAAAATCTCCCAATTTAAGACTCTGATTTACTGGCCCACTCTATTTCCCTGTACAGTGTGTTATTATACTCATCAGAGTCAATAGGCCTATAAGTAAAGTGCAGCCATTATCAACCCACTGCAGGATGGAAGCTTCCTGAACAATTCATGCTGAGGGAAATGGACCATAATCTGCCACGCTGGTCCAGTGTGGGTTAGCAGATCGACCGTATTCAGCAGTCAGGGGCTTGGACCCCGGTCTCCTCAAAGAGCGTGTGCTACTGCACTCCCGCTCCTGCCCACTCGGCTAGGCCTATAGCACACTCCTACTCTCAATTTTGATCTCCCAATGCTTATGTCACACCAAACTGACTCGACACTGCACTGTCCAGCGATGTCGACTGGCTTCACTTCCTTGGATTTTATGTGTTTCTTAACTAATAGCATAACCCCCTCCTCCCTTCCTATCCTGTATATCCTTTCTGTACACATTGTACCTCCCAAATTCCAGTTCTGCATTCCTTATATCTGTGTCACACCACATCTCTGATATCCCAACAATATCCGCCTTTGATGCTTTGAGCAATACCTCAAATTTATCAAATTTATTTACCAAACTCCTAGCATTGGTGTACACGCAAGTATACATGTACCTGTTCTTTTTCTTAGCTACTCTAACACAACCCATGTGTTTACTTGTACCGCAGTGACTCCTAGCAGTCTCTGAAATATCCTGCATCTTGTTTTCCAGGCTTCTGCTCATTCCAATAGAAGCAGTGCAAGAATCACTTTCACCTCTGCCAGTGGCTACTGTTAATCTATTAGTCCTTGTATCCCCCCAAGCTAGCAGTTTTCCGACCCACCTAACACTGCCTCGATAGCATCAGCAAATATTCTTGCATCCTTTCTATTTAAGTGTATCCCATCCTTGTAGAAGCAGTCTCTCCTGTTGATAAAGCTGATCCTGTTATTCACAATTGGTATAACAACCATCTTGTTCCCTCTTACTAAAGTACTGACTTTGGACAACTTAATGCAGTATATATATATTTTTTTTTTGGAAGTTGTCTTCATCTTGTCTGATAGAGCTTTAAATAGTACTTGGGATTAGCATTGATGATGCATGGACACTGCTATGAGCTATCAATCAGCAAGTATTGTGGCTTAATTTTAAAAGCAGTTCACATTTGTTTTATGGTTTCTCACATAATGAAATATTTTTTCCTTTCAAGGTTTTCTTTAGTTATGGGAATAAAAAATCATATGGAGCATATTAGGTGAATACAGAAGTTGCAATGCTTGTAAGCAGGTGCAATGTTGTGAAATCCAACTCTGTGCTGCTTTCATCATGTGTCTTCCCACTCAGCACAGTTTATGTAGAATTTTTTAGGAAAACACCCTATATTGAGTAACTGATCTCATAAGTGCCACAACCTTTGATTCATTTGGTGTGGCTCTGTGAATTTTTTTTTTCCCTTCAATTAAGAAAACCCTAAAAAAAAAAAAAAAATTTATGATTTTGAAACCATAAATCAAAATGTAATTGTGTGGTTTTTAGTTATAAAGCTTCATTTGTATCCTGACATTTGCTTGTATCATTAAAATAAAAGGTAATGTTTTAAAATAAGAAAACTTTAAAAAATGCTTTTCAGTACCTTTTTAGAATTTAATTGCAAACAAAAACATTTTTAAAGCAAAAACATCTTAAAGCAAAATTTTTTTTGCCTATCTAGCATGGAAGAATGTGATATATTATGCTCAAGACTAGCAATTATGGTAAATGGAAGGTTCAGATGTGTAGGATCTCCTCAATATCTCAAATATAAGTAAGTATCTTTATTGGTCTTACTGAAAATAAATTGTGGTAATTTTTAAATTTTTATCATCATTTAAAATTTATTATTTTTTTTAAGCATAAAGGAAAAACATTTAAAATCATAAAATTAAACCTGCAGTTTTTTCTAGTTCATAAGAACATTGTATGGACTTCGTCAATTTCAGAGGTTATACTTCCGAAAATGCCTACAAACCCATGGAGGAAAAAGAGTATTAAATTTATTTTAATAGTGGATTAATATATTTTTATATTCACTTGTTCTTGATTTTTCCAGCCATACAGGGAGTAGACATACAGAGATTATCTCATTGTACAATAGTTTGTGATAAAAATTAACTTAATTCACTCAAAAACTCTGTTGGCAGCACAAGCCATATTTCGCATTTTTAACCAATTGTGCACATACTCCACATTCAGTAATAAAAGTTAATTGTCACTCATTTATAGAAATCTGGAGTTCTTGACTGAAAGATTTATTAATGGCCTCCTAGATCAGTGTTGTAATTAGGTGATCTATGGTGGAAGAAGTAATTCTTTTCCCTGGGATTATTCAGCTTGCACAATATGCAAATTAGCCCACAAATGCGCACTTATACACTCATAATACATAACAAACTTTATGAACTAAATTACCATCAGAATTGGTGTAGTATAGTATAAATAGTTGATGCACTAAATATTCCTAAAAGAAATTAGATTTTAATTTTAAGCATGAAATTCAAAAAAACTCTGATGGGAGATAATGTTTAATGAACTGCAGCAAATCTAACTTCAGACTTAGTAATAGCAAATGAGATTATACAGTATTTAACTGGTTGAGTGAACCCATCCAGAAAAGGGTACTGAATGATTTGATAAGTACCATTATAAGACATACTGGCATACAAGATGCACCCTAGTTTTGGCCACATATTTTAGAAAAATAAATAAATATTTCTCCAAAATAATAAAAATAATATTTTGGAGAAAATAATAATAATAAAATTAAATACGGTAATATATTTTTCTCAAAAAAATGGTATACGCTTGGGTAAATGTTCAACCAATAATGAAATGTTTGTTTCTGAAAAAAGCTGACAGAAGTAACGTAACAGAAATTCTTACTCACCCTAAGGCAAATACGGGCGTCACTTTCTCTTTGTAAAAGACTGTTGGAATTGAAAAATCCTGATCCAGTTTAATTAGTCCGCCATACCATAAAAGCGTGAGATCATATTATAGAGGAAGCAAACACATGGGAAAATGAAACAAGTTTTTACTTACATCTGATTGTGAGATTCATATCACGCAGATTTCAACAAATTTTACATGAAAAAAAGATTACTGGTGTGTATTGTTGCCATAGATTGTAACCACTGATAATTGTTAAAAATATATTTCAACAGATAAATCTTAAGTAAAATTGGTGTGAATTTCAGAGGGAAGTTTTCAGAACTCAGTTTACCGGCACTGTGTCATCGAAAATGCATTGCGGGTAGTCTTTAGGCCTAATCTGACATTGACCATATAAGACGCAGGGTGATTTTCCGAGTATTTCTTCGCGAAAAAAACTGAGTCTTATAAGCCGGAAAATACGGTACTTCCAGGCCAATGAACATATAGCTACAGTAGATTTTCCCTTAGATGCACATAACTGACAACTGCCAAAAACAGTTAGATTCAATGCATGATTGAACACCTGACCCATGATGGGCAAAGTGTGAACCATGAGTAGAACCAACATTAGTGACTCTGGTGAGAGAGTCACTAATGTTGCTATGCCCACCAGTCAATCAAATAAAAGTGGACTAACAAACAATTATTTCATGTATTTTATAGGCTGGTATGCCTATTCCATGAGTAGTCAAAGTTTGGGGAACTTGTTTGATTGCTGTCTGCAGTCAAACAGGGTCCAAAAACTTAAATGCAAATAAGAATCAGCAAAGAGCAAAACATCTGAGTTCTCTCATATCATTCTGAGGACTATCAATTATGGTAAACAGATTAATCATCATTGTAGAAGTTGACAGCTTAAATAAATTCAAGACAGAACTAGACAAACATTCAGTGCAAATAGATGGGTAAAATGAGAGGTTTTTTGTTTTTTTTTGGTTGATGCTAATGCTGTATAAGCTTGCTTTCTTGCATCATATGCCTCTACTAATGCTAATGCTAATAAACATCTCTTCGGGCCCAATAATTTTAACTACTAAGTTTAGTTAATAGTATTTTTATTAGTAATATCCATAGCATTAGCATTAGCATTAGCATTAGTAGAGGCATTTGATGCAAGAAAGCAAGCTTATGCAGCATCAGCCAAAAAAAAAAAAAAAAAAAAAAGTAACATAAATAAATAAAAATAACCACTTCCACTTCACCCCTCTGTTCATTCGAAATACCTGTCCAGCTGAGCCTTAAACTTATTTAGGCTATCAACTTCCACGACAAGGGATGGAAGTCTGTTCCACCCACCAACCACCCGCTGGCTAAAGGCAAATTTCCGCACATCTATCCTACATCTGTCTTTCCTCAATTTGAATTTATGCCCTCTCAGGTGATTTTTCTGAGCTAGAGGAAGAATCCCATCAGCATTGAGCATGCTCAAACCATTCAAGGCTTTGTACACCTCTATCAGATCACCCCGCTGGTGCCTAGTTTCCAGACACTGTAATTTGCAAAACTTAAGCCTTTCTTCGTAAGAGAACCCCTTTGTCCCATTCACCAATCTAGTTGCCCTTCTCTGTACTCGTTCCAGCAGCTCTACATCCTTCCTGAAATGAGGCCTCCAGGCCTGTATACAGTACTCTAGGTGTGGCCTGACCATTGCCTTATACAAGGGAATAATCACCTCCTTATCCCTGCTAGAAAAATTCCTATATATCATTGACAATACACCATGAGCTACTCTTGCAGCTCGTCTGCACTGCTCAGAGAACTTCATATCTGCCTGCACCACCACCCCCAGGTCCCTTTCATTCTCTACCACTGTCAGTGTAGTACCACAGAGTTGATACGTTGCTCTGGGGTTGCTGTTTCCCATATGTAGTACTTTACATTTGTCAATGTTAAACTTCATTTGCCACCTCGAAGCCCATCTGCTCAACCTTTCCAAATCCTGTTGCAGCAGCATAGTGTCAGTAGTGTCCTTGACAACCCTGCCAACCTTCGTATCGTCTGCAAACTTGGACATTAAGCCTGATATATACCATCATCAATATCATTTATAAATACAGAAAACAATAAAGGCCCCAATACTGAACCCTGAGGGACTCCACTAATAACATTAGTCCACGATGAGCAGTGTCCATTGATTACCACTCTCTGTCTTCTCCCCCTCAACCACCCCTTTATCCATAGCAGCAACTTGCCTCCAATGCCACACTGCTCCAATTTGTGCAGCAGTCTTCCATGTGCAACAGTATCAAAAGCCTTTCTAAGATCCAAGTATATAATATCAAAGTTATTCCCTGCATCCAGTTCTTTTGTGACTGCATCATAGTATCCAATCAAATTGGTCAGGCAAGACTTCCCCTTAACAAAACCATGCTGTGTCCTAGCTATAACTGAAGTCTTGTCTAGATGATCCTGCAGTGCTTCTTTCACCAGTGCCTCCATTAATTTTCCGGGAACAGAAGTTAAACTCACAGGTCTATAATTACTTGTGTCAGCCTTTGATCCCCCTTTGTGAATTGGGGTCACATTTGCACATCTCCAGTCAATGGGTACCTCCCCTGAGTCCAAGGAAGCTCTCATAATTATGGCTAAGGGTTTGCTTACCTCCTTTGCTGCCTCCTTTAATATAACTGGATAGATCCCATCCACCCCAGGTGCCTTTCTTGCGTTTATCTTCAACAATTTCTCCTCCACTTTGCTCTCAGTTATTACAAGATTCTCTAGCTTACTGCTAGAGTTGAATACACCTCTGGCATTCCCCTCGCTGAATAACTCCTCATGTGTGAATGTCGATGCAAAATATTCATTTAGTTTGTTAGCTACCCGAGCAGGGTCATCAACAGTTGACCCATCGATCTCAAGTGGACCAATCTGATTCATCCCCTTCCTTCTAGAGTTTACATAAGTAAAGAACTCTTTGCTGTTTTTCTTCGCATCCCTTGCCAAGGATCTCTCGTAATCTGCCTTCGCCTGCCTAACCTCCTTTGTAACTTGGTTACAGATCAACTTGTATCTATCATAGGCGTCCGTGTCACGTGTTAATTTGTATGTATCCCATGCATTTTTCTTCTCTGCCATATGCCTCATTAGTTCATCTGACAACCATTTAGGCCTAAACCTTGAACAATATTTCTTAGTTGGTATGTAAAGCCTAGTAGCTTCCACGATAAGTTCTTTGAATGCTTCCCATTTTGAATTTGCTGTTGGCAATATCATCAGTTGATCCCACTGTATAGAATTTAAATACTGTCTCAGTCCATTGTAGTCGCCTTTACGAAAGCAATACCCCTTCCCTTTACCCCTAATGGTAGTTACCTCTTTGAGTAACTCCCACTTCAGCACACTGTGATCACTGCCACCAAGTGGTTCATTTATCTGCAGATTCTTAATGCATGAAGAATCACTACTGATAATCAAATCAAGAGTATTACTCCCTCTAGTTGCCTCCCGAACATGCTGATGTAGAAAACAATCATCCAATAAATCCACAAAAGCCTTGCTACTGTGTGAGTGACCAGCCCCCAAATTCCAGTCAATATCTGGGAAATTAAAATCCCCCATTATAAGACTCTCTGATTTACTGGCCCACTCTATTTCTCCGAACAGTTTCTTATTATACTCATCAGAGTCATTAGGCCTATAGCACACTCCTACTCTCAATTTTGATCTCCCAATGCTTATGTCACACCAAACTGACTCGACACTGCACTGTCCAGCGATGTCGACTGGCTTCACTTCCTTGGATTTTATGTGTTTTTTAACTAATAGCATAACCCCTCCTCCCTTCCTATCCTGTCTATCCTTTCTGTAGACATTGTACTCTCCAAATTCCAGTTCTGCATTTCTTATATCTGTGTGACACCACGTCTCTGAAATCCCCACAATATCTGCCTTTGATGTTTTGAGCAATACCTCAAATTCATCAAATTTATTTACTAAACTCCTAGCATTGGTGTACACACAAGTATACATGCACCTGTTCTTTTTCTTAGCTACCCTAACACAACCCATGTGTTTACTTGTACCCCAATGATTCCCAGCAGTCTCTGAAATATCCTGCATCTTATTTTCCAGGCTGCGGCTCATTCCAATAGAAGCAGTGCAAGAATCACTTTCACCTCTGCCAGTGGCTACTGTTAATCTATTAGTCCTTGTATCCCCCCAATCTAGCAGTTTTCCGACCCACCTAACATTGCCTCGATAGCATCAGCAAACATTCTTGCACCCTTTCTATTTAAGTGTATCCCATCCCTGTAGAAGCAGTCTCTCCTGTTAACAAGTACAGACCAGGCTGAAAAAAATTCTACCCCTTGAGCCCTGCACAATCTTTCCAGGGCCGAATTGATTGACAGGGCTCTCATCATATACTCCCTCCTATCGTGTCTGGGCAGAATTGCAGACACTTTCAATTTCAACCCTAATTCACGGCTTTTTTTCATCAGTGACCTGTACTTGTCAAGTAATTCCACCGGTCTCCTACTCTTAATGTCATTCAATAGTTTTAGTAAATGGTCATTTTTTAATAAAAATATTTTCTTATACAAGGAAAAGCATTTTTTTTAAAGATCTAAAGCACTCTATTCACAATAGATTTCTCATAAATTGGTTCCTCTAGGTTATTATTACTTTATGATAAAAAATTATTGTATTCTTAATAATATTAAATTTGGCTTAAATACTGCTGTATTAAGACAATGTAAATTCGATAAAATCCTAATAAGTGATGCCACTAAACATGTTGTCAAGTTAGTTTCCCATTACTTACTTATTCACTGGTGAGAGAGTCACTAATGTTGCTATGCCCACCAGTCAATCAAATAAAAGTAGACTAACAAACAATTATTTCATGTATTTTATAGGCTGGTATGCCTATTCCATTCAATTATTTTTGTTTCTCAAAGACATTTGCTAATTTGAAACTTGTAAGAGAAGATATTGAAAGAAGTCTCAAAAAATCTCAAAGAAAGCAAAGTTTGGAACTTAAAATACCTAAAACAAGCTTAAATAGAATTATAAAGGAACTCAAATGCAAGGTTTATTAGGATTTAAGTGCATCCGGCTTGGAATTTGGTGTTCTTGGACTTTTTTTCTTTTTTTTTAGGGAAAAATGACAGAACAAAGCTCCCTGAGACTGATAAAAGACAAAAAAAATCATTCCAATAATTTAGTCCTAAGTCCATTTTCAGGATTGCTTTTTTATGCAGGATGGAGCACCAGCTCATTATCCAAAAATTCTCCAGGAATTCTTTGATGAAATTTCCCAGTTTGAAGGATTGGACAGATTCTGTTGAATGGCAACCTGGATTTAAAACCTGTGCTCCCTGGATTTAACAACCTGTGATTACATTTTGTAGGGCGACGTGAGGCAAATGGGCAGAGAAGTGGCAATTGAAGTTTAACATTGTCAAATCTTACTTCATATGAGTAGCAGTAATCCCAGATCAATATATCAACTGTATGGTATCACATGCAGTGTCCAAGTATTTTTGAGAATCAAAAATACTTGGGATAATTGTGTGCCATTAGATATAAAGTTCTCTGAACTGTACAGACAGGTTACAAGGACAGCTCATAGAGTTTTGTTAGTGATATACGTATATATATATATATATACAAGAATTTTCCAGCAAGGATAAGGAGGTAATTATCCCTTTGGGTAAGGCAATGGTTATGCCACATCTTGAATACTGTATATAGGTCTGGAAACTTCATTTTAGGAAGGATGTGTATTCATTGGAATAGATTAGAGGGAATGGACAAGTGATATTGGAAGTTTACCTTTTTTTGGATTGATGCTGTATAAGCTTGCTTTCTTGCATCAATGCTGGCACCTCCGTATGCAGGTGGGCAGGAGCAGCAATGCATAGCACACGCTTTTTGACTAGACTGGGGTTCACCGCTTATCCCCACAGCAATATGGCCTTAGTTGCTAATGCTCCTAAAGACCAAATGACAACAACAACAGCAGCATCATTGCCACTGCTGATACTAAAGGAAGGATAAAGTATTTAGTAGTAAGCACAGGTCTCTGCTGGAGCTTCAGAAGTTGAATAGAGAATGTAAGAACATGTCTGGGGATTTGTGATTTACTGTGTGTTGCCCTGTACCCAAATTTTGTAAAAATCAAAATGGCAACCATGTCAAACAGATGTAAATTTAATTTTAAGTTCATGCATGCCCTTTATATTGTGCTAGTTAAAATATATATTTAAAATACTGCTTTTATTTATAGTCAAACATATTTCCTTACTTATAGATCACAAGATATATTTTATTTTATTATTTTAAAAACACCAAATGTCACAGGTATTAGAACCTATAGTATTTAGCAGGTGTGTGCAACCCCAAAATTTAGATGACAAAAACGTGTGATCTGCATCTATTTGCCTAGGGAACAGTATGAAAAATATGTCATTTTTAGTTTGAACAGTATTTATTACATTTCTACAGTGAAGATGGTACAGTATTAAAAATAAAAATCAGAAGAATAGAAAAATATAAAAACTCTCTATCTCTCACACTTCACTGTCTGTGCATTTAACCAAGAATGTCACATCCGTGAAACAGTCTAATAAGTTTCAGTAACAAGTACAATAACAGTCATTGTAAACAGAGGATCAGAAGATCAGAAGATTTATCTGATTATTCGACTAAATTTTATTTATTGTGTCATATCTATGCCATTGCATTGAAGGTGCAGCACGGTGCAAGGTGGTGCAAGTGCATCACCTTTGAATTTCGAAGTAATACACAATTTTTAATATTTTCATTAATTTATTGAACCGTTAAAACAATACAAATTCTTTCTTTCAAAATACAAGTACTTTCTCCCACCAATAACGAAACATTGGCTCAGCTGCACACATAAATCAGTCAAACTTGACTTAATTAAAATATTGTATGTAGTCGAAAATTTGATGAACAAAATATTTATTCCCACATGCACCACCTTGCAAAATATCCTGCTGGTGCCCATGTGAAGGCTTGTCACAATTAAGAAATTCTGGAAAGAAATAAGACTCAAACATACTACTTTTATCATTTAGTATGATGTATTCCTACAATATATCATGTATAAAAATGTATTCCTACAATTGCAAGGGGGCTGCAAGAGTAGCTCATGGTGTCTTGTCAATGACATACAGGAATTTTTCTAGCAGGGATAAGGAGGTGATTATTCCCTTGTATAAGGCAATGGTCAGGCCACACCTTAAGTACTGTGTACAGGTCTGAAGGCCTCATTTCAAGAAGGATGTAGAGCTGCTGGAACGAGTACAGAGAAGGGCAACAAGATTAGTGAATGGAACAAAGGGCTGCTCTTAAGAAGAAAGGCTTAAGTTTTGCAAATTACAGTGTCTGGAGACTAGACATCGGCGAGGTGATCTGATAGAGGTGTATAAAGTCTTGAATGGTTTGAGCATGCTCAATGCTGATGGGATTCTTCCTCTTGCTCAGAATAATCACCTGAGAGGGCATAAATTCAAATTGAGGAAAGATAGATGTGCCGAAATTTGCCTTTAGCCAGCGAGTAGTTGGTTGGTGGAACAGACTTCCATTCCTTGTTGTGGAAGTTGATAGCCTAAATAAATTTAAGACTCAGCTGGACAGGTATTTCGAACGAACGGAGGGGTGAAGTGGAATTTTTTTTTTTTGCTGATGCTGCATAAGCTTGCTTTCTTGCATCATATGCCTCTACTGTTATGTTATGTTATGTTATTTGGTTTTTAGGAGCATTAGCAACTAAGGCCATATTGCTCCGCGTATATGCAGTGGTCATCCCCCGTATTTGGTGGTCACAGGCTCGAACCCCAGTCTACTCAAGAAGCGTGTGCTACGCACTGCTGCTCCTGCCCACCTGGCTACGGAGGGGCCTTGCCTCTACTAATGCTAATGCTATTTTTTTTTTTCATATCGCATGTTACTGCAGGAACTACAGTATCACACAATATGATAAAAGTATTATGTTTGGGTATGATTTCTTTTTGAGTTCCTTAATTAGCGACCTTCCCTTGCAACCGCCAAACTTCTTCTGCAACCCCCAAGGGGGTCAGGATCCCCAGGTTGCATGTCCCTGGTATTTAGTACCAGGGGCATGCATGTTGTAGGTTGTACGTTGCAAAGACAGAGGATACCTGTTGACATTATATTTGAATTACTGTAGATTGTGGCGCCTCCATAGCCAGGTGGGAAGGAGCAGCAGTGCGTAGCACATGCTTCTTGATTAGACTGGGGTTCGAGCCTGTCACCACCAAATACGGAGGATGTGGAAAGGTCAGGGAATGACCACGACCACCACATATTCCCGGAGCAATATGGCCTTAGTTGCTAATGCTCCTAAAAACCAAAAATAACAAAATAACAATAACTGTAGATTGCAATTTTCAGAAAATACATGAGAAGGAAAGTTCTTTGAAAAAATTGAGGAAGAAAAGTAGGTGAATTAAGTTTGAAGTTGGATGGTAAATGCATGCTGCCTGGGCACTTGTTTGAACTAGTTTGGAAGAGAGATGGGAGGAATTATAAATGCCAATTCAGAAGAACAGCGCCCATGCAAGTATCTATAGAAAAGGCATACAGCAGAAACAAAACATCTGTGAGACAGATAGTGGAGAGATTTTGTAAGAGTTGGATCATTAAATAACCTGACTGCCCTGTTTTGAATGCAGTCTAGAAGCGCAAGAGGTTTTTGGATCAGAAAAACTATGGATATGGGAAATAAAAGAGTATGAGAAAGAACTGAACCTTGGGGAACACTAGCATTAGTGGAAAAGTCAGAAGACAGAGTATCTACCATCACCCACAAAAAGCAGTCAGAGAGAGAGAGCTGGATATCCAGTTGATAAAAACAGATGGCAATCCATAACATGGAAGCTTGTTTAGAAGAACTTTGTGCCAAACATGAGCAAAAGACTTAGAAATAAGTTTTACACTAAATTACATTGAATTATGTTGACTTTTGCATTGAATTTGCCCATAGATGGGTGACATAACCCAATATATCACCAGTAAATCGAAACTAACAGAATTCATATTGGTGATCATCAATCAGATGAGAGGTTTTGAGATAATTTAGGAGTTGGCAGTTAATGGATTTCTCCATTAGTAAATAACTGCTTCACAATCGTTGCAAGCGATAGTGTAGTGTATTGTTGTAGTGTAGGCAGAAAATGAACTATAAATTTAGATGCAAGCCAGTTACAATATGTAACATTCTTCTCCTGAACAGCCTTATTGGAAAAACAAAGTTTAGAAAAAAGACAAGATTTTAAGGAAGCATGTGGAATAAAGTATTGCATTCCTACAAGAATCTAGAAAAATAATTTCACTGACACAATCAGAGCAAACACTGACATCAGAAGATTTAAAACAGTTAACAGTAATCCAACCGAGGAAAAAAGAGAAGAGAAATCCTGCAGAACATCCCATTTTCTTCTGCATAATGCCAAACAACACAAGGCTGAGGAAAGCCACAAAAGAAAGGCTCCCTTGGAGAAGAGACCAACACAAAATTTTGACCTGAGGTGCCTACAGGACCATTCACCTCGACCATGAACTTGTAAGGGTTGCTTGTGAGAGCAAAATCAAGAGTGTTGGGCATGTAGTAGTCAAGGAGGCATGTGATGCAAGAAAGCAAGCTTATGTAGCATCAGCCAAAAAAAAAAAAACCATTTCACACATCCATTCCCTCTAAAGGTTTGTCCAGTTCCTCCTTCTTGCAGTCGAGAGTGTAAACCAACACAACAATCAGAATCTGAATCACACTTAAAAAATTATGGTTGCACAACTTCCCTAGCCGAGCCTGTACAATTATGATGAATATCATAATTGTACAGGCTCGGCTAGGGAAGTTGTGCAATTTGTTGTGCTAGGGAATTGTACAAGGCAATTGTGCTAGGCAATTTGTTGTGCTAGGGAATTGTACAATTATGATGAATATCATAATTGTACAATTATGATGAATCCAATAGAAGCATTGAGAGTGTAATGATTTAGCGGTAAATATGAATTAGAAGAAATGCACTTCATTTATGCATTCGCCTATTGACAAACCTCTTGCAAAATTGTATTGTATAATTACACGAATTTCATTTTGCGACCACGATGCCATATTTGATTTTTTTGATTGCACTGTGCTCAACAATTGCTGCATTACCATTAACGATTATTACCACTCCCCCTCTATTGAGATGTTCTTTGAAATAACACCCAACTAAAGTCCTTACTGTTCTTAGAACTGCTGTATTGCAAACCTTTTCTGGTAACCTTTGTACTAGAAACAGTTGTTATTCCTACAGGACGATCTGATTGTTGATTTGTAAGCAAATCTTCAACATCCTTTGGGTGAGGTTATTGTTGCTTTCTCAGAGTGTGTAACAATATTTGAATTTTAAAATAATAAAAAAAATTTTTAAATATAATAAAATTAATTATCATTGTGTACAAATTAGCATTAGCATTAGTAGAGGCATATGATGCAAGAAAGCAAGCTCATGCAGCATCAACCAAAAAAAAAAAAAAAAGAAAAACCCTCCCATTTCACCCCTCCATTCGTTCCAAATACCTGTCCAGCTCAGCCTTAAATTTATTTGGGCTACCAACTTCCACAACAAAGGATGGAAGTCTGTTCCACCAACCAACTACCCGCAGGCTAAAGGCAAACTTCCGCACAACTATTCTACATCTGTCTTTCCTCAATTTGAATTTATGCCCCCTCAGGTGATTATTCTGAGCAAGAGGAAGAATCCCATCAGCATTGAGCATGCTCAAACCATTCAAAGCTTTATACACCTCAATCTGATCACCTCGCCGGTGCCTAGTCTCCAGACACTGTAATTTGCAAAACTTAAGCCTTTCTTCATAAGAGCAACCCTTTGTTCCATTCACTAATCTTGAAGTGAATGGAACAAAGGAACTAATCTACATCCTTCTTAAAATGAGGCCTCCAGACCTGTATACAGTACTCAAGGTGTGGCCTGACCATTGCCTTATACAAGGGGATAATTATAATTACCTCCTTATCCCTGCAAGAAAAATTCCTGTATATTATTATTATTATTATTATTATTATTATTATTAGCCATATAGTGCAAGGAAGCCTAAGGCTTATGCTGCACCAGCCAAAAAAAAAAAATTTCCAAGTTACCCTGAGAGCAAGAGAAAGAGAGGAATCACCAAGAAATAGAAGAATAATGATATCCAGCTCAGGACCCTGGGTATGCCAAGCCCATACTCACCAGATGCGAGCCTCTGGGGTTAAATCATTAAAATTAACATCATTAACAAGACACCGTGAGACACTCTTGCAGAGAGTCTGCACTGCTCAGCAAATTTCATATCTGCCTGCACAATTACCCCCAGGTCCTTTTCGTTCTCTACCACTGTCAGTGCAGTAACAAGAGTTGATGCATCACTCTGGGGTTACTGCTTCCCATATGTAGTACTTTACATTTGTCAATGTTAACCTTCATTTGCCACCTCTCAGCCCATCTGCTCAACTTTTCTAGATCCTGTTGCAGCGTACTGTCATTAGCGTTCTTAGCAACCCAACCAACCTTCGTATCATCTACAAACTTGGACATTAAGCTTGATATAGTATCATCAGTATTATTTATAAATACAGAAAACAACAATGGACCCAACACTGAACCCTGAGGTGACTCTACTAATAACATTAGTCCACGATGAGCAGTGTCCATTTATTACCACTCTCTGTCTTCTCCCACTCAACCATCCCTTTATCAATAGCAGCAATTTGCCTCCAATGCCACTCTGCTTCTTTAACCAGTGCCACCATTAATTTTCCTGGAACAGAAGTTAAACTAACAGGTCTATATTACTTGTGTCGCACTTTGATCCTCCTTTGTGAATTGGGGTTACATTTGCACATCTCCAGTCCATGGGTACTTCCCCTGAGTCCAAAGAAGCTCTCATAATTATGGCTAAGGGTTTGCTTACTTCCTTTGCTGCCTCCTTTATATAACTGGATAGATCCCATCCACCTGGGTGCCTTTTTTATGTTTATCTTCAACAATTTCGTCAGTCTGCTGACGAGGCTACCTTGTCAACCTCGTCAGTCTGCTGACGAGGCTACTAGAGATGGTCGTGTTCCAAGCCGCTAAGTGGATTTTTCTTATTTATTGATTTGAAATTATTGTTTTTCTAAAACTTTTGATTTAAATTTAGTAGTATAACATTATTTTGTGATTTTCTGATTACCTTGGTGTATTTATTCTTTACTCGGCCTTGTAATTGCATAAAAGTATCGGTAAAGGTTTCCACGTGTTTCAACTCCGTTACCGTTCGTAAATTTCCCGCCATTGTGATACGATAGTTGTATGCCGTACTAGATAGCGTTAGTTGAACTTCGTTAGCAGTTAAATTGTACGTTCAAATAAATACATATAACGACTTAGATTACAAACGTAATATAATTAATTATATTTAACATAATTAATAACATAACATAATTAATTATAATTAATTAATAAATTAATAGAATCATGACTCAGACCAGAGCAGCAAAGCAAAACGCTCAAGCTAATGGAAGCGCTGTGGCTCAGAGCAGAACTGAGGGGGGCAGTTGTCCTCTGACTCACAGCCTTATAAGATGCACTGTTTGCTTGATGTTTGCAGAGCAATCGGGTACGGGACATGATACTGCCAAGGGGGATGTCTTTGTGTGTGCGCGATGCAAGGAGTGTATCCATATCAGGCAACAACTCGGCGTTCTTGTGGGCCTATATGAGAGCTTGAAGGACAGGGTGGATGCCCTCGAAGAAACTAAATTGAGGGGCCCATCAAGCTCTCAGCTGCCGACATCAACGCCAGAGCTTGCACTTGGGCATCGCGTGACACAGAGACAACCCCCAAGGCAGAATGCGCTGGTCCCGAAGGAACTAGTAGTTGTTGGTGACTCTATTGTCAGGGAAACGGGGAACATGCTTTGTAAAAAAGATAGGTGGAACAGGACCAGGGTATGTCTGCCAGGGGCAAAGGTTGATGACGTTGTAGAGCAAATATCATCTTTTAAGGGCACAAAAGGTGATATAGTTGTACACGTTGGCACTAATAATATTAAGAGCAGGAGACCGGCAGAATTACTTAACAAGTACAGGTCACTGTTGAACAAAAGCCGAGAATTAGGGTTGAATTTGAAAGTGTCTGCAATTCTGCCCACACACGATAGCAGGGAGTATATGATGAGAGCCTTGTCGATCAATTCGGCCCTGGAGGGATTGTGCAAGGCTCAAGGGGTAGAATTTTTTTCAGCCTGGACTGTACTTGTTAACAGGAGAGATTGCTTCTACAGGGATGGGATACACTTAAATAGAAAGGGTGCAAGAATATTTGCTGGTGCTATCGAGGCAGTGTTAGGTGGGTCGGAAAACTGCTAGCTTGGGGGGAGACAAAGACCAATAGATTGACAGTAGCCACTGGCAGAGGTGAAAGAGATTCTTGCACTGCTTCTATTAGAATGAGCAGAAGCCTGAAAAACAAGATGAATGGTATTTCAGAGACTGCTGGGAGCCATTGCGGTACAAGTAAACACATGGGTTGTGTTAGGGTAGCTAAGAATAGAAACAGGTGCAGGTATACTTGCGTGTACACCAATGCTAGGAGTTTAGTAAATAAATTTGATGAATTTGAGGTATTGCTCAAAACATCAAAGGCAGATATTGTTGGGATATCAGAGACGTGGTGTCACACAGATATAAGGGATGCAGAACTGCAATTTGAGGAGTACAACGTCTACAGAAAGGATAGACAGGATAGGAAGGGGGGAGGGGTTATGCTATTAGTTAAGAAACACATAAAAACCAAGGAAGTGAAGCCAGTCGACATCGCTCGACAGTGCAGTGTTGAGTCAGTTTGGTGTGACATAAGCATTGGGAGATCAAAATTGAGAGTAGGAGTGTGCTATAGGCCTAATGACTCTGATGAGTATAATAAGGAACTGTACAGGGAAATAGAGTGGGCCAGTAAATCAGAGAGTCTTATAATGGGAGATTTTAATTTCCGAGATATAGACTGGAATTTGGGGGCTGGTTACTCACACACTAGCAGGGCTTTTGTGGATTTATTGGATGATTGTTTTCTACATCAGCATGTTCGGGAGGCAACTAGAGGGAGTAATACTCTTGATTTGATTATCAGCAGTGATTCTTCATGCATTAAGAATCTGCAGATAAATGAACCACTAGGTGGCAGTGATCACAGTGTGCTGAAGTGGGATTTACTCAAAGAGGTAACTACCATTAGGGGTAAAGGGAAGGGTTATTGCTTCCGTAAAGGCGACTACGATGGACTGAGACAGTATTTAAATTCTATACAGTGGGACCAACTGATGATGTTACCAACAGCAAATTCAAAATGGGAAGCATTCAAAGA
This sequence comes from Mastigoproctus giganteus, assembly GCF_048544385.1. Classification (NCBI taxonomy): domain Eukaryota; kingdom Metazoa; phylum Arthropoda; class Arachnida; order Uropygi; family Thelyphonidae; genus Mastigoproctus; species Mastigoproctus giganteus. The sequence continues at coordinate 72,234,445 of NC_143581.1, forward strand.
ACTTATCTTGGAAGCTACTAGGCTTTACATACCAACTAAGAAATATTGTTCAAGGTTTAGGCCAAAATGGATGTCAGATGAACTAATGAGGCATATGGCAGAGAAGAAAAATGCATGGGATACTTACAAATTAACACATGACACAGAAGCCTATGATAGATACAAGTTGATATGCAACCAAGTTACAAAGGAGGTTAGGCAGGTGAAGGCAGATTACGAGAAATCCTTGGCAAGGGATGCAAAGAAAAACAGCAAAGAGTTCTTTACTTATGTAAACTCTAGAAGAAAGGGGATGAATCAGATTGGTCCACTTGATATTGATGGGTCAACTGTTGATGATCCTGCTCAGGTAGCTAACAAACTAAATGAATATTTTGCATCGACATTCACACATGAGGAGTTATTCAGCAAGGGGAATGCCAGAGGTGTATTCAACTCTAGCAGTAAGCTACAGAATCTTGAAATAACTGGGAGTAAAGTGGAGGAGAAACTGTTGAAGATAAACACAAGAAAGGCACCCGGGGTGGATGGGATCTATCCAGTTATATTAAAGGAGGCAGCAAAGGAAGTAAGCAAACCCTTAGCCATAATTATGAGAGCTTCCTTGGACTCAGGGGAGGTACCCATAGACTGGAAATGGGCAAATGTGACCCCAATTCACAAAGGAGGATCAAAGGCTGACACAAGTAATTATAGACCTGTGAGCTTAACTTCTGTTCCAGGAAAATTAATGGAGGCACTGGTTAAAGTAGCACTGCAGGATCATTTAGACAAGACTTCAGTTATAGCTCAGACACAGCATGGTTTTGTTAAGGGGAAGTCTTGCCTGACTAACTTTATTGGATACTATGATGCAGTCACAAAAGAACTGGATGCAGGGAATAACTTTGATATTATATACTTGGATCTTAGAAAGGCTTTTGATACTGTTGCACATGGAAGACTGCTACACAAATTGGAGCAGTGTGACATTGGAGGCAAATTGCTGCTATGGATAAAGGGGTGGTTGAGGGGGAGAAGACAGAGAGTGGTAATCAATGGACACTACTCATCGTGGACTAATGTTATTAATGTTATTAGTGGAGTCCCTCAGGGCTCAGTGTTGGGTCCATTATTGTTTTCTGTATTTATAAATGATATTGATGATGGTATATCAAGCTTAATGTCCAAGTTTGCAGATGATACAAAGGTTGGCAAGGTTGTCAAGGACACTACTGACACTATGCTGCTGCAACAGGATCTGGAAAGGTTGAGCCGATGGGCTGAGAGGTGGCAAATGAAGTTTAACATTGACAAATGTAAAGTACTACACATGGGAAACAGCAACCCCAGAGCAACGTATCAACTCTGTGGTACTACACTGACAGTGGTAGAGAATGAAAGGGACTTGGGGGTGGTTGTGCAGGCAGATATGAAGTTCTCTGAGCAGTGCAGACGGGCTGCAAGAGTAGCTCATGGAGTATTGTCAATGATATACAGGAATTTTTCCAGCAGGGATAAGGAGGTGATTATTCCATTGTATAAGGCATTGGTCAGGCCACACCTAGAGTACTGTATACATGTCTGGAGGCCTCATTTGAAGAAGGATGTAGAGCTGCTGGAACGAGTACAGAGAAGGGCAACGAGATTAGTGAATGGAACAAAGGGGTGCTCTTACGAAGAAAGGCTTAAGTTTTGCAAATTACAGTGTCTGGTGACTAGGCACCAGCGAGGTGATCTGATAGAGGTGTATAAAGCCTTGAATGGTTTAAGCATGCTCAATGCTGATGGGATTCTTCCTCTAGCTCAGAAAAATCACCTGAGAGGGCATAAATTCAAATTGAGGAAAGACAGATGTAGGATAGACGTGCGGAAATTTGCCTTTAGCCAGCAGGTGGTTGGTTGGTGGAACAGACTGCCATCCCTTGTGGTGGAGGTTGATAGCCTAAATAAGTTTAAGGCTCAGCTGGACAGGTATTTTGAACGAACAGAGGGGTGAAGTGGAAGTGGGTTTTTTTTTTTTTTTTTTTGGCTGATGCTGCATAAGCTTGCTTTCTTGCATCAAATGCCTCTACTAATGCTAATGCTAATGCTAATTTCTCCTCCACTTTCCTCTCAGTTATTACAAAATCATCTAGCTCACTGCCAGAGTTTAACTGTCCTCTGGCATTCCCCGCCCTGAATAACTCCTCATGGGTGAATGTAGAGGCAAAATACTCATTTAGTTTGTTAGCCACCTGATCAGGATCATCAACAGTTGAACCATCAATATCCAGTGGACCAATCTGATTCATCCCTTTCCTTCTAGAGTTTACATAGGTAAAGAACTCTTTGCTGTTTTTCTTTGCATCCTTTGCCAAAGATTTCTCATAATCTGCCTTTGCCTGCCTAATCTCCATTGTAACTTGGTTACAGACTAGCTTATATCTATCATAGGCTTCCATTTCACCCATTAATTTATATGTACCTCATGCATTTTTCTTTTCTGCCATATGTCTCATTGTTCATCTGACATCCATTTAGGCCTAAACCTTTAGCAATATTTCTTAGGTGGTATGTAAAGCCTAGTAGCTTCCAAGATAAATTCTTTGAATGCGTCTCATTTTCAATTTGCTGTTAGTAACATCATCAGTTGGTCCCACCATATAGAATTTAAATACTGTCTCAGACCACGGTAGTCACCTTTACCAAAACAAAAACCCTTCCCTTTATCCCTAATGGTAGTTATCTCTTTGAGTGAATCCCACTTCAGTGCACTGTGATCACTGCCACCTAGTGGTTCCTTTATCTGTAGGTTCTTAATGCATGAAGAATCACTACTGATAATCAGATCAAGAGTATTACTCCCTCTAGTTGCCTCCCGAACATGCTGATGTAGAAAACAATCATCCAATAAATCCACAAAAGCCTTAATAGTGTGTGTAACTAATCCACAAATTCCAGTCAATATCTGGGAAATTAAAATCCCCAATTATAAGACTCTCTGATTTACTGGCTCACTCTATTTCCCTGTACAGTTTTTTATTATACTCATCAGAGTCATTAGGCCTATAACACACTCCTACTCTGAATTTTGTTCTCCTAATGCTTATGTCACACCAAACTGACTTGACACTTCACTGTCCAGCGATGTCAACTGGCTTCACTTGCTTGGATTTTATGTGTTTCTTAACTAATAGCATAACCCCTCCTCCCTTCCTATCCTGTCTATCCTTTCTGTACACATTGTACTCCCCCAATTCCAGTTCTGCATTCCTTATATCTGTGTGACACCACATCTCTGATATCCCAACACTATCTGCCCTTGATGTTTTGAGCAATACTTCAAATTCATCAAATTTATTTACCAAACTCCAAGCATTGGTGTATGTGCAAGTATACATCCACCTGTTCCCGTTCTTAGCTACCCTAACATAACCCATGTGTTTACTTGTACCACAATGACTCCCAGCAGTCTCTGAAATACCCTGCATTTTGTTTTCTGGGCATCTGCTCATTCCAATAGAAGCAAATGGTTAAATTCAGTTAAAAAAGACAAAAGGTGAAAGAAGATTATGTTATTGATGCTGGAATGTCAGGAAGTAAAATGACACAAAAATCAAATAAGGGCACACCTGCATGTAAAAAAAGAGGAAATATAGTGAATCGTTTTTGCAATATGGATTTACTTTTAACTCTAAACATGCTGCCTACTCCAAAGCCAGTAGAATATTTTGAAGGACTCTTAAAATCCTTAAAACAAGAAAAACAAATTTTCAAAAAATAAGTGTTCAAGAAAATTTTTTAATTGCATCTTATGTATCATCATATTTACTAGCAAAAGCTAAAAAACCATATATGATTGGTAAAGATCTTATTTTGCCTATTGCAGTACAAATAACAGAAACAATTCATGGAAAAAAATATGCAGACAAATGACGTAAAATTCCTTTGTAAAATGACATGGTCAGTAAAAGAATTTCGGTAATTAGCAATGACCAGTTCCTGCAACTTATTGTAAGAGTTAAAGAAAGTTCCAAATTTGCTATTCAGCTGGACAAATTGACAGACATTTCAAGCTTAGCCCTACTTTTAACATATGTCAGATATTGTTATGATGCCAATGTACACGAAGACTTACTATTCTGTCAGCCATTACATGGACATACAATAGGTGACGATATTTTTCAGAAAGAAAGTGGATGAAATTTTCAAGGAAGAAATTCTAGAATGGAATAACTGCATTGGTGTAAGTACTGATGGTGCTGGAGCAATGATAGGAAAGAATGCCGGATTTGTAGCCAGAATTAAATCTGCTAATATAAACACATTACTTTTACTCATTGTGCCATTCATCGAGAATGACACAATGAGTAAAAGTAATGTGTTTATTATTAGTGTGGCTAAGAATATTTCTGCTGATCTAAATACCATACTACAAGATGCAGTAAAAGTTACTAACTTCATTAAATGTCATGCACTTAATAGCTGCCTTTTTGAAAAACTATGCAAGGATATGGGATCCAATTATGATAAATTGTTGTTGCATACGGAAGTAAGATGGTTGTCGAGGGGATGAAATTTGAGACAACTAATGGAGTTAAAAAATGTAGTGTTATTTTTGTCTGAAAATAACTCAGATTTTGCAAAACATTTTCACGATGACATTTGGCTTTACAAATTATCTTATTTATCAAATATATTTGAGAAACTCAACAAATCGAATATGTTTCTGCAGGGAGAGAACACTAATATTTTCCCTCTGAAAGATAAAAGTCCAAGCATTTATGAAAAAAATAAACATATGTTAAGTAAAATCGGATATGACTCATTTGAAATGTTTCCATGCATGGACGAGTTTATTAGTGGAAATAATTTCAGTTTTAATGTCATAAAGCAGATTATACTTGATCATTTGATATGCTAAGAAAATCTAAATTTAAAATCTAAATATTTTCTTAGATTTTAAAACTGATCATTTTTATTGTGTTCAAAAACCATTCATTGTACAAATGGAGGAGGTAAAAAAAACCTCTCATTGCAGGCTCAAAAATAATTTTTTGAGCCTGCAATGAAATAAGTTTCAGAATGCCCACTTATAGCCTATCAGTTTTAAACCCTTACCCCACCACACACACACTCACATCAATAAAAATAGATATCATCAAGAGATTGTCTCTTACAAACTGATCCCTGACACCCTTTGCAAGAACTTGCATTATCAAATATATCCTCAGTAGGAACAAATACCAAATACTAAACAGATTCTTTTTATTAGTAGTGGCATATGATGCATAAAACTAAGCTTATAAAGCATCAACAAAAAAAAAAAAAAAATTTAAATCTATATTCCACAACACCCATTAATAACTTGTCTAGTTTTTCCTTGAATTTATTTAAAGTATCCACTTCCAGAACAACAGATGGAAGTTGACTACAATGATGACCCGCCTGCTGGCTAAATGCAAACCTCAGCATATCTACCTGCAACCAATCTTCCTCAATTTGAATTTATGTCTCCTCGTGTGTATATTCTGAGCAAGAGGAAGAATGCCATCATGTTGAGTTTATTCAATCCATTCAAAGCCTTCAACACTTCAATCAGATCACCATAGGTTCCTAGTCTCCAGACACTGCAATTAGCAGAACTGAACCTCTTGTTGCCCTTCTCTGTACCCATTCCAGCAGATATACATTTTTCTTAAAACGAGGCCCCCAAAACTGTATGCAGTACTGAAGATGCAGCCTAACCATTGCCTTACACTGTGATGATCATATCCTTATTCCTGCTAGTAAAGTTCCTGAATATAATTTACAAAACCTCATGTGCTGTCTTGGCAGCCTGTCTGTATTGCTCAGAGAACTTCATATCTGACTTTACAATTACTCCCAGGTCCTTTTCATTTTCCAATACCCTGAATGTAGTACTACACAGTTGGTACATTAATTTGGGATTACTGCTACCCATGTACAGTACCTTGCATTTGTCAATGTTAAACTTCAACTGCTATCTACCATTTCATGACCAAATTGGTAATTTTTTTAAACCTTGTTGCACTAGCATATGATGATTACCATTAACCATCCTACCAACCTTTGTATCATCTGCAAACTTAGATATTAAGCCCGGTATACCTTCATGAATATCATTAATAAATATAGAAAACAACAATGGGCCCAGCACTGACCCCTGTGGCAATTCACTAGTAGCATTAGCCCATGAAGATCAGTATCTGTTAATAACACTCCCTGTTTTCTCCCACTCAGTCATCCCTTTATCCAGAACAGTAACTTGCCCATAATGCCACACTGCTCCAATTTGTACCTCAGTCTTTTATGTGCAATGGTAGCAAAAGCTTTCCTGAAATCAACATGTACAGTATATGATATCAAATTTATTTTTTGCAACCCATTCCTTTGTTACAGCATTATAGTATCCAATTGGATTGGTCAGACAAGTTCGCTATTTAACAAATCCATGCTGTAACTGCAGTATAATTGCATTCCTTCTTTAACCAGTGGCTCCACTATTTTCCCTGCAACAGAAATTAAGCTAACAAGTCTGTAATTGCCTGTGTCACCCTTTGTGAATTGGAGATACATTTGTGCATATTTCCAGTCCATAGGGACCTTATCCTGAATCCAAAAATGCTCTCATTAATATGGTTAAGCGTTTGCTTACGTACTTTGTTGTCTCCCTTAATATAAGTGGATAAATCCCATCCACCCAAGGTACCTTTTTTTATGTTACACTTTAGCAGTTTCTCTACCACTTACCTCTCAGTTATCACAAAATCATTTAGCTCCCTGTAGATTTTGATGAATTTCTGGCATTTTCCTCCCTAAAGAACTCATGTCTGAATGTAGATGCAAAATACCTGTTCAGTTTGTCCGAAACCCGAGCAGGATCATCATCAGTTAAGCCATCAACGTCAAGTGAAGCAATGTGATTCAACCCCTTCCTTCTACTGTTAATATAAGTAAAGAAGTCTTTACTGCTTTTCTTGGCAAGAGACTTCTAGTAATCTGCCTTGGCTTCCTAACCTCCTTAGTGACTTGACTGCAGTTTAGTTTATATGTACCATTGCCTTACATTTATCATCACCTTACATTTTGTTTGTAAGGTGATGATAAACATACTCAGTTCCTTAGCTTAATGTTGCCTTAATGCATGTTATTATTTTACTTCAACTCTATACAGTTATAGCTGGCAAAGTAGAAGAAGCAAAATTATCTAATCTCTCCTAGAGCATTACAAATAGGATTATTCCAGTGGAGAATCTAGTGGTCAGCCTGCAGAAACTATTTTAAAGCTGTAAAAAATATATGGAATATTGAATCTTACCATTATGTATATTATGGCCTCAAAAGACGACTTATAGTGCATAATACAAGAAATGTTAAGATGCTAGATCATTGCTGTATTTTTTTAGCATTCTTACAGGCTGATCTCACTTACCTGCTATTTAGAAAAGATCCTTTAATATATGATACATCAGAGACTTATATGGATGTCAAAGAGAAACTATCAACTTTCACCAAAACAAATAACAGTAATGGTAACGGAAAAAATTTAAATGTGACTTTTGAAAGATAATTTGAAAGTGTCTGCAATTCTGACCGAAGTATATGATGAGAGCCTTGTAGATCAATTCAGCCCTGGAAAGATTGTGCAAGGCTCAAGAGGTAGAATTTTTTTTCAGCCTGGTCTGTATTTGTTAACAGAAGGGACTGTTTCTACAGGGATGGGATACACTTAAATAGAAAGGGTGCAAGTATATTTGCTGATGCTATCGAGGCAGTGTTGGGTGGGTCGGAAAACTGCTAGCTTGGGGGGATACAAGGACTAATAGATTAACAGTAGCCACTGGCAGAGGTGAAAGTTATTCTTGCACTGCTTCTATTCGAATGAGCAGAAGCCTGGAAAACAAGATGCAGGTGATTTCAGAGACTGCTGGGAGTCATTGCAGTAAAAGTAAACACATGGGTTGTGTTAGAGTAGCTAAGAAAAAGAACAGGTACATGTATACTTGCGTGAACACCAATGCTAGGAGTTTGGTAAATAAATTTGATAAATTTGAGGTATTGCTCAAAGCATCAAAGGCGGATATTGTTGGGATATCAGAGACGTGGTGTCACACAGATATAAGGAATGCAGAACTGGAATTTGGAAAATACAACGTCTACAGAAAGGATAGACAGGATAGGAAGGGAGGAGGGGTTATGCTATTAATTAAGAAACACATAAAATCCCAGGAAGTGAATCCAGTCGACATCGTTAGACAGTGCAGTATCGAGTCAGCTTGGTGTGATATAAGCATTGGGAGATCAAAATTGAGAGTAGGAGTGTGCTATAGGCCTAATGACTCTGATGAGCATAATAAGAAATAGTACAGGGAAATAGAGTGGGCCAGTAAATCAGAGAGTGTTATAATGGGGGATTTTAATTTCCCAGATATTGACTGAAATTTGTAGATTGGTCACTCACACGCTAGCAAGGCTTTTGTGGATTTATTGGATGATTGTTTTCTACATCAGCATGTTCGGGAGGCAACTAGAGGGAGTAATACTCTTGATTTGATTATCAGTAGTGATTCTTCATGCATTAAGAATCTGCAGATAGAGGTGGCAGTGATCACAGTATGCTGAAGGGGGATTTACTCAAGGAGGCAACTACCATCAGGGGTAAAGGGAAGGGTTATTGCTTTCGTAAAGGCGACTACGATGGTCTGAGACAGTATTTAAATTCTATACAGTGGGACCAACTGATAATGTTACCAACAGCAAATTCAAAATAGGAAGCATTCAAAGAACTTATCTTGGAAGCTACTGGGCTTTACATACCAACTAAGTAATATTGTTCAAGGTTTAGGCCTAAATGGATGTCAGATGAACTAATGAGACATATCGCAGAGAAGAAAAATGCATGGGATACATATAAATTAACACATGACACAGAAGCCTATGATAAAGTTGATCTGTAACCAAGTTACAAAGGAGGTTAGGCAGGCGAAAGCAGATTACGAGAAATCTTTGGCAAGGGATGCAAAGAAAAACAGCAAAGAGTTCTTTACTTACATAAACTCTAGAAGGAAGGGGATTAATTAGATTTGTCCACTTGATATCGATGGTTCAACTGTTAATGATCCTGCTCAGGTAGCTAACAAACTAAATGAATATTTTGCATTGACGTTTACACATGAGGAGTTATTCAGTGAGGGGCATGCCAGAGGTATATTCAACTCTGGCAGTAAGCTAGATAATCTTGTAATAACGGAGAGTAAAGTGGAGGAGAAATTGTTGAAGATAAACACAAAGGCACCTGGGGTGGATGGGATCTATCCAGTTATATTAAAGGAGGCAGCAAAGGAAGTAAGCAAACCTTTAGCCATAATTATGAGAGCTTCGTTGGACTCAGGGGAGGTACCCATAGACTGGAGATGTGCAAATGTGACACCAATTCACAAAGGAGGATCAAAGGCTGACACAAGTAATTATAGACCTGTGAGTTTAACTTCTGTTCCAGGAAAATTAATGGAGGCACTGGTTAAAGAAGCACTGCAGGATCATCTAGACAAGACTTCAGTTATAGCTCGGACACAGCATGGTTTTGTTAAGGGGAAGTCTTGCCTGACCAATTTGATTGGATACTATGATGCAGTCACAAAAGAACTGGATGCAGGGAATAACTTTGATATTATATACTTGGATCTTAGAAAGGCTTTTGATACTGTTGTACATGAAGACTGCTGCACAAATTGGAGCAGTGTGGCATTGGAGGCAAATTGCTGCTATGGATAAAGAGGTGGTTGAGGGGGAGAAGACAGAGAGTGGTAATCAATGGACACTGCTCATCGTGGACTAATGTTATTAGTGGAGTCCCTCAGGGTTCAGTGTGTTGGTCCATTATTGTTTTCTGTATTTATAAATAATATTGATGATGGTATATCAAGCTTAATGTCCAAGTTTGCAGACGATACAAAAGTTGGCAGGGTTGTTAAGGAAACTACTGACGCTATGCTGCTGCAACAGGATCTGGAAAGGTTGAGCAGATGGGCTGGGAGGTGGCAAATGAATTTTAAAATTGACAAATGTAAAGTACTACGTATGGGAAACAGCAACCCCAGAGCAATGTATCAATTCTGTGGTACTCACTAACAGTGGTAGAGAATGAAAAGGACCTGGGGGTAATTGTGCAGGCAGATATGAAGTTCCCTGAGCAGTGCAGATGGGCTGCAAGAGTAGCTCATGGTGTCTTATCAATGATATATAGGAATTTTTCTAGCAGAGAAAAGGAGGTGATTATTCCGTTGTATCAGGCAATGGTCAGGCCACACCTTGAGTACTGTATACAGGTCTGGAGGCCTCATTTCAAGAAGGATGTAGAGCTGCTGGAACAAGTGCAGAGAAGGGCAACAAAATTTGTGAATGGAACAATGGGTTGCTCTTACGAAGAAAGGCTTAAGTTTTGCAGATTACAGTGTCTGGAGACTAGCCATCTGCGAGGTGATGTGATAGAGGTGTATAAAGCCTTGAATGGTTTGAGCATGCTCAATGCTGATGGGATTCTGCCTCTTTCTCAGAATAATCACCTGAGAGGGCATAAATTCAAATTGAGGAAAGAAAGATGTAGGATAGATGTGCGGAAATTTGCTTTAACCAGCGGGTAGTTGGTTGGTGGAACAGACTTCCATCCCTTGTTGTGGAAGATGATAGCCTAAATAAATTTAAGGCTCAGCTGGACAGGTATTTCGAATGAACGGATGGGGTGAAGTGGAAGGGTTTTTTTTTTTTTTTTTTTTTTTTGGCTGATGCTGCATAAGCTTGCTTTCTTGCATAATATGCCTCTACTAATGCTAATGCTAATAACAAGTATAATTGGAGTCAAGCTTTGTGTAGCTTAGATGAGATTGTACCTCTTTATCACAAAATTTATTCTGATATTATTAGGTATGTTTATATTATGATTTTATACCTTTATGGTTCTTTTTTATATTTTTTTATAGATTTGGTACAGGCTATACCATATCACTGCGTGTGTCAGATAATACAACAGATTGGGGTCCAATCATTAATTTTATTCATGCTTGTTTTCCGTCTGCAGTACTTAGGGTAAGTTTATTTCAGTATACTTCTGTAGGATAATTTTTGAAAAAAAAAAAAAAAAAAAAAAAAGCAGTAATAATTCTGCTATTTTTAGCAATTAAATAACTTGCAATATATTATAATAATAAGCCAGACATTACTGTCACTATTAAGTCTACAGCATTAAGTACTGTGTGCTTGCCAGTCATGATATTATCACCTCTTGTTAAAAAGCAATGTTGCTTTTTTAAAGTATTAAAATATGCTGGTGTAAATTTTTTAATAAAATTCCTAGACCAATTTCTATTGCAGAAGAGAGGAAAGAGATTTAAAATCCCTCTATAGCACAACATTAAAGAAAACTCATGAATAACAACTCTTGATATGATATGAATGTAAATAGAATGAAAAAGTGTGTGTGTGTGTGTGTGTGTGTGTGTGTGTGTGTGTGTGTGTGTGTGTGTGTGTGTGTGTGTGTGTGTGTGTGTGCGTGTGTACGTGCGCGTGTGGGTGCATGCTGACACTTCTTTCATTCATGTGTATTTACCTTTTTCCTGTATGTACACAAGATATACATGCGAGGGATTCTCCTCACATTTATTACATATTGTTTGTATACCAAATCAGTTCTAAAACTTACCACAGTAATGAGTCTTATATTAATGAATTTGAGATGTTGGTCAAAACGTCAAAGGCATGTTCTGTTGGGATATCAGAGACGTGGTGTCACAAATATAAGGAATGCAGAATTGGAATTTGGGGAGTACTATGTGTACAGAAAGGATAGACAGAATAGGAAGGGAGGAGGGGTTATGCTATTAGTTAAGAAACACATAAAATCCAAAGAAGTTCAGCCAGTCGACATCGCTGGACAGTGCAGTGTTGAGTCAGTTTGATGTGAAATAAGCACTGGGAGATCAAAATCGAGAGTAGGAGTGTGTTATAGGCCTAATGACTCTGATGAATATAATAAAAAACTGTACAGGGAAATAGAGTGGGCCAGTAAATCAGAGAGTCTTATAATGGGGGATTTTAATTTCCTGGATATTGACTGCAATTTGTGGTTTGGTCACTCACACACTAGCAAGGCTTTTGTGGATTTATTGGATGATTGTTTTCTACATCAGCATGTTCGGGAGGCAACTAGAGGGAGTAATACTTTTGATCTGATTATCAGTAGTGATTCTTCATGCATTAAGAATCTGCAGGTAAAGGAACCACTAGGTGGCAGTGATCACAGTGTGCTCAAGTGGAATTTATCCAAAGAGGTAACTACCATCAGAGGTAAAGGGAAGGGTTTTAGTTTTCATAAAAGCAACAACAGAGGTGAGACAGTATTTAAATTCTATTTAAATTCTATACGGTGGGACCAACTGATGATGTTACCAACAGCAAATTCAAAATGGGAGGCATTCAAAGAATTAATCTTGGAAGCTACTAGGCTTTACATACCAACTAAGAAATATTGTTCAAGGTTTAGGCCTAAATGGATGACAGATAATCTAATAAGACATGAGGCATAAGGCAGAGAAGAATAATGCATGGGATACATAGAAATTAATTTGTGATATTATTATTATTATTAGCTATATGGTACAAGGAAGCCTGAGGCTTATGCTGCACCAGCCAAAAAAAAAAAAATTCCCGAGTTACCTTAAGAGAGAGTCAAAAGGGAATCACCAAGAAAGAGAAGAATGATGATATCCAACTCAGGACCCTGGGTGTGCCAAGCCCATACTCACCAGATGTGGGCCCCTGGGGTTCATGGAAGCCTATGATAGATATAAGCTGGTCTGTAACCAAGTCACAAAGGAGATTAGGCAGGCAGAGGCAGATTATGAGAAATCTTTGGCAAAGGATGCAAAGAAAAACAGCAAAGAGTTCTTTAGCTATGTAAAATCTAGAAGGAAAGGGATGAATCAGATTGGTCCACTGGATATTGATGGTTCAACTGTTGATGATCCTGCTCAGGTAGCTAACAAACTAAATGAATATTTTGCATCGACATTCACACATGAGGACTTATTCAGTGAGGGGAATGCCAGAGGTTAATTAAACTCTGACAGTGAGCTAGATGATTTTGTAATAACTGAGAAGAAAGTGGAGGAGGAGAAATTGTTGAAGGTAAGCATAAAAAAGGCACTGGAGTGGATGGGATTTATCCAGTTATATTAAAGGGAGCAGCAGAGGAAGTAAGCAAACCTTTGGCCATACTTATGAGAGCTTCCTTGGACTCAGGGGAGGTATCCATGGACTGGAAATGTGCAAATGTGACCCCAATTCACAAAGGAGGATCAAAGGCTGACACAAGTAATTATAGACCTGTGAGTTTAACTTCTGTTCCAGGAAAATTAATGGAGGCACTGGTTAAAGAAGCACTGCAGGATCATCTAGACAAGATTACAGTTATAGCTCAGAGAGAGCATGGGTTTGTTAAGGGGAAATCTTGTCTGACCAATTTGATTGGATACTATGATGTGGTCAGAAAGGAACTGGATGCAGGGAATAATTTTGGTATCATATATTTGGATTTTAGAAAAGCTTTTGATACTGTTGCAGATGGAGCAGTGTTGCACAAATTGGAGCAGTGTGGCATTGGGGGCAAATTGCTGCTACGGATAAAGGGATAGTTCAGTGGGAGAAGACAGTGAGTGGTAATCAATGGGCACTGCTCTTCGTGGACTAATGTTATTAGTGGAGTCACTCAGGGTTCAGTGTGTTGGTCCATTATTGTTTTCTGTATTTATAAATGATATTGACGATGGTATATCAGGCTTAATGTCCAAGGTTTCAGACGATATGAAGGTTGGCAGGGTTGTTAAGGACACTACTGACGCTATGCTGCTGCAACAGGATCTGGAAAGGTTGAGCAGATGGGCTGAGAGGTGGCAAATGAAGTTTAACATTGACAAATGTAAAGTACTACATATGGGAAGCAGTAACCCCAGAGTAACGTATCAACTCTGTGGTACTACACTGACAGTGGTAGAGAATGAAAAGGACCTGTGGGTAATTGTGCAGGCAGATATGAAGTTTTCTGAGCAGTGCAGACTGTCTGCAAGGGTAGCTCATGGTGTCTTGTTAATGATATATCCAGGAATTTTTCTAGCAAGGATAGGGAGGTGATTATCCCCTTGCATAAGGCAATTGTCAGGCCACACCTTGTGTACTGTATACAGGTCTGGAGGCCTAATTTTAAGAAGGATGTAGAGCTGTTGAAACGAGAACAGAGAAGGGCAACAAAATTAGTGAATGGAACAATGGGTTGCTCTTACGAAGAAAGGCTTAAGTTTTGCAGATTACAGTGTCTGGAGACTAGCCATCTGCGAGGTGATCTGATTGAAGTGTATAAAGCCTTGAATGGTTTGAGCATGCTCAATGCTGATGGGATTCTTCCTCTTGCTCAGAATAATCGCCTGAGAGTGCATAAATTCAAATTGAGGAAAGACAGTTGTAGGACAGATGTGCCTTTAGCTTGTGGGTAGTTGATTGGTGGAACAGACTTCCATCTTTTATTGTGGAAGTTGATAGCCTAAATAAATTTAAGGCTCAGCTGGACAGGTATTTGGAGCGAAGGGAGGGATGAAATGGGAGTGGTTTTTTTTTTTTTTTTTTCAGCTGATGCTGCATAAGCTTGCTTTCTTGCATCGTATGCCTCTACTAATGCTAATTCTAGTATGGCAATAACATTGCTTAACTATAGCAAACTACCTCACTGGACTTCCTGAATGATAGAATGATATCAAATAATTTACAAAACAAGTGAAGCAATTTGTCTACGTGTGAACTGTTTTACAAATCTCACAGTTCTTTCTAATCAATGACCACCTTGACTAAACATCTAAGTATAAACTCAAAATCAAAATTTGTACATTATAAAATATTTGCAAAATTGTCCTTTACAGATTTTCTACTTTAAAAAAATTAATTTTGAAACTTTTTCTCTTACTTGAATAACTTTAGAAAGATTGTTTACCTCTAATCTTCAAATAGTATGGTGTAATCTCAAATGAATACCTGGTTCAGTTCTTCTTGACTTTGTCTTTTTTTTTTTTTTTTTTTTGGGAAACAAAATATAAAGTGTTCAAAACAGTGCTTTCCAAATAACTTAGAATGTGACACCATAATTGAAACACATTACATTCAAATCTTTTTCCACGGGCAAAAATCTTTAGAGTAACACAAGAGATAAAAACACTCAAGGGAAGTCCTCTCTTCCGTACAAGTCTCCTTTTCTATTGATCAACAAATAGTGGCATCAAGGTAAAACATTTAAAATTTCCCATTCAAGAGTAAACATTATGAAGCATCGATGGTGAGATATGTGAAGAAATGTGTGTATAACTATATATTTTTTATATTTTTTCCTTACCCTCTCAGAATTAAGAATAACTGAAATTATAATGTTTACTTAACAAAAAAGAAATATGAAACAACCATGCATATGATAAATTGAGCAGGAATTTCCTTTATATATTCAAACTACTTCTATATGTACAGATTATCAATAAAGTCCTTGTACATTTTAAAACTGCAAAAACTTAGGTTCTGTACAAGATAAAAATAATCTGAAAAATGTAATTTACTCTAGTTTTTAGTTTATGTAAAGATTGTCATGATGTAACATAACCTCTATCATTGCTGATACAAAGTGTAGTATGATTTTACAATTCCATAAACACATTATCCAGTTGTGTTTTAATTACTGCATTAATTACATTTGTGATTCTGGAATGAATATTGTTCAAAGAGCAAGGTTTTGAGAAGTATACCACACTTTTAACATGCCACCATAGAAAAAAGTCCAATGGAGACAAATCAGGTGAGCAAGTGAGCAAACAATTGGCCCACCTTTGCTGATCCATCTGTTTTCAGGAAGACTTAATTTAAAAATTGTCAAACATTCCAAGCAAAGTTGGCAATGCTCCATCTTGCTGCAAAACCATATTTGTTTCAGTTCTTTATTATTTTCATTCTGAATTTAAAAATCCTGTGGCAGTGCAAGATAACTATCACCACTAACCACTGTTTCTTAAAAAAAGAAAGGACCAATTTTTCTCATTTTTTC
Organism: Mastigoproctus giganteus; assembly: GCF_048544385.1. NCBI lineage: Eukaryota > Metazoa > Arthropoda > Arachnida > Uropygi > Thelyphonidae > Mastigoproctus > Mastigoproctus giganteus. The sequence continues at coordinate 72,250,556 of NC_143581.1, forward strand.
TTATTTTTCTCAGGGCACACCAGACATTGGCTTTAGGGGAATCCCTTTCATGTTGCTAGACTTGTAATTTCTCTGCTCCCCCAAATATGGATGAAACAATGTTTCATTAATATGAAACATTATTTGACCAAAGCAGCATGTTGTTTCATGTATAAGTTGAGAGTACACTGAGTCGACCTTGATATGATGAATCGCACTGACCACAAGAAGTGACTCGCCAATTTGGCTGCCATTTTAATCTTTTGCGTAGAATGCTTCCAGTCAATGCTCTCCAAATGTAAACGAATAAAATAAAATAAACGGATAAAAAGATATTAATGAATTCTCACACTCATAGAGACATGACCGATCTGATGCACAATGGAATCGAAAGCTGAGAACCCCAACCCGACCCCAAAACACATCAAACCAACTCAGGAAAAACTATGAATGCGAGAAGACATTCTGTCAGAATAATTAAAATATTTAAAGTCGGAAACCCATATACGAGAATAAATAATTAAAATCACGATTATAAAATTTGGATAAACACATTGACATACAAATTAAACGAAATTCACTGTATTTTCCTCCTTAAGCAGACAACGCTTTTCTTGTCTTGATCACAAGTCGGAAATAATACAAAGTGTGTGTGTGTGTGTTAAGTTCTTAAATGAAGAGATTATTTGTATTGGCGCATGCTTAAAAAAAATCTGGAAATCCGAAATTAGGTAAGGACGTCGCACACTGATAGAATTTGAGTGAAACTTCATTTCGAGGGTCTCAGTAATCAATAATTTTATGTAATTATGTTGTATGTTTAAGATTTCTGCTTCGTTAAAAACGAATAAGTGGCCTTCATTGCGGCATGAAATGCCAATTCCGATGCATTTGCACACATTGTGCTGACCGAAGCAGTCTGTTGTTTCACATTTAAGTTGAGAGTACACCGAGTCGACCTTGATATGATGAATCGCACTGACTTCAAGAAATGACTCGCCAATATGGCTGTCGTTGTTACTGCCACGCTGAAACATCGCTCTTTGATTTTTGCATTAAATTATGTTCTTAGTGCTTTTATTTCAGGAAAAGTGTATCCAGTGATTTACAAACTACAATGGACCCCCTTAGGTGAGGAACTTTTTGAGTACTTAACTGGGATTTTGCAAGTTACCAGTGTTATTTATCTGTATCCTTTGTTTGCCAGACCTACACTAGTCACCATGTGGCTGGCAGCAGGGATATAGAGAGGCATCGATTATAACGTGGAAACCACATTGGTACCTTGTACTTGACCGGGGAGAGTGCCCCGATCTGTGATATCCAGAGCAAAAGCTGCTCGAACAAGCTGTGCTTAAAACTTTTTAAAATATTGTGAATTTTGTTTTTAGTGACATCTTCTCTCGCGTGTATTTTTCAACATTTTAGATGTCGCCATCATCTTCGACACCCCCATAAAACTCCATAGGAAAGTAATCCCACTGTTCTAGGGGCATTTTAACACTTGGCTGACCCCCCCCTCACGTGACCATGGGGGATAGTCCAAATCATTGCCAGGACACTGTGTGACAACCATACAATGCACAAACTTGTGTGACCCACCAAACTTTGCCTTTTTTAATCAGCCACAAGGATATATAAGCGGAATCCCACTAATCCGAATACCCCGATTTTCCGACCCAGTCAGAAATGCCTTCGGAAGACCCCATCCAAACTGAAGATAACATCGGGAAAGAACCCAAAACCATCCTGATTGATAGCACTATGGATAATGCCGAAGAACAAAAGCCGGCCCCACTTTCAAAGAAAAAGAACAATAAAACAGTTGTTCTGAAATCCAAATGGGAAACCAGGTTGCAATCTGGCCCCAGCAAAAGTAATTTGGAACAACAAAATCAACTGACCAAGGTGACTGAAGAAACACACACCCTAAATCCCATCTTACCAGGGGGCCCAGTACCAGACCAGATTCTCATACTTTGCAAAGCAGAACAATCGAGTGACAATAACGATTCGAGCAGATGTTCTCTCACTGTGGACACAACTGTAAACTATCCTGTACAAAACCCATGTGGAGAGCAAAAAAATAAATGCCACATTAGAGGCATACCTGCAAGGCAGGGCAAGAGAAATGCCATAGTGTGCCCCGACCTACTCAGAAGTGCTGAGGAGCAAAACCACCACTGCAACCATAAATGAACCTGCAGCCAAACCTGCAACAGTGTCTCCCAGGAGAACATTCCTACCAACACCCAACATAGTCATCCTAAAGCCAACAGGACAAGATGAACATACAAGCGAAGAAATAAAGAATAAGGTAATGGAATACCTGCGGGAAGACCTCGGAGCTACCCGAATTAAAGCAATAAGGAAAACAAGAAACCCAGGGATAGTAACAGAAACAGAGACCAAGGATGAAGTGGAAATAATCATGTCCAATGCAAAGATCCCAACCTTGAGCCTTACTGTGAAAAACCCTAAGAAGAAAAGGGACCAAGACAATCACCCCCTGAGACTCTAACAAGTAAAATCTATAGGAAAAACCTACACAGAGGACTGCCATATAGGGATGAAAAGCTAATGATCATGCCCAAGTATAAAACAAGGGCCAGAAGCAGTAGAAACTGTAACTGGGTAGTCGAGCTGGCCCCAGAGGCCTGGCAAGTCCTGCGGGAACAGTGAATAATTTATATAGAGTGGAGTAGCCACAGGTACAGAGAACACATGGCTATAATAAAGTGTTTTGGGTGCTGCAAATGTGAGTACATGACACACACACACACACATGTAATCAATTGGAACCAACGTGCGGCCACTGCTCCAAAAAGGGGCATAACTTTAGTAGCTGCCCAAACAAAGCAAAAGATCCCGTATGTATCAACAGCAAGCTACTAAGGCTAGATCATACGCATTCCATAAGAGATCCAAAATGTCCCACATATCAAAAGTTCAAGTGTACATATCAACTCAGAACCGATTATGGGTGCGCAACATAAAAAATATAACAACGGAGTGCTAAAAATTCACCAAATAAATGCACAACATGCAAAAACAGTGGTCACCCAAGTATGCCTAAAAGTAGAAGACAATGCAGATCTCATTCTTATTCAAGAGCTCTACACTCACATGAAGCCAGTTAGGGGATAACCGCTCAGGTTTAAAATAGTACACACCAAAGAAGATATGCTGTGGGCAGCAATTATAGTCAGCAACCCAGAAATTACAGTAACCAAGATCCTGCAGTTATACACGCCATGGGCAGCATGTGCTCATATAATCAGCTCTGTCAGTTGCTTATATGCAGTCTCTCTCTACTGCAGACCCAGTGGCGAGATTGACTTCGCTATTACATATCTCCAGGATACCCACAAACCACCCTAGCAGGACAGAGGATCATAATAGGCACCAACATTAACCGCCAATCCCCAGTCTGGCACAGCACCATGCCGGACCAGCAAGGCACCAGAAATGGCCAAAGACTGGAAGAGTTCCTGGCTAACTCAATACTAATGATTAAATTTCAACCTTTCTGCCTCCCAATCTTCTGTAATTTTGGGAGGCGACCATTGACATCACCCTAACCACAAAAAATATCAATTCCCACATGACTGACTGGATGGTGCAAAATGCCTGGACTACGTTGGATCACCATACCATCATCTACCAGATACGGAGAACCACAACAAAAAGGAAAATGCTAAATAGATTTGCAATCTCCAAAACCAATTGGGAACTCTTCCAAGGACAGTTCATCAGTAGAGCCCAACATGATAAAAAGGGACAAACCAGACAGGACAGCCGAGAAATAAGAGAGTACCCGGACGAAGTGCAACAGATAATAACAAACTTTATAACTGAGGCAGCTGAATTTACCATAAAAAGAAAAATGCCTTCGAGCAAGCTCATGCCCTGGTGGCCCCCAGAGCTGCAACGACAAAGCAGATTAGTCCAACAAAAAAGGAAGGAATATCAGAGAGCACGGAGATCGTGGCTGCCTGCTGAGGTCACTTACCTGCACCGACAATACACCGTATTGAGAAATACTTATACTGAGAGTATAAAGAAAAGTAAAAAATCCTCATGGGAACAACTGGTCTCAACTCAAGGTAATGACAACCCCTGGGGAGTGGTCTACAAGATCACAAAAAAAACTCCCCAGGGTGGAAATAACCACAACAACTGTGATGCCGCAATGCACACTCACCACAACATGGGATGACTCAGTGGCCGACATTTTGAATACCATTATAAAAGACCCACTGAATATACTCACAGAAGACCAACAAGCCATCATACAGGCAAACGAAACCTATAACATGCAACAAATGGAGCTGCCAATTACCATGGATGAGCTACAGGAAGCCACAACACAAATACACAACAAGAAATGCCCTGGCCCTGACCTCCTGGACCCAGAACTTGTTAAGAGGGTGGTAGACATACCCTGGAACCCCTGCTGCATTTCTTCAACTGCTACCTCATTTCCCAACCAGCTGGAGAACAGCACATCTCAAGCTCATCCCGAAAAACCCAACTAAACCACCTGAACAACCAAACTCTTATCGTCCAATAGCGCTGTTATCAACACTAAGTAAACTCCTGGAGAGAGAGTACTACATCGAAGAATACTCAGCCACTACAAAGCAGCTAATCTGGAGTCACCCAGACAATATGGGCTCAAACCCAGACTCTACACCAGTGAGGCAGTTCAGAACCTCCTAGAAAGCACAGCACAATGTAACGAAAAGTACTTCCTGGTAACTGCGGTCGACTTCACCTGGGCATTCAACACCCTCTGGTGGCCGAGCATCCTTGGCAGGCTCCGCAAGGCAAAAATTCCCATGAATTTATATAATTGCATTAGATCCTACTCTCTAACAGAAAAATCAGGGTAATGGCACCATTCCAGAGCCCGACAAGATCAGTCTGCAGGGGCAGCCCCTGCTGCTGCTTTCCTGGGGTCCTGGCCTGCAGTCCTGGAGCCGCTCCTGTGGAACATTGTTTTTGACGAATTCCTGGCACTCAACTTGGGTGATATCAAAGCACAAGCTTTTGTGGATGATCTTGTCCTAATGGTGGCAGCGAGCTCTAGATCACAGTTAGAAGCCCATGTAAACCATGCACTGCAAGTATTCCAATACTGGGGAAACCTGCATACACTGGAGATTTCCCTGACCAAAACAAACTGAATTCTGCTGAGAGGAGCATTCAACATCAGACGGCCGCCCCAGATAAAAGTAAGGGGAAGCACGATCAGACTCGCAAAACAGATGAAATACCTAGGCTTTATCCTAGATTCCAACATGTCCTTTAAACAACACCTCTTATATCTGAAGGAGAAGCTGAGAAAATACGCGGTGCTAATTGTCAGAATAACGCACAGAGACTGGGAACTAAACAAAAGAACATTATCCCTCTACTATAAAGCAATTTTCTTCCCAGAAATTACTTATGGAGCCCCAATATGGTATGCCAAAGCAAGAACCGCCATAAATAAAAGAATCCTTGAAGCGATGCAGTGAACGATACAACAAACGATACTCCTCACCATCACCAGGGCATGTAACACGGTGAGTACCTGCAAGCTGCAGGTCCTGGCAGGAACTCTCCCTCTGGACCTGGAAGTAGCGAGATGTGGGTTGATGTACTACCTGGCAAAGGGAACACCGATTATCATGTTTGGCACTTTTATACTGGACCCTACAACCACCAAACAGAAAAGCAGAAAGTCATACCTGAAAGAAACTTAGTAGAGAAGAAGAGACGATCAAGGGCTAAGTCATATGGAAATTTATAACCCACATAGACAAAGCCTATCCAAAGGCCCCCAAATGGTTCTACCGAGGATTGAACACCACCTTCCTCCTGATGAGCCATGGGCCCTTTAACGCAAAACTGAATGCACTCAGACTGACTGAAGACCGCAGAGCAATATGGCCTTAGTTGTTGCTAATGCTTCTAAAAACCAAATAACAAACAAACATCCGAGGACCCAACTTGCACCTATAGCAATATGGAGACCTGGCAACATATCATGCACAAATGTGAATGCTATGAGGAACAAAGTTCAGTACTCATCACCAGAATAAAGTTCATACCAAAAGACAACAAACATCACTTCCTGGATTCGGAAGACAAGTACACTGCATTCAACCGCTACGCCCAAGACATCTTTAACAGATGAAGAACAGAAGTCACTATCCGCAACAACTAATACGGAAACATCCGAATAGAAGTACTCCATTGAAACTAACCAAGGAGGACACACTCAAGACTACAGCATCAAAAATGGACATACCACTTGACTACAACCAATCAGAGGAAATTACCAACAAAGACACCTCTCCATCCCTGACCTGGTGCAAAAGGCCAGGACTGATGCTCTCAACGAATATGACTACCTGAAATGACATCAAGGTAGTACTACAAACTGACCAGAGTCATCACTCCTCTCCCTAACCCCATGAGACGAACATGGAGATAGACCCATCTATATTTACGAATTTAGTAAATCAATACAACAAAACACTGTAACTTCATACCGTAAGACTGATTTTATTTCTATGGCTCAACTATAAGAGCTAAAAGCTAGGACTTGTAATATTCCTGTACTATTTGGAGAACTTAAAATTCCATAAACACAGTTTTCCCATACTCCCAATTATATCCTACAAAAATTCAGCATTTTCACACTTAGCTACACACGTATACAACACCATAAAACCTTTTAGACAGATGATAAAATTCGGTATAAAAAACTATGGACACTTTATTTAACAGTCTTAGAGATGTCAAACTTCACAGTAATGATAAATTATTTTCGTTAGATGTCACTTCCCTGTACACTAATGTAAATGTAGACTATGCTCTTGATATTTTTTGGGAATTGTTAAACAACAATACCATCACAATTAATCACTCTAAATTACCTAAAAAATACATTTTCCATTTAATCAAGCTTCTACTTGAAGCTAATTATTTTGCTTTTAAAGATACGGTATACAAGCAGATTTTCGGATTACCTATCAGTTTGAGCCTGAACGGCCTAATAGCATAGATCTCTCTTGATAATATCGAATACATACATTTTAACACCATTCCTCCCCCACATTACTTACTATTGGAGATACCTTGATGATGTACTCGTTATAATGGATAATGACACCACTCAGGACATTCTACAGATATTTAACAACATTCATACAAGATTACATTTTACATTGGAGGAAGAACATATAGAAACAAAAGCTCTAAATTTCTTAAATTTCACTCTTGCACGAGATATGAAAAAAATACAATTTAGCATCTACTGAAAACCCACCAATACAGGGATGTTACTGCACTACAGAAGTTATCATCAGTTTACTAGATCATATGGAAAGCTTAGCTTAATAAAAGGTCTATAATATTTAACCAGTTCCTTAACAGTCACAAAGATTCTACTTCTGAACCCACCTTAGAAATTGATATCCTAACCAATAGGTTTTTTAAATAGGGGCTATGCACTTTCCATTATTAATCAAATCAGATTACAAGCCAAAAATAAGTCAGAAAATATGATACCTATTAATGATGCCAAAAAAAATACTTTATTTCTATTCCATACTTTGAACAATGGTATAGGCAACTCAATAAACTCTTTAAAGATACAGAATTCAAAATTGTAGCCAGGCCTATACAGAAGCTCCATAATATATTTAGAAATCACACAGTTCTTCCTTCTCTCTCGATACAAGTAAATGATCTTGTATACGATATTTCTTGTGGTCAGTGCGATTCATCATATCAAGGGTTGACTCGACTGGACTTACACATGAAACAACACACTGCTTCGGTTTGCACATTACGTGCAAATGCATTGGAATTGACATTTCATGCCGTCAATGAAGGCCACGTATTCCTTTTTAATGAAGCGGAAATCTTAAACATATAACATAATTACATAAAATTATTTATCACTGAGACCCTTGAAATGAAGCTTCACTCAAATTCTATCAATGTGTGACGTCCTTACCTAATTTCGGATTTCTGATCTTTTTTAAGCATGCGCCAATACAAATAATCTCTCCATTTAAGAACTTAACACACACACACTTTGCATTATTTCCGACTTGTAATCAAGACAAATAGACAAAAAGCGTTGTCTGCTTACGGAGGAAAATACAGTGAATTTCATTTAATTTGTATGTCGATGTGTTAATCCAAATTTTATAATTGTGATTTTAATTATTTATTCTCATATACAGTTTTCTGACTTTAACTATTTTAATTATTCTGACAGAATGTCTTTGCACTTGTGGTTTTTTCTGAGTTGGTTTGATTTGTTTCGGGGTCGGGTTTTGTGGCTCCCGGCTTTCGATTCCGTTGTGCATCGGATCGGTCATGTCTCTATGAGTGTGAGAATTTATTAATATCTTTTTATCCATTTATTTTATTTTATTTTATTTGTTTACATTTGGAAAGCAGTGACTGGAAGCATTCTATGCAAAAGATTGAGGTAATTGCTTACTCTTTTAAATAAAATTAAACTCATGAAAACAAATATCACATGGTAGCCTTCCAGCATCATTTGATGCAATTGAATCATGTATGAGGTTGATTGTGCAATTTCGCTCTAAGAATTTTGTGCAGTTCTACTTCAGGAACACCAAGTTCCAAAGATGCCCATCTTAATGATTTTCATAGGCTTTGCTGAAAAGCTTCCTCAACACAGTTATGTCACAGTCTTCTCTTGTTTAATTCTGGCCCTTCCAGTTTATGGGCACCTCCATAGCCAGGTGGGCAGGAGCAGCAGAGCATAGCACACGCTTCTTGATCAGACTGGGGTTCGAGCCCATGACCACCAAATACGGATACGGAGAATGCCGAAGGTCGGGGAATGACCACCGCATATCCCCGGAGCAATATGGCCTTAGTTGCTAATGATCCTAAAAACCCAATAAAAACAACAACCAGTTTATGGATTATCATTAACAGAACCAGTCTCTTTAAACTTTATCCAATTTGAAGTTGAATTTCTGTGCAGTGCTTCCTTTGCATAATGTGTTGTAAATTTTCTTCTAACCACTGATAAGGACTTAAGTTCTGATAGCCAGAGGATATAGTTCATTTTCTCTTATATCAAAGCCCTCTCTTTTACAGTATTTTACAATACTGTAAAATGTATTTTACTCTCCAATGTATTTTACAGATTGTTTTAATTTCATATAAATCTAAGTTATTGCAGTTTTAAAGTGCATAAGGACTTTGTGAACACCCTGTACTTAAGCACATGCTTCTCTACATATAGTTAATAATGCTAATGATAGATTACAACAATGAAATCAAAGACAAATCAAAGAATTATTAAATAAAAAATTGCATTTATGAATCTGATAAATGGAATAAAGTTTTATGAACTTCAGTATCAGTACTTTTTATCTACAACCTTTGGCCATCAAAACCATAACAAAACTGCATTAATTTATTTGCCAAAGTTGCACATCAATATGTATACTTGTAGTCCTTTGAATAGCTAAGCCTACAGAAGGATAATAGGCACATTATCCTGATGGAGGAATAAAAATTGACTCCTAAAGGAATAAAAATTGACTCATAAAACTTGTTGAGAACTGAAAATATTAAAACTTCCAGTAGTATTAAGCATGTACTTGAATAATGAGCAGACTCAGCTATATCTTGAGCACGTCATGTGTATTATATGGAGAAGCAGATTCATCTCCATATAATAATAAATGATGTACTCAAGTTGACTTCATTCATATGGTTCAAGCCAATACCATTTAACTGCAATCTAATGGAATGCAAGACTCCATTCCGCATTACAACTTTTCACATATATCCCACCTACATCATTGTGGACTCAGAAATTTAACAAAATAACATACCACAACTATAATAAATATTTTGGTAAAGGAAGATGAATTTAATTGTAATTACTGAATATAATGGCAATTATGTTTGGTAAGCTAGGACTGTCTTCCCTTTCTAATGTGTTTCATGAACAGGTAATGTCTGCTGCCTATAAACACATAACAATATAGGATAGTCCTCAATTTATTGAATATACTTGCATTTTTGTCATTAAGTTTCTAATATACTAAATACTTGAAGTAATAATGACAGTTGATTGTAAATTTTCATTGAAAGTTATGGATGAAATAACATAAGCACATTACAATATAATGTGGTGCACAATTAGAGGAAACAAAGCAGAATTGTCTGTTATTACATCAAAAAAATAAATAGTTTCAAGACACAGCTAGTTAATGAATAGGATCAGATCTTTTGTCATTTTTAAATCTAAAAGTGTCAGGAATTTCACCAAGGAACGTAGGAGGGAGTTTATGGTCTTAACTTGTCAGTCAATTTCAGCCTTGAAAGACTGTGCAAAGGGTAGAATTTTTCTCAGCATGGTCTGACTTGTTGTCAGAAGGAATTTCTTTTATTATTATTATTATTGTTGCTCTTATATTATTTCTCCCTGATCGGGGGTTCCACCTCGTGACGGGTATTGCTACCAAATACACAGGGTGGTTGTTATGTCTGGTGTTACTGTTGGTTGAGGAATTCTCTGACAGGTGTTCAGGATTGCGACTTTCTGGAGTTTCTTGTAGGTGTTCGCTGGGAGACCTATTGCTACTAGGCTGTTATGTAGTCTTTGGCACCATACCTGTGTTTGACACAATGATTGGGATGGTCGTTACTTGTTGCATATGCCACATCTCCTTGAACTCATGTCTCAGGTTCGTGTACTTCCTGATTTTTTCCTCATGGGTTTTCTGGATATTGCTAGTGTTGGGCACCGCTATATCAATCAAGCAGGTAGCCTTTTCCATCTTGTCCATAAGCATTATGTCCGGTCTGTTGTGCAGGATTGTCCTATCCATTGTTATGGCTGGGTCCCAGTACAGCTTGTGGGTTGGGGTCTGTAGTACTGCCTAGTGTTCGTACTTGTAGTACAGTACACTTTCTTTGACCAACTGGTATTTCCTTGCTAGCTTCTGATGTATTATCCTGGCTACCTGGTTGTGTCTATGAGTGTACTCAGTCTGGGTGATCACTTTGCATCCCGCAGTGATGTTGGATCTTTCTGAGGCCAGGTGGCATTGTCAACATGTGTCATCGGACACTCCGGTTTCCTTGGCGATGTATTTTCTATAGTTCCTGGTGTTAATTACCTGTTTTGGATGGCAAGCATGAATTTCAGGGAAGAGCATCCCGCTCGTGAGCCATGCACTGGAAGCAGTTTTATCTATGTGACCTTCCCGAAAAAGGCCTCCGAGGTTGGGAAAACTCATGTCAACGAAATAAGTAACTCATACACCAACCATTAAGTTCAATTATTACCATAAATTATAAAATGTGATAACTGTATTTATAATAAAATAAAACTGAATTAAAACATTGTTACAATAAAATATAATAAAATAAAATACTATAAAACATACGCATAATTAAAAGCGATAAAACCTGTAGCTTTTGGAAGCATCGGCTTCCTTCCTCGACAGTATCAAAGCTTCTTGAAACATCTCCTTAAATAGCAGGCTGGCGCCTCCGTAGCCAGGTGGGAAGGAGCAGCAGTGCATAGTCCACGCTTCTTGATTAGACCGGAGCTCAAGCCCATCACCACCAAATACGGAGGATGCGGAAAGGTCAGGGAATGACCATCGCACATTCCCGGAGCAATATGGCCTTAGTTGCTAATGCTCCTAAATAACAACATAACATAACAGCAGGCTCACGGTGCTTCCACACATGGTTCAATCAGTGCATGGTCTGAACTGGAAGCGGAAATAGCTCGGGAACGTGTCAAACGGAACCGCTCATCTGTACTCAGGACAACAGTTTCAAAGAGGAGATGCATACACATGCCTCTGTCCCTATTAATAGTATTGTTATCGGATGAGCAGATTCGCAAGCTCTCGAGCCATTTACAGTCCCAGACCCCATACGCCCGGTCAACAATAACCTCATCCTCTGGGGAGATCCGATGTTGCTTCTCCCAAAAATGCTCAGCCACAGCAGACTTACCATAGTCCATGACTTTTATAGCATTTAGGTGCTCCCCCCAGATGATCCTTGAACCGCCGCCCTGTTTCGCCTACATAACATTCCTCACAATATCCTATATGATCTTTATGGAGATCATTGTAGGTCTACCATAGAGTGTCTTCTCTGCCCATCTTTCTAGCTTTGTTTGTACCTTCTGGTTGGTGGGTTACTCCTCGCTTAGGTTGAGTGGGGTATACCGTTTGTCTATCTTCCTTATGGCCTGGTTGAGTGCTGCTGTGGTATTTCCTTGCTAGCTTCTGATGTATTATCCTGGCTACCTGGTTGTGTCTATGAGTGTACTCAGTCTGGGTGATCACTTTCTGGGTGTTTCTGGAAGTAATCCTTCTGGTCAACTATCGCTGTCTTCTATTGCTCAATGAGGTCTATCAGGCCTGTTCCTCCTTCTTCCCGAGCAATTGTCAGTCTCTCCACAGCAGATTTCGGGTGGTGTTGGCGGCTCTTGGTCATCATTGTTCTTGTCTTTCTCATGATATCCTCCAGCTTGGTGTTAGTCCAATCTATGACCCTGAAGGAATATGTTAGCACTGGGACTGCATAGGTGTTTATAGCTTTAACTGTGTTCCCTCCATTCAGCTTTGCTTTCAGCAAGCTTCTGAGTCTCTGATGGTATTTTTCGGTCAGGGGCAGGCCTTAATTTCTTTGTGCTGTAACTGCTGAGCCTGCATTATCCCCAAGTATTTGTAGGGCTCTCCCTCTGCCATGACTTCAATCTCTTTACCACTCTGCAGCTGGTAGTTTCGGTTGACTAATTTTTCCTGGCGCAATCTGTGGGTCTCGCACTTGTCTAGACCAAATTCCATCCTAATATCATTGCGGAATTCTTCAGTGATCTGGAGTAGTTGCTGAAGGTGCTTCTTGGTTCCTGAGTAGAGTTTGATGTCATCCATGTATATCAGGTTGGTGAGGGTGTACAGATTCTTCCTTCCTTCTTTGAGGTTATATCTGTACTTGCTACTGTTGAGCATGGTAGATAGTGGGTTAAGTGCTAGACAGAACCACAATGGACTCAGGGCATCTTCCTGAAAGATTCCTTTCCTGATGGGGATTGGCCTGGTTGTGATGTTTTCGACCTTAATGGTGCTACTCTATTTCGCCATCATTTCTCCTAGAAAGTTTATCTCTATCGGATTGACTTTGTAGATGTTCAGCACCTCTATTAGCCAGCTATGAGGCACGGAGTCAAAGGCCTTGCAGTAATCGATGTAAGCTGTGTACATGTTGCGGTGCTTCTTGTAGGCTTGCTCCTTAACCACGGCATCAATGGTTAATTGCTCCTTGCATTCTTTCTGCTGTTCGGCCATTATGTTCTGGCTCTGCAAGTGGTCTGATATCTTCCTGGTTATGCAGCTGATCAGGATCTTGTACATTGTTGGGAGGTAGATGATTGGCCTATATTTTGCTGGGTTTCTTGTATCTTCATCTTTAGGCTTCAGATATGTGATTCCTTGAGTGAGAAACTTTGGGATTGTCTCTGGGTGCCTTATCATTCGGGTGAACTGCTCTGCCAGGTGTTGTGGGTGCAAGTGAGCTTCTTGTACCAGTATTTGTGGATGTTATCTATTCCTGGAGTTCGCCAGTTGTGAGAGTTCTTGATCGTCTGTTTTACTTCTTCTTCCCGAATCTCCCACCCTTTCATTTCTTGTACGTCCTTGGTTTTCTTGTGTTCTAGTTCTATCCAGGTGGCTGACCTGTTATGTCTTACTATTATTATTGTTGTTGCTCTTATATTATTTCTCCCTGATTGGGGGATTCCACTCTGTGATGGATACTGCTACCAAGTACACAGGATGATTGTAATGTCTGGTGTTACTGTTGGTTGAGGAAATCTCTGACTATCCTACAGGTGTTTAGGATTGCAACTTTCTGGAGTTCTTTGTAGATGTTCTCTGTGAGACCTATTGCTGCTAGGCTGCTACGTAGAGTCTTTGGCATCATACCGGAGGTTGACACAATGATCAGGATGGTCGATACTTCTTGCATATGACACATCTCCTTGACCTCATGTCTCAGGTTCATGTACTTCCTAATTTTTTCCTCATGGGTTTTCTGGACATTGCTAGTGTTGGGCACCGCTATGTCAATCAGGTAGGTAGCCTTTTTCATCTTGTCCACAAGGGTTATGTCCAGTCTGTTGTGCAGGATGATCTTATCCATTATTATGGCATGGTCCCAGTGCAGCTTGTGGGTTCGGGGTCTCTAGTACTACCTGGGGTTTGTACTTGTAGTATGGTACACTTTCTTTGGTCAACTGGTACTATTATTATTATTATTATTATTATTATTAGTCATATGGTGCAAGGAAGCCTGAGGCTTTTGCTACACCAGCCAAAAAAAAATTTCTAACTTACCCTAAGAGAGAGAGAGAGAGAAGTAGAAGGGAATCACCAAGGAAGAAAAGAAGGATGATATCCAACTCAGAACCCTAGGTGTGCCAAGCCCATACTCACCAGATGTGATCCCCTGGGGTTAAGAGTGAAAGAATATTTACGGATGCTAGTACAGAATTTGTTCACTGATATTAAAGGAAGCAGCACAACAGACTGTCAAACACCTATCTGTCATAATGGATACATCTCTGAAATCAGGTCAAGTCCCAACAGATGGGAGATGTGAAAATGTCATTCTAGTTTACAAAGGTGGTTTCAAGGGTGAAACAGGTAGTTACAGACCTTTCATTTTCTGTGACAGAGAAAATTATGGAATCCATGATTCCTATGTTGCAGGAGCATCTGACAAGAAATTATAAGATTAGATTTGCAAATCATCTGCATAAGAATGAAATCTTAAGAGAAACACAGCATGGGTTTATTATAGTCACCTGGTCATTTGTTACCAGGCACTTGCATGATGACCTGATTGAAGCATATTAGGCCGGGGTCAGAGTGATTCTTGCACTGCTTCTACAGTAGCCTGGAAAGCAAGGTGCCAGGAATTTCAAGACCTGCTGTGAGTCATCACAGAACAAGTAATTACATGGAGTGCATTTGGGTAACTAAGAGTAAGAACAAGTGCAAGTGTATTTGCATGCACACCAAAGCTAGGAGCATAGTAAATAATTTGATGAATTTCAAATGCTGGTTAAGTTATCAAATGCAGACATTGTTGAGAGATCTAAGATGTGTCGTTTAGCTATATGGGATGCAGAATTTGAATATGGGGAGTACAATGTGCACAAAAAGGACAGACAGGATAGGAGGAAGGGGGTTATGCTCTTAGTTAAGAACCACATAAAATCTAAGGCAATACAATGTTAAGTCAGTTTAGTGTGACATAAGAACTAGAAAAGCAAAAATAGAGTAGGATAAGTACAACAAACAACTGTATACAGAGAAAGAGAGTGGGCCAATAAATCAGATTGTCTTCTAATGGGCAATTTTAACTTTGCAGATGTTGACCTGAACTTGTGGATTGGTCACTCACAGACTAGAGAGACGTTTAGGTGACTATTTTTTTTAGCAGCATGTTACAGAGGCAACAAAAGAGAGTAACGTCTGATTATCAGTAGATCAAGCATTAATAATTCATGCATTAAGAATGTGCAGATAAAAGAACTAATTGGTGGCATTGGTCACAGTGTACTGATGTGGGATTTAATTACGCATGTAACTACCATCAAGGGTAAAGGGAAGGGGTTTTACTTTCGTAAAGGTGATTACAATGTTAGTCACTTTTATGAAATTTGAATTTTACGAAGGTGACAGTATTTAAATTCTATATGGTGGAACCAATTGATGATGTTTACCAGCAAATTCTAAATGGGAAGCATTCAAGAAAATAATCATAGAAGCTGCTAGGCTTTTCATACAAACTAGGCAATACTGTTCAAGGCTCAGACCTAAATGGATGTCACATGAACTAAAGAGGCTTGTGGCAGAGAAGAAAAATGCATGGGATGCATATAAATTATTGGGTGATACAGAGGCCTATGGTAGATATAAACTAGTCTGTAATCAAGTTACAAAGGAGGTTAGGCAAGCTAAGGCAGATTATGGCAAAGGATGCAAAGAAATACAGCAAAGATATCTTTACTTATTTAAACACTAGAAGGAAGGGGATGAATTACATTGGTCCACTTGATATTAATATTTCAACTGTTGATGATGCTGCTCAAGTTCAGGATTTGTGAATGACCAGAGAAAATATAAATGCAAATTAATTCAATTTAATAATTGTATTAGTATTAGTATATTCAATATGGTGCAAAGAAGCCCTGCCCATTTTTTGTGCAGCACAAATTAAAATAATAATAATAATACCATAGTACGTGTTTTTTTTTTTTTATGAAAACCCCAAACACGAGAGGTATTAGAACCTATAGTTCTTAATACCGTGCTTGGGTGGGAAGTTGAGAAGACGAAAGAAAATATTTGTTGACATTAGACTTGAACTTCTATAGACTGTAATTTTCAGGAAATATGTATGAAGGAAGGTTGTTCCAGAAAACAGCAGTTGAATGAATAAACAAGAAAGATGAAAAGTTGGTTCTGTGAGTTTGAAGTTGGACAGTAAATGGATGTTGGCTGGTGGCGGCATGTGTTCAGACTGTTTTGAAAGAGAGAGCGGGAATTATAGAAGCCAGTTCAGAAGAACAGTGCCCATGGAAGTATCTGTAGAAGAGGCATGCAGCAGAAACAGAACGTCTATGAGACAGCAAGTGGAGAGACTCTGTTAGAGAGGAGTCATTAATTAACCTAACTGCCCTCTTCTGAATGGAATCTAGAAGCCTGAGAGAGGTTTTGGGGGCACCGCCTCGGATGTGGGAACAATATTCCATGGTAGGGCAGATTTGCAATTTGTACAGAGTGAACAGCTGTTTGGAAGAAAAGTAACGCCGAGAGCCAAAGAGAAAACCAAGTTTTTTAGACGCAGAGGAAACAATATTTGTAATGTGCTTGTGCCAAGAGAGATTAGAAGTCAGGGTAATCCCCAAATGAGATATATCGTTTTACCTATAAATCGGAGTGTCACCAAAGACAAGCATAGGAGGAGAAGAATCCTTTTTGCAAGATATAAGACAGGACTGAGTTTTAGAAGGATTGAAATCAACCAAGTTGTCTTTACCCCACTGGAGAATTACCTGGAGATCGGCATTTAAGGAATTGGTAGTGCATATTCAAGAAGTTGAAGCTGATTGAACAGGGCAAGGTTTCTCAAACTGGAAAGTGGAATGCAATGTGCTATCATCAGCAAAACTATGGATAGGATTTCCAATCGATGGAAGAAGGTCATTAATATACAAGAGGAAAAGAGTGGGCAAAAGAACTGAACCTTGGGGGACATCAGCATTAGTGGAGAAATTAGAAGACAGAAAGCCATCTACCATCACCATCAGTGAGCAATCAGAGAGAAAACTGGATAACCAATTATAAAAAACAGTTGGCAAATCATAAGATGGAAGCTTTTTTAGCAGACCTTTATGCCAAACACAATTGAAAGCCTTTGAGATGTCAAGAGCAACTTCTTGTGTTTCGCTGAACTTTTCCATTGAATTTGTCCATAAATGGGTAACATAAGCCAGAATATCACCAGTGGATCAACATGGATGGAATCCATACTGACAATTGTTGATCAGATGGAAGGTTTCTAGGTAGTTTAAGAGTTGGCAGTTAATTGAGTTCATCATTACTTTAGAAAGAGTAGAAGTAATTGCAATGGGACGATAATTGGATGGGAGGGATTTGTCACCCTTTTTAGGAACTGGCTGGATATGAGCAAATTTCCAAGCAGAAGGAAAAACTCCTTTGGAATAAGAAAGTGAAAAAAGGCAGCAAAGAACAGGAGTAAGTTCAGGAGAGCAGGTTTTGAGAACAAGTGGAGAAATATCATCAGAACCTGGAGCTTTCTTAGCATCAAGATTCGTCAAAATCCTTCTGACATCCTTTTGACGGAAGACCACAGGAGGCATTGAATGGAGCGTGTTGGGAATGGTGGAAGGTGTTTTACCAAGGTCATTAATACATGAGTTGGAAGAAATATGGGATGCTAGTGGGTCAGCTTTATCCTTGGCTGAAGTGACAACAGAACCATCTGGTTTGGACAGAGGTGGGAGCAGAGATGGGCAAAAGTTGAGGTCAATAGCTTTGGCAAGAGATCAGAATACTTGGCTACCATTAGTGCAAGAAGCAAGTTTTCTACTCTTAGCCTGTTCAAAATCTAGTTTGGACTGATTAATAACTGCTTTACAATTGTTGTGAGCTTTGGTGTAGGCAGAAAATGAAACTGAAGAATTGGAAACACGCCAATTATGATATGCAACATTCTTCTCCTGAATGGCCTTAGCACATTTATTGGAAAACCAAGGTTTAGAAAAACGACAAGATTTTAAAGTGGAGTGTGGGATAAAGGATTCCATTCCTACAAGAATAATTTCACTGACCTGATCTAAGCAAACGTTGACATCAGAAGTTTTGAAACTGTAGTCTGACCAAGGAAAAGAAGAAAAGAAATCTCGCAGGTCATCCCATTTTGCATTCTTGTAATGCCAAAGACTTCATTGGAGAAGAGACAATCACCAAGTTGTGATCTGAGGTGCCTAAAGGACCACTCACTTCGACCGTGTACTTAGAAGGGTTGTTTGTGAGAAAAAGATCAAGCGTGTTGGCTGTATGGTTAGGATTGTCCAGTATTCTTGTAGGTAAATGAACAGTCTGTGCGAGGTCATTAGTAATTGCAAAAGCCTCAGCATCTCGACCAGCTGGGCCAGTGTGACTAGAAAATGGAAGCCAGCTGGAGTTGTGAACATTAAAATCACCAAGAAAAATTACCTCACCATTAGGAAAGTCAAGTTGCAAAGAGAGGAAGTCAAAGAACTCCAAGTGTTTAGTGGAGTTGGGAGAATGGTAGAGACAACAGATGAATTTGACAGAATGAGCTAGAGAGATTTTAAGCCAGAGAAGATCAAAAAGAGTAGATTCCAAATTACCAAGTCTCTGACAGGGAATATTGGAATGGACTTATGCACAAGTGTATACCACCTTTGAGGTGAAAGGATCATACAGCGAATAATTTCGGCAAATGAGATGAGCAGTAGATGAATCAACTGATAACTGAGATTCTGTCAGAAAAAAGTACATGGGGTTTGGCAGACTTCAAGTGGAAATGGACATCATTGAGATTAGAATTGAGACCACGTCTATTTGTGAAATGAACTAGGAAGTGTTTGGGAGGTTTAGATCTTTTTGCAGATAAGCTTACTATATTAGTTTGACAATTCACGGTGTATTCAATAGTAAGAAAAAAATGGGGGGGACATGCTGATGAAGTAATGAAATTTTTGGATATGGCATACACATGGTAAGAATATACATAGATTCCTGACATAACTTGGCCTCGACAATGCCCCCCCCCGTATACACACTACTTGGACTCTCCACAGTCACTACCTGGCAGAGTAGAGGTAGCAAGATTATACACTAGCTGATCCAGAAGCCTCCTAAAGAGTTACCAATAGGTTCGGGCAGGGGTACTAACTAGCGGCTGGCCTGCAAATACCATTTTTGAGCTGTACCCTCAAAATTTAAGGAAGATTGGATTTCGCCATGATGTTCATCATAACCTCAAAAGTCATCATTCATAGTGCATGATGGAAGAAATGGGGAAGGGTTGACCAGAATTTTGCTCTGGAGACTAAACATAGATTCCACCACTTCAAGCCTCCAATAAACAAAGTGGTGTTATTACTCTTCACACAGCTGCAGCTTCAGCTGAGGTTTGAATTCTCAAAAGCTATCAGTCTTAATTCATCTACTCATGGAGCTATCATTCAGGTGACTTACAACTTCCTAACTTAAAGAAAACTTTCTACAATCTAGTCTTTACCACTTCTCCAAAATATGAATCCCTAGTTCTAGTATCATTTAAAACTATGAAAATTTTATCCTCATTCAATTTACCATCCCCTCTCATGACATAGTCCTAATTCAGGTCTGCTCAAAGGTGCCTAGTTACCAAACTCTGTATCCTGCATATTTGAAGTTGCACATGGATGGTCTCAGGGCTTAGAGGGGAACAGGTATCCTGTGTGTTATCAGACACTCAGCCTAAAACACTGATGGATCCAATATCTCTCTATTACAGAAGATTTAGGAGAAGTCCGGTTGGCCTGCCTCCCTAAAATCCACTCATGCACACCTTCTTGGTGGTAAGCCCTGTTACGTCACTTAGGTGGCAACGAACGTGTAGAGTGGTTCTCTTCAAGACGCCTGGTCAGCGTGAAGAGGAAAAGACCAAACCCTCCAGCAATGAAAGCACAACAATACAAATGGCCCTCAGTCCCCAGCAGCTTTCACTCTCCCTCTTACGGCAGCGAGAGGATCAGAGTGGAAGCAGAGGGTGCTAAGAATCTCTGGGTACGACCAGGCTGCCATGCACGGAAATTGAACTTGGCCTGTTATAACGTACGATCACTCATCGGTGAAGACAGGATATTAGAGCTGGAAAAGGAATTAGAAAATGTGAATTGGAATAGCATCGGTTTGGCTGAAACAAGAAGAAGAAATGAATACTTATAAGTTTATCAAGTGGAAATCTGCTGTACACCAATGGAAACAGTGAAAGGAGTGAAGGTGGAGTTGGGTTTCTGGTCCATAAAGATTTTAAAAACAACATTTTGGAATTCAAAAGTACATCACCAAGGGTGTCAAGACTAATACTCAAGATTTCTAAGAGGTACAAGCTAAAGATTATAATGATTTATGCACCAACATCGAGCCATGATGATGAAGAGGTTGAAGAAATGTACACTGAAATTGAGAGCCTTCTAGATGAGCAGAAAACCCACTACACTATTATTATGGGCGACGTCAATGCTAAGGTTGGAAAAAGGCAAAACAGCGCAGAAAGAGGAACTATAGGAAATTTTGGAATTGGTGAAAGAAATAAGAGGTGAAAGACTTGTGGAATTTGCAGAATCTCAAGGAATGTCAGTAATGAACACTTTTTTCAAGAAAAGGGTGAACAGAAAGTGGACATGGAAGAGTCCAAATGGATTAACAACTAATGAAATCGACTTCATCCTCACTAACAGAAGATATATTGTGAATGATGTTACCATCCTGAATAAGGTAAATGTTGGAAGTGATCACAGAATGGTAAGATGTACACTTGATATAGATGTAGGAAAGGAAAGGAAAAAACTGACTCGAGTAAATAATACAAAGGTCTTTGAAATAACAGAGGAGGAAAAAAAGCAGTATGTACTGGAACTTAAGAACAAGTTTGAGCTTCTGCAGACTGCTCAGGACCAAGATATCGACGAGGAATATTACAACTTTCTGAAAGTGATAAAGCCCAAGAAACCTATAGGGAAACAGAAATCCAAAGAAGAAAAAATTAGTCAAGAAACACTTGTCATGATGAACCAAAGACGACAAATGAAGAGCAAGAAAAACACTGACAGGGAGAAAATTGAGTATATTGAGTTATGCAAAGCCATTAGAAAGAGACTCAGAGAGGACATAAGAAGATTTAACACAAGAAAAGTAGAACAAGCATTAAGGGAAAATAAAGGATTTAAATCAGCAGCCATGAGCAGTAATACAGAAAGACAAATGATACTGAAACTGAAGAATAGCGATGGTGTACTTATAAACAGCAGAGAAGGCATAATTCAAATAGCAGAATACTACTATAGAGAATTATACAAGGAGCGAGGGAATGATACCAGCAGTGAGGAAGATGGATTGCAAAGTAGCAACACATACGACATACCCGATATTCTTCCTGATGAGGTAGAACATGCATTGAAGAAAATGAAGAATCGGAAAGCCCCGGGGGAAGATGAAGTTACTGTAGAGTTGTTAAAATTGGGAGGAAGAGACATAACACAAAAACTGGCATTAGAAAAGGTGTGATGCCTAAGCAGTGGAATAATGCAATCATAGTTTTGCTGCATAAGAAAGGAGATAAATCAGAAATTGGAAATTATAGACCAATTAGCTTGTTATCCCATATCTACAAGTTGTTCACAAGGGTCATTACTAACAGATTAGAAAGAATACTTGATGAGAATCAACCGAAAGAGCAAGCTGGCTTTAGGACAGGATTCTCAACTATGGATCACCTTCACGTAATATCACAGCTAATGGAGAAAGCAAATGAATATAAAACACCATTATGCCTGGCATTTGTGGATTATGAAAAGGCATTTGACTCCATACAGCATAAGGCAATGTTTCGGGCACTGGAAAGACAAGGCATAGATACTCCATATATTATGATTTTGAAGAAAATATATGAGAGTGCTACATCCTTTATTAGACTAGACAAAGACAGTAGCAAATTTAAAATCGAGAAAGGAGTTCGACAAGGAGACACAATATCTCCGAAGCTGTTTACTGCTGCCCTTGAGGAAGCTTTCAGAAGATTAGACTGGTCGCAGAAAGGAATCAATGTGAACGGAGAGTACCTAAACCATTTACGATTTGCAGATGACATTGTGGTCATAAGCCACGATCCCAAAGAATTAGAGGAAAATCTTAATCAGTTATGCACAGTTAGTAAGGATTTTGGACTAAAGATGAATATGGCTAAAACAAAAGTAATGATGAACAAGTATGCCACGGAAAGGGAAATAATGATTGAAGGAGCAGTAATTGAAAAGGTGGAGTCATATACTTATCTGGGACAAGTTATTAGCTGTAATAATGATAAATGGCTGGAAGTCAAGAGAAGAATAAATTTTGGATGGATAGCATTCAGGAAATATAGTCACATACTGAAGAGCAATATCCCAATTTGTCTGAAACGTAAAATAATGAATCACTGTATACTCCCCACCATGACTTATGGAAGTGAAACTTGGGCACTCACCAAAAGAATGGAAGAGAAGCTAAGAACTACACAGCAAAGAATGGAATGAATTATATTGGGAATCAGACTGTTAGATAAGAAGAGAAACACATGGATTAGGCAGCAAACTCAAGTAAAGGACATTCTTATCAAAACTAAAGAACTAAAATGGTCTTGGGCAGGACACATAGCTCGAAGACATGATGACAGATGGACTAAGAAAATAACAGAATGGTACCCAAGAGGAGCTAGAAGAAAACCCGGAAGACAAAGGCGGAGATGGATAGATGAAATTCATGAGTTTTTGAGTAGTAAATGGATGGCCAGTGCTCAAAACAGAAGGAACTGGAAAGTTGCTGGAGAGGCCTTCATCCTGCAGTGGATTGAAAATGGCTGATGATGATGATGATGATGATGGATGGTCTTTTGCATCTTTCACCAAGTACCTATCTTTGAACCTTTCCAAGAGGCTCGATGTCTTTCTTTACGTGTGGCCTCCCTGGCACAGTATTCCAAGATTAGGATCACAATTTCCTTATTGAACTTGCAAATGTTCAATAAATCATTGTTAGCCATGAGTCCTCCTTGCTTCCTGTCTGTACTGCATGTCTGCCTCGATTATATCCCCAAATCTTTCAGTTAATGTATAACTTATTTTATTCTTATATCTAAGTGTAAGATCATGTGCTTTGCAGCATTTTTAACCATTCAAAAGTTCATCCAAGTTGGTTGTTCTGAAGGATTGCTGCTTAACACTAATAGTTGATAGCTCCCAATCTTGATATCACCTTTTGTATCCTTTCATCAATGTCATTTCAGAAAATCAGAAAGCAGCAGTCCCAGCACTGACTCTTGAGGGACCCCACTATTAACACATCCAATCTAAAGAGTAGCTATTAATCACAACCCTCTCCCTTCTATTCTGCAACCATCCCACAATCCATCAATTCAACATGTTCCAGTTTTTACAGTATCAGGTTCAACATCAGGTTCAACATGTTCCAGTTTTTACAGTAACCTCTCATGCGGGACAGAGTCAAATGCTTCATTCAAGTGAAATTATTTTCTATATCCAACTCATGATAGCTAACCAGATTAGTTAAACAAGATTTTACGGCGAATGTAAAAAAAACCAAGAGGAGAACGATGAGAAACATCAGATAACATACTCAGAAAATTTGTTTCCCGATACAGCACTCTAGCGCTGCTCGCTCGGTAAACAGACCATAGGTGTTATCTTCTGGAGCAAAGTCAAGAACAATATATTGATTGACAGGTGGGCGTGGAAAATGATGTTCTGATTGGTGCACGAACACAACACACAATAACATCGGGTTATTATCATTTTAGTAGCACTCAGAAGCACTAATGGTAACTTGCCCTAATGAACACTTTCCATAATGGTGAAAAAAGGTCAGGTTACCTCCACTTGAATCTCATGGGAGCTTGAACCCCTCCTGAAGTGGAGGGAATAACCTAATCTCTTTTCTTTAAAAATACAGTCATGAAAAAAATAAATTTTTTCATGACTGTATTTTTATTCTCTTGTTCAATAACATGCCCTAATGGTGAAAAAAGGTCAGGTTACCTCCACTTGAATCCCATGAGAGCTTGAACCCCTCCCAAAATGAAGGAGGTAACCTAACCTTTTTTCTTTAGAATCATATGGATTAGTGCATAAATTGTTTATTAACAAAATATTATTTTTTTATTACTGTACTTTTATTTTTAAAGACTCATGCAGATACACATATATCATAACCTCAATCAACACCTCAACAGCTATTCACTATATAGATATATATATATATATACATAGAATCTTTCTTTCTTTTCTTATATTATTTCCTAACCTACCATTTACGGTCAGCTTACAAAATATAACAAAAAATAAAGAAACCTTTTCCTTTTTTCATAACCAAGCCTAAATCAACAGTATAGTAAAAACACTCATGAACTCCAAAAATCTGCTTTTAATAATGAGAAAAAAACATAATGAAGAACATAAAAATGAACAGAACGAAACTTTTATTAATTTAGTTTTCATCAAAAAGTCAACCAACGTTTTATTTTCCTTACAAATTTCTTCCATCTTTAAGAGATTCATCGCTACTATTACCTGTTTACCATTCATTACAAACTATTATGCACCATTCTTTACTCATAAATACACATTATAATGCCAACCAATGACTACGCAGTAGCTTGTCCTCTGTCATGCCCACCATCAATCATTTCGTCGTTTTCCACGCCTACCTGTCAATCAATATATCCTTCTCAATTTCGGCTCCAGACCAATAACACCTACTGTCTGTTTACCGAGTGAGTAGCGCTAGAGTCCAGTGTCGGGAAACTAATTTTCTGTGTAAGTTATCCGACACTTCTCGTCGTTCTCATGTTGGCTTTCTTTACCATAGCCAATTTTACATTTATAAAACCATGTTGTGTTTCCCTCTGAATACATTTATATCTAGATGCTCCTGTATTGCATTTTTAATTATTGCTTCTATGATTTTTCCTACTGCTGAAGTTAGACTGACTGGTTTGTAGTTACTCACTTAAATCTTAGAATGATCTTTATGAATTTGGCAATTCAAGGTAGGATCATTTTTATTTCTCTGCTGCAAAGGTGAAAGAACCTATCCTGAATCAAATGATGTCCTCATAATTAATCTTAATGGGCTAATGAACTCTCTCACCATATTCTTCAGAAAAACTGGGTATATGCCATTAACTCCAGGAGCCTTACTATACATGTCATTGATAGAGTATCTGAACTAAAGGATTCAATAATATGAACATAAAAGGAAGTCTATTTCTATTAGGTCACTAAATATAAAAGATACAAAAGATATGTTTCAGTAAAGATAATGCAAGTAAAAGAAGTTTGAACATTAGTAAGAGTGAAAAATATTAGGAGGGAGATGGGCAAGAAAAGAAAAGAAAGAAAGGAAAAAATATATATTCTCTAGAATAATAAGTGTCTACACAGGAGCTTGAAAACACAAAATTAAAGCATTCATTTTTGAAAGAAAAATTAAGTTTCATTGAAAATTTAAAACGAAAGAAACCGAAACTTTATTACAAAAATCTAAAGAAATTTGTATTATTTAGAAGAAAATCTGTACAATGAATTATGGCATTTCGAGAATAATATTAACATCAGATCGGCCTGGGGAAAAGGTTGATGACATTGTAGAGCAGATGCCATCTTTTAAGGGCACAAAGAGTGATATTGTTGTACACGCTGGCACTAATGATATTAAGAGTAGGAGACCAGCAGAATTACTTAACAAGTACAGGTCAATGTTGAAAAAAAGCCGTCAGTTAGGGTTGAATTTGAAAGTGTCTGCAATTCTGCCCAGACACGATAGGAGGGAGTATATGATGAGAGCCTTGTCGATCAGTTCAGCCCTAGAGAGAGAGACTGTGCAAGGTTCAAGGGGTAAAATTTTTCTCAGCCTGTTCTGTGCTTGTTAACAGGAGAGACTGTTCCTGCAGAGATAGGATACACTTAAATAGAAAGGGTGCAAGAATATTTGCTGATGCTGTCGAGGCAGAGTTAGGTGGGTCAGAAAACTGCTAGCCTGGGAGAATACATGGATTAATAGATTAACAGTAGCTGCTGGAGAGGTAAAAGTGATTCTTGCACTGCTTTTATTGAAAGCCAATTGGGCAGCAGCCTGGAAAGCAAAACAATGGGGATTTTGTAGGAGTATAGTTAATAAATTTGATGAGCTTGAAGTGCTAGTCAAGACATCAAAGGCAGATATTGTGGGGATATCAGAGACGTGGTGCCACACAGACATAAGAAGTGCAGAATTGGAATTTGGGAAGTACAATGTGTACAGAAAGGATAAACAGGACAGAAAGGGAGGAGAGGTTATGCTGTTAGTTAAGAAACACAAAATCAAAGGAAGTGCATCCAATTGATGTTAGTGGACAATGCAATGTTGAGTCTGCTTGGTGTGACATAAGCATTGGGAAAGGAAAAATTAGAGTAGGCGTGTGTTATAGGCCTAATGACTATGATGAGTATAATGAGCAATTGTGCAGAGAAATAGAGTGGGCCAGTAAATCAGAGTGTCTTGTAATGGGGGATTTTAATTTTCTAGAGATTGGCTGGAATTTGTGATTTGGTCACTCACACAGTAGCAAGGCTTTTGTGGATTTATTGGATGATTGTCTTCTACAGAAGCATGTTCAGGAGAGAACCAGAGGGAGTAATACATTTGATCTGATTATCAGTAGTGATTCTTCATGCATTAAGAATCTGCAGATTTACTCAAAGAGGTAACTACCATCAGGGGGTAAAGGGAAGGGTTTTTGCTTTCATAAAGGTGACTCTGATGATCTGACACAGTATTTAAATTCTATACAGTGGAACCAACAGATGATGTTACCAACAGCAAATTCAAAATGGTAAGCATTCAAAGAATTAATCTTGGAAGCTTTTCATACCAAATAAGAAATGTTCAAGGTTTAGGCCTAAATGGATGTCAGATGAACTAATTACACATGTGACAGAGAATAAAAATGCACAGGACACATAAATTAAAAGGTGACACAGAAGCCTATGACAGATATAAGCTGGTCTCTAACCAAGTCACAAAGGAGGTTTAGCAGACAAAGTCAAATTATGAGAAATCTTTGGCAAAGGATGCAAAGAATTCTTTCCTTATGTAAACTCTAGCAAGAAGAGGATGAATCAGATTGGTCCACTTGATATCGTTTGTTCAAATGTTGGTGATCCTGCCCAGGTAGCTAACAAACTTAATGAATATTTTGCATCTACATTCACAGGATTAGGAGTTATTCAGGGAGGGGAATGCCAGAGGTGTATTAAATTCTGGCAATAAGCTAGATAATTTTGTAATAACTGAGAGTAAAGTGGAGGAAAAATTATTGAAGATAAATGTAAGAAAGGCACCTGGGGTGGATGGAATCTATCCAGTTATATTAAAGGAGACAGCAAAGGAAGTAAGCAAACCCTTAGCAATAATTATGAGAGCTTCTTTGGACTCAGGGGAGGTACCTGTGGACCGGAGATTTGCAAATGTAACCCCATTCCACAAAGGTGGATCAAAGGGAGACACGGGTAATTACAGCCCTGTTACTTTAACTTTTGTTCCAGGGAAATTAATGGAGGCAGTGGTTAAAGAAACACTGCACGATCATCTAGACAAGACTTCAGTTATAGCTCGGACACAGCATGGGTTTGTTAAGGGGAAGTTTGTCTGTCCAGTTTGGTTGGATACTATGATGTAGTCACAAAGGAACTGGATATAAAGAATAATTTTAGTGTAGTCACAAAAGAACTTAATGCAGGGAATAACTTTGATATTATATATTTGGATCTTAGAAAGGCTTTTGATACTGTTGTGCATGGAAGACTGCTGCACAAATTGGAGCAGTGTGGCATTGGAGGCAATTTGTTGATATGGATAAAGGGATGGTTGAGTGGGAGAAGACAGAGAGTGGTATTCAATGGACACTGCTCTTCGTGAATTAATGTTATTAGTGTAGTCCACCAGATTTCAGTGTTGGATCCATTGTATTCATTGTATTTCTGTATTCATTAATGATATTGATGATTGTATATCAATCTTAATGTCCAAGTTTGCAGACGATCCAAAGTCAGCATGGTTGTTAATGACACTAATGACAGTACGCTGTTACAACAGGATCTAGAAAAGTTGAGCAGATGGGCTGAGAACTGGGAACCGAAGTTTAATATTGACAAATGTAAAGTACTGCATATGGGAAGCAGTAACCCTAGAGTAACGTATCAACTGTGCAGTACTACACTGACAGTGGTAGAGAGTGAAAGGGACCTGGGGTAATTGTGCAGGCAGATATGAAGTTTTCTGAGCAGTGCAGACGGTCTGCAAGAGTAGCTCATGGTGTCTTGTCAATGATAAACAGAAATTTTCCTACCAGGGAGTACTGTGTACAGGTCTGCAAACCTCATTTTAAGAAGGATGTAGAGCTGTTGGAATGAGTACTTGTTCCAAAGAGCTGTTGGAACGAGTACACTGTTGGAACGAGTACAGAGGAGGGAACAAGATTAGTGAATGGAACAAAGGGTTGCTCTTATGAAGAAAGGCTTAAGTTTTGCAAATTACAGTGTCTGGAGACTAGGTACCTGTGAGGTGATCTGATTGAGGTGTATAAAGCCTTGAATGGTTTGAGCATGCTCAATTCTGATGGGATTCTTCCTCTTGCTCAGAATAATCGCCTGAGAGGGCATAAATTCAAATTGAGGGAAGACAGTTGTAGGATAGATGTGCGGAAGTTTGTCTTTAGCCAGTGGGTGGTTGATTGCTGGAACAAACTTCCATCTGCCGAAGGTAGAACTGGACAAACACTTGGAGCGAGGGACGGGTGCAATGAGGGGGGGGGGTGTTTTTATTTTTTTTGGCTGATGCTATATAAAGTTGCTTTCTTGCCTCATGTGCCCTTGCTAATGCTAATGCTAATCACTGAGAAAATGACAGCTTTGGATATCTTTAAATTGGTGAAGAAAACAGGGGGAATTTTTCCAGCAAATTGATTCTGTCCAACACCGAACTTTGTTATTGAATCTCTATATATATGTCTTAGCATTAGCTTTAGAATTAGCATTAGTAGAAGCATATGATGCAAGAAAGCAAGCTTATGCAGCATCAGCCAAAAAAAAAAAAAAAAAAAGAAAAACTCCCATTTCACCCCTCCATTCGTTCCAAATGCCTGTCCAGCTGAGCCTTAAATTTATTTAGGCTATCAACTTTTCACAACAAAAGATGGAAGTCTGTTTCATGTGTTTAATCTGTTTCCCCAACCACCCGTGCTGGCTAAAGGCAAATTTCCACACATCTATTCTACAACTGTCTTTCCTCAATTTTAATCTATGCCCCCTCAGTCTCTTAATCTGAGCAAGAGAAAGAATCCGATTGACATTCAGCTTGCTCAGCCCATTCAAGGCCTTATACACCTCAATGAGATAACTTCGCAGGTGTCTACTCTCCATGTACTGCAATTTGCCGAACTTAAGCCTTTCTTGGTAAGTGCACCCCTTTGTTCCCCTCACCAATCTGGTCGCCCTTCTTTGTACTCGTTCTAGCAATTCTACATCCTTCCTAAAATGAGGCCTCCAAACCTGTACACAGTACTCTAGGTGTGGCCTGACCATTGCCTTGTACAATGTGATAATCACCTCTCTGTCCCTGCTAGCAAAATTCCTATATATCATTCATAAGACTCCATGACCTGCATTGGTCTACACTGCTCAGCGAACTTCATATTTGACTGTACAATTACCCCCAGGTCTTTTTCACTTTCCACTTCCCTGAGTGTAGTATCACACAGTTGGTCTGTTTCTCTTGGGTTATTGCTACCATTATGCAGTATTTTGCATTTGTCAATGTTAAAATTCAGTAGTCTCAGCTCATTTTTCCAACTAATCTAGATCCTGTTGCAATAGCATACCGTCTTTATTGTCATTAACAACCCTACTAATCTTTGTATTATCTGCAAACTTGGACATTAAGCATGATATACCTTTATCAATATCTTTGATGAATACACAAAACAACAATGGGCCCAGCACTAAACCCTCGGGAAACTCCACTAATAACATTAGTCCACGAAGAGCAGTGTCCATTAATTACCACTTTCTGTCATCTCCTATTCAACCATCCCTTTTATCCATTTTAGCAATTTGCCCTCGATTCTATTCTGCTCCAATTTATACAGAAGTCTTCCATGTGCAACAGTATCAGCTTCCTGAAATCCAAGTATATGATATCAAAATTATTTTTTGCATCCAGTTCCTTTGTGTCCACAAAACAGTATCTAGTCAAATTGGCCAGACAAGACCTCCTTTTAACAAATCCATGTTGTGTCTTAACTATTACTGCAGGTTTGTAGATGATCTTGCAATGCTTCTTTAACCACTTAGTTAAACTAACAGGTCTATATTTACTTTTATTACCTTTTGAACCCCCTTTATGAATTGGTGATACATTTGCACAGCTCCATTCCATGGGGGATCCCCCTGAGTCCAAGGAAGCTCTCATTATTATGGCTAAGGGTTTGTTTACTTCCTTTGCAGCCTCTAATTCTTCCTTTAATAGAACAGGATAGATCACGTCCACCACAGGTGCCTTCTTATGTTCAACTTCAACAATTTCTCCTCCACTTTGCTCTCAGTTATTACAAAATCACTTACTCCCTGTTAGAGTTTGATAAACTTCTGGCATTCCCCTCATTGAATAACTCCTCATGTGTGAATGAAGATGCAAAATACACATTCATTTTATCAGCTACCTCAACATGATCATCAATCCATCTATGTTAAGTGGTCCAATCTGATTCATCTCTTTCCTTCTAGAGTTTACATAAGTAAAGAACTCTTTGCTGTTTTTCTTGGCATCATTTGCCAAATATTTCTCATAATATACTTTCGCCTGCCTAACTTCCTTTGTGACTTGATTACAGAAAAGCTTATTAGCATTAGCATTTGTAGTAGCATATGATGCAAGAAAGGAAGCTCATGCAGCATCAGCCAAAAAAAAAACCAAAAAAAAAAAACCCTTCCACTTCACCTCTCCGTTCGTTTGAAATACCTGTCCAGCTGAGTCTTAAATTTATTTAGGCTATCAACTTCCACAACAAGGGATGGAAGTCTCTTCCACCAACCAATTACCTGCTGGCTAACGGCAAATTTCTGCGTATCTATCCTACATGTCTTTCCTCAATTTGAATTTATGCCCTCTCAGGTGATTATTCTGAGCAAGAGGAAGAATCCCATCGGCATTGAGCATGCTCAAACCATTCAAGGCTTTATACACCTCTATCAGATCAGCTCACCGGTGCCTAGTCTCCAGACACTGTAATTTGCAAAACTTAAGCTTTTCTTTGTAAGAGCAAGCATTTGTTCCATTCACTAATCTTGTTGCCCTTCTCTGTACTCGTTCCAGCAGCTCTACATCCTTCTTGAAATGAGACCTCCAGACCTGTATACAGTACTCAAGGTGTAGCCTGACCATTGCCTTATACAAGAGAATAATTACCTCCTTATCCCTGCTAGAAAAATTCCTGTATATCATTGACAAGACACCATGAGCTACTCTTGCAGCCCTTCTGCGCTGCTCAGAGAACTTTATATCTGCCTGCACAATTACCCCTAGGTCCTTTTCATCCTCTACCACTGTCAGTGTAGTACCACAGAGTTGATACGTTGCTCTGGTGTTACTGTTTCCCATATGTAGTCCTTTACATTTGTCAATGTTAAACTTCATTTGCCACCTCTCAGCCCATCTGCTCAACCTTTCCAGATCCTGTTGCAGCAGCATAGTGTCAGTAGTGTCCTTAACAACCCTACCAACCTTTGTATCATCTGCAAACTTGGACATTAAGCTTGATATACCATCATCAATATCATTTATAAATACAGAAAACAATAATGGACCAACACATTGAACCCTGAGGGACTCCATTAATAACATTAGTCCACGATGAGCAGTGTCCATTGATTACCACTCTCTGTCTTCTCTCCCCTCAACCACCCCTTTATCCATAGCAGCAATTTGTCTCCAATGTCACACTGCTCCAATTTGTGTATTAGTCTTCCATGTGCAACAGTATCAAAAGCCTTTCTAAGATCCAAGTATATAACATCAAAGCCGTTCCCTGCATCCAGTTCTTTTGTGACTGCATCATAGTATCCAATCAAATTGGTCAGGCAAGACTTTCCCTTAACAAAACTATGTTTTGTCCGAGCTATAACTGAAGTCTTGTCTAGATGATCCTGCAGTGCTTCTTTAACCAGTGCCTCCATTAATTTTCCTGGAACAGAAGTTAAACTCACAGGTCTATAATTACTTGTGTCAGCTTTAGATCCTCCTTTGTGAATTGGGGTCACATTTGCACATCTCCAATCTATGGGTACCTCCCCTGAGTCCAACAAAGCTCTCATAATTATGGCTAAGGGTTTGCTTCCTTCATTTGCTGCCTCTTTTAATATAACTGGATAGATCCCATCCACCCTGAGTGCCTTTTTTATCTTTATCCTCAACAATTTCTCCTCCACTTTCCTCTCTGTTATTACAAAATCATATAGCTCACTGCCAGAGTTTATACACCTCTGGCATTCCCCTTACTGAATAACTCCTCATGTGTGAATGTAGATGCAAAATACTCGTTTAGTTTGTTAGCCACCTGAGCAGGATACTCAACTGTTGAACCATCAATATTCAGTGGACCAATCTGATTCAACCCCTTTTCTTCTAGAGTTTGCATAGGTGAAGAACTCTTTTCTGTTTTTCTTTGCATCCTTTGCCAAGGATTTCTCATAATCTGCCTTTGCCTGCCTAATCTCCTTTGTGACTTGGTTAGAGACCAGCTTATATCTATCATAGGCTCCCATGTCACCCATTAATTTATATGTATCCGATGCATTTTTCTTCTCTGCCATATGTCTCATTAGTTCATCTGACATCCATTTGGGCCTAAACCTTAAACAATATTTCTTGGTTGGTATGTAAAGCCTAGTAGCTTCCAAGATAAGTTCTTTGAATGCTTCCCATTTTGAATTTGCTGTTGGTAATATCATCAGTTGGTCCCACTGTATAAAATTTAAATACTGTCTCAGACCATCGTAGTCACCTTTACGAAAGCAAAAACCCTTCCCTTTACCCCTGATGGTAGTTACCTCTTTGAGTAAATCCCACTTCATCACACTGTGATCACTACCACCTAGTGGTTCCTTTATCTGCAGATTCTTAATGCATGAAGAATCACTACTGATAATCAGATCAAGAGTATTACTCCCTCTAGTTGCCTCCCAAACATGCTGATGTAGAAAAAAATCATCCAATAAATTCATAAAAAACAATGTGTGAGTGACCAATCCACAAATTCAAGTGAATATCTGGGAAATTAAAATCCCCCATTATAAGACTCTCTGATTTACTTGCCCACTCTATTTCCCTGAACCATTTCTTATTATACTCATCAGAGTCATTAGGCCTATAGCACACTCCTACTCTCAATTTTGATCTCCCAATGCTTATGTCACACCAAACTGACTCGACACTGCACTGTCCAGCGATGTCATCAACTGACTTCACTTCCTTGGATTTTATGTGTTTCTTAACTAATAGCATAAACCCTCCTCCCTTCCTATCCTGTCTATTCTTTCTTTACACATTGTACTCTCCAAATTCCAGTTCTGCATTACTTATATCTGAGTGACACCACGTCTCTGATATCCCAACAATATCTGCCTTTGATGTTTTGAGCAATACCCCAAATTCATCAAATTTATTTACCAAACTCCTAGCATTGGTGTCTATGCAAGTATACATGCACCTGTTCCTATTCTTAGCTACCCTAACACAACCCATGTGTTTACTTGTACCGCAATGACTCCCAGCAGTCTCTGAAAGGCGCCTCCATAGCCAGGTGTGCGGGAGCAGCAGTGCGTAGCACATGCTTCTTGATTAGACCGGGGTTCGAGCCCGTGAGCCACCAAATACGGAGGATGCGGAAAGGTCAGGGAATGACCACTGCATATCCCCGGAGCAATATGGCCTTAGTTGCTAATGCTCCTAAAAACCAAATAATAATAATAATAGTCTCTGAAATATCCTGCATCTTGTTTTCCAGGCTGCTGCTCATTCCAATAGAAGCAGTACAAGAATCACTTTCACCTCTGCCAGTGGCTACTGTTAATCTATTAGTCCTTGTATCCCCCAAGCTAGCAGTTTTCCAACCCACCTAACACTGCCTCAATAGCATCAGCAAATATTCTTGCACTCTTTCTATTTAAGTGTATCACATCTCTGTAGAAGCATTCTCTCCTGTTAACAAGTACAGACCAGACTGAAAAAAATTCTACCCCTTGAGCCTTGCTCAATCTTTCCAGGGCTGAATTGATCGACAAGGCTCTAATCATATACTCCCTCCTATCATTTCTGGGCAGAATTGCAGACACTTTCAAATTCAACCCTAATTCACGGCTTTTTTTCAACAGTGACCTGTACTGTTAAGTAATTCTGCCGGTCTCCTACTCTTAATATCATTAGTGCCAACATATGCAACTATATCACCTTTTGTGCTCTTAAAAGATGATATCCGCTCTACAACGTCATCAACCTTTGTCCCTGGCAGACATACCCTGGTCCTGTTCCACCTATCCTTTTTACAAAGCATGTTTCCAATTTCCCTGACAATAGAGTCACCAACAACTACCAGTTCCTGTGGGACCAGCGCATTCTGCCTTGGGGGTTGCTGCTGTGTTGCGTGATGACCAAGTGCAAGCTCTGGCATTGATGTGGGGAGCTAAGAGCTTGATGAGCCCCTCAATTTAAATCCTTTGAGGGCATCCACCCTCTCCTTCAAGCTCTCATATAGGCCCATAACAATGCTGAGTTGTTGCCTGATTTCCTTACACACCTTACATCGCGCACATCCCCCATGGCAATATCATGTCCCGTACCCGTTTGCTCCACAAACATCAAGCAAGCAGTGCATTTTAAAAGGCTGTGATTTAGAGGGCAAATGTCCCCCCTCAGTTCTCCCCTGGGCTACAGCACTCCCATTAGCTTGAGCCTTTTGCTTTGCTGCTCTGGTCTTAGTCATAATTTCGATTTAATTTCAATAAAATTTCAATTTCAGTACAAATATCTGCCATAGGTTCTGTGTCTTTTTTGTAATAACTTATAGCTAAGTATAAAACTGTATAAATTTCTTTTCATTTTTTTAGAAATTATCCAACTTTAGTAGTGACAAATTGTTCTCCTAAGAAAGGTCTTTTTCTGCATTAAAAAGGCTAAGAAATAATTTAAATAAATAAACATTAGTATATTTGATCTTATTACATATTGAAAATAATGTTTTGGAAAATATTAGTGTGAAAGGTGATACAGTTGAATTTATTTCACAAGAAACAAATAAAAGTTTTTTTTATATAACTATTGTACTGAGTTCATCCTTTTTTAGTATTAATACAGTAGAACTTGGATAATTTGAAACAGAAGAGGCATCAGAATTATTTTGAATTATCCAACTTCGAAATAAATCATTCTTTTTTATAGAAGTTCAATGGGCAGAATAATAATTCAAAATAACCAATATTTCAAATTAAGGAATTTGGAATAATCCATGCTCCACTGTATATGTGTCATTTACATTTAAGAGCTCAAAAATTTACTGGGAATCATTTTTTATTTGTATATGGTAGGAAGTAAAATTTTATTTGACTGTGGATGCTCTAGCCCTAATACCATATATAAAAATAAATAGTAATACTTAAAAGGAGATCCACTAATATAAAAATTAAAGAGGATTCATAAATTGTACTAACTGTCATAAATGATGATAATCATGCAATTTTACATATTTTTATGCAAGGGAAATACAGGAAAAAAATCTCTCTCTCTCTCTCTCTCTCTCTCTCTCTCTCTCTCTCTCTGGTGTGCTGTGTGCATAATGCATCCTGTGAAATAGCATTAGTAGAGGCATATGATGCTGTCACGTGTAGTGTGCATAATTCTGCTACTTATCAGGATTAGATGAGACCCTTAATTTAGAATACAGTAATGAAAAGCAACAAACAAGACAAGTAATGGAATTTATTATTTAGGGACAGATAAAGATACAAAATGGGGGGGGAAATGCTATGGTTTACACTCGGTCTCACAAAATTATTGCCCACCTCCTACAGGAGTTGCTAAACATGCTAAAACTGAGGCAAAATGTTTGAAATTATTTTTAGATGAGGCTATTATACAAAACTTGCACTAACATTTACTAAAGTTGAAATATGAACAAGACAGAGATGCAAAACTAACTGATAAGGTAAAAATAAGTGCTCTTATTGGCATGCTTTATTTTATTGGTGCTTTGAAATGCAGCAGACAAAATGTATTACAGTTATGGGATAATTTCAAAGGTGGTGGCATTGAAGCATGCTATTTGACAATGAGTGTGCACAGATTTCAATTTCTAATGAGTTGCCTAAGAATGGATGATATTAGAGATGGAGAACAGCAAAAAGAAATTGGTAAACCGGCACCAATCCGGGAGGTACTAGAACTATTTAAAGCTAATTTTCAGAAATATTCCCCTAACAAGTATCTCACAATAGATGAGCAACTTATATCATATATTTGGATCTTAGAAAGGCTGTTGATACTGTTACACATGGAAGACTGCTGCACAAATTGGAGCAGTGTGGCATTGGAGGCAAATTGCTGCTATGGATAAAAGGATGGTCGAGTGGGAGAAGACAGAGAGTGGTAATCAATGGACACCGCTCTTTGTGGACTTAATGTTATTAGTGGAGTCCCCCAGGGTTCAGTGTTGGGTCCATTGTTGTTTTCTGTATTTATTAATGATATTGATGATGGTATATCAGGCTTAATGTCCAAGTTTGCAGACAATACGAAGGTCGGCAGGGTTGTTAATGACAGTACACTGCTGCAACAGGATCTAGAAAAGTTTTGAGTAGATGTGCTGAGAGGTGGCAACTGAAGTTTAACATTGACAAATGTAAAGTACTGCATATGGGAAACAGTAACCCCTGAGTAATGTATCAACTGTGTGGGACTACACTGACTTCTAGAGAATGAAAAGGACCTGGGGATAATTGTGCAGGCAGATATGAAGTTTTCTGAGCAGTGCAGATGGTCTGCAAGAGTATCTCATGGTGTCTTGTCAATGATATATAGGAATTTTTCTAGCAGGGATAAGGAGGTGATTATCCCCTTGTATAAGGCAATGGTCAGGCCACACCTTGAGTACTGTATACAGGTCTGGAGGCCTCATTTTAAGAAAGACGTAGAGCTGCTGGAAGGAGTACAGAGAAGGGCAACAATAGTGAATGGAACAAAGGGTTGCTCTTACGAAGAAAGGCTTAAGTTTTGCAAATTATAGTGTCTGGAGACTAGGCATCTGCGAGGTGATCAGATTGCGAGGTGATCAGATTGAGGTGTATAAAGCCTTGAATGGTTTGAGCATGCTCAATGCTGATGGAATTCTTCCTCTTGCTCAGAATAATCACCTGAGAAGGCATAAATTTAAATTGAGGAAAGACAGTTGTAGGTAGGTGTGTGGAAGTTTGCCTTTAGCCAGCATGTGGTTGATTGCTGGAACAAACTTCCATCTGTCATTGTATAAGTTTGATAGCTTAAATAGATTCAAGGCAGAACTAGACAAACATTTGGAGCGAGTGGATGGATGAAATTAGATTTTATTTTTTATGGCTGATGCTATATAAGCTTGCTTTCTTGCATCATGTGCCTTTACTAATGCTAATGCTAATGCTAATGCTAATGCTAGAAAGCAAGATTATACAGCATCTGCCAAAAAAAAAAAAAACCCCTTTCTATTCGTTCCAAATGTTTGTCTCTGCCTTGAATTTATTTAAAACAGATGGAAGTTGTTCCAGCAATCAACTACCCACTGGCTAAAGCCAAACCTCCGCACAGCTATTCTACAACTGCCTTTCATCAGTTTGAATCTATGCCTCCTCAGGTTTGTAATCTGAGCAAGAGAAAGAATCAAATCACCTCACACGTGCCTAGTCTCCAGACACTGTAATTTGCAAAACTTAAGCCTTTCTTCATAAGAGAAACTCCTTTGTTCCCTTCTCCAATCTTGTTGCCTTCTCTGTACTCATTCTAGCAACTCTACATCCTTCCTAAAATGAGGCTTCCAGACCTGTACACAGTTCTCAAGGTGTGGCCTGACCATTGCCTTATATAAGGGAATAATCACCTACTTATTATCCCTGCTCACAAAATTCATGTATATCATTGACAAGACCCAGTCTGGCAACCTGTCTGCACTGCTCAGAAAATTTCATATCTGAGTGCACATTTACCCCCAGGTCTCTTTCATTCTCCACTACCCTGAGTATAACACTACCCAGTTGGTACATTTCTCTGGGGTTACTGCTACCCATATGCAGTACTACGCATTTGTCAATGTTAAACTTCAGCTGCCACTTCTCAGCCCATCTGCCCGACTTTTCCAGATCCTGTTGCAGCAGCATACTGTCATTACTGTTATTAACAACCTTGCCAACCTTTCTATCATCTGAAAACTTTGACATTAAACTTGATACAGATTCATCAATATCATTGATAAATATACAAAAAAACAATGGGCCCAACACTGAACCCTGAGGGACACTACTAATAACATTAGTCCACGTAGAGCAGTATCCATTGATTAGCACTCTCTTCTTCTCCCACTCAACCATCCTTTTATCCATTGCCGCAACTTGCCCTTAATACCATACTACTCCAATTTGTACAACAGTTTTCAGTGTGCAATAGTGTCAAAGGATTTCCCGAAATCCAAGTATATGATATAAAAATTATTTTTTGCATCCAGTTCCTTGTGACCACATCATATTATCCAATCAAATTGGTCAGACAAGACTTCCCTTTGACAAACCATGCTGTGTCTGAATTATTACTGCTGTCTTGTTAAGTTGATTCAGCAGTGCTTCTTTAACCAGTGACTCCATTATTTTCCCTGGAACAGGAGTCAAACTAACAGGTCTGTAATTACTCGTGTCACCCTTTGAACCCCCTTTTTGAATTGGAGATACATTTGCACATCTCCAGTCTGTGGGGACTTCCTCCGAGTCCAAGGATGCTGTCATAATTATGGCTAAGAGTTTCTTACTTCCTTTGCCACTTCAATATAACTGGATAGATCCCATTTACTCCAGGTGCCTTTCTTATGTTTAACTTCAACAATTTCTCCTCACTTTGCTGTCAGTTATTACAAAACCATTTAACTCTCTGATAGAGTTTGATAAATATCTGACTCCTCTCCTCCTTGAATAACTCCTCATTTGTGAACACAGATGCAAAATACTCATTTAGTTCAGCAGCTATCTGAGAATGATCATCTACAGTCAAACCATTGATATCGTGGACCAATCTGATTCATCCCCTTCCTTTTTGAGTTTATATAAGTAAAGAAGTCTTTGCTGTTTTTCTTTGCATCCTTTGCCAATGATTTTTCAAAATATGCCTTCATTTGCCTAACCGCCTTTGTGATTTGATTAGTAGTAGTAGTGGCATGTGATGCAAGAAAGCAAATGTATGAGCTTATGCAGCATCAGCCAAAAAAAAAAAAAATCACACCATTCCCTCCAAATGCCTGTCCAGTTCCTCCTTAAATTTATTCAACCTATCAACTTCCACAACGACAGATGGAAGTTTGTTCCAGCAATTAACCACCCGCTGGCTAACGGCAAATTTCCGCACATCAATTCTACATCTGTCCTTTCGTAATTTGAATTTATGCCCCCTTAGGTTCGTAATCTGAACAAGTGGAAGGATCCCATCAGAATTCAGCGTGCTGAACCCATTCAAGGCCTTATACACCTCAATCAGATAACAGCGCAGGTGCCTAGTCTCCAGCCACTGCAATTTGCAGAACTTAAGCCTCTCTTGATAAGAGGATCCCTTCATTCCCCTCACCAATGCCCTTGTTGCCCTTCTCTGTATACGCTCAAGTAAATCTACATCCTTCCTAAAATTAGGCCTCCAGACCTGTACGCAGTACTCAAGGCGTGGCCTGACCATTGCCTTATACAGAGGGATAATCACCTGCTAGCAAAATTCCTATATATCATTGACAAAACCCCATGACCTGCCCTGGCAGCCTGTCTGCATTGCTCAGAAAACTTCATATCTGCCTGCACAATTACTCCCAGGTCTTTTTCATTTTCTACCACCTTAAGTGTAGTACCACACAGTTGGTACGTTTCTCTGGGGTTACTTCTACCCATATGCAGTACTTTGCATTTGTCAAGGTTAAACTTCAGTTGCCACTTCTTAGCCCATTTGCCCAAATTATCTAGATCCTGTTGCAGTAGCACACCGCCATTACTGTCATTAACAACCCTGCCAACCTTTGTATCATCTGCAAACTTCGACATTAAGCCTGATATACCTTCATCAATATCATTGATAAATATACAAAACAACAGTGGACCTAACACCGAAACCTGTGGGACTCCACTAATAACATTAGTCCAAGAAGAGCAGCACCCATTGATTACCACCCTCTGTCTTCTCGCACTTAACCATCCTTTTATCCATTGTAGCAACTTACCCTTAATACCATTCTGCT
Source organism: Mastigoproctus giganteus (assembly GCF_048544385.1). Lineage (NCBI taxonomy): Eukaryota > Metazoa > Arthropoda > Arachnida > Uropygi > Thelyphonidae > Mastigoproctus > Mastigoproctus giganteus. Next base: position 72,291,539 of record NC_143581.1, read on the forward strand.
CCAATTTGTACAATAGTCTTCCTTGCGCAACAGTGTCAAAAGCTTTCCTGAAATCCAAATATATGATATCAAAATTATTTTTTGCATCCAGTTCCTTTGTAACCACATCATAATATCCTATCAAATTTGTTCAAATTTGAGGCTTAAGTTCTGCAAATTGCAGTGGCTGGAGACTAGACACCTACGCGGTGATCTGATTGAGGTGTATAAGGCCTTGAATGGGTTCAGCATGCCGAATTCTGATGGGATTACAGACTAGCTTGTATCTACCCTAGGTTTCTGTGTCCCCTGACAATTTATGAGCATCTTGTGCATTTTTGTTCTCTGCTACGAGTCTTAATAATTCATCTGACATCCATTTGGGCCTAAACCTAGAGCAGCATTTCTTTGTTGGAACAAAAAGCCTAGTAGCTTCCAAAATGACTTCCTTGAATGCTTCCCATTTAGAATTTGCTATTGGTAACATCATCAGTAGGTCCCACTGTATAGAACTTAAAAAATCTCCGAAACCACTGTAGTCATCTTTATGAAAGCAAAAACCTTTACCCCTGATAGTAGTTACATCTTTAAGTAAATCCCACACCAGTACACTGTGATCACTGCCTCCTTGTGGTTCCTTTATCTGTAAATTCTTAATACATGAATAATCACTGCTGGTAATCAGATCAAGCGTTACTCTCTCTTCTTGCCTCTCTAACATAGTGGTGTAGAAAACAATCATCCATTAAATCCAGAAAATCCCTGCTAGTATGCAAATGACCAATCCACAAGTTCCAGTCAATATCTGGGAAGTTAAAATCCCCTTTTATAAGACACTCTGATTTACTGGCCCAGTCTATTTCTCTGTATAATTGTTCATTGTACTCATCAGAGTCATAACAAAGGTCTATAACAAACTCCAACCCTCATTTTTGCTCTCCCAGTGCTTATGTCACACTAAACTGACTCAACCTTGCACTGTCCATCCATGTCAACTGAAAGCACTTCCTTAGATTTTATGTGATTCTTAACTAACAGCATAAACCCCTCCTCCCTTTCTATCCTGTCTGTACACTTTGTACTCCCCAAAGTCCAATTCTGCATCCCTTATATCTGAGTGACACACATCGCTGATATCCCAACAATATCTACCTTGGATGTCATAACAAGAACTTCAAATTCATCAGATTTCTTTACTATACTCCTAGCATTGGTTTACCTGGAAGTATACATGCACCTGTTCTTACTCTTAGTTACTCTAACACAGCCCATGTATTTTCTTGTCTCCTGACTCTCAGCAGTTCCTGAAATCCCAGCAACTTGCTTTCCGGGCTGCTCTTCCTTCCAATAGAAGCAGTGCAAGAATCATTTCCACCTCTGCCTGTGGCTACTATTAATCTATTAATCTCTGAACCCCCCCCCCAAACTATCAGTTTTCCGTCCTACCTAACATTGCCCCGACAGCATCAGCAAATATTCTTGCACACTCTCTATTTAAGTGTATCCCATCCCTGTAGAAACAATCTCTCCTATTAACAAGCATAGACCATGCTGGAAAAACCTCTACCCCACGAGCCCTACACAGTCTCTCCAGGGCCAAATTGATTGACAAGGCTGTCATTATATACTCCCTCCTATCGTGTCTGGGCAGGATTGCAGACACTTTCAAATTTAACCCTAACTCGAACTTTTTTTCGACATTGACCTATACTTCGTAAGTAAATCTTCATATCTCATACACTTAATGTCATTAGTGCCAATGTGTACAACGATATCACCTTTTGTGCCCTTAAAAGATGATATCTGCTCTACAACATCATCAATTTTTATCCCTGGCAGACACCCTGGTCCTATTCCACCTATCCTTTTAGCACACTATATTTCCCATTTCCCTGACAATTGAGTTACCCACAATAACTAGCTCCTGTGGGACCAGTGCATTCTGCCTTGAAGGTTGCCACTGTGTTGCCTGGTGCATAAGAGTGAGCTCTGGCATGTTGGGCCCCAATTTTAATTCCCGACTCTTCAAGCTGTCAAAAATGCCCATCAGAATGCTGAGTTGGCACCTAATTTCTTCACAGTGCACGCGCGCATGTGTGCACCTAGCACGCGCACACACACACACACACACACAAAAACATCCTCCGTGGCTAGACCATGTCCTGTACGAGAGAGATCTGTGAACAGTCGCATTTTGCACATATTTTTAGACTGTGATGCATTGGAGAATCGCCCTTTTCGGTTCTTCCCAGAACCACAGAACTTTAGCTACTTTGCACCCGTTTCTTTGCTGCTCTAGGCTGTGGCATGATTTCCGTTTAAATACAATATTAATAACAATAAAAATAAAAAAAGGATTTATAAGTTTAATTGATTAATTGCCATACTATAGTAAGCTAACAGTTTCCTACTACGATGCTACATATTAGGTTATCAAGTTTTATGTTATATCTTACGCTGTCAAGTTCAAGATATATGTAATGCTATTCCTTTTCGATACTACCTGATGGCAGCAAGTTTCGAACGGTACAAATTTTACCGATGCTAAGTAATAACCCACAAAATCTCTATCTAAGTTCAAAATAAACTAAGTATCGTAACTAGGAATATAAAGCTACTTCTATAAAATAAATTAATATGCCAATTAAGTCAATAAAATGGTAAAAATTTAAGAAAAACTTCTCTAATAGTTGGAGCCATAAAAACTTTGCCCGCACCGAAAATTCCTCCCCCCCCCATGAATCATTTGTGCAGCTTGCTACCTCCTTGAGAACTGTTTTTTCAGACTATGCACCTTTGAGTTTGACATCTCTGCTTTAGTTGCCTAATATTACGAATAACCCAAGTTATCCATCAGAGTTAGTTATGTTTCATTTCATTTCTGTGAGACTAATGCGACAATATTTTTTTCTTGGATACCACTGCAATATTCCTATTTAAACTGAGCTATTCATCCACATATTCACCACCACTCTATAGATTTTCTTGACACCAAAGGAACTTGCATCCCCCTCTTGTAAAACCTGCTGTCAGCCTCCAGAACCATATCGTGACAACCAAAGTAACAGCATGCTCATCATTGACAAAGTATTCCTCACAAAGGCCATTCTTCTCAAAGATGGGTTGCCTCCATAGCCAGGTGGGCAGGAGCAGCAATGCGTAGCACATGCTTCTTGATTAGACCGGGGTTCGAGCCTGTGCTCACCAAATACGGAGGATGCAGAAAGGTCAGGGAATGACCACCGCATATCCCCGGAGCAATATGGCCTTAGTTGCTAATGCTCCTAAAAAAAACAAATAACAATAACAAATCACAAAGATGGAAGTCTGACAGTGCAAGGTTGAGATTATATAGGGGATGTGGCAGAACAGTCTGCCTGAATTCCACAATGGTTCCATTGTTAAGATGCTTATATAAGGTCTGGCATTGTTATGATAAAGGAAGAATTTTCCTTTTTCTTTGGCCTCACCCTTGCAATTTGTATCTTCAGCTTCTGTGGCGTATCCAAATAGAGAGCAGAATTGATCATGCTTCCCCAGGCCAAGAAATTCAAAATGATTCACCTCATTCTAAAAATGGAACATGATTTTTTCAGTGGATGGCTGGACCTTGAATTTCTTCTTTATTGGTATATCCTCGATACCACTTTGACTCATGACCTTAAATATGCCACTGGCAGAATACACTATCAAGAAAACTACCACCCACTATCTCATACTGCTCCAAAAGGTCGACACAAAGCTTCACTCTCTGCTCCTTGTGATCTGGAATTAACATTTGCAGCACCCACAATTTCCTGTATCCTAGCTTGTCCAGAATAATTTTCAATGCAATAAAACCTATTCACACTCTTGCTCACATTTCCTGGGTCTTAATGTGTTTGTCTTCACAAATTAATTTTATCCACTCTCTCTTTCCATCATTGCTGAGGTCTAACCTTGATATACCCGTTTTAAGGGTACTTCTGCCATTACTGGCATGGCTAATCCCTCACTTAACTGTGCTCACATCCAGAGCTGGCCGCAACTTTGCGGGGCCCTGTGCAAGTTGGGCCAAACAGTCTAGGAAGTTCGGACTAAAAAGGGGGGGGATAAGCCAATGTTTCAAAATTTCATACTTATTTCATGTAGGAAGAATAGAAGAGAATAATGTGATATTATGATCACTATTTAATATGCTGATAAATAATAAAAAATTGACTAGAAATATCATATGAATTTCCATTACAAAAACAAAAATAAAGAAAGAAAAACAATCAGTAATGATCCAAACAAACAATTATCCAAATATATCAATAAATTAGTTTTTTCTACACCCGAGATAAACAGTACCTTATATTGAATCCAAATGCGTGTTTAAAGTAGTGACTTTTCTAACAGTTAAAAAAAAGTAAGGAAAAGTGCGATAAAAGACCATTATGTCATTATTTCACTCTTATGCACTGATTACCATGGTTATGAGTCATTTTTAACCAATAATCTTCAACTTTGGGAAAACTTAATGTCAAATACTAGAATTCAAATTATACAGTTTTCATTAGGTTATGCCATGCCATTACAAATGTCATATATTTCTTTCAAACTGTTTTAATTATGGGCATAGAAAACATATTATATGCAACTCAAGTAAAAAGTGTTTTATTAACTCATATGAATTCGTGAGATAATACACCACTTTTTGCTCTTGTTGCATAAATAACTACAGGGTTGTCAAAAATTATTGAAGTGTGCCACTAACTTGATATAAATCCATTATTAATTCAGAATTATAGTCATAAAAATGACTGATAATCATTAAAGAAATAAATAAAAGAACACTTCTAAATATACTCAGTAACCAAAATTGTAAACGATGTAATGTACGGCCAAAGTTGAATGATAAAATTAAATTTTGACATTACTTTGATATATGCTGTCATTTTCAGAAAGTAGTTTGGATCGTCATCATTTTTCTCTTTCTTGGTGATTCCCTTCTACTTTTGACTCTCTTTTTCTCAAGGTAACTCGAGAATTTTTTATTTTTTTTTTGGCTGGAGCAGCATAAGCCTCAGGCTTCCATCTTTTGTTGTGGAAGTTGGTAGCCTAAATAAATTTAAGGCTCAGCTGGACAGGCATTTTGAACAAATGGAGGGGTGAAATGGGAGATTTTTTGGCTGATGCTGCATAAACTTGCTTTCTTGCATCATATGCCTCTACTGATGCTAATGCTACCTTGCATCATGTAGCTAATAATAATAATAATAAAAATAATAATAACTTTAGGAAAACAGAATATAGTTTTAATAAAATTATGGATAATTTGTTGTCATGTGACTGTCATTCATTTATGATCACCCTGTATTTATTTATCACATATTAATGCAAAAAAAAAGGAAATAAATAAAATCACATATACATTTTCCTGGCCCTTTTTCTGCAAAATCACTTGCTATATCATTGTAATTTATTTTATCTGCCAATTCAAGGTCAATTGATATTAATGATAATAAAGTAAGCCTTTCTTGACAGATTGATGATCTCAGGTAGTTCTTTATTAGTTTTAATTTTTAAAATGATCTTTCACTTGAAGCTACTGTCACGGGACTTGTTAATATTATCCTTAAAGCTATTGTAATATTAGAACACCGTTAAATTCTTGGAGTATACTGCAATACTTCAAGACGTGAAATTTATGGGTACAATGGTTCTAAACATTTTAATTTCCTCATAAAAATCAATTTTGTTGAAATTGAAAAAATTTTGTATGAAATATTGAACAAAAATTTTCTAGTTGTTGTTTTAGGTCTGCTTCAGGCATGACTCACAATTTACTGAGATTGTACAAAAAACCAAAGACATCTTCTTGTTCTTTATACAATTTAAAATGTTTTTAAACAATACTACAGGAACATCAACAATTAATGAAAAAAAAATGATTTTGTAAATTTCTTCTGGGTTCAATATGGGATCATCTCTACCTTCATAATCAAAAATTCTTCTTTTTCGACCAACACGCCACTCCTTGAAGGAGATATCAATGTTTAATTCCTCACATAACCGTTTAGCTGTTGCTAAACAAGAGACGTATCCATTTTCCTTATACTTTTGAAAGAAATTAATTAACTCTTCCAAATGCCTCTCTGCTATATCTATATTCATTGTTGAACTTTGCAACAATTTACTAACAAAATTAACTTTTGTGAGTAATTCATACCAAATTACAAGACTTAAAATAAATTCAAATTCATGCATATGTTTCTCAGTGCTCCTGATTTCTACTTTTAGATCATCGTCAGAAACTTTTTCTTGAACTTCATTCAATGCTGAATAAAATTCTACCAGTTGAAGCCATATAGCTTTAACACTATTCATATGACACTCCCATCAAGTGTCTGACAAAGGTTTTGGTGTATACTGCATTATGTGTTTTTTCAATAGATCCCAACTAGATGTCATTGATGAAAATAAAGTATATATTCGTTGTATTGTCTTGAAAAATTTTACTCCAATTTGGGAAGATTTGGCAATATCACCCAAAACAAGGTTTATATTGTGACATGCACAAGGAGTATATATATCGCTTTAGGTTTTCCTTCAAAAACCGCCCCTGAACTCCTTTATTGATATCTTTCATGTTTGACCCATTATCGTATCCTTATCCTCGACAATTTTCAATTGGTATGCATAATTCTTTTAATAATGCCTTCAATCTGTCGAATAAACCCTTTCCAGTTGTATTGTTAACAGTTAAAAATGTGACAAAATTTTCACGAATCTCAACATTAGCATCTTTGATATACACAAACCTGAATACAACCAATAACTGTTCTTGTTGACTTACGTCTGGAGTATGAGTTTATCATGTCTACAATAGTTTGCTTTATTTTTGAACCAATTAGCTCAATTAATTCATCTTGTATTCTATGGGAAAAAGATGTAATATTTATTTTGCAATCAGTGCTTTGTCTTTCTAAGTAATTATTTATGTGTTTTTTTAAAACTAGATCAAATTTGGATATTAGTTCCATAAGGCTAAGGAAATGTCCATTACTGGGGTTGAAAAGTTTGTCACTTGTTCCTCTTAATGCTAAATTGTGCTTTGCCAAGTAGATAATGCCTCCAATAATCCTGACAAATACTTGACATAATTCTTCCATTTTTTATTTTATAAGTTCTTCACTTCTCGCATCTAGTGATGTTCTCTTAATTAAATTTAGTTCCCTTTCCATTAAACTATTCATACATTTGCAATGAACTGGCAACCGTTCATGTTCTGGAATTCTTAGATTTAGGTGAGACCAATCATTAAATCCTTTGCTACAAAAAGCGATTTCTGGATAGGAAAAACACTATATGCTGTCCGAACTTGATGAGTATATTAACCACTGTCGTTGTTGAATTTCACCATTTGGTAACTGCTTTGTATAATAGTATTTGGAAAAACACCTTCCATTGCCATTTTGTGGAAAATTATCAGATTTTATTTGAACTGGTCCTTTTTTAATTATTAATATTGTCATTTGGTCAGATTTTATATATTTTGGCCAAGTTGCTGGATCTTCAATAGCAAAATTTTCATCGTCACCACACCGGAATGGGCTTCAGAAGTTTCATTTTTGCCTTGTGCTTCATTGTGTTCTTTAGCTTCTTGACCTCCTATTTCTTCTCTTCCTGTGTGTTCTTTTATTTCTTGATCTCCTGTTTCTTCTTCACTAGTAACTGCTACCATTGGCATTGTTGGCATAGTCTTGACACTAAGCTTTTTGTCATTGCTCAGTGTTGATACAGTAACAAATTTAAATATTGCATTTTGCAATTTAGATGCTTCTTCTTGTTTCTTTGCCAATTTTTTTCTTTTTTCAGATCCACTAGGATATTTACGATTCTGGTCTCTATCTCGCTTGCCCATTTTTCTGTAGATGCAAAAACTTTTTTTCAATTTTCATATACATATGCAATAATATTATCTTGCTTGCCCATTTTACTGTAAATGCAAAAAATTTTTCTTCATATAACATATGCAATAACATTAAATCTCATGCAAATGCATTTTCGATCGTCACACTCGTGGTATAGTAATTCGTAGATTAAATAATTTATTAAACATAAACATAAAATAACACTTTAACTTACAAATTATGACAATCCATATATGGAATATAGGTTGTTGTTATTTGGTTTTTAGGAGCATTAGCAACTAAGGCTATATTGCTCCGGGGATATGCGGTGGTCATTCCCTGACCTTGATCCTCCGTATTTGGTGGGCTTGAATCCCGGTCTAATCAAAAAGCGTGTGCTGTGCACTGCTGCTCCTGCCCACCTGGCTATGGAGGCACCTGGAATATAGGTGGAACGAGGCAACCGTCATAAGAGGAGCCACACTGATATAAGAGAAAATTTAAATAAGCACTATGAATAAATAACGAAAGACCAGTATTTAGTAAACCTAAGCCACTTTGGAGGAATATTTTTCAAAAGACACCATCAGTTGAGCTGATCTATGACAAGTAAAGACCAATCAGGGCATTGGTTACATGTCAGTAAACACCAATTAGCAATTACCACAAAGCCGACACTTTTACCAATCAGAGACCGCCATATCAAACAAGAACAATTCTTTAATTTCTTGTTGATTTTGTGCAAAACCATATAATTTATAATAATTACTTCATTAACCATTTTGTATTGTGTATTGTGCGAGCACGGGGCCCTGGGCAATTGCCTCAGTCGCCCATGCCTCAGGCCGGCTCTGCTCACATCAGCTGTCATGTCCCCCATAAACATTCTTCGATGTCACCTTCCATTTTCACAACTGCTACAGCCCTGGCATGCAGTGGTAGAACTTGTGGGATACTGGCAGTAATATTTAAATTTTAGCCAGATACCATTATATTTTATATGCAATATCACAAAAGAATTTGTGATTAAAAAAAAAAAAAAAAAAAGGTGGCACTGGTTTTGGAGTGGTCCTTGTACATCAGAAAAGTTTCTGTGTTAAAGCAGCAAAGATGAATCATGTACTGAAGAGTGGATGTCAACAGTCCCTTTCATCCTATCTAAGGCTCTTAACAAAAGATAGTTTCAGCATCTTTTAAAAGGCAGTACAAATCATATCCTTATTGTCTGTGCTGCTTTTAAAAGCAGCACAGACAATGAGGATATGATCTGTCACTGAGTTGTATGATGAGCTGAGACCAGTTGCAAAATGGTTACATGACTTAAAAAAAAGGTGCAGTTATTCATGAAGTTGGAAGGTAAGTCAGTACTAGAATTTGTTATTGAGGACTGGGTATAAAAATATATTTTTCTTGTGGATATCACAAAACACCTTAAAGATGTTTGAATAAACAACTACAGGATAAAGAGAAGTTTGTAAATTTGGGTAACTGGAAGAAACAGAACAAGACAAAACAGAACATGAAGAAACAGAACTATGAAAAAACAGAACAGTAACAAAACAGAACAATGAAGAAACAAAACTGTTACAAAACAGGACTATGACAAAACAGACAGGGGAAAAATAAAACATTTATTTTTGTCATATCTTGATATGTCGTATTTATTTATTTCATAAATACATACAACAGAATATTTACCATATTGCAAAAAGCACAGGCAAACATTTTAAAGGCTAGGATGAAGCAAGACATGAAGGCAGTTGGTGCAACTCCGAGGAACGTTATGGGAAATATTTTATCAGAAGTGAATAGGGATGTTTTGGAACACTTACCAAAGCAGTCCTCACTCACACGAAGTCTTTTTAAACATAGAAAGAAACTACTTATACTCCCAATCCAGCTACAACTGATTGTCCTGTCCCAGAGAAGTATGCTGACTTCATTTTGTATGATATGGGAACTGATGACCTAGAAAGAATATTGGCAATTGGGAATGATGATCTGCTCTCAGAATTAGACAAGGATGTCATTTATGGAGACGGAACATTTGATAAAACACCTAGCATGTTCTATCAGCTGTATACATGGCATGCTAAGATTGGCAATTCACTTCCATGTATTTATTTTCTTTTGCAAAAAAAAAAGAATATGGATACATACAACAGAATATTTACCATATTGCAACAATTGGTGCCCAATATATCACACCCAAAAAGATTCTGCTGGACTTTGAAAAAGCATGTATGTCTGCTGCTCAAGTTGCTTTTCCACAAGCAGAAGTAAAAGGGTGCTACTTTCACCTTTGCTAGAGTGTTATTAGGAAGATCAACAGTGTTGGCTTAAAGGAAGTGTACGCGTCTGATACTGACATGAAGTTGAAACTGAAGTTCCTACCTGCTCTTTCCTTTGTGCCAATACCAGATGTAAGAACTGTCTTTGACCAACTAGCTGCCACATTTCCAGATGAGGATAACTACAGTGAAGTTCTCACATATTTCTTCTCAACCTGTATTGAAGGAGTTGCAGAAAGATCACCTATCTTTCCAATTAGAATATGGAATCATACAATGCCTTAAACGCATTGTTTCATTGTAGTCACCCAAGCATTTGGAACCTATTAGATGGATTAAGATGAGATATAGCTTTCCAGCAATTATTATTAGCCAATGCCCATACAGGTTGCCCAGAAGTCATAAAAAAGAGGGATGAGACCCTTAGTAATCAAGTGGCAATAGTTGTGCATAAATATCAAAATCAAGAAGATAAATTGAGGTTTTTATGCCGAATGGTCAACCTGCAGTGATTAAAATTTTTTTTTTATATATATTTCTTTTATATTTTGTTTTATATAGATATTTCATAAATAAATAGATACGACATATCAAGATACGACAAAAATAAATATTTTAATTTTCTCCTGTTCTGGTTTGTCATAGTCCTGTTTTGTCACAGTTCTGTTTCTTCACTGTTCTGTTTTGTTACTATTCTGTTTCCTCATGTTTTGTTTTGTCATGTTCCATTTTTTCATGTTCTGTTATATCATGTTCTGTTCTTTCATGGAACCATAAATTCGATGTCATATTAAGGCTTTTAAACTGAAACTATGTCTGTGAGAAAAGAAACTAACAAATGGAACATAGTGCAATTTCTTACTCTAAATAAAAGAACCAAATTCTTAAATGTTAAGCCAGCAAGGCAACTGAAGATAGAATTTTAAGAGTAAATTTTAGAGCTCTGTTCCAAAACTTCAGAAAATGAGAAATCTCTTTGCATTTCTCTCTGAAGTGGATGGTGAATCGCACTCAGAAAATACCAATTGAAACTAGTCACACTGCACAGCAATAAAGAACTGAAATAAAAATTTTTTTAATTTTTACAAACTGTTTCCTTCGTAACAATTTCCTTCAGTAGATGAGATGCACTGTTGTACTTGTTTTGTTCAAAAAGGGCTTATTTGTGAATAACTGCTCACAGAAACAAAACTCTAAGAAAAAAGCCACTAAATTCAGCAATGCAAATAGAAGCAAATATTTGCATATTGTCAAAATATACTGAAGGTTTTCAGTCATTTTGAGGAAAACTTCCCTTTCTAAATTGAGTAGTGTTTCATCTTACTGTTTGCATAGTTTTAAGAAAAGCGCTATTCATTTATAAGTCTAAATCAGATATTCATTGTGTTCAATTCAGCTCAACTGTGTTCAGCTCAAATCAGTTTTTAGGTACATCTGCCCAGTTTTCAAGTGTATCAGTTATTTCAAGCAGAAAAAATTTCAAAAATCCAATCCTTGAACTATAAATTCATTAATCAAAATGTGAAGATATTTTAATTTTATGTTATTATAAATGTGATATACATTTATTTATTTTAACTTAACTTTTAACAAAATGTTCTCTTTGATAAATTGTGAAATCCAATGGAATTTATTGTAATTATATTTCATTGCATTGCTACCATGCATTTTAATTCATGATTCTCTCTCTATTTATCTTTTGTGCAAATCTTATGTTTTATTTTATCAACCGTTATTTTTAATACATAAATTTGTATATTGACTGACTATTGCAGGCCCATCACTGTAATGTAATAGAATTTAGTCTTCCTAATAAATCGGTGCAATTGTCTACAATATTTCGTTATCTTGAGAAATATAGTGATGATCTCGATATCAAAGATACGTCTGTCAGTCAAACTACATTAGATCAGGTAATCTCTCTCTCTCTCTCTCTCTCTCTCTCTCTCTCTCTCTCTCTCTCTCTAGGATATAAGTTTAAAGAATAAGAATATTTGCATAAAAACCATACCATTTTCATAGAATACACAAAGCATGTCTGTATGCACAATACCAAATAGTATGTATTCAACAATGTCATGAAATAAACATGACTAGTTTCTCATAAAAATATCAGCTGTATAAACTGAGTACTCTGATTTTTATGAAAGAAACAGTTTAACTAGATAAATCATAAATTAATTAAACTGTTTAACTCAGCAGTGATACCTAGCTTGTGCCGAATTAAAAAAAAAAAAAAACATGAAAATTAAAATGACTTAAGTCTTCTTGCCATTTTTTTTTGGCATTAGGATTCAGCTATCACAGCTGTCATGCCGAATACAGCAGTCACTATGTACCATTGATATTTTATATGCAATATCACAAAAAAAATTGTGATTAAAAAAAAAATGGTGGCATTGGTTTTGGAGTGGTCCTCATACATCAGATAAGAATTTCTTGTCATTGATATGACAAGGAATTTCCAAACACATCAGCACTTTAATTCTGTATGCAGATTTCATTATTGTCTGAGATAAAAAAAAAATAAAATACTAAACCTTTATTATTACATCAGTTTACAATATTATCAATTTCATTTGCAAATTTATTGTTGGCTTTTATTTGAAATTTGATTCGCATATATTATATGCTTTATTGTGAAAATTCAGTCAAGTGTGGGAAAGTGTCAGAAACCAATCTGGCTGGCTCCCAAATTCTTTAAATCTTTAAAAATATTTCTTAAGGCAAAGTTTATACTGAAAAATTTATTATAAGACTTTTATTTAAAAGTCTTATTATAACACTTTTATTTTAAAACTTTTAAAAATATATTTTTGCTCATATGTGCTTAAAAGTTATTCCACAGGATATCTTTGTGTTCATTTATACATTTATGAAAATATTTACCAGCTGTTACGACAATCTTTAATCCTGGTTTCATGTTAATTTATAAAAAAAATTATATATCATTTTTTCACATAACCGCTATACTGTCAATGAATAAATGAACTTTTAGAATAAATGAATAAATTGAACTTTTTTCAATGAATAAATATCAATGAATAAATGAACTTTTGACCTGGAACTAAATAAAGAAAGATGGAAAGAAGAAAGATTACAAGGTAAAGAAAGCCTGCACGAGAAGCATGCAAAAGTTTGATGTAATTTACCAGTAAAAGTATACTTTGCCGTAACGGCATTTGTATTGTTGCTCGCTCGGTAAACAGACTGTGGGTGTTATCGGTCTGGAGTAGAAATTGAATCCCATGGGAGATTGAAACCCTCCCAAAGTGGAGGGGTAACCTGACCTTTTTTCTTTAGAATCACTGATGGACTAGTGGATAAATTGTTTGTTAATTAATTAAGAAAAAAAAAAGGCAAAGGAAGCCCACACGAGAAGCACTGCAAACTTCGAAAAAGTTTACCGGTGAAACTACGTTACGAACATTTTTTACGACGCCAGAACTTCCAATATGACTCTGTTCGTGATTCAATTAGTTAATTCAATTAGTGATTCTAAAGAACAAAAGGTCAGGTTAGCCATACAGTAAACAGATCTTCAACTAGTATAGAAAGATTACACAGTGTTCTGGGAGGAAAGGAGCAAAGTAACATTGCTACTATTAATATAATTATAGTTATTGCTGTTATTGCAATAGTTTCCCCAAATGAGCTATACTGCTCACTTTGAGAACCTTCCCAAAGCACCATGTTCTGAGCATTATATTTAAAAATTAAGAAAAATTAAAAAAATAAACTGAAATAGCACAGTTATAAATTAAATATGATGACACAAAACTCTGTATGTCGTCTTGAAGCAGCATTCTTTTTCTAGTGTCACAAAAACTGACACTATGATATGACTGAAAGGTTAATTGATAATTAGATTCTGTAATGTGTCTCACATCAGTTCCTAATTATAACTGACAGTTACTATATTTCAAACTATTCTCTCTGTGTTAAGTTAGGGCTGTAATAAACTGTAATACTCAAGGAATAGAGAGGTGAATTGAATGCACAGCAACTGAGTGAGCTCGATCTACAAAACAAGCAAGCTTGGTCTCCTGGGCTGGATCTAAATCTGCTAAGGAATAAGAGAGTGCATGGCTTAGTTGAAGTTGCCTCCATGTGGTCCTATTGGCCAGAGCAAGCACTACAAGTCAATTTGACTGACTCAAAGATTTAGGAAAGGATTGTGTCTTTCCATGTACAGGCCAATTTCACTGACTAGCTGTTTAGACAAAGTCCTGGAAAAATGGTTCAGAGGTGGCTAACGTGGTTCCTGGAAATTAAATACTTACTAAACAATAATTAGTATGGGTTTTTGGAGAATCATTTCACATTAGACATGATGATCAAAGCAGAAGCAAACATTTGCAATGCTTTCATAAGGAGACAACACGGTCATCTCAATATTGAAAAGCCTTAGATACCACCTGGTGATATGGTCTTCTTCATTCTCTTGATTTGAGGGCCATTACCCCAATGTATACAAAAATCTTATACCACATAATGTTTCAGGTTAGTTGTCTAAACAACATATCCACTATCCTCATCACTCCAAGAGAAGGGCATACTCATACTGCAGGGTTCCATCCTTAGTGAAACTTTATTTTCAATAAGAATTACAAATACAGCAAACTCTTGATTTACAGGGATCGGATTAACCGGAACACTTCGACTCCAAATTAAAAAAAAAAAAAAAAAAAAAAACAAAAGAAAATTATGTTCCAGGTACATAATGAGTTGCTGCCGCTCTACTCTGAGACTGATAATGTCACAGCAGCAGCCGTTAAAAACGTCTTTACTGCAAGAACTCATTATGAAACTGGTACTATAAAATAAATAAAAAAAGTATTGCTGCATTATTTTTATTGAAAAATTAATTTCAGTACAATGAAATACAATGAATGGAATTTTTCATTGTACTAGTGTACAATGAAATAATTCGTATAAAATATATTATAATAACACTAAAATTAATGGTCTATGGTAACTGAAATAAGATATACAATTTTGACACTCAAATAATTTTAATTCCCAAGTGAATACTCCATCAATTTTCGTTCCATTATGTGTAGTATTTACCAAAGTATTTGACTTAATATCTAAATTGAAGACATCTTTCATAAATTTACAAAACTTCTTTCCAGCCTCTGAATTTAATTATAGATTGAAATCACCAGCGAAAACTATAGGTATACAATCCAGTGGCTCTTCCAATAATTTTGCACCTTCAATGGGATACGGCATCAAATTCCTATTTATGAATTTTTGAATTATATCTAATGACATCCCTAGAGTGATGTATATGTCAACAATGAAAATAGATTCACTATTGAATTTGCACAAAGATCCACAAATGTCTCCAATTTCATCTGATACTGCTGTCGCATTGCTGCTATTATGTTGTACAAAGATATGTGGTGTACTGATGATAGTTGAACCTTCACATTGATATATCACAACACTGCCACCACTACGAACATCCGACCCTTTAAATTGAGTCACACATTGGAATGGTTTAAGTAATATATGTTTGTCATTATCCAACCACGTTTCACTTAATATCAATATTTTGGATTTCTGTAAGATTGTATCTGTTTCTATATCTCGAACATGGGCACATAAACTTTGTACATTCATTGATGATATAGATATACCACTTTGTATGAAATCTTTTAGTTCGTCCTGTAGAGACGGTAGCTTATTATTTTTCAAGCGATCTAGTTCAGCACAAAGTTCTATATTACCAGTAGCTTTGCCGTGGTGAAATGTGAAATCATCATGGGGATTTGTAACATATAAACCTTGCAACAAAGTCACTCAAGGTCATGTATACAAGTTGCTGTTGATGATCTTTCTCATAGTTATATACAACTTTGTCGAAGGTCCCTCCTTAAGAGATTTATCTTTAGTCAAAGCACAAGCACATACTAAAGGAAATTGTGTACGTCTACATGTTAATTTATTATTATTCTTAATGTAATTAGTTGATCATTTTATAATAGATACGGGTTGGCTAGATAAATGTTTATCTTTTACATATTGTTTATAATGAAACTGAAGGTTATGTCCTATTTTTTACTCAGGAAATTTCTTCTATACTCGTTTACTGTTTCATCATCCTCAAATTCAAAATATACTAAAGTACCAATTGTGGCATTTACCAATCCATCAACCACATTTATATTTGTAGTAATCATGTACTGTTTTCTTTTCAATAATGGTAGAATGTGTGGAAGTCCTGCAGTTTCATCACTGACATTTTATGAATTTTATTTCGAATCCCTTGCGGACATAAATTAGTAGCACCTTCTTTGGTAACAAATCTCAATTCTATAATTTTAAGTTCATCTGGTAATAATGCTTCTCCATTGCCTATTTTTGTAAGAATTTTATAAAATGTACTATTGGACTGTCGAACAACTTGTACTAATTCATGAAAGTGAATGCCATAATTCTGGAGCAATGTAGTGAATGCCATAATTCTGGAGCAATGTAGTGAATGCCATAATTCTGGAGCAATCTCTAATGATCGTTTATAAATTCTTTCAATTCCAATACAGAACAAGTAATATTAGCTTTTATTCCTACTGATTTAAATGCAATATGCAATTTTTCTGCGGTACCCATTTGCATAATTTTCATTGCCATATATAGCAAATGTTAGGGAGTTACTCCACGACAATCAATCTACGAATTTCACTTGATGCCATCATAAAAGGAGTCATTTTCAATCTATTTTTAAATTTTCGTGCATGTCCCAAATATATAGCTGGAAAAGAAAGTTCTTCTGCATGTATATCAAATATGAAACTTGTTGGAGATGATTTCTGACCTGGTGCTATACATAAATATTTATCTTCAGACCATAATAATGTTTGTTGTTCAATTAACAATAGTTCATCATCATTGTTGACAGGTTCCACAATTTCATCTGAATGTTCCTGTTCACTATCATCATTTGTCCCCAAGAAATTGTCACTCACTTTTATGCCGTAGAATTTATACAAAGGTGAATTTATCAAATACCGTAACCATATTTTCACTATTTTCTTCTGCACACATCCTTGTAGATATGATGATTTATGTATAAGTCTTCGTTTTATATGTACATTAATAGCATATTCGTAATCTAATTCTCTAGATAATTGATGAACCATTATATTTATGTTAACTGGTACATTTATTACTTGTCCAATGATCCCATATTGTCCATAATGTAAATGACGAATAAAGGGTAATCGTGGTGATATCAAACGCTCAGTTACAACATCCAGTGAAGGCAAATGAGTAGGATATGTTGGATATATAAATCCATTTGATGTGGCCATAGTTGGTATCTGTCCCTCTTTTAATGAAGTATGACATGTATTACACATCATGAAAGTACTTACTTCTTGTAAAGAAAATTCATTTTGAAGTAATTCATATGAAGTTGTTGGAAATGGTTTCAAATGGTTTCATTTCGAATGGTTTCTAATTGAAACCATAAACGATCACAAACATTGCAACTAAATCCAAATGGGTTTTTGTACACTAGTTTTTCAAACTCACTGTCAGCTCATGTAGACACTATAGGGATGTAATCAGGAATCTCATTATTAGCAATTTCTAATTTCGCTTTTCGTGCATGATATTCCTTCATTCATTCATTCTGCTGGAGTTTTAGATTCCTGATAAGTATCGGGCATAGTAGAACTCTGTGGTTGATAAGTATCAGGCATAGTAGAACTCTGTGTTTGAATTTCATTATTATTCAGAATAGTTTGAATTTCTAATTTCCTTTTCTTCCATTCACAATATTCCTTCATTATTTCAGCTTGAGTTTTTTTGGGTGCAGTTTGAGAACTCCCAGGCATAAAGAAACACTCTTATTGAATTTCATCTGGATTCATATTTCTGTCCAACTTCCCTTTCTTTCTTTCACAGTATTTCTTCAACCGCTCTAGATTTTGGCACGGTCACTCACATATTAATCATTATACGCGTAGCACATCACTGCTCAATTGTACTCGGTGTGTCACTGCAACTTTTTGCATCACAGCACTTGTTGCATACAATTGAGTTTTCTTTGCATCCATTGTACTTGTTGCATCACTGCAGCAACAAGTACAATGCATGCACATCGGGTTTCGTGATGTTTTCTAGGTAACATAATGCTTTTTTCCAAATAACGCCAGTAAAAACGTTTTTAACGTAAAAAAATTCAACCAGAAATCATAAAATTCAAGTAATAACTAGAATTGGTAGAGCAGATGTTTTGCAAGTCATAAATAAGTGACAAGAAGCGGCGTTATAAGTCATCATTGGGAGATTAATGTACATATTATCTTGCAACACCCACTGTCTTCACATCTCAAAAAAAAAAAAAAAAAAAAAGAACATGTTTAGTTTGTTTTAGTGCATTGCGTCGATTATTGTGTTCCATCGCACTGCAAAAGACAAATTTTGTTTCGTTATTTATGTTGGGATGTCAAAATTTTTGATGCGTAAACATCTTTGGCAGCACCTAATAAATTTCAGACAGTATTAAAATCAATTTGTCACAATTTTGCAATGTTGAAATGATGTCATTTGACATCATTTCCATTTCATAACAAATAAAAACAGAGTCGGGAGAGGAGATTGCACAAAGGACCATGGGAGGTGATCTTGGATGTGCTCAGAGCTGGCATAAACCAGCTGGTTGCGAAAAAACGTTTATGATTCGGGGCATACCACTCAGGTGGCTTTGGTCTAACCATTGCTATCCATGGCAGAAACTCTTTGGTAACCAGAGAAATGGATATCTTTCAAAATTTAAAGTAAAGCTAAATTTAAAATAAAAAAAATTTTAATGATGCTTTGCATTGGTCAGTTCAACCAATGCAAAGCATCATGGGAAAGGCAAAAAGAACGGAATCAGGAGATGAGATCGTGCAAAGGATCATGGGAGGGGATCTTGGATGTGCTCAGAGCTGGCATAAACCAGCTGGCTGCTGAAAAACACATATGATTTGAGCACTTAGGTACAATTGAGTTATTACTTTGGGCTAACCATTGCCACCTGTGGCAGAAACCTTTTGGTAAACAGAGAAATGGATATCTTGAGGGCAGTGACCTTGGATGATCAGAGCTGGCATAAACCAGCTTTCAGTACATCCATGATCATTACTTTACATGCACTTCAGCCTTACCATTTGAAGCACATGTAATGTAGGCATTACAGTACCCGTCTGTATTGCTGAAGCAGTTGTATATTTCCATCAAGAGGCGAATCATAAATGTTTTTCTGCAACCAGCTGGGTCGGTCAGGAATATTTTAATCGGTTCACGATTGGGAGATAACAGACTCTAAATTACATATATGAGTAGAATCTTTTGCTTGTCATTGACCATTCTCATTAAGTTGCAGAATTCCTCATGGTCATCAAGTTTTTGCGTTTCTTTGCAATTGTGTTGAGTCGGTTGAGCATGGCGAGCTTTAGATCCTCATTCATCTCGCTGCTTGGATGATTGTTAAAGTTTCAAAAAGGGTCTTCTTCTTGCAGTCACATTACAAGGCACACATTGCAATACTCTTGATCTGATTATCAGTAGTGATTCTTCATGCATTAAGAACCTGCAGATAAATGAACCACTAGGTGGCAGTGATCACAGTGTGTTGAAGTGGGATTTACTCAAGGAGGTAACTACCATCAGAGGTAAAGGGAAGGGTTTTTGTTTTCGTAAAGGCGACTATGATGGTCTGAGACAGTATTTAAATTCTATACAGTGGGACCAACTGATAATGTTACCAACAGCAAACTCAAAATGGGAAGCATTCAAGGAACTAATCTTGGTGGCTACCAGGCTTTACATACCAACTAAGAAATATTGTTCAAGGTTTAGGCCTAAATGGTTGTCAGATGGACTAATGAGACATGTGGCAGAGAAGAAAAATGCATGGGATACATACAAATTAATGGGTGACATGGAAGCCTATGATAGATATAAGTTGGTCTGTAACCAAGTCACAAAGGAGATTAGGCAGGCAAAGGCAGACTACGAAAAATCCTTGGCAAAGGATGCAAAGAAAAACAGAAAGGAGTTCTTTACATACTTGAACTCGAGAAGGAAAGGGATGAATCAGATTGGTCCACTGGATATTGATGGTTCAACAGTTGAGGATCCTGCTCAGGTGGCTAACAATCTAAACGAGTATTTTGCATCTACATTCACACATGAGGAGTTATTCAGGAAGGAGAATGATGTAGGTAAAGTAAACATTGGCAGTGAGCTGGATGATTTTGTAATAACTGAGAGGAAAGTGGAGGAGAGATTGTTGAGGATAAACATAAAAAAGGCACCTGGGGTGGATGGGATCTATCCAGTTATATTAAAGGAGGCAGCAAAGGAAGTATGCAAACCCATAGCCATAATTATGAGAGCTTCTTTGGACTCAGGGGAGGTACCCATAGACTGGAGATGTGCAAATGTAACCCCAATTCACAAAGGAGGATCAAAGGCTGACACAAGTAATTATAGACCTGTTAGTTTAACTTCTGTTCCAGGTAAATTAATGGAGGCACTGGTTAAAGAAGCACTGCAGGATCATCTAGACAAGAATTCAGTTATAGCTCAGACGCAGCATGGTTTTGTTAAGGGCAGGTCTTGCCTGACCAATTTGATTGGATACTATGATGTAGTCACAAAAGAACTGGATGCAGGGAATAACTTTGATATTATATATTTGGATCTTAGAAAGGCTTTTGATACTGTTGCACATGGAAGACTGCTGCACAAATTTGAGCAGTGTGGCATTGGAGGCAAATTGCTGCTATGGATAAGGGGATGGTTGAGTGGCAGAAGACAGAGAGTGGTAATCAATGGACACTGCTCAACGTGGACTAATGTTATTAGTGGAGTTCCTCAGGGTTCAGTGTTGGGTCCGTTGTTGTTTTCGGTGTTTATGAATGATATTGATGATGGGATATCAAGTTTAATGTCCAAGTTTGCAGATGATACAAAGGTTGGCAGGGTTGTTAAGGACACTACTGACGCTATGCTGCTGCAACAGGATCTGGAAAGGTTGAACAGATGGGCTGAGAGGTGGCAAATGAAGTTTAACATTGACAAATGTAAAGTACTACATATGGGAAACAGTAACCCCAGAGCAACGTATCGACTCTGCGGTACTACACTGACAGTGGTGGAGAATGAAAAGGACCTGGGGGTAATTGTGCAGGCAGATATGAAGTTCTCTGAGCAGTGCAGACGAGCTGCAAGAGTAGCTCATGGTGTCTTGTCAATGATATACAGGAATTTTTCTAGCAGGGATAAAGAGGTGATTATTCCCTTGTATAAGGCAATGGTTAGGCCACATCTTGAGAGTACTGTATACAGGTCTGGAGGCCTCATTTCAAGAAGGATGTAGAGCTGCTGGAACGGGTACAGAGAAGGGCAACAAGATTAGTGAATGGAACAAAGGGTTGCTCTTACGAAGAAAGGCTTAAGTTTTGCAAATTACAGAGTCTGGAGACTAGGCACCGGCGAGGTGATCTGATAGAGGTGTATAAGGCTTTGAATGGTTTGAGCATGCTCAATGCCAATGGGATTCTTCATCTTGCTCAGAATAATCACCTCAGAGGGCATAAATTCAAATTGAGGAAGGACGGATGTCGGATAGATGTGAGGAAATTTGCCTTTGGCCAGCGGGTGGTTGGTTGGTGGAACCGACTTCCATCACTTGTTGTTGAAGTTGATAGCCTAAACAAATTTAAAGCTCAACTGGACAGGTATTTCGAACGAACGGAGGGGTGAAATGGGAGTGGTGTGTTTTTTTTTTTTTTTTTTGGCTGATGCTGAATAAGCTTGCTTTCTTGCATCATATGCCTTTACTAATGCTAATGCTAATGCTAATATTATCTCTGATATGCTGGTGCAAATAATAATCATTTCATTTATTTAGAGAAATTTTTCCCCAATGCGAGTTTTCCTCCCACTTATTCTGAAACAGATTGAAGTCACCTGTAATATGACATTCGTGCTGGCTTGTCCATTCCATCTGCATGTAAAGACTCTGGTCATACTCTTACAATCTCCTGGTCTGTAGATTACTTCCACTCTTACTATACCTTTGCTTCCATCTAACTGACACCACACAGATTCTGTGCTGGCACACTAATTTCAGATTCAGCAAAAGCTCTTTTTATGCTCAGGCTACTTTTGATAAGAAGCATAGCATAAAACCACTACCTCTTCTATCTGCTCTGTCTTTCCTAAATACAGTATACATAACCATATAGTGGAACTCATTATTTCCAGTTTCTGGGTTTTTTTTTTTTTTTTGATAGTTGTTGGCGCATAGGCTTCTGTGGCCATAATGCACCTCCCAAGGTTTTTGCAGTACTTTGATCCAAGCCCGAGGCGGGAATCGAACCCGCGACCTTTGGGTTGCCAGGCAGGCACTTTACTCACCCGGCTAGCCCAGTCAGCCCCAGTTTCTGGGTGGAGCCATATTTCTGTTAGACCTGTTATGGCAGCATTAGTTATCCTTACTAGGAGTTCAAATTCAGCCATTTTATTGGTAACACTCCTCACTCCTAACATTACTGTAGGCACAGTTAAACTAATTATTCTTCTATAGTTTACTACAGTGACACCCCCCTTGAAATTATTTTGTCTTGTTTCACTATCTTTCTCATCCCTTTCATTTGAAACGTTGCTTCCCTCAGAACATCTTGCCAACATCAGCTGTTGTGCAACAAACAAGAATTCTTGAGGTGAAGCATTACTTTGACCCATATCATCAGATAAATGTGGATCCATATTATCCCCCTCTCTCCTGACTATCAGATAACCTGAAACCTTAAGGTATCCTCAATGATACTGGCAAAAATACTAGCAGCATCTTTGTTCAAATGAATACCATCTCTACAATACATTTCTTCTAACCTACGAGTACAGACCACATCCTCCTTAGAATCTTGCAGATTTCACCACGTCTTCAGTTAATCCACAAGGCTTTCAGCATACAATCCCAACCTATCATGTCTGGACAAAATTGTACACACTACACATTCTGCTCTAACTAGTGGCATTTTTTCAGCATGGTCCTATATTTATCCAACAAATCGTCGGATCTTTTTAATTTAAAATGGTTAGCCCCCACATGAATAAATGGTTAGCCCTAACATGAATAATAATGCTCTCTTTACCCCCTTTAAAATCTGGCAGTCTGTTCATAACATTGTCAATTGTTTCTCCTGGTAAACACATCCTGGTTCTGGTCCACCTATTTTTATTACAAAATATATCACTCATTTTCCTGACAACAGTCTCCCAATAAAACTAGATCAACTTCAACCAGAAGTTGTACGTACTTGACTATTCTTATCTGGAACCAGAATCAGGGATGCATCACTTGATAGTCACAAGATACTTGAGTCCCTGACGAACTCCCAGTTACCTTTGCTTCTAGTGCAAGCAGTTCTTTCTTCAGTGACCCAAATTCTTCTCATAATTCTTCGGATTCAAAGAAAAGAATCATCAGTAAATATAAATTAGATTAAAAAAGAATAGTAGTAGATATAAATTAGTCTGCAATAAATTCACATAGGAGGTTAGGCAAGCTAAGGCAGGTTACAAAAAGTCTCTGGCAAAGAATGCAAAGAAAAGCAGCAAAGATTTCTTTACTTATATTAACAGTAGAAGGAAGGGGTTTAATCACATTTATCCACGATGTTGATTTAATTGTTCGTGATCCTGCTCAGGTTGCTGCAAACTGAATAGGCATTTTGCATCTACATTTTCTTGAGGAGTTCTTTAGGGAAGGGGAGGATGCCAGAAGTTTATCAAACTCTAACAGAAAGTTAAATGATTTTGTAATAACCGAGAGGAAAGTGGAAGAGAAATTGTTGTTGAAGTTAAACATAAAAAAAGCACCTGAAGTAAGGTGTAAGTTATGTTGGTGTCTAACGGCTCCTGAGATTGCTCCCATCTCTGCGAGTGAGCTTTGTATCGGGCCAAAGATTTTGAGGTGTGTGGGTTATGTGCTGTGTAGTGTGTTGTACCTTTGTTCATCTGGTCAATTAGCCACTGGTCCCCTAGTGCACGGGTTCCCAACTTGTGTTATGTGGAATCCTAGGGTTCTGCAGATAACATTTGGGGTTCTCCAATAAAAATAGTTTTTGAGCTCTAATTAATAGTTTAAAATATGTATGAAAAATTTATTTAACTATAAAGTTTCAAAAATTATTAATATTCTATCGGGAAAGGAGACTTGCGCACAGACTCTGCGCAGCTTGCATTTGTGGAAAATAAAATCTGGTTAGTCTAATGGTGGATGAATAAATCGAATACAGTCAATCCATGTATAGCATGATAGTTGTGTTCCTAGAACCCTCATGCAATGGAAAATCATGCAATATAAACAATGTGCAATATAAACAGCCTATGGGAAAAATAGGGTTAGGTGCTGACCACGCAAGATTGAACACACATTTGTAACCAAAACATTACCAAACACAAATAAATAATTGTAATAAAATACTTACATATTTTATTACGACTATTATGTAAGAAAATATTGCTAATGCTTTTGCTTCTATCGTAAGAAAACTTGTTCTTCGTTTGATTTTCTATCCAAACAGATGACAGCCGTTCCATACCTTCCAATTCTTTGTGTCTTGATCTAATGGATTTTTAGCATTAGCAAAGGCACATGATGCAAGGTTGCAAGCTTGTATAACATCAGCCAAAAAAAAAAAAAAAAAACACACTTTGAGTTGTTCCTGCTATGAAAGCTGTTTTCATTTTTTCTGCATTATTTCTGTTTCTCGGCATTGCCTCATTTAGGCCTGTAGCACATGCAATATCACATGTTCGTTCATTTCGCTCAAAGCGTTTCACAATTTCATATTTTTTTCTCTATCAACAGAGGCGGACTGGCCATAAGCCTTACCGGAGAAACCCCGGTGGGCTGGAGGCCAGAAAACTGTGGAGGACGGTGTGATTTTGTCAACAAATGCTAGTATGAGGCTGCTACAAATTTTCCTGGGTAAGAATTTTTGACCCAGTCTGCTTCTGTCTATCGATATTGCTTTTCTTTTTATCTCTGAATCTGTAGTGTCTTCACTAGGATGCTTCCTCTTCACACCTTTTAAGAATTTTACTCATTTTTAGGGAATAAAGCACAATTACAAAATGAGAAGGCACGCTTGATACAAATAAACAAAGCTGTGCAAGTGTAGTAAAGGCAGAAACACACTATTAACACCTCACTAGCTCATATTTTACTAAAGCGCATTTCTGGGGGTTACTACCATAAAACAATAAAAACAATTTCCAGTTGTGTTTCTGCTAGGGGAATCTGTTATAATCTGGTATATAAACTGTTATAAACTTGATCTAATTGCATTTATGATAATACGGTAGCTGGAATTGTGTAGGATTTTACATTCTTATGGTGAAATGTGTTTCCCCTTCACTGATATGAAAAACAAATACATTTTCAGAATCTTCTCTTCATTGTTATCTTGCTGTGTTCGGTTGAGGTGATTCCATGTTTGACCTGCCTCTGTAGCCCAGTGGGCAGGAGCGGGAGTGCAGTAGCACATGCTCTTTGAGTAGACCGGGGTTCAAGCCCCTGACTGCTGAATACGGTCAATCTGCCAACCCGCACTGGACCAGCGTGGCAGATTATGGTCCATTTCCCTCAGCATGAATTGTTGAGGAGTCTTCCACCCTGCAGTGGGTTAATAATGAATGCACTTTACTTTTTTTTACATGTTTGACTGCCATTTCTTGTAAACACAAAGATGAATCTTGCATAAGCGAATTCGGTTTCTGTTATATACGATATCGTTCCCCTATTTATAAATCATATATGATCGAATTCGTATAGTGTAAACACGTGTTATAAGAGGACTGACTGTACTTGCATTCAATTCTCCCACCACTAGTCCCGTCATATTCCCTGACGAAATCATCTGTAGTGAGGTGGGGCGCAGCGATACAGCGAGCAGGATTATCAGTCATAGATCGGTGATGATTTGCACTGCAATCATTTTGTGATGTCTTATGTACTTTTCATATAAAAATAAAACGGACATCATATTAATTTATAATATTACAATTCTGTATACCCCAAATTAAAATATCATGGATCACTGTTTGAGAGAAGGAGTTTTAAAAAAAAGTGTAGCAAGCAGTTCACATGTTTCTAGTGACAAGGAGACTGGTAAAGCGGATACTGATGAAAATACAGATCAAGGCACTAGCATTACTTGTGTAGCAGATGAATCGAGGAAAAGGGAAGTGTTGTTTGTTAATACTAAAACATTGCTAAGTCATAAAAAACGTAAATACGACTCGAGTTATTTATTACTCGGGTTCACGACCACAGGAAATCCCGAGTCCCCTGATGCGTTATGTATATTATGCAGTAAGATCTTATCAAATAGTTCATTAGCACCAGCTAAATTGTGCAGACATTTTAAAATGAACCACTCAGAATATAAAGATGTCAAATTTTTTGAAAGAAAACTTGAGTCTCTTGACAAAACTGAACATTTTATGTTGAAAATGTTGTCGGATAACGAAAGGGCAACAATGGCTTCCTACAACTTAGCATTAGCATTAGCAAAGGCACATGATGCAAGAAAGCAAGCTCATATGGCATCAGCCAAAAAAATAAAATAAAATAAACCTTATTTCACCTATCCACTTGCTCCAAATGTTTGTCAAGTTCTGCTATGAATCTATTTAAGCTATCAACTTCTACAATGACAGATGGAAGTTTGTTCCACCAATCAACCACCCGCTGGCGAAAGGCAAACTTCTACGCATCAATCCTACAACTGTCTTTCCTCAATTTGAATTTATGCCCTCTCAGGCGATTATTCTGAGCAAAAGGAAGAATCCCATCTGCATTGAGCGTGCGCAAACCATTCAAGGTTTTATACACCTTAATCAGATTACTTCGAAGGTGCCTAGTCTCCAGACACTGTAATTTGCAAAACTTAAGCCTTTCTTCATAAGAGCAACCCTTTGTTCCATTCACTAATCTTGTTGCCTTCTCTGTACTCGTTCCAACAGCTCTACATCCTTCTTAAAATGAGGCCCCCAGACCTGTATACAGTATTCAAGGTGTGACCTGACCATTACCTTATAGAAGGGGATAATCACCTCCTTATCCCTGCTAGAAAAATTCCTGTATATCATTGACAAGACACCATGAGCTACTCTTGCAGACCATCTGCTCTGCTCAGAAAACTTCATATCTGCCTGCAATTATCTCTAGGTCCTTTTCATTCTCTACCACTGTCAGTGTGGTACCACATCTTTGATACGTTACTCTGGGATTACTGCTTCCATATGTAATACTTTACATTTGTCAATGGTAAACTTCATTTGCCACCTCTCATCCCAGATCCTGTTGCAGCAGTGTACTGTCATTAGTGTCATTAACAACCCTGCCAACCTTTGTATCATCTGTAAACTTGGACATTAAGTCTAATATATCATCATCAATATCATTTATAAATACAGAAAACAACAATGGACCCAACACTGAACCCTGAGGGACTCCATTAATAACATTAGTCCATGATGAGCAGTGTCCAATGATTACCACTCTCTGTCTTCTCCTATTCAACCATCCCTTTATCCATAGCAGCAATTTGCCTCCAATGCCACACTGCTCTAATTTGTGCAGCAGTCTTCCATGTGCAAAGTATCAAAGGCTTTTCTAAGATCCAAATATATGATATCAAAGTTATTCTTTGCATCCAGTTCCTTTGTGACTACATCATAGTATCCAATCAAATTATTCAGACAAGACATCCCCTTAACAAACCCATGCTGTGTCTGAGCTATAACTGAACTCTTGTCTAGGAGATCCTGCAGTGCTTCTTTAACCAGTGCCTCCAATAACTTCCCTGGAACATATGTTAAACTAACAGGTCTGTAATTACCTGTGTCTCCCTTTGATCCTCCTTTGTGGATTTGGGTCACATTTGCACATCTCCAGTCCATGGGTACCTCCCCTGAGTCCACGGAAGCTCTCATAATTATGGCTAAGGGTTTGCTTACTTCCATTGCCACCTCCTTTAATATAACTGGATAGATTTCATTTACCCCAGGTATCTTTCTTGTGTTTATCTTCAACAATTTCTCCTCCACTTTACTCTCAGTTATTACAAGATTATCTAGCTTACTGCCAGAGTTGAATACACCTCTGGCATTCCCCTTCCTAAATAACTCCTCGTGTTTGAATGTCAATGCAAAATATTCATTTAGTTTGTTAGCTACCTGAGCAGGATCGTCAACAATTGAACCATCAATATCAAGTGGACCAATCTGATTCATCCCCTGCCTTCTAGAGTTTACATAAGTAAAGAACTCTTTGCTGTTTTTCTTTGCATCCTTTGCTAAAGATTTCTTGTAATCTGCCTTCGCCTGCCTAACCTCCTTTGTAACTTGGTTACAGACCAGCTTATATCTATCATAGGCTTCTGTGTCACATGTTAATTTGTATGTATCCCATACATTTTTCTTCTATATCACATGTCTAATTAGTTCATCTGACCTCCATTTAGGCCTAAATCTTGAACAATATTTCTTTGTTGGTATGAAAAGCCTAGTAGCTTCCAAGATTAATTCTTTGAATGATTCCCGTTTTGAATTTGCTGTTGGTAACATCATCAGTTGGTTCACCGTATAGAATTTATATACTGTGTCAGACCACCAGAGTCACCTTTACGAAAGCAAAAACCCTTCCCTTTACCTCTGATGGTAGTTACCTCTTTGAGTAAATCCTACTTCAGCACACTGTGATCACTGCCACCTAGTGGTTCCTTTATCTACAGATTCTTAATGCATGAAGAATCACTACTGATAATCAGATCAAGAGTATTACTCCCTCTAGTTGCCTCCCGAACATGCTGCTGTAGAAAACAATCATCCAGTAAATCCACAAAAGCCTTGCTAGTGTGCGAGTGATGGCTCACAAGTTCCAGCCTATATCTGGGAAGTTAAATCCCCCATTATATGACACTCTGATTTACTGGCCCACTCTATTTCTCTGTATAATTGTTCATTGTACTCATCAGAGTCATTAGGCCAATAACAAACTCCTACTCTCATTTTTGCTTTCCTAGTGCTTATGTCACACGAAACAGACTCAACATTGCATTGTTCACCCACATCAACTGGATGCACTTCCTTAGATTTTGTGTTTCTTAACTAACAGCATAACTCCTCCTCCCTTCCTGTCCTGTCTATCCTTTCTGTATACATTGTACTCCCCAAATTCCAGTTCTGCACTGCTTATGTCTGTGTGACACCATGTCTCTGATATCCCAACAATATCTGCCTTTGATGTCTTGACTAGCACTTCAAGCTCATCAAATTTATTCACTATACTCCCAGCATTGGTGTACATACAAGTATACATGCACCTATTTCTACTCTTAGTTACCCTAACACAGCCCATATATTTACCTGTTCCACTATGACCCCTTGCAGTCCTGGAAATTCCCATTGCCTTGCTTTCCAAGCTGCTGCTCAATTGCATTTCAATAGAAGTAGTGGCTACTGTTAATCTTTTAGTCCGTGTATTCCCCCCAAGCTAGCAGTTTTCTGACTTACCTAACTCTGTCTCGATAGCATCAGCAAATATTCTTGCACCCTTTCTATTTAAGTGTATCCCTTCCCTGTAGTAACAGTCTCTCCTGTTAACAAGCACAGACCAGGCTGAGAAAAATTTTACCCCTTCAGCCTTACACAATCTCTCCAGGGCA
This sequence comes from Mastigoproctus giganteus, assembly GCF_048544385.1. Lineage (NCBI taxonomy): Eukaryota > Metazoa > Arthropoda > Arachnida > Uropygi > Thelyphonidae > Mastigoproctus > Mastigoproctus giganteus. The sequence goes on from NC_143581.1 coordinate 72,321,437, forward strand.
GAATTGATCGACAAGACTGTCATCATATAGATTATGTCTTGTGTCTGTTCAGAATTGCAGACACTTTCAAATTCAACCCTAACTCACAGCTTTTTTTCAGCATTGTCCTGTACTTGTTAAGTGATTCTGCTTGTGTCCTACTCTTAATATCATTAGTGCCAACATGTACAACAATATCACCCTTTGTGCCCTTAAAGGATGATATCTGCCCTACAACATCATCAACCTTTGCCCCTGGCAGACATATCCTGGTCCTGTTCCATCTATCCTTTTTGCACAGTATGTTTCCTGTTTCCCTGACAATAGAGTCAACAACAACTAGTTCCTTTGGGACCAGCGCATTCTGCCTTGGGGGTTGCCATTGTGTTGCGTGATGTCAAAGTGCAAGCTCTGGCATTGATATGGGCAGCTAAGAGCTTGATGAGCCCCTCAGTTTAAATCCTTCAAGGGCATCCACCCTGTCCTTCAAGCTCTCATATAAGCTCATAACAATGCCGAGTTGGCACCTGATTTCCTCGCACTCCTTACATCGTGCACACACACAAAAAACATTCCCTTGGCAATATCAAACAAGCAGTGCATTTCAATAGACTGTGATTCAGAGGACAGCTGCCCCCCCTCAGTTCTCTCCTGAGCCACAGCACTTCCACTAGTTTGAGCCTTTTGCTTTGCTGCTGTGGTCTGAGTCATGATTTCTGTTCAAGTTCAATAAAATTCCAATACAAAATATAACCCTAAATCTATATCCCAATGCGGTTATAACACTATATATATGTATTTCGGTATTGAATATTATCTCCGAGTTTCGTTATATGACTTTCTTATCCCTGTCAACTTATGTGTATTAATTTATGATATTACGTTTGTAATAACTAGGTCGCTATATTTATTTAGTTCAAAAAGTACAATTCAATTTACAATGAAATTTAATAAGATTAATAAATTTTACTGATTAATTGATACTACTATACTCGCTATCTAGTTTTCCGTTAAACTTTACTCTAGCACACGTTGTATTGTATAATGGTGGCAGGTTACGAACGGTTAATCTGCAGACGATTTGGAAAGTAAATAATACCTCGTGTCTGCAGATTAACCGTTCGTAACCTGCAGACACGAGGTATTATTTACTTTCCAAATCGCGCTATCTAAATTCAAAATAAACCACGGAGTTTGACTAGGTCTATAAGCTACTTATAGAAAATAATTTAATCTAACAATTAAGTCAATAAAGCGGCTAAGTATAATTAAAAACCTTTTGTTCGCAGGAGCTGCAAAACCTGTCCACACATGGATTTGATAAACTTACCGATACTAAGTAATAACCTATAAACCTCTATCTAAATTCAATTTAAACTAAAGTATTGTTACTAGGAATATAAAGCAACTCTAAAAAAATTAATTAATATGCCAATTTAAGTCAATAAAAAAGCCAAAACTTCTCTATTTGCTGGAGCCTTAAAAACTTCGCCTGTTCATACTCTCGCACCCAGTCCTCTTTGTAGTAAGTTGTAAGCTACAACATTATAGCGCTTACAGGTGAAGTGCATACAATTTTTAAAACTCTCATAAAACCATTCATCAAAGGTGTTGTTCAGTGTACGTTTGATGAGAAATCCCCTCAACAAATTGATAAAATTTCTTGCTCAAATAATACAGTTTCATGCACAATTCATGATATGGCTGAGGATATTGAGTAGGAACTTATTTTATTTTAAGACTTCAGTCATGTGATGGGTACTCTTTACAATTAGATGAGACAACAGACATTGCAAGCCTATCAATTTTATTAGTTTTCGTTCGTTATTACTACAATAATTCTATTGAAGATGGCATGTTACTCTGTGAAAATTTACAAACCAATACAACAAGATAAATGATATTTAAATGTATCAACGATTTTATGAAGACTCATGGAATAAGTTGGGAGAAATGTGTCAATGTATGTAGCAATGGTGTGAAGTCAATGATAGGACCTGTGAAAGGGACAGTAACACAAATTAAAAATGTTGCTAAAATGTGTACGAGTAGTCACTGTGTTCTTCATAGACATGCACTGGTTGCTCGAAGTATCCCTTCATCTTTAAAATGTATTTTAGATGAAGCAGTGAAAATTATTAACTTTGTGAAAACATGACCGTTAAAAACAAAATTATTCCAAATTATATGTGAAGATATGGGCAGCCAACATACATCTTTGCTGGTACATATTGAAATTAGATGGCTGTCACGTGGCAAAGTTCTTGTCAGATTTTTTGAATTACGAGAAGAGCTCACCATGTTCTTACACAATGACAAATTTCTATTAGCAGATCACTTTAGAAACATTTTGTGGTTGAGTAAAATTGCTTATCTGGCGGATATATTCACAAAATTGTTTGATGTTTCTCTCTCTCTTCAAGGAAAAAATGTAAATATTTTCAACATGAAAGTTACAATACTGGACTGTGGCTGTTGAAAAAAATAATATGGATCCATTTCCAACTTTAAATGACTTTTTACAAGAATTGAACTGAGAAATTGATGAGGAAATTCGAAAAGAAATTATTTCTCATCTAAAATCAATAACTGTGGCATTAAATGAATATTTTCCTCTACTAAAAGATGACATAACTATTGGGTTTTCAATCCTTTCAATATTAAAGAAAAACCAGAGGAACTATCTACTTCAGAATATGAAAATCTCATTGAAAATCTCAATATCCTGACATCAAACAGCCAAATAAAAGCTAAATTTAATGAAGTTTCATTAAACGAGTTTTGGTGTGACTTAAAAGAAGAATATCCAAATTTATTCAAAAGGCAATTCGTTGTTTTTGCCGTTTAGTACCACATATTTGTGTGAAAGTGGATTTTCACTCTACACTGCAAACAAAAACAAAATACAGAAGTTGGATGCCACTCCTGATATTAGAATTCAGCTGTCCACAATTAAACCAAATTTTAAAAGAATATTGAAAGAAAAGAAGACATTTAATCCTTCACATTAATTACCAGTTTGAATTAATAATATTTGCTTTTCCATAATTAATCTGTTTTTTTTTGTATTTTCAATAAATTATTTTTGATTTTTTGATTTGTTGTTTTATTTATAATCAGTAAAAATTATCATTGTTCCAAATTTTTTTATCAAGGTGGAAAAGGTTCTACGATTAAAATAAGTTGAGAATCTCTGCCCTAGTGGGACCCGATGTTACCACACCTTGCCTCGGGGAGGCTGACCAGGTCGGGTATATCATTGTTTCTAAAGTACTCTGGCATATCTGGCATACTCTGGCATATCACTGCTTAACAAATCCCCTGTGACTGCAGTATAATTGCATTCCTGTCCAGGTGGCCTGCATTCATTTTTTAACCAGATATGCCTAAAACACATTATTTTTCCTGGAACAGAAGATAAGCTAACAGGTCTGTAATTACTCACAAAGGGGAATCACCTTTTGATTCCCCTTCGTGAAGTGGAGATACATTTGCTCTCCAGTCAACGGCAACCTCCTCTGAATCCAAAGAATTATGACTAATGGTTTGCTTACCATGTTTGTTGCCTTCCTTAATATATTTGGATAGATCCATCTACTTCAGGTACTCAGCATAGGTCATCACCTATAGCAGTAAACTGCCCTGTGTGGTTCAGCAAAGCCAATGCAGTTGTCAATCAATGAAAACTGGACACCATTCAAAGAATAATCCTGCTGAGCACTTCCTGTGCTTGCTGCACAGTCAGCACTCATGACCTACAGGCCCTGGGGGGAGCTCTCTCCCCAGGGCCTAAAGGGCATGGGAAGACCTGGAGGTTGTGCATTTCAGCCTTCTATTTAACCTTGCCAGAGCGGTATCTGCTGACTTCAGGGATTATACCACCAATCCAGAAAACAGCTACAATGGGGAAAAACAACGTCCCACTATCTATTTACATAACCTCTGGCAGTCTCATAGGCATGACACCAACGAAGGCACCATAACAAAGAAATTCCTACCCGACCTTCGAAGAACCCACCCAGACCTGCCACCATGGTTCTCTCCAGGTCTTCTGACTTTATACCTTCTTACCAGCCATGGGCCATTAGAGCGAAGCTAATCACAATGGGATTAATGGAAAATGCTTCCTGTTCCTGCGGTCTCCCAGACACATGGCAGCATCTGATTTATCATTGCTCCATCTATGAGGACCTAAGGTGCATGCAAGAATTCAATTCAACCCCAAAGATGGAGCATTTTCTCCTGGAATCTCAAGAAACATATAATGCCTCCTCCTCTTTTGCCCAGGAGCTTTTTGGAAGAAGAAGAACCCTTCCTTCACCATTAAGTCCAGAGACTGGAACACCAGTCAAAAGTAACTAGAACTCACCAATTATGGAAAACTCTTAAGATAAACCTATGACAGCTACCAAGTCGGGACTCTGGTCCCGTGCCAGTCCTTATCTAATCCCATCATGGAACCTGACCAACGGACACACACACACACACACATGAATGGGGCACCAACACAGTCCCGGATGACTGTCTCAGACTCTAGAACAAAGACTGCTCTGAAGATGTCCTGTGTATGTCCTTTCAAGCAACCATACTCCGGACCTGACCCACTTAATGTATCTGTGCACCCCAGATACATCTGGTAGCTTTGTTGCCATGCTGAATTGCCTGGAGCAATGCTGCTGCTGCTCGGTTGCCCATTGGACAACCGAGCAGCAGCAGCATTGCTCTTTATTCATTGCTCTTTTATCTTACTTCCGCACTCTCTTGAGGGGAGGCGCCTCCGTAGCCAGGTGGGAAGGAGCAGCAGTGCGTAGCACACACTTCTTGATTAGACCAGGGTTCGAGCCCGTCACCACCAAATACGGAGGATGCGGAAAGGTCAAGGAATGACCACCGCATATTCTCGGAGCAATATGGCCTTAGTTGCTAATGCTCCTAAAAACCAAATAACAACAACAACAACAACATCTTGAGGGGAACTTTTTTTCCCTCCTGGGGGGGGTGGAGAAAAGCTTCTCCCCCTTTTCTCCCACTGCCAAACCAGGGTCATCTTGCCTGTCGACCCCTTCCAACTTCCAACCCCCCCAGCCTTCCACCTACCTCCACACTTATTACACAGTGTCTGTCTCACATGTCAAAATTCAAAAACACATCGAAATTTATGCCCGACCTATTAGAAAACTTATCATCTTTCAGCAACTGTCCCCTTATAGCCCCTCTAAACAGCAACTAAGTATCCTCCCTAGTGTCTACTTTAATTTCATAGTTTTCCTCCATTTATTTAGGTCCTATCCAATGAAACTCTGGCATATCTTATCTGGCCAATCTGGTTGGATTTTATGATGCAATAACAAAGGAACTGGATGCAAAAAATTATTTTTATATCATATACTTGAATTTCAGGAAAGCTTTTGATACTGTTGTACATAAAAGACTGCTATACAAATTGGAGCAGTGTGGCTAATAAGTAGATAAAGGGATGGTTCTGTGGGAGAAAGCAGAGAGTAGTTACTAATGGACACTGCTCTTTGTGGACTAATGTTATTAGTAGAATCTCCATGGTTCAGTGCCTATTGTTGTTCTTTTTTTTTATTAATGATATTGATGAAGATATATCAGGTTTAATGTCTAAATTTGGAAATGATACAAATGTTGGCATGGTGATTAATGACAGTAATCAAGATAAGCTACTGCAACAAGGTCTAGAAAAGTTAGGCAAACAGACTGAAAAATGGCAGTTAAAGTTTAACATTGACAAATGGAAGGTTTTGGGTTTATTGGTGCAACAGCAACCTAGGATAAATATAAGGTACTACGTATGGGTAGCAGTAATCCCAGATTAACATACCAACTGTGTGGTACTACACCTGGCATAATGGAAAATGAAAAAGACCTGGGGGATAATTGCAGTCAGATATGAAGTTCTCTGAACAGTGCAGATAGGCTGCTAGGACAGTTCATGGGGTTTTGTCAATGGTACAAAAGGATATCTTTGTTAGCATTGATAAGGAAGTGATTATTCCATTGTACAAGGCAATGATTTAGGCCACAACTTGAGTACTGCATATGGGTCTGGAGGCCTCATTTTATGAAGGATGTAGATCTGCTGGAATGGGTGTAGAGAAGGATAATGCAACTAGTGAGAGGTACAATAGGGTACTCTTACCAAGAAAAGCTTCAGTTCTGCAAATGGCTGGGTCTGGAGACTAGACAGCTGTGAGATGAACTGATTGGGACGTCTAAGGCTTTGAATGGATTCAGCAAGTTCAGTGCTAATGGCATTCTTTATCTAACTCAGACTATACACATGAGGGGACATAAATTCAAATTGAAAAAGGATGATTGCAGGATAGATTTACTGGCCTTTACCTAGCTAGTGATTGATTGTTGGAATAAACTTCCATCTGCTGTTGTAAAATTGGTAGTTTGAATAAATTCAAGGAAGAATTAGACAAACTATTGAAATGGATGGATGAGTGATGTGAGAAGGTTTTTTTTTTTTTTTTTTTTGGTTGGCTGCGTTATAAGCTTGCTTTCTTGCATCATTTGCCACTATTAATACTATAACTTGATATCATCTGAATGTTATGTAATCGAATGATTCAATCGAGTTATATCATTTGAATCATTACTCCTTATTAATCACAAGGATTATACTTCATTTATTCGTATCTCCTAAAATATATTTACTTCATCAATATCTCTGTTAGTAATGACCGTTCTCTAGTTAGGGACATTCCAATGATTATTGGTATTTATTTCTTTTCTTTTAGAGCTTGTTTTGAATAATTTTATTCAGTCATATTGAAGTCAGCCTTTAATGATATAAAATTTTCATTTACTACTTGCTTCTCAGATATAATATTATTAATGAAATAATCAATGTACACAACATAATATAAAATATATATATAGTACTTTAAATAATACAAAACAGTACTGGTTAATGACATTAATTCTCTTACATTATTCAGTGTACCCAATATTTTTTTATTTTTTTCTAGGCACATTCGCTAGTGCATAAATTGTTTACCACTTTTATCTATGTCCATCTATCTCTCTGTTCATCCATGTGTAACAATTTGAATCCCAACAGACTGATTTTTAAGAAATTTTATATTTAGGTCTTATCTGATTAGAAAGATTTGTCAAGTCTTCCTAAATTTAACTCTGTATAAAAACCAAGCATATTTCAAACGTTCAGACACTGATCTATAAGAAAGGATCTAACAGCAAGTTTCAGAACATGTGCTTGGGACCATGCACAGATTAAAGGCCGAGGAGACAAAGGTATTTGTTGACATTAGACTTGCATTTCTGCAGATGGTAATTATTAGAAAATATATTTGAAGTAATCATCTTTTAAGGGCACAAAAGGTGATATAGTTGTACACGTTGGCACTAATGATATTAAGAGTAGGAGACCGGCAGAATTACGTAACAAGTACAGGTCACTGTTGAAAAAAAACCGTGAATTAGGGTTGAATTTGAAAGCGTCTGCAATTCTGTCCAGACACGATAGGAGGGAGTATATGATGAGAGCCATGTCGATCAGTTCGGCCCTGGAAAGATTGTGCAGGGCTCAAGGGGTAGAATTTTTTTCAGCCTGGTCTGTACTTGTTAACAGGAGAGACTGCTTCTACAGGGATGGGATACACTTAAATAGAAAGGGTGGTGCAAGAATGTTTGCTGATGCTATCGAGGCAGTGTTAAGTGGGTCGGAAAACTAATAGCTTGGGGGATACAAGGACTAATAGATTAACAGTAGCCACTGGCAGAGGTGAAAGTGATTCTTGCACTGCTTCTATTGGAATGAGCAGCAGCTTGGAAAATAAGATGCAGGATATTTCAGAGACTGCTGGGAGTCATTGGGGTACAAGTAAACACATGGGTTGTGTTAGGGTAGCTATACTTGCTTGTATACATGGTGTACAAGCAAGTATACATGTATATATTGGTGTACAAGCAAGTATACATGTATACTTGCTTGTACACCAATACTAGGAGTTTAGTAAATAAATTTGATGAATTTGAGGTATTGCTCAAAGCATCAAAGGCGGATATTGTTGGGATATCAGAGACGTGGTGTCACACAGATATAAGTAATGCAGAACTGGAATTTGGGGAGTACAACGTCTACAGAAAGGATAGGAAGGGAGGAGGCGTTATGCTATTAGTTAAGAAACACATAAAATCCAAGGAAGTGAAGCCAGTCGACATCGCTGGACAGTGCAGTGTCGAGTTAGTTTGGTGTGACATAAGCATTGGGGGATCAAAATTGAGAGTAGGAGTGTGCTATAGGCCTAATGACTCTGATGAGTATAATAAGAAACTGTACAGGGAAATAGAGTGGGCCAGTAAATCAGAGAGTCTTATAATGGGGGATTTTAATTTCCCAGATATTGACTGGAATTTGTGGGTTGGTCACGCATACACTAGCAAGGCTTTTGTGGATTTATTGGATGATTGTTTTCTAAATCAGCATATTCGGGAGGCAACTAGAGGGAGCAATACTCTTGATTTGATTATCAGCAGTGATTCTTCATGCATTAAAGATCTGCAGATACAGGAACCACTAGGTGCCAGTGATCACAGTGTGCTGAAGTCGCATTTACTCAAGGAGGTAACTACCATCAGGGATAAAGGGAAGGGTTATTGCTTTCATAAAGGCGACTACGATGGTCTGAGACAATATTTAAATTCTATACAGTGGGACCAACTGATGATGTTACCAACAGCAAACTCAAAATGGGAAGCATTCAAAGAACTTATCTTGGAAGCTACTAGGCTTTACATACCAACTAAGAAATATTGTTCAAGGTTCAGGCCTAAATGGATGTCAGATGAACTAATGAGGCATATGGCAGAGAAGAAAAATGCATGGGATACATATAAATTAACATGTGACACAGAAGCCTATGATAGATATAAGTTGATCTGTTGCCAAGTTACAAAGAAGGTTATGCAGGTGAAGGCAGATTACGAGAAATCTTTGGCAAGGGATGCAAAGAAAAACAGCAAGGAGTTCTTTACTTATGTAAACTCTAGAAGGAAGGGAATGAATCAGATTGGTCCACTTGATATCGATGGTTCAACTGTTCATGATCTTGCTCAGGTAGCTAACAAACTAAATCAATATTTTGCATCTACATTCACACATGAGGAGTTATTCAGTAAGGGGAATGCCATAGATGAAGTAAACATAGGCAGTGAGCTAGATGATCTTGTAATAATTGAGAGTAAAGTGGAGGAGAAATTGTTGAAGATAAATACAAAAAAGGCACTGGGGTGGATGGGATCTGTCCAGTTATATTAAAGGAGGCAGCAAAGGAAGTAAGCAATCCTTTAGCCATAATTATGAGAGCTTCCTTGGACTCAGGAGAGGTACCTACAGACTGGAGATGTGTAAATGTAACTCCAATTCACAAAAGAGGATCAAAGGCTGACACAAGTAATTATAGACCTGTGAGTTTAACTTCTGTTCCAGGAAAATTAATGGAAGCACTGGTTAAAGAAGCACTGAAGGATCATCTTAACAAGAATTCAGTTATAGCTCAGACACAGCATGGTTTTGTTAAGGGAAGGTCTTGCCTGACCAATTTGATTGGATACTGTGATGTAGTCACAAAAGAATTGGATGCAGGGAATAACTTTGATATTATATATTTGGATCTTAGAAAGGCTTTTGATACTGTTGCACATGGAAGACAGCTGCACAGATTGGAGCAGTGTGGCATTGGTGGCAAATTGTTGCTATGAATAAAGGGATGGTTGAGTGGCAGAAGACTTAGAGTGGTAATTAATGGACACTGCTCATTGAGGAATAATGTTATTAGTGGAGTCCCTCAGAGTTCAGCGTTGGGTCCATTGTTGTTTTCTGTATTTATAAATAATATTGATGATGGTATATCAAGCTTAATGTCCAAGTTTGCAGATGATACAAAGGTTGCCAGGGTTGTTAAGGACGCTACTGACGCTATGCTGCTGCAACAGGATCTGGAAAGGTTGAGCAGATGGGCTGAGAGGTAGTAGTAGTAGTAGTAGTAATAGTAGTGGCATGTGATGCAAGAAAGCAAATGTATGAGCTTATGCAGCATCAGCCAAAAAAAAAAAAAAAAAATCACACCATTCCCTCCAAATGCCTGTCCAGTTCCTCCTTAAATTTATTCAACCTATCAACTTCCACAATGACATATGGAAGTTTGTTCCAGCAATTAACCACCCGCTGGCTAAAGGAAAATTTCCGCACATCTATTCTACATCTGTCCTTTCTTAACTTGAATTTATGCCCCCTTAGGTTCGTAATCTGAACAAGTGGAAGGATCCCATCAGAATTCAGCGTGCTCAACCCATTCAAGGCCTTATATACCTCAATCAGATCACCGCGCAGGTGCCTAGTCTCCAGCCACTGCAATTTGCAGAACTTAAGCCTCTCTTGGTAAGAGGATCCCTTCATTCCCCTTACCAATCTTGTTGCCCTTCTCTGTACATGCTCAAGTAAATCTACATTCTTCCTAAAATGAGGCCTCCAGACCTGTATGCAGTACTCAAGCCGTGGCCTGACCATTGCCTTATACAGAGGGATAATCACCTCCTTTTCCCTGCTAGCAAAATTCCTATATATCAAATGAAGTTGAACATTGACAAATGTAAAGTACTACATATGGGAAACAGCAACACCAGAGCAACGTATCAACTCTGTGGTACTAAAGTGACAGTGGTAGAGAATGAAAAGGACCTGGGGGGTAATTGTGCAGGCAGATATGAAGTTCTCTGAGCAGTGCAGATGGGCTGCAAGAGTAGCTCATGGTGTCTTATCAATGATATACAGGAATTTTTATAGCAGAGATAGGGAGGTGATTATTCCCTTGTATAAGGCAATAGTCAGACCGCACCTTGAGTACTGTATACAGGTCTGAAGGCCTCATTTCAAGAAGGATGTAGAGCTGCTGGAACGAGTACAGAGAAGGGCAACAAGGTTAGTGAATGGAACGAAGGGTTGCTCTTACGAAGAAAGGCTTAAGTTTTGCAAATTACAGTGTCTGGAGACTAGGCACCGGCGAGGTGATCTGATAGAGGTGTACAAAGCCTTGAATGGTTTGAGCATGCTCAATGCTGATGGGATACTGCCTCTTGCTCAGAATAATCCTCTGAGCAAGAGGTCAGAATAATCCTCTGAGAGGGCATAAATTCAAATTGAGGAAAGACAGATATAGGATAGATGTGCGGAAATTTGCCTTTAGCCAGCGGGTAGTTGGTTGGTGGAACAGACTTCCATCCCTTGTTGTGGAAGTTGATAGCCAAAATAAATTTAAGGCTCAGCTGGACAGATATTTCGAACGAACGGAGGGGGTGAAGTGGAAGTGATTTTTTTTTTTTTTTTTGGCTGATGCTGCATAAGCTTGCTTTCTTGCATCATATGCCACTACTAATGCTAATACTAAAGGTAGTTACAAAGAACAGAAGCGAAAACAATAAATGAGGAAGAGGAAAACTTAGTTATGCACACATTTGGAGTGGGACAGTTAATGGATGCTGACTGCTTGAGGCACATGTTCAAACTGGTTTGGAAAAGAGCATGGAATTACAAATGCCAACAATTCAGAAGTTGTGGTTGTGTTTTAGGCACACCAGTGGATTAGATAATATTGCATTATTGTGTATTATTTCTCTCTCTCTCTCTCTCTCTCTCTCTCTCTCTCTCTCTCTCTCTCTCTCTCTCTCTCTCTCTCTCTCTCTCTGTGTGTGTGTGTGTGTGTGTGTGTGTGTGTGTGTGTGTGTGTGTGTGTGTGTGTGTGTGTGTGTGTGTTTACTGGCCAATTTGCATATTGTATGTGCTGAAAAACTGCTCAATGTGCCCGAGATCAACCTTCATTGAAAAGATCTTGAAAAATTCCTTCAGTCATTGACAGAACTCAAATCCAGACCTCTTCAAATGAGTTACCAGTGGTGAAACTGTCATACTGTCACAGATGATCTAGTTCAGAAAAATAGAGCCCATTGAAGTATTTAGAGAAAAGTCAAGCAGCAGAAACAAAATGTCTAAAAAATAGAGCAGAGAGAGAGTTAGTAGAAGGCAAGTAATGAATTAAACTGACTGCCCTTTTCTCTTTTGTATAGAGGTCCAGAAACTTGAGAGTGGGGCACCACCCCAGATGTGGAAAAAGTATTCCATGTAGGTGGAATAATTTTTCACCTACTTACTTAGCTGTTTAGAAAAAATTAATATAGTTTGATTAATTATTATTTAATTTAATAATCTAATGATAATAATTAATGTTGAATCAGAATTGATCCTGTATCTTTCCCACAGACTAACAGAATCCACACACACACCCACACACTGAAAATTTGTCAAGTAATGATCAAACATCTGAAACATACTTCCATTTACGTAGAGATAACTTGAAATTTTATAGAAAACAACAATTTCTTAATATTTCTGTTGATTTGATTTTAATTAAATTTAGGATGGCTCAACAAATAAAATTTCATGAAAATATGTTCCCCTGGGAGCTAAGTTGCTCTGTGACATGGCAGAGATGACAGGCACTTTAGGAATATGCAAAACATACCTAAAAAAAACAAGTTAAGCATTGTATACATTGCGTTATGTTTCAATCACCTACATTTATCAAATAACTTACCTCAGGAGTTAAAAGTTCTGTACTCCATGCTGTAAAGCGAGATTTTTGTGGAGGGGAGGTGCATATGTGATATGGATCAAGCTGTTGACATGATATTTGGCATAAAGGTGCAGAAAAAGCTGTTGATTAACAGCTTTCTACATTTGATCACAGGACCTAGGGCATTCCACTAAAACCGTCCCCATACCATAACACCACCGCCTCTGGCCTATTGAACATCAGCAGTAAATCTGGGTGCCATGGCCTCATGTTGCATTTCTCCAAATGCAGATATGCCCATCAGCATGATAGAATTGAAAGTAGGATTGATCAGACCAGGCAACAGATTTCCACCTGGTGGTGGTCCAGTGTAGGTGCTGAGATGCCCATGCAAGGCATAGTTTCTTGTGTCTTGCAGTAAGCATGGGTTACCTCTGACAATCATAGCCTATATGAGCTATGATTCTATGTCTCTCACATAGCCCATGCGGATATTGGTTTTGCTTTCCCACGTTATACTAGGTAGTTAGCCGGGCCACTGTGCTGCATTGCTGTGTTATGAGACAAGACACATGATTAGCATTAGCATTAGCATTAGTAGAGGCATTTGATGCAAGAAAGCAAGCTTATGCAGCATCAGCCAAAAAAAAAAAAAAAAAACCACTTCCACTTCACCCCTCTGTTCGTTCAAAATACCTGTCCAGCTGAGCCTTAAACTTATTTAGGCTATCAACCTCCACCACAAGGGATGGCAGTCTGTTCCACCAACCAACCACCCACTGGCTAAAGGCAAATTTCCGCACGTCTATCCTACATCTGTCTTTCCTCAATTTGAATTTATGCCCTCTCAGGTGATTATTCTGAGCGAGAGGAAGAATCCCATCATCATTGAGCATGCTCAAACCATTCAAGGCTTTATACACCTCTATCAGATCACCTCGCTGGTGCCTAGTCTCCAGACACTGTAATTTGCAAAACTTAAGCCTTTCTTCGTAAGAGCACCCCTTTGTTCCATTCACTAATCTTGTTGCCCTTCTCTGTACTCGTTCCAGCAGCTCTACATCCTTCTTGAAATGAGGCCTCCAGACCTGTATACAGTACTCTAGGTGTGGCCTGACCATTGCCTTATACAAGGGAATAATCACCTCCTTATCCCTGCTAGAAAAATTCCTATATATCATTGACAATACACCATGAGCTACTCTTGCAGCCCGTCTGCACTGCTCAGAGAACTTCATATCTGCCTGCACAACCACCCCCAGGTCCCTTTCATTCTCTACCACTGTCAGTGTAGTACCACAGAGTTGATACGTTACTCTGGGGGTTGCTGTTTCCCATGTGTAGTACTTTACATTTGTCAATGTTAAACTTCATTTGCCACCTCTCAGCCCATCTGCTCAACCTTTCCAGATCCTGTTGCAGCAGCATAGTGTCAGTAGTGTCCTTGACAACCCTGCCTACCTTTGTATCGTCTGCAAACTTCGACATTAAGCTTGATATAACATCATCAATATCATTTATGAATACAGAAAACAATAATGGACCCAACACTGAGCCCTGAGGGACTCCACTAATAACATTAGTCCACGACGAGCAGTGTCCATTGATTACTACTCTCTGTCTTCTCCCCCTCAGCCACCCCTTTATCCACAGCAGCAATTTGCCTCCAATGTCACACTGCTCCAATTTGTGTAGCAGTCTTCCATGTGCAACAGTATCAAAAGCCTTTCTAAGATCCAAGTATATAATATCAAAGTTATTCCCTGCATCCAGTTCTTTTGTGACTGCATCATAGTATCCAATCAAGTTGGTCAGGCAAGACTTCCCCTTAACAAAACCATGCTGTGTCCAAGCTATAACTGAAGTCTTGTCTAAATGATCCTGCAGTGCTTCTTTAACTAGTGCCTCCATTAATTTTCCTGGAACAGAAGTTAAACTCACAGGTCTATAATTACTTGTGTCAATCTTTGATCCTCCTTTGTGAATTGGGGTCACATTTGCACATCTCCAGTCTGTGGGTACCTCCCCTGAGTCCAAGGAAGCTCTCATAATTATGACTAAGGGTTTGCTTACTTCCTTTGCTGCCTCCTTTAATATAACTGGATAGATCCCATCCACCCCATGTGCCTTCCTTGTGTTTATCTTCAACAATTTCTCCTCCACTTTACTCTCAGTTATTACAAGATTCTCTAGCTTACTGCTAGAGTTGAATACACCTCTGACTTTCCCCTCGCTAAATAACTCCTCATGTGTGAATGTGGATGCAAAATATTCATTTAGTTTGTTAGCTACCTGAGCAGGATCATCAACAGTTGACCCATCGATATCAAGTGGACCAATCTGATTCATCCCCTTCCTTCTAGAGTTTACATAAGTAAAGAACTCTTTGCTGTTTTTCTTTGCATCCCTTGCCAAAGATTTCTCGTAATCTGCCTTCGCCTGCCTAACCTCCTTTGTAACTTGGTTACAGATCAACTTTATCTATCATAGGCTTCTGTGTCATGTGTTAATTTGTATGTATCCCGTGCATGTTTCTTCTCTGCCATATGCCTCATCAGTTCATCTGATATCCATTTAGGCCTAAACCTTGAATGATGCTGTGTCTTGTCTCATAACACAGCACAGAAGTTGACTACACGTGGCTGTCCTACATGTAATCATTGGCTAGTTGTTCAGCTGCTGTTGAGCCAGTCACAGTAGACTCATGACACCACAGAATGGATGCAGTAAACCATGTTGTACGTTGTCAACATAATGGCACCTGCACAACTTGCCCCCAACAGTCATTCCACATTTGAAGTTAGAAAGATTTTGACACTGACCCATTCTTCCTTGCAGACACTCAAAAAACTGATTGCCACATGTGCGAACTACATTAATATCAGCTGTTCCTGACTTTGGGATTTCAGGACCAGTCCATTTCCACACAAGACAGTATTGCTAATGCAAAACCAATTCAGTGTGTATATACCTCATTGTATACAAAAGGTAAATGAAAAATTTAAATGATTAAAAAAATTTTAAATTGATTGAACAGCAAAATTATTCAAAAACAGCCTCTCAACAAGAGTAACAAATATTGACTTACAATCATTTGGAATGACTTGGACATTAAGCCTGATAACAACCCTGTAACAACCCTTTGGCAACCTGCCAAAGTTGCCACGGTTGTTAATGACACTAAAGACAGTATGCTACTGCAACAGGATCTAGAAAAGTTAGGCAGATGGGATGAGAAGTGGCAACTAAAGTTTAACATTGACAAATGCAAAGTACTGCATATGGGTAGCAGTAACCCAAGAGAAATGTACCAACTGTGTGGTACTACTCTCAGGGAGGTGGAGAATGAAAAAGACCTGGGGTTAATTGTGCAGTCAGATATGAATTTCTCTGAGCAGTGCAGATGGGCTGCCATAGCAGGTCATGGAGTTTTGTCAATGATATATAGGAATTTTGCTAGCAGAGACAAGGAGGTGATTATCCCTTTGTATAAGACAATGGTCAGGCCACACCTTGAGTACTGTATACAGGTCTGGAGGCCTCATTTTCAGAAGGACATAGAGTTGCTAGAATGAGTACAGAGAAGGGCAACAAGGTTGGTGAGAGGAACAATGGGGTGCACTTATGAAGAAAGGTTTAAGTTCTGCAATTTGCAGCATCTGGAGACTAGGTACCTGCAAGGTGATCTGATTGAGGTGTATGAGGCCTTGAACAGTTTGAGCAGGCTCAATGCTGATGGGATACTTCCGTTTGCTCAGACCAAGAACCCGAGGAGACATAGATTGAAATTGAGGAAAGACGGTTATAGAATAGATTTGCAGAAGTTTGCCTTTAGCCAATGGGTAGTTGATTGCTAGAGCAGACTTCCATTTATTGTTGTGGAAGTTGATAGCTTAAATAAATTTAAGACTGAACTAGACAAACATTTGGAGTGACCAGATGGGTGAAATGGGAAGGGATCTTTTTTTTTTTACTTTTTTTTTTTTTTGGCTGATGCTGTATAAGCTTCCTTTCTTGCATCATACACCTCAACTAATGCTAATGCTTAAACAATGTTAACTTCTAATCAGTGTCCTTACCTAATCCACATTTTATCAGTTTTCATGAATAATGGAATGCCTGGTCATTCATTGTCTTCCACATTCTCTCTTCCTTCTAAAAATCTTTTATGTCATTCAAACACATAAGCTTTTGACATGGTATCTTCCTCATAAAATTGATGTAACAACTCATAACTTGTGTTGGTGTTTTCTTTAGTTTGGTTAAAAAATTGAGTTTGATTCTTTTTTTCTGTCATTTTTCTGGCAAGCTGCAAAATCACAAGGTAATGAAAATCTGACACTGCAAAGCGAATGAGTGTGTTGGAACATGATTTGGCAGACAACTAGGAAAAGGTTTGAGGTCAACTGCTGTGCCTTTGTTTCACAGGTTGTGTTTGGTGTGCTTGGCTGCACATTATTTAATAAGTTTTGTTATTTAATAGCCACACCTTGTATGTAAATCAACACTGTCCATAATGAACATACACAAAGATACAGTTGTAGTGAACTCAATGCTCACTTGAAAGAAAATTTTGTTTGCTGAAATTTGTACATAACATAAGTTTACCTGTCTATTTAGTCATTAATCATTTATCATTGAAATGATCTTAATCTAACTACAGTGTTCTTTAAAATTCTATAAATTATGTTGTTTAAATATCTGATTAATAGTACTAATTTCTTAATCAAATTGTAATGCTCCTGTGCCTGTCATTGTGATGAGCAAAACTAGTAATATATTATACCTCATAATATGCACATTAGTACTAGTAATGGCAAATGATGCAAGGAAACAAGCTTATACATCATCAGCCAAAAAAATAAAAATAAATAAACAAAAAAATACTGCCCACATTACCTGTCCACACCTTCTAATAAATTGTCTAATTCCTCCTTAAATGTATTCAATCTACCTACTTCCACAATGCCACATACAAGTTTTTTCCAACAACTACCCTCTGTGTGAAAGCAAATTTTCCACATATCTATTGTGTAACTGACCTTTCTAAATTTAAATTTAGGCCCCCTTGTGTATGTTGTCTGAGCAAGAAGCTCTGACAATACACATAAAGATGCCATCACTGTTTAGCTTACTCAATCCATTTAAAGCCTTGCACACTTCATTCAGATCTCCTTGCAGATACTGAGTTTCCAGATGTGGCAATGTGCAGAACTCAGGTCTTTCTTGAAAAAATTACCCTTTTGTTTCCCTCACTAAGCTCATTGCTCTTCCCCGCATGCATTCCAATAGACCCATATCCTTTCCAAAATGAAGCTTCCACACATGCATGCTCGAGAGATAGCCTTACTATTACATTATAAAGTGGAATAATTACCTCCTAATCCTTACCAACAAAACTGCTGTTTTTCACTGACAAAACCTAATAGATGGCCTAGCAGCTCATCTGCAATTATCAAAGAACTTCATGTCCAACTGCACAATTAACTCTAGGTCCTTTGTGGTACCACACAGTTATCACAATCAAGCTAATGGATAGTAGTACCACACGGTTAGTTATTCTGGGATTACTGAAACCCATATACAATAACTTGCATTTGCCAATATTAATTGCCACTTCTCAGCCATCTGCCCAAGGTTTTTAGATCTCGTTGCAGTAGCATAACCTGATTTCCGTCATTATACACCTTGCCAACCTTTGTAACAACTGTAAACTTAGATATTAAGCCTGATATGCCTCCAGCAGTACCATTACACATACAGAAAACAATAGGCCAAACAATAGGAGGACCCCATTAATAACAATAATCCAAGGATAGCAGTGCCCATTTATAACCATTCTCTGTCCTCTACTCGACCATCACTTTATCCATGACAGTAGCATGTCTTGCCCCTAATACATACTGCTCCAATTTGCACAGTAGTTTTTCATGTGAAACAGTATCAAAAGCTTTGCTGAAATCTAAGTACAGGTAGTTCTCGACTTTATGAGTTAATTAATTCCTAGCACGCGCTCGTAAAGCGGGAATTTATTTCCCTTAGACATAATGTTAAAAATAGGGGTTACGTTATCAACAATGACATTAGTTAGCTAATTAGTTTATGTTTAAACAATGATTGATTTATCCAAAGAAATGAAAATGTAGACTATAAAATCAATCAAATTATAATAATAGAGAAATTATTTATGACTTACAAATGTTAAAGAATGTTTATTCTTCATCATCATCGACTAAATGCACACTCGTTGATCGATAATTATTGGGTTTGTTGCACCAACAACTCGTTGGTTTGTTGCACCTCTTGAAGCATTTATTCTTCAGAAATGCTTCAAGAGGTGTTTATTTCCCAGATAATCTTCTCTTTTCTTTATAAATTTCAATAGCATGCATAAGCATTTTTTAACAGAAAGCACAAATTGCAACTAACATGATTTACGCAGAGTAACAAGTTTACGAAGCAAAAAAAAAAAAAAAGGAATGAAGAGAAGATTCTGAAATTCTATTTATGTTTTTTATACGATTGAAGATTTCAATAAAGGGCAAACACATTTCACCATAATAACGTAAAAACCCACACAATTCCAGCTATTGGTATTTTCACAAATGCAATAATATCGAGTTTACTACCCGTTTATAATTGCTTCCAGTAACAGAAAAGCCCAATAAACTGGAAAGTGCAAATTGTTTTTATTGTTTTATGGTTGTGACTTCTAGAAATGTGCTTTAGAAAAATATCACAAAGCCGTTCAAAATTGGTTCTTATAACATGATAACATTTCAAGTGTAGTGCATTTAATGATTTGAATTGGTAACTAATACAATTTACACTATAAAAATGACCTTTTAGGGAGTTATAAAGTGAAAATCTGAACTTCTGAGGTCGCAGAATGAATTACCAAAAACCAATGTGTTATCGGGTTCATATTACGATATTTTTGCGATACAATGGTAACAGATTAATATTGTAAAGTGCAGTACACTGTATTGTATAACTATGCACGTGGTTTGAAATGCGGTATTTATGAATGTTTAACATTCATTTTTTGCAAATAATGTTCATATTTTCGATTCTGTTGATACTTGATACTTTGAAAAAAAAAAAATCGTAAGCCTAGGAATTCGTAAAGCGAGAACTGCCTGTATATGATGTCAGAATTATTTGTTGCATCCAGTTCTTTTGTTATTTCTATATAATTGCATTCTGTCTAAATGATCCTACAATACTTTTTTAACCATTGACACTATTATTTTGCCTGGAACAGAAGTTAATTTCATTTTTGTAATTACACCACCCTTTTATTCCCCCCCACTGGTGATTTGGGAAGACATTTCATCTTCCTTAGGGATCTCCTCTGAACCCATGGATTTAGAGGGAACCCTAAGGATTCTCTCATAATTGTGGTTAAAGGTTTGCTTTCCTCTTTGGCTGTTTCTTTTAATATAACTGGATAGATCCCATCAGCCTTGGGTGTCTTATTTCCTCTCAGCTTCAACAATTTCTCTTCCACTTCCTTCTCAATTATCATAAAAGCATTTAGCTCCTAATTATAGCTTGCTGTACTTCTGGTGTTCCCATCCCTAAAAACTTCTTGTAGGTCAGTGTAAATTCAAATATTTATTTAGCTCGTGAGCAATCCAAACAGGATCATCAGTAGTTATGCCTACCATATCTAGTGGTTCAATGTATTTCATCATTTTTCTTCTACCTAAGCAAAGAATTCTTTGCTACTTTTCTTTGTTTCTGATGACTAGCCAATGACTTCTTATAATCTGCCTTAGCTTGCCTAACGCATAGTAATAGAAGTATATGATGCAAGAAAGCAAGCGTATGAGCTTATGTAGCATCAGCCAAAAAAAAAAAATTCACACAACCATTCCCTCTAAAGGTTTCTGTGTCCCCTGATAATTTATGATCATCCTATGCATTTTTCTTCTCTACCACTAGTCTCATCAGTTCATCTAACATCCATTTAGGTCTAAATCTTGACCAGTATCTCTTAATTGATGTAAAAAGTTTTGTAGCTTCAATTACTTCCCTAAATGCTTCCCATTTAGAATTTGCAGTTGGACAGGAAACGCCATTCCTTTTTATTATTATTATTATTATTATTAATATCCATATGATGCAAGGAAGCCTGAGGCTTATGCTGCACCAGGAAAAAAAAAAGTTCCCAAGTAACCCTGTGTGAGAGAGAGAGAGAGAGAGAGAGTCAAAAGTAGAAGGGAATCACCAAGAAAGAGAAGAATGATGTTACCTTGACAATGGTTATATCTTGAAGTAAATCCCATATCAATATATTATGATCACTGCCACCTAGTTGTTCCTTTATTTGGATATTTTTAATGCATAAGGAGTCACTGCTTATTTACTAAAAAAGGCCTCTGTGGTCAGGAAATCTATCCATAATTGATGCTGCCAACTCTGACCAATTATAATTTTATAAAAAAATAATAAATAAAATAAAATTACAAATAAAATAAAATAAATAAGTAAAATCGACTGTAAAGTATAGATTTAAATCGTTAAACCCGTACTACTATAAAACTGAAGCTTTTGGCAGCATCTGCTGCCTTCCTCAACATAGTAGTGCTGCATCAACAATTCATTATAAAGCACTAAGCCTTCCCAGCAGACCCAGGATGTACTATGGTACCTGCGCATACTCCGTTTCCCATATGTTAGCACTGTAAGTGGCACGGGGCTGTACAACCTTAAAACGACCTTATAATGGTCTCAAACATTACATTACATTAATCCTACAACCCTTATCCCTATTCAAGCTAAGATCACCCAAGGAACAAATCCTTAGGCTTTCCAGCCATTTCCGGTTTCAGAAACCCTCTACCTTATCTGTAATTACAGCCTGGTTTCCTAGGCATGTTCGGCCACGGCCGACTCTGAGACATTAGCCAAAATAAGTGCCCTACCATGCTCCCCCAGTCTATCATATAATCTGCGCTTAGTCTCACCTATGTAACATCCCCCACAATCCGGGCACTGAATTTTATAGACAAACCCCACTGTTGCGAACTCCTACAACAAGGTCTTTAACTGCCGCCATCACAGTGCACAGCTTCCGACCCGGAAGCTGCACACAACGTAATTGATATGAGTGTAAAATGCAGGCTATTGGCTGCGACACACCTGGATAGTAGGGAATGTATGCAGTGGAGCCAGGTACCCCCTCCTCCCTCCGAGTACCATGTCCACAACAATAGTGGGGTTGTCTATAAAATTCAGTGCCCGGATTGTGGGGGATGTTATGTACATGAGACTAAGCGCAGATTACGCGATAGATTGGGGGAGCATAGTAGGGCGCTTAGGTTGGCTAATGTCTCGGGTTGGCCATGGTGGAACATGCCTGGAAACCAGGCATGGTATAACAGCCGAAGGAGCTGTAATTACAGATAAGGTAGAGGGGGTTGCTGGAACTGGAAGTGGCTGGAGAGCCTAAGGATTTGTTCCTTGGGTGATCGTAGCTTGAATAGGGATAAAGGTTGTAGGATTAATGTAATGTTTGAGACCATTATCCTGGATAGGGATGAATGTCTTAAGGTCGTACAGCTCTGTGCCACTTCTGGTGCTAACTATGATAACTATATGGGAAACGGAATATGCACAGGTACCATAATACATCCTGGGTCTGCTGGGAAGACTTAGTGCTTTATAATGAATTGTTGATTCAGCACTACTTATGTTGAGGAAGGCAGCAGATGCTGCCAAAAGCTTCAGTTTTATAGTAGTATGGGTTTAACAATTTTAATCTATACTTTACAGTCAATTTTACTTATTTATTTTATTTTATTTGTAATTTTATTTTATTTCATTTATTTTTATAAAGTTATAATTGATCAGAGTTGGCGGCATCAATAGTCACACATATGGGTAGTCACTGCTTATAATCAGATCAAGAGTATTGCTTTCTCTTGTTGCCTCTTTAACATGCTCATGTAGAAAACTGTCATCCAATAAATCTACAAAAGCCTTGATAGCATGTGAGTTGGCAAACCACAAGTTCCAGCCAATATCTGGAAAGTTAAAATACTCCCTTATAAGACATTCTGATTTACTGGCCCACCCTATTTGTCTGTATAGTTTTCCCATATACATGTCACACTAAACTGACTCAACATTGCATTAACCACCCATATCAACTTGGATGCCATAGATTCTAATTTTTTTTTTTAACTAAGGGCATAACTCTACCCACCTCTTGCCTTGTCTGTTCTTTCTGTAAACATCATACTCAACATATTCGCATTTCACTTTCCTTATGTCTGAGTGACACTTTAACCCTACGGTGTCATGTTTGATGACCTAACCAGTACTTTAAATTCATCAGATTTATTTACTGTACTGCAAGCATTAATGTATGCACAATTACACATGCACCACTTTCTACTCTTACTAACTCTAACATAACCCATATATTTGCTTGTCCCATGAGGATCCCGGTAGGACTTGTAATCCACAACACCTTGTTTTCCTGGTTGATACATATCCCAAAAGAAGAAGTGCATGAATCACTTTTGCTTCTGTCTGCAGTGTCTGTTAATCTATGAGTCTGTGTATCCTCATTTTGTATATTCTACTAATTAGTCTGTGTATCCTCATTTTGTATATTCTACTAATTAGTCTGTGTATCCATTAGTTTGTATATCTTCCCATTACTATTAATAACGATTATTTATTTATTGGTTATGGCAAACTTTTTTTCAGTCTGTAACCAAAAATAAGCTGAAACAAAAATATATTGATTTTCACATGCCATAATAAAAAGAAAACTAACTAAAATTATTAAATAGTTTTCAATAATATTATAAAACATAACCATATTTGAAAGTTTTTGTTGAGGAATTTGTTGCTAAATACCTTTCGTGTTTTCTTCACTAGAGTGGCTGATAAACCATAAAACAAATTGTCATTAAGTGAAAAATACCTTTTTGTAATGTAAACTATGTATGAGTAACTGCATGCCAGCATATTTTCCTATGCATGTCTATTGTGGCACATTTGCCACTGATTAGCCATTGCTACTGGATAAAATAAAATTATCATATAGAAGCCAAGGAAATATATAATCGGCATCTTGTATGTCATGAATTTGTAGAGATATTTTGGGACTTGTGGCTGGGTTGCTTGCATAGAAGCCAGAGCCTGATTTAAACTTGTTGTGACCCTAAGCTATAATGTGTATGAGGCCCTTCACTGTGACAATATTTAAAAAGAATTTTTAAGGTGGAGTGAGGCCCTTGTAATATGTGGCCCTAAGCTGTAGCTTGTTTAGCTTATGTGTAAATCCCAATAGTAGCAATATACTTCTGGGATTATTATTATTATTAGCCATATAGTGCAAGGAAGCCTGAGGCTTATGCTGCACCAGCCAAAAAAAAATTCACGAGTTACCCTGTGAAAGAGAGAGAGAGAGAGAGTCAGAAGCAGAAAAGAATCACCAAGAAAGAGAAGAATGATGATATCCAGCTCAGGACCCTGGGTTTTCCAAGCCCTCACCAGATGTGAGACCCTGGGGTTCTTAATTAGGTCATTGCTCATTATATTAACATGCTAGAGATGCCACATAGGAGAACTTTCTTGGCATTATTTTCCTGACATGGATTGTAAAGTCATATTGATCATTAAAATTAAGATATTTTATCAATGTGTATTCCAGTTCATAAAATTTTCCTTTTCGATTTCTGATTATTTTTCTTTAGGAGTCAACTGATAATTAGAATTTTTGCATTGAGGAACTATTAGCAGGTTGTGATCACAGTGTGTTAATGTAGGATTATCTGAAGAGATATCTGTTGTTAAAGGGTAAAGGGAAATATTTTAAATTTTACAAGGGAATTTATGATGGCCTTCAGGGTTATTTGAGTTCATGAGTTTTTGCATCAGTATTCACATGTGAGCATTCTTTTAGACTTGGCAGCACTGATGGTCTAGGTAAAAGATATGATTGCAGATGAATGCATGAATGCTGAAATGGGTTGGAAGAAAAATTATCATGCTAAATGTGAAAAAAGTATGAGAAGCTGATGGGATTTAAAAAAAAAATTACCAATGATATTTAAAGGAATAAGCAGACGAGACCACCGATCCCTATCTATGATAATGGGCACACCCTTGAACTCAGAAAGGTAACTTCACTTATATTTCGAAATTTTTTTTTGTCGGAGAAGGGCATTTTTAAATGTTTTATTATTTTGCTTATTTCTTAAAGTTGTTATATAAGCTTACATTGCAGCATACTTTTTACATGCATTCTAATTATTTTCTTTAGGTTTTTGTGAGTTTTGCCAGACAGCAATCTGATGGTATACAGGAAGAAGGAAAAACTCCAGATATTGAATCTGCTACCTTTAACAGGTGGTCAACGTTGCTTCTCAATCCACCTACATCACATGACAGGGAATCTATAAACCCAAACCTTAAACTTGCAAGTTTTATGAATGGTAATTCAAAGAGAGAATTACTTGCCCCATATTCCTCTTTAAATATGTCAGGAAGGCAACCATCTTTAAATATGTACCAAGATGACCAAGACTGCGAAGCAACGAAATTTTAGCTGGACTAATTTGTTTGCAGTATCACTATATGTTGCATATGATGCATGAAAAGTCATTCTAACTGTCATTACATAGTCAACATTTACATATTATGAATTTTGAAATCTTTTAATATGATTAATAATACACTGTGTGTTAATATAATTTACCAGAGTGCTTTCACGAGTTTGTATATATTGATTCATGGACTACGGCCTCTGAAGTATTTTATAAAGCCAGCTTCAGTAAAGAAAAATAATCAGTCAAGTGTGAAATCACATTTCCTTGCATTGTATACTTTTAGTGTGCAGCATACGAATATCCATTAAAATTAACAGAAGTAAATTTTATTGATAAGTGGCCACTATATTTATTCAGTTCTGATACATGGTTATAATGTATATTAAATTTAACTTTGAAGAAGAAAATAAGATTACAATAAAAGATTTGCAGAAAGAGAGAAATATGATGCAATGCAACACAATGTATCATATTTTATGTTTGACTTGAAGCAATGTTTGACCTAATGCAAAAATGTATAATTATATTTTTTATGTAACTGGTAAAAGCATCCAGATCGAAGCATTGTGAATGATTAAGTCATATATATGTAAGTTTATTACATACATAACACACAATAAATATGAATATCATTTCATCAGCCTCAAATCAGTTCACATATATATGCATATAAAGTATAGGCTGTCTAAAGCATGTTGTATTTTGTGTTTGTGTGTGGGAAGGTGGGAGTAAGAAATATGTAAAGCCACATTTCATAAAAGCACAAGTCTCTTCCCTCCCACACACACACACATAGAAAAGTGAAATAGTTATAACCATGAGGAGTATTTGAAAAGTTTCTGGACTACATGAATAGAAGTCCAGATTGTTTCATTGACTGATTGATCCAAGTTACATACTTGATGCAACATTCCATCATCTTTTCTAGACTCCTTACATAGTATTAATCACATGAATAGCATTATTATTTGTCTTGAAGTGTTGCCTTTCAATTTTTTTTTTTTTCCAGCACAAGAAACAGGTAGTAATTCAAAGGGGCCATTACTGAATATAGCAACAATTGATTTCACTCTGTGGTTACATGAGCTATGTGACTGGGAGCAGTGTAATGAAATAGGATCCCTTAAGAGAAGTTTCTTATGCTTGGCTTTTAATTGCTTATAAAATTTCAGTAGCAAGGTATGATATTTACCTGTAATGCATTTATTCCTTTGAAGCTAATCAATGAATATCACCCCTTCTTTCTCCTAAAAACCTTGGGAATTGATTACTTGTGGCACCTTTTAAAATTTCTTGTAGAAAGCAGATCCATCATGCCATTCCACAGACTGCTGTTTGGTCTCTGGATTATAATAATGAATCCATGCTATATCTATGGTCACTATTTATCTAACAAACTTGTTTGAAACCTGTGCAGATTATAAGGATTGTCATCACAAATTCACCCTTTCCCAGGGCGGCTCAAGGGTATGTGGGGCCCCTAGGCCAGTTTGGTTTTCAGCACTTGATCATTTTTTTTTATATTAAATTTTTAAGCTTTACAAATTTTACAAAAGGGGCATGTCGTAATAGAACATATTTAAAAAATCTTACATAAAATTAAATTTACAAACTTTTATTTACAAAAGGTATATAACAACAATAAATTATTCAAAAACTAAACAAAAAAATTCTTGAATAAAATATTTAAAATTATACTTATAAAATAGGTGTATAATAATAATAAATGTAATAATTTTGCAAAAACAAAGCAAAAAAATCTTCTTAAATAAAGTGTATAAGCTGTGTCTATAAAGTATAAGAATAATTATTATTGAAAATAATAATAGGCAAAACTTGTTAGTGAAGGGTAGCATTATCTTTCATTTCTTCATATCCTGCTCACATTCTTTGGTAGCGACCTTTAACATCAAGTTAACAAACAATTCATAATGTTGTAAATAGTAGTATTTGGTCCATAAAAGAGCAAGGTCTCTCCAAAATAAATACTTTGCTTAGCATCATTTATTGTAACAATAATAAAATGTATCGCAGAAGTGTTTTAATATGAGTGTCGTCATTACAACTTGTTTCCAGCCTAATTTTCATATTATTCCATCCAGTTCACAGAATATTAATATATTAACATAATATATTAATATATTATACATTAATGTATTAACATAAACATTGAATATAGGGCAAAGTGTTAGCAGTACCTCCTGTTTAATAGGCATGTAAATTAGTTTTCAAAGACCTGTTAATCCAGTTAATTGCTTAGTTAACTAATAATTATTTGATTAACCGGTTATTTAATTTTTCTAGCTTATTGAATGCCTCAGACTGGTTCACAGCTGTAGCGTGATAAAATGGAGTTTGGTGCAAAAAGTAATAGGCACCCCAAAAATAAAATCGTTGATCAAAACCCCATGCAATACGGCGCCTGGTACAAAAAATCAAATAGGCAAACCAAAAACAAAAAATGCTAAAAACTACGCCCCTTGCAATATGCTTTTGGGGGCACTGCTCATACCACCAACGCTTCAACTCTCTGGTCCTCTTTAATACTATTACTTTTTTTTTATGATGTTGGTGCCCCAAAGCCATTGTGCCCCTAGGCCTGTGCCTCTTGTACCTAAGCCTAAGACCAGAAAAGGGAAAGGGCCTTTCTCTTTTCTGGTCTTCATTCAAATCTTTTTGGCCAGTTTCGTAGATTTTTTTTGTTATTTTTTTTTATTTTTTAGTTTTTATTTTTAGCCTGTTGTGGGTAATATCATTAAACTCCTTTACAGGACATTTTTAATATTTTTGCTATGTATTGTAACCTAGAGTTACCAGACATTTCCAGTATCTGGAGACAGTCCCAGAATATTCCTGATTTTTGAATGTGAAAGGTTTCTCGCAAGAACTGAAAATCACGTATTAAACTCACTCTTTTACCAGGTTATTATTCTGCACATGTTGTCTCTCTAAATGGTTAACAGTGGCATTCACTTCACGGCTAATTGGATTTAAACTGCTTCATTAATAATGCAGTGGTTGTAATGCTCACAGCAGAATAAACTTTGCCTTTACAGTAATGAGTCACCTACTTTAAAACATTTGTTTGGAAATAGTACAATTGATGACTGTGTTACATCACCAAAAAAGGTTAATTTGCTTATTTAGCAATTGCATCATCTTTTAAACAAATGTCAGATTTAAAGTTTTTGCGGTGTCATTAGTTTGAAAGTAATGCAATATCACGACTACTCATTGTAAAAGCAAAGTTTTTTCTGCTGTGAACATTATAAGACATTAATTTAAACTGCTTAGCTAATTGCATTAACTAAGCAAAAAAAAAAAAACCTAAGAGAGGACAGGATAGGCTTCTTAATTCCATAAAAATACAAGTAATTTAATAGTTATTTTATAATTTAATCAGTACATTTTAGCATCTTTGCTATGTATTATTAGAATTATTATTAATAATATTAAAAAAATTCATAATTTCATTTATTTAATTCTATCCCTGGAACTACAGAATGGATATATGTTTATTTTCTATATATTCTTTAAGTTGAAGCCCTTTTCCTATACATTAGTAAAAAAGCCCAGAGGGCCACACATAACATTGCAAAGAGTCTGCACAAATTTCAGAAATTTTATGTGCTTTTCATCCATTCCATTCACACAGCTGAAACCCCTAACAGCTTTAAAAAAAAAAAAAAAAAGTGTTCTTGATTTCTCTATCAAAAATTACAGAATTATCTATTAGTTTATCATGCAAACAGGAAAAATGCAAGATCAAATATGTTTAGTTTATTTCCAATGTAAACAAGTGAGCTTTGGTGGGGAGCTTCCTCATTTGCAGGTTTTCTAGCATGTAAACAAGATGGAGTCATGCATGTGGTAGCTGAGTATCAATTTGCTTACTAAGGTAACTGTATCGTCCCACTGTTTACACTGGAAATACGAAAGAAGTAGGCTAATTGAAGGAGTCAGGGAACCACACACACACACACACACACACACACACACACACACACACACACACACACACACACACACACACACACACACACACACACACACACACACACACACACACATCATTTCTACAATCAAGGTAGTTTTGATGCATCATTTAATTATATCTCATACTGTGAATACCTTCACGAGTTGCCATGGTATTGCACTACCTCAAATAAGTGACACTTCACCTATGGAGAAGACTATTGTTACTTATTCTCAGCAGATACCAGTAAGTAACAAGAGTCTTCTCCATAGGTGAAGTGTTACTTATTTAAGTTAGTGCAATACCATGGCAACTCGCGAAGGTATTCACAGTATGAGATATAATTAAATGATGCATCAAAACTACCTTGATAGTAGAAATGATTGTGTGTGTGTGTGTGTGTGTGTGTGTGTGTGGGCGCGCACATTACGCATGAATAAACAGACTTCTTCAATTAGCCTACTTCTTTCATATTTCCAGTGTAAACAGTGGGATGATACAGTAAGCAAATTGATACTCAGCTACCACATGCATGACTCCATCTTGTTTACATGCTAGAAAACCTGCAAATGAGGAAGCTCCCCACGAAAGCTCACTTGTTTACATTGGAAATAAACTAAACATATTTGATATTGCATTTTTCCTGTTTGCATGGTAAACTAATAGATAATTCTGTAATTTTTGATAGAGAAATCAAGAAGAACACTTTTTTTTTTTTTTGTGTGTGTGTGCTCATGCGTAATGCGCACACACACGCATCATTTCTACTATCAAGGTGGCGCCTCCGTAGCCAGGTGGGAAGGAGCAGCAGTGCATAGCACACGCTTCTTGATTAGACTGGAGTTTGAGCCCGTCACCACCAAATACGGAGGATGCGGAAAGGTCAGGGAATGACCATTGCATATTCCCCGAGCAATATGGCCTTAGTTGCTAATGCTCCTAAAAACCAAATAACAAACAAACAAACTATCAAGGTAGTTTTGATGCATCATTTAATTATATCTCATACTGTGAATACCTTCGCAAGTTTCCATGGTATTGCACTACCTCAAATAAGTGACACTTCACCTATGGAGAAGAATATTGTTACTTATTCTCAGCAGATACCAGTAAGTAACAAGAGTCTTCTCCATAGGTGAAGTGTTACTTATTTAAGTTAGTGCAATATCATGGCAACTCATTGTGTCATAATATAAGATATAATTAAACAATGCATTAAAACTACCTTGATAGTAGAAATGATATGTGTGTATTACCCATGCATAAACAAACTCCTCTATACTCTTAGGCATTTAGCCAAGAAATATCTTTTAGACTGTTTCTTTGTTTGTAAAGAAAAAAAAAGAGGGCATGCATTTCACAATGAATTGCATTTTTGAAAAGAAAATTATTATATATGCTTTCTTTGGTGTATTGCATCTATTAACAAAATATCATGGAAAATTCTCTATTGGCAGCCACATTATAAATTTTCAAAAACTTAATTAATTAATCAAAAAACGAACTGGAATAAATGTAATTTTTTTTACAATAACTACTATGATTATTATTATGATATTTTAGTTCTGTGAACTTGATAATATTGCTAACCATAAAAAAAAAAAAAAAAAAAACTGATAAGAAATTTTCATAAATGCTGATGCACCACTGGGTTTTTAAAATTGGAGGTCTCCTAGTTCTCTTG
The DNA here is from genome assembly GCF_048544385.1 of Mastigoproctus giganteus. Classification (NCBI taxonomy): domain Eukaryota; kingdom Metazoa; phylum Arthropoda; class Arachnida; order Uropygi; family Thelyphonidae; genus Mastigoproctus; species Mastigoproctus giganteus. Next base: position 72,352,271 of record NC_143581.1, read on the forward strand.
CACTTCTGCAATTGACAATTTCTTGGGGTGGCTGCTTTGAGGTTAAGATATTACTTTAAAAATTGGGTTTCATGAATATAAATATTTGTAATTTAATATTATTGTGTTTATTTTATTGAATAGTAAAATATATAGTAGGCAAGAAACTTTTCATGTATACCTCATGTTTGACTGTTGAAAAATTTTAGTATCCTAAATCTCAATATATTGCAAAACTTTAGTATTACCAGCAATATTTATCACTGAGACAATTAAAAATGTTTCAAATATTTTTTCAATATAAAAGCAAGGAATAATATGGAATTTCACGCAGTTTTAATGACAAATTATAGTGATGAGCTAAGTCAAAGACCAGATCTTACAATCATGCTCAATAAATAAGTCATTTTTTGTTTATTTCTGTTTTTCTCTCTTTAATGTATTGTTAATATCTCAGGTATACACAAAATATAAGACTGTGTTTGTTTTTCATCTGTAAATGTGAGTACTTATTAATTCATACAAGTGTATTGTGTAATCATTCCATGTTTTTAATTCCATTAATTTCCCATCTGAGCAAAAAGAAAGAAATACTATATTAATGAAAGTGTCTGTAAATTAATTTTTAAATTATACAGATTATTTTGTTAATCCACCTTCTTCAACACCAAAAAATGTAAATGTATAGTCAGTTTTATTTGTTAATATAAAGAATACAGAAATTTTGTAACTTCTTGTGGACTGTGATTTTGTCTGAAAAGTGTCTTTGGGGTTCTTACTTTACTGATTTTTATACTGTAATTTAAAATGAGAATATTTTTAACAAAATCTGAAAGTGCCTTAACATTTGAATAAATTTCAGATCAACAGAGATTTAAAAAACAAAAAGTTATTTTTTTGTCTAACACAAACATTTTTTCAGACATTTATAAGTTGCCACAATAATTCATTTCTACTATTGTTGTCTCCCTTTTTTGCCATATGTGATATATAATTTCTAATTTGTAATAATAAATTATAATCTTTTAATAATTTTGTTACCTTTGTCACTAATTTTCTCAACATTATACAAAGAAATATTTGAAAACAAAATACATCAAACCTCAGATCATGGAATTCTTGAAAATTTGATTTATTTAAAAAAAAAAAAAAATCTAGAAATTACTTCTCTGTCTCTTCCATGAAGTCCAAGGCCATCATGACCCAGACAGAAATGCCTGTGGGCATTTCTAGTTCATCATAAGTTTCTCGCTTGTATAGCTTGTAGTATGTATTCTGAGCTTGATCTAGTAGACAAACAAAACTGAACTGACAATTCTTTTCTTTTCTTTGCACCTGATAGTGATCACACAGTCATTAGTTGAAGAAGGTGAAGGATGTTGCAGTAGTTAATAGTAAAGGCACGGGTTTTCATTTCAGAAGAGAGGACTTTGACAGTGTAAGGAACTATAGGCATCTATTAATTGGGCTGATTACAGAAGGATGGTGAATATATTAGAATCTTGGTATACCTTTAAAGCCATGAACACATATACACCATTAAGAAAATATTGCACAAGGAGGATGCCAAGATGGATGAATATGGAATTGGCCATTCTAATGGAGCAGAAAAACAGAGCATGGGAAAGTTACAGGGCAATGAAAAGTACTGAAGCCTACAAAACAGCTACAAATTGATCTGTAATAGTATCACAAAATAAGGTCAGGGAATCTGAGACTGAGTATGAGAAAGCTCCGGCTAAGAGAGCAAACAATATGGGAACAAGGAGTTTTTCATATATGTGAATACAAACAGAAGAAAACAAATCAGATCTGATCCTTGTCTACACTGGGTGTGGGAAAATCTTAAATAACTCAGCTGATGAATTGAACAGGTACTTCACATCACTCTTTACTGACAAAAGACTTTTCATGCTGAGGAGAGGCTATGCGAGTGAGGCTGAGACATAAAATTAATGATGTTGAAATTACAGATGACTGTTTGTGTGCCACAAAACAACTTGAGAGGATTGAAGTCATCTTTACCCCATTATCACATATACAGACAGTGAGAAGCCATTGCCAATACTATAATTTTCAAGGTTTTCAACCTTGTGGTTCAATTTTTAATTACTTAGAAGTATTACTGAAAAGCAGACAACAAAAGATAACAGAATCTGTATAATCCTTTTTTTTTTCTTTTTTTTTTGCTACTAAAAACAAAAATTGCTGGGAGTTCTATTTTTCAGCAAAAAAAAAAAAAAAAGAGTTCATCTAATCTGTGGATTTTATCCACAGATTATATATTCCTACCTAACCTGTGTATTTTACTGAAATCACTATGCTAACTTTCTACTCTATTTATTTCTTAACAGGCTAGTGAATTTAGCATATTGAGAATTTCAAGGATCTTTGTTGTGGATGCTGCTGCTACTGCTTGGGCAAGTGGGCCTGCAGCAGCAGCCACACTTGAAGGAGGTAAGTTAAAATTAGCAAAGGAAGTAAGGGATTTTGAGAATATGGATTTGGTTATTTATTTGATTATGATACATGCAGACAAGAAATTCTCTGCAGTGCAAATGGGTAGCAAGAGGGCCTCATGGTCATGTGGATGATTTATCAATGATATGAAATAAAAGTAATTTTAATTTTAATTCCTCTGTTCCCCTTGAGCTGACAGAGAAAAAAAAATTAAGTGGAGCATGAGCCTGACATTCCAACTGGAGATGTTTTTCATCCAAAGAGTCAGATGCACTTTACATGGCTGATATGACTGTATTTGCTTCCACAGAGATAGGCACTTAGAGAATTCCACTATATAAGTAACTGTAATATTACACATACAGGTATGGAGGCCAGGGGAGTCGAGGGTAGCATGTGCCCTAGAAAAAATGCCTTGCTGGCTGTGTATATATCTATTATGATTTTATTTATTTTTATTTTTTTGATTGGTAACCAGTTTAGGCTCTCAAGTTATGGGATTGCTGTCATCCATAGGTTTTCAGCAACTACCTTCCTGTGAATGTGGGACTGTTCATAGTCTCATTCAGCATGTGGTATCACTGAAATGGTATTCTATTATTAATGCTACTCATATAGTACTTTTCATTTATCAGTGTTAAACCTCAACCTGACACTTCTCAGCCCATCTGCTTAACTATTCTAGGCCTTGCTGAAGCTATATGTCTTGATTACTGTTGTTAACCACCCTGCCAACTTTCGTATCACCTGAAAATGCAGACATTAAGCTTGACACACATTGATCAATATCATTAATGAATATTAAGAACAGTAATGGACTCAACACTGAACCCTAAGGAACTCCACTAATAAAACTGGTCTAAGAAGAACAGTACCCATTGATAACCACCCACTGTGCCCAACTGTTCTTTTATTCATACCAGTAATTTTCTCTAATTCCACACTGTTGCAATTAGTAAGTACAGCTGTCTTTCATATGGAATGGTGTCAAAAGCTTTACTGAAATCTAATTATAATATGACAAAATTATTTTATGCTTCCAGTTCCTTTATTACAGCATCATAGTAGCCAATTAGATTGGTCAAACAAAATCTCTTAACAAATCTCCATGCTGCAAATGCTGTATAACTAGATCATCCTGCATTACTTCTTTAACCACTGACACCATTATTTTCCCTAGAACAAAAGTCAAGCTTGCATATTTGTAAATACTCAATTCACCCTTTGATCCCCTCACTTTTGTAAACAAGAGAGATCTTTCCTCTCCTGAATCCAAGGTTGCTTTTATAATTATAGCTAAAGGTTTGCTTACCTCTACTGCTGATTCTTTCAATATAATTGGATACATTCTTTCAGCTCCAGTGCCTTATATACTTCTACAATTTCTTTCCCATTGTCTTCTCAGTTATCACAAAATCATAACTTGTTTTACTTCTGGTATCCCCATCTCTAAAAACTTCTCCACGTGCGAATGTAGATGAAAAATCTTTATTTAGTTATCAGCAACTGGAACATTATTATTATTATTATTATTATTATTATTATTATTAGCCATATGGTACAAGGAAGCCTGAGGCTTATGCTGCACCAGCCAAAAAAAAAAAAAATTCCCGAGTTACCCCCTGAGAAAGAAAGAAGAGAGAGGGGGAGAGAGAAGTACAAAAAAGAATCACCAAGAAAGAGAAGAATGATGATATCCAGCTCAGGACCCTTATCATCAACAGTTACACCATTCATATTTAGAGGGCCAATGTCATCCATTTCTTTGTAGTATTAACATAAGCAAAGAATTCTTTGCTACTTTTCTTTACATGCTTAGCCAAAGACTTCTCATAATTTGTCTTAGCTTTCCTAAATTCCTTAGTGAAAGCACTGGTTCATGTGCTTTCATTCTTTCATTTAATCACACAGTTCTCTTTGTACACTACCCATATCATAATATCTCATCCAAAATTTGAGAGCACATGAACCAGTAGTGGGTTGCCACCAAAACACATCTATTTACAATTTATAAGAGATATGTTAAGGTCACCCATAATGAGGTAATAGCATTTGACTACCCATTCACTGTCTAAACAAATTTTTGTCATATGCTTCATAATTGTCTGGTCTCTAATAAACTCCATCATTTTTCCTTGACTACAATTCTGGTGGGCGTCTATGAGAGTTTGAGGTGTAAGGTAGAAGCCCTCGAAGAAATTAAAATGAGGGCCCCATCAAGCTCTCAAATGCCCAACTCATGTGTATCAGGCAACACAATGGCAATCTCCAAGGCAGAATGCACTGGTCCCACAGGAAGTAGTTATTGTTGGTGACTCTATTGTCGAGGAGACAGGGAATATATTATGCAAAAAGGATAGGTGGAACAGGACCAGGGTATATCTGTCAGGGGCAAAAGTTAATGATGTTGTAGGGCATATATCATCTTTTAAGGGCACAAAAGGTGATACTGTTGTATACGTTGGCAGTAATGACCTTAAGAGTAAGAGATCTGCAGATTTACTTAACAAGTTACTTAACAAGTACAGATCAATACTGAAAAAAAAAGTTGTAAGTTAGGGTTAAATTTGAAAGTATCTGCAATTCTACCCAGACACAATAGGAGGGAGTATATGATAAGAGTCTTGTCAATCAATTTCACCCTGGAGGGATTGTGCAAGGCTCACGGGGTAGAATTTTTTTCAGCGTGATATGTGCTTCCTAACAGGAGAAACTGCTTTTTCTACAGGGATGGGATACACTTAAATAGAAAGGGTACAAGAATATTTGCTGATGCTATTGAGGCAATGTTAGGTGGGTTGGAACACTGCTGGCTTGGGGTGATTCACAGACTAAAAGGTTAACAGTAGCCACGGGCAGAGGCAAAAGTGATCTTTGCACTGCTTCTATTATAATGAGCAGCAGCCTAGAGAACAAGTTACCGGGGATTTCAAGAGCTGCTGGGAGTCATCATGGAACAAGTAAATACATGGACTGTGTTAGGGTAACTAACAACAGGGGCATGTATATCTGCATGTACACCAATGCTAGAAATATAGTAAATAAATTTGAAGTGCTGATCAAGGCATCAAAGGTAGATATTGTTGAGATATCAGAGACATGGTGTCACATAGATATAAGCAGTACAGAATTGGAATTTGGGGAGTACAATGTGTACAGAAAAGGTAGGAAGGGAAGAGGGGTTATGCTCTGAGTTAAGAAAAACATACAATCTAAGGAAGTGCATCCAGTTGGCATGGGTGGGTCATGAAGTGCAATGTTGAGTCTGTTTGGTGTGACAAATGTTGGGAAAGGGAAAATGAGAGTGGGAGTGTGTTATAGTCATAATGACTCTGATGAGTACAACAAACAGTTCTGCAGAGAAATAGAGTGGGCCAGTAAATCAGAATGTCTTGTAATGGGGGATTTCGGCTTTCCAGATATTGACTGGAACTTGCGGTGGGTCACTCGCATGCTAGCAAAACTTTTGTAGATTTATTGGAGGATTGTTTTCTACAGCAACATGATCGAGGGCCAACCAGAGGGAGTAATACTCTTGATCTGATTATCAGCAGTGATTATTCATGCATTAAGAATTTGCAGATAAAGGAACAACCAGGTGACAGTGTACTGATGTGCGCTTTACTTAAAGTTGTAACTACCATCAAGGTAAAGGTGACTACAGTGGTTTCAGACAGTTTTTAAATTCTATACAGTGGGATCAACTGATAATGTTATCAACGGTGAATTCTAAATGCGAAGCCTTCCAGGACTTAATCTTGGAGGCTACTAGGCTTTTCATACCAACTAAGAAATACTGTTCAAGGTTCAGGCCTAAATGGATGTCAGATGAATAATGGGGCTTGTGGCAGAGAAGAAAATGCATGCGACATATAAATTATCAGGTGACACAGAAGCGTACAGCAGATATAAGCTAGTCTGTAATCAAATCACAAAGGAGGTTAAGCTGGCAAAGGCAGATTATGAGAAATCTTTGGCAAAGGATGCAAAGAAAAACAGCAAAGAGTTCTTTACTTATGTAAACTCTAGAAGGAAATGGATGAACCAGATTGGTCCACTTAACGTAGAGGTTGGACTATTGATATGATCCTTCTCAAGTAGCTGATAAACTGAATGAGTATTTTGCCGCTACATTCACATATGAGGAGTTATTCAAGGAGGGGTTTATCAAACACTGACAGCGAGCTAAATGATTTTGTAATAACTGAGTGCAAAGTGGAGGAGAATTGTTGAAACGAAACATAAAAAAGGCACCTGGGGCAGATGGAATCTATCTGGTTATATTGAAGGAGGCAGCATGGGAAGTAAGCAAATCCTTATCCATAATTGTGAAAGCTTCCTTGGACTCAGCTGAGGTCCCCGTGGACTGGAGATGTGCTAATGATATTAAAAGAAAGATATCTATGGATTTACTTAACAAGTAAAGAGCGACGTTGAGAAAAATTGCAAGTTAAATTTGAAAATATGTACAATTTTTTCCCAGACATAATAGGAGCAAGTACAGGGTTATTAAAATGAAAGTACCCCTATGTAGAGGGCTTTGGAGTGAGTTCTAAGGCTCGTACTGAAGAGAAATTGGGACAACAGGTACAATAAAGAATGCGCTCACCATTTATTGGAAAAAAAAAATTAGTTACAAAATTTGTCACTGTATGGTGCATAACTATCTTAGTTACGATTATGCTAATAACTTACATTATTTGCATAATCATAAGTTATTGCCACAGTGCCACTACCCAGCTCTACTGTACTGTATAAAAGCAAAGCAGTCTCTTCAAAATCATACAGATGTTTGCCTGCACTACAGCAGCAATGCCAACAACGTTGAAGGAAAAGGTGCTATTAGTGAAGCTGTACTATCAGAACAGCAACAATGCGGCTGCGGCTATCAGAGAATTCAGGTGTCAGAAGCGAATAAGACGTGGACCTATGACTGTTTGTGCTGTCTGTAAAATGATTGCGAAATTTGAAGCGAAAGCACATCTTGGTGTTCAACCAGGTAGAGGTCGAAAACGAGTGGACTCCTCTTGTGTTGAAGATGTGGCTATGGCTGTCGTGGATTTATCAAGTCAATCTCCATGTGGTAGCACAAGTGGGCCAGCTGTTGCTCGTGAAGTGGACATGCCGTATTCCACTGTAAGGCTAGTAATGTGTCAGGTGTTGCGGTACTATCCTTACAAGATGCACATGCTACAGCAGCTAAAGCATGGTGATGTGGATATTCGTTTCACATACGCACTTCAGTTTCTTGCACGAATGACAGTGGATATCACTTGGCCACAGCACATCCTTTGGAGTGATGAAACCCACTTCTGCTTAAATGGACAAGTGAATATGAACAACTGTCGCATTTGGGCAACAGAAAACCCTTGAGTTATCCAAGAGGTCCCATTGCATTCTCCAAAAGTGATAGTGTAGTGTGGATTTACGGACACATTCGTGATTGGGCCATATTTTTTTTGAACAGGTAACACCAACTTGACCCCGCACCTGTTCTGTCACTGGACAGCGATATTATGAAATGTTAGCAAATTTTGCAATACCAGAGCTGCAACAATGTGGGTGCCTTTGAGATACCATATTCATGCAAGATGATGCGCCACCCCACATCCACCGTTGTGTCCAAAGATTGCTAAGGCAACACTTTACAGATGAACGGGTCATCAGCCATTGTTTCCAGACATCTTGGCCACCCTGATCACCGTACCTCACCCCATGAGACTTCTGATTGTAGGGTTTTTTGAAGAACCAGGTGTATCGGGAAGGATGTCAAACTCTGGCAGATCTGAAGGACAACATTAGATGTCATGTGCTGGCTATTCCAGTTGACATGTTATGTTCTGCTGTAGAAAATGCTGTTCTTCGAATGGAAACTGTTGTTGACCAAAATGGAGGACACATGGAAAAACTGTAGTGCTGTTCAAGTGATTTGTATTGCCACATCGCCATATAGTGACAAATTTTGTAACTAATTTTTTTTTCCAATAAATGGCAAGCGCATTCTTTATTGTACCTGTTGTCCAAATTTCTCTTCAGTACAAGCCTTAGAACTTGCTCCAGAGCCCTCTACGTAGGGATGCTTTAATTTTATCAACCCTGTACATGATGAGAGCTTTGTTAATCAGTTCACAGAGATTGTGAACTGATTAACAAAGGGGATGGCTCGTGAGGTAGAATTTTTTTTGACGTGATCTGTGCTTGATAACAGAAAAGACTGTTTTTATAGAATGGGATACACTTAAATAGAAAGGGAACAAGTATATTTGCTGATGCCATCGAGGCAGTGTTAGGCAAGTCAGAACACCACACCAGACAACACTAAAGAGATAGATCCCTTGAGTCCACTGATTCCACTGTCAAAAATAGACATAGTGGCAGCAGATATAATCCTGGGCATTGAGAGATTTCAAAGTATGTGCTATCACCTTCTGTGTATTTTTCAATTCCCATTGGAGACCCTCTAGGCATACCATCTTGGATTCAATGGTGACTGTATTGTTTCAACCACTTTTTCCTCTTCATTTAATGGGGAAGATATTGAAGGACTATCAGAATGACCAAAACCTCCCTGTCCTGGGATATATTACCATTTCTGCTGGAAAGAATTCCTTCATTCATCAACTCATCTGCCATCTTCTGATCCCCCCCCCTTCTGATGTACCCATTCTGAAATCTTCACAATCCTGAACCTGGACGATAGTGCCCTGTTTGAATTGTAGGTCAGGGATCACAACCACATCTTGCCTTTTCTAATTTGTTCTCCCAATACAACTATTCTCGTACCTCTCACTCACTCTCCATTTTACCATGGTTAAAAGACTCTAACTTCCCTTCCACATCACAGATACCAGGGGATCGGGTATTTATCACTCTACCATCACCCTCAGCTTGGCCCTCAATTGTATGCTGTTTTGCTATTGATCATCACCATTGGAAACAACCTAGATGCAAAATCTATCAATAAAATCCATCTATCACAAACTGCAGTCAATGTAAAGGTATTGTCATCCAGACCAAGCAAATGCAAGAGCATCATCATATCAATTTACAGTCTTAGCTGTACGTCCCCTATTTTAATTTTATCCCAATTCCTTAAATCAACATGTAAGTCACCCTGTTTTTGCAATCTCCTTCTCCTGTTCAATATTATCCTGTATTCCACACACATCATACAAAATGACATGAGTACAGTAATTGCACTCACTCCTACATTTGGTACCCTTCAGGATTTCCCCATCTTCCCTTCAACAGAAACATCAGCCTTATAATTACAATCATTCAAGGCATCCTCCTTAGTCTTTGAGGCTTTTCTTCCTTGGTCCCTAAATTCCATACAGTGCAATTGTTCTGATTTACACCATTCTTTACCATGTCTTTCATCATACTTTATAAATAGTTTTCCCCCCCTGTTGGGAGCCACAGAATCTGCATGCTGCAAATCCCTAGTAGTCATACAAGCTTCATTTTAAGTCCTCCCAGTATTTAACAACTGCTTCCTCTTGCACATCTTCTGCTTACTCTGCCTCATAGAGTCTTGTACTCCATATTTATTATTTCTCTTATGTATGACATTTTATGTGCACTTAGAAATGGTATTTAACGTAAACCAATAGTCTTCCTGAAGCTATGAAAGCTATATGACTCACTATGTCACAACTTGTTCCAGTTCCAAACCAATAATCTCACTGATGCTGTAAAACAGGGGTGAACGTGTGCAATCCGGCCCACGGTCGTTTTCAAAATATATATAATAAACGGCCCGCCGAAGAATATATATCATGAAATTATGTTCATTGTAATTTTTATTATATTTGTTGTGATTAAATTGTTTTTAACATTTTGATTGTGTGAAGTCTATGAATCATTTGAACTGCTGCTTACTCGAGTAAGCAGCAGTTTTTGCCAAACCATAAGCAAGCATAGCTTCTGGCAACACTATGGTAAGCAGACATAGATTTGTATGCAGTCAGTAGTGATTTCTGGTTCTGCAGATTGCAGTGCAAGTATATTGTGTTTCAATGGAAAATGTCAGTGAATAATCGATGGATAAAGGTAAATAATTTCGAGAGGATTTACCATTCTATTTTAATGAAGGTATTTATTGAAATCTGATATTTTGAAAGCTTTGCATCAAGAGTTCGAAGAAAGATTCATTGATTTTGTCGATAAAGAGACACCCTTTGAAATATTTACATCGCCATTCAATATCCCTAATTTTAACAGATAAATTCAGATAAATATCCAATGGAATTATTGGAAATGGAATAAAAAACAGAATTGAAAATGAAATTTTCAATTCTGTTTTTTTGGATGATATATGGCCCTCATGGGTAGCAGAGTTGGTAGAATCGCCATCCTTCCCACACTGGATAGAAAAGACCTGAGTTCAACTCCTGTCAAAGACGAGAATTGTTATGGACCTTTTCACAACGTGGTTGAGTTAGTCTGTCTCAGTCGAGGGTGGCATGGTTTTTCCTCCAGAAACTCAGGTTTTCGTCCAGTAAACAGAAAATCGACCTCAGAATACACACAATTTACAGACAATATATACAGAGTTATATGGCCTTAGTCACTGATGTTCCTAAAACCCAACTATAACAACAAAAGATATATGGCTCATTATGTCACAATTTGTTCCAGTTTAAATTCCATCTCCCACTGATATGTATATTTTCACTCAATGTTATTGAAAAATGCAAAGTACTGCTTATGGGTAGAGAAAGTTTTGCTAGTAGGGAAAAGGAGATAATTATCCCTTTGTATAAGGCAATGGTCAGGCCACGCATTGAATAATGTGTACAGGTCTGGAGGCCTCATTTTAAGAAGGATGTAGAATTGCTTGAGCAAGTACAGAGATGGGCATCAAGATTGGTGAGGAGAATGAAGGGATCCTCTTACCAAGGAAGGCTTAAGTTCTGCAAATTGCAGCATCTGGAGACTAAGCACTTGCAAGTTGATCTGACTACAGTGTATAAAACCTTAAATGGGTTGAGCAGGCTCAGTTTTGATGGGATTCTTCCTCTTGCTCAGATTACGAACCTGAGGGGGCATAAATTCGAATTGAGGAAAGACAGTTGTAGAACAGATGTGCAGAAACTTGCCTTTAGCCAGCAGATAGTTGATTACTAGAACAAACTTCCATCTGCCGTTGTGGAAATTGACAGCTTAAATAAATTCAAGGAACTGGACAAACTTTTAGAGGGAATGGATGTGAAATGGGTTTTTTTTTTTTTTTTTTTTGGCTGATGCTACATAAGCTTGCTTTCTTGTATCACATGCCTCTACTACTGCTACTGATAAATAATGTTCACGAACTGTGATGTTCCAAAATAATCAGACAAAGTCTATATATAGTAGCACAACAGGGCACATAATCTTTATTAAATCCTAACCAAATAAGCTAAGGTGAATGACTTAAATAAATTTTATTCACTAATAATAACACATCGTGAAAATCAAGATGGCCACCATAATGTTAACCTGTGGGCATCTTCAACACCACCAAAGGATATCTTTGAAACCAAACTTTCCCAAGATACATAGGCCTTTTCCCCCCAAATCCAAACTGCCCTTCAACTTTAATTAGCACTAGTCCAAAGTATGGGTATTGAGATTTCTATGTATTTTATAAATTTTAAAATATGCTAGACAATTTATTTCATCCAGGTAGCACTAATACAGTCAAATCAAATCAATGAGGAAGAAGAAAAATTGTTGCTTCTAGGGAATAGCTTTGACATTGTAAAATTTTAAAATTATATTTCCACACTTCACTTTATCACTCAAACCTAATTCTTATATTTTCAGTAACGATCATCGAAGCCCTATCTAGGGGAATAATGCTGCCATTATGGATATTGCAATAGGAAGGTTACTAAATACTGACCATTAAGGCCAAGTGACTATAAAACTAAAACTTAACATTAGACTCACCATCCAGTCATGTCACCTCCTATAACTTCTTTTATAACTGTTCTCATGTAAAAACAACTTTAGTTGAGCAAATATAAAAGCACAGAATCTTCCAGCAACACAATTAACGTCCATCCCTACACTCTGTACAGACAGAGCCAGATTTAAATTTGTTGTGACAATAAGCTATCACATGTATGAGGCCCTTCACCAGTTCACTGTGACAATATTAAAAAAGAATTTTTAAGGTGGAACGAGCCCCTTGTAATATGAGGCCCAAAGCTGTAGCGTGCTTAGATTATGTGTAAATCCAGCCCTATGTACAGAAAAGATATAGTAGTAGTATTTAGGGTAAGGCACAGAGTAGGAACGTATCTTACTACTCTGTGGGATAAGGCACTACCAGTGATCTCCTATAACTGCATCGTCAGTACTTGTGAAGTCTACAGAACACAGTAAAAGCCAGAAGTGTTGTGGAATGTTGTATGTGTATAATATTGCGTTGGGTACTGTTGTTTCTCTAGCTATTTGACCACAATGCTCCTAGTGGGTACCCTATGTTCCCTTCCACCACTACTAGGAGGTGAGCCAAGCGACCCATTATTCTCTGGCTGGTCTTTGCCAAGCCTGCCTGAGTTTCCCGTACAAATTCCAAGTTAATAAATAAAAAAAAGTGTGAGCAAAGGATGCTCTCACCTTTTTTTTTTTTTTTGGACTGGTAGTCAAAGTGAGTAGGAAGGTGGAAGGACAAGGAAATAAGGTGTCCTCTGGATGGGAGAGGCAGGGAAGAAATGTAAAGTTGGACACTCCTGGGCCAGGAAGCCCACCTGAGCCCAGGGACAGTAAAAAGTTTGCAAGGCCAGAGAACCCTGTGAAGAGGAACAACATTTAGCATCTCACACCCAAAGGTGTGAAAAAAAAATGGTATCCTTGTGAGGGTCTGCAAGGTAGGTTCTTTCTATTCAGGCATGGGAAGGAAGTATCATCCACACTCTAGGGGAGCGTCAGCAAGAAGATCCTAACCGAAGTGGAATTTGCAGGCTAGTATCAGCACAACATAAATAGTATCAGTATACCTACCCACATAGGGGTTTGCATATCTCATATTCATAGAGATACAGTTAGAGGTCAATATCAGAAATGTCAACTCCAGGTAAGGTCAATTAGTAAGGTTAAACTTCATCTAGCTTGCACATGTCCTATGAGTAAGACCCTGTAGGTTGACTTCTAGTGGATCCAACCAGCAGGTAGGTGTGAGGCCCTACCCTGCAGTCCAACTATAATCAATGCACCCAGGTAGAATTGAATGAGACATAGAGGAGTAATTCCATATGAAGGAGTCAGCAGGTTGTGGTAGGTCATTGAAGGGATTAGTTATCCTCGTCATCTGTCGATTATGGGTTTGCTTGATGGCTGGCTTATCTAATTTCAAAGACTGATTTCTTGAACTCAGTAAGGGAAGGATAGCAATGCTCATCCTGATGTAAGAGGTGCTCATTATACTGTCGGTTTCCCTGTATTTTGGTGATTAACCTGAGTTGGGAGGATTCGTATTAGGACAAGTGTACATAATGTGGTCCCAATTTTCTTCATCTCCACATGTACATAGAGCGTCATTTTCAATCCTCAGCATTGTCAGTTTGAGCTTGAAAGACTCATGTCCATAAGGAGCAAGGTAGCTTGTAGGCTTGGTGAATATCAGGGATGAGGCTTGGATGGAGGATTGGCTAAATGTATCACTAGTCAGGGATGGAACTAGTGAATGCAATTGATGGGATGAATTTCATGGTAATTATACCCTAGCCAGAGTTTACACAACTCTTTCCAGATTCTAGTAAGTAGCCGACTGGTCAGGAGTGTGAGTGCATTAGCATGCATTCTTTGAGTTGATCAGGGTTCAAGCTCGTTACCACTAAATACAATTAACATTTGTATTGATCATTTATCAGAGTATAAACATTTTTTTTGGTAATTTTCTTCTTTTCATGCTCAGGGTCATTTGTGAGGACAAGGTAATATCAACTATTGTGGTAGGGATGCCTCTCTTCAACTGTTGGAAGAGACCTCTGTGGATGACCTCCAAGTGGAGGGGTAGGCAGCCTGCAAAGACCAGGAGTGCAGGGGTGCTAATTGTACAGCACACTCTGGTAACTGTAAGTAGCATTCTTATCTGGATGGAGTTTAGTTTGCTGTAATTTCATGAGAGTGTAGCCTGGTGCACCAGACAGCTGCAACATAGGAGACGATGGGGATGAGAATAGATTTGTAAATTAGCATCAAGGTCCGATGCGTGATGTCCCAGCCCACTATATTAATCTGCGTAATCATAGCAGAGTATTTCTTAATCTTTAAATGAGGCGAAAGGTGAGCTTCGTATCAGTAAGTATTGCCAAATACTTGACTTCCGGATTCAGCCTTACTGAAATGTTGTTTGTTATTTGGTTTTTAGGAGCATTAGCAACTAAGGCCATATTGCTCCGGGATATGCGGTGGTCATTCCTTGACCTTTCCGCATACTCCGTATTTGGTGGTGACGGGCTCAAACCCCGGTCTAATCAAGAAGCATGTGCTACGCACTGCTGCTCCTTCCCACCTGGCTACGGAGGCGCCCCCTTACTGAAATATTGTCTCTTTTAATGACTGGTGGTCTAGTTAGCTATAGGCAATATTAATTTAGTTTTTCGCCCAAGATGACCAACCGATGAGTAGCTGCCCACTTTTGTAGCTTTGAAAGGGCTCTAGTATGAGTTAGCATGTGTTTCGAGACCAGCTCTTGTGTCAGCATTCACTACCAAGCCATCAGCAAAATCAAGACTTAAAATGCTCAAGACCCATCCCAAGAAGCTTGTCCAGAACAATGGCCCAAAAAAGGGGTCACAAGATCAAGTCCTGGAGGCAACCTCAATAATTCCAGTGGCTGACTGGTACATGATAGTGACAACAACCTAATGGTAACTGAGATAACATTTAATAGAATTATACAAATTAAGTGGAATTTTAGCATGCTGCAGCCTACATAGTATGTTGGGCCACCATAGTCGGTTCAAGGCCCCAGCAAAATAAGTCATGATGGCAAGCAAATACCTGGAATCAGTTGTGGTTGATGTCGATATTAATTTTAGTATGGCATCCTCTCTGCTGAGACGTGGTTTGTATCCATAGAGTCAGAGAGGCTAAGTTTTCATCTGCATAGTACACAGAAAGCAGGTAGAGTATGAGTCTTTCAAAAAGTTTGAATAACACAGGAAGTAGGTAGGATTGTGTAGGGAAGTAAGAAGAAAGCAAGGTTATACAGCATTAGTTCCCCTCCCCCAAAAAAAGACTACTCAATGGCAAGTTTTCAGCAATTCAGTTTCCAATAATAGGGCCAAAAATGGAAATAAATTCTCCTGTCCACAAGACATTGCAAATACCCTAGGAAAAGCTGGGGTTGTTTGGTTTGTTGTACAGTTTTAGGCAAATCAGTGACATAAATCATACTGTAAATTGTGTGTGTTCTGTGGTTGATTTGCTGTCTGCTAGATAAGAATCCAAATTTATAGGAGAAATCCAAGCTATCCTCACCTAAGGTCAACTAATTCAGCCATATTCTGAAAAAAGGCCCATAAAACTTCTTTGCATTATTGATAAAATTCTAACTTGGATCTTTTCTGCCCAGTGTAGGGAGGATGGTGATTGTACCAACTGTGCTACCAACAAGGTTTTCTGGAAGAAAAATTTGCTCAGGTATCAGTGTCAACAGTAACAATGTTTAATCAAAATAAAGCAAATCTCTAGCTGAAAAATGTTAATTAATTTTTCAGGTGTAGTTCCAAATGCCTACTTTATCCACAACTGTACATTCGAATTATCAGAATTTAAAAAAACCTGTAATCAAAGCTTACGATAGTGCAGCTAGTCCTGGTGGACTATTTTACTTAATGCCACAACAGGCCCTATGGAGCCAAGTAGTCAAGCATAAGAGTACATTAATGCAAACAAGTTGGAGTAGAGCGTTGCACCCCCATGATTGCTAAATACGGTTAATGATTGTATTCATTATCAAAATAAATTGTGAACCCCTTTGCCCTTACTAGTCATGATCGAGTATAAATAAGGACCTTTAAATGAAGCAGACTTGAAAGCCTCTTGAAAAATGTTCATTACAAGTACACATTAAAAATTGTAGTTTGCTTGAGGCCTGGGAGAGAGATCTTTCAAATTACCAGAATTAATGGACACTGCTCATCATGGACTAATGTTATTAGTGGAGTTCCTTAGGGTTCAGTATTGGGTCCATTATTGTTTTCTGTATTTATAAATGATATTGATGATGGTATATCAAGCTTAATGTCCAAGTTTGCAGACGATACGAAGGTTGGCAGGGTTGTCAAGGTGCATGTATACTTGCATGTATACCAATGCTAGAAGTATAGTAAATAAATTTGATGAATTTGAAGTGTTGGTCAAGACATCAAAGGCGGATATTGTTGGGATATCACAGACGTGGTGTCACACAGATATAAGGAATGCCGAACTGGAATTTGGGGAGTACAATGTGTACAGAAAGGATAGACAGGATAGGAAGGGAGGAGGTGTTATGCTGTTAATAAAGAAAAACATAAAATCAAAAGAAGTGCATCCAGTTGATATAGATGAACAGTGCACTGTTGAGTCAGTTTGGTGTGACATAAGCACTGCGAAAGCAAAAATAAGAGTAGGAGTGTGTTATAGGCCTAATGACTTGAATGAGTACAATGAACAATTGTACAGAGAAATAGAGTGGGCTAGTAAATCGGAATGTCTTATAATGGGGGATTTTAACTTCCCAGATATTGACTGGAACTTGTGGGTTGGGCACTCGCACACTAGTCAGACTTTTGTGGATTTATTGGATGATTGTTTTCTGCAGCAGCATGTTCGAGAGGCAACCAGAGAAAGTAATACTCTTGATCTGGTTATCAGTAGTGATCATTCATGTATTAGGAATTTGCAGATAAAAGAACCACTAGGTGGCAGTGATCACAGTGTACTGACGTGGGATTTACTTAAAGATTTAATTACCATCAGGGGTAAAGGAAAGGGTTTTTGCTTCCGTAAAGGCGAGTACAGTGGTCTCCGACAGTTTTTAAATTCTGTACAGTGAGATCAACTGACAATGTTACCAACAGTAAATTCTAAGTGGGAATCATTCAAGGAATTAATCTTGGAAGCTACTAAAAGGTTCATACCTATTAAGAAATATTGTTCAAGGTTTAGGCCTAAATGGTTGTCAAATGAACTAATGAGACTCGTAACAGAGAAGAAAAATGCATGGGATGCATATAAATTATCAAGCGACTCAGAAGCCTATGGCAGATATAAGTTAATCTGTAATCAGGTCACAAAGGAGGTTCGGCAGGCGAAGGCAGATTACGAGAAATCCTTGGCAAAAGATGCTAAGAAAAACAGCAAGGATTTCTTTACTTATATAAACTCTAAAAGGAAGGGGATGAATCTGATTGGTCCACTTGACATCAATGGTTCGACTGTTGATGATCCTGCTCAGATAGCAAACAAACTGAATGAGTATTTTGCATCTACATTCACACGTGAGGAATTATTAAGGTTTGAAAATGGCAGAAGGTTATCAAATTGTAGCAAGATACTTAATGATTTTGTAATAACAGAGCAAAGTGGAAGAGAAATTCTTGAAGTTAAACATAAGAAAAGCACCTGGGGTGGATGGGATCTATCCAGTTATATTAAAGGAGGCGGCAAAGCAACTAAGCAAACCCTTAGCCATAATTATGAGAGCATCCTTGGACTCAGGGGAGGTTCCCACGGACTGGAGATGTGCAAATGTATCCCCAATTCACAAAGGGGGATCGAAGGGTGACACGAGTAAATACAGACCAGTTAGTTTAACTTCTGTTCCGGGTAAAATAATGTAGTCACTGGTTAAAGATGCATTGCAGAATCATCTAGACAAGACTGCAGCAATAATTCAGACACAGCATGGGTTTGTTAAGGGAAAGTCTTGTCTGACAAATTTGATAGGATATTATGATGTGGTTACAAAGGAACTGGATGCGAAAAATAATTTTGATATCATATATTTGGATTTTAGGAAAGCTTTTGACACTGTTGCGCATGGAAGACTATTGTACAAATTGGAGCAGAATGGTATTAAGGGTAAGTTGCTACAATGGGTAAATGGATGGTTAAGTGCTAGAAGACAGAGGGTGGTAATCAATGGGTGCTGCTCTTCTTGGACTATTGTTATTAGTGGAGTCCCACAGGGTTCGGTGTTAGGTCCACTGTTGTTTTGTATATTTATCAATGATATTGATGAAGGTATATCAGGCTTAATGTCGAAGTTTGCAGATGATACAAAGGTTGGCAGGGTTGTTAATGACAGTAATGGCAGTGTGTTACTGCAACAGGATCTAGATAATTTGGGCAGATGGGCTAAGAAGTGGCAACTGAAGTTTAACCTTGACAAATGCAAAGTACTACATATGGGTAGAAGTAACCCCAGAGAAATGTACCAACTGTGTGGTACTACACTTAAGGTGGTAGAAAATGAAAAAGACCTGGGAGTAATTGTGCAGGCAGATATGAAGTTTTCTGAGCAATACAGACAGGTTGCCAGGGCAGGTCATGGGGTTTTGTCAATGATATATAGGAATTTTGCTAGCAGGGAAAAGGAGGTGATTATCCCTCTGTATAAGGCAATGGTCAGGCCACGGCTTGAGTACTGCGTACAGGTCTGGAGGCCTCATTTTAGGAAGAATGTAGATTTACTTGAGCGTGTACAGAGAAGGGCAACAAGATTGGTGAGGGGAATGAAGGGATCCTCTTACCAAGAGAGGCTTAAGTTCTGCAAATTGCAGTGGCTGGAGACTAGGCACTTGCGCGGTGATCTGATTGAGGTATATAAGGCCTTGAATGGGTTGAGCACGCTGAATTCTGATGGGATCCTTCCACTTGTTCAGATTACGAACCTAAGGGGGCATAAATTCAAATTAAGAAAGGCCAGATATAGAATAGATGTGCGGAAATTTTCATTTAACCAGCGGGTGGTTAATTGCTGGAACAAACTTCCATCTGTCGTTCTGGAAGTTGATAGGTTGAATAAATTTAAGGAGGAACTGGACAGGCATTTGGAGGGAATGGTGTGATTTTTTTTTTTTTTTTTGGCTGATGCTGCATAAGCTCATACATTTGCTTTCTTACATCACATGCTGCTGCAACAGGATCTGGAAAGGTTGAGCAGATGGGCTGAGAGGTGGGAAATGAAGTTTACCCTTGACAAATGTAAAGTGCTACATATGGGAAACAGCAATCCCAGAGCAACGTATCAACTCTGTGGTACTACACTGACAGTGATAGAGAATGAAAGGGACCTGGGGGTTGTTGTGCAGGCAGATATGAAGTTCTCTGAGCAGTGCAGACAGGCTGCAAGAGTAGCTCATGGTGAATTGTCAATGATATATAGGAATTTTTCTAGCAGGGATAAGGAGGTGATTATTCCCTTGTATAAGGCAATGGTCAGACCACACCTAGAGTACTGTATACAGGCCTGGAGACCTCATTTCAAGAAGGATGTAGAGCTGCTGGAATGAGTACAGAGAAGGACAACAAGATTAGTGAATGGAACAAAGGGGTGCTCTTACGAAGAAAGGCTTAAGTTTTGCAAATTACAGTGTCTTAAATACAGCTGGAAAAAAAAACCAAAACAAGAAGCGCTAAAAAAACAATAGACAGGGCTCCTGCACATTGATATGTACCAACAACCATTGGCAAAAAATCTTCACGGATTCCAGAGTAAATCTAGCCTTTCGCAGCTCCAAGAAACTATGGACATACCTAAAAAGCTCAAGCTATCAACACAAAAAACAATAGATTTCAAACAACAAACAAACATGGTTTATGCAATCCCCTGTGCACCAGATTGCGACTGCATATATATAGGCAACACAGAACATCACAACATAAAAGAATCCAAAAACATAAAAGTTTAAAATTAGTGGGTCTCGACTTCTCAAGTTGTCTGTCCAACTACCTCATTACCGGACAAGGATCAATAAACCACGAACTAACGACTATGGCAATTATTGGCAACCCGTACCACTGTGCATGTGGTGAAATAGAAGGCTGGAACCATTTAGTATATACCTGTCAACACTATGAGGACGCCACAGCATCCTGTTCACTCGTATACAAGACAACCTCAAGGAAATGAACACTCATTACAGCAGAAAACTGCTACTATGAGTTTACCAAGTTTGCACAAGCCCTCTTCACAAGATGGAGCACCCTATTGCCAACGCAGAATAGGAACACTCCAAACATCTGATCCTAACCTAACTGGCCAACCGATCTTAACCTGGATAGGATTAACTGGCCCACGGGCCACCTGATTCGCCAATGATGACTTACATGCAGCTCTCTTGCTGTGTCTTATTTATCCTCCTTCCCGGGTTCCCCTTTCACCCAATGGCGCTTATTGTTCCATTGATTACTTGGAGGATGGCTTTGCCTACATCCTCCTTTCTTGCATACACTCTACTACCCTGACTTTAGATTTTTTTTTTCTCCGTCCAGGAAGCTTTGGTGACACTGGCGGAAACAAGCCAGAGAATAATGGGCAGCATGGCTACCTACTAGTGGTGTGTGTGGGCAACATGGAGTCCCACCAGGGGCCCTGCGGCCAAATGCCTTGACACACAACAGAACCTAACGCAATATGTCATACACAACACAGAACACTTTTCTGGCATTCACAGTAGTTCTATATTTTTTCACAGCGTACATATGGCGCAGATGTGGGAAACACAGGTGGCACGTCCTAATAGTATGCGCACTATGTGACGTCACAAAACGGGCCGTGCTTTATAGAAATTTGTAATTGGAGTTTTTCTGTTATTTTCATAATTTGTAAAACACTGTTCCTCCCTGATATTTTTCCGTAAGTGATTATAAATCCCGAATTCATAATTTTTTCCCTCTCTCAAAAATTTCTGGAATCAGATGTAGCATGTACAAAGATAATGCCGTATACCCCAGGGAAGTATGAGCTTGACAACCCCATGGTTCTGAGCTGGATATCATTATTCTTCTCTTTCTTGCTTTAGCATTAACATTAGTAGAGGCATACGATGCAAGAAAGCAAGCTTATGTAGCATCGTCTAAAAAAAAAACAAATCACCCCTCGATTCGTTCCAAATGCCTGTTGAGCTCAGCCTTAAACTTATTTAGGCTATCAACTTCCACAGCAAAAGATGGAATTCTGTTCCACCAATCAACTACCCACTGGCTAAAGGCAAATTTCCGCACATCTATTCTACAAATGCCATTCCTCAATTTGAATCTGTGTCCCCTCGGGTTCTTAATCTGAGGAAGAGGAAGAATCCCATCAGCATTCAGCTTGCTGAAGCCATTCAAGGCCTTATAAACCTCAATCAGATCACCTCGCAGTGCCTACTCTCCAAGTGCTGCAATTTGCAGAACTTAAGCCTTTCTTGGTAAGAGCACCCCTTTGTCCCCCTCACCAATCTTGTTACCCTTCTTTGTACTTGTTCTAGCAACTCTACATGCTTCCTAAAATGAGGCCTCCATACCTGTACACAGTACTCTAGTATGGCCTAACCATTGCTTTGTACAATGGGATAATCACTTCCCTGCCCCTGCTAGCAAAATTCCTATACAGGGTGATTCACTACTAGTGCGACAAACTTGCAGGAGGTGTAGGGGTCACAAAGACGAATCGGAATCACATAGCATTGCAGGGTCCGAAATGCCTTCGTCATGCAGTTGAGGACATTGAACAGGTCGCGTGAACAGCGATCCCGCTGGAAGTCAGCATTTGCGAACCGTTTCTGTTGAAGAAACAAAGTAGCAAAACTCCTCCAGAGTGGATAATCCGCAGGCTCCAATGATTGGACGCGTTTCAGATGGTATGAACTCATTTGGATTGTTGACAGTATCCTCCATACAGTGGATTGGGAAATACCCAATCGTTGGCCTATCGCTCGAGTACTCGTACTCGGATTGCCTTCTGCAAGACCTAGGATATTCTCCTCATTGTCTGGCGTCCTCGTCGTTCGCTCTCAATTCATGGTACCTCTCATGAAACAACCAGTCTCACGTAACCTTTTGTGCACACGTGCAAAAATCGTGTGACGGGGAGCATGCCTGTGTGGGAAACGTTCCTGGTACAAGCGCAGAGTGGCACGCCTGTTTTACAGTCCGCAGCTCCATATGCGAGGTGCATGTCGGCCAGTTCAACATTTGAATACTCGTCCATCCTACTGCCTCGGGAACCGGTTCGCAAACGCTGACTTCCAGCGGGATCGCTGTTCACACAACCCCCCGTTCAATGTCCTCTACTGCATGATGAAGGCATTTCGGACCCTGCAATGCTATGTGATTCCGATTCGTCTTTGTGCCCCCTAAACCTCCTGCAAGTTTGTTGTACTGGTAGTGAATCACCCTGTATATCATTGACAAGACTCCATGACCTCAACAGTGCGGCCAGGGCAGTCCGTCTGCCCTGGCCGCCCGTCTGCACTGCTCAGCAAACTTCATATTTGACTGCACAATTACCCCAGGTGATTTCCATTTCCCTGAGTGTAGTACCACACAGTTGGTCCATTTCTCTTTGGTTATTGCACCCACATGCAGTACTTTGCATTTGTAAGTTAAACTTCTGTTGTCACTTCTCAGCCCATTTGCTCAACTTACCTAGATCGAAGTGGAGTAGCATACTCTCTTTACTGTCATTAACAACCCCAACCAACCTTTGTATCATCTGCAAACTTGTCCCATAAGGCGCATTAGGTGCAAGCCGGGGGCCTCACTTTAAAACCTAACTCCTCACAAACAACTATATAAAAAACAGTTTAGTTATAGTTGCAAAATAAAATACTTATTTTTAAATATTCAATTCATAATTTTAAAACTAGAGCCCCTGAAAAATTTGTGAGGCCTCCTACCTCCATCTGAAATATTGTTTTATCGCATGGCCGAAACCGATCGAAGATAACCATCGTTCGTATGCACGCATAACGACTGATAACTTAGTTACCATCAGTATTTGGTTAGTATTTGTATAGCAGTATACGAGTACATATTCCTAATGATATGGTTAAAGTAGCTCTCCGAGTCAGTAAGAATATATTTTTCAATAAATTTATTATTGTTATTTTAACAAAACTAAGATATTTTTTTGTACAGAAAAATACTATTCTTTCTCTTTTTATATATTTTTTTTCCTGTAACAAGTCCTGTAACACCAAGGACATCGCTTGTACAAACGATGAGGGAATGTTTTTTAAACCAAATGGCATTTTGAAAAAGCGACTAAAAATTTACCACTGGTAAAAGCTGTTTTATGCCGGTCTGCAGGGTTTACTTCGATCTGGTGGAATCCATTCTGCAAGTCTAATTAAGTGAAGTAACGTGCCTGTCCAAGAACATGTAGAATTTCTTCCATATTCAGAATTGTAAAATTGTCAGATATGGTTTTAGCATTTAATTAACGAAAATCCACACAAAGCCGGTAACTACCATCTTTATTTTATACTAAAACAATTGGTGCTGAGTGTGGTGAACAACTGGGTTCGATGATATTTGACTCCAAAAGTTCTTTCACCTGCCTTCGGACTTCATCTTTCAATAAAAAGGGAACTCTATAGGCTGTTTGCTTTACTGGTATATTGTCAGTAAGTCTAATTCTATGCTTAAACACCTTCGAATTACCTATCTGAGATGGAGACTTAGCAAAAACATACCTATATTCATACAACAAGTCTGACAGTTTGTGCCTTTGATCATTTGTCAAGTGATCGAGGTAAAAGTCTTGTATAGTCACAGGAGATGCTCTATTCTTATCTAGTTCCTCACCTGCAAAAGTAACTGGATTATTATTAATACTTTCAAGACTAGCAATTCCCATTCCCTTTGGAAGATGGAGAGGCCCAGTCAACACGTTAGCAACGAGCATTGAAACCTTTCCATCTCGACCTATTTTATCTATCAAACACCCAACGGCTAGGTCGTCACGACTTAGGTTAGAATTATGTTCTGTCAACACTTGTTGTTCGGTGGAAACAGCAAGCTGATTACAAAATGCTGTAACTATTCTTTCTGTCGAAGTTGGAATCAGATGCTTATAGGTAAGCCTAGCTACGGAGGGTTTAGAACTTGTGAACTATCCCGAATACCCTCTTCCCTTAAACATACCTTCAATGGAACTGAGCAGATTATTCCTTTGCCTAAATCTATTGTGATTGAAAAACGTCTTAAAACATTTAACCCCAATATTACATCGTACTGCCCTTTAAAATTTCCAGATAATATTTTCTTTAAAAGTTGCATTAACTTAAGGTTTGTCGTAACTTCAGTATGTGTGGGAACCACCTATCCTGAAACACCAATTACAGTCAGGTCTGGAGCCCCTGGATTTAGAGATTTATCATGCTTAATATTATTAAATAAGTCTGTGCTTATTAACGTTATGCTCACGCCTGTATCTACAAGAAATTTATTCTCAACATTTTGAACTGATCCTGTGATCAACTGTAATTTAGAATCATTATCTAAAATATATACCCCATGTTGTACATTTTTAGGATGGGCATAAGGTTTATCGTCTCTATAATAATTTTGACCTGGTAAAACAGTTCTATGACGTTGATAGTCCCTTTTATTTTGTTCTGACACCCGTCTATGTCAGAAATATCTATCTCTGTCTTGTCTATAACTTACATTGCCTACCTGGTTTATTGGGCTACCAAAAATCACTTTAGGCTGAGTTTGTATCTGATTAAACCCATTTCTAGTTATTCCCTTTATTACCCTTGTGTAAGACTTCATATTAGTTCTATTTTGATTATTATAGTACATTCTGTTTGCATTTCTATCCCTATTTCCATTAAAATTGTAACCCTGTCTATTCACATAGGACGACCTATTTTTTTGGTATTGCAGTGTACTCGTGCGGTCCCTTGTAAGAACACTGGCGAGGAGAAGGAATTGGAGTCGGACATGAGCTGTTTGAACAGCCACAAGGTGCATAGCGTCTTTCATCCTGTTCTGATTCGTAAAAGGGATTATAGTATACCTGCCTCTAGCATAGCACGGAGTGAAATAGCGTCTCCAGGAGCCAGCGAGTTCATTGACCTGGATGCCTGAGGTCATAGCGTCTCTTTGTTCATGAGACTGTGGGTATGTAAAACTGGGCGCTCTGCAGTGACAGAGAGGGGGGTGGGGGTGCATAAGCTGCTCATCATGACTTTGGCATCATTCCATTTCGTTAACTGTCACAACTTGCATTTGTGAATTATTACAAGTAGCATTGTTTACAGCTAATGCATTTACTGATTGTTGCAAGTCTAATATTTGGTCCTGCAAAGGTTTAATAATATTTTTAAAATAATTTTCCTGCTGACTATAGGCTTCATCGCTGTTAGTCTGACTACAAATAGTACTAATTGGTTTATGCTTCGTTTCTGAAAGCTCATTGTTCGTCTCTTCGCATTTCGCAATCGTGAATGCTTGGGAAAAAGTTAAAAGGATTCTGGGAAAGTACCATTCTCCTAATTTTATTTCAAATTCCCCTAAGAATTGGGCCAACATCGTTCGGTCTAGTATCGATAATGCCTCGGGCGAATCACTTTCCGTTTTAAAGGCTAGTCCAGATAAATTCTTAACTCTTGCACTATAACAGGCTACAGACTGTACTGACCCTTGTACAGCTATTGAAAATTGATGTAGGCATGTGACAACCGGTTCTGTTTTCTCAAATTGAGCCACAAAGGCATTTTTGAATGCGCTATAACTTTTTTCCTTGCGTAATTCAGTCAGTGGGCAAGAAACTCTGCAGCTAGAGAAGACACTTCGATCTGCAAACTGCAACCAGTTCCCTGTCCTGCCAGAGGGCTAATTCGACTATGCTCTTTAATGTTTCAAAAAACTGCTGGACTGAGGGACCTTCATCCGGTTTGCAAAAAAAATGGGCACTAGGCCAAGATAGTCTGCAATATTAGCCAAATGAGGCCTAACAGGATCGGGAGGGATTGTATTTGCTGAATTCGGAATAAAGGATCTGATAAATTTACATCTCTTCACTGAGGGGTTTGTTCCTCCATTACGGATTTATTAGTGTCTGGGTAAAATTAGATGATCCTATTAATATTTGGGTAAAATTGCGGAGGTCCCTCCAAAATAGTGTACTTACCTTTTCATAGCTGGAATAGAACTATACTGTTAGTACTGAGCAATTCTAAAAAAAAAATGAGTTTTCTAACATATAGCAACTGGAGTTTTTTTTTTTTTTTTCAATTTATTATTATTTTTTTAGATTTATGAATAAACTAATTCTAAATGCTTCTAGTTCCTAACTGTTAACTAATATCGATGTACTTGAAGACGTCTGTGTTGTTTGTATTGCTGAAAGAGAAAAAATATATATTAGAGAAAATGTCTCTGACTATTCTCTGTACACTCAGGCTTCAGGGATGACAGGTTTCCTTTTCTTTCAATTACAGCAGTAATCCCCTTTATTTCGTCTTCAATTCTCTAGTTTCTCTATTGTCCCTCCTCTCCTCAGTCTACAACACTTGGAATTGATCACGGGCATTCACAAAGAGCGGTTTTTCGTCCTGCAAAAACACACTTGATCCTGGTCGCGATACAGCACAAGTGTTCCACAGCTTTTTCTGTTTTAGTGTAGGGTGCTTGCTGGACAATGTTTAATATGAACAACGAGATTTCTAGGCAAGCTTCAAACACTAAAATAGGAATCCAGAAAGACTGGGATTTATATGAGCGTCTAGTGGTTTATTTAGGACTAAATCCTGTGTTCTTAAATTTACTCTGAGAAGTAAAGAGTAAACTGCAACATCAATATGCGCTGTGTTCTCCACTCTGCCCCCTCTTTTCCAGATGGCAGGGATCTAGATTGGCTGCAAGACAATGGTTCTTTTACAATAACTTATTCAGTGAATTATGTGTAAATAGAGAGAATGGTCAAGACGCAAAAAAGGTAAGCAAACAAAACATGATTTATTAAACATAAACACATATTACACTAAATGAATATACGGGATGACTTATTGCATCTTCATGTTAAAAGCGTATAACTCTATACCTTCGTCACTATATACTGAAAGTTACACAATGTACTAAGGGTTAAGATATAAATGGTACATGTATATCAGTTGGTTTGCATTCTTCGTGTGACATTTATAAACAGCCACTGCTCGAACTCTCAGGAACTGACAAACATCATCTTGCTGTTCAAGTTTTGGGGGGTGCTAGTGTCTAATTAACATGTGAGTTGAACAGTGATTAACAATATTACATTTAATGAAGGGTCGCATTAATAATACATTTTAAGGTTCAAGTGCTATAAAACTCAACATTCGTCATAGTGTATACATAGGAGGAGAAATGTCTGTTAGGGACTTAATATTTAAGTAAAGTGTAGGACTTAATGTTGGTCAATTTAGTTTGGTATATGCAATCAAGCAGCAAGGGACAACTTACCGGCAAGTTTCTGCCTCATCTCAGAGATTTTAGATTCCTCACAACGATCCATCGGATATTCCCCTTCTTCCTTCATACAATACGTCTTTCTCTCCCTAAAACTTCGCTACCGCTTTCCACAACCGCTCTAAGACATCACAAATATGCAACCAACCACACCTTTTCTTTGTCTTCCCTCAATATGTATATAGGTCCCCCCTTTTCTAATTTTGAATCCTCGTATTGGTCAGAAGGCTAATTCGTGGGGAAAAGCAATTCCCAGAGACTACTGTGCCGGTAATCTGATGCAATCAAAATGGAATTCGTGAGGGGCATAGGGGAACTTCATATTTGTATCGGGTTGCGTCTCTAAACTGTCCAGTGGTAATCTCTAGATCTAAAGTCTGATCAGTTCTACTTATTTCCAGACAACTATCACGAATGATGACCTCTTGCTACTAACTAACGGACACATAACGGTGGTGTAATGTTTCACAATTCTTTCTCTTGTGCGGTGTCAATTGTACACATGTGAAAACGAAAGTAAAACACAGCCTTCTCCTGATCGTTTTACACATACAGCCAGTGACATAAGTATGGGGCGTCTGCTCTCACTCTAAAGGTGAACCAAACTAAGTAAAAATGAAGACATTTTCACACATTAGAGAAACATTTATTGGGTTCATCAGTATTACATTACATAATTCATTATATTTAGAAGAGGTAGTATTAAAAAAATTAAAGAATTATCTTTGGATATAAAAATGTGCAGAGGGCAAAGCTATGATAATGCTGCCAATATGAAATGTGTCTATGCAGGTTTACAAACAAGACTGAAAAAACAGTCCCTCTGCACATTACATACCATGCTTTAGTCATTCCTTAAATTTAATTGGCAACTATGCCGCGGATCTTGTCCGAAAGCAGTGCAATATTTTTCTTTTATTCAAAATGTATATAATTACTTTTCATCTTCAACAGGAAGTTGGGACGTACTCCTTAAACATTTAGAAAAAAAATCTTTGACAGTTAACAGACCAAGTGAAACGAGGTGGTCCGCAAGCGCTGACGATATATTGGCATTGAAACGTGGATATAAACAAATTAAGGAGGCATTACTTGAACTATCCATTTCTCCTTATGAAAAACCTATTTCTAAATTAGAGAGCCCATCACTGGCTGAAAATTTTGACAATTTAGAAACAGCTATTTTAACAATTGTGTGGGTCAAAATTTTACAACGAATAAATGCGACTAGTAAATCTCTACAAGATCCCGATATGGATTTGCTATTAGCTAATAATTTGTTACAGTCTTTAGTTGGTTTTATTTTAGATATAAGAAATAGTTTTGCTGCTTTGAATGAAGAAGCAAATTTATTAACAGAAGAGACACAATTTAAAGTTGGAAAGAAAAGAATGAAAATGTAAGAACCCGATTCTTACAAGTATCCACAATAATAGAAATATCTCGGAGAAAAGAAAATATAGAGTAGAAAAAATAAAATAAATGGTAGTTTAGTAATGTAAATTGGACGGTTTCCAGATTTGCGTGCGCTCGCTATCCCCAGTAAGGTTAAGTAGAGGGAAGGATTAATGTGGCAACGGGGGGGGGGGGGGGGGAGAGTCGTTTGGAGTACAATAGGGGCACCGGTAAAAGGCAGCCCTTGTTTACGATAAACAAAACGAGGGCAGTTCTCTGATTGAAAGGAATAAAGGGACCACTTTTAACCCTAGAAGGTTTGGACGTTTAAAACTAAGAGGGAAGGGGAGACCCACGATTGAACATACACCCAGATGGGATAGCTTGCCACTAGATGCAACAGGCCGACTCTGGGAGCACTTTAATAATTTCAAGGAGCGGTAGCTTGAAACAAAGCATGACTAAAGGAGTAAGTGGACCGTGATGGACATATGGAAAATCTAGAAACTTCTTAACACCCAGAAGTTCCGGCGAAGCTTCTAGAAAATTCGAGAAGTCGGAAATCCCCTTGGAAAGGATATGGGCCTCGACATGGAAGTAGTAAGGGCGAGCGAATGAGGATGAAGAGGTAAATAGGGATCGGGCTATGATTGGCTAAAAATTAGGGGGGGGAGGAAGGAACAAAAAGGCAATGCGGGAAAGAGAACGAAAAGATTGTGGTTTTTGAGTGGGAGAAAAATAAGAGGAGAGAGAGAGTTGAGAGAATCATTGGAGAGTGGGAGTGGGGGTCGCTGATTTTAGGGACAGTTAGAAAGGCGAGTCCTGGAAGAGAATAGATGCTGCAGAAAGAAAAGGGATAACCCAATCAGGGGAAGGATGAAAAAGCAAACCGACCTGAGCAGTATGGCAGAAACCGAAGGTCGCTGTATTGAAAGATAAGTGAGAGATAGGAAAAAAGAAAAGAAAAAGGGAGTGGAGTAGAAAAGAAAGAGAAAGGGAACTTTGAAAGGTCCTGTTTCCCGATAGAGCAGAGAAGCGAAACCTGATGATTCTGTCAATTATCCTAGAGTCGTGGAACGATTCGGATACCCAGAGCAGACTGGGGGGGAGCAAATGAGTTCCCTGACGAGATTTAACAGTTACAGAACAGAGAGAGGTGAGAGTTTCGGATGGAAAGCTGATCACAATAGAATAGCTGCCCACTAGCCAGATGATGATTTCCATTAGGATCCAGACAATGCCCGATATAGAAGATGATGGCCACCCTGAGCAGAAACAAAGAAAAAGCCAGTGGAGAGATCCACTCAGCAGTATATGTAAGTACAAGATAAGTACACAATACTAGTTTAAGAAAGAAAGGACTTTAGAGGAAGTACTTTTAAATTAATAGAGAGTTTGAACATCTACTAGTATAAAGGGAAGTAAGGGAGTCTGATAGGCAAATTGTATTTATTATATAGATAAGATATAAGGACTGTAAACTTAGTTCTATGTACACGTAAGAGATATGTGTCATCTTGAGACGTAAAAATGTCAATCAACTTATTTTGGAAGGGGTAATTAAGGGAAATTTTGGAAGGGGTAATTAAGGGAAATTTTGGAAAGAACGTATAGATATATAGCTGAATATATATATATATTCAGAAATGTATGCCGTGTCCACTACTGTAAATTCTTTAAAAAACGTCTACTGTAAGGATAATGAATGGTGTTTAGTGAGATGTTAACTTGGACCTGATAGAACTATTGTCAAGAGACATGAAGAAACATAGTGATGTGTTGATATTATTATATTGTCTTTACACCATTGCACATATTTAATGCTAGAAATTTAACAAATTTTACCTACTAATGATGTACTCAGTTAATTTGTCTTGTAAATAGTGTGAATAAACCATTTTATATATGATGCACCTGAGTTGTGTCCGTCTTTCTGAATACCCAACCAAACCAGAGGAGGCCTACATGTAATACTAGACCCCCTTGTATCTGAAATTTTCTGAAAAACTAAACGAGTCAGGTGTCAATGTAGGAGGGGTAAAAACTGGTGGTATAAAATAGAAAAAAAGTAATCAGGTGGAATAAGTGATATTAAGATTTTTATAAAGTTATAGAATTATTATCATTAGTAAAATAAAAAAATATAAACCCCCTCCCACAAAAAAACTGAAAAAAAAAAACTCATTTACAGATTTTAAAACAGCGGGATGGGGGGGGATGACCACCCTCCTCAGCTAAGCACTTCCTCCTCGACGACACAAAATAATCAGAAAGAATTTGCCTTCAATCAGAAAGGATGTGCCCTCAGAATAATTACCCAATCACAGAACTCGACCGTACAATCACTCAGTTCTATGGCAATGCCCACTGCGCAGAGACAAGTGGTACCGAAATAAAGGAGATTGGCCGAGTTTTCTTCTGTTGATGCTATGAAAAAAAATTCAAGACCTGCCGATTTTATTCAATACCCACTCATTTGTTCTTCGATCATGGCAAGAAACACGCAGTATTCTCCTGTAACACCACATTTCACATGCCTCAATTTTCTTCTTGTCGACGCTTTGCAGATACCATCCATCACATCGCTAAGTGGTAACCGGAAAAATTAACAAATCAATGATTCTCACTCTCTTCTTTAGGGTTCTTCAGTCAAAGTAAGAAAAACGCAGTATTCTCTTGTAACGCTACATTTCAATGCCTTAAATTTCTACCTCAACTCTTTTCAGATTCCATACTTCACATCCAAATAGTGGCAACCAGAAAAAATAATGAATCAATGATTGTTAGTTTCGTCTTTAAGCGCAGATCTTGAGCTCGCCATAATTTCGTCAGTTCAGTGACCAACGTTTTAGCAATTGCCTGACGTCTCTTTACATCATTTGATGCAGTCACCATTTTTATTTATTCTTGATCCTATGTAATCAAATTCATCAACTTCTTCGATATCTTGATATTTGTGGAACAGATTATCACCACCAATCACCATTGTGATAAACTGGGATTACTTTTGAAAGAAGTAATCCCAGAGAAACGTACCAACAGTGTGGTATGTTTCATACACTTAAGGTTGTGGACAGGTCCCACCATTACCTAAAGCGCACCTGGTTGGAATCGTTAAATATAAAATGCTCGGATGCCTCTTTGAAGAGGAACAGTGGTTGCCAAGTTAACCCCATCATAGAGGCAGTAATTCTATCCATAGACAAACGTTGGCCACGTCACAACCATATGTCACATCAACAAACAATTAACCACGTGCCTCACGCACCATCCTGTCAGTGCACATCTCTATTCCAACTGCCATTCATGTATTCAATCTGAAGAAGGCTGCCTCCCAGCCGAAAGCTTATTAATTGTAACTATGTTTAGTTTGCTCTGAGAAACAAAATAAATTTTCGTAATGAATCCAGAGCACGTAGGCCTTTTTTACTACACTTAAGGTGGTAGAAAATGAGAGTCCTGGGTGTAATTGTGCAGTCAGATATGAAGTTTTCTGAGCAATGCAGACAGGCTGCCAGGACAGGTCAAGGGGTTTTGTCAATAATATATAGGAATTTTGCTAGCAGGGAAAAGGAAGTGATTGTCCCTCTGTATAAGGCAATGGTCAGGCCGTTCCTTAAGTCAGTGATTTCCAAACTGGGAGGTGCGAACTAGTGCAAAAGTAGGCGCGAAATGTTTAAGAGAAATGTAATTTTCATAACATGACATATATAAATAAAAATATATATATACATATAAATAAACTTTCATAACATAACATTAAATTTTATAACCTGTTTTTTAAAGCACTTACCGCCACATATCTCACTCTAACTTCGATATAAACATGAGATAAACATTTATTTGGAAAAAAATATATTATATTTTGCTGAAATGGATTGATGAATTATGATTGATATGATGTAATGTAATATATGTAATATAATGTAATTTGTATAATTTAGTGTGTACTATGTACTGACCTATATAAGTAGATTGCATAGTATAGCATTAGATGCATGGTTGAAAATAAGGTTTCAGCGGTGTGTGCGATTGTGGTTTTTATTATTTTTGGCGTGATTACTTATTGATAATAATCGTTAGTAATTTAGAACTACAGATGCTTATTATTTCATGTAGTATTAATAATTATTGTATTAACATATTAAAAATAAGAAATTGCACAATTATAGATGCTTTATTTGAATGGAGGCACCGGGAAAATTTTACAGGTCAAGGGAGGCATGGGCTCAGAAAGTTTGAGAACCACTGCCTTAAGTACTGCGTACAGGTCTGGAGGCCTCATTTTAGGAAGGATGTATATTTGCTTGAGCGTGTACAGAGAAGGGCTACAAGATTGGTGAGGGGAATGAAGGGATCCTCTTACCAAGAGAGGCTTAAGTTCTGAAAATTGCAGTGGCTGGAGACTAGGCAACTGCGAGGTGATCTGATTGAGGTATATAAGGCCTTGAATGGGTTGAACACGCTGAATTCTAATGGGATCCTTCCACTTGTTCAGATTACGAACCTAAGGGGGCATAAATTCAAATTAAGGAAAGACAGATGTAGAATAGATGTGCTGAAATTTGCCTTTAGCCAGCGGGTGGTTAATTGCTGGAACAAAGTTCCATCTGTCGTTCTGGAAGTTGATAGGTTAAATAAATTTAAGGAGGAACTGGACAAACATTTAGAGGAAATGGTTGTGTGAAATTTTTTTTTTTTTTTTTTTTGGCTGATGCTGCATAAGCTCATACACTTGCTTTCTTGCGTCATATGCCTCTACTACTACCATACTTTATCTTACTCACATTCAGAAACAGTCCTTTTTTCTTACTTGCTTCACATACGGTCCTCAAAGTTTCTTTAAGATGATCCTTGGAACTGCAAATTAGCACAATATCTTCCGCATAACGAAGGTTGTTTATCCTCAGTCCTCCAATTTTGATGCCAGTGTCTAAATCTTCTAAAGCTTCACGCATGATATCTTCGGAATACAGATTAAAACAGTGAGGTGACAAAATGCAGCCCTGTCTGACACCATTACCGATTTTGAAAAGTCTATGTTATCCCTGTTGGTTCTTAAAGTTCCATCCTGTTCCTGGTAGAGTAGCATAATCAGCTGAATTATGTGGATCGGGAATCCCATATTAGTCATAGTTTCTCATGTTGAACACAATCAAATGCTTTTGAAAAATTATAAAAAACAAATCAATGGAGAGATTTTTGGGGATTAATCGTAGAGAGGGTCTTTGGGATTGATATTTGACGAATTCAGGCGTCAAGTTGGCCTCAAAGTTCATTTTCTTATTCAGCAAACTTCCAACAATATCGGTAACGAGGCAGGGCGTTTCATCTTGTTGGAATACACCTGTGCAATCTGGGGAGACTCACCATGAACGGTGCACCGAGTAGCCACAATGGATATGTTGTTTTTATCATTCAGGGTTCAGTCTATGAGTATGAGGGCTCCAGGTGATTTGCAGGAAACCATCCCTTACCAAAACGCTGAAGCAACCTGCCTGTTTCTGTTGAATCAGAACATCGAAGTGATTCCTCTTCGCTGTTTGTCGCGGTGTCCTCCATCTACCATCCACATGATATAGCAGAAAACATGATTCATTGGAAAGTCAAAACTTTTATCCCATTCGTAATTGGTCCAATGGCGCCATTGATTTGAGTTATCATAAGCAATGGTTGCAACAAGCTTGCCTACCATGATTGGCAATGGCCCATACAGAGAGGATTCGTTGGACAGTAGAAACACCGCTGATCGTCTACTGGTTAAAGTCCATGGTCCTGTATGTATATATGTATTTAGGTAGGTCGGCTCCTGGAACGTTGGTTCAGTTCTGCCTCGTTATTATTATTATTATTATTATTATTATTATTAGCCATATGGTACAAGGAAGCCTGAGGCTTATGCTGCATCAGCCAAAAAAAAAAAAAAATTCCCGAGTTACCCCCTGTGTGTGTGTGTGTGTGTGTGTGTGTGTGTGTGTGTGTGTGTGTGTGTGTGTGTGTGTGTGTGTGTGTGTGTGAGAGAGAGAGAGAGAGAGAGAGAGAGAGAAGTAGAAAGGCGTCACCAAGAAAGAGAAGAATGATGATATCCAGCTCAGGACCCTGGGTTTGCCAAGTCCATACTCACCAGATGTGAGCCCCCGGGGTTAACACTAATATGATACTGAGCTCTGTAAAACAGCCAGATATGTGAATTATGTGTTGTACTGGCCGTTTGTCTACCCAGAATTTGTTCCACAGGCCTTCTGTTATAGTGTGCTTGCCAAGCAACATTCAGTGTAAACCATGTGGCTTCCAGGCAAGCCGGTTGACTAATATCCAGGAGTCCAGAAGACTCCTGGGTTTCTCATTATCGACTATTGGTTAATAATAGGAAAAAATCTCGTGTTCTCAAGACCTATTCCGGGATGTAGAGAATAGACTAGCAACAACAAGATCGCGTTGTGATTTTCGTTTTGGACCGTTTCAGACGTTTAAACTCCAGAGCGCCGCAGATGATGGTTCTTTTATTCTAACTTGTGCTGTGCATAGTGTGTGGCAAGAGAATGGCTAAGAGGCAAGAATGAGTAAGCGAAACATGATTTATTAAACATAGACAAATTTACGCAAATGGTTAAAAGATGCTAATAATTACACCATTAATATGTTAACATCAAATTACAGTATATACCTTTACTTCTGGCTAAACATTGGATTAATGTGACAATGTTACATATTTATAAACTTGTCTGGGCTCTTCATGTGGCCTGGGAAGACAGCTATTTCTCGTACTCGAGTGAAACGATAGACATCACGCTGTCCGAGCATTCAGTTACCAGTGTAAAACCACTAGGTGAGTTCGGCAATGTCTCATTGTTTTGTGTAAAGTAATGAGTTATATAGGTAATATATCTTAAGATCTAAGTGCAATAGATAGATATTTAACAAAGTGCATATCAAGGAGGAGAGATGTATGAGGGTGTAGATAATACAAAGGGGAAGGGTTTTATTGTGGTATAGTTTCATTCAGGGTGTAATCTAAAACAAGGCTGAACTTACCAGAAAACTCCTGGTTAACCTCGGGGTTTGTAAAGTCCGCAGAGGAACCCATCGTATACAATCTTAGCCACGTTCTTGTCTTCGTCTTCACTTATCTTCTTACGGCGACACGACTCTAACAAAATTAACTCCCGCTTCTTTCTCAAAACAGCCACCTTTGAATCTCTCTGCAACCAACAACAACTCCAGCAACAACAACCCCTTTTTTCCTTCTTCCCCTTCATATATATATGTCCCCCTTTTTTGAGTTTCCCCAGACTTGTATTGATTTACAGGTCAATTTTACGGAGAGAAGAAAAACACAGGGACTGCCATCTAGGGAACTTGACACAGCCAAAGATGGAATTTATGAGGAGTAGAAGGGGAACCTCATATTTGTATAGGGTTGCTTCTCCAGACTGCCTGGCAGGGGTTACCAGACATAAAGCTCGCCAACTCCTACATAAGGCATCTCCAAACAACAAACATCCCATTGTTACCTAGTTCAGATTACACTAAAAGGGTGTTTCTTTCTAGCGGTACTCTTCTTTCCCGACAAAAGTCGCATACTGTCTCACCGTTTTTTGTAAATATTACATCCACAACGTTCGTCCGATCCGATCGAATAACGACCTCTCGCTGTGACCCAGCCGAACATATTACGGTGGAACAATGTTTCAACTACTGCTTTCCCTAGCGAGACGTGAACGAGCGCGTGCTAGAACGAAAGGAAAGCAGTCTCTTGCAGGAAGCGAATGTTGTTCTACAAGTATAGCAGTGGCAAATGTATAGGGTGATTTGAAGCGGTGACTGCTTCTTAATGGCAAGCCATGAGGTAAAAAT
Source organism: Mastigoproctus giganteus (assembly GCF_048544385.1). Classification (NCBI taxonomy): domain Eukaryota; kingdom Metazoa; phylum Arthropoda; class Arachnida; order Uropygi; family Thelyphonidae; genus Mastigoproctus; species Mastigoproctus giganteus. The sequence goes on from NC_143581.1 coordinate 72,389,393, forward strand.
GAAAGCATTTTTACAAATTAGCGATTACCTTTAAGGCAATTCTAGGTACTCGTCCCCACTAGGGGAAAAGTAGGTTGGGGTCTGCTATCCAGCGGCAGTAGAAAGAGACTCTATTCTTGCGGATCACTCTAAGTGCAAATTAACTAAACAAAAAGTAAAAATACAAATATCAATCCAATCAATTTAAACCACCACTCTAATTACATCATCATCATCATCATCAGCCATTTTCAATCCACTGCAGGATGAAGGGCTCTCCAGCAACTTTCCAGTTCCTTCTGTTTTGAGCACTGGCCATCCATTTACTACCCAAAAACTCATGAATTTCATCTATCCATCCCCGCCTTTGTCTTCCAGATTTTCTTCTAGCTCCTCTTGGGTACCATTCTGTTATTTTCTTACTCCATCTGTCATCATGTCTTCGAGCTATGTGTCCTGCCCAAGACCATTTTAGTTCTTTAGTTTTGATAAGAATGTCCTTTACTTGAGTTTACTGCCTAATCCATGTGTTTCTCTTCTTATCTAACAGTCTGATTCCCAATATAATTCGTTCCATTCTTCGCTGTGTAGTTCTCAGCTTCTCTTCCATTCTTTTGTTGTGCCCAAGTTTCACTTCCATACGTCATGGTGGGGAGTATACATTGGTTCATTATTTTACGTTTCAGACAAACTGGGATATTGCTCTTCAGTATGTGACTATATTTCCTGAATGCTATCCATCCAAAATTTATTCTTCTCTTGACTTCCAGCCATTTATCATTATTACAACTAATAACTTGTCCCAGATAAGTATATGACTCCACCTTTTCAATTACTGCTCCTTCAATCATTATTTCCCTTTCCGTGGCATACTTGTTCATCATTACTTTTGTTTTAGCCATATTCATCTTGAGTCCAAAATCCTTACTAACTGTGCGTAACTGATTAAGATTTTCCTCTAATTCTTTGGGATCGTGGCTTATGACCACAATGTAATCTGCAAATCGTAAATGGTTTATTTACTCTCCGTTCAGATTGACTCCTTTCTGCGACCAGTCTAATCTTCTGAAAGCTTCCTCAAGGGCAGCAGTAAACAGCTTCGGAGATATTGTGTCTCCTTGTCGAACTCCTTTCTCGATTTCAAATTTCCTACTGTCTTTGTCTAGTCTAATAAAGGAGGTAGCACTCTCATATATTTTCTTCAAAATAATAATATATGGGGTATGTGTGCCTTGTCTTTCTAGTGCCCGAAACATTGCCTTATGCTGTATGGAGTCAAATGCCTTTTCATAATCCACAAATGCCAGGCATAATGGTGTTTTATATTCATTTGCTTTCTCCATTAGCTATGATATTACGTGAATGTGATCCGTAGTTGAGGATCCTGTCCTAAAGCCAGCTTGCTCTTTCGGTTGATTCTCATCAAGTATTCTTTCTAATCTGTTAGTAATGACCCTTGTGAACAACTTGTAAATGTGGGATAACAAGCTAATTGGTCTTTAATTTCCAATTTCTGATTTATCTCCTTTCTTATGCAGCAAAACTATGATTGCATTATTCCATCACACCTTTTCTAATGCACTTTGTGAAGAGCCTTGCCAGTTTTTGTGTTATGTCTCTTCCTCCCAATTTTAACAACTCTACAGTAACTTCATCTCCCCCCGGGGCTTTCTGGTTCTTCATTTTCTTCAATGCATGTTCTACCTCATCAGGAAGAATATCGGGTATGTCGCACGTGTTGCTACTTTGCAATCCATCTTCCCCACTGTTGGCATCTTTCCCTCGCTACCTTGAATAATTCTCTATAGTAGTCTTCTGCTATTTGAATTATGCCTTCTCTGCTGTTTATATGTACACCATCGCTTTTCTTCAGTTTCAGTATCATTTGTCTTTCTGCATTACTGCTCATGGCTGCAGATTTAAATCCTTTGTTTTCCCTTAATGCTTGTTCTACTTTTCTTGTGTTAAATCTTCTTATGTCCTCTCTGAGTCTCTTTCTAATGGCTCTGCATAACTCAGTATACTCAATTTTCTCCGTGTCAGTGTTTTTCTTGCTCTTCATTTGTCGTCTTCGGTTCATCATGACAAGTGTTTCTTGACTAATTTTTTCTTCTTTGGATTTCTTTTTCTCTATAGGTTTCTTGGGCTTTATCACTTTCAGAAAGTTGTAATATTCCTCGTCGATATATTGGACCTGAGCAGTCTGCAGAAGCTCACTTGTTCTCAAGATCCAGTACATATGCTTTTTCTCCTCCTCTGTTATCTCAAAAACCTTTGTATTATTTACTCGAGTCAGTTTTTTCCTTTCCTTTCCTACATCTACATCTATATCAAGTGTACATCTTATCATTCTGTGATCACTTCCAACATTTACCTTATTCAGGACGGTAACATCATTCACAATATATCTTCTGTTATTGTGGATGATGTCGATTTCATTAGTTGTTAATCCATTTGGACTCTTCCATGTCCACTTTCTGTTCACCCTTTTCTTGAAAAAAGTGTTCATTACTGACAGTCCTTCCGATTCTGCAAATTCCACAAGGCTTTCACCTCTTTTATTTCTTTCACCAATTCCAGGGGCTCACATCTGGTGAGTATGGGCTTGGCACACCCAGGGTCCTGAGCTGGATATCATCATTCTTCTCTTTCTTGGTGATTCCCTTCTACTTTTGACTCTCTCTCTCTCTCTCTCTCTCTCTCTCTCTCTCTCTCTCTCTCTCTCTCTCTCTCTCTCTCTCTCTCTCTCTCACTCTCAGGGTAGCTCGGGAATTTTTTTTTTCCTGGTGCAGCATAAGCCTCAGGCTTCCTTGCACCATATGGCTATTAATAATAATAATAATAATAATAATTCTGCGCTGTTTTGCCTTTTTCCAACCTTAGCATTGAAGTTCCCCATAATAATAGTGTAGTGGGTTTTCTGATCATCTAGAAGACTCTCAATTTCGGTGTACATTTCTTCAACCTCTTCATCATCATGGCTCGATGTTGGTGCATAAATCATTATAATCTTTAGCTTGTATCTCTTAGAAATCTTGAGTATTAGTCTCGACACCCTTGGTGATGTACATTTGAAATCCAAAATGTTGATAAACTTATAAGTAATTCATTTCTTATCTTGTTTCAGCCAAACCGATGATATTCCAATTCACATTTTCTAATTCCTTTTCCAGCTCTAATATCCTGTCTTCACCGATGAGTGATCTTACTTTATCACAGGCCAAGTTCCGTTTCCGTGCATGGCAGTCTGGTCATACCCAGTGATTTTTAGCACCCTCTGCTTCCACTCTGATCCTCTCGCTGTCGTAAGAGGGAGAGTGAATGCTGCTGGGGACTGAGGGCCATTTGTTTTGTCGTGCTGTCATATGCTGGAGGGTTTAGTCTTTTCCTCTTCACGCTGACCAAGCGTCTTGAAGAGAACCACTCTACACGTTCGTTGCCACCTAAGTGACGTAAGAGGGCTTACCATCGACAAGGTGTGCATGAGTGGATTTTAGGGAGGCAGGCCAACCGGATTTCTCCTAAATCTTCTGTAATAGAGAGATATTGGATCCATCAGTGTTTTAGGCTGAGTGTCTGATAACACACAGGATACCTGTTCCCCTCTGATATACTAATTACAATTACTGCACTTAAAATGTACAGTTATTATACTTTTGTTCACATTATGTTTTACAAAAAGTTGTAAAAACGCAAAACGTAATAAACTTGAATATCAGGGTACCAGATCATTGCTTGAAGCGCTAGTTAATTTTACTAGGATAGAGCACGCACGTCTTCTCTTGAAAGCGAAGAGTAAAGCACGGAAAGCGACGTCTTGAATAAACAGTGGCTCGTTACCTGGAGCAAAATGATCAATAAAGTCTGTCAAAACCTCCCTTAACCATTATATATCGGACAACGATATAGTATATGCATCCAGCACTCACCACAGTTACATCGGTCACTCCTAGATGTTCCAAATCGGAAAAGTTTCTGGTTCCAAGAACTCATATCTCGTTATAATGTATGATGTCAATATATCCAAAGAAAACCAAATCATCCCTTTCTTGTTTCATAGAAATGTCACTTGCGGGAGGAAAAATTTAGTTACCAATTCACAAGCGGTTGTGTCCCGTTCGCTTTGCCAGATATTGAGACACTCATTCCAACATATAGCACATTCCCTTTTGATATTGAATTGTATGTCCAAAGCAATTCCTGTCTTTATCTGTAAATACCCTTAAAGCGACAAATAGATCCAAAGACAGTCACTTGCCTGGCTCCATTGGAAACAATACAGCATTCTCCCAACACACATAGAAGCAATTCGCTGTACTGATGTCAATTTCTTTTGAACCTGGACCGTTACCATCCTATGGAACCAGGTGAATTCTGCCTATGTCACTGTAGGGAGGAGCACGGCATTGTAGTATAATTACATCGTCCTTCTTTAAGGTACTCAATCACTTCAGGAAACTCTTTTGATTGCACCAGAAAAACTCTTAAAATTTTCAGCGAAGTTTTTACTTTGTGAGAGAAACTTGAGCTTACTGTCAATTGGTACTCCTACGAATTTTAATTCAGTCACCAGCGGAAGTTGGATATTATTTATTTCAATGTAGATGGTCTGTCCCGACCCAATTTTGCGTCAAAACCACCATTTTAGATGTGGTAGTGTACTAACCTACCACATCTAAAATGGTAGTGTACTAACCTACCACATCCAGGGCAGAATGAGATTTGCTTGAGTCTAAAGTTGTTACGTTATTAGCATTGGCTACAATTCTAACGTTTTTAAATGGTTTCGAGATCCACTCATGTAGCACGAGATTCCATAACTGAGGCCTCAGTGTAGAGCCTTTAGGGCATACCTGAAAGACTTAGCATTAGCATTAGTAGGGTATATGATCAAGAAAGCAAGCTTACATAGAATCAGCAAAAAAAAAAAAAAAAAAAAAAAACACCCTTCCCATTTCATCCATCCATTCATTCTAAACGTTTGTCTTGTTCCACCTTGAACTTATTTAAGTTGCTGACTTCCACCATAACAGATGGAAGTTTGTTCGAACTATCAACTACCCGCTGGCTAAAGGCTAATTTCCGCACATGTATTCTACAATTGTCTTTCCTCAATTTGAATGTATGCCCCCTCAGGTGAGTAATCTGAGCAAGAGGAAGAATCCCATTAGCATCTAGCTTGCTCAATCCATTGAAGTCCTTATACACCTCAATTAGATCATATCGCAGTTGCCTAGTCTCCAGAAGCTGCTGTAATTTGCAGAACTTAATCCTTTCTCGGTAACATCAACCCTTTGCTCCACTCACTAATCTCGTTGCCCTTCTCCGTACTCATTCTAGCAAGTTTATATCTTTCCTAAAATGACGCCTCCAGACCTGTATACAGTACTCAAGGTGTGGCGTGACTGTTGCGTCCCTTATACGAAGGGATGCAATGGCCACGCCACTTTATATGAGGGATGCCTTGTGGCGCCCCTTATACAAAGGGACAATCACGCCCTTATGCCTGTTGGAAAAATTCCTGTATATCATTAACAAGACACCATGAGCTACTCTTGCAGACCGTCTGCACTACTCAGAAAACTTCATATCTGATTGCACAGTTATTCCCCAGGTCTTGTTCATTTTCCATTATGGTGAGTGTAGTTCCAAACAGTTGATAGATTACTCTGGTGTTACTACTACCCATATGCAGTACTTTACATTTGTCAATGTTAAACTTCAGTTACCACCTCTCAGCCCATCTGCTCAACTTTTCCAGATTCTATTGCAGTAGCGTACTAGCATTACTGTCATTAATAACCCTGCCAACCTTCGTATCATCTGCAAACTTAGACATTAACTTTGATATACATTCATCAATATCATTGATAAATACTGAAAACAATAATGGGCCCAATACCGAAATCTTGAACTCATGTTATTATTGGGGATTCCACTCTCTGTCTTCTTCCACTCAACCATCATTTTATCCATTATAGCAACTTGCCCTTAATGCCATACTGCTCCAATTTGTAAAGTAGTCTTCCATGTGCCAGAGTATCAAAAGCTTTCCTAAAATCCAAGTATATGATATCAAAATTATTCTTTGCATCCAATTCCTTTGTGACCACATCATAATATCCAACCAAATTTGTTAGACAAGACTATCCCTGAACAAACCCATGCTGTGTCTGAACTATAACTACAGTCTTGTCTAGATGATCCTGCATCGCTTCCTTAACCAGTGTCTCCATTATTTTCCCCGGAACAGAAGTTAGACTAACAGATCTGTAATTACCTCTCGTCCTCTGTGAATTGGGGAGACATTTGCAAATCTCCACTCCGTGGGACCTCCCATAGTCCAAGGAAACTTTCATAATTATGGCTAAGGGTTTGCTTACTTCCTTTGCTGCCTCATTTAATATAACTGGATAGAAACCATCTACCCTAGGTTCCTTCCTTATGTTTGACTTCAACAATTTCTCGAGGAGTGGAGGAGTTGACTTGATTAAATTTTTATTTTATCATAATGAAGCGATCAGTAAAATAACTTCTAAAAAGGGGAAAATTTTGGCTGGAACACTAAGCAAGACGGTGATGTTCGAGGGCACTCTCTCACCATCAAAAGTCCCCTTGAAGTCAACGAAATTGCTAAAGTATAATTTTTAGTAGAATTTTTTCTGTTAAAAACAAAATCAACTATTGCACCTTCTGCTGAACGACCTTGGTAAAAGCCATTTTGAAATGGTGAACGGAGGTTCTTTTTTATCTAGAATACTGATAAAGCGTAAACATCCAAGTTTTTTTTCCGGTTTTTAAACAGAAATTTTTACTCCCCCTGTAAATAAATGAAACCAGTGTGTTGTGGAAAAGTCGGATTTGATTGACTCGAAATTCGTGCTGTTATATGTCATGTTTTTTTCCTGGTGAAGCATGTCTCAGGCTTCCTTGCATAATAATAATAATAATAATAATAATAATAATAATCTATTCTTGTGTCTTTCCGTAATAGGTTCCTGTACGTCACGGAGCAGTGATAAAATCACAAGATTTCATGATCCGTCTTTAATCGTAATATCAATAGAGATCTACAAAATATTAAACGACACTAAAACCACTTAGAAGACATACCCAAGCATAGAAATTTATCAAATTATTTCAGAAAATTCTGATGTCAGCATGTCCCTGCTTCTTAGAATATGCATAACTTCGTTAATCACCACTCAGCCATAAAAATCACACCGTAGTAAACTTTCGATATGTAAATCAATTATTTAACCGTGCAATATAAGCAGACGACTGTAGTGCAGAACTACTTATTTGAATCGTACTAAATGTGTGTGAACAGATATATTTAACCGAAGTAATACTTCAATGTGACTTATTTGTAGGTATTTCATAAAAAGTATGTTTTGCACAATTTGCATAAATATGTGGCTTTGATAAAATTAACTTATCAATATCTAGTCTGCTATTCATCCCCTCATAATAGCGTTAAATATTTCTAACTGTTCCTTCTATACAGAAATTTTCTCTAGATCACAGTTCCCCTTCATTATGACGAACAAAACAAAAATAAAAAAATAAATAGAACACTTAAAAGGGATAAAATCTCTCCTTTAACTAAAGAAATATATAATTTTAGGAAATATAATGAAGGTGCTGAATTTAAATTCTGAGAGTGAAAATTTTGTATCAGGAAAAGAAATGAAAGATTCGTATACGAATGAAACTTTACTGTATAATGAAGCAACAAAAAATAAAAACGAGTTTGGGGCTGATGGCCTTAAACCCTTTTTTAAACCTAGCAACAAAGTAAATTGTATATGTCGGAGGGAGAGCCTCTGTCATACACACCTATGGACAAATTGGGTTTTCTGCTTAGCGCATTGGCCTCATTTTGTAGACTTACCCTGGAATTGTACTAAAAGGCACTGCTCATCTATTGGAGAAGTACATTGCTTCTTATTTAAAGTGTATGCCACAATAGGTGGCCTGTTTTGACTCGGAGAGTGTGGTATTCGAGCTCATTGTCCGGTATTTGTTCAAGTTGTTTGCAACAGCTATTTGCACAAATTTTGTAACCTGTAAATTCCGCAATTACTGTAACCGTTTAGGTACAACGGTTACAGTCAGGAGCTGCTCTTTGGTAGATACTGCGAAACTGCAGCACCCCCAGTTTCTTTAAATCTGAATATACAGTCAACGTAGTTATATGAAGTTTTGTGAAGAACAATGCAACGCAATGAATATTTTTATTAACAGGTCCAGCATATAGTATACTCATCCTCTATTTCCGATAATAAAAATAAATAATTGCTATATTCAACAGAGGCGCCTCCGTAGCCTGGTGGGCATGAGCAGTAGTGCATAGCACACGCTTCTTAATTAGACCGGGGTTCGAGCCCGTACCTACCAAATACGGAGGATGCGTTAGGTTAGGGAATGACCACCGCATATTCCCAGCCCGGATAAAGGGTGAAGGTTGGCGTCAGGAAGGGCATCCGGCCGTAAAATTGCATGCCAAAACAATAAAAACGCTGACCCCATATAATAATGGGAAAAGGCGAGGACAAAAAAAAAAAAAAGAAGAAAATTGCTATATTCAACAGAACTCTACAAGTACAGAGCACGGGCCATCCAGGCCCAACCATAGCCTGAGGCCATTGGTTCAAGGGAAAACAGGCAGTTTTCGCTGTACGAGTTTTTTTCCCCCAAGTATCAATCAAAATTTGGAATGCAGAAAAAAATGAATTTTTTTCCACATTCCAAACCACATGCGTAGCTATACAATACAGTGTACCTCGCTTTACGATATTAATCCGTTCCAGAGAGACCATCGCACCGTTAAAATATCGTAATGTGAACCCAATAACATTTGTTTTTTGTAATTCGTTTAAAAATCTCGGAAGTTGAAATTTTCGCTGTATAACTAAGCTATTTATCTCTATAAAATGTCATTTTTATATGGCCTTAAGGTCACGCTCGTGACCTTAAGGCCATATAAAAGGTCGTGAACATGGTTTGTAAATTGTATTAGTTACCAATTCAAATCATTAAAATGCACTACACTTTCATCGTTATCATATGTTCCATTATAAGAATCAATTTTAAATGTTTTTGTGATATTCTTCTAAAGCACATTTCTGGAGGTCACGACCATAAATATCCCCAGGGGCTCACATCTGGTGAGTATGGGCTTGGCACACCCAGGGTCCTGAGCTGTATATCATCATTCTTCCCCTTCTTGTTGATTCCTTTCTACTTCTCTCTGTCTCTCAGGGTAATAGGGAATTTTTTTTTTTTTTTGGCCGGTGCAGCATAAGCCTCAGGCTTCCTTGCACCATATGGCTAATAATAATAATAAAACAATTTGCACTTTCTGGTTTATTGAGCTTTTCTGTTACTGCAAGCAGGCACCTCCGTAGCCAGGTGGGCAGGAGCAGCAGTGCGCTTCTTGATTAGACCGGGGTTCGAACCCGTGACCACCGAATACGGAGGATGCGGAAAGGTCAGGGAATGACCACTGCATATCCCTGGAGCAATATGGCCTTAGTTGCTAATGCTCCTAAAAAAACAAAATAACAACAACAAGTACTGCAAGCAATTATAAATAGTAGTAAACTTCTTGCATTTGCAAAAATACCGATAGCTGGAATTGTGTGTTTTTTTACATTATTATGGTGAAATGTGTTTCCCCTTTACTGAAATCTTCAATCGTATAAAAAACATAAATAAATTTTCAGAATCTTCTCTTTATTCCTTTTATTTTAAGCTTCGTAAACTTGTTACTCCACGCGAATCATGTTAAAAAATGCTTATGCATGGAATCGTGAAATTTATAATTAAAAGAGAAGATTGTCTTGGAAAAAAACGCCTCTTGAAACATTTCTGAAGAAGGCAACTCCTTGTGCAACAACCAGCGAGTGTCGAGCCAATAATGAGTGATCAACAAGTGTGCATTTAGTTGATGATGATGATGATGATGAAGAATAAACATTCTTTAACATTTGTAAGTCATAAATAATTTCCCTATTATTATAATTTTCTTGATTTTACACGCTACATTTTCATTTCTTTGGATAAATCAATTATTGTTTAAACATAAACTAATAAGCTAACTAATTTCATTGTTGAGAACGTGACCCCTATTTTTAACCTTATGTCTATGGGTAATATTTTTCTGCTTTATGAGCGTGCGCACACCAGGAGCAAATTAACTTGTAAAGTCGAGAATTGCCTGTATTTCTGATAATCATTTCAATAATAAACAAATAAAAACACGAAATTGTTTTCAACTTTGAAGTTTAACCGTAGACGGAACTGTGCACTAGACAGTTATACATTTTGCTCTTGGTGGTTAAGTCAAAGCTTAGTTAGCAGGTACTGTAACCAAAGGTACTGTTGGCAGGTTGCCAATATGCAGTTTTTAGAGGTGACCAACTGAGTCAAGGGAATTGCGATGCCAATTTGAATAGTGCACCAAACTTGAAAAAGTTATTAATCTATTTTCAACAAATAAAAACCGAAGAATGGATTTTATTTAAAAAAAAAATTCAAGATTACTCAAGTGTGTTAATGGTAATTGCCCAGTTAATGTTTTGTAGTATTTTTAATGTTATTATTATTACTATCAATGTCTACATGTCTTATCACCAAGGCATTTAATGTAACTTTGAGAAGCAGTCTGTAGCTGAGTGGTCAGGAGCTGGAGTGCTGTGGCACACGCTCTTTGAGTAGACTGGGGTTCAAGCTTCTGAAGGCTAAATATGGTCAGTCTGCCAACCCGCACTGGACCAGTGTGGCAGATTATGGTTCATTTCCCTCAACATGAATTGTTGAGGAAGCTTCCATCCTGCAGTGGGTTGATAATGGATGCAATTTTTCTACCCCCATACATCAGAGTCATGAGCCGCCACTGGTTACAGTAATTGCAGAATTTACGTTTAGATATTTATTCTGTAATCTTCACATAGCCAATCAAATTTAAATTGCAAGGTTATAGATTATTATTTTGAATAAGGGGTAATGTTTACAAGCAGCTACCTCTACCGATTGATCGTTGCAAGTAATGGTGATTGACATGTTAGGCATGTCAATCACCGCACAGCAGGTGTCGTCGTAAAATGATAGCGATTATCTAAATAATATCGGTGTAGATACACCATAGTTTACCCATAAATTTGAACTACATATGTAGTGTCAAAGGCATCATTTTAATTATATCTCATATTGTGGGTGCCTTCACAACGAGATAGCTGGTATCGCACTACTTCAAATAAATAAAGCTTCTCTAGTAGAGAAGACTGCTGTTATTTATTTTCAGTGGATACCATCCCGACGATCATTTTGAAGCTAGTTGTATGTGTGTGTGGGATAATAACTCTACTATCCACTTGTCCCTATTAGACTTAGAAAAGCAAAAAAGTAGAGGAAAAGTAATAGTAGGAGAGGAAGAAGAAAAAAACAGTGTAGAAGAATGAAAGGGACTAACTCCTTCGACTCACACCACTCAAAAACTCATAGACACCTCGAATAGGCAACGCTGCCCCAGTGGGGAAGACTGTTGTTACCTATTCTCGGAAACTCCGGGCAACATAAAGCACCTTCTGACAGCACCGTTTTGAAATATGGTTTGGGATAAAGATATCAGCTATCCTCAATATCCCTATAAGACTGAGCAAAGAAAAAAAAGAGAGGAAAGTGACAGTAAGAGAGGGAGAGGAAAAGATGCCGTAGAATGAAAGGGATAATTAGTTATAATTCGTACGAACTCAGAGCTCCATGCCCCAGCTGGGCAATGCGTCCCCCTGACGGGGACTGTTGTTACCCAGTCAGAGTCCTGCAAAGATGATTAAGATCATACTCTGGTGCCATTTCTGGCTCTTTAGCCTTCATCAGTGGGTAAATAGGGGTACTGGTTAGACCAGACGCGCTTTCCAGTTTCTGGATATTTCTATGGAATTAACCCTTCAGGGACCCTTTATTGGTCCTGCTTTGGGACTATCTAGTGGCCTGTATGGCTTAAAAAAATAAAAAAAAACCCGAAAAAGGACAGCGCCCTCATTCACTCATCTCTATATGACCCAACCCAATTGGGCTGCTCACTCGTCCACTGACACACTCCGAGGAAGGCCCAGTCCATGTGACCACCAAGTCCTCCCAAGAGTCTAGTAATTGCCGGGACGATGCTACCGGACATTTTGCAAAAGATACCCCCAGGATGGTTATAGGTGCTGTCGAGACTGTGAGGTCTGCTGGCAGTTGTACTGGAGCCTCAATTCCCCACTGTTGGCATTTGGTCTTGCTTTTGTTTAGACACAGATCACTTGATAGGCTAAAATGACTGAAGGTATCCAGCTCTCTTTGTAAGGAACTGCTATCCACTAGGGTTAGGATCACGTTATCCGCATGCGCTACATATTTGCAATCAGAGTGCGGGCCAGGAAGATGAATCCCCCTGATGTTTTTAGAGGTGGTTAATTGCCTCAATATGTGTTCCAGTGCCAATGAAAATAGTGCAGGGCTTAGTGGGCACCCCTGTCTAAACCCCCCCCCCCCCGTTCCTGTTTTATTTTCTCTGAGCTATAGCTGTTAATCAAAAGAGTAGTTTGTGCCCCTTTGTACAGACTTATGATAGCTGTTCTAAGCAAAGACCCCATTTGGACTGTATGCATCAAATTCCTTGTGTACTCATGGGAGAGTTTATCGAAGGCCTTTGCCAAATCAAGTACCGCCACCACTATGCTGTATTGTTTCTGCTTGCAGTATGCTTGCAAATCTTTTAGAAATGATAGATTTTCCATCATAAATCTTGTTGGGATTGCATATGTTTAATTGGGACCTATAATGTGCCCCAAGTGCTTTTTGAGTCGGGCGTTTAGTACTTTGGCATACAACTTATAATTTGTATTAAGCAGTGATACTGGCCTCCACTCATCCACTTCTTTCCCGGTTTTACCCTGTTTTGTAAGAAATATGGTTTGGGCTTCTATAAATTCTTCTTTTACTACCCCTTCCGAGAAAAATCTGGAGAAGATGGTGGCCAAAACTGGCCCTATTTCCTTCCAGTACTTTTTATAAAACTCCACTATTAGCCCATCTGGACCTGGCGTTTTACCTCCATCATTGGTGGGTTGGCAGGTACCCTAGTAATGCAACATGCCATCACAGTTGCGAAGTTATTTCCACAATATGAGAGATGCCAAATGGTGTCTAAATAATAATGTATTAGAAGGTGAAATGCACAAGGCATAATTTCTTATAGGTTTAGATAATTAACTTTATAATATTGGTGTAAATACACCATAGTTTACCCATAAATTTGAACTACGTATGTAGTGTCAAAGGCATCGTTTTAATTGTATCTCATATTGTGGGTGACTTCACAACAAGATAGCTGGTATTGCACTACTTCAAATAAATAACGCTTCTCTAGTAGAGAAGACTACTGTTATTTATTTTCAGTGGATACCACCACCCAGACGATTGTTTCAAAGCTAGTTGTCTTTGTCATCGTTGAGTGGGCAGGTATTCTGAAATAACTTCGCAACTGTGATGTCATTTTGCATTTTACCAGGGTACCTGCCTATGCACTGATGACGAAGCCAACTGGCTTCGAAATGATTGTCTGAGTGGTGGTATCCACTGAAAATAAATAACAGTAGTCTTCTCTACTAGAGAAGCTTTATTTATTTGAAGTAGTGCAATACCAGCTATCTCGTTGTGAAGGCACCCACAATATGAGATCCAATTAAAACGATGCCTTTGACACTACATACGTAGTTCAAATTTATGGGTAAACTATGGTGTATCTACACTGATATTATATAGTTAATTACCTAAACCTATAAGAAATTATGCCTTGTGCATTTCACCTTCTAAAACGATGGTGATTGTACGGTCGAATTCTGTGATTGGGTGATTATTGTGAAGGTGTTTACTTTCTGATTGTTTTGTGTCATAGATGAGAGGGGAGGTGCTTAGCTGAGGTAGAGTGTTTATCCCCCCATCTCGCTGTTTTAAAATCTGAAAACAAGTTCCCGATTTAAAAACAGCGACAAGTGGGGTATAAAAACCCTAGGCATATCAAATAGGAGAACAGTTGGCGGGGAAAGTAGTGAGCAGCACCTGTCTATCACTGCTTTGTTCCTGTCCGTTTGTGAAATATGTACTAGTATCCAAGATCTGGAGTTTTAAATTTTTTTTTTTTTTGAAGTCACCTGGCAACCCTTATAATTAAATAAATGCAATATACTTCACTATTGGAGTAGTACTTTTTATTCAGATACCTTGCAGTACCAAGACTACTCATGATGAAATACCTTTACAGTATGAAGTTGATGTACAGAGTAGTAAACCCAGTCCCAAAAAAGGTTATGGGCCCTGATCAGGGCCGCCGCAAGTGGGTTGGCAAGGTAAGTGTCGCTTACGGGCGGCTGTTCAAGAGGGCACTGCAATTTTTTTTGATATTGTTTTCTGATTGGTTAACGGTTATCAGTGTTTAACATTTAGTGCGGCAAATTTTTTGTTTACTGGTGGCACATAGAAATGCAACTCTACTGGTCCTGATATGTATCATGACTTTATGTATAGCTTGAGACTTAACTATGAAGTAATGAATTAAATACAGTATACTAAAAGGAAAATTGCTCCATTGCAACTTACAAACAGCTTTTATAATTTGATAACTGCTCATCTGTTCAAATAACATTTAAAAACTTTGGTTTGAATTTGTATAGGTCATATGCCTCAAGCTGTGGGCCCTGACAGTGGCATTGTTCATTTTTCCTCTTATAGCTGACATGTAGAGCTTCACTGGTCAATATGCAGAGCGCATTTATAAAATGTGCACCTCAGAATGAGTATCTGGCCTATATTTATGCTTTATTATTTATTTGTTTATTTATTATTATCAGCCACATGGCACAAGGAAGCCTAAGGCTTATGCTGCACCAGCCAAAACAAAAAAAATTCCCAAGCTACCCTGAGAGAGAGAAAGAAATCTCTCTCTCTCTCTCCCTCTCCCTCTCTCTCATCTCTCTCTCTAGACAAAAAGACAGATTTCTAGACAAAAAGAGAAAAATGATATCCAGCTCAGGATCCTGGGTGTGCCAAGCCCACACTCACTAGATGTGAGCCCCTGAGGTAAAATTACACTATGCTCATACTTCGACAGTTTTATATGTAAAATGTACACATGTTGCTATTTATTACGATAATCTTAATTGCTTGCTAAATTAACAAAATTATACATTATTAATTTAACTACATATGAATGTATTTAGTTCAGAAAGTAGCTTTGCATCAAAAAATGGAACTAAACAGCATCCCCAAAATGTTTTTAGGAAACATTGTGATGTTATGCACAAAATCTGAACAGACCTGGAAAACTGGGATATCTGATCATCCAAAACATAGTAGCACTTGTACCACTAAACATCAAAACAACATCCTCCTCTATGTTAATGACCTCCCATTGATTGTAAATCGTGTCCAGTTTTTGGTGGCTGATAGTGCACTGCATTCCACTTTATAATACGATCACAACTTCTTCCATGCTAAACTTCGACACTCAGATTTCTAGACAAGAATATGGATATTTACTGGATATTACCCAGAATTCTGTTCTATCTTTGTATATGCATATTATAAATATTGCTCCCTCTATATAAAAAAAAAAAACTCTATCATGCTCAGCACTGCTTTTCTTCTAAAAAACTGTTCTGAAAAATCACAAATAAGCTCAACCATGGAATATTCAAAAGGACTTTTTCTCTGCTGGAACAGTGTTCAGAAGTTAAAAAGAAATAAAAATCATATATTTAAATTTAAAAAACATTTATTTTAAAATATCATCATCCTGAACTTGGTCCGGCTTAGATCTTTTAAGACCTGTTCCGTTGTAGCTCTTGGAGGTGGTCTTGATCTCGCCATCGTTGTCTTGGTCGGCCAACATCTCTCTTGCCTGTAGGTTTGTAGTTAAAGGTTAATTTTGGGATCCAGTCTGGGATGATTCTTTCTATGTGGCTGATCCATTTTTCCTCATACTGTTTTATGTCATTTACTATGTTATCTACTTTTAATTTCTTGCAGATATCTAAATTTCTTTGGTGGTCTAGTCTTGTAAAGCCTAATAATGGTCTTAAAAATCTCATTTGTGCTGCTTCCAGTTTGTGTGCATATTTCTTATTTATGACTCAAGTCTCACAGCTGTAGAAGAGGACTGGTTTTGAAGTGATGTTGTGCAGTCGTAATTTTGTTTCAGTTGTCATTTGTTTTCCGAAGTGGCGTTTAATCGTTCCATTCATTTTTATATATTTTTGTAGTTTAGTGTGGATGTCTTTCCCTTCATTTGATATTAAATTTCCCAAATAAGTGAAGTCAGATATTTGTTCTATTATTTTATCATCAATAACAATTTTTACTCTTTGTATGTTTTTTCCACATAATTCCATTGATTTTGTTTTTGAGGTGGAGATTTCCATCTCGTACTTTTTACCTATTTTATTAAGTTCATTTGCTGCTATCTGTAGTTCATCTTCGGATTTTGCAATTATAACTTGATCATCAGCATATAATATAGTTTGGATTTTATTTCTGTTGCTCAACTGTATTCTGTTGTTAATTGTTAATTCTTAAAGAAGTTTCCATTCTTTAAGAATTTTATTGATGTAGATATTAAATAAATTTGGTGATAGTCCACATTCTTGTTTGACTCCTTTATTGGTGTTAATTGGGTCTGATAGTTGGCCATTAGAATATTTTATACAGACTTTTGAGTTTTTATATAGGCTTTGGATTGCTTTCCGGAGTTGTGTTGGGATATTTTCTTCACAAAGAATCTGCCAAAGTTTTTCCTGGTTTACGTTGTCATATGCTTTTTCATAACCAATAATGAGCAGAAATGTTGGTAGATTGGATTCTCTTTTTTTTCTCCAAAATTTGTTGTAGTGAGAAAATGTCATCTATTGTGCTTCTCCCTATTTTAAAATAAAATTTATTTATTATTATTAATGTCATTGGCACCATGATTTTTCTAAAAATTTTTTTGGTGGTGGACCCCTCCTCCCTTATTTCCTAGAGGGACTTCCTCAGTTTTCCACAAGTTTATATTTTACAAAAAGAGCCCTGATTATTCCCATTACCACAATTAGGGTAGTGCTTCCAAGATGTTTGAAATCCTTGACTTTTTTACAAAAGAGGGCAATTGGTTTAATTTAATGATTTATATCTTAAAAACAGACTTCCCTCATCACACAAAATATTCTACAGACATATGAATATAATTCGTATGTCTGTAGAAATGGATGTCGTTCTTCTGAATTAGCAACTGTAATTACACCTTCCAAACTAGTATGAATATCTGCTATTAAAACATCTGTTAACACTAACCTCCCCTTTTCCTTTCTTCATATGCCCCTTGCTGGGTACCTGAAATAACAATCCAAAACATTGAAATCTTAGAAAATTATGATCGACAGAAATTCAAGTCCAATGTCAACAGTCTTTATGTATTCTCAGAATTTTAAATAAAATTAATAAATATAAAAAAAAATAATAATAATAAATATATATATATATATATTACATAATTTTTTATTTTTTATTTATATATATAAGTAACACTAAAGTATTAAAGGTATTTAATAAATGAAATATTTAGTAGAATATTGTATAGAATTATGTGTTTAAGTGCAAAACAGTTATAAAAGAATGCAAATACTTTTTTGACTGTTTCTTTTGACCTCCACACAACAAAAAGGCATCCAAATGAATACTGGCTAGTGATGGTGATTTAATTCATAGCATATCAAATAGCAGTTGGCAAATGGTATGGTATGCTATGAATTAAAAATAACAATATGGAAGTTGGAATGCTGTTTGTTATGGTTATAATATCACAGTTGTGGTCCCATGATGATGTTGGCCGTGATAATCTATCATTACTCATTATATTAATAATGATGTCTGTATTTAATTACATTGCTCCCAAAACCCTATTTTAAATATTCTTATTGTTCGTTATTTATTTTAGTGTAGTAGCCTGTGCATTGAACATGGCACTTAACTGCTCATTAAAAATTAACCCCAGGGGCTCACAGCTGGTGAGTATGGGCTTGGCACACCCAGGGTCCTGAGCTGGATATCATCATTCTTCTCTTTCTTGGTGATTCCCTTCTACTTCTCTCTCTCTCTCTCTCTCTCTCTCTCTCTCTCTCTCTCTCTCTCTCTCTCTCTCTCTCGGGGTAATTGAGATTTTTTTTTTTTTTTTTGGCTGGTGCAGTATAAACCTCAGGCTTCCTTACACCGTATAGCTAATAATAATAATAACATACTTCATTTATTAAAATAATGTAAATGTCTTAATGTCTTTATATATAAATGAATAAATGAATTTTAGCTTATTCTTGAAAGACCTGAGGCCAGAAGAGTTTACATATTTTGTGATATTTAAGGGCAGCCAAATTTTTATTTATTTTCTTTCTGGTGCCACAGTTTGTAGTAAGCCATGTATTTTTTTGGGTTTGTAGTAAGCCCTGTATGTTCAAGTTAGTACATACAGACTTGAACTCGGAACTGCCTGACTTGATATTTACACTAACCACTGAACTATGGTCAGCATATAAGAATAAAAGTTAATCACCTAAAGAAATTTAATAGGGCTTAATTTTTAAAAAATTATAAACAGAATATCAAGTCATATTCAGCATGAAGACATGCCAATCAATTTGAGACATGAAGTTCTCTGAGCAGTGCAGATAGACTGCTAGGACAGCTTATGGAGAACAAAAGGGTACTGTTATCAAGAAAGACTTCATTCTGCAAATTTGCAGTATCTAGAAACTGGGCACCTGAAAGATTTGATTGAGTTGTTTAAGGCTGTGAATGGATTAAGTCAGCCAGATGTTGAGGGCATCCTTATTCAAGCTCAGACAACATACATAAGGGTGTATAAATTGGGGAAGGATGGTTGCAGGATAGATGTTCTGTGTGGAAATTTGCTTTCAGGCTAGAGGGTAGTTGATTGTTGGAATTAACTTCCATCTAGTATTGTGGAAATGGGTTTAATAAATTTAGTTAGAGGTTTAGTTTAATAAATTTGGTTAGAATAAATTTGATGGGGTGAGATCAGGGCTATAGGGTGGGTGGAGCATTATGCTCTACCCCAGCTGGACGATCTTTGACAGTGTCTTCTTCTCTCTGTGGCCTTGTGTTATCCCAATGAAACTTGATGTCCTGCCAATTCGTTTCAGACCTTTCAGTTTTCAGAGCTCAATTAAGCTTTTGCAGGGACAAGTAGTATAATTCTTTGTTGATGGTTGTTCCACTTTCCAAGAAATCAATAAAAATGATGCCATTTTGATCCCAGAAGAAGAAGATGACTATGTTTTTTCAATGATTTTGTAAGTTTTGGCTTTTTTATAGGTGATATTGGGTGTGCTCATTTCATGGATTGTCGTGTGGTTTGTGGGTCATAGGCCCCGAGTGCCAAGCGAGTGATCATAGCGATATTTCCAAAGTGATTTGAAAGCATCTTTTCTCTAAGCGATAGATTGTAGAGATTGTTAAAACCCTCTTTATTTATAAAGTTATTTAATTTTGGCTTTTTCTAAATAAAGAACTAAGCTTCGTATCAAGGAAGGAAAGACACCTTTCTTTTATATATATATATATATATATATATATATATATAACCAATTTCTCTAACACACTAACCACTAATCTCTTATCAATTGGTCACTGGTGGCACCGCTCCTGCTTCCACGTGGCGGGGCTGGTAATCTGAGTATAATCCAATACTCAGGGCGAAAAGGAGCAATTATGGATCCATTAATATCACTGATTGTAGCGTCTATGTGCTCGCATGAACTTGAGTCATCTCAAGCAAAAAGAATCAAAAAAGATGATTCTTCACATGACCTACCTGCTTTTTTAATTTTACACTCGTTATCAAAGAAACCGCTTAGTAGCTTATCGCCATTTCTTGTGCAGCAAAGCATAGAGGCTGTAGCAGGTACTCCCAAAATTGTCAAATGCCTTCGCTCAGGATATCTTCTTATAGAGACTTCCAATCCCAGTCATTCTAGACAACTCCTGAAGCAAACGACCTTCGGAGGCCTTCCCATTTCGGTAACCCCGCACAGAACTTTAAACACCTCAAAGGGAGTCATCTCGGAATGGGACCTCCTTAATATTTCTGAGGAAGAAATTGCCAAAGAACTTAAAGCACATATTGCCGGTGCTAAGAGAATTATGACCAAACAAGATGGTGTCCTTACACCCACAAGAAATGTTATCCTTACCTTCAGCAGTCCGAATCTCCCAGAATCAGTAAAAGCTGGCTACCTTTCATGTAAGATCCGACCATATACAAATTTGTATACCAAATCCACTTAGATGCTTTAAATGCCAGAAGTATGGTCATTCTCAAACAGCATGCCAAGGTAAGACAATCTGTCCCCTGTGTGGCTCATCAGACCATTCCCAAACTGAATGTACAGCAGCAACGCCAAAGTGTTCCAATTGCCAGGGTACTCACCCCGCATATTCTAGAACTTGCAAATTATGGAAAATGGGAAAGAAAATAATGAAGTACAAGGTAGAGAAAAATGTATCTTACCAAGAGGCATGTAAACAGATATTAAATGTGATGCCTGCCAAAACGTATTCCAATGCAGTCAAAAAAACTAAAGAATTTTCAACACAGACTTATATTACTATTCCTCCTAAATTATCTCTTACTCAATGGGCTAGCTCCATCCTTGTGGATGGTGAGACACTGACAGCAACAAAGACAAAGAGTCCATCAAATTTTACTAATACAAAGCCATCCAAGCCACAACAAGACGTTCCCAACTCAGGCACATTATTAAAGATGCTCATCGTACACAAAATAAACCAACTGAACGAACTATGGAAATCGATGAGAAGTTAGATAATGAAGATGCTGTTCTCCTGCTTCATGCTGATGATGAGATGGATATTACTCGCCCAGTCTTTTCAAAACGAGAGAAATATAAACAGGATCGAGGGAAAAAAATGATCAGACCAATCCACCTAACCTAAACCCAAGTAATGCAGAAAATTATTCAATGGAATTGTACAGGACTAAGAAGCAATCTTGACGAATTAAAATACTTAATGCACCAGCATGATCCTGCATGTATTTGTCTACAGGAAACTTATTTATCATCAAATTATACCCCATACTTCTCACGGTATACACTATATAGACGTGACAGATGTTCTGAGCCTCCGGCAAGAGGTGGAGTAGCAATATTAGTTCATAGTAATGTAACATCGAAACCCATTCAGCTTTCCACTAATCTAGAAGCAGTAGCCATTCGTATTGTTCTTGGAATTCATCTCACTCTCATCTCCATTTATATTCTACCAAACGTTTCATGTTCCATTGCAGAACTTGACAATTTACTTAATCAACTGCCCCAGCCTGTATGCTTTCTAGGTGATCTAAATGCTCATCATCCTTTGTGGGGTTCCCTGAACATAGATCGTAGAGGGAGGATGATCGAAACTGTACTTGATAACCATCACTTAACACTACTGTTTGTTTGTTTGTTATTTGGTTTTTAGGAGCATTAGCAACTAAGGCCATATTGCTCCGGGATATGCGGTGGTCATTCCCTGACCTTTCCGCATCCTCCGTATTTGGTGGTGAGGGGCTCGAACCCCGGTCTAATCAAGAAGCCTGTGCTACGCACTGCTGCTCCTTCCCACCTGGCTATGGAGGCGCCCTTAACACTACTGAATACTGGTGTGCATAGTTATATCCACTTGCCTACAGGTTCTAGCTCTGCTCTGGATCTGTCCATATGTTCTTCGTCCATTTATCCTAGCTTTGATTGGACAGTATTAATTGACCTTCACAACAGTGATCACTTTCCTATAATTTTCAAAATACAGACAGATACAAACTATACATCTAACCAAAGAATTACATGGAATTTTCATCGAGCTAATTGGGAGAAGTTTTCGAAAACAGTGCAATTTGATAACCATTTGATTCTTACTGCATCTATTAATAATGCCACTAGACATATAGTAGAAGAACTACTTGGAGCTGCTGCCAGCGCAATACCAAAAGTTAACCTTACAAATCAAAGGTACAAATGTATAATAGTTGGTGGACAAGGGATTGCTTTCTTGCCAAAAGGAAACAAAACAAAGCTTGGAACATTTTTCGCCGAAATGCTACAATGGAGAACCTTATAAACTATAAACGGCTGAAAGCTGAAGCACGCCAAATTCATAGAAAAGCTAAACAGGATGCGTGGATTCGATTCAGTTCTACCATCTGCAGAAACACTGACCCCAGAATAATTTGGAGAAAGATCTGTATCCTCAGTGGAAAGTGTCAACAAACAAAAGCCCCAATCCTGTCCTGGAAAGGAATACATATTTCTTCTCCAACTGATATTGCAGAGGCTTTAGCAGAAACATTTGCAGTCACTTCATCATCTCAATCTTATGAAGACTCATTTAGACGCAAAAAAAGGTCCGTGGAAAAATATAAAATTAACTTTGTTACGAAACAATCTTATTCTTATAACCTTCCGTTCACTATGAATGAACTCAACAAAGCTCTCCAGAAGTCTAGAAATAGTTCTGCTGGACCAGATGGCATTTTCTACATAATGCTTTGCCACCTCAACTCAAACTCAAAATCTATACTACTGAAATTTTACAATAGAATCTTTGAGGAGAACGTTTACCTTGATGCATGGCATCAGTCAGTTGTGGTAGCCATAGCGAAACCCGGGAAAGATGCTTCCTCCCCCCAATAGTTATCGTCCTATATCTTTGACCAGCTGTGTAGGAAAGATAATAGAAAAGATGGTTCACAAGAGACTTGCCTGGATTGTTGAAGATCAAGATGCTATATCATGCCATCAATTTGGTTTCCACCATAACAGGTGTACAACTGATGTCCACATCAAGGTTGAAGCTCACATTCGAAATGCTTTTCTTAAAAAACAGCACATGGTAATGATAACTTTCGATATTACCAAAGCATTCGATACAACCTGGAGATATGGAATCCTCCAAGACTTATACAAACTTGGACTGAGAGGTAACCTGCCTAGATTCATTCAGAATTTTCTTCACCTCAGGACCTTTCAAGTAAGATTCCAGAATGAGCTATCCAAAATTCACACACAAGAAGAAGGAGTACCTCATGGATCTATTTTAAGTGCCACACTCTTTGCATTACGTACCAGTAGCATTATAAGAGACATTCCAGCCACGGTAGAAGTTTCTATGTATGCAGACGATCTTGCTATTTCCTGTCAATCATCGAACATGGCTACCATTGAAAGACAACTACAGATAGCAATAAACAAAATTGAAACTTGGACAGAAAGCAACGTCTCTCAATTAGCCAAGGGGAAAACAGCAGCAATACACTTCTGTAAATTACGATCGCTTCATCCGGAATCTGTATTAAAACTGAAAGGCAGAGAAATACCGATGACAGACTCCATAAGATTATTGGGTCTGAATTTAGACACCAAATTAAATTTTCGTAAACATGTAACCTATCTACGAACTACATGCCTCCAGAAACTAAACATCCTTCGTGCAGTATCCTCAACATCTTGGGGTGCTGACAGACAGTCATTGCTGAATTTATATCGTGCTATAATCCAGTCATGATTAGACTATGGAGCTATAGTATATGCATCAGCTAAAAACAGCATCTTACGGTCTGTGAACACCATTCAACACAGTGCCCTTCGATAGCACTAGGCGCCTACAGAACCTTGCCAGTACAAAGCTTGTATATAGAAGCACACAATCCTCTGCTTTATCTTAGAAGACAACGCCTACTCTGCCAATATGCTGCCAAAATAAGAAGCTTTCCAACTCACCCCTGTTGGGTATACCTCAACCAACCTTTATGGCCAAACTTTATGAATCCAAGCCTGATGAACCCAGACCTGCTGGGATTCGTCTTCAAGAAGTAATAAAAAAGTGAAAACTTGATCTCAATAAAATTGCAGAAAGTGCAAATATGCCTTTACCTCCATGGAATAGACATCATATAAACATTGATCTTTACTTCGCTCAGTGGCCAAAAAATACCATGCCACTATGTAATATCCGACAGTTGCATGCCAACTATACTTCGCAACACACTGGGAAACTCATAATCTATATGGATGGCTCTAAGACCCAATCACATGTAGGTGCAGCAGCCATGTTCCCTTCACATGTAATTTCAAAATTCCTTCCAGTTGAGTGCAGCATTCTATCTGCAGAACTGTATGCTGTACAGCTGTACAGCATACAGTTCTCAGCCATACAGGATATACAACATTCTCACCATCCCCTTCTACAAGAAATTAGCTTTCTTATCTCTCGTTTTTTATCAAAAAAACCACTCTGAAATAACTCTTTGCTGGATTCCAGGTCATTTTGGAATAGAAGGCAATGAAAAAGCAGACAATGCAGCCAAGTCAGCATCAGAACTATCAAATGAAACAATGATAGTACCATTCACTGATTTCAGACCAATTATTATTAGAGCAAGTGAAGATGAATGGACTCAAATATAGAGAAATCAAACTAATAATGAACTCCAAGAAATAAAACTGAATCCAGAAATATGGAAATCAAGCATCAGAAAAAGTCGCAAAAAAGAAGTAATGCTTGCGAGATTACGAATTGGCCACACTCACCTTACGCATTATCATCTACTAGCTAATGAGAATCCCCCTCTCTGTTTTCAATGCCAAGTTCAGCTTAGTGTCAAACACATCCTATTAGTATGCCCGCGCTTCAGAAATTCCAGACTACTTTGCTTCCAAAGTCTATGTAATAACCAGAATCCATCTACCCTACAACAGATATTAGATAACTCGCATTATCATCTACTAGCTAATGAGAATCACCCTCTCTGTTTTCAATGCCAAGTTCAGCTTAGTGTCAAACACATCCTATTAGTATGCCCGCGCTTCAGAAATTCCAGACTACTTTGCTTCCAAAGTCTATGTAATAACCAGAATCCATCTACCCTACAACAGATATTAGATAACTCCGCAAATCTAGAGGAATTATTTAATTTCATTCGGAAAATCCGATTAGACAAACGAATCTGAAAATAGTTACAAAAAAAAAACCCTGGAAAGACACATCTTGGCCTTGATGCCCTTGTGTCTTAAAACCCTTAATCAACAACAACATGTGGGTCATAACGGAGGAGCATGTTTCGTCACATATAACAACCCCTTTAAAGCACTCAGGACTGCCAGCACCAAAACACTTCCCTTTGACATTTTTGCAGCATTCATCAGTTATGTGGAGCATTCATCAGTTATGCAGCTGTCATTTCAAATGAGCTGGTCAATGAATTCTTTGCTTTCATTGTTTGAGACAGATGTTGGTCTTCTGGCTCCTGGTTTGTCCTTGATATCGAAATCACCTTCCCAAAACTGTTGGAGCCACCTCTGGACGTTACTTTGATGAAGTGTCTGTTACCCATAGACTGCCAGGAGTTTTCGATGGATAGATGTGGCCAACTGATCACCTGATTTGAACAGAAACTTCATTACACACCATTTCCAAAAACAGCTGTCACTTTTTCCATCCATATTTTCAGATCTAAAAACACCAGAAAAATGATGTTAGGTGTGCTAATGAGTGATTGGTGTGTGCATCCATTTCTTTGCATGTGTGTGCGAGTAATTGTGCTTACCGATCCACTCTTGTATATCCAGAGAGAAAAGAGGCTTAAAAGAATAATACAGAAGGAGAGTAATAAATATTATGCAGTTGGAATTAATAGCATTAGCATTAGTAGGGCATAAGATGCAAGTTTATATAGCATCAGCCAAAAAAAAAGAAAAAAAAAAGACACACCCTTCCTATTTCACCCATCCATTCACTCCAAATGTTTGTCTAGTTCTGCCTTGAACTTATTTCAGTTGCTGACCTCCACTACAACAGATGGAAGTTTGTTCCAACTATCAACCACCTGCTGGCTAAAGGCGAATTTCCACACATTTATTCTACAATTGACTTTCCTCAATTTGAATTTATGCTCCATTAGGTGAGTAATTTGAGCAAGAGGAAGAATCCCTTTAGCATAGAACTTGCTCAATTCAATTCAATGCCTTATACACCTCAATTGGTCTGTGGTCATTGACAGGAGAGACTGCTTCTACACAGGTGGGGTACACTTAAATAGAAAGGGTGCAAGAATATTTGCTGATGCTATCGAGGCAGTGTTAGGTGGGCAGAAAACTGCTAGCTTGGGAGGATACGCAGACTAAAAGGTTAACAGTGGCCGCAGGCAGAGGCAAAAGTGATTCTTGCACTGCTTCTATTAGAATGAGCAGCAGCATAGAAAGCAAGGCAGTGGAGATTTCCAGGACTGTTGGGAGTCATAGTGGAACAAATAAATACATGGGCTGTGTTAGGGTAACAGGTGCATGTATACTTACATGTACACAAATGCTAGGAGTATAGTTAATAAATTTGATGAGCTTGAAGTGCTAGTCAAGACATCAAAGGCAGGTATTGTTGGGATATCAGAGATGTGGTGTCACACAGATATAAGCAGTGCAGAATTGGAATTTGGGGAGTAAAATGCGTACAGAAAGGATAGACAGGACAGGAAGGGTTATGCAGTTAGTTAAGAAACACAAAATTTAAGGAAGTGCAACCAGTTGATGTTGGTGGACAATGCAATGTTGAGTCTGTTTGGTGTGACATAAGCACTGGGAAAGGGAAAATGAGAGTAGGAGTATATTATAGGCCTAATAACATTGATAAGTACAATGAACAGTTGTGCAGAGAAATAGAAATGGCCAGTGAAACAGAATGTCTTGTAATAGGGGATTTTAACTTTCCAGATATTGACTGGAACTTGTGGGTTGGTCACTCCATGCTAGCAAGACTTTTGTGGACTTATTGGAGGATTGTTTTCTACAGCAACGTGTTCGAGGGGCAACCAGAGAGAGAGAGTGATACTCTTGATCTGATTATCAGCAGTGATTATTCATGCATTAAGAATTTGCAGATAAAGGAACCACAGGGGGACAGTGATCACAATGTACTGATATGGGAATTACTTAAAGATGTAACTACCATCAAGGCTAAAGGGAAGGGCTTTTGCTTTTGTAAAGGTGACTACAGGGGTCTCAAACAGTTTTCAAATTCTGTACAGTGGGATCAACTGATGATGTTACCAATGTTGAATTCTAAATGGGAAGCCTCCAGGGACTTAATCTTGGAGGCTACTAGACTTTTCATTCCAACTAAGAAATACTGTTCAATGTTCAGGCCTAAATGAATGTCAGATGAATTAATAAGGCTCATGGCAGAGAAGAAAAATGTATGGGATGCATATAAATTATCAGGTGACACAGAAGCTTATGGCAGATTAAGAGAAGAACGATGATATCCAGCTCAGGACCCTGGGTGTGCCAAGCCCATACTCACCAGTTGTGAGCCCCTGGGGTTATTTTCCCCAGAATAGAAATTAGACTAACAGGTCTGTAATTATCCGTGTCACCCTTAGATCACCCCCCTCCCTTTGTGAATCCGGGAAACTTTTGCATATCTCCCCTTAGTCCATATCTCCCCTTAGTCCAAGGAAGCTTTCATAATTATGGCTAAAGGTTTGCTTACTTCCTTTGCTGCCTCCTTTAATATAACTGGGTAGACTCCAGTGCCTTCCTTATGTTTAACTTCAACAATTTATCCTCCACTTTGCTCTCAGTTATTACAAAATCACTTAGTTCCCTGTTAGAGTTTGATAATCATCTGGCCCTCTGCACCTTGAGTAACTCATCATAATACATAAGTTTAGAGAATGTAAAACTATTCAGTTTTATTAATGTTCTGTAAACTTATGATATTAGTAATTAATTGATGAGCAGATTCACTCCTTTTCATTTCTGTTAATTGCGAAAAATTAAAAAAATTGAATGCACCACATAAATTGCTAACTTGTTTTGTGTAAATTTGGCCACTAACACAGTAGCATCATCTCTAAAACATTTGCATTATTATAATGTTTTGAATGTCATGAATTTTGATTTGTTTGCTTAATGTTTTGATTTTTTAATTAATGGAGTTTGTTTTTTTATAATTTTTGTCCTCCTTTTATTTATGGAGTCAGTTTTTTGTCCTTTTTTGATATGCAGATTTTCTTTGGTTCCTTTAGTTAAGTTTCATTCATTTGGTCTGTTTCCTCCACCTCTGTATCTATCTGTGTTGTAGTTTACTGTTTATCTGGAGTTGGAAACGTTTGTGCCCATTGTATTTATAAAGAGGATGCATTACAATATCTGTTCAATTGGTCTTTCTGTTTTGCCTATTATCTCCACTGACGAGGACTTAATAATGTCTGAAATGGCCATATGAGGAGTGGTAGTACATTTCTGGATTTTTGGGGTCAGGGGTCAGTAGTCAACAATTCATAGACTGGTTTATTTGGTATTTCTGTCTTTAGATGTGTTAACAGCTCTTGAATTTTAGACTTGTTCAGACTTGTATATGTATATGTTTAGACTTGTATATGTTTAGTTGGCTGTAAAGTTTGAGGCAATAGCACTTTGTGCATTTTCATCTTAGTCTTTACAGAAAAACCAGTAAAACAATTGGATTCAGCACACAAAATACATATAAGAAACAGTTAAATATAAACACTTTGTTTTTTTTTTTTTTTTTTTGTTACATAGTGATGCAGATGGGAGAAAGGTTACGATACTTGAAGAATTTTCAAATTTTTTAAAATTTACTCAAAATTACTTAAGTTTTTCTGTGTTGATTTAATGTTGTTTGACAGATATGTAAAACTCGGAGTGTTTGTGAGCCACAGAAACAGTTCTCAGGGAGCTATCAGCACTCTTATAGCATTACTGAGAGAAAAATATTAAATATTTTTCTGTATTTATGTATTTCCCCTTTTGAAAAATATGATATTACGACCATCAACATTTCTAATATGAACCATTGTAAATGTTTAAAGTTATATCATATTAATTTAATAAAAAAAAAAAAAAAAAAAACACTTAAAAAGTCACATTGTAGTATTACCGGTGGCAAAAATGATACAAGAAGCAAAGCTTATACAGCATCGCCAAAAAAAAAAAAAAAAAAAAACCCTTCCCATTTCACTCATCCCTTCACTCCAAAAGTTTTTCTAGTTTTTCCTTGAATTTATTTAAGCTATTAACTTTCACAACAACAGATGGGACTTTTTTCTAGCAATCAAATGCCTGCTGGCTAAAGGCAAACTTCTGCACATCTATTCTGCAACCATCCTTCCTCAATTCAAATTTACGCCCCCTCCTGTGTATGTGATCCGAGCAGGAGGAAGATTCCCATCAGCATTGAGTTTGCTCAATTCATTCAAAGCCTTAAACACCTCAATCAGATTACCTAGCAGGTACCTAGTCTCCAAATGCTGCAGTTTTCAGAACTGAAGCCTTCCTTGGTAAAAGCACCCCTTTGTTCCCCTCACCAATCTCATTGACTTTCTCTGTACTCATTCCAGAAGCGCCACATTCTTCCTAAAATGAGGCATCCAGACATGTATACAGTACTCAAGATGTGGCCTGACTATTGCCTTATACAATGGGTTAATCACCTCCTTATCCCTGCTAGCAAAATTCTTGTATATCATTGACAAAACTCCATTAGTTGTCTTGGCAGCCTGTCTGCATTGCTCAGAGAACTTCATATCTGAGTTCATAATTAACCCCCAGTTCTTTTTCATTTTCCGCTACTTTGAGTGTAGTACCACACAGTTGGTACTACACTCAAAAAATGTTACTCTGCAGTTACTGCTACCCATATGCAGTATTTTGCATTTATCACTATGAAACTTCAATTGTCACCTCCCAGCCTATCTACCCAACTTTTCTAGATTTTGTTGCAGTAGCACACTGCCATTACTGTCATTAACAACCCTGCCAAACTTTGTATCATCTGCAATAGGGTTTATACAAAAACTGACTTTTGGAAAACTGGTTTTCGAATTCCAATATTTCCAAAAAAACTGCTTAAACCGATTTTAGAATTTTTACAAAAAAAAAATATATAATTAAAACAATAAAAAAATATTTATACTTGTTTTAAAATTTTTCAGTTTATTTAATATTTATGGAACTACAAAAATATAACAAAATAAAATATACTCCATACAAAATCAAACAAAAAAAAAATAAAATAATTAAAATCCGTACAAAATATAAATTATAAATTTTTGTTTCATTTAGTATTTTTCTTCAGGAAATATGATTTCAAAAAACATAATATGTCCACTGAATGATTACTTAATCTTGTTCTTATTCTAGACACAAAATTGCCTGAAATAGAAAATGCTCTCTCACTGACTAGTAGTGAACTTGGTTTTATCGTTTTCAGGGCATCAAATAATAAATCTAAATTCTTTGTTCTTTTATTGGTTGCCTCAAATACCGAAAATTTGGCCTTCAGTGTCTTTGGATTTGATATTATTTCTTCAGGTTCCTCAAGTAACCTATTAATTGATTTTTCCATGGCTTCTTTTAGAGCATTGCCCTGATTAATAGTTTCTCTGTCTCCGATATATTCATCATCGGAATCTGTTTCCATACAAGAATTTGGATATATTCTAGACAATATTTTTCCAAATAACTTAATAATATTGAGTTTTGAAACTAGTGGAAATACACTAGATTTCTTTGTTGAAATGTTTTGCGGATTTTGCAAATATAGCAAAAGGGTTACCAATCCAACTTGCCTTCTTTCTTGAATTCGTACTTCTAAAGCATTTAATAATTTGGAACTAATTTCAGTCTTAAATTTTTTTAGTTCTTTTAACAGAAATTCAAATATGCCTTCACTTGTTAATAAATTGCCATCTCGCTGCCATAAGGTCTCAGCTGCTAGATGTACTGGTCCCAACACTTTTAAGAAGCTCTATAATTTTAGGATATTGAGCTTCATTCCACATATGAGAAGCACCAATATCATTCAAAGCTAAAACAACACGTTCTTTTAATGTTATAAATCTTGCAATCGTGGCCTCTAAACTATTCCATTTGTTTGGCAGTCAAGAATCAGACTTAATTCCTTTACTTTTTCTTGTTTTACATAATTCTGAAGGATGCTATCTCTTACGGGAGATTTTCTAAAAAAAATTGCAAATTTTTCTAATTTGGGAAATTGATTGTTTGTAATTGTCAGACAACATAGGAATCCACAATTGTTATCTAGATCAAGAGAATTTTAAAAATCCTCGCAATAGTCACCTTCACACTCTACGTCATCTTCCGATTCCTCACTTGTAACGTATACATCGGTTTCAGCAATTTCTTTATTTTTATATAACACATCAGTAACTGCTAAGTGTATGGCGTGTGAATAGCATAGTTGATTAATTATAGGTGATAATTGGCCCAATTTTTTTATAACAGCAGCATCATCATTTGTCACCGCAACTATGTTGGTTGCTAGATCCAAGTTAAAAATTTGTAGCCTCTCACAAACTAATTCTAATGTTTTCTTAGCATCGCAGGAACTAGCTATTGGAACTAAGCCGAAATTAAAATTTTCCGCAAAATGGTGTATGTTGATATTCAAATATCTGCGATATCATTTGCTAGTCCACTCATCTAAAGTTATAGAAAATTTTTTCCCATTCTTCTTGATACAATCCAATTCATTTATAGTTTCACTTTTGGCATTGTCATAAAATATATGAATGAGATCCATTACTCGAGTATTGTTTTTTGGTAATGAATATCCCCATTGTTGCAGAGGCTCTCGTATGAACGAGCTTGTTGTAATGCTATTAATGGATGATCCATTCATTGCAGCAAGTTTTGCTATAATTTCCTCTAAACTGCTCCTTTTTATGAAATTACTGGCTTGTTTTTGTGGGCAGGAGGAGAGTCCAGGTGTTTCTTGCTTGTCGATCGTTTCTGTTTTGTTGTCTATTATTATTTTATGAACTGCTTTCAGATGATTATGAAGATTGCTCGTAGATGATCCTTTGCAGCTCAACATTTTATACAATGATTGCAGCATGCCTTGTTTTTTCCAACCTTTTTGAAAATATCCCAAACCTCCGACTTATTTGCAACATTCATTTTGGTCTAAAAATCAAATGAAACATTTTAAATATTTTTATCAATGACAGTAATTTAATAATGAAAGAATGTTATATTATTAGAATAGACATTAATATATTTAATTCCGTTGTTTTTGTTTTTACTAACTAAAACAAGAATAATAACAAGCAATATCATAAACTTCCTATTCCTGTTTATGATCAAACTCAAGTGAACGGAGCTGTCATGGTACATTGTGTACTGCGTAGTACGGGTAGTACGCAGGACTAAACTGGTCTGGTCTGGTCTGGTGGTGTGCACGTGAACAACACAGCTGATGTCATCGGTCATGTGTGATGCCACATAGAATAGCATAATAGAATGTGTTTGTGGATTTGCATATCAAACATTCGCCTGACTCATGAAGATTAGTTTTACTACAATATGCTTGTGTCTGAGGCGATTTCAAGTCAAAATGTTGTTTTTAATTAATTAATTAATTAATTAATTAATCATTTAATTAATTAAATGCCATATTAAATGCCCTTAATTAATTAATTAATGACTTCATATGGCACCTGCAGGCTGCCAATTTCACATACCTACTGTAGTCCTTGCACGATTGGGCAAAGATTAATTTTGTCTCCATTGCATAAAATAACAGCTAAATAGAATATAAAATAAATACCATAACTTCATATTCTTACTCACCAAAAGTTTTAAATGATTTGAAGGTCTTGATAAATATTCAGTAATCCAGTGCTACGATGATCCTGTGAATATCAGATTCTCCGACTCAATTAAAATGCATTTGTCTCTGTATCTCCTATTTTTAGGTTTAGGCTATTTGTTGTCTGGATCTTTAGTTATATCTGGACTGAAACTCTTGATTGTAAAATTGGACTAGGTATTACTATTCAGATTTTATGATTTCTAAATTAAAATTTTCACTAATCAACTGGTTTTTTTTCTAAATGGCAGAGTTGTATGATGTTGTCACTCTTGATGAAAGCAATCATCACACAACCATGTTTTTTTTTTTTTAATTCAAATAAAAATTTTCATTGCAGAAGTGCAGAGATGATGTTTTTAGACTAAACCAAGGATGGGGAACAACTTTTCATTGATTAAAAAGCAGTTGATCATTAGGCAAAATTTTAATTTGGAAAATGTAAAATCTAAATGGTAATGCTTAGTCCAATTTTAACATCAAATTCAAAAATTTCAGTCCAAATATGACAAAAAAAATGGTCAGAAAATGAAGATTAATTTTGTCAAATTTTTTGAGGAATTTTTATTACATTTACTACTGAAAGTAGTATAGATAACTGAAGTAATTAAGTAAAATGTCATTTACTGTGAAACTTGCAAGGTTTTCACTGAAAGATTTTTTCCATATTTTAGATTTTAGGTTACCTAAAATACAAAAAGTATGGCATATGAGGACCAAATAGTTGATGATGATGAGTTACCAGGAGAAGAAGAGGTATAATTTTATATATATATATATATATATGCATGTGTACACACACACACACACACACACACACACACAAATTCATATATATATATATATATATATATACACACATAAAAAAATATGTGCAGTAAACCCTTGCTAATCCGAAATAATTTGGGGGAGGGGTCATCCGGATTTGAAGCAAAAGATAACCTTAAAAGAACAAAAACTTAGAACACAAATAAATGGAAAATTTAATAAATAAAATATAAGTAGTGCTGATGAAAATAAATAAAAAAATATTACTGTATTATTTAATGTTTTTATTAAATAATACAGTAATATTTTACTTTTATTTAAAACCTTTAAAAGTTTTTAAAGCCTTTATTTAAAAACTTTAAAAAGACAATATAGTAATATATTGTCTTTTTAAATGGTGGTTATGTTCCTGAGAAATACCGCGAATACCGAAAACACAAATACTGAGTTATGGCTCCCATAGTAATAAAGGGGTTCCCTTCCAAAGTATGAAATATATAAGAAAAACTAGTCTAAAATTTTGTCTATGTATGTATTATATGTACCTTCGTAATATGACTATGTACATAGACAGTACATAGTGAAATGCGAGCATATGGCATCGAAATGAAAATATGAAACAATTTAATATTAAATGTAATATTTATTAAAAAATTCAAACAAATCTTTCAAACCAGCGCCTTTGCTAACTAAAAAACTTATCACATCAGTGCTATCACCTGTTTCGCTAAAGTGTTGATAAAGGAGTTTTGCCTTTTCACGAATGATGAGTGAACTTAACGGAATTTTATTTTGAGTTCAGTCTTCTATCCACAGATTTAAAGCTTTTTCCATTTTTTCTAATTTAACATCATGAGTTACAGAGCAAATTTTTGAAGCAATTAGCGCGTTTTCACGGACACTACGGCGGATTTTTTCTTCTGATTCCTTGATTGATCGTACCATTGACTCATTGATTTTATAATGTTTTGCCACTGAGAAGACACTTTCACCATTAGAAATTTTGTCTAATAACTCAATTTTATTCGCTAATGTCATCACCTTCTTTGATCTTTTCACATTTCTCTTGTAATTCGTAGCCATATTTTTGTACTGGTTAGAAAGAATTTGTCCACAATAAAGACACTTTCTTCCGTTAACACACTCGAAAAAGTCTGTTTTACACTGAAAACGGTAGATTTATCACTTTTGTACGCATATCAATTTATAAATTGATAAATTTATTCAATTTATAAGAATATAAATTAAAAGCAAACGACGAAACCTTCCATGACAAGCGCATAACACATACTGAACAAGGATTAGCAAGAAACATCCACGCTCGTGATTTTATCAACCCTCTCCCCCCACCCACTGAGTGCTGTTTTGACCGGGAAAGATAATTTTAGCCACGCGCATGTTTTTTTATGGCGGAAAATGTTCATGGCGCTTTAAAATTCACATTTTTTTAGGTTTCATTTTATATTAGCATTAGCATTAGCAGAGGCATATGATGCAAGAAAGCAAGCTTATTCAGCATCAGCCAAAAAAAAAACAACCACTACTCCCCATTTCACCCCTCCGTTCGTTCGAAATACCTGTCCAGCTGAGCCTTAAATTTGTTTAGGCTATCAACTTCAACAACAAGCGATGGGAGTCTATTCCACAAACCAACTGCCCGCTGGCTAAAGGCAAATTTCCGCACATCTATCCGACATCCGTCCTTCCTCAATTTGAATTTATGCCCTCTCAGGTGATTATTCTGAGCAAGAGGAAGAATCCAATCGGCATTGAGCATGCTCAAGCCATTCAAAGCCTTATACACCTCTATCAGATCACCTCGCCAATGCCTAGTCTCCAGGCTCTGTAATTTGCAAAACTTAAGCCTTTCTTCGTAAGAGCAACCCTTTGTTCCATTCACTAATCTTGTTGCCCTTCTCTGTACTCGTTCCAGCAGCTCTACATCCTTCTTGAAATGAGGCCTCCAGACCTGTATACAGTACTCAAGGTGTGGCCTGACCAATGCCTTATACAAGGGAATAATCACATCCCTGTCCCTGCTAGAAAAATTCCTGTATATCATTGACAAGACACCATGAGCTACTCTTGCAGCTCGTCTGCACTGCTCAGAGAACTTCATATCTGCCTGCACAATTACCCCCAGGTCCTTTTCATTCTCTACCACTGTCAGCATAGTACCACAGAGTTGATACGTTGATCTGGGGTTACTGTTTCCCATATCTAGTACTTTACATTTGTCAATGTTAAACTTCATTTGCCACCTCTCAGCCCATCTGCTCAATCTTTCCAGATCCTGTTGCAGCAGCATAGTATCAGTAGTGTCCTTAACAACCCTGCCAACCTTGGTATCGTCTGCAAACTTGGACATTAAGCCTGATACACCATCATCAATATCATTTATAAATACAGAAAACAACAATGGACCCAACACTGAACCCTGAGGAACTCCACTAATAACATTAGTCCACGTTGAGCAGTGTCCATTGATTACCACTCTCTGTCTTCTGCCACTCAACCATCCCTTTATCCATAGCAGCAATTTGCCTCCAATGCCACACTTCTCCAATTTGTGCAGCAGTCTTCCATGCACAACAGTATCGAAAGCCTTTCTAAGATCCAAATATATAATATCAAAGTTATTCCCTGCATCCAGTTCTTTTGTGACTACATCATAGTATCCAATCAAATTGGTCAGACAAGACCTGCCCTTAACAAAACCATGCTGTGTCTGAGCTATAACTGAATTCGTGTCCAGATAATCCTGCAGTGCTTCTTTAACCAGTGTCTCCATTAATTTTCCTGGAACCGAAGTTAAACTAACAGGTCTATAATTACTTGTGTCAGCCTTTGATCCTCCTTTGTGAATTGGGGTTACATTTGCACATCTCCAGTCCGTGGTTACCTCCCCTGAGTCCAAAGAAGCTCTCATAATTATGGCTAGGGGTTTGCTTACTTCCTTTGCTGCCTCCTTTAATATAACTGGATAGATCCCATCCACCCCGGGTGCCTTTTTTATGTTTATCCTCAACAATTTCTCCTCCACTTTCCTCTCAGTTATTAGAAAATCATCTAGCTCACTGCCAATGTTTACTTCACCTACGACATTCCCCTTCCTGAATAACTCCTCATGTGTGAATGTAGATGCAAAATACTCATTTAGATTGTTAGCCACCTGAGCTGGATCCTCAACTGTTGAACCATCAACATCCAGTGGACCAATCTGATTCATCCCTTTCCTTCTTGAGTTTAAATAGGTAAAGAACTCTTTTCTGTTTTTCTTTGCATCCTTTGCCAAGGATTTCTCATAATCTGCCTTTGCCTGCCTAATCTCCTTTGTGACTTGGTTACAGACCAACTTATATCTATCATAGGCTTCCATGTCACCCATTAATTTGTATGTACCCCATGCATTTTTCTTCTCTGCCATATGTCTCATTAGTTCATCTGACAACCATTTAGGCCTGAACCTTGAACAATATTTCTTGGTTGGTATGTAAAGCCTGGTAGCTTCCAAGATTAGTTCCTTGAATGCTTCCCATTTTCAATTTGCTGTTGGTAACATCATCAGTTAGTCCCACTGTATAGAATTTAAATACTGTCTCAGACCATCATAGTCGCCTTTACGAAAGCAAAAACCCTTCCCTTTACCTCTGATGGTAGTTACCTCCTTGAGTAAATCCCACTTCAGCACACTGTGATCACTGCCACCCAGTGGTTCCTTTATCTGCAGATTCCTAATGCATGAAGAATCACTACTGATAATCAGATCAAAAGTATTACTCCCTCTAGTTGCCTCCCGAACATGCTGGTGTAGAAAACAATCATCCAATAAATCCACAAAAGCCTTGCTAGTGTGTGAGTGACCAACCCACAAATTCCAGTCAATATATTAAATCAGCTACCGCAAATAGGCGAATACAGATACCGCGAATAGCGGGGGTTTACTGTACATTTATCCATTGATAGATGTATTGTATTTTTATACATTTATCAGGTGGCGCTGGCATTGCATGCCAATGCCACTTGATCCTTGCTGTGAATAACACTTAAATACAGCTTCTTCCAGCAACACTTCTTTCTGGCTTTTTTAATGTTTGTCTATTTAATACACTGCTTTTATCACTTCCCACATCAAATTTTAAAGAAAACGACTTTATAGATTCTTTTTTGTTTTTTAATATCTGACACAGTCTATTGGCCAATACCAAATTCTTCAGCAGTTTTTTTTTCAAGAACACCATTTTCAAGTTGTTCTATCACTTTGAGCTTGTTAATGATAGTTTTAATAACATGTTTTCTTTTTATTCCACTTTTCTATTCTTTAGAAACCATAATTATATATAAAATATGTTAACTTATGTACGTATATGTATAAAGAAGTATGCAAATGAAGCGATATAAGCAATAACGATCAATAATGAAGCAATAAGCAATAGCGATATAAGCAATAACGCCCTGTCGATCAATTCGGCCCTGGAAAGATTGTGCAAGGCTCAAGGGGTAGAATTTTTTTCAGCCTGGTCTGTACTTGTTAACAGGAGAGACTGCTTCTACAGGGATGGGATACACTTAAATAGAAAGGGTGCAAGAATGTTTGCCGATGCTATCGAGGCAGTGTTAGGTGGGTCGGAAAACTGCTAGATTGGGGGGATTCAAGGACTAATAGATTAACAGTAGCCACTGGCAGAGGTGAAAGTGATTCTTGCACTACTTCTATTGGAATGAGCCGCAGCCTGGAAAATAAGATGTAGGATATTTCAGAGACTGCTAGGAATCATTGGGGTACAAATAAACACATAGGTTGCGTTAGGATAGCTAAGAAAAAGAACAGGTGCATGTATACTTGCATGTACACCAATGCTAGGAGTATAGTAAATAAATTTGATGAATTTGAGGTATTGCTCAAAACATCAAAGGCAGATATTGTGGGGATTTCAGAGACGTGGTGTCACACAGATATTAGCATTAGCATTAGCATTAGTAGAGGCATACGATGCAAGAAAGCAAGCTTATTCAGCATCAGCCAAAAAAAAAAAAAAAAAAAAACCCACTCCCATTTCACCCCTCCGTTCGTTCGAAATACCTGTCCAGTTGAGCTTTAAATTTGTTTAGGCTATCAACTTCAACAACAAGTGATGGAAGTCGGTTCCACCAACCAACCACCCGCTGGCCAAAGGCAAATTTCCGCACATCTATCCGACATCCGTCCTTCCTCAATTTGAATTTATGCCCTCTGAGGTGATTATTCTGAGAAAGATGAAGAATCCCATTGGCATTGAGCATGCTCAAACCATTCAAGGCCTTATACACCTCTATCAGATCACCTCGCCGGTGCCTAGTCTCCAGACTCTGTAATTTGCAAAACTTAAGCCTTTCTTCGTAAGAGCAACCCTTTGTTCCATTTACTAATCTTGTTGCCCTTCTCTGTACCCGTTCCAGCAGCTCTACATCCTTCTTGAAATGAGGCCTCCAGACCTGTATACAGTACTCAAGATGTGGCCTAACCATTGCCTTATACAAGGGAATAATCACCTCCTTATCCCTGCTAGAAAAATTCCTGTATATCATTGACAAGACACCATGAGCTACTCTTGCAGCTCGTCTGCACTGCTCAGAGAACTTCATATCTCCCTGCACAATTACCCCCAGGTCCTTTTCATTCTCCACCACTGTCAGTGCAGTACCGCAGAGTTGATACGTTGCTCTGGGGTTACTGTTTCCCATATGTAGTACTTTACATTTGTCAAT
Organism: Mastigoproctus giganteus; assembly: GCF_048544385.1. NCBI lineage: Eukaryota > Metazoa > Arthropoda > Arachnida > Uropygi > Thelyphonidae > Mastigoproctus > Mastigoproctus giganteus. The sequence goes on from NC_143581.1 coordinate 72,428,672, forward strand.
GTTAAACTTCATTTGCCACCTCTCAGCCCATCTGTTCAACCTTTCCAGATCCTGTTGCAGCAGCATAGCGTCAGTAGTGTCCTTAACGACCCTGCCAACCTTTGTATCATCTGCAAACTTGGACATTAAACTTGATATCCCATCATCAATATCATTCATAAACACCGAAAACAACAACGGACCCAACACTGAACCTTGAGGAACTCCACTAATAACATTAGTCCACGTTGAGCAGTGTCCATTGATTACCACTCTCTGTCTTCTGCCACTCAACCATCCCCTTATCCATAGTAGCAATTTGCCTCCAATGCCACACTGCTCCAATTTGTGCAGCAGTCTTCCATGTGCAACAGTATCAAAAGCCTTTCTAAGATCCAAATATATAATATCAAAGTTATTCCCTGCATCCAGTTCTTTTGTGACTACATCATAGTATCCAATCAAATTGGTCAGGCAAGACCTGCCCTTAACAAAACCATGCTGCGTCTGAGCTATAACTGAATTCTTGTCTAGATGATCCTGCAGTGCTTCTTTAACCAGTGCCTCCATTAATTTACCTGGAACAGAAGTTAAACTAACAGGTCTATAATTACTTGTGTCAGCCTTTGATCCTCCTTTGTGAATTGGGGTTACATTTGCACATCTCCAGTCTATGGGTACCTCCCCTGAGTCCAAAGAAGCTCTCATAATTATGGCTAGGGGTTTGCATACTTCCTTTGCTGCCTCCTTTAATATAACTGGATAGATCCCATCCACCCCAGGTGCCTTTTTTATGTTTATCCTCAACAATCTCTCCTCCACTTTCCTCTCAGTTATTACAAAATCATCCAGCTCACTGCCAATGTTTACTTTACCTACATCATTCTCCTTCCTGAATAACTCCTCATGCGTGAATGTAGATGCAAAATACTCGTTTAGATTGTTAGCCACCTGAGCAGGATCCTCAACTGTTGAACCATCAATATCCAGTGGACCAATCTGATTCATCCCTTTCCTTCTCGAGTTCAAGTATGTAAAGAACTCTTTTCTGTTTTTCTTTGCATCCTTTGCCAAGGATTTTTCGTAGTCTGCCTTTGCCTGCCTAATCTCCTTTGTGACTTGGTTACAGACCAACTTATATCTATCATAGGCTTCCATGTCACCCATTAATTTATATGTATCCCATGCATTTTTCTTCTCTGCCACATGTCTCATTAGTTCATCTGACAACCATTTAGGCCTAAACCTTGAACAATATTTCTTAGTTGGTATGTAAAGCCTGGTAGCCTCCAAGATTAGTTCCTTGAATGCTTCCCATTTAGAGTTTGCTGTTGGTAACATCATCAGTTGGTCCCACTGTACAGAATTTAAATACTGTCTCAGACCATCATAGTCGCCTTTACGAAAACAAAAACCCTTCCCTTTACCTCTGATGGTAGTTACCTCCTTGAGTAAATCCCACTTCAACACACTGTGATCACTGCCACCTAGTGGTTCATTTATCTGCAGGTTCTTAATGCACGAAGAGTCACTACTGATAATCAGATCAAGAGTATTGCTCCCTCTTGTTGCCTCACGAACATGCTGATGTAGAAAACAATCATCCAATAAATCCACAAAAGCCTTGCTAGTGTGCGAGTGACCAACCCACAAATTCCAGTCAATATCTGGGAAATTAAAATCCCCCATTATAAGACTCTCTGATTTACTGGCCCACTCTATTTCCCTGTACAATATCTTATTATACTCATCAGAGTCATTAGGCCTATAGCACACTCCTACTCTCAATTTTGATTTCCCTATGCTTATGTCACACCAAACTGATTCGGCACTGCCCTGTCCATCGATGTCAACTGGCTTCACTTCCTTGGACTTTATGTGTTTCTTAATTAATAGCATAACCCCTCCTCCCCTCCTGTCCTGTCTATCCTTTCTATACACATTGTATTCCCCAAATTCCAGTTCCGCATTACTTATATCTGTGTGACACCACGTCTCTGATATCCCAACAATATCTGCCTTTGATGTTTTGAGCAATACCTCAAATTCATCAAATTTATTTACCAAACTCCTAGCATTGGTGTACACGCAGGTATACATGCACCTGTTTCTATTCTTTGCTACCCTAACGCAACCCATGTGTTTACTTGTACCGCAATGACTACCAGCAGTCTCTGAAATATCCTGCATCTTGTTTTTCAGACTTCTGCTCATATCAATAGAAGCAGTGCAAGAATCACTTCCACCTCTGCCAGTGGCTACTGTTAATCTATTAGTCCTTGTATCCCCCCCAACTAGCAGTTTTCCGACCCACCTAACACTGCCTCGACAGCATCAGCAAAAATTCTTGCACCTTTTCTATTTAAGTGTATCCCATCCCTGTAGAAGCAATCTCTCCTGTTAACAAGTACAGTCCAGGCTGAAAAAAATTCTACCCCTTGAGCCTTGCACAATCCCTCCAGGGCCGAATTGATCGACAAGGCTCTCATCATATACTCCCTCCTATCGTGTCTGGGCAGAATTGCAGACACTTTCAAGTTCAACCCTAATTCACGGCTTTTTTTTCAGCAGTGACCTGTACTTGCTAAGTAATTCATATGAGGAATGCAGAACTGTAATTTGGGGAGTACAATGTCTACAGAAAGGATAGACAGGATAGGAAGGGAGGAGGGGTTATGCTATTAGTTAAGAAATACGTAAAATAAAAGGAAGTGAAGCCAGTCAACATTGCTGGACAGTGCAGTGTCGAGTCAGTTTGGTGTGACATAAGCATTGGGAGATCAAAATTGAGTAGCAGTGTGCTATAGGCCTAATGACTCTGATGAGTATAATAAGAAACTCTACAGGGAAATAGAGTGGGCCAGTAAATCAGAGAGTCTTATAATGGGAGATTTTAATTTCCCAGATATTGACTGGAATCTGGGGGCTGGTTACTCACACACTAGCAGGACTTTTGTGGATTTATTGGATGATTGTTTTCTACATCAGCATGTTCGGGAGGCAACTAGAGGGAGTAATACTCTTGATTTGATTATCAGTAGTGATTCTTCATGCATTAAGAATCTGCAGGTAAATGAACCACTAGGTGGCAGTGATCACAGTGTGCTGAAGTGGGATTTACTCAAAGAGGTAACTACCATTAGGGGTAAAGGGAAGGGTTATTGCTTTCGTAAAGGCGACCACGATGGACTGAGACAGTATTTAAATTCTATACAGTGGGACCAACTGATGATGTTACCAACAGCAAATTCAAAATGGGAAGCATTCAAAGAACTTATCTTGGAAGCTACTAGGCTATACATACCAACTAAGAAATATTGTTCAAGGTTTAGGCCTAAGTGGATGTCAGATGAACTAATGAGACATATGGCAGAGAAGAAAAATGCATGGGATACATACAAATTAACACTTGACACAGAAGCCTATGATAGATACAAGTTGATCTGTAACCAAGTTACAAAGGAGGTTAGGCAGGCGAAGGCAGATTGTGAGAAATCTTTGGCAAGGGATGCAAAGAAAAACAGCAAAGAGTTCTTTACTTATGTAAACTGTAGAAGGAAGGGAATGAATCAGATTGGTCTACTTGATATCGATGGGTCAACTGTTGATGATCCTGCTCAGGTAGCTAACAAACTGAAGGAATATTTTGCATCGACATTCACACATGAGGAGTTATTCAGCGAGGGGAATGCCAGAGGTGTATTCAACTCTGGCAGTAAGCTAGAGAATCTTGTAATAACTGAGAGTAAAGTGGAGGAGAAATTGTTGAAGATAAATACAAGAGAGGCACCTGGGGTGGACGGGATCTATCCAGTTATATTAAAGGAGGCAGCAAAGGAAGTAAATAAACCCTTAGCCATAATTATGAGAGCTTCCTTGGGGAAGTACCCATGGACTGGAGATGTGCAAATGTGACCCCAATTCACAAAAGAGGATCTAAAGCTGACACAAGTAATTATAGACCTGTGAGTTTAACTTCTGTTCCAGGAAAATTAATGGAGGCACTGGTTAAAGAAGCACTGCAGGATCATCTAGACAAGACTTCCGTTATAGCTCGGACACAACATGGTTTTGTTAAGGGAAAATCTTGCCTGACCAATTTGATTGAATACTATGATGCAGTCACAAAAGAACTGGATGCAGGGAATAACTTTGATATTATATATTTGGATCTTAGAAAGGCTTTCGATACTGTTGCACATGGAAGACTGCTGCACAAATTGGAGCAGTGTGACATTGGAGGCAAATTGCTGCTATGGATAAAGGGGTGGTTGAGGGGAAGAAGACAAAGAGTGGTAATCAATGGACACTGCTCATCGTGGACCAATGTTATTAGTGGAGTCCCTCAGGGTTCAGTATTGGGTCCATTATTGTTTTCTGTATTTATAAATGATATTGATGATGGTATATCAAGCTTAATGTCCAAGTTTGCAGACGATACGAAGGTTGGCAAGGTTGTCAAGGACACTACTGACACTATGCTACTGCAACATAATCTGGAAAGGTTGAGCAGATTGGCTGAGAGGTGGCAAATGAAGTTTAACATTGACAAATGTAAAGTACTACATATGGGAAACAACAACCCCAGAGCAACGTGTCAACTCTGTGGTACTACACTGACAGGGGTAGAGAATGAAAGGGACCTGGGGGTGGTTGTGCAGGCAGATATGAAGTTTTCTGAGCAGTGCAGATGGGCTGCAAGAGTAGCTCATGGTGTATTGTCGATGATATATAGGAATTTTTCTAGCAGGGATAAGGAGGTGATTATTCCCTTGTATAAGGCAATGGTCAGGCCACACCTAGAGTACTGTATACAGGTCTGGAGGCCTCATTTGAAGAAGGATGTAGAGCTGCTGGAACGAGTACAGAGAAGAGCAACAAGATTAGTGAATGGAACAAAGGGGGTGCTCTTACGAAGAAAGGCTTAAGTTTTGGAAATTACAGTGTCTGGAGTCTAGGAACCGGTGAGATGATCTGATAGAGGTGTATAAAGCCTTGAATGGTTTGAGCATGCTCAGTGCTGATGGGATTCTTCCTCTTGCTCAGAATAATCACCTGAGAGGGCATAAATTCAAATTGAGAAAAGACAGATGTAGGATAGACGTGAGGAAATTTGCCTTTAGCCAGCGGGTGGTTGGTTGGTGGAATAGACTTCCATCCCTTGTCGTGGAAGTTGATAGTCTAAATAAGTTTAAGGCTCAGCTGGACAGGTATTTCGAACGAACAGAGGGGTGAAGTGGAAGTGGTTATTTTTTATTTATTTATTTATTTATTTTTTTGGCTGATGCTGCATAAGCTTGCTTTCTTGCATCAAATGCCTGTACTAATGCTAATAACATCTGGCTGACTCAGACAGGATCAACAGTGATAATCAACAACACGCAAGACAATGTAATGTATGCTCCGTCTCTCTCTCTCTCTCTGTGCAGTCAGAGTGACTCATCTGCCTTCCTAAATCCTTTGTCTTTCAATGTACAGGTAACCCTTGGCGCCTCCGTAGCCAGGTGGGAAGGAGCAGCAGTGCATAGCACACGCTTCTTGATTAGACCGGGGTTCGAGCCCGTCGCCACCAAATATGAAGGATGCGGAAAGGTCAGGGAATGACCACCGCATATCCCGGAGCACTATGGCCTTAGTTGCTAATGCTCCTAAAAACCAAACAACAAACAAACAATACAGGTAACCCTCGTATAACACGGTAGTTCGGTTCCTATAAAATGTCGTGTTATATGGACTAAGAAAAAGTACAAAAAGTGGGGGGGGGGGTTACGTTCCAAAAGCTAACAAAAATACACTAATTCATTAACAAAATGTTAACAAAACTAACAAAATATACTATTTCATTAACAAAATTTTAACAAAACTAAAAAAATGCACTATTTCATTAACAAAATGTTAACAAAACTAACAAAAATACACTATTTCGTTAACAAAAATACACTATTCGTTAACAAAAATACACCATTCTAGATTTCGTGTATCTTCTGCTCTCTTTAAAAAATCAGCAATCTGGTTTTGTTTGCTTTTGCTTGATAAATCTTTGTGAATTTCATCATATGGAACTAAGCATTTTTAAAGCTCTCTTTTGAACTTTGGGCTCCTTCCATTCAAAAAATAAGATTCTAGTTTTTTGGCTAACTTTATGCCTTCCCATATGCTTTATACTGTAAAATTTGGAAGTTTAGAATTTTCATCTGTGCTATCAATCTACTGAATTGGTTTACCTCCGATGCCGATTTCCACCAAATCGGTGACTAAGGCTGTGTTGCGCTGCATATATTGTCTATAAATTGTGTGTGTCCTGAGGTCGATTTTCTGTTTTGCTAGACAAAAAAACCCAAGTTTCTGGGAGAAAAAATCATGCTACCCACGCCTCAGACTGACCAACTCTGCCGTGTTATGAAAAAAACCCATAAAAATTCCTCCTGTCATCAATGAGATTCAAACTCGGGTCTTTTTCACCTGGTGTGGGGAGGAGGGCAATTCTGTCAACTGTGCTACCCACGAGGGCTTCAGCAGTCATATCATCAAAAGAAACCTTCTCAACCTACCAACTTATCAAGTTCTGCCTATCGCACCGATTCCGCTTTCTTCTGGTTCGACCATATTTCCTGAATGAACTGACTCTGGCCATACATTTTTCCACACGCATTTAATGTTGATGGTTTTACTTCTTTGAGCGATGAAGCTGTGATTCTGATACAGTCCACAATTGAGAAATGTTTCCATGCCTCCATCACTTCAATAAATTAGGAATCAGTTTTTTTCCAAAATCTATTGTAATGATTTTCTGATGTAATTAATTTTAAAGGTGGATATAATGCCTTGATCTAATGGCTGAATTAAAGAAGTTGTAGTAACCTAGTACAACTGTGGTGGTACTTCAACATTTGGATGACTTAGTGTGCTATCCAATAGTAATAAAACTTTGAAATCTAGATTTTTCCACAAGTTCAATAGCACAGAACATAACACGGGGATTTCCCAACAAAATAAAATACAGGGATTTCTTAATAATTTTTTTTGACTAGCGAGTCAACAGTGGGGATTCAAGAAGAGTGGAAATGTTGAAAAATTACATCCAACATAATAGCAGGGTTTCCTCCGCACAAAAGCTCAAAAATGCCATGTTATGTGAGGTTTGCTGCAATTCTCTAACCCTGTTAGAGCGAAACTGTGTTTTATATAAGTACCGTGTTGTGCGAGGATTAGCACGATAGATAAATTGTCTGAATTTATCTATCGTGCTAGAGCAAAACCATGTTATATGGGGTTGCCTGTACTCAACTGTGAACAGAATTTTTCATATTTCGATCTGGATTAACTGTAACCAGATTAGCAAGGGCTTACTGTATATATGATATCCTTGCCAGCCAACCAAACAGCAACAGAAGCTTGAAAATTTAAAGAAGTAAACAAAGTCTTCTTTTACAGAAAGTACTTAGAATGATTGGAAAAAAAATTATAGTTTAGTTTATACATTTAAAAAGTTTGCTCAATGGCTAACAGTCATGGCAAATTTTAACCAGGTGTTTATAACATATTCATTACTTTTTAATTTTTTTAAGTACATACCAGTTAGCTGTTTAATATTCACTTAGTAGAAGCTGTTTGAATTTAAAAATAAATCTTGTAAATTGTGGACTTTGTTTAGCAGACTTCAGACTTTCTGTCTTGAGTTCTTAAGCCCACAGCATTTTACTTATGGCAAGTGAAAGTTGATTTATTGACTGTGAAACATAAATGCATATTGAAGTAGCAAATGATACCACCTGTTTTCAAAAGCATTAAGTTAAATATAATTATATTTTGTGAACTAATTCATCATCTAATAGTGACTTGGAAAATGATTTTTTAAGTGAATCAGTTTCGTGCAAAAAAAAAAAAATCTTAAAAACGTCCTGTTTTTGGGCTTGATAAGGTGGTCCAGTATCTATATTATTCTTTTGAATTTGCATAACCTTAACACATAACACATAATTTATTTCTTACTTTTTTTTAGTAAGGAAACTCATTTTAATAGCTGAGGGAGGGAAAGATACTTTTATTTTATATGGTGCACAATGCACCATATAAAATGAAACCATATAAAGCTATATGGAGAGTGCTGGTTTTTGGATTTTTCTGATTTTCCAATAACAAACCTAATCAAGCATGAACTAACAAAAATCGAATTATAGGTAAATAGAGAAGACATCAGCAGCTTAGCTACCTACTTTTTTGCTAATTTCTCTACACGATTAATATAATTTTTATTAACTATATTTGATTCTGATTTATTCCTTTATCTCCCATGGGCTGTTAGTCAAAATTTCGGAAACAGGAAACTCAAGCATAGTGAAATTACTGAAGTGATTATCTACAAAATCATATCAGTGATGTTCATTTAAAAAAAAATAATAATAAAATAAAATGGAGTCAAAAATTAACAAAGGAACTAACAAATACTGCATGGAGTATTTTTACCAACAGCTAAAGAAGACATCCCTATACAGGAATAAAAGTAAATTCTCTTAGATTTCTTTTTTTCTTTTTGTTTTACCTCTTCTTGTATTCACCCTAAAATACTTTCTCGTCGTTTTGGTGGCTATGAAAAAGCATTCTGCAACAGTCTTTCAATTTTCCTAAAAGCAATGCAAAAAAAAAAAAAATCAGTTACTTTACTCCACAGATGAAAATACATTGTTGATTGATTTTATTCAAAATTCTTGATCATAATCTCTTGGCAAATACAGGTATCAAACCATTTAACTAAAATTCTTAAGATACGAGAAATCAGATATCATTCAAGTTCCAGTTTTGAGTGATTTTTTTGGTTTTCTAAACACCACGTATACCTAGTACTGTATTATTGCCAAACTGCATGCTTCGGTATCATTGAGAAGCTACATAGTTGTGTTTGAATACCTTTAGTATGGTATTTTGCCTGTTTTACATACTAAAACATTAAGTATCTTTCCAGTACAAGTTAGTGCAACTGCATCATATTAGTACACAGCCCATTCTAGATTAGCAAATTATTTGCAAAAGTGGCATCGTTTAAGTCATATCTCATATTGTGAATACCTTCATGACGAGTTGCCACGCATTGCACTACTTCGAATAAGTAACGCTTCGCCTAAAGGAGAAGATTGTGGTTACTTATTCTCAGTGGATACCACCACCCAGACGGCACTGAGAATAAGTAACCACAGTCTTCTCCTTTAGGTGAAGTGTTACTTATTCGAAGTAGTGCAATGTTGTGGCAACTCGTCGTGAAGGTATTCACAATATGAGATATGACTTAAACGATGCTGCTTTTGCAAATAATTTGCTAATCTAGAATGGGCTGTGTACTAATATCATACAGTTGCACTAACTTGTACATGGTCTAACTCTCTCGCAGCCTGAGGCATAAGCCCTTAATGCATTATAGTCTTAATTCTTCTTATACGCATCAGGCATCTCTCATATTGTGGAGTTATACTTCATAACTGTTTTGCCATCATTACATCACTTGGGTACCTACCCACCCACCGAAGAAGGGCCAAATAGCCCTGAAACGGCACCAGGGGGAGCCTGATGATGTCCAGAGTTTCCAAGAATAGGTAACAACAGTCCTCCACTGGGGAAGCGTTGCTTATTCAAGGAGTTTATGAGTTTAAGGAGTTACTGTCCCTTTCATTCTTCTACACCGTTTATTGTCCTCTTCCACTCCTACTATTACTTTCCCTCTACCTTTTTGCTTTTCTAAGTCTAATAGGAACAAGTGGATAGTTGAGTTATTATCCCAACATATACAAAATAGCCCTGAAACGGTGCTGTCTGGGTGGTGGTATATACTGAGAATAAGTAACCACTGTCTTCTCCTTTAGGTGAAGCGTTACTTATTCGAAGTAGTGCAATGTCATGGCAACTCATCGTGAAGGTATTCACAATATGAGATATGACTTAAACGGTGCCACTTTTGCAAATAATTTGCTAATCTAGAATGGGCTGTGTACTAATATGGTGCAGTTGCACTAACTTGTACATGGTCTAACTCTCTCACACAGCCTGAGGCATTAAGCTCTTAATGCATTATAGCATCTTTCCAGTACATTATAAAAAAGGCAAAAGTAATGAACATAGTTTTATACAATGAGTGGTCACCTTATTAGGTACATCTGCCTAATAGCAGTTAGGTACTTGTATTTAGATTTTGGAACTGCCTGGATCTCCCTGGTGTAGTGGACTTTGTCTCTTGTCACTTATTTAGAGAAATCTGGATTCGAGTGCCGTAATAGAAGGTTTCTTCAATCAGGGCTGTTAACTGATCTCAGACAGACAGAGTAGAATTTTTACCTGTGAGTTATTCTATGTTTTTCAGCCCTCACAGCATGCAAATTGGCAAATGAACACACACACACACACACACACACACACACACACACACACACACACACACACACACACACACACACACACACACAGTGGTGCAATATAGCCTCAGTTTTGCTGATGCACTAAAAACCAACAACGTAAGCACAGTGCATATTTATTGACTCAATAGGTATTGAAACCATGACACAACAAGGGAAAACAATACGCTTGATCTGGTTATCAGCAGTGATTCTTCATGCATTAGGAATCTGCAGGTGAAAGACCCACTTGGTGTCAGTGATCACAGCGTATTAATGTGGAATTTAATTAAAGATATAATTACTGTCAAGGGCTTAAAGACAAAGACTTTCTTTCATAAGTGACTATAGTGATCTCAGACAGTTTTTAAATTCTGTGCAGTGGAGCCAACTGATGATATTACCAACAGCAAATTCTAAATGGGAAGTATTCAGGGAAGTAATCAAAGAAGTTACTAGGCTTGAAGAAAGACAGTTGTAGAATAGATGTGCGAAACTTGCCTTTAGCCAGCAAGTGGTTGATTGCTGGAACAAACTTCCATCTGTCATTGTGGAAGTTGAGAGCTTAAATAAATTCAAGACAAAACTAGACCAACATTTGGAGTGAATGGATTGGTGAAATGGAAAAAGGTTTGGTTTTTTTTTGGGGCTGATGCTGTATAAGCTTGTTTTCTTGCATCATATGCCTCCAGTAAAGTTAATGCGTTTTGTACCAACAAAGAAATACTGTTCAAGGCTTAGACCTAAATGGATGTCAGATGAGCTATTGAGACATGTGGTAGAGAAGAAAAGTGCATGGGATTCATATAAATTATTGGGTGATACAGACTAGACTCAATGTAAAATTGAGTCTAGGATGAATATTATTAAAAGAATGTAAAATGTCTTCTATAGACATGCTACTAAAATGCTACTATCAGTAATAACCAGAACGTTGTCCAAATTCCTCCCATAATATGTGATATGGTTTAGAAAAGGTATACACTCAGTCACTGAGAGATAGACTTCTGATATTAAGCTGTGTAGACTCCCATTGGCAAACCAAAAATTTATTTGTATACGTTGTCTCGAAAGGTGATATAGTTAGCTTCAACTAAAAGTTTAATTAAGTGAAAAATTTCTTTAATAGGAAGCTTCATATAATTAATCAGTATAGAGTTATTATTTAACATATCCCAAAGAATATCTAATGTGTATTCAATGTTTACATTCGTATATATAATGAAGTAACTTCCAATGGGATTGAGTCTAAGCGGCTTAATATCATAGGCCTATCTCTCAACGATTGAGCATATACATTTGATGCCTTTTCTACCTCATATCACATACTACTTGAATAGTGCTACTATCAGTAATAACCATAACGATGTTCTGGTTATTACTGATAGTAGCACTATTCAAGACATTTTACATTCATTTGATAATATTCATCCTAGACTCAATTTTACATTGGAAAAGGAAAAATACGGATACTAAGTCATTAAATTTTATGCTTGCTCAGGATGCGAATAAAATCCAATTTAACATCTATTGTAAACCAACAAACACTGGTATGCTTCTACATTATAACAGCTATCACCCATTCACCTACAAAAGGTCTATTATCTTTAATCAGTTTCTCAATGCCTATAAATATTCAGTGACAGAATCTGTTTTAGACTCAAAAATACAGATATTAACCAGCAGATTCTTAAACAGGGTTACCCTCTTGCCTTTAAACCGAATAAACCGAATTAGGGTACAAACTAAGGATAGGATACAAAAACTACACCAACCAAGAATAGTAACAACAAAAAATACTTTATTTCTGTCCCACACATTGAACAGTGTCAAAAGCAACTTAACAGATTCTTTAAAGATACTGAATTTAAGATTGTGGCCAGACCAATACGGAAATTACACGCTATACTGAACAATCGCCCAGTCCTTTCCTCTTTTGCAACACAAATAAATGACTTGGTATACAAATTTCTTGCAGTGATTGCGACTCGTCTTATCAAGGATCGACATGATTTATGCTGAACTTTCGAGTAAAACAGCACATGTTCTCAGTTCTTGCTTCTCATTCAGCAGCATCAGAATTAGCCTTTCATGCTGTTAATGAAAACCATACATTTTTATTTAACGAAGCCAAAATACTTATTGTCAACGTAATTATATGAGACTATTAATTGCAGGAACCATCGAAATTATATTACATGAGAATTCTATTAATGTTCGTGTCCATATCTAATTTCCAGTTCGTGGTCTTTTATGTGCATGCACAAAGACAAATAGTCATGGCCTTTTATGGGCATGCACGAGGACAAATAATCTCTCTATTTAAGAGTCAAGCTCACCTACACTGTAATTTTCATTCCTGTGATCACGACATTTGGCCAAAAAAGCACTGTCTGCTTCAGGAAGGAAAATAGTTGTTTCAAAATTTACGTTAAACTTTTTAAATTAATTTTTTAAATTGTTTTTTGAATTTTTTATTAATTTTTAAATTGTTTTCAATTGATTTTTTACTGTAATCATTTTGTGTTAATCTTTTATTTGTTTTAATTTCTGGAGAGTATCATATTGAGGTAAATTTATCTTATTCTTCTACAAATATTGATATCAACCTAGAACGTATTGAGCATCATAGCTCTGTTATATACTATCAAATTCATATTTTAAACTCTTGTTGCACATAAAAGACTGCTGTCCAAACTAGAGCAAAGTAGCGTTAAGGGCAAGTTACTGCTATGAATAAAGGGATGGTTAAGTGGAAGAAGACAGAGAGTAGTTATCAATTGGTACTGCTCTTTGTTTAGTACTGGGCCCATTGTTGTTTTCACGATTTATCAATGATATTGATGTTGGATGGATCAAGTTTAATTTCTAAGTTTGCAGATGATACAAAGGTTGGCAGGGTGGTTAACAACAGCCATTAGGGTGAGCTACTGCAATAAGATTTCAGGAAATTGGGTCGATGGCTGAGAAATTGCAGCTGAAGTTTAACATTGACAAATGCAAAGTACTGCATATGGGTAGCATAAACCCCACGGTAACTTATCAATTTGGTACTACACTGAGAGTAGTGGAGATTGAAAGAAACCTGGGGATAATTATGCAGTCAGACATGAAATTCTCTGAGCAGTGCAGACATGCTGCCAGGACAGCTCAGGGGTTTTGTCAATGACATGCAGAAACTTTGATAGCAGGGATAAGGGGTTGATTATAGATCTGCTGCAACAGGTGCAGAGAAGGGCAACTAGACTGGTGAAGAGAACATCAAAGTGTTCTTACGTAGGAAAGCTTCAGTTCTGCAAATTTCATCTTGAGACTAGGCACCTGCAGAGAGATCTGACTGAGATGTTAAAAGTGTTGCATGTATTGAGCAATCTGAATGTTAATGACATTCTTCCACTTTCTGAGACTACGCACATGAGGGGACATAAATTCAAGTTGACGATGTTTATGGGAACGAGATTAGCTCGGTGTGTGCGAAGTTTTTACGGCTCCATCTAGTAAAGAAGTTTTTCTTAAATTTTTATCATTTTATTGACTAAATTGGCATATTAATGTATTTTCTAGAAATAGCTGTATATTCCTAGTTATGATACTTAGTTTATTTTGAACTTAGAAAGAGGTTTTCTAGGTTATTATTAGTATTGTAAAACTTGTCCCATTTGAAACTTGCCGCCATTGTTTAGAATCGATGTGGAATAGCATTACGTATATCTCGATTGTTGTTTGTTTGGTTGGTTTTTAGGAGCATTAGCAACTAAGGCCATATTGCTCCGGGATATGCGGTGGTCATTCCTTGACCTTTCCGCATACTCCGTATTTGGTGGTGACGGGCTCGAACCCCGGTCTAATCAAGAAGCGTGTGCTACGCACTGCTGCTCCTTCCCACCTGGCTACGGAGGCGCCCGTATATCTCGAACTTGGTAGCATAAGGCATAACGTAAAACTAGATAGTGTAATATGTAGCATTGTAGTAGGAATTTGTTAGCTTAGTATAGTATAGTATTGGCAATTAATCAATTAAATTTATAAATCCTTTTAATTTTTATTGTTAATTAAATTATATTTAAAATAGAAATCATGCCCTGACTAGAGCAGCAAAGGAACGTGTGCAACGTAGCTAAAGTTCTGTGGTTCGGGGAAGAACCAAAAGGGGCAATTCTCCAATGCATCAATGAATGTCTAAAAAAAATGTGCAAAATGCGACATGTTTGCAGATCTCTGTTGAAAAGGACATGGTCTAGCCATTGAGGATGTCTTTATGTGTGCTAGGTGTGCACATACACCTAGCACACACAATGTGAAGAAATTAGGTGCCAACTAAGCATTGATGGGCATCTATGAGAGATTGAAGAGTCAGGTAGATGACATCAAAGGAATTAAAATGGGGGCCCACCGAAAGGGAAGATTCTCCAATGCATAACATTCTAAAAAAATGTGCAAAATGCAACATGTTTGTGGTTCTCTCTCTCTCGAACAGGACATGATCTAGCGATGGAGGATGTCTTTGTGTGCTAGGTGCAGAGAATGTAAAGAAATTAGGCGGCAACTGAACGTTGCGATGGGCATCTCCAAGAGCTTGAAGAGTCGGGTGGATGCCCTCAAAGGAATTAAAATGTGGATCCCATCAAGTTCTCAGCTGCCCAACTCGATGCCAAAGCTCACTCTTATGCACCAGGAAACACAGCGGCACCTTCAGGGCACAATGCGTTGGTTCCACAGGAGCTAGTATTTATTGGTGACTCAATTGTCAGGGGAAACGGGAAATATATTGTGCAAAAAGGATAGGTGGAATAAGACCAGGGTATGTCTGCTAGGGGCAAAAGGTGATGATATTGCAGAGCAGATATCATCTTTTAAGGGCACAAAAGGTAATATATAGTTGTTATGTTATGTTATGTTATTTGGTTTTTAGGAGCATTAGCAACTAAGGCCATATTGCTCTGGGATATGCGGTAGTCATTCCCTGACCTTTCCGCATCCTCCGTATTTGGTGGTGACGGGCTCAAACCCCGGTCTAATCAAGAAGCGTATGCTACGCACTGCTGCTCCTTCCCACCTGGCTACGGAGACGCATATATAGTTGTACCATTGGCACTAATGACATTAAGTGTAAGAGATCTGCAGATTTACTAAGCAAGTATAGGTCAATGTTAAAAAAAAGTCACGAGTTAGGGTTATCATTTGGAAGTGTCTGCAATCCTGCCCAGCCATAATAGGAGAGAGTATATGATGAGAGATTTTTATTATTATTATTATTATTGTTATTAGCCATATGGTGCAAGAAAGCCTGAGGCTTATGCTGCACAAGCCAAAAAAAAATTCACAAATTATCCTGAGAGAGAGAGAGAGAGAGAGAGAGAGAGAGAGAGAGAGAGAGAGAAAAGCAGAAAGGAATCACCAAGAAAGAGAAGAATGATGATATCCAGCTCAGGATCCTGGGTGTGCCAAGCCCATTCTCACCAGATGTGAGCCCCTGGAGATTTATCAATCAATTCGGACCTGGAGAGATTGTGTAGGGTTCCTGGGGTAGAATTTTCCTCAGTGTGGTCTGTGCTTGTTAAGAGGTTGCTTCTACTGGGATGGGATACACTTAAGTTGAAGGGGTGCAGGAATATTTGCTGATGCTATTGAGGCAATGTTAGGTGTGTCAAAAAACTGCTAGCTTGGGGGATACACAGATTAATAGATTAACAGTAGCCATGGGCAGAGGTGGAAATGATTCTTGTACTGCTTCTATTAGAATGAGGAGCAGCCCAGCAAGCCAGTTGCTGGGAATTTCAGGAACTGCTGTGAGTCATGAAACAAGTAAACAGAGACTAAGAGTAAAATCAGGCGCATGTAGACTTGCATGTACACCAATGCTAGGAGTATAGAAAATAAATTTTATGAATTTGAAGTGCTGGTTAAGACATCCAAGGCAGATATTGTTGGGATATTAGAGACGTGGTGCTACTCAGATATAAGGGATGCAGAATTGGAATTTGGCAAGTGCAATGTATACAGGTAGGAAGATAGGATAGACAGAATAGGAAGGGAGGATGGGTTACGCTCTTATTTAAGGAATACATAAATCTAAGGAAGTGCATCCAGTTGACATAGATGGAGAGTGCAATGTTGACTCAGTTTGGTGTGACATAAGCACTGGGAAAGCAAAAATGAGGGTAGGAGTTTGTTATAGGCCTAATGACTCTGATGAGTACAGTGAACAGTTATACAGAGAAAGAGAGTGGGCCAGTAAATCAGAGTGACTTATAATGGGGGATTTTAACTTCCAAGTTATAGACTGGAACTTGTCGGTTGGTCACTTGCACACTAGCAAGGCTTTTGGGGATTTATTGGATGATTGTTTCTACAGCAGCATGTTAGAGAGGCAACAAGAGGGAGTAACAGTCTTGATCTGATTATCAGCAGTGATTATTCATGCATTAAGAATTTACAGATAAAGGAAGCACTAGGAGGCAGTGATCACAGTGTACTGATGTGGGATTTACTTAAAGATGTAACTACCATCAGGGGTAAAGGGAGGGTTTTTGCTTTCGTAAAGGCGACTGCAGGGGTCACAGAGATTTTTTAGGTTCTATACAGTGGGACCAACTGATGATGTTACCAACAGCAAATTCTAAATGGGAAGCATTCAAGGATGTAATTTTGGAAGCTACTAGGCTTTTTGTTCCCACTAAGAAATACTGCTCTAGGTTTAGGCCCAAATGGATGTCAGATGAACTAATGAGACTCATGGCAGAGAAGAAAAATTCATGGGATGAATGTAAATTGTCAGGTGACGCAGAAGCCTATGGTAGATACAAGCTAGTCTGTAATCAAGTCACAAAGGAGGTTAGGCAAGTGTAGCCAGATTATGAAAAATCTTTGGCAAAGGATGCAGAGACTTCTTTACTTATATAAACTCAAAAAGGAAGAGGATGAATCAGATAATCAGATATTAAAGGAGGTTTAAATATCAAAGGAAGTAAGCAAACCCTGAATCATAATTATGAGAGCATCCTTGGACTTGGGGGGAGTCCCTATGGACTGGAGATGTGCAAATGTATCTCTAATTCACAAAGGGAGATAAAAGGATGATACTAGTAATTACTGACCTGTTAGTTTCACTTCTGTTCCAGGGAAAATAATGGAATCACTGGTTAAAGAAGCATTGCAGGATCATCTAGACTAGTGGTGTCCAAACTTTTTTGGTCTCTCACCCTTATTTTATTAAAGGACTAGCATGCGCCCCAGAATAAAAAAATTAAATACAGTATATAAGTTTTTTTTTTATTTATAAATCATTTACATGGAAGGCATAATATCTAAAATCGCATATAATTTTAAAAGATCGCCTATAAAAAAATACAAAACAAAATTAAGTTCAAGTACAACATGCATGTACTTGAATGTGCATGATCTATGGCATGATCAAATAAAGCCACGCTATCAAACAAAGCCTCATTGAAGTATTAAAAAACATTTATTTATAATTTTTATTTTCAATTATGTTTCAATAAACTAAATTTTTCCTAATTAATAAATATTGATTTATTGCAGCTTATCTTGTGCACCCCTTAGGGGTGCACTCCCCACTTTGCAGACAACTGATCTAGACAATACAGCAGTAATAATTCAGATACAGCATAGGTTTGTCGAGGGGAAGTCTTGTCTGACCAATTTGATTGGATACTACAATGTGGTCATAAAGGAACTGGATGCAAAAAATAATTTTATCATATACTTGGATTTCAGGAAAGCTTTTGATACTGTTGCACATGGAAGACTACTGTACAAATTGGAGAAGTATGGCATTAAGGGCAAGTTGCTACAATGGATAAAAGGATGGTTGCATGGGAGACTGTAGAGAGTGATAATAAATGGACTCTGCTCTACGTGGACTAATGTTATTAGCGGAGTCCCCCAGGGTTCGGTGCTGGGCCAATTGTGTTTTGTATATTTATCAATAAAATTGATGAAGGTATAATCAGGCTTAATGTCAAAGTTTGCAGATGATACAAAGGTTGACAGGGTTGTTAATAACAGTAATGACAGTACACTGCTGCAACAGGATCTGGAAAAGTTTGGTAGATGGGCTGAGATGTGGCAACTGAAGTTTAACATTGACAAATGCAAAGAACTGCATGTGGGGAGCAGTAACCCCAGAGAAGTGTACCAACTGGGTGGTGTTACACTCAGGGTAGTGGAGAATGAAAGGGACCTGGGGGTAATTGTGCAGTCAGATATGAAGTTTTTGAACAGTGCAGACAGGCTGCCAGAGTAGGTGATGGGGTCTTGTCAATGATATACAGAAATTTTGCAAGCAGCGATAAAGGAGGTGATTATCCTCTTGTATAAGGCAGTGGTCAGGCTGCACCTTGAGTACTGTAGGCTGCCGTAGCCTAGTGGTCAGGCGCGCAGGTGCATAAGTACATGTGCCTTGAGTGACCGGGGTTCAAGCCCGTGACTGCTGAATATGGTGCTGTTTCTTGTATTCTGTGTATCTTGTAAAACTCCTCTGACCATTTGGTCGTCCCAGAGTATAAGCAGAAAATTTATTTATTTATTACTGCATACAGGTCTGGAAGCCTCATTTTAGGAAGGATGTAGAGTTGCTAGAATCAGTACAGAGAAGGACAACAAGACTGGTGAAGGGAACAAAGGGGTGCTCTTATGAAGAAAGGCTTAAGTTCTGCAAAAAATTGTATCTTCTTGAGACTAGGCACCTGGGAGGTGATCTGGTTGAGGTGTATAAGGTCTTGAATGGATTGAGCAGGCTCAATGCTGATGGGATTCTTACTCTTGCTCAGATTACAAACCTGAGGGTGCGTAGATTCAAACTGAGGAAAGACAGTTGTAGAATAGATGTGTGGAAGTTTGCCTTTAGTCAGCGGGTAGTTGATTTCTGGAACAAACTTCCATATGTTGTTGTGGGAGTTCATAGCTTAAATAAATTCAAGGCAGAACTAGACAAACATTTAGAATGAATGGATCAGTGAAATGGGAAGGGTTTTTTTTTTTTTTTTTGGCTGATGCTGTATAAGCTTGCTTTCTTGCATCATGTGCCTCTACCAATGCTAATGTATAGTTTCAAGATATATGTGCGGAAACTTGCTTTTTCCAGCAGATGGGTTGATTGTTGAACAGGCGCCGATGTATTGTTGTGGAAGTGGATTGGAAAAAGTAGACCAATTCTTGGTGGGTGTGTATGGGTGAACTTTGTAGGTGTTTTTTTGGTTGCTGTATAAGCTTTCTTTCTTGTATCATTTGCCATTACTGCTGGTGCTGCTACTACTACTACTACTACTGAATACCTGCAGGATGTTTAGGAAGGGACTGAGGCCTATGGACACACACTTGTCATCAATTCAACAGTGGAAAGCCTTGCAAGCAGTGTGGTTGTAGATCCATACGGACATCTTCAGACATCTAGTGGAGTCAATGAATAGGCACATAACAGATGTTATCCATGGGAATAGTGGCCCAATACCGTATTAGGTAGATGGTCTTAATTCAGTGATTACTGAATGTATATTATAATAATATAATAGTCAGTATTTTCACTACAAAATATTGACTATTATACATATCACTATTATTGACTGTTATTATACATTGCACTTGCATATACTTCCACATACTCCAAAGTGAAGAGAATTCAGCCTGCAGGTTGCAAAGAAAAAATCTTTTCTCACAGAACAATCATACAACATTTCTTAAGTTGAACTTACCAATCTAAAGCCAAAGCAGATATTCCATTACCAGCAGCAAGGACCCTCAGTACAAGATTACCACCTGGTTAATCAGGATTCTTTCTTCAGTCTTTCCATGCAATTCCAGGATTTTCAGGAACACAATACTGCACGAGATCAATGCCTTGCTTGGACCATAAATAAAGACCAAACAGTATTTTTTTAAAATAAATGTAGTTTTCCTATTTTGCATCTTTGCCTGCTGTCATTTTACATACCCATGTACAATAATCATTCATCATCCAAACAAAATGTAAGGTTATCAAAATGTATTTTGATTATATTTAGTAGATGTTCCTTATCCAAAATATAAATGAGCAGTTTACATACGGGTTCCGAATGAAATTAAGGCATTAACTGTTAAGGCTAATAACTATATAACATAAATTTGCCAAAAAATTAGCTTGACAGAAAAATGTAACTTATAAAAAAAAACACTATGAACCAAAAACTAAAAGTAATTTTTCATTGTATTGTGTATGTTTGTGCGAGTGTGTGCATGGGATGAATTTAGTTTTGAATTATCATGATTATTATTATTGCTATGAACATTTTTTATTGATTTAAATTTAGCAGTTGTATTGCTTCAAACTTGAAGGGAATAATCTTGTCTTTTAAAAGCATAATTATATTATATTTGTTTATAGGAAACATTCTTTCAAGATGTAGACATATTACAGAATCATGGCATTGTGAGTAAAATAATTCCTTTCTCAATATAATTATTAAGTTTTTTAATCCATGTGTTGAACAGTATATCACTAGGTGCAGGAAAGTTGTCTTAGAATAAGTTGTGCTACTCTGCATGAAAATATCTGATTTATTAAGAATACTATTATGATAGCTGCTCAGATTACTCTCAATATATAAGGACACTGAGTGGGCAGAAATCATGGGATACCTACCTAGTAACAATTAGGCCCACCGTTTGCCAGGATAAGGGGTCACATGGTGAGGCATTGAGTCCACTAGTTCACAAGAGCTTTCCACAGGTATTTCCCTCCACGCTTGCTGCACTGCTGTCTATAATTCCATCACATTCCTGGGTAGAGGTCGAGATCCAAGCTCGAATGGATCTTTCCATGGCATCCCAAAGATGCTCCACTGGATTCATGTTTGGTGAAGAGGGAGGCCATTCCATGGTGGTAAAATCTATGGAATGCTCTTCAAACCATGTTCTAGTCACTACAGCTCTGTAGGGAGGCGCATGTCCTGCCGGAAAAGTCCATTTCCCTGTGGATGCATGATGACCGTAAAGGGATGCAGATGGTCTGCAAGGATGGACACATAACCTGGACCATTCAGAGATGCATCTAGATGTATCAGAGGTCCCAACATGTGCCAGTTGAACATGCTCCAGACCATTCACCTGCCAGAACAGTTCCTTCTTGACATGATGGGTGCATAGCTTTGTGTGGTTTCCGCCAGATATGCTCCCTCCTATCCTCTCAAAATAACTGGAAATGGGACTCATCGGACCAGAAGACCAGTCTTCAATCATCCAAGGTCCAGTGCTGATGTTCTTTTGCCCAGTTGAGGCATAGAGTCCTGTGTCGTGGCGTTAGCAATGGGACTCTTATGGTTCGGCTGCTCCCATAACCTATTGGGGCTGATGATGGCCTTGGTGGAGATGCTGGCACCTGCCTTGTTGAAGTCAGCCATGATTTGTGCCTGTGTCGCTCTCTGGTTGGCTGAAACAATGCAAGACAGACTTCGACAGCCACGTTCATCCACCACCTTTCTCCACCCGCAGTGCTGTCCACGATGAGAATGTTATTCCGGAAATGGCATATTCCCGATACACTCTCGATACTGTCAAATGGGGAGGTGGTATAATTTTTGTACCACCTCCGTGATAGAGTGACTCATGCATCAGGCACCCACTATCATCCCCTCTTTCAACATCAGGTAACTCACGACATTTACCAATACTGACTTCGAATTACAGTCTATGTGAATGCAGTGATGCAGCTTACCTATATACCTGCCAAGAGCAGTGGATTCATCCACTAGCAAGAGGGGTGACAGTGTCGGTTGCCCAGGAACCAGGTATTCTGTGAATTCTGTCCTTTCAGTGTATAGTATCATTATTAATCAGAGATTTTTGCATAAAGTTAATTTTTTTTAAGCTTTTGTTATTTAAACAGTTTTATAACTATGTTTTCAGAATGTTGCTGATATTAAGAAGCTGAAGTTAGCTGGAATATGTACAATAAAGGTCAGTACATAATAAATTTTTAATTGTTATCTTCGCTCACATGGTTAACTGTGGATCAAATTTCCAACATACACATCAGCAAGGCTTCATTGGTCAAAATGTTCTAATTGATAAACATGAAACACATAAGTATTTATGTAATTATTACTTTTGCTTTATTAAAAACAATAGTATGTGCCTAAGTATGCTGTATTTTAATATTTCATTTAATATCATCAGTGCTAGTTTGATATTAATGGCTCTTTTTTTTTTTTTTGCTATCTCACTTTTTAGTTTGTTATATTTTATTAGGTTTATTCTTATTTATTACGGTCACATATGTTCATAATAGAGGTATTGTTATTAAGCACATTGTTCAAAATAGCACATGAGTATTTACAAGAAATTCAGTATCGCTGTACCTAACACATTTAATCTGATTTCTACCTGGTGTTTGACTTTTATACTAATGACACTTCAAGCATTATGTGATTCAAATGTTATGCCAGTTAATAAATCTTTTGAGTGCCTTTTCCATCAATATCGGATAAGACAAAAATCTCATATATCAAGGAATCCTTGTTAGATTTGAAAACTAAGAGGTTGGTAGCTCCTTCAGTTTTAACCGTTAAACAACATTAGAATTCTAAAAAGGTCTCATGTTAAAAAATGCAGGAGTAAGAAGATATAATAACTACCTTTGAAAAATCTTTTGCTCAAGCAACTTTAAAAGTCATTCCTCTCCTAATGATTTTTTTGGCCCGTCAAACAACTGATGACAGTTTTCTAATCATATTTGCATTAGTATTATACCCGAAGCACAACAGCTACTGTTGCTCTAAATAATAAGATTCATAGGCTGTTAGAGCAAGTTTTATGCCTCAATCTCATAAACAAATTTGGCATTATTCCTCTTTGCTTTCCATAGCTAAAAGTCCTACAAACAGTGCTTTAATTCTGTGGAAGATTAGAAGTATAAGGAATAAACATAATAATCTAGACATAATAATAACTAATGGTTCTTCCAGAATCATGGATCTCACAGGAACATCAAAATTTTATTATTCAAAATATCATATCTTATTTTACCATTTCATCCTCAATTGCGTACAAGAGATCTGGTACCACTGCACTTAACATGTTTAGCCTGATTTCTACTTGGTATTTGATTTTTATATTAATTCAAGAATTGTGTGATGCATAAGAAGTGTAAAAAGGGTAGTGGTGTCTTCATTTCTATTAAAACTATTTTTTAAAAATTATAACTGAACTTAGAAGCTGTTCACAGTAGAATGAAATCCCGTCATTCTTTATTGATATTGGAGTTTACATTTCACCTGACTACTAATTTTGAAATGTGCTTTGAATTATTGTTTTGCTCTATTTTTGTCATATGCATGAATAATAATTTGTGGTTTCTACCCTCTTAAGGTCACATGTTGGCACAAATAATATTAAATGTTGGAAATCAGAGGAATTAATTCACAGGGTGCAGCAAAGACTAAATTTGGAAGTGTCTGTAATTTTACCTAATAGTGTGTACCTAATAGTTTCCAGTCATGATAGGAAGAAGTACATGATGAGAGCCTTATCAATCAAATTGTTCCTGGGATTATGTAAGATTCATGGGGTAGAATTTTTCTTAGCATATCCTATACTTGTTAGCAAACAGATAGCTTTATTTTTACAGCAATTGGATGCATAAATAGAAGAGGTGCAAGAATATTTGTTAATGCTATTCAGGCAGTGTTAGATGGTTTGGAAAACTGCAAGTTTGAGGGATACACTGACTAATAGATTCAATGGCAGTTGTAAGCAGAGGCTAAATTGATTCATGCAATGCTTCTATTAGAATGTACGATGGTTTGGAAATCATGTTGTTAGGGATTACAGGGCTTGCTGAGAATCCTCATGGGACAAGCAAATGTAAATAATGTCTGTATTAGAGTTAATAATGGCAAAAACAGGCACATATACTCGCTTGTACACCAATACTAGGGACACAATGAATAAATTTGATGAATTTGAAATGTTGGTTAAGTCATCAAATGCAGATGTTATAGAGCTATTGGACACATGGTACCACTCAGACATGGGGAGATACTGAATAATTTGAATGTGGTGAGTACATGGAAAGGGGAGAGGGGGTTGGATTAATGCTCTTGGCACATACTATTAAAAACAATAGTATGTGTCTGAAGTATGCTGTATTTTAATATGTCATTTAATATCATCAGTGCTAGTTGATATTAATGGCTCTTTTTTTTGCTATCTCACTTTTTAGTTTATTATATTTTATTAGGTTTATTCTTATTTATTACAGTCACATATGTTTGTAATAGAGGTATTGTTATTAAGCGCATTATTCAAAATAGCACATGAGTATTTACAAGAAATTCAGTACGTTTAGTCTGATTTCTATCTGGTGTTTGATTTTTATACTAATGACTCTTCAAGCGTTATATGATTCAAATGTTATGCCAGTTAATAAATCTTTTGAGTGCCTTCTCCATTAATATTGGAAAAATCTCATATATCAAGGAATCCTTGTTAGATTTGAAAACTAAGAGGTAGGTAGTGCCTTCAGTTTTAACTGTTAAACAACCTTAGAATTCTAAAAAGGTCTCATGTTAAAAAATGCAGGAGTAAGAAGATATAATAACTACCTTTGAAAAATCTTTTGCTCAAGCAACTTCTTGGTTAAGTGATACATAGATTCTAAGAAGTATGCCCAAATGACATAAGTTGCAAGTGTAAAGTTGTTCGGGCCGATGTGACATAACTACTGGGAAAACAAAAATAAGAGTATGTTATAAGCCAAATGATCATGGTGAATATGATGAATAGGTGCAAAGGCAAATAGAGAGAGAGAGAGATAGAGAGCAAACAAATTGGAATGTCCAGTCATGAGGAATTTTAACTTTCCAGATATTGAGTGTAACTTGTGCATTGGTTATTCACACATTAATGGAACATTTCTGGATGACTGTTTTCTATATCAGCATGTTAGAGGGACAAAATGAGAAAGCAGTATGGATCACCAGTATAATTCTTAAGTCAGGCTGTGTGACACAAGCAGTGGGAAAACAAGAAATGAGCATAGGAATATGTAGATCAGATGACCATAGTTGTCCCTGAAAAAAAAAAAAAAAAAAAAACTGGAAATAATGGAGTTAATTGTTAAAGAAATCCCTGGCTTTGTGTGTTTGGGATGGGTATATTGCAACATAATTATTTGTTAGTATTAGTAGTGGTGAGCTTACACAGTATCACAAGGGCAAGCTTACACAGTATCAGAAAAAAAAAAATCACTTGTCCATCCCCTCTAATAATTTCTCTAGTTCTTCCTTAAATTAATTAAAATTACACATTTCCACACCAGAGAAAAGTTTAATCAACTACCCACTAGCTAAAAGAAAGTTTCTACATATATGTATCCTGCAATCATCCTTCCCCAATTTAAATTTATGCCCCCTTGTGTGTTATCTGATAGAGTAAGGATGCCATCAACATTTAGTTTATTCAATCCATTCAAAACCTTAAATACCTCATTGAGATCCCATTGAAAGTTCCTAGTTTGTAGATGCTGTAATTTGTAGAACTGAAGTGTTCTGTAGTAAGATCAGACCACTCTTTTATATTCCTGACTAATCTTGTTACTCTTCTCTGCACCTGTTTCAACAGATCCATATCATTTTCTAAAATGAGGCTCCCAGACTTTTATGCGGTATTCAAGAATTGGGCTAACTATTGCTGCCTTATACAATGGTATAATCACCTCATTTTAGAAAGTTTTTCCTAGTATTAAAATTCCCATATATCATTGAAAAACTCCATGAGTTATTCTATCAGCCCTAACTGCTTAGAGGACCATGTCTGACTGCACAGTTATCCCCAGGGCTTTTTTGCTCCTTGACAGTTGGTAAGTTATTCTGGAATTATGGCTGTATTATAGCTGTATGCATTACCTTGCACTGAACGATATGAAATTAAAATCCAAATCGTTATTGCATTGCAATAATGTGACCCTCCATGGTAAGTCGCCATGGTAGCCAGAAGCTGAATTAAGGCTACAGGGCTCACATTGAAATCCAGAGTCTCTAGGCTTCTAGTGTAATTTGTCAAAATATTATATAAATTAGAGATCGACAATTAATAGATTAATTATTATGATAATTATTAGTATAAAGTAAGATCAAATGATAGAAATTTAGAAACAGGAAATAGATAATGAACGCTTTTCAACTGGACTTCCTGTGATATCTTTGTGGCATAAATCTTCTGTCCTATAATGTTAATCTTGCAATGGCATCTCTTTTGTACTTTTTGTTACATATAAATTGAGATCTGCATCTAGGTTTTGGACAGTGTGAAGCCTGCTGGTGAGAATGAATTAGTCAGCTTGTTTGTTTTTGTTATTTGGAACATTAGCAACTAAGGCCATATTGCTCCGGTATATGCGGTGGTCATTCCCTGACCTTTCCGCATCCTCCATATTTGGTGGTGATGGGCTCGAACCCCGGTCTAATCAAGAAGCGTGTGCTATGCACTGCTGCTCCTTCCCACCTGGCTATGGAGGCGCCGAATTAGTCAGCTAAATCACACCTATTATAGTTCTTGCAAAGAGAGGGAAGGCTATGAGGGTTTTAAGTAGGATTCTCCAATAGCAACTGTCCCAGAAAAGTAGGAGAGCCAATGTAGTATGTAATCAGTTTTATGGTGATAGTCAGTCTTCTTTCTTCAACATTTGCTTTCATAATTGTTTAATTGAGGGCTGCTGTAATGGCAGTAGTATGGATATCATTTGTGAGTTGTGTTTGCTTGCAAGCCACCTGATTATCCAATATTTTCCAAAGATTATCCAAGATTATCTCCAAGATTATCCAAAGTATCGGTAACGGTATCAAATCCACGTGTTACAAATTGCAGCTCCGTTGAACGAGAGGTTTTTAACCGTATTTAGCCGATTTATTAACCAATTGTTATATCAAATTATTATCTATAAGTAGCTATAGATCTAGTCAGGATCCTTAGTTTATTCTAAATTCAGACAGTGAGATTTGAAAGTTAATCAATACTTAAGAGTCTGTAGAAGTGCCGTTCGTAATTGCCGCCATTGTAACACGATACAGCATATCCGGAATTCGGTAGCATTAGCTTTGTATAGTATAGTGCATAATATAATATTGTCAATTAATCAGTAAATCTATTAATCTTGTTGAACTTCGTTGTCAATTAAATTGTACTTTTAACTATATATATATATATAACGACTTAGAGTACAAACGTAACAAATAATTAATACATACTTGATACGGAAGTTATATAAAGGGAACTCGTAGATAACACTTGATACTGAAAAATAAATATAGCATTATATGTGTTAGGATACAAGTTTAAGGTTTTAATTTTGTTCTGAAATTGTAATTTTATTGACATTAAATCGAAATCATGACTCAGACCAGAGCAGCAAAGCAAAAGGCTCAAGCTAATGGGGCTCAGGGGAGAACTGAGGGGGGCAGTTGCCCTCTGAATCACAGCCTTTTAAGATGCACTGTTTGCTTGATGTTTGCGGAGCAATCGGGTACGGGACATGATACTGCCATGGGGGATGGCTTTGTGTGTGCACGATGCAAGGAGTGCAAGGAAATTAGGCGACAACTCAGCGTTGTTATGGGCCTATATGAGACCTTGAAGGACAGAGTGGATGCCCTCGAAGGAAATAAATTGAGGGGCCCATCAAGCTCTCAGCTGCCCACATCAACGCCAGAGCTTGCACTTGGTCATCTTGCAACACAGAGGCAGCCCCCAAGGCGGAATGCGCTGGTCCCACAGGAACTAGTAGTTGTTGGTGACTCTATTGTCAGGGAAACGGGGAACATGCTTTGTAAAAAGGATAGGTGGAACAGGACCAGGGTATGTCTGTCAGGGGCAAAGGTTGATGACGTTGTAGAGCGGATATCATCTTTTAAGGGCACAAAAGGTGATATAGTTGTACACGTTGGCACTAATGATATTAAGAGTAGGAGACCAGCAGAATTACTTAACAAGTACAGGTCACTGTTGAAAAAAAGCCGTGAAGTAGGGTTGAATTTGAAAGTGTCTGCAATTCTGCCCAGACACGATAGGAGGTAGTATATGATGAGTGCCTTGTCGATCGATTCGGCCCTGGAAAGATTGTGCAAGGCTCAAGGGGTAGAATTTTTTTCAGCCTGGACTGTACTTGTTAACAGGAGAGATTGCTTCTACAGGGATCGGATACACTTAAATAGAAAGGGTGCAAGAATATTTGCTGATGCTATCGAGGCAGTGTTAGGTGGGTCGGAAAACTGCTAGCTTGGGGGGAGACAAAGACTAATAGATTAACAGTAGCCACTGGCAGAGGTGAAAGAGATTCTTGCACTGCTTCTATTGCTATGAGCAGAAGCCTGAAAAACAAGATGCAGGATATTTCAAAGACTGCTGGGAGTCATTGGGGTACAAGTAAACACATGGGTTGTGTTAGGGTAGCTAAGAATAGAAACAGGTGCATGTATACTTGCGTGTACACCAATGCTAGGAGTTGAGTAAATAAATTTGATGAATTTGAGGTATTGCTCAAAACATCAAAGGCAGATATTGTTGGGATATCAGAGACGTGGTGTCACACAGATATAAGGAATGCAGAACTGTAATTTGGGGAGTACAATATCTACAGAAAGGATAGACAGGATAGGAAGGGAGGAGGGGTTATGCTATTAGTTAAAAAACACATAAAATCCAAGGAAGTGAAGCCAGTCGACATCGATGGACAGGGCAGTGTCGAGTCAGTTTTCTGTGACATAAGCATAGGTAAATCAAAATTGAGAGTAGGAGTGTGCTATAGGCCTAATGACTCTGATGAGTATAATAAGATACTGTACAGGGAAATAGAATGGGCCAGTAAATCAGAGAGTCGTATAATGGGGGATTTTAATTTCCCAGATATTGACTGGAATTTGTGGTTTGGTCACTCACACACTAGCAAGGCTTTTGTGGATTTATTGGATGATTGTTTTCTACACCAGCATGTTCGGGAGGCAACTAGAGGGAGTAATACTCTTGATCTGATTATCAGTAGTGATTCTTCATGCATTAAGAATCTGCAGATAAAGGAACCACTGGGTGGCAGTGATCACAGTGTGCTGAAGTGGGATTTACTCAAGGAGGTAACTACCATCAGAGGTAATGGGAAGGGTTTTTGCTTTCGTAAAGGCGACTATGATGGTCTGCGACAGTATTTAAATTCTATACAGTGGGACCAACTGATGATGTTGCCAACAGCAAATTCAAAATTGGGAAGCATTCAAGGAACTAATCTTGGAAGCTACCAGGCTACCAACCAAGAAATATTGTTCAAGGTTCAGGCCTAAATGGTTGTCAGATGAACTAATGAGACATATGGCAGAGAAGAAAAATGCATGGGATACATACAAATTAATGGGTGACAAGGAAGCCTATGATAGATATAAGTTGGTCTGTAACCAAGTCACAAAGGAGATTAGGCAGGCAAAGGCAGATTATGAGAAATCCTTGGCAAAGGATGCAAAGAAAAACAGAAAAGAGTTCTTTACCTATTTAAACTCAAGAAGGAAAGGGATGAATCAGATTCGTCCATTAGATGTTGATGGTTTAACAGTTGAGGATCCTGCTCAGGTGGCTAACAATCTAAACAAGTATTTTGCATCTACATTCACACATGAGGAGTTATTCAGGAAGGGGAATGTCGTAGGTGAAGGAAACATTGGCAGTGAGCTAGATGATTTTCTAATAACTGAGAGGAAAGTGGAGGAGAAATTGTTGAGGATAAACGTAAAAAAGGCACCTGGGGTGGATGGGATCTATCCAGTTATATTAAAGGAGGCAGCAAAGGAAGTAAGCAAACCCCTAGTCATAATTATGAGAGCTTCTTTGGACTCAGGGGAGGTACCCATAGACTGGAGATGTGCAAATGTAACCCCAATTCACGAAGGAGGATCAAAGGCTGACACAAGTAATTATAGACCTGTTAGTTTAACTTCGGTTCCAGGAAAATTAATGCAGGCACTGGTTAAAGAAGCACTGCAGGATCATCTGGACAAGAATTCAGTTATAGCTCAGACACAGCATGGTTTTGTTAAGGGCAGGTCTTGTCTGACCAATTTGATTGGATACTATGATGTAGTCACAAAAGAACTTAATGCAGGGAATAACTTTGATATTATATATTTGGATCTTAGAAAGGCTTTTGATACTGTTGTGCATGGAAGACTGCTGCACAAATTGGAGCAGTGTGGCATTGGAGGCAAATTGCTGCTATGGATAAAGGGATGGTTGAGAGGGAGAAGACAGAGAGTGGTAATCAATGGACACTGCTCAACGTAGACTAATGTTATTAGTGGAGTTCCTCAGGGTTCAGTGTTGGGTCCATTGTTGTTTTCTGTATTTATAAATGATATTGATGATGGTATATCAAGCTTAATGTCCAAGTTTGCAGACGATACAAAGGTTGGCAGGGTTGTTAAGGACACTACTGATGCTATGCTGCTGCAACAGGATCTGGAAAGGTTGAGTAGATGGGCTGAGAGGTGGCAAATGAAGTTTAACATTGACAAATGTAAAGTACTACATATGGGAAACAGTAACCCCAGATCAACGTATCAACTCTGTGGTACTACGCTGACAGTGGTAGAGAATGAAAAGGACCTGGGGTAATTGTGCAGGCAAATATGAAGTTCTCTGAGCAGTGCAGACGAGCTGCAAGAGTAGCTCATGGTGTCTTGTCAATGATATACAGGAATTTTTCTAGCAGGGACAGGAACGTGATTATTCCCTTGTATAAGGCATTGGTCAGGCCACACCTTGAGTACTGTATACAAGTCTGGAGGCCTCATTTCAAGAAGGATGTAGTGCTGCTGGAACGAGTACAGAGAAGGGCAACAAGATTAGTGAATGGAACAAAGGGTTGCTCTTACGAAGAAAGGCTTAAGTTTTGCAAATTACAGAGTCTGGAGACTAGGCATCGGCAAGGTGATCTGATAGAGGTGTATAAGGCTTTGAATGGCTTGAGCATGCTCAATGCCGATGGGATTCTTCCTCTTGCTCAGAATAATCACCTGAGAGGGCATAAATTCAAATTGAGGAAGGACAGATGTCAGATAGATGTGCGGAAATTTGCCTTTAGCCAGCGGGCAGTTGGTTTGTGGAATAGACTTCCATCACTTGTTGTTGAAGTTGATAGCCTAAACAAATTTAAGGCTCAGCTGGACAGGTATTTCGAACGAACGGAGGGGTGAAATGGGAGTAGTGGTTGTGGGGTTTTTTTTTTTTTTTTGGCTGATGCTGAATAAGCTTGCTTTCTTGCATCATATGCCTCTACTAATGCTAATGCTAATGCTAATTTGTCTGAGTGAATGCTGCAGAGCATGGATACAGTTGCTGAAGCCCAGATCTCTGAGCTATACAGGACAGAGGGATAGATCATCCTATAGATGTATTTGATGGAAATTGCAGAGTCTCAAACCTAAGTAGATGCTATTAAACTTCAATTATTACTTCTCAGTCTATCTGCCTAAATTTTCTAGATTTTGTTGCAGTAGCAGATCTTCTTGGTTACCCCATTAACTACCCTAATAAGTTTTGTATCATCCTCAAATTTAGACATTAAGTCTGATATATGCCATTATCAGTATCATTAATAATTATTAAAAATGACAATGGGCCCCAGTGCTGAACCACCGAAAACATTAGTCACCAAAGAACAGTGTCCATTGATAACTATCCTCTGTCTTCTCCCACTCAACCATCTCTTTATCCATAGTAATGTTATCCATTACTTTCCTCAGTAATGTTCCCTTAATAACACATTGCTCCAATTTGTACAGTAGTGTTTGATATCTGTGATTGCTGGAATAAACTTTCATCTGTCATTATAGAAGTTGATAGATTAAATAGATTCAAGGCAGAACTAGACAAACATTTGGAGCAAGTGGATGGGTGAAATTAGATTTTTTTTTTTTTTTTTTTTTTAGCTGATGCTATATAAGTTTGCTTTCTTGCATCATGTGCCTTTACTAATGCTAATGCTAATGCAGAACAGTGTCAAAAGCTTTACTGAAATCTGAGTATATGATATGAAAATTATTTTTTGCATTCAGTTCCTTTTGTTACTGCATCAGAATATCCAATTAGAATAATCAGACAAGAATTGCCCCTTAACGAGTCCATGCTGTGATTGCTGTACTGTAACACTTTAACCAATAATCCATTATTTTCTTTGGAACAGAAGTCACACTTACCGGTCTGTAATTACTTACTTTGCCCTTTGATCCATCTTTGAGACTTGCAGATACATTTGCACATCTCCATTCCATAATGACACTCCCTCTATCTATGGATGCTCCCATAATTATGGCTAAAGGCTCCTACCTCGTTTTCTAATTCTGTTAATGTAATTATATAGATTTAATCTGTCTTAGATACCTTATTTCCTTTAAGCTTCAACAGTTTCTTTTCCAATTTCCTTTCACTTATCACAGCATTATTTAACTCTCTGTTAGAATTTGATATACTTTTGGCATCCCCACCTCCCTAAAAAATTCCTCGTGTGTGAATGTAAATAGAAAATACCTAAATACCTATTGAGCTTGTCAGCAACCTGAGTAGGATCATCAACAGTTATATCATTGATATCTAGTAGACCAATGTGATTCATTGGCCCACTGGATTTCTAGTAAGTCAATTTGATTTGCTCAACTTTCCCAACCTCATTCATGACTTTATTTCTGACTAGTTTAGAACTATTATAGTTTTCTGGATTCTTTGTCAACAAACAAAAATTGTACCTTTGGCACTAAAGTTGCAGCTTCTAAAGAAAATTGATCCACTTATTTCAAAAATACTAAAATGATGTCTCTATTACATCTCAATTGAAATATATACTGAAATTTTAGTAAATTCACAAACTATCAGTTTCAATTATCATACAGTAATTCATGTTATCTAAAAAAATGGGTTTTATTCATTTTAAATTACTTTAATCAGACATATAATATGCTACATATGTTCTGTTTCCTTAGAAATGTTTACCTCTCAGAGTTTTTTTATAGTCCATTTTGCTTTCCCTCTCAGTATTCCAAGTATTTCCTTTGCTGCTGCTGCTACTATCAGTACTACTCCCTTTGCTATTCACTTACATCTCCAAAATTTTGAGGAAAGAACTGAGATGGGAATGAAGAAAATGTGTTTTCAAAGACATTAGCATTAGTTAAGATATATGATGCAAGAAAGCAAGCTTATACAGAATTAGCCAAAAAAAACAAAAAAAAACCCTTCCCATTTCACTCATCCGGTCACTCCAAATGTTTATCCAGTTCAGCCTTAAATTTATTTGAGCTATCAACTTCCACAACAACAGATGGAAGTCTGTTCCAACAATCAACCACCCTCTGGCTAAAGGCAAACTTCCGCACATTTATTCTATAACTGTCTTTCCTCAATTTGAATCTGTGCCCCCTCGGGTTCTTAATCTGAGCAGACGGAAGTATCCCGTCAACACTGAACCTGTTCAAACCATTCTAGGCCTTACACACCTCAATCAGATCACCTTACCAGGTGTCTAGTCTCCAGATCCTGCAACTTGCAGAACTTAAGCCTTTCTTTGTAAGCTCACCCCCTTTGTTCCTCTCACCAATCTTGTTGCCCTTCTCTGTACTCATTCTAGCAACTCTACATCCTTCCTAAAATGAGGCATCCAGATCTGTATACAGTACTCAAGGTGTGGTCTGACCATTGCCTTATACAAAGGGATAATCACCCCCTTGTCTCTTTTAGCAAAGTTCCTAGATATCATTGAAAAACTCCATGACCTGCTCTGGCAACCCATCTGCACTGCTCAGAGAACTTCATATCTGACTGCACAATTATCTCCAGGTCTTTTTCATTCTCCACCTCCCTGAGTGTAGTACCACACCATTG
Organism: Mastigoproctus giganteus; assembly: GCF_048544385.1. NCBI lineage: Eukaryota > Metazoa > Arthropoda > Arachnida > Uropygi > Thelyphonidae > Mastigoproctus > Mastigoproctus giganteus. Next base: position 72,462,934 of record NC_143581.1, read on the forward strand.
GTACATATTTCTTGAGTTACTGCTACCCATATGGAGTACTTTGCATTTGTGAATGTTAAACTTCAGTTGCCACTTTTCACCCCATCTGCCTAACTTTTCTAAATCCTGTTACAGTAGCATACTGTCTTTACTATCATTAACAACCCTGCCAACCTTTGTATCATCTGCAAACTTGGACATTAAGTCTGATATACCTTCATCAATATCATTGATAAATACACAAAACAACAATGTGCCCAGCACCGAAACCTGGGGGACTCCACTAGTAACATTAGTCCATGTAGAGCAGTGTTCATTTATTACCACTCTCTGCAGTCCCCCACTCAACCATCCCTTTATCCATTGCAGTAACTTGCTCCTAATGCCGTACCACTCCAATTTGTATAGCAGTCTTCAATATGCAACAGAATCAAAAGCTTTCCTGAAATCCAAGTATATGATATCAAAATAATTTTTTGCATCCAGTTCCTTTGTGACCACATCGTAGCATCCAATCAAATTGATCAGACAAGACTTCCCCTTAACAAACCCATACAGTAACAGTTCAGATGCCATGCAGCATCTGAGCTGTTACTGCTTTCTTGTCTAGGTGATCCTGTTCACCTCTTTAGCCAGTGACTCTATTATTTTCCCTGTAACAGAAGTTAAACTAACAGGTCTATAATTATTTGTGTCACCCTTTGTGAATTTCTGCCTCCTTCATTATAACTGGATAGATTCCACTGCCCCAGGTGACTTTTTTATGTTTAACTTGAACAATTTCTCCTCCACTTTGCTCTTAGTTATTATAAAATCACTCATCTCCCTGTTAGAGTTTGATAAACTTATGGCATTCCCCTCCTTGAATAACTCCTCATGTGTGAATGTAATGAAAATTCTCATTCAGTTTATCAGCTACTTGAGCAGGATCATCAAGAGTCGAACCATCTATGTTAAGTGGACCAATCAGATTCATCCCCTTCCTTCTAAAGTTTACATAAGTAAAGAACCCTTTGCTGTTTTGTACAGTGAGGTAATTTTCTTGATGATTTTAAGGTTCACAACTCCAGCTGGCTTCTGTTTTCTAGTTACATAGAAGCAGCTGGTTGAGATTCTGAGACTTTTGCAATTACTAATGACCTCACACAGATTGCATAATTACCGACCAGAATACCAGATTATCCTAATCACGCAGCCAACACCTTGACCTTTTTTTCACAAACAACCCTTCTAAAGTATACGGTCGAGGTATGCAATCCTCTAGGCATCTCAGATCACAACTTGGGTGATGGGCTCTTCTCCAATTGAACCTTTTTCTCGTGGCCATTCTCGGCTTTGTGTAGTTTGGGATTGCAAAATAGGATGATCTATAATATACTGTTAACAGGAGAAACTGTTTCTACAGGGCTGGGGTACACTTGGTCCTTGAGGTTGTCACAGACATTCTCTCAGATATGCCAGACAAGTTGTACTTGCTACCTGAGAGTCTAAAGCGCTGATGGAACTGATATTTGGGTGACACACAAGTCAAGGGGACCCAATTTTGGCAAAGTCCAGATGGTCTCTGACAGCCAAATCCTCTGCTTGCACCTTCACAATGGTTGGACTGTTAGTAATCCTGGGTATAACCTCCATGCACAAGTACACGGTGGGTGATCACCTAGGTGTGAACCAACATAAGCAGGGGTCGAGGTGTGGCGCCCACACCACATGCAGGAACACCGCCCCTCTATGTTACCAGGCAGTACTAGGTGGTAGATGAATCTCATCAACCGGTGAAATGCTACTACTTTGCTTATTGGAGGCTTGAAGTGGTGGAACCCATGTTTAGTCTCTAGAGCTAAGTTCCGGTCAACCCTTCCCTATCTCTTCCATCATGCAGTATGACTTTTGAGGTTATGATGAACGTCGTGACGAGATCCATTATTCCTTACATTTCGAGAGTACAGCTTTAAAACGGTGTTCGCAGGCTGGCTGCTAGTTAGTACACCGGACCGAACCTATTGGTAACTCTCTAGGAGGCTTCTGGATCAGCTAGTGTATAATCTTGCTACCTCTACTCTGCCAGATAGTGACTGGAGGAAGTCTGAGTAGTGTGTATGCGGGGAGCATTGTCGAGGCCATGTTATGTCAAGGATCTTGGTATATTCTTACCACGTGTACGCCATATCCAAAAATTTCATAACTTCATACAGCATGTCCCACCCATTTTTTTCTTTCTATTGAATACACCATGAATTGTCAAACTAATAGAGCAAGCTTATCTGCGAAAAGATCTAAACCTCCCAAGCACTTCCTAATTCATTTCACAAATATATGTGGTCTCAATTCTAATCTCAACGATGTCCATTTCCACTTGCAGTCTGCCAAACCCCATGTACTTTTTCTGACAGAATCTCAGTTATCGGTTGATTCAACTACTGCTCATCTCAGATGCCCAAATTATTCGCTGTATGATTCCTTTTGCCTCAAAGGTGGTACTTGTGCATATGTCCGTTCTGATATTCCCTGTCAGAGACTTGGCAATTTGGAATCTCCTCTGTTTGATCTTCTCCGGCTTAAAATCTCTCTACCTCATTGTGTCAAATTCATCTGTTGTCTCTACCGTTCTCCCAACTCCACTAATCACTTGGAGCTCTTTGACTTCCTCTCTTTGCAACTTGACTTTCTCCAGTCCAACTTTCCTAACAGTGAGGTAATTTTCCTTGGTGATTTTAATGTTCACAACTCCAGCTGGCTTCCGTTTTCTAGTCACACCGACCCAGCAGGTTGAGATGCTGAGGCTTTTGCAATTACTAATGACCTATCACAGATTGTTCATTTACCTACAAGAATACCGGACAATCCTAATCATACAGCCAATACGCTTGATCTTTTTCTCACAAACAACGCTTCTAAGTACACGGTCGAAGTGAGAGGATTTTTAGGCACTTCAGGTCACAACTTGGTGATTGTCTCTTCTCCAATAGAACCTTTATATCATGGCTATTCCCAACCTCGTATTGTTTGGCATTACAAGAATGTAAAATGGGATGACCTGCGAGACTTCTTTTCTTCTTTTCCTTGGTCGGATTACTGTTTCAAAACTTCTGATGTCAAAGTTTGCTCTGATCGTGTCAGTGAAATTATTCTTGCAGGAATGGAATCCTTATCCCAAACTCCACTTTAAAATCTCATCCTTTATCTAAACCTTGGTTTTCCAATAAATGTGCTAAGGCTGTTCAAGAGAAGAATGTTGCATATCGTAATTGGCTTGTTTCTAATTCTTCAGTTTCATTTTCTGCCTACACCAAAGCTCGCAACAATTGTAAAGCAGTTATTAATCAGTCCAAACTAGAGTTTGAACAGGCTAAGAGTAGAAAACTTGCTTCTTGCCCTAATAGTAGCCAAGCATTCTGGTCTCTTGCCAAAGCTATTGGCCGCAACTTTTGCCCATCTCTGCTCCCACCTTTGTCCAAACCAGATGGTTCTGTTGTCACTTCAGCCAAGGATAAATCTGACCTGCTAGCATCCCATTTTTCTTCCAGCTCATGTATTAATGATCTTCGTAAAGCACCTCCCACGATTCCCAACACGCTTCATTCAATGCCTCCAGTGGTCTTCCATCAAAAGGATATCAGAAGGATTTTGATGAATCTGGATGCTGCGAAAGCTCCAGGTCCTGATGGTATTTCTCCACTTGTTCTCAAAACCTGTGCTCCTGAACTTACTCCTATTCTTTGCCGCCTTTTTTCACTCTCTTATTCCAAAGGTGTTTTTTCTTCTACTTGGAAATTTGCTCATATCCAGCCAGTTCCTAAAAAGGGTGACAAATCCCTCCCATCCAATTATCATCCCATTGCAATTACTTCTACTCTTTCTAAATTAATGGAGAAATTAATTAACCGCCAAATCTTAAACTACCTAGAAACCTTCCGTCTAATCAACGATCACCAGTATGGATTCCGTCAATGTCAATCCACTGGAGATATTCTGGCTTATGTTACCCATTTATGGATTAATTCAATGGAAAGGTTCGGTGAAACACAAGTAGTTGCTCTTGACATCTCAAAGGCTTTTGATCATGTTTGGTGTAAAGGTATTCTAAACAAGCTTCCATCTTATAGTTTGCCAACTGTTTTTAGTAATTGGTTATCCAGTAATTGGTTATCCGGTTTTCTCTCCGATCGCTCACTGAGGGTGATGGTAGATGGCTCTCTGTCTTCTAACTTCTCCACTAATGCCGGTGTCCCCCAAGGTTCATTTCTTTTGCCCACTCTTTTCCTCTTGTATATTAATAACCTTCTTCCATTGACTGGAAATCCTATCCATAGTTTTGCCGATGATAGCACATTGCATTCCACTTTCCATTTTGAGAAACCTTGTCCTACTCACTCAGCTTCAACTTCTCGAAAATTTGCTACCAATTCCGTAAATGCCGATCTTCGGGTAATTCTCCAGTGGGGCAAAGACAACTTTGTTGATTTCAACCCTTCTAAAACTCAGTCCTGTCTTATACAAATGTATCTCGCAAAAAGGATTCTTCTGCTCCTATGCTTATCTTTAGTGACACTCCGATTCCTAGGCAAAATGATATATCTCTTTTGGGGATTACCCTGACTTCTAATCTCTCTTGGCCCAAGCACATTACAAATATTGCTTCCTCTGCATCTAAGAAACTTGGTTTTCTCTTTCACTCTCGGCGTTACTTTTCTTCCAAACAGCTGCTCACTCTGTATAAATCGCAAATCCGCCCTGCCATGGAATATTGTTCCCACATCTGGGGTGGTGCCCCCAAAACCTCTCTCAGGCTTCTTGATTCCATTCAGAAGAGGGCAGTTAGGTTAATTAATGATTCATCTCTAACAGAGTCTCTCCACTTGCTTCCTCATAGACATACTGTTTCTGCTGCATGCCTCTTCTACAGATACTTCCATGGGCACTGTTCTTCTGAATTGGCTTCTATAATTCCCGCTCTCTCTCTTTCAAAACAGTCTGAACACGTGCCGCCACCAGCCAACATCCATTTACTGTCCAACTTCAAACCCACAGAACCAACTTTTCATCTTCCTCATTTATTCATTCAACTGCCATTTTCTGGAACAACCTTCCTTCATACGTATTTCCTGAAAATTACAATCTACAGAAGTTCAAGTCCAATGTCAACAAATATCTTTTTTCGTCTTCTCAACCTCCAATCCAAGCACGGTACTAAGTACTATAGGTTCTAATACCTGTCATGTTTGGGGTTCACATAAAAAAAAAAAAAAAACTTAAATAGACAGGGCGCAATAATATTTGCAGATGCTATCGAAGCAGTGTTAGGTGGGTTGAAAAACTGCTAGCTTGGGGGGATTCACAGACTAAAAATTTTAACAGTGGCCACAGGCAGAGGCGAAAGTGATTCTTGCACTGATTCTATTAAATTAGCAGCAGCCTGAAAGCAAGCTACTGGGGATTTCCAGGACTGCTGGGAGTCATCGTGGAACAAGTAAATACATGTTAGGGTAATTAAGAGTAAATACATGTTAGGGTAATTAAGAGTAAATACATGTTAGGGTAATTAAGAGTAAATACATGTTAGGGTAATTAAGAGTAAATACATGTTAGGGTAATTAAGAGTAAATACATGTTAGGGTAATTAAGAGTAAATACATGTTAGGGTAATTAAGAGTAAATACATGTTAGGGTAATTAAGAGTAAAACAGGTGCATGTATATTTGCACCTGTAGAATTATAGTTAATAAATTTGATGTGTTTGAATGCTGGTCAAGACATCAAAGACTGTTGAGATATCAGAGGCATGGTGTCACACAGATATAAGCAGTGCAGAATTGTAATTTGAGGAGTACAATGTGTACAGAAAGGACAGACAGGGTATGAAGGGAGAAGGGGTTATGCTGTTAGTTAAGAAACAGTAAAATCTAAAGAAGTGCATCTAATTCACATTGGTGGACAATGCAATGTTGAGGCAGTGTGACATAAGCACTGAAAAAGGAAAAATGGCAGTAGGTGGGTGTTATAGGCCAAAGACTCTGATGAGTATAATGAACAATTGTGCAGAGAAATAGAGTAGGCCAGTAAATCAGAATGTCTTATAATGGGTGATTTTAACTTTCCAGATATTGACTGGAACTTCTGGGTTGGTCATTTGCACACTAGCAAGACTTTTGTGGATTTATTGGATGACTGTTTTCTACAGCAACATGTTTGAGTGGCAACCAGAGGGAGTAACACTCTTGATCTGATTATCAGCAGTGATTATTCATGCATTAAGAATTTACAGATAAAGGAACCACTGAGTGACAATGATCACAGTGTACCGATGTGGGATTTATTTAAAGATGTAACTACCATCAAGGGTAAAGAGAAGAGTTTTTGCTTTCGAAAAGGGGACTACAGTGGTCTCAGACAATTTTTAAATACATTCTGTCAAATTCTGTAGTCACCAAATTCTGCTGTTCAGAATTTAGTGACTACAGTGGGATCAACTGATGATGTTACCAACAGTTTATTCTAAATGGGAAGCTGTTTGTTGTTTGTTATTTGGTTTTTAGGAGCATTAGCAACTAAGGCAATATTGCTCCAGGGATATGCGGTGGTCATTCCCTGACCTTTCCGCATCCTCCATATTTGGTGGTCACGGGCTTGAACCTCGGTCTAATCAAGAAGCGTGTGCTACGCACTGCTGCTCCTGCCCACCTGGCTACAGAGGTGCCAAATGGGAAGCCTTCAGGAACTTAAATTTTGGATGCCTAGGCTTTTCATACCAACTAAGAAATACTCTTCAAGGTTTAGGCCAAAATGGACATCAGATGAAGTAATGAGACTCGTGGCAGAGAAGATAAATTCATGGAATGCATTTTTTCAGGCAACACAGAATCCTATGGCACATATAAAATAGTCTGTAATCAAGACACAAAGGAGCTTAGCCAGGCGAAGGCAGATTACGAGAAATCTTTGGCAAAGGATGCTAATAAAAACAGCAAAGAGTTCTTTACTTATTAACTCTAGAAGGGGATGAATAAGATTGGACCACTTAATATATATGGGTTGACTATTGATGATTATGCTCAGGTAGCTGGCAAACTGAATGAGTATTTTGCATCTACATTCACACATGAGGAGTTATTCAAGTAGGGGAATGCCAGATGTTTATCAAACTCTAACAGGGAGCTAAGTGATTTTATAATAACTGAGAGCAAAGTGGAGGAGAAATTGCTCAAGTTAAACATAAGGAAGGCACCTGGGGTAGACAGGATCTATCCAATTATATTAAAGGAGGCAGCAAAGGAAGTAAGCAAACCCTTACCCATAATTATGAGACTTCCCCTGAGTCCAACATAATTATGTTGGACTCAGGGGAGGTCCCTATGGACTGGAGGTGTGCAAATCTATCCCCAGTTCACAAAGGTCGGTCCAAAGGTGACACAAGTAATTATAGACCTGTTAGTTTAGCTTGTGTTCCTGGGAAAATAATTGAGTCAGTGGTTAAAGAAGCATTGCAGGAACCACTGAGAAGCATTGCAGGATCATCTAGACAAGACTGCAGTCTTGTCTAGATGAGTTTGTTAAGGGGAAGTCTTGTCTGACCAATTTAATTGGATACTATGATGTGGTCACAAAGTTACTGGATGCAAAATATAATTTTGCTATCATATACTTGGATTTCAGGAAAGCTTTTGATACTGTTGCACATGGAAGACTGCTGTTCAAATTGGAGTGGTATGGCATTAAGGGCAAGTTGCTACAATGGATAAAGGGATGGTTGAATGGGAGACGACAGAGAGTGGTAATCAATGGACACTGCTCTTCGTGGACTTATGTTATTAATGGAGTTCCCCAGGGTTCAATGCTAGGCCCATTGTTGTTTTATGGATTCATCAGTGATATCGATGAAGGTATATCAGGCTTAATGTCCAAGTTTGCAGATGATACCAAGGTTGGCAGAGTTGTTAATGACAGAAAAGACAGTATGCTACTGCAATAGGATCTAGATAAGTTGGGCAAATGGTCTGTGAAGTGGCAATTGAAGTTTAACATTGACAAATGTAAAGTACTGCATATGGGAAGCAGTAACCCAAGAGAAACATACCAACTGTGCGGTACTACACTCAGGGGAAATGGAGAATGAAAAAGACCTGGGGTAATTGTGCAGTGAGATATGAAGTTCGCTGAGCAGTGCAGACAGGCTGCCAGAGTAGGTCGTGGGGTCTTGTCGATGATATACAGTAATTTTGCAAGCTGGTCTAAGGAGGTGAATATCCCCTTGTATAAGGCAATGGTCAGGCCACACCTTGAGTACTGCATGCAGATCTGGAAGCCTCATTTTAGGAAGGATGTAGTGTTGCTAGAATGAGTACAGAGAAGGGCAACATGACTGGTGAAGGGAACAAAAGTGTGCTCTTATGAAAAAAGGCTTAAGTTCTGCAAATTGCAGCTTTTGGAGACTTAGGCACCTGCGAGGTGATCTGATTGAGGTGTATAAGGCCTTGAATGGATTGATCAGGCTCAATGCTGATGGAATCCTTCCTCTTGCTCAGATTAAAAACTGAGGAAAGACAGTTGTAGAATAGATGTGTGGAAGTTTGCCTTTAGCCAGTGGGTAGTTGTTGTTGTGAAAGTTGATAGCTTAAATAAATTCAAGGCAGAACTAGACAAATATTTGGAATGAATGGGTCAGTAAAATGGGAAGGGTTTTTTTTTTTTTTTTTTTTGGCTGATGCTCTATAAGCTTGCTTTCTTGCATCATGTGCCTATATTAATGCTAATTATTTTCCAATAAATGTGCTAAGGCTGTTCAAGAGAAGAATATTGCATATCATAATTGACTAGTTTCCAATTCTTCAATTTCATTTTCTGCCTACACCAAAGCTCGCAACAATTGTAAAGCAGTTATTAATCAGTGCAAACTAGATTTTGAACAGGCTAAAAGTAGAAACTTTTTTCCTGTAAAATGGTAGTCAAGCATTCTGGTCTCTTGCCAAAGCTGTTAGCTGCAATGTTTGCCCATCTATGTTCCAACCTCTGTCAAAACCATATGATTCTATTGCCACTTTAGCAATTCAGGAAATGATAAAGCTGACCTTACCCTATTCTTCATATTGTGTTCACTCAATAAGTTGGATTCCATAAGGATTGGTACTGGGATGAATGACAAAAGGATGGAGGATGTGATGTCAAAATCGGTAGAATAGTTAAATCCTGAAAAGATGGTTTCAAAAGTGGCAGCTGTGTTTTAATTCAGTAAAATGCAAGGTTTTACATTTGGAGAATGGCAATTCCAGAATAACTGAGACACTTGTTGTGTGGTTGTACAAAAAACAGCAAGTGGAGGAAATGAATTTAGTAGTTACGATATGGTTAGACATGAAATTCTCCAAACAGTACAAGTAAGTGGAAAGAAGTTTCATGGTGTCCTATCAATGATTTATAAAAGATTTCTTGTAGAGACCAAGAGGTCATAAACTCATTGTATAAGGCAGTTTTAAGACACAGTTTTAAGACAGTATTTCACACTTGAAATACTGTCTTCAAGTATGGACCTAAAAAAGGACACTGTGCTTCTTGAGCAGGTCCAAAGATGGGTAGCATGCCTGGTGAAATCAAAAGGGCATGTGACAAAAGACGGAATATAAATAAATAAATTTTCTGTTTATACTCTGGCACGACAACCAAGTCAGTAGAGTTTACAATAAATCGCCAATACAAATATTTATCGTATTTAGTAGTCGGGCTTGAACCCCTGTGACTCAGGAACGCATGCTATGCACTCTCGCTCCTGACCACTGGGCTACGTCAGGCCTATGTGGACTACAGTACTTGGAACCTTAGAGAAAACTTGATTGAGGTACGTAAAGCTCTGAGAGGTAAAAGCAAAATGAGGGTGAAATTTTTACTGTTATAAATGATTCCAGAACCAGGGGCCATAAGTTCAAATTATGTGGCAGAAGTTTAGCAGGAAGTTTTCTTTTAGCCAGCAAATTGTTAATTACTGGAATAAGTTGCCTCCATAGGTGGTTGAGGCTGACAGCTTGGGGAAATTTAAAGGCTAGATTCAGTGGTGAGATACCTAATTGATAATTATCAAACAGGTAGTTTATTTTATTATTTTTAAATTAATTATTATTATTTTTTTGGCTGGTACAGCAAAAGCCTGGGGTTTCTTTCACCATATGGCTCAGAGTTGGACATTATGCAAATAAAAAATTATTTATTTCATTATTAATTTATTTCTTATTCAAGTTAGTTGTTATTCATTGGAGAAGACATTATTCATTATTTGTTAATTTTATTCAAACTTCCACCGTAAAGGGGCCTACACCACATGGTTTGACTGAAGAGAATATAGAATATAATTTTCTTTCTTCTTCTTCTTCAAGAGGAGTGTTTCCATTTACAATGGGTTTCCTCAGCCTACAAGTTATTTCTTGTTAGGAATTTTTTCCCGCCATAAAGTGCGGTCGGTTAAGCCTCGGGCTGTCATGCACTCCCGTACTCCCTCCATCCATGTCCTCCTAGGTCTTCCTCTTCCCCTTCTTCCAGGAGGTATCCATTCCAGGATAGCCTTTGGATATCTGTTTTCTTGCATCCATTTTACGTGTCCATACCATGTTAGATGCTTTTCTTTGATGGTGTCAATAATAGTCTTTTTCACTTCCATTTTTTCCCTTATGTCTTCATTCCGTTTTCTGTCTCTTCTAGAAGTTCCTGCTGAGCATCTCCAAAAATCCATTTCTGTGGAGAGCAATTTGTTTTCCGCTCGCCTATTCAATGTCCAGGTTTCCACTCCATACAATAGAAGACTTTGTACAATCATTTGAAATATAAGTTTCTTTGTTTTATTTAGGATATTTTTGCTCCACAGAACAGAGTTTAACATGCCGATAGCCTTTCTACCGTCTGTAATTCTCTTATTGATCTCTGCTTGGGATAATCCATCACTTTGTAAGATTGATCCCAAATATTTGAATTTATCGACTTGTTTGATTTTAAAACCTGCAATATTTAGAACGTGTCCTGGCCCTGGAGACAACATTTCAGTCTTGCTAAAATTGATTTTTAGACCCCATTGTTTATATTCCTCAAACAATTGACAACATGCATACTTTGCATCTTCTAAGTCTTGTGCTATCACCACCTGATCGTCTGCAAAAAGTAAATTGTGAATATAGGTGTTCTTATTAATCGGCAATCCCATTTTATTGCATTTTTTTGACCACGATCTTAGGCAGATGTCGATATAAATTTTGAAAAGTGTTGGTGACATGCAACAACCTTGTAATAAGCCTTTTGAAGTGTGGAATTCAGGTGACAAAGCTGATCCCAATTTTCTTTCTTCATTGACTTATTTTTACATTTCATTATGAAAAAGGTCAAGAATTAACTAAGCTTCAATAATATCTGGAATTAAAAATATTTTTGTTAAGGGCAAATACCATTACTATTTTTTGCTGCCATTCCTGATGAAAGATTTTTTTCTCTTTTGCCACCATGACCAGTCCACCTAAATCACATAGACTGACTAATGAAATTTTTGAGAAAAGGGTTATCCTGAAGGTGAATTTACAGAAAGATGGACTAGACAGCCAATGGAGATGGCATCAGTCACAGAGGTTGGCTGCAAAGCTTGTACAGCACAAAAAAAAAAAAAAAAAAAGGAAAAAAAAGTATATTCATAAACTTGAGTAAGCCAAAAGCTAATTTGCATTAAACTGCTCTAGTTACTAACTTATTTAAAAAATTTTCTCTAAAAATATAGTTCATATAAATTAAGTCAGAACATTTTGTAGTTATAATAGCATTTTCAGTGGCCTGCAGCTCAACATTCAAAACTGGCTGTTTGCTTGCTTGGTTATGCAATCACAATGAAACTGATATTCTGCTATTGTTTAATTGTGTACGGTACAGCTTATAAGTATGAAGGAAGCTATATAAAAGCCACATTTATCCTTTCATCACTTTGCAGGCTCTGTTCTTGAATGCAGCTATGCATTTTGCAGACTAAGTTCTTTTCCATGTTGTTTGCATTACTGACTGGTCAGGCAGTTGCCCAGAATGCCATGACCCAGAAAAAAGTTGCACTGGAGTCTTGATCTGTTGCTTTTGAAATTTCTTCATGCCCAGAAATTACCAATCATCCAAAGGAAGACCTTGTCGACCTGTTGTCTGACAAAGCATTACATGCTCATTTCAAGACTAAAACGTGAAAAATTTTGGCTTTCTCTTCGAGATGAGTATCAAGAATTATCAAAAATAGTGATACAAGCATTGCTACCTTTCGGGTTTACATATTTATGTGAGGTTGGTTTCTCAAAATTAACAGCTATAAAAACAAAACAGTGTTACAGACTAGATCCAGAAGATAACATTAGATTAGCAATTTCAAATATGGACCAAATATTATCAGTTATTTGGGCTCATCGTTCTCATTAATTGTTTTGTTTTGTAATTGTTAATTTTTTCTTGTTTTCTAATCTTAATTGAAGAATAAGAAAAAATTGTTTAATATTTTAATGTGCAAATTAAAAAGGAAACAATTTTTTTATTCCTTTCTCAGTGCTCGAATAAAATTTTCTACTACATAATTTATAAGATGCCGTTTTTCTTCTCTAAAAATCTGGTCACCCTACCTTGGGGTTTGTATTGCGGGGTCACGGCAATTTTATATTTAATAAAGGGGCTCGTGAGCAAAATAAGTTTGTGCACCACTGCTCTAATGCCATACTACTCCAATTTGTATAGCAGTCTTTCATGTGGAACAAAATCAATAGCTTTGTTCAAATTTAAGTATATAAATCTAAAATTATTTTTTGCATCCACTTCCTTTGTTATTATGTTTAATATTCACTCTGACTGGTTAGACAAGATTAGTATTAGTAGTGGTAAATGTTGCAAGAAAACATGCTTTTAAAACACCAGCAAAAAAAAAGGGCCCTTGAACTGGAAATTTGGTGAAATAAATTAAGTACTCTTTTTTTTTTTTTTTTTGGCTAATCCTACATAAGCTTGCTTTCTTGCATCACATGCCTCTACTACTACTACCACTACTTAAAGACTCATTAAGATCATTAAGATCTTTCCTTAATAAATCTGTGCTGTGTTTGTTGTACAACTGTGTTCATGTTAAGATGATCCTGCATTACTTCTTTGATCACCAACTCCATTATTTTCCCCAGAACAGAAGTTAAGCTTATAGGTGTATAATTTCTTACTCCTCCCTTTGAACCATCTTTATGAATAAGGGAGTCATTTGAGCATCTCGAATCCACAGGGGATTCCTCCCCCCAAATTCAAGAATGGTCTCATAATTATGGCTAAAGGTTTACTTACCTCCTTTGCTGTTTCTTTTAATATAATTGGTTAAATTTCCTAACTCAGGGAGCCTTATTTATGTTTAGCCTCAACAATTTCTCTTCAACTTTCCTCTGTTAGCACAAAATCATTCAGCTCACAATTGAAGTTGTTCTGGTGTACCCATCCCTAAAACCTTCTTCACTTGCTAGTGTAGATGCAAAATATTTATTTGGTTTGTCAGCAGCCTGAAAAATGGATCACCAGTAGTTATGCCATTCATATTTAGTGGACCAATATGATTCATTCCTTTCCTTGTACTGTTAGCATAAGCAAAGAACTCTTTGCTACTTTCCTTTTTGAATTCCTAGCCAAAGACTTCTTGAAATCTGCTAAGCCTGCCTACTCCCTTCCCCCTTTGTGACTTGATTGTAGACTAGTTGTTACTTATTGTATGTTTCTGTGTTCTCTGATAATTTGTAATCATCCTATGAATTTATTCTCTGCCACTAGTCATCTATCATCTGTCAGTTCACCTATCACCCATTTAGGGTTAAACTTTGAAAATTATCTCTTAATGAAAAGTATGGTAGCTTTTAAAATTACTTCCCTAAATGCTTCCCATTTAGAATTTGCAAAAGTCATCCAATAAATTCAGAACAACTTGCCACTGTGTGAGTGACTAACACACAAGTTCTAGTTAATATCTGGAAAGTTAAAATCCTCATTGTAAGACATTCTGATTTACTGGCCTACTCTTTGTCTGTGTAGCTTTGATTTAAATATTTTTTGGTAATGGCTGTTTTTTTATTAACGTGTTTCCAATATTAATTATTTTTCTAGGGTATTCAAATGACCACTCGAAAAAGATTGTGTGCAATTAAAGGATTATCTGAAGCTAAAGTTGAAAAACTAAAAGAAATTGCTTCTAAACTTGGGGTATGTCATAATGCTTTTTTTCATAAATAATATTTACCATTAAAATCATTTACACAAGGTAAAAGTTGTGTTATCACATTAAAAATAATGTGTCACACAGTTTTTCAAATACAGTACTTGAATTATACTCATGATTGCCTTAGTTCAAGTGTAAATTCTACTATTTACTCAATAACCAGATAACTCAATAACTACAGATTATCCAATAACTCAATAGGCCTTGGCACTTGCTATTAAGGGCCTATAAATTGAGATATGTGCATCCATGTATATATAGGGTGTTTTTAAATTACACACCGGAAAAAAATTTTTAGGAGTAATTCTAAGTACCAAAACTAAGAAAAAAGTCCATATAAACATATGGCCAGTTCTGAACAGTTATGAAGCTATGGATGTTAGAATTTTAAAAAATGGCAGTGAAAAAAAATAAAAGGGAAAAAGTAATAATAATAAAAAATAAAAAAAAGTCAGAATAAGTATACATACCTAGTATGTGTCTACTTATTCTGACCATGTGCGTCTTAGTTTATTTTTAACTATTTTATTTATTTATTTTTTTTTTATTCAAACCTTCCATAGTCATTTTTAAAATTCAATTCAACAACCAGAGGTCCATAACCAGTCTCTTTGTTTTGGCACCTAGACCAGTTTACTTCTCTTGGTGTAATTTAAAAACATCCTATATATTACACCAGTCTGCATTTTTTAAATAAGTTCTCTAATGTTTTACCACTAATAAGAAAAATATATACAGTCAAACTTGGTTATAACAAAATTTCCTCATTATAACCATTACTCACTATATCAGTGATAGATTGCCAAATGGCTGCCAACCACTTCGGAGACTTTGTTCATCGCTCTGCCATTTTAGTTAATAACATGGATTAATTTTTAAACTCCAGTGGATTCTCCAGGTGAGAAACTTTTGTGTTTGTCTGGGCTTATTAGTTAAATACAAGTGTTTTTATCTCTTTCCTTTGTTTGCCAGACGGTACTGGTCACCATGCCACTGACAACAGGAAAATAGAGTGTGTCCAATTATTTCTGGCTGCCGTGCTTGTATCCGGTTGTTGACTGGGGAGGTGATCCAGAAGAGTGTAATTTTGGGCAATGATGTGCTCCAACAATTCCCAAAGATTCCATGTGGATACAATGAAGAGAACATGACTTTTGTGTTTCCCTCCCCTCTCTCTTCCATAAACATTCTCTGATGGAAGATGAACTCCACAAATACCGCTCCTACAGAAAAACAAATTTCACCTTCGTGCTTACTGCCCCTCAAAACCCCCAGGAGAAAGTTGTTCTGGTCCTCTAGGGTTGTTTTCTTGAAATAGCTGTTTCCCCCCCATGTCATTGTGGGGAACAGCCTAATTCTTTAGTGCACAGAAATTCACCAAATTGGGCTAAGAACTTGTAGTGGGTATCTTTCTACACCAATAACAAAGTGCTATCGTACCAACATCCCACAGTCTCGGAAATCCAAACTTACCTTGATTATCCAAAATTATCCCAACGTGGAGGGGAAAAACTGACAAAGCCCAAGCCATGATGCATCAAACCAATAAGGATGTCATTACAGTTATAGAGCATCACGAAGGGCCAGTTGACTACCACGTGGGAGCTTCCTCTGCCAAAAGAAAAAAATTGTAAGCCCACTATTCCCAAGTCGGAATGGGAAACCTGCTCACAAACTGACATGAGAGAATTACAAGAGATTCACACATTGCAACGAGATTCCGCTGAGTAGAAACAAGAAGATACACCATTAGACCCAACCCTGCCTGAGTGCACTGTCCCTCAACAAAAATTGATCCAGCGAACTGCCCTTGAAAACCTATTCAAGAAGCAGAGTAACTACAAGATTAAGAGCCAAAATAGTTTCCCTGTGGGCAAAACTGGAAACAATTTTGGACCAAACCCACCTGGAAAATGAAAAAATAACTAACAGGCTTGATGCCTATCTGGAAAATGGGGCAAACAAAATGCCACAGCATGCTTCCACTTTTGCTGAAGTGATGAGGATAAACACTGCCAAAGCAACAAACAATACAAAGCCAGAGGCAAGAAAGACACTACTCCCCAAACCTCACCTAGTGGTCCTTAAACCCACTACTCCAGACGGACACCAAACCAGCGAGGAAGTAAAAAAAGAAAGTGATGGACTCCCTGACCGAGGACTTCAGGACGACCAAAATAAAATCGATACAGAAAACTTGCACCATTAGGGTGGTTATTAAAACTGAATCAAGCCACAACGCCAACCTTATCTTGAGTAATACTGAAATCCCAACACTGGGCCTCACATCAGAACGACCCAGGAAGAAAGGACCCTCCATAGCCATCTATGATGTAGACAAGGACCTTAGTCCAGCCACAATTTGCAACAAAATATACAAACACAACCCACAACAGGACCTACCTAACCAAGACCTGGTGCATGTTATTATCCCTAAATATCAGACAAGAAGCAGGTATGGCAACTCCATAAACTGGTTTGTAGAGCTTACTCCAGATGCATGGAAGATTCTTACATGGCAGACAAGAATATTCATAAACTGCGGTTCAGAAGGCATTTAGTGCTTCCCCTGCTGTCACTTCGGACACACAACCTACACATGTGCTCAAACCTTGACCTGCAGCCATAGTACAGAGAAGGGGCACAACTTTGCAAACCACCCCAACAAGGAATGAGAACCAATGTGTGCAAATTGCAAAAGCCTGAAATTTCCACACACCCATTCCATTCGTGACAGTGTAAATGCCCAGTATACCTTAAAGCCAAGAGTACCCACCAGCAGAGAATTGAATATGGGGATGCTGCCTAAACAATATAACCACAAGTGCTTCAAGTTCATGCAGATCAATGCACAGTGGGCCAAAGCTGTGGCAGGCCAGATATGGAAAAAGGCAGATGAAGAAAACTGCAATATCATACTCATACAAAGAACCCTATATGGTAGCCAATGAAGTGTGGGGATACCCAACATCCTATAAAACCGTCCAGTGGACAGTGAAATACCCTGGACAGCCATTCTGGTTAGGAACCCAAATGTAACGGTCACAAAAATGGGAGAAACCCCTGGTGCCGTTTGACACTAAACACACTCTATGCTCTATATCAGTGATAGCAAAGATGGGGGGAACCCCTGGGGCCGTTAGACAGTGAACACGTTATACAAGTGTTCACTTTTATAAAGCAAACACTTTATAAAATTGAGTTAAAGTGAGTTAAATACAAAATTGAGTTAAATCTACCTCCTATTTTTTTTAATTCTTAATAACTTGATAAAAAAAGATAGATTCAAAAATCAAAATAAATATTAGAGAGAAAAAAATAATATGAGTATATACCTACATATTTGTATTAATGTGCTTGTATAAACTACAATACACTTAATATTAAACAATTTATTTATCTGTAATTTTAAAACCATACACTTAATACTAAACACAATTTATTTCTCCGTAATTAAAAACAATACTAATTAATAATAAAGATGATTTCAATTAGTCTTTTTATTTATGAATCTTAAAATTGATGTTTGCTTTAAAGATTTTGCTTTGATATTTCTCAAGTTTTCCCTTAAAACACCCAATGCATTAAAAGTGTCATTACTTGCCTCAGTTCCTTCAAAAAAATTGACTAGTGTGTCCATTGCCTTGAGCTTGGGGGATTGTAGGCACTGATTTTGATTCACTTTCACTTGTCATCATATCATCATCACAATTATCATCTTTTTGAGCACAGCATCTACAATGTCACTCTCTATTGGAAGACCACTAGTTAACAAATTGTCATCGACTCACACAAATTCATTGGTGTTATTATTAAAACCTACAACGTTGTTACATAGCAACCATTAAGATAATGGTAAGTTGTTTTCTTCGTTTCCATCATCTTCATCTACATTTGAAATTTCATTTGAAAGTAATTTCGATTTCTTGAAGCAATTCGATATGGTTGTCGAAGTAACGTCGTTCCACACATCATTCAATAAATTTATATCATCCAATATTGATGCAGACTCATTACGTTTCTGTTCTCTTTGACTAATTAGATGTGGAACCATAAATCTTTTATAAAATCCTTTCAAACTCTTGATTACACCTATGTCCATTGGTTGTAAAATTGATGTCCCATTGGGAGGCAGAAACACTAGCTTAATGTTGGACAAATTTTGAATCTGAGGATTTGCAGGACAGTTATCAACTAACAATAAAATATATTTCTTCTTTTTGAATAGCCCCTTATTCCAATCATTTACATATTGCCGAAAAATATCTGAAATCAACTAAGCTTTCTTGTTCGCAGTGTAATTGACAGGAAGTTTCCTTTCGTTTTTGAAACACCGAGGTGTAAACGATTTTCCGATGACAAACAGTTTTTTTTTATCAGTTCCTGGCATATTTGGACATATGAGCACTATCAAGCGAGCCTTTGATTTTTTTCCACCAAATACACATTTCCCCTTTGAATTTAAATGTATTCAAATACATTTATTTAAATTTATTCAAATACATTTATTTAAATTTATATTGTCAAGTATCAAATTATAAAAAGTCCTGTTTCGTCGGCATTGTAGATGTCTTCATCATTGAAATCATCTTTCCTGATTTCTGCCCAAACAGTCAAAATCCACTGATTTTTCATAAACGATGTTACATCGGTTTTTAAATTGATCCAGCCAACCATTGTTACATACAAAATTATCACGTCCAAATTGTTTAGCAAATTTTTCCCTTGAGCCTTCAAGATTGGACTGTCTGTTGAAAATCCAGCACTTCTTTGTGCTGGATTTTTAACAGACTTGTGTAGTGAAACATTGAAGCAATTGTTTAGTGAACCATTGAAGCAATGCTTCATCGATATTTGTAACTTCACACTTTCTAAATTAATTTTTTTTTGGTTATGTTCTTTTCCAGTGCCAATATATAAACACGTTTATTCTTCCACAATGTCAATACACTTAAAAAGGACAAAGAAAACTTTTTACACACTTCAACATTTTTTGCACCACATTTTCTAACTCACGAATAATTTTGACTTTTTCGCTAATCGAGAGAGACTTTCTTTTGTTAGTAGACATGTTTCCGAAGGAAGGGTTCATTTCTAACTGATTTTATTTTAAAATGATAGTAAAGTGATTTGTATACAAAATTCTTAGAAGTCCTGAAATAAATTTATGGTTCGGTGAATACAAGACAATCTGTAAATAGGGTAATGCGACAAGTGGAATGCCAGTCCACTATTGTACAGCCCATCCCTGAAAGGACAAGGTCATAAAGGTCGGACTAGTGACGGTCGTGTTCAAAGCCGCTAAGTGGATTTTTCATATTTATTGATTTGAAATTATTGTTTTTCTAAAACTTTTGATTTAAATTTAGTAGTATAACATTATTTTGTGTCTTTTTGATTAATTTGGTGTATTTATTCTTTACTCGGCCTTGTAAAAATATCGGTAAGGGTTTCCATGTGTTCGTAACTACCGTTACCGTTAGTAACTTTCCCGCCATTGTGATACCGTACTAGATATACCGTAGGTTATATACCGTACTAGATAGCGTTAGTTGAACTTCGTTAGCAGTTAAATTGTACGTTTAAATAAATACCTATAACGACTTAGATTACAAACGTAATATAATTAATAACATAACATAATAAATTAATAGAATCATGACTCAGACCAGAGCAGCAAAGCAAAAGGCTCAAGCTAATGGAAGTGCTGTGGCTCAGAGCAGAACTGAGGGGGGCAGTTGTCCTCTGACTCACAGCCTTATAAAATGCACTGTTTGCTTGATGTTTGCAGAGCAATCGGGTACGGGACATGATACTGCCAAGGGGGATGTCTTTGTGTGTGCACGATGCAAGGAGTGTATCGATATCAGGCAACAACTCGGCGTTCTTGTGGGCCTATATGAGAGCTTGAAGGACAGGGTGGATGCCCTCGAAGAAACTAAATTGAGGGGCCCATCAAGCTCTCAGCTGCCCACATCAACGCCAGAGCTTGCACTTGGGCATCGCGTGACACAGAGACAACCCCTAAGGCAGAATGCGCTGGTATCGAAGGAACTAGTAGTTGTTGGTGACTCTATTGTCAGGGAAACGGGGAACATGCTTTGTAAAAGAGATAGGTGGAACAGGACCAGGGTATGTCTGCCAGGGGCAAAGGTTGATGACGTTGTAGAGCGAATATCATCTTTTAAGGGCACAAAAGGTGATATAGTTGTACACGTTGGTACTAATAATATTAAGAGTAGGAGACCGGCAGAATTACTTAACAAGTACAGGTCACTGTTGAACAAAAGCCGAGAATTAGGGTTGAATTTGAAAGTGTCTGCAATTCTGCCCAGACACGATAGGAGGGAGTATATGATGAGAGCCTTGTCGATCAATTCGGCCCTGGAAAGATTGTGCAAGGCTCAAGGGGTAGAATTTTTTTCAGCCTGGACTGTACTTGTTAACAGGAGAGATTGCTTCTACAGGGATGGGATACACTTAAATAGAAAGGGTGCAAGAATATTTGCTGATGCTATCGAGGCAGTGTTAGGTGGGTCGGAAAACTGCTAGCTTGGGGGGAGACAAAGACCAATAGATTGACAGTAGCCACTGGCAGAGGTGAAAGAGATTCTTGCACTGCTTCTATTAGAATGAGCAGAAGCCTGAAAAACAAGATGCATGGTATTTCAGAGACTGCTGGGAGCCATTGCGGTACAAGTAAACACATGGGTTGTGTTAGGGTAGCTAAGAATAGAAACAGGTGCAGGTATACTTGCGTGTACACCAATGCTAGGAGTTTAGTAAATAAATTTGATGAATTTGAGGTATTGCTCAAAACATCGAAGGCAGATATTGTTGGGATATCAGAGACGTGGTGTCACACAGATATAAGGGATGCAGAACTGCAATTTGGGGAGTACAACGTCTACAGAAAGGATAGACAGGATAGGAAGGGAGGAGGGGTTATGTTATTAGTTAAGAAACACATAAAAACCAAGGAAGTGAAGCCAGTCGACATCGCTGGACAGTGCAGTGTGGAGTCAGTTTGGTGTGACATAAACATTGGGAGATCAAAATTGAGAGTAGGAGTGTGCTATAGGCCTAATGACTCTGATGAGTATAATAAGGAACTGTACAGGGAAATAGAGTGGGCCAGTAAATCAGAGTGTCTTATAATGGGAGATTTTAATTTCCCAGATATTGACTGGAATTGGGGGCTGGTTACTCACACACTAGCAGGACTTTTGTGGATTTATTGGATGATTGTTTTCTACATCAGCATGTTCGGGAGGCAACTAGAGGGAGTAATACTCTTGATTTGATTATCAGCAGTGATTCTTCATGCATTAAGAATCTGCAGATAAATGAACCACTAGGTGGCAGTGATCACAGTGTGCTGAAGTGGGATTTACTCAAAGAGGTAACTACCATTAGGGGTAAAGGGAAGGGTTATTGCTTCCGTAAAGGCGACTACGATGGACTGAGACAGTATTTAAATTCTATATAGTGGGACCAACTGATGATGTTACCAACAGCAAATTCAAAATGGGAAGCATTCAAAGAACTTATCTTGGAAGCTACTAGGCTTTACATACCAACTAAGAAATATTGTTCAAGGTTTAGGCCAAAATGGATGTCGGATGAACTAATGAGGCATATGGCAGAGAAGAAAAATGCATGGGATACATACAAATTAACACATGACACAGAAGCCTATGATAGATACAAGTTGATATGCAACCAAGTTACAAAGGAGGTTAGGCAGGCGAAGGCAGATTACGAGAAATCCTTGGCAAGGAATGCAAAGAAAAACAGCAAAGAGTTCTTTACTTATGTAAACTCTAGAAGGAAGGGGGTGAATCAGATTGGTCCACTTGATATTGATGGGTCAAGTGTTGATGATCCTGCTCAGGTAGCTAACAAACTAAATGAATATTTTGCATCGACATTCACACATTAGGAGTTATTCAGCGAGGGGAATGCCAGAGGTGTATTCAACTCTAGCAGTAAGCTACAGAATCTTGAAATAACTGGGAGTAAAGTGGAGGAGAAACTGTTGAAGATAAACACAAGAAAGGCACCCGGGGTGGATGGGATCTATCCAGTTATATTAAAGGAGGCAGCAAAGGAAGTAAGCAAACCCTTAGCCATAATTATGAGAGCTTCCTTGGACTCAGGGGAGGTACCCATAGACTGGAAATGTGCAAATGTGACCCCAATTCACAAAGGAGGATCAAAGGCTGACACAAGTAATTATAGACCTGTGAGCTTAACTTCTGTTCCAGGAAAATTAATGGAGGCACTGGTTAAAGAAGCACTGCAGGATCATTTAGACAAGACTTCAGTTATAGCTCAGACACAGCATGGTTTTGTTAAGGGGAAGTCTTGCCTGACCAACTTGATTGGATACTATGATGCAGTCACAAAAGAACTGGATGCAGGGAATAACTTTGATATTATATACTTGGATCTTAGAAAGGCTTTTGATACTGTTGCACATAGAAGACTGCTACACAAATTGGAGCAGTGTGACATTGGAGGCAAATTGCTGCTATGGATAAAGGGGTGGTTGAGGGGGAGAAGACAGAGAGTGGTAATTAATGGACACTGCTCATCGTGGACTGATGTTATTAGTGGAGTCCCTCAGGGCTCAGTGTTGGGTCCATTATTGTTTTCTGTATTTATAAATGATATTGATGATGGTATATCGGGCTTAATGTCCAAGTTTGCAGACGATACAAAGGTTGGCAGGGTTGTCAAGGACACTACTGACACTATGCTGCTGCAACAGGATCTGGAAAGGTTGAGCAGATGGGCTGAGAGGTGGCAAATGAAGTTTAACATTGATAAATGTAAAGTACTACACATGGGAAACAGCAACCCCAGAGCAACGTATCAACTCTGTGGTACTACACTGACAGTGGTAGAGAATGAAAGGGACTTGGGGGTGGTTGTGCAGGCAGATATGAAGTTCTCTGAGCAGTGCAGAAGGGCTGCAAGAGTAGCTCATGGAGTATTGTCAATGATATACAGGAATTTTTCCAGCAGGGATAAGGAGGTGATTATTCCATTGTATAAGGCGATGGTCAGGCCACACCTAGAGTACTGTATACAGGTCTGGAGGCCTCATTTCAAGAAGGATGTAGAGCTGCTGGAACGAGTACAGAGAAGGGCAACAAGATTAGTGAATGGAACAAAGGGGTGCTCTTACGAAGAAAGGCTTAAGTTTTGCAAATTACAGTGTCTGGAGACTAGGCACCAGCGAGGTGATCTGATAGAGGTGTATAAAGCCTTGAATGGTTTAAGCATGCTCAATGCTGATGGGATTCTTCCTCTAGCTCAGAAAAATCACCTGAGAGGGCATAAATTCAAATTGAGGAAAGACAGATGTAGGATAGACGTGCGGAAATTTGCCTTTAGCCAGCGGGTGGTTGGTTGGTGGAACAGACTTCCATCCCTTGTGGTGGAGGTTGATAGCCTAAATAAGTTTAAGGCTCAGCTGGACAGGTATTTTGAACGAACAGAGGGGTGAAGTGGAAGTGGGTTTTTTTTTTTTTTTTTTGGCTGATGCTGCATAAGCTTGCTTTCTTGCATCAAATGCCTCTACTAATGCTAATTTATTCATAAATTTATTTATTTATTCATAAAGAGGCCTCTAATCTGATGCAGATGGTCATAAAAATTAAGTCATCCTTTTCATTTTCGTTTATCCCAAGAATCGAGTTTTTTCGACTACCCAGAAATTAAGAATGTTTGCATAGTTACCAAAATTTGTACAGTATATCGATGTAATATGCTTGTTATAACAGTGAGCGATTGTATGCGAATACGTGTAAATTAAAATCATTATAGTTTTTTGCTCATTACAGCCATGATCTCGTTATAATCAAGTTTGACTGTATATATATATATATATATATATATATATACATATAGTAAAAAAGTTTTACTATGTATATATATATATATATAGTAAAAAAGTTCATATAAACATGTGTTCAATTCTCAATGGACATGGAGATACAGCTGGTTGAAACTGGGGTACACAGCTCCCTGAATCAGATGTGACCAAGAAGCAGTTATAACCTGATGCTGTTTGGTGTTAGAAGTGTTGTTAAGAATGCTGCACATCTTCACACATGCTGAATATGCCAATATGGTGTTTGTCTACAGTTTTTTTGGTGGAAGTGCTACTGCTGCTTGTAGAGAATACTGTCAATGGTTTCCTAACCACACAATGATATACAGGAATTTTTCTAGCAGGGATAAGGAGGTGATTATCCCCATGTATAAGGCAATGGTCAGGCCACACCTTGAGTACTGTATACAGGTCTGGAGGCCTCATTTTAAGAAGTATGTAGAGCTGTTGGAACAAGTACAGAGAAGGGCAACAAGATTAGTGAACAGAACATAGGGTTGCTCTTACAAAGAAAGGCTTAAGTTTTACAAATTACAGTGTCTGGAGACTAGGCACCTGTGAGGTGATCTGATTGAGGTGTATAAAGCCTTGAATGGTTTGAGCCTGCTCAATGCTGATGGGATGCTTCCTCTTGCTCAGAATGAGAGGGCATAAATTCAAATTGAGGAAAGACGGTTGTAGGATAGATGTGCGGAAGTTTGCCTTTAGCCAGCGGGTGGTTGATTGCTGGAACAAACTTTCATCTGTTGTTGTAGAAGTTGATAGCTTAAATAGATTCAAGGCAGAACTTGACAAACATTTGGAGCAAGGGGATGGGTGAAATAAGGGTGTTTTTTTTTTTTTTTTTTGGCTGAGATGCTATATAACAGGGGTGACCAACTTAATTTGTGATGCAATCTACTTTTTTTCTTCAAAATGTGCTGCGATCTACCATCTCAAGAATTTTATTGCACATGGTTAAAAAAGTTAATCAACACATACTGAAAAATGTTTATAAATTTTAAAATTAAATACAATTCAGAATTCTTATTTTAAATTCACACATATTTAAATTTTTAATTTATGTGAAGTTTGTGTCTTCATGTCATCTGCAAAGTTTTCATGATGCTGCATAAGCTTGCTTTCTTGCATCATATGCCTCTACTAATGCTAATGCTAATCTAGGCATGGTATGCTGTCCAAAGGTGTGAGAATGCTTCAAGACAATGCCCCAGTTCATACTTCTGAAATTGCAACAGCACAAGTGGCCACTTGTGAATATGAAATACTGCCCAATCGAACCTACTCGCTCGATCTTGTATCATTGTATCTTGTATCATATACAACGAGACACTCATTTCTGCAACTGAGTCATGGTTCAAAGACCAACCTCACCACTTCTACAAAAATGGTATCTGTAGCCTCATCTATCAATGGGAAAAATGTGTAAATATGCAAGGTGGCTATGTAGAGAAGGACTAAAACCTGTGCCAAGAATCAACAGGCTAGCATATCTGCAGCTAGGTCGGGTCAATTCTTTATGGGACCACCCTCATATGTTTAGAAAACATGATTAGCATTTTATCAATGAGTACAAAGGATGCAGAGAAAACTAGTGTTTTTATTTTTTATTATTATTATTTTTTTCAAATTCATGATATGTGAAAAGCAAAGTCTGTATAATTTATAAATGTCTGGAAATTTTGGCCATTATCTAGGGGTAATTATCTATGGCCAGTTTTTACACAACCTTTGAAATATCAAAAGTAATTAATTTTCATACATGTATATCCCATCTTAAATCTAGGCCAGACATAAGGTGGCATATACATGTATGAAAATTAATTACTTTTGTCTGGCTGCCACTGCTACTGTATGTACCGTGGTTGTCAGGCCAACCCGTTGGCCTGACAACCACGGTACACATCGCTATAACATTATTTTGTAAAATTGGTGTGTTTTATTTGATTATTTGTGCTCTTTGTGTAGGTAAGAAAATTTATTTTATTTATTCAGTTGGAGCTGGAACACGACACAAACCATTTTGACAACTGTTTCCCTGCAGCCCCTGGCTTAGTGCCCTGAAGGGTTTTGTAAAGCCAGGGTGCCTGTGTGTACCTTCGCACCTTACAATAAAGATCATATTTATTCGCAGCTAACCTAAAAATGAAAAATGCAAATTTCTGGAAATGCGTGAAAAATTAATATTTTTTTTATTTTTTGATCATAAAATCTGAGCAATAAATTAAACTTAATTGTTTATCAAAATAATAAGTAAATTTAATTTCCTATGGGGAATCGTAAACCCTTTTTAAATGACTCTTATGGTCATGAAAATAAACCAAAAAATTCAGCTGATATTATTTTACAGTGCCCACACTACTTGCCTGTCAAAGTCAATTTTATCTGTGGAACTTTGGGTGCCACACTGTGGTTTTGTTAAGAGCGTTTCCTTATATTTCATATTCGTAGATTTATTATTTTTTAATAAATTTCAGTACAATGCCAAAGAGAGCTAGAGACATTGGGAGGAAATACCCAAGTGGAAATTTAAAAAAAAAATTTAAAGTTAGCCACTAATGCAAATCAACAAGATGCTCTAGATAGGTAGGTATTTGGCAAAGACGTCTGATGAAGCAGGTTCAGTTCTACAGAATTTATGGCTGGAAGTGAAAGAAAGCAACACAACAACTCAAGAATCAGTTCTTGGAAATGTCTCATGGAAACATTGAGACATTTATGTCTCAATTGTTTCCAAATGTCTCTCTCTCTCTGAATAAACAAGTCAGAGTGAAGAGATTGTAAGTAACAGAAAAGATAAAGATGTTGGTGACATAATAACCAGTCAGAGTGAAGCGATAAGCAGTCTAGACTTTGAGAAAACAGATGTTGACTTAGAAATATTTCAGACTGATAACACAAGTAATCAGAACAAAGAGTCAATCAGGATTCAAGAAAAGAAGATCAAAACAATTCAAGCCTTGAAGGTCAGCTAAACATAACAGATAATCCATTCACTTGGCCCAAAAAAAATTGTCCAGCATGTGAGAGATTATTTAGTGAAGAAAGATCCACCAAAACTTCTTTTGGAATACTTTCCATGGAACGAAAAGGGAATGCATTTCTCAAAAATTCATTGCCAAAGGAAGCTTCTGAATGGGAAAAACATTCTTCACCCATGGGTAATATACTCCGAATCAGCTGACAGGGTATTTTGTTGTTTCTGTCACCTTTTTGGAAATGATATGAAAGTGCCTTGGCTACTAATGGATTTGACAGTTGGCTCAATATTCATACAAGATTATCAGAGCATGAAAAGTCAAAAGACCATTTCAAAGCTATGATAAATTGTTGTGACCTGCAGATAAGACTCTTTGCTAAAGAAACTATTGACAAAATTGAACAGAAACAGATCAATCAAGAAAAAAAAAACGATTAGTCCCTGTATCATAGGAGATGCAGTACAAAACAATATTGTTAGGTGAATAAAATTGGCCAAGTGTTTTGCTGTTATTATTGATTATACACACCATATCAGCCATCAGGAACAAATGTCCCTGACAATTAGATACATCTCTGATGAAACATTGTCCAATACACCAGTCGGTGTGTATGAACAGTTCATAATTATCAATATAAAGAGCAGTACCAGAGAAAATTTGTACAATGTGCTGAAACGGGAACTTGAATTATTAGGATTAGACATAACTAATAATCAAGGTTATGACAATGGAGCTAATATGAGAGGAAGAGTTTCAGGTGTTCAGGGGTGAATTTTGCAGGAAAATTCAAGAGCATTTTTTACACCATCTGCTTGTCACAATTACAATCTAATTCTAGGGGATTTGGCTAAAACCTGTCCTGATGCAATGACAGGACAGTCATTTCTTTGGGACACTTTAACATCTGTATGTGCTGTTTTCAGCATCAACAAAGAGGTGGCCAGTTTTACAAAAATATCTGAACAGTCTTTCTGCAAAGCCTCTCTGTGAAACAAGGTGAGACTGTCGAATGCAAAGTGAGTGTGAAGGCTTTAAGCTATCAAGTTGATGATTTCTATGATGCACGTTTGGAAACAGCAGAAACATCGGATGATTCCCAAGCAAGAAGTGAAGCTGAATCACTAGCTAACCAAATCAAGGAATATAAGTTTCTTGTTTCATTAGTATTTTGGCATGATTTGTTATTTCAAGTAATGTTTGTTAGTAAAGAACTGAAAAGTGATTCTATAGATCTTGCTACAGCTCTTTCTTCATTTAAAAAGCTTCTGTGCTGGATGTCAAAGTATAGAGAGACTGACTTTGAACAAGTCTTAGTTGGTACCACAGAACTTGCAACAGAACTGGAAGTATCTCTAGAATTTCGCACAGAAAGATTACAAAAAAGAAAGTCACTTCAGGTATGAGCTTACTGATGAACCTATAACAAACTGAAGGAAGCTTGCAAGGCAAATGGCTTTAATAAATTGTAGACAAGGCTTTGCAGTCTCTAGAGCCACATTTCGAACAGTTAACATAATAATTTTTTTGGTTTCTTGGGTAAATTTCTAAGAATTCCAAAGGATGAGTTAAGAAAACTCACTACAGATTTAGAAATCACATTTTCAGGTGCCAAAATTATTGAGGGCAACAAATTAGTCAAGTCTGTGAAGGTAGCAGATATTGATTGTCATATGCTAGTGGAGGAAATGGATGCACTGAAACCATTTCTTCCAGAATCGTGCTTCGAAAATCTTTTAAATATTTAAAAATTTCTCGCAACTAATGAAAGAGCTACTGGATTTCTGAATTTATTCATATTGCTAAGAATATTTTTTAAGATTCCAGTGACTGTACCATCAAGGGAAAGGAGCTTTCCCTGATTAAAGTTAATAAAAACATATCTGAGGTCGACAATGCTTCAAGACAGACCCAACAGCCTTGCAATTTTATCCATTGAAAGTGAATAAGCTGGCGTTTCAATTTTGAGAAAATCTTGAAAGATTTTGCCAATAAAAAGGCAAGAAAAATATCCTTTTGATTAGTTTTGTTTATATTATCAAAATGTGTGTTCAATTGTTAACAAATTATAATAATATAAAAATAATAAAGAATTATTAATAGTTTTAGTTTCTAATTTTTTTCATTATTTCAAAATAATGAGGGGGGTTAATATTCAATTTTTCAAAGGGCCTGTCAATGTGCTTCAATGCATTTGCTAAGGCCATCACTGCTGCTACCCATATGCAGTACTCTGCATTTGTCAACGTTAAACTTCAGTTGCCATCTCTCAGTTCATCTGCCCAAATTTTCTAGAGCCTGTTGCAATAGCATATTGTCATTAACAACCCTGCCAACCTTCTTTTGTCTGCAAACTTAGACATTAAGCCCGATATACCTTCATCATTATCATCGAAAAATATACAGAATATTATCCAACACTGATATCCAACACATCAGGGCCCAACACTGAACCCTGAGGACTCCACTAATAACATTAGTCCACAAAGAGCAGTGTCCATTACGGAGGATGCAGAAAGGTCAGGGAATGACCACCGCATATCCCCGGAGCAATATGGCCTTAGTTCCTAATGCTCCTAAAAACTAAACAACAACAACAGCAGTGTCCATTGATTACCACTCTCTGTCTTCTCATACTCAACCATTCCTTTATCCATACCAGCAACTTGCCATTAACTGCTCCAATTTATACAATAGTCTTCCTTCTGCAACAGTATAAAAAGCTTTCTTCACATCTAAGTATGTGATATCAAAATTATTTTTTGCATCAAGTTAAATTGAAACCATATCATAGTATCCAATCAGATTGTTCAGACAAGACTTCCCCTTAACAAACCCATGCTGTCTCTGAATTATAACTGCAGCCTTGTCTAGATGATCCTGCAATGCTTCTTTAACTGTTGACTCCATTATTTTCCCCAGAACACAAGTTAAACTAACAGGTCTGTAATTACTTGTGGCACCCTTTGATCCCCCTTTGTGAATTTGGATACATTTGCACATCTCCAGTCTGTGGGGACTTCTGTCTAAAAATTATATAAATTCATACACCGACCATTGAATAAAATTTAAAATTTAATGACACTCAGTGCCCTCATGGTGGATGGGATCTATTCACCTTAGCCATAATTATGAGAAAACACTTGGATTCAAGGGAAGTCCCCACAATATCGTGAAAGAGGCCTCTGAGGTCGGGAAAACTCATGTCTAAAAAATATATAAATTCATACACCGACCATTGAATAAAATTTAAAATTTAATATGACCACAATCTTTACACAAAAATATTTACAATAAACTATTGCGGAATGCTAAAAACTGTAATAAAAGATCATTTACAATAAAATTTGCTAAAATATAAACCATTAAAAGCGCTAAAAACCTGAAGCTTTCGGGAGCGTCAGCTCCCTTCTTCAACAGTGACATAACTTCCTGCAACATCTCCTTAAGTAGCAGGCTCACGGTACCTCCACACGTGGTATTTCTCCACGTGGTTCAATCGGCACATGGTCAGAACTGGAAGCGGAAATGTCTCGGGAACATGGCAAAGAAAATCGTTCATCCGACCTTAATATAATTGTTTCAAAGATAGGATTAATACGTATACCTCTATCTCTATTCATGGTATTCCTACTTGATGAACTAATCCGTAAACCCTCGAGCCATTTACGCTCCCAGTATCCATGTGCACGATCCAAAATAATAGCGTCCTCCGGGGAGATTTGATGCTGCTTCTCCCAAAAATGTTCGGCCACAGCAGACTTGTTGTATTCAGCGGTTCTTATGGCATTTAAATGTTCCCCCAGACGATCCCTGAGGCGTCGTTTTGTTTCCCCCACATAACACTCCCCACAATCCGGGCATTCTATTCTATAAACCACTCCACTACTAAGATCTTTTGGTATGCGGTCTTTGACCTGAGACACAGCTGTGCACAGCCTCCGCCCAGGAAGCTGTACACAGCGTGTCCCATAACCCCGTAAAATTCTTGCCAGATGTTCAGTAAGGCCCGGATAGTAGGGGATGTATGCGGTGGCTACCGGAACGAACGACTCCCTACGTTCGGACACTCCTCTACTATATCTATCCAGGATCCTCTGGGGGTATCCGCACTTTCTAAGTTCTGCCGTGACACGATTAATTTCTTTTTCTTTATCCTCAGAAGTGGTACAGTGTGATCTTACTCTGTCAAATAAAGCTTTTGCTACACTATTCTTGTATTGTCCAGCTTGTGCTGAATTGAAATGGGTGTATTGACCTCTACACATGGGTTTTTTAAAAACTGACGTCTTAAGTCTAAAACCCACCCTGGAGATCAATACATCCAAAAATGATAGGGTACCACCCGTTTCCACCTCTGAGGTGAATTGTATAAATTGGGAGAAGCTATTAAGCCAGCAAACGGCATCATCCTCCCTCCCCTTCTGGACCAGAGCAAAGGTATCATCAACATATCTTCTCCAATTCCTAATAGGAAACGAACACCCACTAAAAACCCTACTTTCCAACTCCTCCATGGCCAAATTGGCCACGGCGGCACTAATGGGTGAACCCATGGCAGTACCACGAACCTGCTTATACATAGTTCCTTGAAACAACACGGTAGTACTAGCTAGACATAATTCCACCCCGGTGCAAATGTCCTCCACACCGAGAAGTGATCTATTACCAAGGGAGGCATCCCTGGTCAATGCCATTTTTACACAATATACTGCATGGCTAATAGGAATACATGTAAATAAAGATATAACGTCAAAAGAGATCACGCTCTCATCATCATTTATAGTCAAATTCCCCACAAAATTCACAAACTCTCTACTGTCTTTAACAACATATTCAGACTGCCCCACTATGGGTGCAATTAATTTAGCCAAGTACCCTGATAGCGCATAGGAAGGACTCCCTATAAATGAAACTATAGGTCTCAAGGGCACTTCTGCCTTATGAATTTTTGGCAGTCCGTAGAATCGCGGGAGTTGACTACCTGTAGTGTGTAATGACCAGTAAGTCTCCTTGAAAATCTTCTCCATGTTCAACCAGGATTGTACCAGTTTATTGACTCGCCGTTCCAGCCCCACCAACGGGTTCCTCTGGATCACCTTATAAGTGTTATTATCTTGCAGAAGATCCAATGCCTTCTTGTTATAATCTTCTGTATTCAGGACCACCGTTGACCTCCCTTTGTCTGCTGGTAAAACAACTATTCCTTCGTCTCTTCTCAATTCCTCTAGAGCTCTCTTTTGACTAAGGCTGAGATTCGGGGGTGCCTTCCTCACCTGACTCAACACAGCAGCTGACTTCACCCGGATTTCATTAGCTAAAGGCTCAGGAAACTTATTAATGGCCCGTTCAATACCCATTGCTATCTCCGCAATGGGGGGTTTCGAAGACACCAGAGTGAACTTGGGGCCTAAACTAAGGACTGCCTCCTGTTCTTTCGTGAGCAGTCTATTACTCAAATTATGTATAAAATGGGTGCTATTATCATATCGCTGTACCACCAGGGTGGAATTATGTCTAGCTAGTATTACCGTGTTGTTTCAAGGAACTATGTATAAGCAGGTTCGTGGTACTGCCATGGGTTCACCCATTAGTGCCGCTGTGGCCAATTTGGCCATGGAGGAGTTGGAAAGTAGGGTTTTTAGTGGGTGTTCATTTCCTATTAGGAATTGGAGAAGATATGTTGATGATACCTTTGCCCTGGTCCAGAAGGGGAGGGAGGATGATGCCGTTTGCTGGCTTAATAGCTTCTCCCAATTTATACAATTCACCTCAGAGGTGGAAACGGGTGGTACCCTGTCATTTTTGGATGTATTGATCTCCAGGGTGGGTTTTAGACTTAAGACGTCAGTTTTTAAAAAACCCATGTGTAGAGGTCAATACACCCATTTCAATTCAGCACAAGCTGGACAATACAAGAATAGTGTAGCAAAAGCTTTATTTGACAGAGTAAGATCACACTGTACCACTTCTGAGGATAAAGAAAAAGAAATTAATCGTGTCACGGCAGAACTTAGAAAGTGCGGATACCCCCAGAGGATCCTGGATAGATATAGTAGAGGAGTGTCCGAACGTAGGGAGTCGTTCGTTCCGGTAGCCACCGCATACATCCCCTACTATCCGGGCCTTACTGAACATCTGGCAAGAATTTTACGGGGTTATGGGACACGCTGTGTACAGCTTCCTGGGCGGAGGCTGTGCACAGCTGTGTCTCAGGTCAAAGACCGCATACCAAAAGATCTTAGTAGTGGAGTGGTTTATAGAATAGAATGCCCGGATTGTGGGGAGTGTTATGTGGGGGAAACAAAACGACGCCTCAGGGATCGTCTGGGGGAACATTTAAATGCCATAAGAACCGCTGAATACAACAAGTCTGCTGTGGCCGAACATTTTTGGGAGAAGCAGCATCAAATCTCCCCGGAGGACGCTATTATTTTGGATCGTGCACATGGATACTGGGAGCGTAAATGGCTCGAGGGTTTACGGATTAGTTCATCAAGTAGGAATACCATGAATAGAGATAGAGGTATACGTATTAATCCTATCTTTGAAACAATTATATTAAGGTCGGATGAACGATTTTCTTTGCCACGTTCCCGAGACATTTCCGCTTCCAGTTCTGACCATGTGCCGATTGAACCACGTGGAGAAATACCACGTGTGGAGGTACCGTGAGCCTGCTACTTAAGGAGATGTTGCAGGAAGTTATGTCACTGTTGAAGAAGGGAGCTGACGCTCCCGAAAGCTTCAGGTTTTTAGCGCTTTTAATGGTTTATATTTTAGCAAATTTTATTGTAAATGATCTTTTATTACAGTTTTTAGCATTCCGCAATAGTTTATTGTAAATATTTTTGTGTAAAGATTGTGGTCATATTAAATTTTAAATTTTATTCAATGGTCGGTGTATGAATTTATATATTTTTTAGACATGAGTTTTCCCGAACTCAGAGGCCTCTTTCACGATATAGTGGGGACTTCCCTTGAATCCAAGTGTTTTCTCATAATTATGGCTAAGGTGAATAGATCCCATTCACCATGAGGGCACTGAGTGTCTTTGCAAGTGGATACAGTGAAATTCGAGCTCCAAGAAATATAAGTTTTTGCCATTTTATTTATTTGATTGTCTTATTATATTGTACTTTATAAGTATCTTTATAGACCTAGTTATACTTGTTATTTTTATTTTAATTTAGATAGAGATTTTGTAGGTTACTACTTAATATATATAAAACTGTTGTTTCGTTCAATTCTTGCCACCATTGTTTTAGTAGAGAGTGAGTGGTAGGGAATTCAAATTTTTAATTGTGGTAAATCGGTAGCTAATGTAAAACTATATAGTGTAGTATGTATCACTGCATTTAGAAATCTATTAGATATTATAGTATTGATAATTGATTAACATTATTGATTTTCATTGTATTCAATCAGATATCATGCCCCAGATTAGAGCAGAAAAGCAACGGGCACAAAGTAGCAGGAGTGCTGTGGCTCAGGGGAGAACCAATGTGGTGGTTCTCCAACACATCACAGCCCCAAAAATTGTGCAACTTGTGAAATGTTTGCAGACCTATATTGTCTGCAAATAGCCAAGAAAGATGTCTTTGTGTGTGCTAGATGCTGAGAGTGTCAAGGTATTAGGCACCAACTCAGTGTTCTGATAGGCACCTATGAGTATTTGAAGGTATTAAAGTGGGAGACTCATCAAGCTCTCAGCTGCCCAACCCAACCCAACACCAGAGTTTCCTCTTGTGCATCAGGCTGCACAGCGGCAATTTCCAAGGCAATATGCACTGGTCCCAAAAGAGATGGTTATTGTGGGTGATCCATTGTTAGGAAGACGGGGAATATATTATGCAAAAAGGATAGGTGGAACAGGACCAGGGTATGTCTGCCAGGGGTGAAAGTTGATGATCTTGTAGAGTAGATATCATCTTTTAAAAGCATAAACGGTGATATTGTTGTACAGGTTGGCACTAATGACATTAAGAGTAAGAGATCTGCAGACTTACTTAAGAAGTGCAGGTCAATGTTGAAAAAATCACGAGTTAGGGTTAAATTTGAAAGTGTCTGAAATTCTGCCCAGACACGATAGGAGGGAGTATATGATCAAAGTCTTGTCAATTAATTTAGCCCTGGAGTGATTGTGCAAAGCTCATGGGGGTACCATACACGATAGGAGGGAGTATATGATCAGAGTCTTGTCAATTATTTGGTGATGTACGCCAATGCTAGGAGTATAGTAAATAAATTTGATGAATTTGAAGTGGTCAAGAAATCAGAGGTAGATATTGTTGGGATATCAGAGACATGGTATCACACAGCTCTAAGCAGTGCAGAATTGGAATTAGGGAAGTACAATGTGTACATGAAGGATAGGTAGGATAGGAAGGGAGGAGGAAATTTGCTGTTAGTTAAGAAACACATAAAATCTAAGGAAGTGCATCCAGTTGACATAAATGGCCAGTGCAATGTTGAGTCAGTTTGGAGTGACATAAGCACTGGGAAAGCAAAAATGAGAGTAGGAGGGTGTTATAAGCCTAACAATCTGATGAGTACAATGAACAACTGTACAGAGAAATAGAGTGGGCCGGTAAATCAGATTGTCTTACAATGGAGGATTTTAATTTCCCAGATATTGACTGGAACTTGTGGACTGATCACTCGCACACATCAGCATAACTTTTGTGGATTTACTGGATGATTGTTTTCTACAGCAACACATTAGAGAGGTAACCAGAGAGAGTAATACTCTTGATCTGGTTATCAGCAGTGATTATTCATGCATTAAGAATTTTCAGATAATTAGCCACTAGGGGGTTGTTATCACAGTGTACTAATGTGAGATTTACTTAAAGACATTACTACCATCAGGGATAAAGGGAAGGGTTTTTTCTTTTGTAGAGGTGACTACAGTGGTCTCTGACAGTTTTTAAATTCTATAGAGTGGGACCAACTGATATGGATGATGTTACCAATAGCAAATTCTAAATGGGAAGCATTCAAGGAAGTAATCTTGGAAGCTGCTAGGCTTTTCATACCGATTAAGAAATACTTTTCAAGGTTTAAGCCTAAATGGATGTCAGATGAACTAATTAGACTCGTGGCAGAGAAAAAAAATGCATGGGATACAGAAACACCAGGGACTCACACTGGTGAGTATGAGCTTGGCACATCCAGGGTCCTGAGCTGGATATCATCATTCTTCTCTTTTTTAGTGATTCCCTTCTACTTCTGATTTTTGTTTTCTCTCTCTCTCTCTCTCTCTCTTTCTCTCTCTCTCTCTCTCTCTC
Organism: Mastigoproctus giganteus; assembly: GCF_048544385.1. Lineage (NCBI taxonomy): Eukaryota > Metazoa > Arthropoda > Arachnida > Uropygi > Thelyphonidae > Mastigoproctus > Mastigoproctus giganteus. The sequence continues at coordinate 72,499,309 of NC_143581.1, forward strand.
TCTCTCTCTCTCTCTCAGATTCTTAATCTGAGCAAGAGGAAGAAACCATCAGAAATTTTTTTTTTGACTGGTGCAGCAAAAGCCTCAGGCTTCCTTGCACCATACGGCTAATAATAGTAATAATAATAATATAAATTATCAGGTGACACTGAAGCCTATGATAGATAATATAAGCTAGTCTGTAATTAAGTCACAAAGGGGATTAGGCAAGCAAAGACAGAGTACAAGAAATCAGAAAACTTTGGCAAAGGATGCTAAGAAAAACAACAAGGACTTTAGTTATATAAACTCTCGAAGGAAGGGGATGAATCAGATTGGTCCACTTGATATTGATGGTTCGACTGTTGATAATCCTGCTCAGATGGCTAGGGGCTTGGCACATCACAGAACAAATAAATACATGGGCTGTGTTATGGTAACTAAGATTAAGCACCCGGGGTTGATGGTATCTATCCAGTTATATTAAAGGATGCGCCATAGGAAGTACGCAAACCATTAGCCATAATTATGAGAGCATCCTTAGACTCAGGGGAAGTTCCCACAGTCTGGAGACGTGCAAATGTATTAACAATTCACAAAGGGGAGTAATTACAGACCAGTTAGTTTAACTTCTATTCCAAGGAAAATAATGGAGTCACTGATTAAAGATGCATTGCAAGATCATCTAGACAAGTATTAATTCAGAAACAGCATGGGTTTGTTAAGGGAAAGGCTTGTCTAACAAATTTGATTGGATACTATGATATGGTTACAATTTAACTGGAAAAAAAAAGTAATTTTGATATCATATACTTGGATTTCAGGAAAACTTTTGACACTGTTGTGCATGGAAGACTACTATACAAATTGGAACAGTATGGTATTAAGGACAATTTGCTACAAAGGAGTAGCAAGTAGCAACTCCTTTAGCCAGCGGGTGGTTGATTGCTGGAACAAACTGCCATCTGTTTTTATTGAAGCTCGTCAACTTAAATAAATTCAAGGCAGAACTAGACAAACATATGAAGCAAAAGGTTGGGTGAAATGGGAGGGGTTTTTTTTTTTTTTTTTTTGGCTGATGGTGTATAAGATTGCTTTCTTGCATCACATGCCTCTGTTAATGCTAATGGATAAAAGTGCAGTTGAGTTGGAGAAGACAGTGAGTGGTAACAAATGGATGCTGCTCTTCATGGACTAATGTTATTAGTGGAGTACCCCAGGGTTCAGTGTTGGGCCTACTGTTGCTTTGTGTGTTTATCAGTGATGTTGATGAAGGTACATCAGGTTTAATGTCGAAGTTTGCAGATGATACAAAGGTTGGCATGGTTGCTAATGACAGTAATGGCAGTGTGCTACTGCAACAGGTCTAGAAAAGTTGGGTAGATGAGCTGAGAAGTGGCAACTGAAGTTTAACATTCACAAATGCAAAGTTCTGCATATGGGTAGAAGTAACCCCATATAAACGTACCAACTGTGTGGTACTACACTTAAGGTGGTAGAAAATGAAAAAGACCTGGGAGTAATTATGCAGTCAGATATGAAATTTTCAGAGCAGTGCAGACAGGGTGCCAGAGCAGGTCATGGGGTGTTGTCAATGATGTACAGAAATTTTGCTAGGAAGGAAAAGGAGGTGATTATCCCTTTGTGTAAGGCAATGGTCAGGCCATGCCTTGAATACTGTGTACAGGTCTGTGAATGTTAAACTTCAGTTGCCACTTCTCAGCTCATCTACCCAACTTTTCTAGACCTGTTGCAATAGCACACTGCCATTACTGTCATTAGCAACCATGCCAACCTTTGTATCATCTGCAAACTTCGACATTAAACCTGATGTCTGGAGGCCTCATTTTAGGAAGGATGCAGTGTTGTTTGAGCAAGTACAGAGAAGGGCAACAAGATTGGTGAGGGGAACAAAGGATGGTCTTACCAAGAAAGGCTTAAGTTCTGCAAATTGCAATGTCTGGAGACTAGGCACTTGCGAGGTGGTCTGATTGAGGTGTGTAAGGCCTTGAATGGTTTAGCAGGCTCAATTCTGATGATTTCTTCCTCTTGCTCAGATTAAGAACCTGAGGGGAATAAATTCAAATTGAGGAAAGACAGTGATTTTTTTTTTATTTTTTTATTTATTTTTTTTTGCTGATGCTACGTATGTTTGCTTCCTTGCATCACATGCCTCTACTATTACTCTCAGTTTTCATAGCCCATCATAACACTGAATTGATGCCTAATATCCTCACACTCTTTACATTGAGTGCACACACACACGCATTCCCCTTGGTTGTATCATGTTCCATTCCATATAGATCCGCAAACACCAAATAAGTAATACATTCATGAGGCCATGATTAACCAACTGATGCCCGTATTTTCCATATAAAGGTAGCACCTCTCTCTCTCTCTCTCTCTCTCTCTCTCTCTCTCTCTCTTTCTCGCTTTAAAGGTGGCATCTGTATATTGTCTCTGTGAAGATAGAATCAAGCTTGTACACTGTTTTTGTATGATAAATTGTGTTTTTTAGTGGTGATAGCTGGCAGTAGTAGCTGCTATTGCAATAGAAAAAATTGAAAATATAAAGTGAAACATAACAAAATAATCTGAATCATTGAAACAAAAGAAAAGTAAACTCTGTTTCTAATTTAAAAAAAAAGAATAAGATGAAGTACAACTCCCTGTACACAGAATCATGAAGGAACTTGTTCATACTCTTTTTCCTCTGATAATTTTAGTCAACAAAGGAGCTATCAAAACTTTCAGCCTTGGCTGTAATGCTACCACTGAATCTAAGCAAAGCTATCAGCTGATCCTACATTGTCTCTGGAAGTGGTTGTCAAAATGGCATCATGAAGTGCTGAATATTTTTGCAGAAAAATTGTTTTAGCACTAGTGTTAGCCACTACTGCCACACAACAAAAAAAGTTCTAAATAGAATTAATGGAGCCTGCTCTCCATTTCTTTTGACATGGTAAATAATGAAGCCTCTTGCACTTTAGTTTCAGGATGGCTATGAAAATAAAAATGCCCTTAAAAACACACTCAGTATATCCTTGAATCACTTCACATGTATTATAAATTTTGTCTGGATCAGATTGTAAACATGATTTTCACATGAGTGGGTAGTTTCTTTTAATTGAATGACAGCCATCTTGTTTCAAGATAGCTCAGTAAAATTTAAGTATCCTTATTAGTATACCACCTGGTCAGTACTATCTCTCTAGCTTAGTATTTTTATGATCATTTGTGAACAAACAGAGGCTTTTCATAAGGCAAATGTAAATCATACACAGTTTAAATTTATTTAGATGTGCCCAAATGTCGACCTAACTATGTTACTAGTTTTATGGTAGTCCGATATAAAAATCTAATGCCCTGAAATGCTGATCTATAAATATTTCAAAGCAGAAATGAAGCAGTCCAATCATGGCTGAAAAGAAAGCAGTTTTGTGAGAGAACTTTTGTAATATTGGATATTATCTTCATAAAGTTTTAATTTGCAGTTTCTTGCATTTACAGTGACTGAAATTAAAAGTCAGTTGTTTCATGTACTCAAATGGCAATGATTCTGTTTTATAGGATTCTGGATTTTTAACTGCTCTCCAAGTCAGTGAACGTAGAAAGCAGGTATACAGAATTAGTACTGGTAGTCAAGAACTTGAGTAAGTATATTCTTCAAATCATGTTATTATCTTATATTTTTTTTTATCAGTTTTAGTGCCAAATAATTTTGCCATTGTATTAAACTGTTTGTACACTGCAGTAATGATATACTGATCACTGGAAATCAACAAATTATTGACAGTTTCTTACAGAAGTTTAAGTCATTTCACCCCACGTTAAAGTGTACTTTGAAACTTAAAAAAAATTTTCAGTTTGAATTCTTTCAAGTAAAAATATAAAAAAATAATTAAGGCTGATCCAATAATTTCCAAAGACTAAAATAAATTAAGAACTATACATAAAGAAAACCAGTGCATAAAAGTAAGTTAGTATTAAAATGGCAGACTTATGCAAGAAAGCAAATTTTACGTAGCAAGATTTAATCTTAACTTTTTTTACTTAAAAACCTTTCAATCTATGATAATATCTTATTTATCTTTGTGCCTGTTGTTTGATATCATAGTAGGAACTGCCTTATATGAACTGTTCTTCAACTTCAAATACAAATACGTATACAGTAATACCCCGAAGTTACGCGATAGGTGGGTCCGAAGAAAATCGCGTAAGTCGAATTCGCGTAAGTCGGGGTACAACTTTGCATATAAATACATATAAATTTTGCTTAATTGGGACCAAGGACTAACAAAAACACTAGTTTAGAAGAAAAATATTAATAACATTGCAGTTCTTTATACATATTAATACAAAATATGTATTAAAAAACAAATGACTTACGTTAAAAAGTTATTTCGATGTCGATGGCTTCATAAAATCTAACAAATTCGTCTGACGACACAGCGCGTTCTTTTTATCACGCAGAATTTCTTCGTAGCAAGCTAATAATTTTTTTTATTCCTTGCTTTGTAGCTATAACGCGTTCTTCGTTGGAGTCTATGTTTTCTAAAATTTTTAAGCCCTTTACAATTGAGCCCTTTTCAATTTTCAACCTGTCAAGTTTGCAATTGTCATGTGCTTTTTGCCGTTGCTTCGTTTAGGCCTGTAGCACGTGCAATATCACATGGTCTTTCATTTCGCTCAAAGCGTTTCACAATTTTATATTTTTTCTCTATTGACAGAGGCGGACTGGCCATAAGCCTTACCGGGGAAACCCCGGTGGGCCAGTGTGATTTTGGCCATAAACCATAGTATGAGGCCACTATAAATTTTTCCGGGTAAGAATTTTTGATCCAGTCCGCCTCTGTTTATCAATAATTGCTTTTCTTTTTCTCTCTGAATCTGCAGTGTCTTCACCAGGACGCTTCCTTTTCACACCTTTTAATTAAGTATTTTACTCATTTTTAGGGAATAAAGCACAATTACAAAACGAGGAGGCACGCTTGATACGCATAAACAAAGCTGCGCGCATGTAGCAACTGAATAAACAACACCATAAAGGCAGAGATACACTATTAACACCTCACATTTCTAGGGGTTACTACCATAAAACAATAAAAATCCAGTTGTGTTTCTGCTAGTGAAATCTGTTATAAACTGGTAGTAAACTCGATCTAATTGCATTTGCGATTATACCGATAGCTGGAATTGTGTTGGTTTTTATGTTATTATGGTGAAATGTGTTTCCCCTTCACTGATATAAATAAAAGCAGCAAAGTTGAATTTTGTTCATCTTTCGCTCTCATTCTCCGCCGTCTCACCGTATATCGATAACATATGAAAAACGACCTTGAAGATAGTGGGCGGCAGCGTTGCCAAACGAAAAAATCAAGAACCGCGTAACTCCGAGTTCGCGTAAGTCGGGGTATTACTGTATATAATTTCATGGTAATTATTAGCTTACTTGCTCTACTTTATCGAACAACTTTCTAATAGTTTAAAGCCTGTCTGATATGTTTTTTAACAGTCCAACATGTACTTAAAACTTGCCAGTGTGTGTGTGACGCTACTAGTAGGCATAGCAGCTAGAGAGTGTTAAAAAGAAATGATTGGATATTTAATGTATCTTACTATAGTGAACAATATTATTATTGAATCAGTGAATTCCATTCTAAAATGAATGAAATTCAGCTCTGTGAAGTCAAGGTATTTTTCACTTAGGTACATAAAAACTGAAAAAAATACTTGGCGATAATGAAGGCTAGATATCAGAATTAAGTGTAATTTTAATACCTGGTAGATTTCAAGTGCTCTAGAATTCTTGACGTACATTGACTAAACAATGCTGGAGACAGCTATAAGCAAATTATTATATTTTCTTTGCAACATTGTTATAAAGCTATTTTGAAAGATTTCATCCACTAAAAGATCATTATGTTGTTTTTGTTTAAGTTATTGTAATGCTAAATCGGTTGGCTCAAACACAATATACATAAATGTGTTGGCTAGAATACTTTTGTTTATGACTTTAATACAGTGGTGTAGCCAGGATTTTTTGTCACCAGATTCATTCACAAAAAAAGGTGCCAATTGCCTAATGCTAAAAAGTGCCACAGTACTAGATTTCAACTTCAAAGGTACAATGTACCTACTGACAGAGTAGCCACTGGCAGAGGTGAAAGTGATTCTTGCACTGCTTCTATTGGAATGAGCAGTAGCCTGGAAAACAAGATGCAGGATATTTCAGAGACTGTTGGGAGTCATTGCGGTGCAAGTAAACACATGAGTTGTGTTAGGGTAGCTAAGAATAGGAACAGGTGCATGTATACTTGTGTGTACACCAATGCTAGGAGTTTGGTAAATAAATTTGATGAATTTGAGGTATTGCTCAAAGCATCAAAGGCGGATATTGTTGGGATATCAGAGACGAGGTGTCACACAGATATAAGGAATGCAGAACTGGAATTTGGGGATAACAACATCTACAGAAAGGATAGACAGGATAGGAAGGGAGGAGGGGTTATGCTATTAGTTAAGAAACACATAAAATCCAAGGAAGTGAAGCCAGTCGACATCGCTGGACAGTGCAGTGTCGAGTCAGTTTGGTGTGACATAAGCACTGGGAGATCAAAATTGAGAGTAGGAGTGTGCTAAAGGCCTAATGACGCTGATGACTTTAATAAGAAACTGTACAGGGAAATAGAGTGGGCCAGTAAATCAGAGAGTCTTATAATTGGGGATTTTAATTTCCCAGATATTGACTGGAATTTGTGGGCTGGTCACTCACACACTAGCAAGGCTTTTGTGGATTTATTGGATGATTGTTTTCTACATCAGCATATTCGGGAGGCAACTAGAGTGAGTAATACTCTTGATTTGATTATCAGTAGTGATTCTTCATGCATTAAGAATCTGCAGATAAAGGAACCACTAGGTGGCAGTGATCACAGTGTGCTGAAGTGGGATTTACTCAAAAAGGTAACTACCATCAGGAGTAAAGGGAAGGGTTATTGCTTTCGTAAAGGCGACTACGATGGTCTGAGACGGTATTTAAATTCTATACAGTGCGACCAGCTGATGATGTTACCAACAGCAAATTCAAAATGGGAAGAATTCAAAGAACTTATCTTGGAAGCTACTAGGCTTTGCATACTAACTAAGAAATATTGTTCAAAGTTTAGGCCTAAATGGATGTCAGATGAACTAATGAGACATATGGCAGAGAAGAAATATGCATGGGATACATATAAATTAACACGTGACACAGAAGCCTATGAGAGATATAAGTTGATCTGTAACCAAGTTACAAAGGAGTTTAGGCAGGCGAAGGCAGATTACGAGAAATCTTTGGCAAGGGATGCAAACAAAAACAACAAAGAGTTCTTTACTTATGTAAACTCTAGAAGGAAGGGGATGAATCAGATTGGTCCACTTGATATCGATGGTTCATCTGTTGATGATCCTGCTCAGGTAAGCTAACAAACTAAATGAATATTTTGCATCGACATTCACCCGAGGAGTTATTCAGCGAGGGGAATGCCAGAGGTGTATTCAGCTCTGGCAGTAAGCCAGATAATCTTGTAATAACTGAGAGTAAAGTGGAGAAGAAATTGTTGAAGATAAACACAAGAAAGGCACCTGGGGTGGATGGGATCTATCCAGTTATATTAAAGGAGGCAGCAAAGGAAGTAAGCAAACCCATAGCCATAATTATGAGAGCTTCCTTGGACTCAGGGGAGGTACCCATGGACTGGATATGTGCAAATGTGACCCCAATTCACAAAGGAGGATCAAAGGCTGACACAAGTAATTATAGACCTGTGAGTTTAACTTCTGTTCCAGGAAAATTAATGGAGGCACTGGTTAAAGAAGCACTGCAGGATGATCTAGACAAGACTTCTGTAATAGCTCGGACACAGCATGGTTTTGTTAAGGGGAAGTCTTGCCTGACCAATTTGATTGGATACTATGATGCAGTCACAAAAGAACTGGATGCAGGGAATAACTTTGATATTATATATTTGGATCTTAGAAAGGCTTTTGATACTGTTGCTCATGGAAGACTGCTGCACAAATTGGAGCAGTGTGGCATTGGAGGCAAATTGCTGCTGTGGATAAAGGGGTGGTTGAGAGGGAGAAGACAGAGAGTGGTAATCAATGGACACTGCTCATCGTGGACTAATGTTATTAGTGGAGTCCCTCAGGGTTCAGTGTTGGGTCCATTATTGTTTTCTGTATTTATAAATAATATTGATGATGGTATATCAAGCTTAATGTCCAAGTTTGCAGATGATACAAAGGTTGGCAGGGTTGTTAAGGACACTACTGACACTATGCTGCTGCAACAGGATCTGGAAAGGTTGAGCAGATGGGCTGAGAGGTGGCAAATTAAGTTTAACATTGACAAATGTTAAGTACGACATATGGGAAACAGCAACCCCAGAGCAACACATCAACTCTGTGGTACTACAGTGGTAGAGAATGAAGAGGACTTGGGGGTAATTGTGCAGGCAGATGTGAAGTTCTCTGAGCACTGCAGATGGGCTGCGAGTAGCTCATGGTGTCTTGTCAATGATATACAGGAATTTTTCTAGCAGGGATAAGGAGGTGATTATTCCCTTGTATAAGGCAATGGTCAGGCCACACCTTGAGTACTGTATACAGGTCTAGTGGCCTCATTTCAATAATGTAATAATGTAGAGCTGCTGGAACAAGTACAGAGAAGGGCAACAAGATTAGTGAATGGAACAAAGGGTTGCTCTTACGAAGAAAGGCTTAAGTTTTGCAAATTACAGTGTCTGGAGACTAGGCACCGGCGAGGTGATCTGATAGAGGTATATAAAGCCTTGAATGGTTTGAGCATGCTCAATGCCGACGGGATTCTTCCTCTTGCTCAGAATAATCACCTGAGAGGGCATAAATTCAAATTGAGGAAAGACAGATGTAGGATAGATGTGCGGAAATTTGCCTTTAGCCAGCGGGTAGTTTGTTGGTGGAACAGACTTCCATCCCTTATTGTGGAAGTTGATAACCTAAATAAATTTAAGGCTCAGCTGGACAGGTATTTCAAACGAACGGAGGGATGAAGTGGAAGTTTTTTTTTTTTTTTTTGGCTGATGCTGCATAAGCTTGCTTTCTTGCATCATATGCCTATACTGATGCTGATGCTAATGCTTTCTGGTTCTTTTCTTTCTTCTTCCAGTGAAAATATACCAATCATATTCATGTTACTAATTTCCTTCAGGCCTTTAGCATCCATAACAATTTTTTTTGTTAGGGATGCTAATTGGGTTTTAAGAAGGGTTTCTAAAAAGTTTCTAAGAAGGTTTTCTTAGAAACTTTGCCTTTCTTTAAGTGTAGCATCTGGACTTAAACACAACATTCTAAATGCAATATCGCTGTTGACATCCTTTTCCCTACTTGTGAAGGTCCTGTATATCACAGACAATACACCATGGGCCTTCATAGCCACCTGTTTACACTGTGTGGTAAATTTCATGTCTGAATCAATCATAATATGATGTAGTCACAAAGGAACTGGATGGAAAGAATAATTTTGATATCATATATTTGGATCTTAGAAAGGCTTTTGATACTGTTGCACATAGAACACTGCTGCACAAATTGGAGCAGTGTGTCATTGGAGGCAAATTGCTGCTATGGATAAAGGGATGGTTGAGTGGGAAAAGACAGAGAGTGGTAATCAATGGACACTGCTCACCATGGACTAATGTTATTAGTGGAGTCCCTCAGGGTTCAGTGTTGGGTCCATTGTTGTTTTCTGTATTTATAAATGATACTGATGATGGTATATCAAGCTTAATGTCCAAGTTTGCAGGTGATATGAAGGTTGGCAGGGTTGTTAAGGACACTAATGATGTACGCTGCTGCAGCAGGATCTAGAAAAGTTGAGCAGATGGGCTGAGAGGTGGCAACTGAAGTTTAACATTGACAAATGTAAAGTACTGCATATGGGAAACTAACCCCAGAGTAACATATCAACTGTGTGGTACTACACTGACAGTGGTAGAGAGTGAAAAGGACCTGGGGGTAATTGTGCAGACAGATGTGAAGTTTTCTGAGCAGTGCAGATGGTCTGCAAGAGTAGCTCATGGTGTCTTGTCAGTGATATATAGGAATTTTTCTAGCAGGGATAAGGAGGATCCCCTTGTATAAGGCAATGGTCAGGCCACACCTTGAGTACTGTATACAGGTCTGGAGGCCTCATTTTAAGAAGGATGTAGAGCTGTTGGATCAAGTACAGAGAAGGGCAATAAGATTTGTGAATGGAACAAAAGGTTGCTCTTACGAAGAAAGGCTTAAGTTTAGCAAATTACAGTATCTGGAGACTAGGCACCTGCGAGATGATCTGATTGAAGCGTATAAAGCCTTGAATGGTTTGAGCATGCTCGATGCTGATGGGATTCTTCCTCTTGCTCAGAATAGTCACCTGAGAGGGCATAAATTCCAGTTGTAGGACAGATGTGCGGAAGTTTGCCTTTAGCCAGCAGGTGGTTGATTGCTGGAACAAACTTCCATCTGTCATTGTAGAAGTTGATAGCTGAAATAGATTCAAGGCAGAACTAGACAAACATTTGGAGCAAGTGGATGGGTGAAAATAGAAGATTTTTTTTTTTTTTTTTGGCTGATGCTATATAAGCTTGCTTTCTTGCATCATATGCCTTTGCTAATGCTAATAACCCCCTTAGTCTTTTTTCATTCTTGGCCACTTTTAACTCCACTTCCCCTAATGGAGTTAAAAATGGTCCAGAATTTTTAACTTATAACTAACTCCTGGATTTCTGTTCTCTAGGAGCAAAACTTTACATTTAGATGAATTAAACTTTGATTGCCATTTTTCAGACCATTTGTGCAACCAATCTAAGTCATTTTGAAGCAAAACAACCATTCAGGGTTGGTTAACAACCTAGTTCTGGTTGTTAATCATACTTTCTAAACTCTGCTGTTTTTTTAACTAGTCCTTGGTCCAGCAAAGGATCTTACACCAGTTTTTGCTTCAGTTTATGTGATATCCTTCAGGGGAACTATCAAAAGCTTTACCGAAGTCAAGGTAATATCAAAGTTGTTTCTTGCATCCAGCTGTTTTATACCTTTATCATGATAATTAGATTGGGTCAGTCAAGAATTCATCTTTCAAACCCATGCTCTAATCCATTAAAGATACCATTCCTATTGAGATGGTTCTATATTGTATTCTGGAAAAAAAAACCAAAAAAACTTTCCATTTCACCTATCCATCGCCTCCACTAGTTTGTCTCTCTAGACTATATAGATCATTGCAAAGTACATATTCATCTTGTCTGTCACTTCTTCTGGGCTTTTTTTGAATTTTACACTTCAATCAAGTATGGGGATGGCCTATCTAATTCATTTGCTCTTTATTCATGTGTGAAAAGAGCACTTATCCATTTTATCTCTTTTTGCTAGTGATTTCTCACACTCGGCTTTCAATGTCTTCCCCCTCCGTCAGTGGTTCTGTTACAGATATGCTTATAGTACTTATATAAATCTGTATTTCAGGATAGTTGGTAACTATTCCATGTTTATTTTCTTTTGCCCAATAATCATTAATTTCATTAATCATTCTTTCTTGTCATTCACTTGGCATATTTTAATCATTCTTTCTTGTCATTCACTTGGCATATTTTAATCATTCTTTCTTGTCATTCACTTGGCATATATATTTTGCACAACTCCACTGGAACAAATATATTTGTAATTTCCGTGATAAATTCCTTGGAGAATAAATACCTAAGTCCATTATAGTCCCTTCCCTTGACATTGAAGCCCACTCCTTTTCCTTTGACCACAGAAATCTCTTTGGACATTACCTATTTAATGTCATTGTGGTCACTACCCATTATTCCTGTTAAATTTTGAATAATTGATGAAAACCAATCTGAGGACATTAGAGCTTCTTGTACTTTCTCTGGCATGTCAGAATGAAAAACATTCAGATGGCTCAAAAATCTGTTTTCCTGTGGCATATTGCCAGTCCACAATTTGCAATCTATGAAAGTAAAGTTTAAGCCTCCCACAATGATGCAGTTGAGCTTAGCCTTTCAAGTTGCTGTTTTGGTGTTATTTTAGCAGTTAAATGTAATTAATTATTTAATCTTGTGAAACATTGGGAATGTAAAAATTCTATTCTTCTAATTATCTAATTTTTCTAAAATTCAAAATTTCATTATAGTAAACTCCTTGGTGGTGGAATAGAAAGTATGGCAATCACAGAAGTATTTGGGGAATTTAGAACAGGAAAAACTCAACTCTCTCACACTCTCTGTGGTACGGATATAATTAGAATATATAAGCTGAATTTTTTTTTTGTTTTTAATAATTTTTATTGCAACTGCATATTGAAGAAATTTCTTTGTGTATAAATTTTCTGCAATTTTTGTATTCCTAATTTTAATGTTGAATAATTCATGAATATTCTTTGAAAATGATTTTTATACCACTGCATAAGGATATAACTGATTTATGAATACTTAGAAGAAAGTTTTTTTTTTTTTTGTATATGAATATACTGCAATTGTTGTGTTCCTAATTTTAATGCTGCATAATTCATTCATAAATATTCTTTGAAAACGATTTTTATACCACCTTTAAGGATATAACTGATTTATGCATAATTAGAAGGATAAAAAAACACAACTCTACTCCTGTAGAAATAAGAATGCTAATTATGCCATAGAACTAAACCCAGCAAATTAAGGAAACAATTAGGGTTATACAGAAGGATCATATTTCAGTCATTGACTGCTCTCCAGCCAAACGTATGCCCCTGTACAATCTAAATACAAAATGAAATTTAATAAACAAACTAAACTCAAAAAAACATAATATATCTTGGCCATCATCATCCTATAGTTTAAATAAACAAGAATAACAAATGAAATGAAAAATTTAAGTGTAGACTTGGTCAGTCACCAAGTCTAAACTAACTTCAGTTATTCAAGTTAATCTTAAACTAAATCATAATAGAGAAGATTAACATAAATCAAGTTATAATAAAATTCATTAAGATAAATCAAATAACAAAATAAGGTCAAGTATGATGAAGAAAACAAGGGGTGGCCATGAACATTCAGACTTAAACTCGTTTTTAGTTTGGATAGTGACAGGTTGGGGTAAGAGGTACTGTATGATAGTTTTTGTAGACTTTATATTTACCCTGGCTGCAAATTTGATGCTAATATCTATATGTGATTAGTCAAGATTAATAATTTTTCTCTGGTAACATTAAAATTAAAATGAGTCTACATTGCAGATCTTGCATAAGTACAAGCTCTTAACATGTAATCATGGAATGTTTTACACACAGGGTACACATCTTCACGAATGGAAAATATCGAAGAAAGTCATGCAGTTCAGTGTCCCTATACCTAAAGTCACTGTCTGTGTGGTAGGGATTTATGATGCATTCATTATTTAGCCCATTCTTTTTTGAAGATCTTCCAGTTCCCACTGCCATACATGCTCCTAAATGGCATTACCACATTCTTTAAATACCATTTAATCATTCCAACTCTTCTCTAGCAGTCCAGATAACATGAAAAACCATTTTATGTGTGGTGGTGCACTTCCACCATGGGCAAGTTTAGGGCAGGATGAGAGAGAGAGGCAATTACCCCATGCACCAAGTGATTGGGATGCCAGTCGTACTAATTGGTGCCCCAACCTCATATTATAAAAAAGTATTGAGCAAACTGCAACACTTTTTATAATAAAATTGTTATATATTAAAAAATTTTTGAAATATATTATTCCTGATTTATTAGTTCCATTCCAAAACTATGTTTCTGTGCTGCTGTATTAAATACACCAGAAATGGCTTTGATATGAATTGCTTGTGCAAGTAATGCGCCAATAAAATCCAAATCAAATCACATCAGCTTGTGCAAGTCATATTTATCATGCAGTTTATGAGGATCAATATGTATTCTTGGCAATTTCCTGCCAAAGGTAGTTAATTTTGTACAAGTCAAAGGAAGAATGGAATTTATTCTCTTTCGGTGGATGATTTGGTGCAATATACATTTCATTTTATGACTGCAAGAGTATTTGTTGATTTCTTTTTGCATGTGTTGTTCTGTACCTAGAGTTTGTAAATCTATATGAAAATGAGCCTATGATATGGAATCTAATGCGGGGTCCACCCTACCCAGACTAGGCTAGACTAGATGAGTAGTGCAAACCTTTGTTTTACTATGTTTTGATTGCTAACAGTATATAAATGTATTTCCTGAAATTCTAAAGTGTATTGTGATCTCTCTCTCTCTCCCCACCTGTGTACTGTATGGTATCGTTGTGTTCTCTTGAGGGGCATTTTTAAATTTATCAGCTATTCACATTTCATATTGTAGCAAAATTCAAATAAATTATCCAGAATTGAAAATAGAAAAGTAAAGCCTGAGGAAGAGGCTAACTAAAGAAAAATGATAGGTTCTCCAGGTGGGCTGGAGAAGTTTTTACAACCTATCATTTTAACTTCTGCAAATTCTGTGTCAGTTCAGGCAGTTGAGCCACCTGCCAACGTTGAATATTCTGTGCTGAATGCTATAAAGCAGAAATTGAACACTAAATCATTAGTATAGATCTGATGAACTCCACATTGTTTATAATTGTAGAAAGGATTCAATGCCTGTACCAGTTCAACTGCATTAGAATTAAAATCAGAGACTGTTACTGAAGATAGTCAGATATCAGTAAACATTAATACTCTGCCTTATCCAGCATTATGACATAAAGAAAAACCACCTTCAGACACTGATATTCTGGCCACCTTAACATGACGATAGGTAATTTCCTAGAAATGAAACTAGTTGACTTTTTAAAATAACTTTTTAGTAAGGAAATTACAAAATGGTGAGAGGATGTGATGATGGCCCTTTTACCCCAAAAGTATCAATAGGTCTTTCTGTTTCTGCAGGAAATTATTCACAGTGGGCTCTGTGTCTGCCTGTAAATAATTGCTTTTTGTTACTGAAAGCATTACTTTATTTTATCTAAGTATAATTTGACATTCAGAGTACTCCAGACAAACATTTCATGGCCAATAATGGAAATTTCTTAGGACTAGTAAAATTATTTGATGATCTAATGCACAAGCATTACAGTGTGTATCTGCAAATGGCTGTTGTGACTACCACTGCTGAAAAAAATACAGAAAAATTAGGCAACAGAGTATGTGAAAATATTCAGGAGAAGGAAAGAAAGCTGCATATTATTCCATTAATTTGGATTGTCTTGTTGCAGGTGTGCCTTTATTCATGTTATTAACTACCTTGCCAACCTATCTCTCATCTGCAGACTTAGAAAATAAGACTGATATGCTTTCATTTCAAATATCATTAATAAATATTGTAAACAGTAAAGATCTTATCATTGAACCTTAAGTGATTCCAATTATAACATTAGTCCAAGAAAAGCACTACCCACTTATAACTAAATGTGTTGCTATTACCAAAAGTAATCTCTCTCTCTCTCTCTCTCTCTCACACACACACACACACACACACACACACACACACACACACACACACACACACACACACACACACTGGCATGAACTTGTCTCTAATGCCAAACTGCTCCATTTTGCACAGCAGTTTTTCAATCTAAATATGTCACGTGAAAATTATTATTTGTATCCAGTTGCTTTGTCACTGTATCATTGTAGCTAATCAGATTGGTCAAACAGGTTCCACCCCCCCACCCATTACATGATTACTTAGTATCAGCTGAGTCTACAGTAATGTCAGAAATGTTGACAATAAAATTGCTGAATGGGAATTCCTGGTTAGAACAACTAATGCTGATATAATAGGACTAACAGAAACGTGGTGCCACCCAGAAAATGGTGATGCCGAGTTCCACTATGGTATGTATAATGTATTTAGCAAAGACAGGGAAGATAGAAGGGATGGAGGGATCATGCTTCTTATCAAAAGCAACCTGAGCAAGAAAAGAGATTTTGTTGAGTGTGAAGTCTTACGTCTACCAGCATAGAATCTGTCCAATCTGGTGTGAGTTAGTTGGAAGCAAAGGAACAATGAGAGTGGGAGTAATCTATCGACCAGAAGATTGTGAAAAATATGACGAGTCTTCACATGTAGATAGAATGAGCAAGCAAGCATGAATATTATGGGTGACTTTAATATGTCCCAGATTGATTGGAATAAGTGGAGTGAAACTCGCGATGGGGAAAAACTTTTTTAATAAACTAGATGATTATTATTTGTACCAGCATGTTAGAGAAAGTACTAGGGTCAAGAATGTTAATTATTCATTATTACTAACGAATCAGATGACACCACAGGGCTTAAAGTACAGTAACCACTGTTAGGAAGTGATTATGTAATCATCAGTTAAAAGATGAGGGAAGATGCTGCAGTAGTTAAAGGTAAAGGCACAGGTTTTAACTTAAGAAGAGAGGATTTGTATAGTTTAAGGCACTATATGTCATCTGTGAATTGGGTTGAGGGATGGTGAATACATTTAAATTATGGAATACTTTGAAAGCAAATATCGCAGAAGCCATGAATGCATACATATCTTTAAGAAAATACTGCAGGAGGAGAATGTTGAAATAGATGACTGCAGATCTGGCAGGTCAAATACAGCAGACAAAGACAGCATGGGACTGTTACATAGACAGCATGGAAAGAATGATGAAAAGTACTGAAGCATACAACAGGTATAGGTTGATCTGTATTATTACCACAAATAAGGCCAGGGAGGCCAAGGCTGCATATGAGAAAGCATTGGATGAATGGGGACAAGGAATTTTTAATGTATGCAAATACAACAAAGAAGAAAGCTGATCAGATCAGACCCTGGTGCACTGGGTGTGGGAAAATCTTAGATAACCCAGCTGATGTTGCTGATGAATTGATCAGGTACTTTGCATCAGTTTTTACTGATGAAAGACCCTTTTACACACAAACTATTTTACAGACTATTTTACACAAACTATTTCACAGACTATTTTACACACAAACCATCTCTAGATAGTGTTTCACACGATCTACTTACGACTAATTCTTTGTTTGTATATATCGTTAACTGGATTGTAGGTCATGAATATGTTCACCTGAATTGGTTCCTCAGTGACGAATGTTGTAATTAGAATGTATCCCATGGACTTCAGGGGAAGGGCTAAACAATGTTTGGGCAGAGAGGAGAGTCTACTGCAGCAACTATTTCAATCATTGGCAGTTTTGCTTTATGGTTTTTCACATTCCCTTGATATGTTTTTGTCAAAGAAAGAGTCTACTTGTGGCTAATTTTTTCTTTATATACTGCAAACAAGGTGGTTTGGTTGCAGCCTATAAATAATACATTTTATAATCTTTTTTATTATATATGTATCTGTGCTGTAATATTGCAAGATTGCATAAATATAAGTTTAGAAGGCCTGAATGAGTTATCGGAAAAAAATTAATTTTTTCAAGGGTACAGCTCTAAAACGGTGTTCGCAGGCCAGCCGCTAGTTAGTACACTGAACTGAACCTATTGGTAACTCTTTAGGAGACTTCCAGATCAGATAATGTATAATCTTGCTACCTCTACTCTGCCAGACAGTGACTGGAGGGAGTCCGAGTAGTGTTTATGCGGGGGGGGGCATTGTCGAGGCCACGTACATCAAGGATCTGGGTATATTCTTACCATGTGTATGCCATATCCAAAAATTTCAAATTTCATTACTTCATATAGCATGTCCCACCACTTTTTCTTACTATTGAATACACAATCAATTGTCAAACTAATAGAGTAAGCTTATCTGCAAAAAGATCTAAACCTCCCAAACACTTTCTAGTTCATTTCACAAATAGACGTGGTCTCAATTCTAATCTCAATGATGTCCATTTCCACTTGCAGTCTGCCAAACCCCATGTACTTTTTCTGACAGAATCTGTTATCGGTTGATTCAACTACTGCTCATCTCAGTTTCCAAAATTATTCGCAGTATGATTCCTTTCGCCTCAAAGGTGGTACTTGTGCATATGTCTGTTCTGATATTCACTGTCAGAGACCTGGTAATTTGGAATCTCCTCTTTTTGATCTTCTCTGGCTTAAAATCTCTCTACCTCATTCTGTCAAATTCATCTGTTGTGTCTACTGTTCTCCCAACTCCATTTGACTTCCTCTCTTTGCAACTTGACTTTCTCCAGTTCAACTTTCCTAACAGTGAGGTAATTTTCCTTGGTGATTTTAATGTTCACAACTCCAGCTGGCTTCCGTTTTCTAGTCACACTGACCCAGCTGGTCGAGATGCTGAGGCTTTTGCAATTACTAATGATTTGCACAGATTGTTCATTTACCTACAAGAATATCGGACAATCCTAACCATACAGCCAACACTCTTGATCTCTTTCTCACAAACAACCCTTCTAAGTACATGGTCGAAGTAAGTGTTCCTTTAGGCACCTCAGATCACAACTTGGTGATTGTCTCTTCTCCAATGGAGCCTTTATCTCGTACAAGCTCTATCAGATAAAGCCAGTAATCCGACACTGGCAGTCTAGTCTGCACAGGAACCGCAGAGAGGAAGTTGTTCTAGCTCGCCTCCACATAGGACACAGTCATCTTACACATGCATTTCTGCTGAGGGCAGATGACTGTCCTATGTGTGAGAACTATGGCACCATTTTAAGTATTCATCACATTTTAACCTAGTGTCCACGTTTTAGACCCGAACGTGATTTATATTTTACCGTGTTTAGTCATCTGGCTGAGCCTTACACACTCAGTCAGATTTTATCCGACAATGACCATGTGTCTGCTGTTTTTAGCTATTTAAAATCAGTAAACGTTTTTACTCGTATTTAAAATTTACCTTTTATTGTTATTTCTTTGTTGATATATGTTTTATACCTTTTATACCTATATTATTATATATCTTGACATGGTCGCCTAACTAATTACGTCACTGAATGCTTAATCTTTATATATAACCTCGCTTTGGTGCATTATAGCCTTAGTTGCTAATGTGCCAATAAAATCCAAACTGAAACATTAATCTCTTGGCTATTCCCAACCTCGTGTTGGTTGGCATTACAAGGATGCAAAATGGGATGACCCGCAAGATTTCTTTTCTTCTTTTCCTTAGTCGGACTACTGTTTCAAAACTTCTGATGTCAACATTTACTCAGATTGTGTCAGTGAAATTATTCCTGTAGGAATGGAATCCTTTATCCCACACTCCACTTTAAAATCTCGTCCTTTATCTAAATCTTGGTTTTCCAATAAATGTGCTAAGGCGGTTCAGGAGAAGAATGTTGTATATCATAATTGGCTTGTTTTCAATTCTTCAGTTTCATTTTCTGTCTAAACCAAAGCTCGCAATAATTATAAAGCAGTTATTAATCAGTCCAAACTAGATTTTGAACAGGCTAATAGTAGAAAACTTTCTTCTATCCCTAATGGTAGCCGAGCATTCTGGTCTCTTGCCAAAGCTATTGGCCACAACTTTTGCCCATCTCTGTCAAAACCAGATGATTCTGTTGCACTTTGGCAAGGATACAACTGATCTGCTAGCATCCCATTTTTCTTCCAACTCATGTATTATTGATCTTGGTAAAACACCTCCCACCATTCTCAACATGCTCCATTCAATGCCTCCTGTGGTCTTCCGCCAAAATGATGTCAGAAGGATTTTGACAAATCTTGATGCTAAGAAAGCTACAGGTCCTGATGCTATTTCTCCTCTTGTTCTTAAAAAACCTGTGCTCCTGAACTTACTCCTGTTCTTTGCTGCCTTTTTTCACTTTCATATTCCAAAGGAGTTTTTTCTTCTGCTTGGAAATTTGCTCATATCCAACCAGTTCCTAAAAAGGGTGACAAATCCCTCCCATCCAGTTATTTTCCATTGCAATTACTGCTACTCTTTCTAAAGTAATGGAGAAATCAATTAACCGCCAACTCTTAAACTACCTAGAAACCTTCCGTCTGATCAACGATCACCAGTATGGATTCCATCAGTGTCGATCCACTGGTGATATTCTGGTTTATGTTACTCATTTATGGACAAATTCAATGGAAAAAGTTCGGTGAAACACAAGCAGTTGCTCTTGACATCTCAAAGGCTTTCAATCGTGTTTGGCCTAAAGGTCTTCTAAACAAGCTTCCATCTTACAGTTTGCCAACTGTTTTTTTTATAATTAGTTATCCAGTTTTCTCTCTGATCGCTCACTGAGGGTGATGGTAGATGGCTCTCTGTCTTCTAACTTCTCCACTAATGCTTGTGTCCCCCAAGGTTCACTTCTTTCCCCCTTGTATATTAATGACCTTCTTCCATTGACTGGCAGTCCTATCCATAGTTTTGCCGATGATAGCACATTGCATTCCACTCTCCATTTTGAAAAACTTTGCCCTGCTCAATCAGCTTAGACTTCTTGAATATCCGCTAACAATTCCTTACATTCCGATCTCCAGGTAATTCTCCAGTGGGGGCAAAGACAACTTAGTTGATTTCAATCCTTCCAAATCTCAGGCTTGTCTTATATCTCACAAAAAGGATTCTTCTGCTCCTATGCTTATCTTTGGTGACACGCTGATATCTAGGCAAGTTGATATATCTCTTTTGGGATTACCATGACTTCTAATCTCTCTTGGCACAAGCACATTACAAATATTGCTTCCCCTGCATCTAAAAAACTTGGTTTTCTCTTTCGCTCTCGGCATTACTTTTCTTCCAAACAGCTGTTCACTCTGTACAAATCACAAATCCGCCCTACCCTGGAATATTGTTTCCACATCTGGGGCAGTGACCACAAAACCTCTCTCAGGCTTCTAGATTCCATTCAGAAGAGGGCAGTTAGGTTAATTAATGACTTATATTTAACAGAGTCTCTTCACTCGCTGTCTCATAGACGTACTGTTTCTGCTGCATGCCTTTTCTACAGATACTTCCATGGGCACTGTTCTTCTGAATTGGCTTCTATAATTCCCGCTCTCTTTTTCAAAACAGTCCGAAGGTGTGCCGCCACCAGCCAACATTCATTCATTTGCTGTCCAACTTCAAACTCACAGAACCAACT
The DNA here is from genome assembly GCF_048544385.1 of Mastigoproctus giganteus. Lineage (NCBI taxonomy): Eukaryota > Metazoa > Arthropoda > Arachnida > Uropygi > Thelyphonidae > Mastigoproctus > Mastigoproctus giganteus. The sequence goes on from NC_143581.1 coordinate 72,520,344, forward strand.
TTTCATCTTCCTCGTTTATTCATTCAACTGCTGTTTTCTGGAACAACCTTCCTTCCTATGCCTTTCCTGAAAATTACAGTCTATAGAAGTTCAAGTCTAATGCCAGCAAATATCTTCTCTCGTCTTCTCAACCTCCAACCCAAGAATGGTACTAAGTACACTATAGTTTGTAATACCTCTTGTGTTTGGGATTTTCATTAAAAAAAAAAAAAAAAATTTCCTTTTTACTTTCCCACTTTCAATAGCCAAGTACTTCTATTGTCCTCATAATTGCACGGAAGGTTAACTTCTTGAAAATAGCTAGCTTTGGAAAATTTGCCAGTCATAAGAAGGCACATAGTTTTTTACTGCCATCTGCATTGCAATTGTTTGTTTGCTTAATTTTCCACCATTACAAGACTCTCTTGAAACAACAAATGTTTTGTTTGGCAGAAAATTATATAATAAACCCATCTCATCAAGATTAAAAATATTCTTTACCTCATATTTTTCAGACATGGACTTTACAGACAGCAGACAGAACTCAAGTGGTCTGTCGGCTTTTCTTTGTCAGTTGATCTAGACTTCCCACATACATTTTGCAAAATCAAGTTATTTCTGCACTTAATTCTTTGGATTCAACCACTTCTGCATTTCAAGTTACTAATTCCATGTTGCTGAGCTAGATAATTATCCTTTTCTTATAAAATTGAACTTGGTATTGGCAAATTTGATGGTTGCATTTGTTGGTACTACTCAAAATTTTGTTTCAAGCTCATGTTTTGCACCATGAATTCATTTCCTGTTTTTTATCACTGCTCCGGTTTTTTTCAGTTTTTGAGTATTGAAAATAAAGTAGGTATGTTGTATTCCTTTGCAATGTCTGTTTTGCTTCATTCCATCCTATCAGCCTCTTGTATAATTTTCAATTTACATTTTCAGAACATAGTTTTTTTTCACCACACTGCTAGATTTAACACATGCAGACTTTCAGTTGACTTTAAAAAACAAGTTCGAAAAAGAAAGCTCTGATAAAAATGGCACAAAATAGACCATAAGTATAATGAAAGGCTATGATAAAAATGGCACAAAATAGACCATAAGTATAATGAAAGGCTTTGATAAAAATGGCACAAAATAGACCATAAGTATAATGAAAGGCTTTGAACCTGGTTTAACAATTGCAAACTGACTCTAATGATGTTTTTAGAGCATATTTATATGTAGCTAGTTTTGTTTACTAGCTTTTTTTTTTACATAAAAGTAAATTCTAACAAAACAGTGCTATAATTCAGAAAACATGTAATAATAGGGGCAGTGATATGACAGCTGTGCAGAGCTTTGTATTTCATCATCATCATCAGCTATTTTCAATCCACTGCGGGATGAAGGCCTCTCCAGCAACTTTCCAGTTCCTTCTGTTTTGAGCACTGGCCATACATTTACTACCCAAAAACTCATGAATTTCATCTATCCATCTCCGCCTTTGTCTTCCAGGTTTTCTTCTAGCTCCTCTTGGATACCATTCTGTTATTTTCTTAGTCCATCTGTCATCATGTCTTCGAGCTATGTGTCCTGCCCAAGACCATTTTAGTTCTTTAGTTTTGATAAGAATGTCCTTTACTTGAGTTTGCTGCCTAATCCATGTGTTTCTCTTCTTATCTAACAGTCTGATTCCCAATATAATTCGTTCCATTCTTCGCTGTGTAGTTCTCAGCTTCTCTTCCATTCTTTTGGCGAGTGCCCAAGTTTCACTTCCATAAGTCATGGTGGGGAGTATACATTGATTCATATTTTACGTTTCAGACAAACTGGGATATTGCTCTTCAGTATGTGACTATATTTCCTGAATGCTATCCATCCAAAATTTGTTCTTCTCTTGACTTCCAGCCATTTATCATTATTACAGCTAATAACTTGTCCCAGATAAGTATATGACTCCACCTTTTCAATTACTGCTCCTTCAATCATTATTTCCCTTTCTGTGGCAAACTTGTTCATCATTACTTTTGTTTTAGCCATATTCATCTTTAGTCCAAAATCCTTACTAACTGTGCATAACTGATTGAGATTTTCCTCTAATTCTTTGGGATCGTGGCTTATGACCACAATGTCATCTGCAAATCGTAAATGGTTTAGGTACTCTCCATTCACATTGACTCCTTTCTGCGACCAGTCTAATCTTCTGAAAGCTTCCTCAAGGGCAGCAGTAAACAGCTTCGGAGATATTGTGTCTCCTTGTCGAACTCCTTTCTCTATTTTAAATTTCCTACTGTCTTTGTCTAGTCTAATAAAGGAGGTAGCACTCTCATATATTTTCTTCAAAATCATAATATATGGGCCCGAAACATTGCCTTATGCTGTATGGAGTCAAATGCCTTTTCATAATCCACAAATGCCAGGCATAGTGGTGTTTTTTATTCATTTGCTTTCTCCATTAGCTATGCAAAGCTGTGCAAAGCATTACAAAGCATTCAAGCTTTTACATAGAAAAGCCTATGCTTTTGCACGAGAATGATATGTGTTTTGTATAAATGAGTATTTTGCATAAACAGAGTTTACAATAACAAGATTCTACTGTACATGCAAAATATTTTAGTTTTTGTTTAGCAACCTGAACAGGATCATCAATAATTGTGCCATTTATATCTAGCAGGCCCATGTTGTTTGTCCCTTTCCTTCTAGTGTTAGCATAAACAAAGAATCCTTTGCTACTTTTCTTTGCATTTTTAACAAGGGATTTCCCTTAATCTGCCTTATCTTGTCTAATCCCCCATAGTGACCTGATTGCAAAATAGTATGTGCTTGCTGTAAGATTCCATGTTCCCTGCTAATTTATATGCATCCCATGCATTCTTCTTTTTTTTTTCTTCTTCTTCTTCTTCTTCTTCTTCTCTGCCACAGGTTACATTAGTACATCTGATATCCATTTATGTCTAAATCTCTGACAGTATCTCTTAATTGGTTTAAAAAAGCCTGGTAGCTTTTACAATCACATTATTGAACATTTAATTTTCTGTTGGTAACTTCATCAGTTCACCCCACTGCATAGATTTTAAAAAATCTCTGAAATCTTACCTACACTTTAATTTTCATAAAGCTATTAATATAATATTAACAACCATAAAAAGCTGTGTTCACATCAGTTCAGCCTTAATCAAATCATTAACTAACTAACCCACTGGGTTCCTCGACCACTTTTCTTGTTCCTTCTTGCCCCTTTTGTTTGGGTATGTATATATGTACATATTGACACCTAGTCACTACTGTTTTCTATGGTGGAAAACATGTATCTATGATTGTTAGTTGCAGGATGTTTATATATGTATAATGGACACTAGCCATATCTTCTGGGTGTCTGCCATTTTTTTTTTTTTTTTTTTTTTATAGGTATATCATCTTTGTAATGTGATTTTTCACACAATTTGGGCCCTGCACTTACTGGGCACCAGTCTAAATTATTTCTTATTAATTTTTGACAGGTTGCTAGTATAGGTATGATCATTGGGTGAATTCACATTTAGTTAGTCTTAATCATCCATTTTGCTTTATTTCCCTTCTTGTACGATTAGTTAGTTAATCATCCATTTCACTTTATTTCTTTTGTTATTACATATTTTATCTTCATTGGTAACAAATGAGATATTATGTTAATCCATAGTTACCGTTCTTTAGCTTCCCACTGCCTTCTACCTACTACTCTTATATATGTGTCCAGGGCCATTACTAGCGTGGATGGGAAACCTTGCTCCCCTGGATAACCTGAGCTCCAACTGTATATTCTTCAGTCATATTATATCATTAACTAACTTAATTAATCATTAACTAACTTAATTGCCTAAAACTATCATTTTTCCACATTCTGGTCTATTAGTGTAATACGAGGGCAGGAATGTCTGTTTATATCCTAATTACCTACTTAGTTTCGCCTCTAGTTATCTAAACTGCTATACTATTGCTTATAAACAGGTTTTATATACAAAAATCTGTATGCAAAAAATTATTTTGATATCATATACTAGGATTTCAGGAAAGCTTTTGACACTGTTGCATATGGAAGACTACTGTACAAATTGGAGCAGAATGGCATTAAGGATAAGTTGCTACAATGGATAAAAGGATGGTTGAATGGGAGAAGATAGAGGGTGATAATCAATGGGTGCTGTTCTTTGTGGACTAATATTATTAGTGGAGTCCCACAAGGTTCGGTGTTGGGTCCACTGTTGTTTTGTATATTTATCAATGATATTGATGAAAGTATATCAGGCTTAGTGTCAAAGTTTGCAGATGATACAAAGGTTGGCAGGGTTGTTAATGACAGTAATGGCAGTGTGCTACTGCAACAGGATCTAGAAAATTTGGGCAGATGGGCTGAGAAGTGGCAACTGAAGTTTAACATAGACAAATGCAAAGTACTGCATATAGGTAGAAGTAAACCCAGATAAACATACCAACTGTGTGGTACTACACTTAAGGTGGTAGAAAATGAAAAAGACCTGGGAGTAATTGTGCAGTCAGATATGAAGTTTTCTGAGCAATGCAGACAGGCTGCCAGAGCAGTCATGAGGTTTTGTCAATGATATACAGGAATTTTTCTAGCAGGGAAAAGGAGGTGATTGTCCCTCTGTATAAGGCAATGATCAGGCTAAACCTTGAGTACTGCGTACAGGTCTAGGGGCCTCATTTCAGGAAGGATGTAGATTTGCTTGAACGTGTAGAGAAGGGCAACAAGATTGGTGAGGGGAATGAAGGGATCCTCTTACCAAGAGAGGATTAAGTTCTGCAAATTGCAGCGTCTAAAGACTAGGCACCTGCGAGATGATCTGATCGAGGTCTATAAGGCCTTGAATGAGTATGCTGAATTCTGATGGGATTCTTCCATTTGTTAAGATTGCAAACCTAAGGGGGCATAAATTCAAATTGAGGAAAGACAGATGTAGAATAGACGTGTGGAAATTTGCCTTTAGCCAGCGGATGGTTAATTGCTGGAACAAACTTCCATCTGTTGTTGTGGAAGATGATAGGTTAAATAAATTTAAGGAGGAACTGGACAAACATTTAGAGGGAATTGTTTTGTAATTTTTTTTTTGGCTGATGCTGCATAAGCTCATATACTTGCTTTCTTGCATCACATGCCACTACTACTATATTTATATGCATTTCTGCCATTAGCCTTCATTTACTCTCAACAGTGGTTCTTGTTTTAGTTTCTTTGTTCATTTTTGTTTTAACTTTTGTTTTAACTTTAATTTCATTGTTCATTTACATTTATAACTATTTTCAGGTCCTCTATCATGTCAACATTAAATTACATGCTGGCAGTCTTTATATCCTCCCTTATAGCTTAAAATTTTACATTATTTCATATAATTCTCCCCCACCCCCAAAATACAGGTTTTTTAAATATAATATTTTAAACAAATACCATGTTTTTATTAAACAGATTTTTAATCAATAAAGTAATGGAATCCAGTATTTTGATGTAATTCTATTTTGCCACGGCATATACCTTATGTTAGAAACAGAGAACACTATATTGTTGTCTTGTCGGGCAATTCTAGTGATTGACACTTGAAAAGACACCAGGATTGTGCAATATACAACAATATAATCATATATATATATATATATGTATCTGATATTATAATAATATTGACTTAGATCTTTATATATGTATTAACTTCATTTTCCTACCTTTCCTTTCTCTCTTCTTATGAGTATACACATGAAGTATACACTTCATATGTTTACTTCATGTGTATAATTATATAGAATATTTGTGTATAATTATACAGAATTATACATTTCATGTGTATACAATTATACACATGAAGTGTATAATTGTATAGATTACTTTACTAATCAAATGTATTTTTACAGTGACTTGTCAGCTTCCAGGTATAAAAGGATATTCAGGAGGAAAAGCTATTTTTATGGATACAGAAAACACCTTGTATCCTTTTTTTTTAAGTCATTATCTATTGCTTAATTCCTTACATATCATTCCCAAGTCTGGCTTAAATATTTTCAAATCTGTGTGCCCTTAGTTTGTGTCCTCATAATTTACAGTTTTACAAATCTCAAATTTAAAAATAAGTAATAAAAAGGGGAAATAATGGATTGAGTAGTTAAACAGTCTAATTAACATACATATTTGTGGTGAATAGTATTAGCATTAGCATTAGCATTAGTAGAGGCATATGATGCAAGAAAGCAAGCTTATTCAGCATCAGCCAAAAAAAAACAAAAACACACACCACTCCCATTTCACCCCTCCATTCGTTCGAAATACCTGTCCAGTTGAGCTTTAAATTTGTTTAGGCTATCAACTTCAACAACAAGTGATGGAAGTCGGTTCCACCAACCAACCATCCGCTGGCCAAAGGCAAATTTCCGCACATCTATCCGACATCCGTCCTTCCTCAATTTGAATTTATGCCCTCTGAGGTGATTATTCTGAGCAAGATGAAGAATCCCATTGGCATTGAGCATGCTCAAACCATTCAAAGCCTTATACACCTCTATTAGATCACCTCGCCGGTGCCTAGTCTCCAGACTCTGTAATTTGCAAAACTTAAGCCTTTCTTCTTAAGAGCAACCCTTTGTTCCATTCACTAATCTTGTTGCCCTTCTCTGTACCCGTTCCAGCAGCTCTACATCCTTCTTGAAATGAGGCCTCCAGACCTGTATACAGTAATCAAGATGTGGCCTAACCATTGCATTATACAAGGGAATAATCACCTCCTTATCCCTGCTAGAAAAATTCCTGTATATCATTGACAAGACACCATGAGCTACTCTTGCAGCTCGTCTGCACTGCTCAGAGAACTTCATATTTGCCTGCACAATTACCCCCAGGTCCTTTTCATTCTCCACCACTGTCAGTGTAGTACCGCAGAGTTGATACGTTGCTCTGGGGTTGCTGTTTCCCATATGTAGTACTTTACATTTGTCAATGTTAAACTTCATTTGCCACCTCTCAGCCCATCTGTTCAACCTTTCCAGATCCTGTTGCAGCAGCATAGTGTCAGTAGTGTCCTTGACAACCCTGTTGACAACCCAGATCCTGTTGCAGCAGCATAGCGTCAGTAGTGTCCTTAACCACCCTGCCAACCTTTGTATCATCTGCAAACTTGGACATTAAACTTGATATCCCATCATCAATATCATTCATAAACACCGAAAACAACAACGGACCCAACACTGAGCCCTGAGGAACTCCACTAATAACATTAGTCCACGTTGAGCAGTGTCCATTGATTACCACTCTGTCCTCTGCCACTCAACCATCCCCTTATCCATAGCAGCAATTTGCCTCTGATGCCACACTGCTCCAATTTGTGCAGCAGTCTTCCATGTGCAACAGTATCAAAAGCCTTTCTAAGATCCAAATATATAATATCAAAGTTATTCCCTGCATCCAGTTCTTTTGTGACTACATCATAGTATCCAATCAAATTGGTCAGGCAAGACCTGCCCTTAACAAAACCATGCTGCGTCTGAGCTATAACTGAATTCTTGTCTAGATGATCCTGCAGTGCTTCTTTAACCAGTGCCTCCATTAATTTACCTGGAACAGAAGTTAAACTAACAGGTCTATAATTACTTGTGTCAGCCTTTGATCCTCCTTTGTGAATTATGGTTACATTTGCACATCTCCAGTCTATGGGTACCTCCCCTGAGTCCAAAGAAGCTCTCATAATTATGGCTAGGGGTTTGCTTACTTCCTTTGCTGCCTCCTTTAATATAACTGGATAGATCCCATCCACCCCAGGTGCCTTTTTTATGTTTATCCTCAACAATCTCTCCTCCACTTTCCTCTCAGTTATTACAAAATCGTCCAGCTCACTGCCAATGTTTACTTTACCTACATCATTCTCCTTCCTGAATAACTCCTCATGCGTGAATGTAGATGCAGAATACTCGTTTAGATTGTTAGCCACCTGAGCAGGATCCTCAACTGTTGAACCATCAATATCCAGTGGACCAATCTGATTCATCCCTTTCCTTCTTGAGTTTAAATATGTAAAGAACTCTTTTCTGTTTTTCTTTGCATCCTTTGCCAAGGATTTTTCGTAGTCTGCCTTTGCCTGCCTAATCTCCTTTGTGACTTGGTTACAGACCAACTTATATCTATCATAGGCTTCCATGTCACCCATTAATTTGTATGTATCCCATGCATTTTTCTTCTCTGCCACATGTCTCATTAGTTCATCTGACAACCATTTAGGCCTAAACCTTGAACAATATTTCTTAGTTGGTATGTAAAGCCTGGTAGCCTCCAAGATTAGTTCCTTGAATTCTTCCCATTTTGAGTTTGCTGTTGGTAACATCATCAGTTGGTCCCACTGTATAGAATTTAAATACTGTCTCAGACCATCATAGTCGCCTTTACGAAAACAAAAACCCTTCCCTTTACCTCTGATGGTAGTTACCTCCTTGAGTAAATCCCACTTCAACACACTGTGATCACTGCCACCTAGTGGTTCATTTATCTGCAGATTTTTAATGCATGAAGAATCACTACTGATAATCAGATCAAGAGTATTGCTCCCTCTTGTTGCCTCACGAACATGCTGATGTAGAAAACAATCATCCAATAAATCCACAAAAGCCTTGCTAGTGTGCGAGTGACCAACCCACAAATTCCAGTCAATATCTGGGAAATTAAAATCCCCCATTATAAGACTCTCTGATTTACTGGCCCACTCTATTTCCCTGTACAATATCTTATTATACTCATCAGAGTCATTAGGCCTATAGCACACTCCTACTCTCAATTTTGATTTCCCTATGCTTATGTCACACCAAACTGACTCGACACTGCCCTGTCCATCGATGTCGACTGGCTTCACTACCTTGGATTTTATGTGTTTCTTAACTAATAGCATAACCCCTCCTCCCCTCCTGTCCTGTCTATCCTTTCTATACACATTGTATTCCCCAAATTCCAGTTCCGCATTACTTATATCTGTGTGACACCACGTCTCTGATATCCCAACAATATCTGCCTTTGATGTTTTGAGCAATACCTCAAATTCATCAAATTTATTTACCAAACTCCTAGCATTGGTGTACACGCAGGTATACATGCACCTGTTTCTATTCTTAGCTACCCTAACACAACCCATGTGTTTACTTGTACCGCAATGACTCCCAGCAGTCTCTGAAATATCCTGCATCTTGTTTTTCAGGCTTCTGCTCATTTCAATAGAAGCAGTGCAAGAATCACTTCCACCTCTGCCAGTGGCTTCTGTTAATCTATTAGTTCTTGTATCCCCCCCAACTAGCAGTTTTCCGACCCACCTAACATTGCCTCGACAGCATCAGCAAAAATTCTTGCACCCTTTCTATTTAAGTGTATCCCATCCCTGTAGAAGCAATCTCTCCTGTTAACAAGTACAGTCCAGGCTTAAAAAAATTCTACCCCTTGAGCCTTGCACAATCTCTCCAGGGCCGAATTGATCGACAAGGCTCTCATCATATACTCCCTCCTATCGTGTCTGGGCAGAATTGCAGACACTTTCAAATTCAACCCTAATTCACGGCTTTTTTTCAACAGTGACCTGTACTTGCTAAGTAATTCCGCCGGTTCCTACTCTTAATATCATTAGTGCCAACGTGTACAACTATATCACCTTTTGTGCCCTTAAAAGATGATATCCTCTCTACAACATCATCAACCTTTGCCCCTGGCAGACATACCCTGGTCCTATTCCACCTATACTTTTTACAAAGCATGTTCCCGTTTCCCTGATAATAGAGTCACCAACAACTACTAGTTCCTGTGGGACCAGCGCATTCTGCCTAGGGGGCTGCCTCTGTGTTGCCTGATGACCAAGTGCAAGCTCTGGCGTTGATGTGGGCAGCTGAGAGCTTGATGGGCCCTCAATTTATTTCCTTCGAGGGCATCCACCCTGTCCTTCAAGCTCTCATAAAGGCCCATAACAACGCAGAGTTGTCGCCTGATTTCCTTGCACTCCTTACATCGTGCACACACAAAGACATCCCCCTTGGCAGTATCATGTCCCGTACCCGACTGCTCCGCAAACATCAAGCAAGCAGTGCATTTTAAAAGACTGTGATTCAGAGGGCAACTGCCCCCCTCAGTTCTGCCCTGAACCACAGCACTCCCATTAGCTTGAGCCTTTTGCTTTGCTGCTCTGGTCAAAATAGTGTACATTAACAGAAAAGAACTTAAACACTAAAATATTATTATAAGTAAATACAGAATAAAGTTCATCATAATAAAGTGAATTTTTTGTGCTGGCATATAGCGCATTCCAAAATAAGATTATAAAAAAATACTTCAGTGTCACATGTTCATTTGATCTGTTTCAGCAGTAAAGCTTAATTTTTGCTACTTTATTATTATTATTTATTTTTTTTATTTTTTTCACTTTATATTCTGGGACAGCCACAAGCTCAGAACAGTGTACAAGGTCTCCATCTTGTACAAGAAAATAACGATATTTATGTGGTATCATATGGATTTTAAATCATGGTATGAGTAACTCTGTACTTGCATGCTTCAGACAAGAAGTCTAAAAAAAAAGTTGCACAAACTGAAGTACATTGCAGCTCATATCAACCCTTATTCTAATGTGCATATTTCTTTGTGGAACAAAGCAGTTTCATAAATTTTATACAGTATTATTAAACAGCAGTAATTTTGAGGAAAATAAAACTTTCAGCATTCTTTACAAATTATTAAATAAAACCTTCAACCTCAGTTCTTATTAGATTTTTGTTAATTGTAATGCTCTTATTACATAACAAAATATATTAAGAATTAAGTTTTTCTACTTGCTTTCGTAGTTCTGAGTTCTTATGGCATGTGTAAAAGAGAAAGTAGCATTTCTTTCCATAACTTTATTTCTGTTCTAATATGCAAAGAAAGATTTATTTTGTTTCTATAGTTGCATTTGGCTTGCTTCTCTCCTGTGTTTATTTAATCCTGTGCTTAATTTCTGCAGCATACTCCTTTCCTACTTATTGTTTTATGATAGAGAAAATAGGTAGCATTTGCAGATATTAAGAATGATGTCCTTTTTTAAATCAGAATTATCAGAGGAAATTCAGGTTTTATGGTTTTCTTTTTCTGAAATATTGTCTTTTTAATTGGAATCAAGGCCAGCCAAATAGGAACAGATTTTTTAAATATAATATTTCAAACAAATACCATGTTTTTATTAAACAGATTTTTAATCAACAAAGTAATGGAACCCAGATACGCTGTCATTGAATATTATTATTATTATTATTAGCCATATGGTGCAAGGGAGCCTGAGGCGTATGCTGCGCCAGCCAAAAAAAAATTCCAAAGTTGCCCTAAGAGAGAGAGAGAGAGAGAGAGAGAGAGAGAGAGAGAGAGAGAGAGAGAGAGAATGTCAGAAATGAGCATTGGTCTTATTGATGTTCCTTCCTCACATGGTGATGCCAACCTATAGTGCATCTTCTCAAACTGTTCAGTAAAAGAAACCCTGGTCATAACTGATAGCTTCCCTCCCATCCGATCACTGCCATAATATCACTGCAGGTATCTAAGAATGAACATATGCCAGTACAAGCTACAAACACTGTCAAGAGAGTATACAATCCAAAATACATCAACATTGAAAAAGTTACTACCCTTTTCCAACTTTACCCATGGAACATATGGCAGAGCTTAACATCAGTGAGGCTGCCTACTGGCTTTTGAGATGGATGGGATTCATTGCAAGGTCTGCAATGTCCAAAGCATGCATCCTTTGTCTCCACTCAAAGCCATGGTGGAATGACCTCCTGACAAAGGCTTTTAAGGAAGAACAGGCAGCCCATGTCTCCTACAAGAAGTCACCTTCATATGCCAAATTTTTCAAAGCAAGGATGGATTTCCAGAAGAGAAAACAATCAGCTATTGACAATTTAATGAACTGCCAGCTATCCAGGAGAAAACGTGTGAGCACATGCTGCATTTTAAGAGAGATAACTGCGAATCTGAAGTATTTCCTTCGAATGAAGCACTTAACATTTCTTCACCTGCTAGTAATATTGAAATTTCTGAAGAAAACAAAAAAGAAAAAAAATAAAAAAATTACAAATTCACTACCTGACAAGTTCACCACAGGAATTGATGCAATACCTCTTTTTAGTCTCAAAATTGCTTCCTATTTCATCAGTAGAGAGCTCACCTACCTCTACAACAAAGTACTCAAACAGGCACAGGTGCCTGCAAGCTGATTGATTTACAAAGTCGTGGCAGTTCCAAAGAAGCCTCATGCGAAAACACTGGCAGACTTCAGGCCAATATCAATCACCTCTCCCTTCCTGAAATATACCATGTTTTGACTGAGAAATGCATCTATAATGATGTTGCACATGCAGTCTTTGCACATAGGCCTGAACATACCTATTATGTCAATGCCAAATAGATCTACAATAACCTGTCTACAGTGCTTACTGCAGAAAATACTTCATTCCTGGAATGACAATGAAGATCTCCACACCATATTTCTGGACATGAAATCTGCATTTGACTCAGTCCAAATGACACCCCTTCTTGCCTTACTCAAAAGATTCTACCCAAAAGATTCTGGGTCATGAGCAATATACTCGAGCTCCTTAAAAATCTTCTATCTAGGAGAATGCTTCACTTCACAAGTAATAACAGTATAGTCTATAAAAGTGTGGATGTGAGTATCCCACAAGGTGGTTTCTCTCTCAGCCCTGCTATTTGCAGCAATATTCGTTCCACTTAGTGATCAATTTCAGTGTTCTTATCATATGCTATTTGCCATGCAAATGCCATGTTGGTGATTCACTAGTAAGACAAACCTCCTTGAAAACTATAAACAGCTACATTAATACAATCTGTGAGTATGCCAAATTTTTTGGCCTGTCAGTTAATCTAAAGGAGTCAAACTATCTCATCTTTATGCCAAGTCGGATGATGTCCACTGATACTGCAACATCCCTACTTCTGAAATTAGCAGGAAGTGTGCTAGCTTCCACAGACAATGTCAAATTCCTAGGATTAATCCTTGATGTGAACCTCACTTATAAACAACAAATCAAGCTAATTATTCCAAAGCCTTGTGAGCCTTCTAGGGAATGAAAATAGATTGGTGCAAAACTCACAATAAACAAATAATCAGAAAATACCTTGCAACGTACTTTAGTATTGTGTTCTCTTATGCCATGGAGGTTTGGTCTGCCACACCTTCCACTAGCTTCAACAAACTGTGGGATCTATAATTCTGGGTGCTGAGGTGGGTCAACTTTCGGCCTCACCAGGTCTACATGACTTCCAAATCTGCACTCTGCTCCCTTCAATACACGCCAACAGTCCACAGAGCCCATGTGCTAAAAATAAAGGCATTCCTTAACCTGTGCTCATCTAAACATGATTATCTGAACATCTGGAACATGGTTGGCTAGCATTTGCTGGGAAGACACCTCTGCATACCCTCTCTTTGTGCTCAAGGATCTGGGTACAAAGTTATTACTGTGTTGGTCAAGATTTTTGTAGCTCCTGCAAATGCTAAGTTTTTATATATATTTAGTCATTTTATTGACTTAATTGTTATACTAAATTATTTTCTATATGTAGCTTTAGAGTCCTAGTCAAGCTCCTTGGTTTCTTTGAATTTAGACAGCGATTTTGAAAGTTAATACTTGGTGTCCGTAGATCTTACCATTTGTAACTTGCTGCCATTGTTATACGATACAGAATAGTGTAGCGTAAATCCCGAACTTCATAGCGTAAGGTTTAACATAGCTGAGTGGTCAGAAGCGGGAGTGCAGTAGCACATGCTTCTTGAGTAGACCAGGTTTCAAGCCCCTGACTGCTAAATACAGTCGATCTGCTAACCCGCACTGGACCAGCATGGCAGATTATGGTCCATTTTCCTTAACATGAATTGTTGAGGAGGCTTCCATCCTGCAGTGGGTTGATAATGGCTGCAGTTTACCTTTTTTTTTTTTATTGATTAATCAGTAATCTTTATTAATCTTATTAAATTTCATTGTTAATTAAATTATACTTAAACAGAATCATGACCCAGACCAGATTAGCAAAGCAACGATCACAGAATAGCCAGAGTGCTGCAGCTGAGGGGTGAACCAAAGGGGGCAATCCTCCAACGCATCACTCTAAAAAAATGTGCAAAATGTGAAATTAGCATTAGCATTAGCATTAGTAGAGGCATACGATGCAAGAAAGCAAGCTTATTCAGCATCAGCCCAAAAAAAAAAAAAAAAAACCCTCTCCCATTTCACCCCTCCGTTCGTTCGAAATACCTGTCCAGTTGAGCTTTAAATTTGTTTAGGCTATCAACTTCAACAACAAGTGATGGAAGTCGGTTCCACCAACCAACCACCCGCTGGCCAAAGGCAAATTTCCGCACATCTATCCGACATCCGTCCTTCCTCAATTTGAATTTATGCCCTCTGAGGTGATTATTCTGAGAAAGATGAAGAATCCCATTGGCATTGAGCATGCTCAAACCATTCAAGGCCTTATACACCTCTATCAGATCACCTCGCCGGTGCCTAGTCTCCAGACTCTGTAATTTGCAAAACTTAAGCCTTTCTTCGTAAGAGCAACCCTTTGTTCCATTTACTAATCTTGTTGCCCTTCTCTGTACCCGTTCCAGCAGCTCTACATCCTTCTTGAAATGAGGCCTCCAGACCTGTATACAGTACTCAAGATGTGGCCTAACCATTGCCTTATACAAGGGAATAATCACCTCCTTATCCCTGCTAGAAAAATTCCTGTATATCATTGACAAGACACCATGAGCTACTCTTGCAGCTCGTCTGCACTGCTCAGAGAACTTCATATCTCCCTGCACAATTACCCCCAGGTCCTTTTCATTCTCCACCACTGTCAGTGTGGTACCGCAGAGTTGATACGTTGCTCTGGGGTTACTGTTTCCCATATGCAGTACTTTACATTTGTCAATGTTAAACTTCATTTGCCACCTCTCAGCCCATCTGTTCAACCTTTCCAGATACTGTTGCAGCAGCATAGCGTCAGTAGTGTCCTTGACGACCCTGCCAACCTTTGTATCATCTGCAAACTTGGACATTAAACTTGATATCCCATCATCAATATCATTCATAAACACCGAAAACAACAACGGACCCAACACTGAACCTTGAGGAACTCCACTAATAACATTAGTCCACGTTGAGCAGTGTCCATTGATTACCACTCTCTGTCTTCTGCCACTCAACCATCCCCTTATCCATAGCAGCAATTTGCCTCCAATGCCACACTGCTCCAATTTGTGCAGCAGTCTTCCATGTGCAACAGTATCAAAAGCCTTTCTAAGATCCAAATATATAATATCAAAGTTATTCCCTGCATCCAGTTCTTTTGTGACTACATCATAGTATCCAATCAAATTGGTCAGGCAAGACCTGCCCTTAACAAAACCATGCTGCGTCTGAGCTATAACTGAATTCTTGTCTAGATGATCCTGCAGTGCTTCTTTAACCAGTGCCTCCATTAATTTACCTGGAACAGAAGTTAAACTAACAGGTCTATAATTACTTGTGTCAGCCTTTGATCCTCCTTTGTGAATTGGGGTTACATTTGCACATCTCCAGTCTATGGGTACCTCCCCTGAGTCCAAAGAAGCTCTCATAATTATGGCTAGGGGTTTGCATACTTCCTTTGCTGCCTCCTTTAATATAACTGGATAGATCCCATCCACCCCAGGTGCCTTTTTTATGTTTATCCTCAACAATCTCTCCTCCACTTTCCTCTCAGTTATTATTAAATGTTTGCAGACCTGTCTAGAGCAGGACATGGATCTAGCCAAGGAGGATGTCTTTGTGTGTGTGCTAGGTGCAGAGACTGTGAAGAAATTAAGAGCCAACTCAGCATTCCAATGGGCATCTATGAGAGTTTGAGGTGTAGGGTAGATGCCCTCAAAGAAATTAATATGAGGAGCCCATCAAGCTCTTAACTGCCCAACTCGATGCCAGAGCTCACTCCAGTGCATCGGACAACATAGCGGCAATCTCCAAGGCAAAATATGCTGGTTCCACAGGAAGTAGTTATTGTTGGTGACTCTATTGTCACAGAGACGGGGAATATATTATGCAAAAAGCATAGGTGGAACAGGACCGGGGTATGTCTGCCATGGGCAAAAGTTGATGATGTTGTAGGGCAGATATCATCTTTTAAGGGCACAAAAGGTGATATTGTTGTACACATTGGTACTAATGACCTTAAGAGTAAGGTATCTACAGATTTACTTAACAAGTACAGATAAATGCTGAAAAAAAGTTGCGAGTTAGGGTTAAATTTGAAAGTGTCTACAATTCTGCCCAGACACGATCGGAGGGAGTATATGATGAGAGCCCTGTCGATCAGTTCGGCCCTGGAAAGATTGTGCAGGGCTCAAGGGGTAGAATTTTTTTCAGTATGATGTGTACTTGCTAACAGGATACACTTAAATAGAAAGGTTGCAAGAATATTTGCTGATGCTATCGAGGCAGTGTTAAGTGGGTCGGAAAACTGCTAGCTTGGGGGGATTCACATACTAAAAGATTAAGTATCGAACAAGTAAATACATGGGCTGTGTTAGGGTAAATAAAAGTAAGAACAGGTGCATGTACACCAATGCTAGAAGTATAGTAAATAAATTTGATGAATTTGAAATCCTGATCAAGGCATCAAAGGCAGATATTGGGATATCAGAGTCATGGTGTCACACAGATATAAGCAGTGCAGAATTGGAATGTTGAGTCTGTTTGGTGTGACATAAACACTGGGAAAGGGAAAATGAGATTAGGAGTGTGTTGTAGGCCTAATGACTCTGATGAGTACAGTGTACAAAGAAATAGAGTGGGCCAGAAAATCAGTGTCTCTTGTAATGGGGGATTTCAACTTTCCAGATATTAACGGGAACTTGTGGATTGGTCACTCACATGCTACCAAGACTTTTGTAGATTTATTGGAGGATTGTTTTCTACAGCAACATATTTGAGGGGAAACCAGAGGGAGTAATACTCTTGATCTGATTATCGGCAGTGATTATTCATGCATTAAGAATTTGCAGATAAAGGAACCACTAGGTGACAGTGATCACATTGTACAGATGTGGGATTTACTTCAAGATGTAACTGCCATCGAGGGTAAAAGGAAGGGTCTTTGTTTTCATAAAGGTGACTATAGTGGTCTCAGACAGTTTTTAAATTCTATACAGTGGGATCAACTGATGATGTTACCAACATTGAATTCTAAATGGGAAGCCTTCAGAGACTTAGTCTTGGATGCTGCTAGGCTTTTCATACCAATTAAGAAATACTGTTCCAGGTTCAGGCCAAAATGAATGTCAGATGAATTATTGAGGATTGTGGCAGAGAATAAAAATGCATGGGATGTACATAAATTATCAGGCGACATAAAGAAGATTACTGTAGATATAAGCTAGTCTGTGATAAAGTCACAAAGGAGGTTAGGCAGGCAAAGGCAGATTACAAGAAATGTTTAGCAAAGGATGCAAAGAAAAACAGCAAAGAATTCTTTATTTATGTAAAATCTAGAAGGAAGGGGATGAATCAGATTGGTCCAATTAACATAGATGGTTTGACTATTGATGATCCTGCCCAAGTAGCTGATAAACTGAATGAGTATATTACATTTACATTCACACATGAGGTTTTCTGTAAGGAAGGGGAGGACAGAAGTTTATCATACTCTAACGGGGAGCTAAGTGATTTTATTATAACCAAGAGCAAAGTGGAGGAGATATTGTTCAAGTTAAACATAAAAAAGGGACCTGGGACAGATGGAATCTATCCAGTTATGTTAAAAGAGGCAGCAAGGGAAGTAAGCAAACCCTTAGCCATAATTATGGGAGCATCCTTAGATTCAGGGGAGGTCCCCATGGACTGGAGATGTGCAAATGTATCTCCAATTCACAAAGGGTGACACAAATAATTATAGACCTGTTAGTTTAACTTCTGTTCCAGGTAAAATAATGCAGTCACTGGTTAAAGAGGTGATACAGGATCACCTAGACAAGACTGCAGTAATAGTTCAGACACAGCATGGCTTTGTTAAGGGGAAGTCTTGTCTGACCAATTTGATTGGATACTATGATGTGGTCACAAAGGAACTTGATGCAAAAAATAATTTTAATATCATATAGTTGGAATGGTTAAGTGGGAGATGGCAGAGAGTGGTAATAAATGGACACTGCTCTACTTGGACTAATGTTATTAGTGGAGTCCCCCGGGTTCGGTGCTGAGCCCATTGTTGTTTTGGTTATTTATTAATGATATTGATAAAGGTATATCAGGGTTAATGTTCAAGTTTGCAGGTGATGCAACCATTGGCAGAATTGTTAATGACAGTAAAGACAATATGCTACTGTAACAGAATATAGAAAAGTAAGGCAGATGGGCTGACAAGTGGCAACTGAAGTTTAACATTGACAAATGCAAAGTACTGCATATGGGTAGCAGTAACCCAAGAGAAACGTACCGTGTTGTACTACACTCAAGGAGCTGGAGAATGAAAAAGACCTGTGGGTAATTGTGTGGTCAGATATTAAGTTCTCTGTGCAGTGCAGATAGGCTGCCAAAGCAGATCATGAAGTTTTGTCAATGATATATACGAATTTTGCTAGCAGAGACAAGGACGTGATTATCCCTTTGTATAAGCCAATGGTCAGGCTATACCTTGAGTACTATGTACAGGTCTGGAGGCCTCATTTTAGGAAGGATGTAGAGTTGCTAGAATGAGTACAGAGAAGGGCAATAAGATGGTGAGAGGAACAAAGTGGTGCGCTTACGAAGAAAGGCTTAAGTGCTGCAAGTTGCAGCATTTGGAGACTAGACACCTGCAAGTTGATCTGATCAAGGTGTATAAGGCCTTGAATGGTTTGAGCAGGCTCCGTGCTGAAGGGATACTTCTGCTTGCTCATATTAAGAACTTTAAGGGGCATAGATTCAAATTGAGTAAAGACAGTTGTAGAATAGATGTGCGGAAGTTTGCCTTTAGCCAGCGGGTAGTTGATTGCTGGAAAAGACTTCCATCTGTTGTTGTGAAAGCTGATAGCTTAAATAAAGTTAAGGCTGAACTAGATAAACATTTGGAGTGACTGATTGGGTGAAATGGGAAGTTGTGTTTTTTTTTTTTTTTTTTGTCTGATGTTGGGGTAAATAAAATATAAGCTTGCTTTCTTGAATCATATTCCTCAACTAATGTTAATAAAGTGGCTCCAGATGTTAGAGTTTCAATAGAAACTCCCCTAATCTGAGTTTTGGACACTCACAACTCGCTCAACATTGACATTGACTTATGGACTATTGACAAGTCATATCGCAGTGACATCTTGGCCTGTCTTACTGTATGTAAAGAACAGTTGTGTAAGTGCCAGCCAGTCCTAGTATGGAGAGGTCATTTTTTTGTTATGCTCAATTTGTAGTCTTGTTTGTTTTATTACTATTAATTCTCTTTTCTGATACTTTTGTTTTTGTCTTGATTGGTTATTTTATGTTACTTAATGTGGTAATGTAGCTTAACTTTGTATTTCTGTGTTTGATCACTGGTATAGACAATGTTTTGTTAGATTCTTCTGGGTATCTGTGCATGGAATCATGAATGTATACGATTTAAGTTATTGAAGGACCTTATTATTATATTTATTTATTTATCTTAATATTCCATTTAACAATTCTCTAGTTTGTTTTGTATGAAACATATGTATTGGAATCAGTTGAATATATAGGATGATTCAGAGGTGCCTAGTCTCCAGATGTGCAGGACATTAGGCATCTGTGAGGTGATCTGATTGAGGTGTACAAGGCCTTGAATGGTTTGAGCAGGCCCAGTGCTGATGGGATACTTCTGCTTGCTCAGATTAAGAACCTGAGGGGGCATAGTTTCAAATTGAGGAAGTTGTAGAATAGATGGACGGAAGATTGCTTTTAGCCAGTGGGTAGTTGATTGCTGGAACAGACTTCCATCTGTTGTTGTGATGTTGAAGTTGATAGCTTAAATAAATTTTAGGCTGAACTAGACAAACATTTGGAGTGACCGGATGGGTGAAATGGGAAGGATTTTTTTTTTTTTGGCTGATGCTCTATAAGCTTGCTTTCTTGCATCACATACCTGAACTTATGCTAATGCTAAGTCATAAATTCTACAGTGGATTCTGATAACAAGAGCAGTCCAATGTGCGTATGGGTTTTTTCAAAAATAACATAGTTTTTAAGAAAACCATGTTAGTTTCACGAAGTGCTATCAGGAAAAAATTATGCAAAACTGACATGAAAGTATTTATTGTCTAAAACTTGCACAAATCACAATTGCCATGAATTCCCAAAAATGTAAAATTTCATAAAAAAAACCCCCATGAAATACCTGTTGATTTAAAGGGTACTGCTTCATGAACTTACTCTCTGGGAAGAAGATGGGTCTCAGAAAAAACTTTCATTATGTGATAATTCAATTACACTAGCCAATACGATTTTTATCTCCAAGAACTTAAATACTGTTTTTAAGCAATTTTCATGTGTAGATTTCAAAAATCACCATGATAGTTTCACATAGTTTCAGTTATTAAATATAGAGGGAGTTAAGTTTTACCAAAATATGCCAATTTCACATAATCTAGCCAGTAATATATGACATACTGATTTATTTTAACAGATATAAACTAATTCTCTTAATTTTAACAATCAGTTCTGGCCTCGATTTTCTTGTCATAAACATAGACTTCTACCTATAGCCTTAGGTTCAAATTCCAATGCAACAATTTACAATTTAAAAAGAGATCAATTTAATCTGATCCACTTAGCATTTTTGGTGAGGATTTTTGTAGGCTGTGCCAAGGTTTTCCAAGTATTAACTGATCGTGACATGTTCTCAGAGTTCTCTATAGTCTATCCTCCAAACATAAACCAAAAAGTGTTTCGAAAAATACATGAAAAGTTTTCAAAATATTTTGCTATGGAGAACAGTATCTGATTTTGCAAAGACATTATTGGACTTCAGAAAGAACTAGGTGTCGTGCATAAGTCAGATGAATGGTGATTATTCATAGATGTCTTAAAATTAAGTTTAAAACCAATTTTGCTGCTACTTCTTTTTTTTTTTTTTTTTTTTTAGTTGTTGGCACATCGGCTTCTGTCGCCATATTGCACCTCCCAAGGTTTTTGCATTTTTCTACTCTGATCCAAGCCCGAGGCGGGATTCGAACCCACAACCTTTGGGTTGCCGGGCAGGCACTTTACCCACCCGGCTATCCCGGTCGGCTGTTTTGCTTCATAATGGCAACAAATTTCCATCAGTTCCAGTTGAACTTAAAGAAAGTCATGAAAGCATATCTAAGGTTCTACATGCTATAAAATACTGGGATTATGGTTGGAACATATGTAGTGATCTTAATGTTGTTGGTTTGAAGGGGGGGGTTCACAAAATATTGTTGATTTTTGTGTTTGTGGGACAGCTGTGCGACAGAAGAACATTATGTTGTGCAACATTGGGACAAGTGGGACGAGTTCATACCAGAACAATGTAATGTAAAATATATTCCTTTAGTGCAGCCAAACAAGGTTCATCTTCCACCCCTGCACATCAAACTTGGATTGATGAAAAATTTCGTGAAGGGACTAGATAAAGAAGGTAATGGATTTGAATACTTGAGAAGGGTGTTTCCTAATTTAACATATGCCAAACGTAAGGAAGGAATTTTCATAGGACCCCAAATTATGAAAATCCTGAAAGACGATGTGTTTTGATCATTTAAGGCTGTAGTACATGATTTTTTGGGTAATAGGAAAGAAGAAAACTATGAAATGTCAGTGTCTAATTTAATCGAGTGGTACAAAAACATGGGCTGTCAAATGTCGTTGAAAATTCATTTTCTTCATTCTCATCTTGAATTTTGCCCCGAAAATCTGGGAGATGTGAGTGATGAACAAGGGGAGCATTTCATCATGATATTTCCACAATGGAAAAGCAGTAACAAGGTCTCTGGGATCCTATAATGATGGAGGATTACTGCTGGTTCCTTGTGAGGGAGAGTAAGCAGTAATTCAAAAGAAAATCCCTTAGTAGCAAACATTTTTAAGGACAATTACAGGTATGCTGATTATACATTATTGAAATATAATTATTTTGCAATGATTTATGATATTTTTTCTGAAGTTAAATGAGTTATAGAGAACATGTAATATTTTTTTATACTTTTATTACAAACTTGAATTATACATATATATCCCTTTATTTTAACATTAAATGTTAGTACACCTTTTGGTGTAGACGTGATAGAGACTTTTAATGGTAATTTTTGGAATCAGCATGTTTATTTCCTCCAGAATCACATATTTTCATTGCGAGAAGTATGAAAAAAATATTTTTTATTGGCTAGGGTTATTATTCATAATAATGCAACCTATTCAATGTGACCACAATTTGTAGCAGAATGAATTTTCATGTGATATAAGTGATTTGGATATTTGTTTTTGTAATTCCTAGCAGCTGCAACACTCTTAATAAGTCCATAATTAAGTTTTCTCATATTTGTACGACAATAGATCAGATTTTTTTTTCTCAATTGTGAATCATTTAATATTAAGCATTATCACATAGTAGATTTTGCTTATATATTTTTAATAATAAATAAATGTAATTCTGAAATCTGGTCAGAGTAATCAAGAATTATTTGTGTATCCAGTTCTTGACCTGAAAGGGTTTTTCAGTCATCACAGTTTACATTAAATTTTTATCTAAAATTTATATTGAATTTTTGTAAAATACATTATTGGTACTTCCTCTTGAAGAACCTCCAAATTTATATTTTGTCAGCTTAATCCTGTATTGCTAATGCTAACTGTGCAATACTACACTCAGGGTAGTGGAGAATGAAAAAGACCTGGGGGTAATTGTGCAGTAAGATATGAAGTTTTCTGAGCAGTGCAGACAGGCTGCCAGAGCAGCTCATGAGATCTTGTCAATGGTATACAGGAATTTTGTTAGCAGGGATAAGGAGGTGATTATCCCTTCGTATGAAACAACAATCAGGCCACACCTTGAATACTACATATAGGTCTGAAGTCTTAATTTTAGTAGGATGTAGACCTGTTGGAATGACTATAGAGAAGGGCAATGAGATGAATAGGTGAAATGGGGAGTTTTTTTTTTTTTTTTTTGGCTGATGCTATACAAGCTTGCTTTCTTGCATCATATGCCACTACTAATACTAAATGTTTTGCTAAACGAAATTATTCCTGGCCTTAAATATTTGGAGCCATTCACTGCTGATTTTGAAGTTGCTAATTCCACATTGTAAAGCTAAATAACTAGCCTTTTCTTTCAAATGGACCTGACAATGAAACTGCTTGTGTTTGCATCAAAGATTTACTTCCCATTTTAATGCTGCGCTAGTGTCAAGCACTTAGCTTTTTTTTTTTTTTTTTTTTTTTTTTACTTTTCAGTATTGAAGACAAAGTAGGTAAGTGAATTATTGTATTCCTCCCGAAATTTCTGCTTTACTTTTTTTCCCATCCATTCAGCTTCTTTTATAATTTCCAGGCATAAATTCCTTTTCTTTACAATTTGTTACCATCAAATGCAGTTTAATATAAATAAACTTTAAATTAACGATCGACAAGATACCAGTTCAAATATTTAAAAAAATCACAAAAAAGAGATATTAACAAAAGACTCATTGAGCTCTGCATAATAAGCTTTGTTACTAGCTTTATTTACATAAAAGTAAATTCTAAGTCAGTACTATTTTTAGGGAAATGCAGAACTGGTTAGTCACACATGTGCTGATGGTAAGACAAACAGGACTGTACTAAGCTTTATATTTACCACAGAAAATATAATTTATTTCACATCAGATGAAAATAGACTTTGTAATACACATTTATTGAATTTTGTAATAAACAAATATATCCTTTAGAAGGCGAAATATATATTCTTTGTATAAACAGGAATGTTTTTATATTAGCATTAGCATTAGCATTAGTAGAGGCATTTGATGCAAGAAAGCAAGCTTATGCAGCATCAGCCAAAAAAAAAAAAAAAAAAAAAACCCACTTCCACTTCACCCCTCTGTTCATTCAAAATACCTGTCCAGCTGAGCCTTAAACTTATTTAGGCTATCAACCTCCACCACAAGGGATGGAAGTCTGTTCCACCAACCAACCACCCGCTGGCTAAAGGCAAATTTCCGCACGTCTATCCTACATCTGTCTTTCCTCAATTTGAATTTATGCCCTCTCAGGTGATTTTTCTGAGCTAGAGGAAGAATCCCATCAGCATTGAGCATGCTTAAACCATTCAAGGCTTTATACACCTCTATCAGATCACCTCGCTGGTGCCTAGTCTCCAGACACTGTAATTTGCAAAACTTAAGCCTTTCTTCGTAAGAGCACCCCTTTGTTCCATTCACTAATCTTGTTGCCCTTCTCTGTACTCGTTCCAGCAGCTCTACATCCTTCTTGAAATGAGGCCTCCAGACCTGTATACAGTACTCTAGGTGTGGCCTGACCATCGCCTTATACAATGGAATAATCACCTCCTTATCCCTGCTGGAAAAATTCCTGTATATCATTGACAATACTCCATGAGCTACTCTTGCAGCCCGTCTGCACTGCTCAGAGAACTTCATATCTGCCTGCACAACCACCCCCAAGTCCCTTTCATTCTCTACCACTGTCAGTGTAGTACCACAGAGTTGATACGTTGCTCTGGGGTTGCTGTTTCCCATGTGTAGTACTTTACATTTGTCAATGTTAAACTTCATTTGCCACCTCTCAGCCCATCTGCTCAACCTTTCCAGATCCTGTTGCAGCAGCATAGTGTCAGAAGTGTCCTTGACAACCCTGCCAACCTTTGTATCGTCTGCAAACTTGGACATTAAGCCTGATACACCATCATCAATATCATTTATAAATACAGAAAACAACAATGGACCCAACACTGAACCCTGAGGAACTCCACTAATAACATTAGTCCACGTTGAGCAGTGTCCATTGATTACCACTCTCTGTCTTCTGCCACTCAACCATCCCTTTATCCATAGCAGCAATTTGCCTCGAATGCCACACTTCTCCAATTTGTGCAGCAGTCTTCCATGTGCAACAGTATCAAAAGCCTTTCTAAGATCCAAGTATATAATATCAAAGTTATTCCCTGCATCCAGTTCTTTTGTGACTGCATCATAGTATCCAATCAAGTTGGTCAGGCAAGACTTCCCCTTAACAAAACCATGCTGTGTCTGAGCTATAACTGAAGTCTTGTCTAAATGATTCTGTAGTGCGTCTTTAACCAGTGCCTCCATTAATTTTCCTGGAACAGAAGTTAAGCTCACAGGTCTATAATTACTTGTGTCAGCCTTTGATCCTCCTTTGTGAATTGGGGTCACATTTGCACATTTCCAGTCTATGGGTACCTCCCCTGAGTCCAAGGAAGCTCTCATAATTATGGCTAAGGGTTTGCTTACTTCCTTTGCTGCCTCCTTTATATAACTGGATAGATCCCATCCACCCCGGGTGCCTTTCTTGTTTTTATCTTCAACAGTTTCTGCTCCACTTTACTCCCAGTTATTTCAAGATTCTGTAGCTTACTGCTAGAGTTGAATACACCTCTGGGATTCCCCTCGCTGAATAACTCCTCATGTGTAAATGTCGATGCAAAATATTCATTTAGTTTGTTAGCTACCTGAGCAGGATCATCAACAGTATATATATAAACTAAGTATATATTAACCATATGTGTACTGCACTTCTGTATGAAAAAAAAAAAAAAAGTTGTCTTTAATTTTGATGTATAATTTTTGTACATATACCCTACTGAACCCAATTCGTTTTGTCCAGCTTTTAACAAGATTTGTTATGCCATTCAAGTAAAACTCTGGGTGAAGTTAAAGAAAGCCTGCACGAGAACAACAAGAAACGTCGGATAACTTACGTGGAAAATTAGATTCCCGATATGGCACTCTAGCGCTGCTCACTCGGTAAACAGATGGTAGGTGTTATCAGTCTGGAGCAAAGTTGAGAATGATATATTGATTGACAGGTAGGCATGGCAAACGATGTTCTGATTGGTGCGCGAACACAAGACAACACACAATAACATCAGTTTAGTATCACTGTAGCAGCACTAATGGTAATTTGTCCTAATGCATGCCCTAACCTTTTTTCACCATTACAGTATTTCGTAGTGGTGAAAAAGGGTCAGGTTACCTCAACTTGAATCCCATGGGAGCTTGAACCCTCCCGAAGTGGAGGGGATAACTTAACCCACTTAGAATTTACTGTTACAAACAGTAAATTCTAAGTGGGAAGCATTCAAGGAATTAATCGTGGAAGCTACTAAAAGTTTCATACCTATTAATAAATATTGTTCAAGGTTTAGGCCTAAATGGTTATCTAATGAACTAAATAAACTCGTAATAGAGAAGAAAAATGCATGGGATGCATATAAATTATCAAGCGACTCAGAAGCCTAAATTATCTAATGAACTAATGAAACTCGTAATAGAGAAAAAAAATGCATGGGATGCATATAAATTATCAAGCGACTCAGAAGCCTATGGCAGATATAAGCTAGTCTGTAATCAGGTGACAAAGGAGGTTAGGCAGGCGAAGGCAGATTACGAGAAATCCTTGGCAAAAGGTGCTAAGAAAAACAGCAAGGATTTCTTTACTTATATAAACTGAAAAGGAAGGGGATGAATCTGATTGGTCCACTTGACATCGATGGTTCGACTGTTGATGATCCTGCTCAGATAGCAAACAAACTGAATGAGTATTTTGCATCTACATTCACACATGAGGAATTATTAAGGTTTGAAAATGGCAGAAGGTTATCAAATTGTAGCAGGATACTTAATGATTTTGTAATAACTGGAAGCAAAGTGGAGGAGAAATTGTTGAAGTTAAACATAAGAAAAGCACCTGGGGTGGATGGGATTTATCCAGTTATATTAAAGGAGGCGGCAAAGCAACTAAGCAAACCCTTAGCCATAATTATGAGAGCGTACTTGGACTCAGGGGAGGTTCCCACGGACTGGAGATGTGCAAATGTATCCCCAATTCACAAAGGGGGATCGAAGGGTGACACGAGTAATTACAGACCAGTTAGTTTAACTTCTGTTCCTGGAAAATTAATGGAGGCACTGGTTAAAGAAGCACTGCAGGATCATCTAGACAAGACTTCAGTTATAGCTCAGACACAGCATGGTTTTGTTAAGGGGAAGTCTTGCCTGACAAATTTGATAGGATATTATGATGTGGTTACAAAGGAACTGGATGCAAAAAATAATTTTGATATCATATATTTGGATTTCAGGAAAGCTTTTGACACTGTTGTGCATGGAAGACTATTGTACAAATCGGAGCAGAATGGTATTAAGGGTAAGTTGCTACAATGGATAAAAGGATGGTTAAGTGGGAGAAGACAGAGGGTGGTAATCAATGGGTGCTGCTCTTCTTGGACTAATGTTATTAGTGGAGGCCCACAGGATTCGGTGTTAGGTCCACTGTTGTTTTGTATATTTATCAATGATATTGATGAAGGTATATGAGGCTTAATGTCGAAGTTTGCAGATGATACAAAGGTTGGCAGGGTTGTTAATGACAGTAATGGCAGTGTGCTACTGCAACAGGATCTAGATAATTTGGGCAGATGGGCTAAGAAGTGGCAACTGAAGTTAACCTTGACAAATGCAAAGTACTGCATATGGGTAGAAGTAACCCTAGAGAAACGTACCAACTGTGTGGTACTACACTTAAGGTGGTAGAAAATGAAAAAGACCTGGGAGTAATTGTGCAGTTAGATATGAAGTTTTCTGAGAAATGCAGACAGGCTGCCAGGGCAGGTCATGGGGTTTTGTCAATGATATATAGGAATTTTGCTAGCAGGGAAAAGGAGGTGATTATCCCTCTGTATAAGGCAATGGTCAGGCCACGCCTTGAGGCGTACAGGTCTGGAGGCCTCATTTTAGGAAGGATGTAGATTTACTTGAGCGTGTACAGAGAAGGACAGCAAGATTGGTGAGGGGAATGAAGGGATCCTCTTACCAAGAGAGGCTTAAGTTCTGCAAATTGCAGTGGCTGGAGACTAGGCACCTGCGCGGTGATCTGATTGAGGTATATAAGGCCTTGAATGGGTTGAGCACGCTGAATTCTGATGGGATCCTTCCACTTGTTCAGATTACGAACCTAAGGCGGCATAAATTCAAATTAAGAAAAGACAGATGTAGAATAGATGTGCGGAAATTTGCCTTTAGCCAGCGGGTGGTTAATTGCTGGAACAAACTTCCATCTGTTGTTATGGAAGTTGATAGGTTGAATAAATTTAAGGAGGAACTGGACAGGCATTTGGAGGGAATGGTGTGATATTTTTTTTTTTTTTTTTTTTGGCTGATGCTGTATAAGCTCATACACTTGCTTTCTTGCATCACATGCCACTGCTACTACTACTACTACTACCTTTTTTCTTTATAATCAGTCATATTTAGAAATACATTCATAAAAAAATAAATTTTTTTATGACTGTATTTTTATTTTCTTGTTCAATAGTCCTAATATTATGAATACTTGCCCACCACCTGATGCTGAAAAAAGGTTATGTTACCTCCACTTGAATCCAATGGGAGCTTGAATCCCTCCTGAAATGGAAGGGAGTAACCTAACCTTTTTTCTTTAGAATCATGGGTGGGCTAGCACATAAATTGTTTATTAACAAAATATTAATTTTTTATTACTGTTCTTTTATTTTTAAAGACACTCGTGCGGATACACACATATCATAACATCAATCAGCACCTTAAAAGATTCATCGCTACTATTACCTGTTCACCGTTCATTACAAAACTATTATGCACCATTCTTTACTGGTAAATACACATCATAATGCCAACCAATGACTACACAGTAGCTTGTCGTCTGTCTTGCCCACCACCAATCATTTCATCATTTGCCACCCCTACTTGTCAATCAATATATCCTTCTTGATTTCTGCTCCAGACCAATAACACCTACCGTCTGTTTACCAAGCAAGCAGCGCTAGAGTCCAGTGTCGGGAAACTAATTTTCTGCATAAGTTATCCAACGTTTATCATCGTTCTCGTGCAGGCTTTCTTTACCTTAGCCAAACTCTGTTGGCTGAGAGACCATCCATCTCTTTGCAAAAGCTGTAACATTCATCAGAGTCATATCTGCTGCCCTCAAGATAGTCTTTAAAGCTTTGGGAACAAAAAAGTTACTGAGAGCCAAATCTTAGTAACTATAGGAGGATGTAAAACAAATTCCATTGATAAAATTCTCATATGTTGCATGGCTGCAATGAGTCAGTGTTGAGCAAAATTTATTAAAAAAAAAAACAAATAAGAATAAAAAGTGCTTATTTTATTCACAAATAAAAAATAATTTTGTTATTTAAAATGAAAATTAATCTATTAAGAAGAATAAATTATTAACTTATTTTTATTAAATTTATCTGTAATAGTACTACAAATATGGTCAGGGAGGCCAAGACTGCATATGAGAAAGCATCGAATAAGATAGCAAAGAATAAGGACAAGGAATTTTGTTGTATAACAAAGAAGAAAGCTAATCAGATCAGACCCTTGTGCACTGGGTGTGGGAAAGTCTTAGATAACCCATCTGATGTTGCAGATGAATTGAATAGGTACTTTGAATCAGTTTTTACCAAAAAAAGACCAATCATTCTGAGAAGAGGCTGAGTCATATGAAATTAGTGATATTGTAATTACAGATGATTGTTTATTAGAAAAAATTTTTAGCATAAAGGCAAGTAAGGCTCCTGGAGTTAATGGCATATACCCTGTAGTTTTGAGGACGAGTGTGAAGGAGTGTATTGAACCATTGAGGTTAATTATGAGGGCACCTTACCTTTACTCAGGGAATATTCCTTTGGATTGAAGAAGTGCCAGTGTATTGCCAATATATAAAAGCAGTTCTACGAGTGAATTTGATAACTACAGACCATTTCCTATCACTGAAGTCAGCCTAGCACTTGTTAGGCTGACTTCAGTGATAAGAAAAATCTTAGAGGCGATGATTAAGAGTGCAATCCAGGGACGTTTAAATAGATATAACATTCTGAAGGCCACACAACATGGCTTTGTTAAGGGAAAATCTTGTTTAATGAACTTAGTAGGCTATTTTGACACAGTTACTCATGACCTGGATTTAGGGAACAGTTTCACCTTAGTTTATTTGGATTTTAGCAAAGCATTTGACTCAGTCACTCACAAGAGGTTACTATATAAACTTGAACAGGTTGAGATTACTAGTAATATTCTAAGATAGATTTCTGGGTAGCTGCAGGGCAGAGGGCTGTGATTAATAGATCCTTCGTGGATCGGTTCTTGGACTACTGTTGTTTCTCAATTTCATAAATGACATCGACAAAGGGATAGAAGGCATGATGTCAAAATTTTCAGATGATATAAAGATTGGCAGAGTCGTTTATGATCAGTGCCAAGCAGCTCTCCTTCAGGATGACGTGAACAGACTTCAGAGATGGTCAGAGAAGTAGCAGCTATGTTTTAATGATGCTGAATGCAAGGTCTTATACTTGTGGGAATAGCAACCCACAAATAAATTATATTTTTGACCTCCAAGGGTTTTTAATTCAATCCCACCAAGTGGGATTGAATTAATTGAATTAAAAAAGCAGTCTGGTTACTTTATTGCCAGAGCTGATATATATTTCTTCTTTTCCTCCCCACTTTCATCACTTTTCTGAGTATCCTAAACAGATGTTCAGTAGACCTGATCGTCTTAGGGAAATTGCTGATCGGTTCAACCTAGATCACAGTGCCATGCTGGAAAACATTTTATATACACGTGCCTTCACAAGTGAGTAGTATATGTTTCTTAAATGATATACAATTGAGATAACTTTGTATTAGGAATCTACCTTAGCACCACTTTAGCATACGTAGGTATGCCAAGGTATAGGCTCTGAAAGGTGTTGTTGAGATGTAACAGTGTATAGCCTATCCATATCTCTGTGGGGGATATCTATGGACATGGTAACCTCTGCCAGCCTCACTACATCCACAGTTGCCATTCATTGGTACTGGATGCAGGTAGTGAATAGCCCATCCCAACACGGTCAATTGGGCTTAGAATGGATGAGTTTGTGGCTGTGGGAAGTTGAAAAACTCACTAGAATGCAAGTAGAACTAGTCTGAGACAATTTCAGTCCTGTAATACTGTTGTCTTTTTGAAAGATGCCTTGGTTTATCTTAGAAGTCAGAGTTACCATAAACAGGTGCACATGGTCAAAAATGGAGCTGTATGAGTCACCAGTGAGCTGGTCAGTAATCACCAGGGGTGGGGGAGCAGGGCAGGGTAGGATAGTGTAGTATAGAATACCCCCATACAAACATGCTCCAGACCATTACACTGCCTCTGTTGACTTATACAACCCCCCCCATCCAGTAGAGTAAGAGAGCCTTATGTTGAGTACATTCTACCTGCAAACATGATTTATCAAACCAGTCATTCTTCTTCCAGTCATCCACTGCCCAATGGCTCTTTTCCCATGCCTGCTGTTAGGTGTATTTACTTGTGAGAGGCTACCAAAAGGAGTACTTGGGTGAACTGTTAGCTCTGATAGCCTAACCATTCTAGCATCCAACATGGTCCATTAAAATGGATTTTGTTGCCTCCATGTTGTATTGCATAGGCATTTG
The DNA here is from genome assembly GCF_048544385.1 of Mastigoproctus giganteus. Taxonomy (NCBI): domain Eukaryota; kingdom Metazoa; phylum Arthropoda; class Arachnida; order Uropygi; family Thelyphonidae; genus Mastigoproctus; species Mastigoproctus giganteus. The sequence goes on from NC_143581.1 coordinate 72,552,017, forward strand.
CTCCACTTTGGTTTATCTCTTCTGCTGGGGAGCACATTGGATTCTTATCTTGCCTTTGGCCAACAATGTGTGGCTGACCTGCATGGTAGCTCTGACTAGCAGTCCTTTTACAGTTGGTCTACTCGATACCCGAGACACTTCTGTGTCAGAATAATGCACAAAGGCTGCCATATGTGAGATTCATGTCTTCACTGATTTGGCATCATCCCCCCCATTGAAACCCAAGCTCATGTTTCCAGCCCATTCTTCGTGTATAACACCAGCATGCTACTGTATTGTGCCAGGATCTGCCCTTATATATATATATAGTGTGTGTGTGTGTGTGTGTGTGCGTGTGTGTGTGTGTGTGTGTGTGTGTGTGTGTGTGTGTGTGTGTGTGTGTGTGTGTGTGTGTGTGTGTGTGTGTGTGTGTGTGTGTGTGTGTGTGTGTGTGTGCTATATTGTGGCAGTAATGGTGGATACTACACATGAAGTTCACAGTTGTGGAGTCTTTCCTAATGCAAAACTATCTCACAGTGTAGAATATAGTCAACTTAGTTATGCAAAAAATTGTAAACAATTTTCTTCTGATCTTTTCCATATGATTTGAAGGAATTGCAATCTTCTCTGACTGCATCAAGTTTATAAAAGTTAAAACACAATTCATTACTCAGTAAGTTAAATGGAAATCTGTTATTCAACTTTGATTTTTTTCTTAATGAATTCTCTGATCCACCTGTAGTAGTAATAGTATTAAAATTATCATGCTTTAATTTTTTTCCCAATGCATAATCTCCTGACACAGATATTCCCATCTCTAAAGATGCATAATCTGGGTTGTAAAAGTCTACATCAAAGGTCATCTGTTGTATGCAGAAATGGAGTGGAGCAAATCAAGTGGAGCAAAGTAGGATGTAGAAGCCATTGTGATCACTAGTCACAATGACTTCTACACTACAAATTGGAGGTGCCTCCATAGCCAGGTGGGAAGGAGCAGCAGTGCATAGCACACGCTTCTTGATTAGACCGGGGTTCGAGCCCGTCACCACCAAATATGGAGGATGCGGAAAGGTCAGGGAAAGACCACTGCATATCCCGGAACAATATGGCCTTAGTTGCTAATGCTCCTAAAAAACCAAATAACAAACAACAACAAACTGCAAAATGGTAAAAAATAGCTGATGGTACTAAGTATGAGTGAACATAATGATTGTGTATTTTGTAATTGCACTCATTTGCACATCACCTGTTAGCTAAATATAGTACATGCCTAACCAGCTTTTGGCTGGAGCATTATTTACTCGATATATGCTAAATTGCATGGGGATAGAAAGAAACAATTATTATAAAAAGCATTTACAAAAGTAAATCATAGCTTGCTGAAGTATATTCTTAACCCCTTTTCAGCTAGTGCTTTCAAAGGTTGTTGGTCATTTTGAACTGAAATGTCAAAAAAAATGATGGAATGCTATTAATAAATAAAATAAAATGAAAGGATTTCACTTGTTGGCACCACCACTTTGCTTATTGGAGGCTTGAAGTGGTGAAACCCATGTTTAGTCTCTAGAGCAAAGTTTCCGGCATCCCCCCTCTCCCCATACTTCTCCTTCAACCCATGCACGGTACTAAGTACTATAGGTTTTGATACCTTTCGTGTTTGGGGTTCTCATAAAAAAAAAAAAAAAAAAAACTTCATCTCCTCAGTAACCATAAGACACTGGTGTCCAAAAAAGAAAAAAAACCTAAGGTTACTTCTTTACATTTTGTGTACTAGTTTATCTGTTGTTTTTTTTTAACGAAGCTGCTGGTGAATATACATTATTAATACAGGCATAGATATCTAGGGGAAATATCATTATTACATCATAATTGTATATTTTCTGTATTATTTTTATTATTTTTTCAGTCCCATTTCAGATTTTTTTTTATTGAAGGCACTGTCTAGCACTCTCATTCAAAAAATTCCTTCATTATGTTTTTTTTTTTTTTTTTGTCTTCAGTCTTCACAGGGTTAATTAAATAGTGGTTTTCATAGAACTTTCAGGAAGACTTTCATCTTCCTGCAAGTTCCATAGTGACTCCAGCCAGTCCCCAACCCTGCAGCCATTAAGATCAGTGTTGAATTTATCAACAAAATGCAGATGCTGCTACTTGATAAGAATATGTTAGCCAGTTTTTATGGTGAAAATCTATGTTTATCGCAATCTGGGAAGCTATTGACAACCTATTCAATAAGACTACTACTTCCTTTTTAGCCCCTCCTCCTCCTCAAACATAGTAACATTAAACACACCTTGACTGTACAGTTGTCCAGGTAAATTTTTTTGCATTTGGTGACCAACTCTATAGTCCAAGCACGAAGAACCCCTTTTCATCTTCCTAGGACATGTTTTCAGGGTAGAGTTTGAATACAGCATTAGCTTCCACATATGGCATCCAAATTGTGATAAAGAGTTTTAATAATGTTTCTATGGTATAGAACCACAGCGAAGAGAACCTGGATAAGTGAATGAATTGCATCACTCCACTGGATATGAATGGTTTGATTAATGATTAACCTGTTCAGGTTGCTGACAGTTGAATAGGTATTTTGGATCTACAGGAACTCCCCAACTTATGTAATACTCAACTTATGCAAATTCGACTTTATGTAAGTTTTTGCCAGCCGGTGCAAACTGAAAAAAATATGGAAACGTATTTTGCATCTCTAGGGATAAATGGAGGAATTGTGAAAATATCGTAATGTGAACCCACTAACATATTGTGTTTTTTTTTTTTTTTTTTTTTTGTTTTGTTTTTTTTGCAGTTCTTTCCAAGTCCTTGGAAGTTAAATTTCGCTATATTACTAAGCTATTTATCTCTAAAAGGTCATATTTGTCATGAAAATTGTATTATACTTTCATCATTATCATATGTTCCCGTTATAAGAATCAATTTTGAATGCCTTTGTGATATTTTTTTAAAACACATTTCTGGAGGACACGACAAAAAAACAAAAACAATTTGCACTTTCTGGTTTATTGGGCTTTTCTGTTAGCCCAATCTGTTATAAACGGGTAGTAAACTCGATCTTATTGCATTTGCGATAATCCCAATAACTGGAATTCTGTGGGTTTTTACGTTACGGTATTATGGTGAAATATGTTCCCCTTCATTGAATTCTTCAATCATATAAAAACAAATTTTCAGAAACTTCTCTTCATTCTTATTTACGTATTACAATGATGAAGGGAAAAGGAGCAACAGAAAGTGCAAGTGGTAGCAGTGCCAAGAAACAAAACAAAATTGATTTAGAAATGAAGATGAAAATGATTAAGAAGAAAGAAGCAGGACAAAGTTTGTCATCTATTGCAAAGTAATTAGGTCTCGCTGCTTCAACAGTGGATACTATTTTAAAGGACAGTGCACATATAAAAGAACATGTGAAAAGATCAGTGCACTTAAGATCAATAGTTATCACAAAACAGTGTTCAGGTGCTATATCGAATATGGAACAACTATTAATAATATGGATGAAAATCAGATTCAGAAGCAAGTGCCCCTGAGTCCAATGGGCGTTTAAGCAAAAGCAAGAAGTATTTATGAAGATATTAAGGATAAGTACGGCGAACCCCAAGCCAAGTTCATGGCAAGCAATGGGTGGTTTAATAGGTTCAAGCATCGTGCTGGTTTCCAAAACATTAAAGTATGCGGTGAAGTTGCCAGTGCCGATTGTGCAGCTGCAGAGAAATTTTTGTAATGTGTTGGAAAAAATTACTGATGAAGGTGGCTATTCAATGCAGGAAATTTTTAACGTTGACGAGACTGCTCTGTATTGGAAAAAAATGCCAGATCAAACATACATTGTCAAAGAGGAAAAGGACAATGCCAGGTTTGAAGGCTTCAAAAGATAGGGTCATGCTCTTGCTTGGGGCTAATGCAGCAGGAGATTATAGATTAATACCACTGCTTGTGTACCATTCTGGATATCCTCGTGCATTTAAGGGCATCAATAAAGCCACCCTACCTGTGCATTTCTGATCGAACCAGAGAGCATGGATAACAATATCTCTCTTTGAGGATTGGTTTAAATGCTGCTTCATTCCTGAGGTTGAAAAATATTACATATTACGTTGTAAAGACAACGATGTTCATTTCAAGATATTGCTTCCATTAGATAATGCTCCTGGACATCCTATGCCTCTAGATGATTTCAATTCGAATGTGAGAGCCATGTTTCTACCGCCAAACACGACTTCACTCATCCAACCTATGGATCAGGGTGTTATTTTGAATTTAAAAGCATGCTATTTACACACAGCGTTTGCTCAGGCATTGTCTACAGTAGACGGTGAGAAAAATTTTACGTTAAGAGACTTGGAAATCTTACAATGTTTACCACACCATCTTAAACATTAATAAGGCCTGGGCAGAAATTATTAAAAGTTGTTTAAATGGCACATGGAATGCCCACAGCACGTAAAAGGCTTCGAAGGGTTTGAAAAAGATGAATCATATGAAAAGGTTACAGATAAGATTATAAAGGTTGCAGAGCTACTTCAGTTGGAGGTTGTTGCCAAAGACATGGAGGAGTTAATAGAGGAAGAAGAAAAGGAATTATCTAACGAAGAACTTATTGACTTGCATATAGTGAAAGTGAAAGTGACAGCTATAGTGAAAGAAGAAAATGCTGACGAAGCTCAAGATGAACCAAATGAGGAGCCGAGACGCTTCATCACCAGAGAGAGAGATGGCAATGGCGAGGTTTGAGAAGATGGATCCTGACAGTGAACGATTCTTAAAAGTTAACAGAGGGGTGAATGATATGCTTGCTTGCTACAAAGAAATCTACGATGAAAATAAAAAAGCCACCATCCAGTCATCCATTAATATGTTCTTTCATAAGGTTGAGCAGCCGACCCCTTCAAAATCTCCGCAGCGTCGTACTTATCAGCTGAAGATGTCAATTCTGGCAACGGTGCTCGAGAGGTAAAACTTACTGATGTTATGCCTGTTTCCTCTCTTTTTTGTAATTTTATAATTTTGAATTTTTTTTAAAATTATAAAATTTTAAAAAAAATTTTGTAATATTTCCTGTGCATGAGATAAAAAATTGAATAAATGCAATAAATACTTCTATTTACTTGTTGTTGAACATTTCTTTTTTGATTCAATCAATTCAGTGAGCACAGTTGCAAGTGCTGCACAAGCACGGGGGAAATTCCGACTTAAGTAGAGTTCCACAGAACACAACCCTTACGTTAATTGAGGAGTGACTGTACATTCAGAAGGAAATTTTTTAGGGATGAGATGTTGGAAATGTGTCGGATGATACAAAGGTTGGCAGGATAGTTAATCAGGATTTGCTAGTGTGACAAGATCTAGACAAATTAGGCAGATGGGCTTGAGAAGTGGCAGGTGAAATGGTTAATATTGACATATGCAAGGCACTTCTGCAAGTCTGGAAGCCTCATTTTAGGTAGAATGTGGATCTGTTGTAATGGGTGCAGTGAAGAGCAACAAGATTGGGTGAGAGGAGCAAAAGAGTGCTCTTATTAGGATGTTGTTATTTGGTTTTTAGGAGCATTAGCAACTAAGGCCATATTGCTCCAGGGATATGCAGTGGTCATTCCCTGACCTTTCTGCATCCTCCGTATTTGGTGGTCACGGGCTCGAACCCTGGTCTAATCAAGAAGCATGTGCTACGCACTGCCGCTCCTGGCTACGGAGGCGCCCTCTTATCAGGAAAGGCTTTAGTTTTGCAAATTGCAATGTATGGAGACAAGACACCTGCAAGGAGATCTGCTTGAGGTGCTTAAGCCCTTGAATGGATTGAGTAAGCTCAGTGTTGATGGAGTCATTCCTCTTGATCAGACTGACTACATACACGAGGGAATATAAATTCAAATTTACGAAGTATGGTTGCAGGTCAGATGTGCAGAAATTTGCCTTCAGCCAGAATATTGTTGATTATTGAAACACACTCCCATCTGGTGTTGTGGAGGTGGGCAGTTTGAAAAATCTCAGGAAAGAACTAGATAAACTGCTGGAGAGGATGGTTGGGTGAAATGGAAACTGCTGGCCTGTTTTTTTTTTTTTTTTTTCACTAATGGTGTATAAGCTTGCTTTCTTGCATCATTTACCACCACCACTACTAAATTTCATAACATCAACAGCCATAGGCAGTAATATAACCTCCATGAAAAAGGATAACAACACCCTTTCTGGACATTAAGATCAATATCTCCGATAACTGGCTCAGCACTTCCCATATACAGAAAACCAATAAATATCCTGAATGAGTTTTGAATTTTCATTTTCACCACTCACCCTCAGTTAAAACTGGCTTAATGAAAGAACTATGCATTCATTACCTTAAAACAGTAAATTTAAGACAAAATAAGACACATATTCTAAAGCAGCCTTTTTCAACCTTTTTTACCCTGGAGGAATGCTTGAAATAATTTTCAGGTCTCAGGGAACCCCTGGATAAAAAATATATCTACAGACACAGTATGTTGGCATAATCAGTAGGTTGCAGATATAATAATCCAATAATAATTGTCAATGCTCTTTTGAGTAGAAAATGATATTTTTATGTTTATTTGGCCAACTTATTAGCCTATTCTTTTTGTGTGGTTCCCCCTCCCCACAAAATATATCAACTGTAATGCAAGTCAGTAGTGTAAGTAGAAGAAACTTTAGTTTTTCCTTCTTTTTATTTCCTGCTTGATATTTATACCTTATCCCAGTAGGCATAAAAGTCTTATCACATATTTCTACTATGCAAGATGCTAATGAGGTATAGTATGTGCAACAGTAGTTTTTATCCTTATTTAAAACTAAAAATGACTTTTTAGCCTCCCTTTCTTGAAAAGAAAACAGGCAGTTAAGCTTAGCTTACCTCTAAAGTGTTTAGGGCATAAGCCTCAAGCTATGGGAGAGTCTAGACTACATATAAATATAGTGCAAGCGCATCAGAAATACATAGCTATATCTGAATAAATCAGATATAGCTGATTTATTCAGATATAGCTATGATGGCATAGATGGATACCACCATAGATGGATCCATCTGAGAATAAGTAACATTAGTCTTCTCCTTAGGTGAAGCATTACTTATTTGAAGTAGTGCAATATCATGGCAACTCATTGTAAAGGTATTCACAATGTGAGATATAACTTAAAACGATGCCGTTTTACTAATATTCTGATTTATTCAGATATAGCTATGTATTTCTGATGTGCTTACACTATATTTATACATAGTATAGACTCTCCCACAGCTTGAGGCTTATACCCTAAATGCTGTAGAGTCGAAATACATGATACACCATCAGGCATCTCTCATATTGTGGAGTTATACTTCATAACTGTTTTGCCATCAATGCATCACTCTGGTACCTACCTACCTACCTACCCACCGAAGAAGGGCCAAATAGCCCTGAAACGAACGTTAGTCTGGGAAAAGGCTATTGGAAGCTCAACCCAGCAGTTCTGGAGAGAGAGAGGACTGGGACTTTACAACAGTTGTTAAACAGATGATAGAGCAAGGTGGTAATGAATGGGAAATGTGGGCAAAAATAAAAGAAAATGCTAAATCATTTTATTATTCCAAAATTAAGGAAAGAAACGAACGACTCAGAAATAGACTGAAAGATCTCTTTCAAGAAAAAAGAATTTACCAACGGTGCGGGGAAGAAAGGGCAACAATAGAAGTACAAGCGATTATTGACGGTATAATATTGGCAGCAGAGAAAGAAAAAGCGCGGAAAATACAGCTGAAATTTAGGGAAGCTGATACTCCTTCAGCTGCGTTTTACCAAAGAAGACTAAGGCTAAATAATTTAGCCAAAACGGTTCAGGAAATTAAAGACGAGGACAACACACATTCAACAACGTCAACTATTATGAATAGTTTTGTAAATTATTATGAAAAAGAGTTTGCTTTGCAGAAAAAAGAGAGAGACAACTCCATTTGGGCGATTGGACAATTCACTCCCGAGCAAAAAGCATTACAGGACAGGGAAATAATTATGGGGGCTCTAACTGTGGCTCTAAAATCATGTAAATTACGACGCGCGCAGGGACCGGATGGTTTGGGGGTAGAATTTTATAAGAAATTTTGGAACTTGTTAGCGCCTATTCTTTTGGCCGTCTTTAACAATTTTTTTCAGGAAGGGGTTGTACCCGAAGGCTTTTTAAATGCCTATACTACTTTCATTCCGAAGCGTGGACGGGATTTAACGAAAATTGCTAACTGGCGACCTATAATGTTGGCTAATTGTGACTATAAAATATTTGCAAAGCTTTTGACAACTAAGTTAAAACGCGATGTAACCCAGGTAGTTAGAAGCACACAGTGCTACGGTATACCGGGGAGGCGGATAGAATATAACCTTTGGCTATTGAAAGATATATTAGAATATTGGAAACGGAAAAGTTACAAGTTAGCGTTAGTGGCAATCGACCTAGAAAAGGCTTTCGATAGAATCAACCACGACTACCTTTTCTCTATAATTAAAGATACGAACATAGGATCTCAGTTGTTTACAGTTCTCAGAAATTTATATACACGTAGTAACACACAACTTTTGATAAATGGAAAAATCTCGAAAAACATTAAAATTGAAAGGGGAGTTAAACAAGGATGTCCGCTTAGTCCTTTGTTATTTACGTTAGCACTAGAACCACTACTGGGAAGAATAGACAGAACTGAGGCCATTCAGGGGATACCGTTGCCACAGCCGGCAGAACAGTGTAAATGTATAGCATATGCGGATGATGTTACCGCCACCCTCACTACGAGTTATGCGGTGGAACAATTTATGTCACTCGTTACTTCTTTTGGTAAGAAGTCGGGGTTAAAAATAAACGAAGACAAAACTAGGATCAAATTGTTAGGGGAATGGGTACATCGCCCTTTACCACAACGAGAAGTGGAGTCAGATAAATCGATCCAAATATTGGGAGTTCCATTTAGAGAGAGTCCCATGCTACCTGTAGGAAGACTCGCCACAAAAATACGGGAAAGTTTAAAAGAGTGGGAAGTGGGACAATTTTCCTTTGAGAACAAATCCATTATTGTTAAGACCATAATTCTTCCTATAATCTTATACACGGTGTTTATAACAGGAATCACAGCTAGGACAATGAGACGATTTTACGTTCCAACATTTCAGTTTCTATGGGGAGGAAAACGGCAAGAGATAGCGCAGAAATTTTTATTTTTACCGTGGGAAGAGGGGGGAATAAGTATTCCAAAAATTAATTTGAGGTGTAGCTGTAAGAGACTGCTGGATGTGGCTAACATGGTGCAATCTAACCATTTAGTAGCGGTACTGATAAAATATTTTATGGGATTCAATACAGCCTTAATTAAAGGAGGCGCTTATTTAGGGCCTAAAGCAGAGACAATTCCTAAATATTACAAAAAAATTCGGGATATGTGCACACAGTTCAGAGAGAAAGATATAGATCCTTTTAAGGGTGGTTTAAAACATCTCTACTGGGCCCTGTTTAACTCGGAAAATCCAGAAAAACCAAATTTAGGAAACCTTAATGCACAGTTGTTCTTTAAAAATCTAAAAAGTGGCGGAAATTACCCATCACGTATTGATTTTTCGTGGAGGGTTGGTTATGAAAATATACCGGTGAACGATATCACGTATAGATTTAGTCAGACAGGCAACAGATTATGCAAATTTTGTACCGAAAATGAAACAGTGTACCATTTATTTTATTACTGTCGATTCGCGCAGGAAGTTTGGAAGAGAATTTGTCGATTTTTAAGGATAAGACAGTTCACGTTGGAGGAGGTAATTTACTTGCAATTCGATCATCCCTTGGGCAAGAAAAAAATGTTCACCATATTTTTAATTACAGAGGCAAAATATCATGTGTGGAAGCTCCGAAAACGGAAAAGGTTTGGGACCTTCAGGGGATCTCTTTGGGACTTGAAACAAACAATGTCTGCTTCCATGCAAAGGTTTTTACAATTGGAAAAATGGCGTTTAGGGTCTGATAAGTTTCTGAAAAGGTGGGGAGAGCCACCTCTTCTGTGCAGTTTGGTTGGAGATGAGGTTCATCTAAAGTACTAGTTTTAGTTATTTGCAAAAAAAAAAAAAAAAAAAAAAAAAAAAAAAAGCAGGGTTTTTTCATCTATTACAAAATTCAGTTTTCTTGATAAAAAATCTAGATGTCTTAGGTTCTCATTAAAACCAGTTCCATGATATAGGTTTCAATTTTATAACTCAAAATTTGTCTGGTTAAATAGATCTGGTCCAATGGATTTTTTTTTCACATTTAATTCATAATAGCTGTGAAATGATCGTCCAAATTTAGATTTTTATGATTCAGATTTGAATTTTATAATTCATTTGTTTGGTTTAATAGATTTGGTCCAATGGGTTTTTTTCACATTAAATTCACAAATAGCCCTGAAACGGCACCAGGGGGAGCCTGATGATGTCCAGAGATTCCAAGAATAGGTAACAACAGTCTTCCCCACTGGGGAAGCCTTGCCTATTCAAGGAGTTTTTGAGTGGTGTGAGTTGAAGGAGTTACTGTCCCTTTCATTCTTCTACACCATTTCTTTTCCTCTTCCACTCCTACTATTACTTTCCCCTCTACCTTTTTGCTTTTCTAAGTCTAATAGGGACAAGTGGATAGTCAAGTTATTATCCCACACATATACAAATAGCCCTGAAATGGCACCAGGGAGAGCCACATGATGTCCTGAGTTTCCAAGAATAGGTAACGTTGTTGTTGTTGTTGTTGTTGTTGTTATTTGGTTTTTAGGAGCATTAGCAACTAAGGCCATATTGCCCCGGAAATATGCGGTGGTCATTCCCTGACCTTTCCGCATCCTCCGTATTTGGTGGGCACGGGCTCGAACCCCGGTCTAATCAAGAAGTGTGTGCTACGCACTGCTGCTCCTGCCCACCTGGATACGGAGGCGCCGCGAATAGGTAACGACAGCCTTCTCCACTGGGGAAGCGTTGCCTATTTGAGGAGTTTTTGAGGGGTGTGAGTTGAAGGAGTCGCTGTCACTTTCATTCTTCTACACCATTTCTTTTCCTCTTCCACTCCTAGTATTACTTTCCCTCTACCTGTTTGCTTTTCTAAGTCTAATAGGGACAACTGGATAGTCGAGTTATTATTCCACACAAATACGAAATAGCCCTGAAACCTACTCACCCACTGAAGAAGGGCCAAATAGCCTTGAAACGGCACCAGGGGGAGCTTGATGATGTCCGGAGTTTTCAAGAATAGGTAACAACAGCCTTCTCCACTCGGGAAGCATTGCCTATTAGAGGAGTTTGAGTTTTTGAGTGGTGTGAGTTGAAGGAGTTACTGTCCCTTTCATTCTTCTACACCGTTTCTTTTCCTCTTCCACTCCAACTATTACTTTCCCTCTAGCCTTTTGCTTTTCTAAGTCTAATAGGGACAACTGGATAGTCGAATTATTATCCCACACAAATACAAAATAGCCCTGAAATGGTGCCGTCTGGGTGGTGGTATCCATCTGAGAATAAGTAGCATTAGTCTTCTCCTTAGGTGAAGCGTTACTTATTCGAAGTAGTGCAATATCATGGCAACTCGTGAAGGTATTCACAATATGAGATATAACTTAAAAATGATGCCGTTTTACTAATATTCTGATTTATTCAGATATAGCTATGTATTTCTGATGTGCTTGCACTATATTTATACATAGCTTAGCTTACCTTTCTTGAAATTAAACTTCCCCCCTTTCATAAATTTTAAAAACTCTTAAGGCAAACATAATAAATTTCTGTTAAATAACTGGCTTAAACCAAAATGGGATTTAATAGGGAATTTAATTTTTCTAAAGGTAGGCTCAGTAGATTTAAATTAAATAAAGGTTGTAAATTATTTTAATTAATGTTATTTACAACGTGAAAATTTATTGACAATGTTGAACAGTAAAGCTACTAAAACAATACGCCAAAGCAATATGAATAAAAATATAGCCTAAGATACAATTTTATACAAGACTTTGAAAAAAATATTTTCTTACTGGCTCAAATATAGGTCTAGCAATTACAAAATTATTATACATGTGTTGGTTTCTTGATCTCTTTTATAGGCCTGCATTAGCATTAGCATTAGTAGAGGCATTTGATGCAAGAAATCAAGCTTATGCAGCATCAGCCAAAAAAAAAAAAAAAAAAAAAAAAAAAACCCACTTCCACTTCACCCCTCTGTTCGTTCAAAATACCTGTCACCTCCACCACAAGGGATGGCAGTCTGTTCCACCAACCAACCACCCGCTGGCTAAAGGCAAATTTCCGCACGTCTATCCTACATCTGTCTTTCCTCAATTTGAATTTATGCCCTCTCAGGTGATTTTTCTGAGCTAGAGGAAGAATCCCATCAGCATTGAGCATGCTTAAACCATTCAAGGCTTTATACACCTCTATCAGATCACCTCGCTGGTGCCTAGTCTCCAGACACTGTAATTTGCAAAACTTAAGCCTTTCTTCGTAAGAGCACCCCTTTGTTCCATTCACTAATCTCGTTGCCCTTCTCTGTACTCGTTCCAGCAGCTCTACATCCTTCTTGAAATGAGGCCTCCAGACCTGTATACAGTACTCTAGGTGTGGCCTGACCATTGCCTTATACAATGGAATAATCACCTCCTTATCCCTGCTGGAAAAATTCCTGTATATCATTGACAATACTCCATGAGCTACTCTTGCAGCCCGTCTGCACTGCTCAGAGAACTTCATATCTGCCTGCACAACCACCCCCAAGTCCCTTTCATTCTCTACCACTGTCAGTGTAGTACCACAGAGTTGATACGTTGCTCTGGGGTTGCTGTTTCCCATGTGTAGTACTTTACATTTGTCAATGTTAAACTTCATTTGCCACCTCTCAGCCCATCTGCTCAACCTTTCCAGATCCTGTTGCAGCAGCATAGTGTCAGTAGTGTCCTTGACAACCCTGCCAACCTTTGTATCATCTGCAAACTTGGACATTAAGCTTGATATACCATCATCAATATCATTTATAAATACAGAAAACAATAATGGACCCAACACTGAGCCCTGAGGGACCCCACTAATAACATTAGTCCACGATGAGCAGTGTCCATTGATTACCACTCTCTGTCTTCTCCCCCTCAACCACCCCTTTATCCATAGCAGCAATTTGCCTCCAATGTCACACTGCTCCAATTTGTGTAGCAGTCTTCCATGTGCAACAGTATCAAAAGCCTTTCTAAGATCCAAGTATATAATATCAAAGTTATTCCCTGCATCCAGTTCTTTTGTGACTGCATCATAGTATCCAATCAAGTTGGTCAGGCAAGACTTCCCCTTAACAAAACCATGCTGTGTCTGAGCTATAACTGAAGTCTTGTCTAAATGATCCTGCAGTGCTTCTTTAACCAGTGCCTCCATTAATTTTCCTGGAACAGAAGTTAAGCTCACAGGTCTATAATTACTTGTGTCAGCCTTTGATCCTCCTTTGTGAATTGGGGTCACATTTGCACATTTCCAGTCTATGGGTACCTCCCCTGAGTCCAAGGAAGCTCTCATAATTATGGCTATGGGTTTGCTTACTTCCTTTGCTGCCTCCTTTAATATAACTGGATAGATCCCATCCACCCCGGGTGCCTTTCTTGTGTTTATCTTCAACAGTTTCTCCTCCACTTTACTCCCAGTTATTTCAAGATTCTGTAGCTTACTGCTAGAGTTGAATACACCTCTGGCATTCCCCTTGCTGAATAACTCCTCATGTGTGAATGTCGATGCAAAATATCCATTTAGTTTGTTAGCTACCTGAGCAGGATCATCAACAGTTGACCCATCAATATCAAGTGGACCAATCTGATTCATCCCCTTCCTTCTAGAGTTTACATAAGTAAAGAACTCTTTGCTGTTTTTCTTTGCATCCCTTGCCAAGGATTTCTCGTAATCTGCCTTCGCCTGCCTAACCTCCTTTGTAACTCGGTTGCATATCAACTTGTATCTATCATAGGCTTCTGTGTCATGTGTTAATTTGTAAGTATCCCATGCATTTTTCTTCTCTGCCATATGCCTCATTAGTTCATCTGACATCCATTTTGGCCTAAACCTTGAACAATATTTCTTAGTTGGTATGTAAAGCCTAGTAGCTTCCAAGATAAGTTCTTTGAATGCTTCCCATTTTGAATTTGCTGTTGGTAACATCATCAGTTGGTCCCACTGTATAGAATTTAAATACTGTCTCAGTCCATCGTAGTCGCCTTTACGGAAGCAATAACCCTTCCCTTTACCCCTAATGGTTGTTACCTCTTTGAGTAAATCCCACTTCAGCACACTGTGATCACTGCCACCTAGTGGTTCATTTATCTGCAGATTCTTAATGCATGAAGAATCACTGCTGATAATCAAATCAAGAGTATTACTACCTCTAGTTGCCTCCCGAACATGCTGATGTAGAAAACAATCATCCAATAAATCCACAAAAGCCCTGCTAGTGTGTGAGTAACCAGCCCCCAAATTCCAGTCTATATCTGGGAAATTAAAATCTCCCATTATAAGACTCTCTGATTTACTGGCCCACTATTTCCCTGTACAGTTCCTTATTATACTCATCAGAGTCATTAGGCCTATAGCACACTCCTACTCTCAATTTTGATCTCCCAATGCTTATGTCACACCAAACTGACTCAACACTGCACTGTCCAGCGATGTCGACTGGCTTCACTTCCTTGGTTTTTATGTGTTTCTTAACTAATAGCATAACCCCTCCCCCCCTTCCTATCCTGTCTATCCTTTCTGTAGACGTTGTACTCCTCAAATTGCAGTTCTGCATCCCTTATATCTGTGTGACACCACGTCTCTGATATCCCAACAATATCTGCCTTTGATGTTTTGAGCAATACCTCAAATTCATCAAATTTATTTACTCAACTCCTAGCATTGATGTACACGCAAGTATACCTGCACCTGTTTCTATTCTTAGCTACCCTAACACAACTCATGTGTTTATTTGTACCTCAATGGCTCCCAGCAGTCTCTGAAATACCATGCATCTTGTTTTTCAGGCTTCTGCTCATTCTAATAGAAGCAGTGCAAGAATCTCTTTCACCTCTGCCAGTGGCTACTGTCAATCTATTGGTCTTTGTCTCCCCCCAAGCTAGCAGTTTTCCGACCCACCTAACACTGCCTCGATAGCATCAGCAAATATTCTTGCACCCTTTCTATTTAAGTGTATCCCATCCCTGTAGAAGCAATCTCTCCTGTTAACAAGTACAGTCCAGGCTGAAAAAAATTCTACCCCTTGAGCCTTGCACAATCTTTCCAGGGCCGAATTGATCGACAAGGCTCTCATCATATACTCCCTCCTATCGTGTCTGGGCAGAATTGCAGACACTTTCAAATTCAACCCTAATTCTCGCCTTTTGTTCAACAGTGACCTGTACTTGTTAAAGTACAGGTCACTGTTGAACTGTTAATATATAGTCATAAAAGGTGTTATTTTTGAAACTAAAAATAAAGAATGAAATTTACCTGTTTAATGTGAAACCTGTACTTGTTTCTTGCTGCACAAATACTCAATTCTGGATCGAACTTGACATAAGCACACACACTGATTTCATCTTCAACTGAAATGACACAATTTCTGTCCTTGTCCTTGATGCTTGTTAAACAAGAAAAAGCTTTCTTGTACATATAAGAAGTTGAAAACTGCAGCAAAATGTTCGTTGATTTCCTATGAATGGCAGGATACTCTTCTTTCAAAGAAATCCAGAACTTACTTAGGGGTAGATCACTAAATCTCATCTTGAATGTACAATCAGACTGAAGCTCATTAAGTCCTTCCCCTTTTCTCAAAGTCAAGTTCTTACCCTTGTGGGTAGCACAGATGGTAGTATCGCCACCCTCCCCACACCGAGTGGAAAAGACCTGTTGATGATGGGAGAAATTTTTTATGGGTCTTTTTCACAACATGGCTGAGTTAGTCGATCTCAGGCAAGAGTAGCATGGTTTTTTGTCCAGCAACCAAAAAATTGACCCCAGAACACACACGAGGGGCTCACGTCTGGTGAGTATGGGCTTGGCAAACCCAGGGTCCTGAGCTGGTTATCATTATTCTTCTCTTTCTTGGTGATTCCCTTCTATCTCTCTCTCTCTTAAGATAATACAGGATTTTTTTTTTTTTTGGCTGGCACAGCATAAGCCTCAGGCTTCCTTGCACCATATGGCTAATAATAATAATAATATACATGGAGCAATATTAGTCAGCAATGTGCCTAAACCCAATAATAACAACTACAAGAAGTCGAGTTCTCAGGCTGAGCAGAAGATTCAGAGAAAGGGTCCCTTACCCAGTCATACACTTGTGTTGAAAGGGAGGGAAAATGCTGTTAAATTTTGTTCTGTTTCAGGTGGTTTTCAATAAGACTTGAGATTTGCTAATATCCTTCCTCACTCTCAAGCCCAAGCAGCAGTGGAAACATTTCAAGATTTTCTTTTGCAACATGATTTTTCCAAAGATTCAGTTTCCTTTTAAATCCAAGGATCCTGTCAGTTGAAGTCAGAATTCAGAGTGCTACCCATTACACCATGGAACTTGAAGTCAAAACATTTTCTCCAGGGCCTTGCATAGACTTGTTCAACTGGTTCATGTGATAAAAAAATGTCTGCTAAGTACGCAAGTTTCTGCAGCCATTCTTCATTTTCAAAGCACCAAAGAAAATCTGGCCTACGCTGAGTGGACAGAAGTCACGAGATACCTACCTAGTAACAGGTAGGCCCCCTTTTCAACCAGATAAGGGCAGTCACATGGCAAGCCATTGAGTCCACTAGTTCACGAAAGTGTTCCACAGGTATTTCTATCTATGCTTGCTGCACAGCTGTCCATAATTCCGTCGCATTTTTGGGTGGAGGATCCAAAGCTCAAACGGACCTTTCCACAGCATCCCAAAGATGCTCCATAGGGTTCACGTCTGGTGAACGGGGAGACTATTCCATTGTGATAAAATCTGTGGAATGCTCTTCGAACCATGTTCTAGTTATCATGGCTCCGTGGGGAGATGCATTGTCCTGCTAGAAGAGTCTATTGCCGTGTGGGTGCACGATGACCATGAAGGGATGCAGATGGTCTGCAAAGATGGACACATAACCTGGACCGTTCAGAGATGCATCTAGATATACCAGAAGTCCCAATGTGTGCCAGTTGAACACACCTCAGACCATTACTGACCATCCACCTGCCTGAACAGTTCCTTGTTGACATGACAGGTGCATAGCTTTGTGAGGTTTCCACCAGATAGGTACCCTCCAATCCGCTCAAAATAACTGGTTTATCCATTCTGACATGGAATTACTGTCTATGTGAATGTAGTGATGCAGTGTACCTATATACCTGCCTAGCGGTAGGTTCGTCCACTTGCGAGAGGAGTGACAGCTTGTTGTTGTTGTTGTTGTATTTGGGTTTTTTTTGGCACAAGGGCCTGTTGGGCCATATTGTGTCTGTTCATGATTTGCTTGCCACTATGATCACAGTTTATTATACAGATTTATGTGTTTCAAATAATTAAAGAGTTCCTAGAAATTTGCTTCATTGCCAAGAATATGAAATAAGGTTAAGGGTTCCTGTAAGTTGGATAGGGAGCTGAAGCTTGATTTTCTAACTGTTGAATGTTGGGGACATTCTATGAGGATGTCTTTTATTGTTAGCTGCGACTGACAAAAAGAAACACCGAGGAGGATTCTCTCCCATAAGCAAATACAGGTGAGTTGGATGCGAATGACTGATGTGGAGCCTTGCTAGAATCACTTCTTGTCGCCTGCTTCTCCTGGAACTAGATGTCCACAGTTGTGGCTCTTTTTTTATCTGCAGCAGTTTATTGTTGATTTGAGTTTTTCCAAAGGTGAGACCAAAGGTGTTGTTTTAATGATAGATTTGTAATCAGTGTAGGGAACTTTTAGTTGTCTGGAAGATCCAGAGTCGGGATGTTTAGCAGCATCATCTGCATGTTCATTACCTGGGATCCAGCAGAAGGTAACCTTCTGATTGACTGTCTGATAGTAAAATAACTTGGATCGGATCTCTTTAAGAATGGGGTGAGAGGGAGAAAATGTAGATTGAATGGCAGTGACTGCACTTAAGGAGTCTGTGTATATCAAAGATTCCTTGATATGGTAGTGGTTTATATTATCTAGAGCCAGTTTTATTACAAATAATTCTGCAGTATAGATACTGCATTCAACAGAAAGAGACACAACTACTGAGAAGATGGAAGAAACTGCTGCAGCACCTACTGCTGTATCTGTTTCGGAGCTATCGGTATAGATATGTACTTTTTCTGAGTTTTCCAAGGAATGCGATTTATGGAGCTGTTGAAAATTTGTATTAGCCAGAGAGTTCTTCCCCCATCTTAAAAATAAATTGTCACAGAGAGGTACAAATTCAGTCCAGGGAGGTTCAGGAGTACCAAGGTCTTGGAAAACATTCTGAAAATTAATATTCCAACTGATCATGAGCTCTTGCAGTCAAAGCCCTGCGGGGCAATTCTCATTAGGTTTATTGTGATATAGCATGGTGTATTGAGAGTTAAACAAGCGCTGTCAGCTAGGATGTGATGGAATACTCTTAATCTTTAATGCATAGTTACACAATAAGGATTTTCTCCTTAGATGCAGTGGAGGTTCATTTGCCTCAATATACAGGCTGTGGACTGGGGATGTTCTGAAGGCCCCCCACAGCTATCCTAAGGGCACTGTGCTGTATGGTGTTCAGACGTAATAGCGAACTTTTCTTAGCGGGGTCATAGACAGGTGACCCATAATCTAGGCATGATCTTATTAAAGCTCTATAGAGATGAAGGAGAGAGCTTCTGTCAGCACCCCAGGAAATAGCAGAGACAGCTCTTAGGATGTTCAGTTTTTTAAGACGTGTAGTTCAAAGGTAAGATATATGGGAAGCAAAGTTAAGTTTAGTATTGAAAAATAATCCCAACAGACGAAAATTGTTGATGATAGGAATTAGGCTGTTTTTTAAAAATATTTCTGGATCCTGATGTAGTTTGCGTTTCTTACAAAAATGAATTGCAGTTGATTTTTTTCCTGCTAAAGAATAACCATTCCATAGTGTCCATGATTCTATTTTAGCTATGGAAATTTGAAGTTGTCTTTCAATGGTGTTCATAGTTTGGGACTGACAAGAGATAATAAGGTCATCGGCAAACATGTATGATTCTACTGTATTTGGTACTTCCCGTGTCATATTTGTAATTCTTACTGCAAATAATATTGGACTGAGAATGGACCCCTGCGGTACACCCTCCTCTTGTTCAAATGATTTGGATAAATTGTTCATATACCTTACCTGAAACGTTCTGTTGCGTAGAAAGCTTTGAATAAATTGAGGTAACTGACCTCTCAAGCCGAAAGAATGTTATTATTTATTTATTTGTTATTTATTTGGTTTTTAGGAGCATTAGCAACTAAGGCCATATTGCTCCGGGATATGCGGTGGTCATTCCCTGACCTTCCCGCATCCCCCGTATTTGGTGGTGACGGGCTCGAACCCCGGTCTAATCAAGAAGCGTGTGCTGCGCACTGCTGCTCCTTCCCACCTGGCTACGGAGGCGCCTCCGAAAGAATGGAGATCTTTAATTACACCATATTGCCAGGTGGTATCGAAGGCTTTCTCAATATCGAGATTAATCATGACTAGATGCCCTCTCCTTATGAAAACATTATGGATGTTTGCCTCTGCTTTTATCATCACATCTAGCGTTGACCGGTTCTTTCGAAATCCATACTGGCTGCTGTTTAGTAAGTTTGCTTCCAGGAACCACATTAGCCGCTTGTGGACCATTTTTTCCAAGACTTTTCCTAAACAACTAGTCAGTGAAATCAGCCTGTAGTTATGTGGAAAGGTACGATCCTTTCCTGGCTTTGGGAAGGCTAGAACAATTGAGTGACACCAATCAATTGAGAGAATGGGTAGGTATTTTCTAAGAAAATACGGTTGTAATATTTTAACAGTGTTCTTTTTGCTCTGTTGTTAAGTTGTTTTAACATTGTATAATAGACCCCATCTAGCCCAGCAGCACTACTGAGGATAGAAATTCTGTTAATGTGAATGGCTGGTTGTATGGGTGTGAAACTGCCGTAGAAAAATTTATCTTATGCTGTTCTGCAGATTTTTTAATTTGTTGAAAGGTTGGGTTATGGGTGGATATTGCTGATATGCTGGCAAATGATTCTGCTAAGGCATTTGCCATTTCTCCCAGTGATGACAACTCTTTTCTGTTCCAATTTAGTATTGTAGCTGGGGACTGAACATATTTGCCATTGAGCATTTGAATTTTCCTCCAGATGATTCTGCTGTCCATGTCTTTATTTATACTTGAGGAAAAGCTAATTCAGGCATCTTTCTTTGCTTTACTTCTTATTTGGCCGAACTTTGCTTTCAGTCTTTTGAAGTTAATTAGGTTACTAGTTGTGTGGAATTTACAAAATAAATTCCAAGGTCTATTTTTTTTCCTGTTTGGCATGCATACAATTCCACCAGTAGTTACTGTGTTCCGTTTCCCCAGTAAAGATTTTGGTATTGCATGGTAGTAGCTAGTAATATTTGACTGGTAATGTGTTCCGTGACATTTTCTATGGTCTGAGATTGTATTATTTTATCATCTAACCGAACATGAGAGGCATATTCACCAGCGTGCCCTACGGAATTTCCAAATGGAACAATGTAGTGAAGGGGAGTTTCCTCATGTTTGGATTTTGCAGAGTATTGGCAGGTGATCACTGTTCATAGGGTTTTCAAGAACAGACCACTCCATAATAGTATATATATATATATATATATATATATATATATATATATATGGAGGGAGAACAGATCGAGAGATCTATTGCCCTTATGGATCCAGTCAAAAAATGAATGTAGGTTGGCTCGCCAGTGTTTAAAATGGCGAGTTGATAAGCATCAAGAAAGGTATCTATTAGCTTACCTCTCTTGTCAATTGTTGAAGATCCCCACAGCAAATGATGTGCATTGAAGTCTCTGAGCAAGCAGAACGGAGATGGTAGCTGGTCTATTAGATTTTCTAGGTTGTCTGAAGAGAATGAGAAATTAGGAGGGATATATATTGATGCTATTGTAAGAGTGATGCCAATTACAATTCACACTGCCACTGCTTCAAAAGAAGTCTGAAGAGCAATATGTTTCGATGGAACGTTGTTTCTAACAAGAATTGCCACTCCTCCATAGGCTGGCGAGTCTATTCTCCTATCTCGTCTGAAGATGGTGTAATTTTTAATGGTGGGACACACTTGTGCATTTAAGTAGGTTTCCTGTAGGGGTATGCCTGCTAGATCATACCAGTCAATGAGATCATATAAATCATCTTTTGTATTGCAAAAGCCTCTACAATTGCATTGGAGGAATCTTTCCATTAAGTGGTTTTGTTGTTTATTTTTGTTTCTGACTACTTTTTAGTTGAAACTTGCTTGCATTGATCCAATTTCGCTTTCTCTTTCTTTGGAAAGTAGGGACAAGTGATGTCCATCTCATCAGTCACATGAAGTTCTAATATACCATCATCTGATTCTCTGCATTGGTCAACATCCATTCCTGTTGAAACTGGTGGGTTCAGTACCTTAGTTTTTGCCACTTTTGGTTTTCCTGTTTGAAGCACGTCAGCTGGAATGGTAATTGGGGTATTGCTGGCTTGTTCAGCTTTTTGTTGTGAAGGACGCTGTTTGGAAGCAGAGAGCAAGGAATGTGCCCAATCAGCGATGGATATATTTGGAGGAACTGTATCATCTGTTTGGATTCCTACTGACTGAAATTGTTTATCAGCAGTGGCATATGTAAGCTTTGGTTCTGTTTTGAGTATTTGTCTTCTCGCCTCTGAGTATGTGACTTTATTCTCGACTTTATATTTTTGGATTTTTTTTTTCCCTTTTTTCCATAATTCGCATATTTTGGAAAAAGCCAAGTGATTACCTTTACAGTTTGGGCAATGAGAAGTAGCAGTGCATTTAGATTGATTATGATCCTTTGATCCACAATTTGGACGTATTGCCTCACCTGTATATGCAGTTTGGGAGTGTCCATATTTTTGGCACTTATAGCACCTGATTGGATTCGGGATGTAAGGACAGACACGGCAATGAAGATAGCCTGCTTTAACAGGATAGGAGAGCTAAAAGTGAGAATTATACTCCCTGTGGGAACAAGAATACCATCTTTCCAAGTCAGGATTCTCCTTGCTTGGATTACTTTTTTTGTTCTCGAAGCTCTTGGACTATTTCCTCCTCTGATACACTTAATAAGTCCCATTCTGCAATTACTCCCTTCGAGGAGTTTAGGGTGGCATGGGGGAGTGACTTTTATTCATTGTCCACCAAAGGTAGTCAACTTTAATAACTTTGCAGAATGTTGAGATTTAATGGTCTCTACAAGAATATCCCTGGATTGAAGTCGCCTTACCGTTTTCGGTAAACCTGCAGCAGGCTCAATACATTTTTGTATGAGAAATGGTGATAACTTACTCAGAGGCTGCTCTGAGAGAGAGTGTAAAATGAGGAATGATGGTATCTCCTCTTGAGGGGTTGTTCTCAGCCTCTTGGGTTGAAAGAAGTCATTTCATTGTCATTTGTGTTGTGTTGTCTTGAGCTCAATGGCTCTAAAGGTGGATACATATTGTTATCCATCTTTGCTCCTTTCAGCCCCGGGAGAGTGGATTTCTTCTCCCAGGTTACCGGCCCCGCCATGGGGAGGCAGGAGCAGTGGCACTAGAGTGACCAAGTGGTATAAACGTTAGTACGTTAATTTAAGGAAAAAAGAAGAAAGGTGTTTTTCCTTTCTTAAACTTGCT
Organism: Mastigoproctus giganteus; assembly: GCF_048544385.1. Taxonomy (NCBI): domain Eukaryota; kingdom Metazoa; phylum Arthropoda; class Arachnida; order Uropygi; family Thelyphonidae; genus Mastigoproctus; species Mastigoproctus giganteus. The sequence continues at coordinate 72,574,833 of NC_143581.1, forward strand.
TACGATTTGTAAGACTAAGTTTCCTAATAATAGAAAAGTAAGAAAACTGAAACAAAACTATATATTTGAGAAAACGCTCTAGAAATCACTCAGGAAATCACTTGATCACTATAATGCTTGGCACCCGGGGCCGGGGTGACAGCATCGCGTTGCCCAGGAACCAGGTATCCCATGGATTCCTTTCAGTGCACTATTTTTTTTAAAGTACTCCTGAAATCCACCTTTCAGCTCAGACACCCTATTGAGAACTGTTCTTCTAAGCCACTGAAGTTCTGTATGTAACAGGAGATTTATGTGCTCATTGTCCAGGTTTTCACACAGTTTTTAAACATTCTTGAGTGAACTGGTTTTTGTTTAATAAAGATAACCATTTTTGTGTACCATCATCCAGAACTTTTTTCATTTCATCTCCAAGAATTTTTTGACACCAGCACCTCTCTGTGAAGAAAGCAGTGTGTTAAAACATCAGGATTTGCTTTTTTTACAAGAGAGGCAAAACTTCTCATGGAGCCAATCATTGATGGGGTGCTGTCAGTAAAGATGCCAACACAGTTCCTCCAAGACAGCCCTTTTGTTTCCAGATGTGAAGACAAAACATTAAATATACCTTGGCCTTTGCTTGTTTCGGGCAGCTCCTGGCAGCAGAAAACGTTTTCTTGAATTTTACCATTATTTACAAATCTTACAAATGCTATAGCATGACATTTATTGGTGAAATCTGTTGACTCATCAACCTGGACAAAGAAGCTGTTGTTTTTCAGTTTATTACACAAAACTTCTTCAGCATCATATGACATGTCATCAATCATCAACTTATTGTACTGTTTGAGAGTGGAACCTTTTCAATTTCTCTTACTGAATCTTGGCCTAGCATTTTACTCACTATAATTTTACATGCTGGCATTATTAGGTTTTCACCAACTGTGTGACTTTTATTTTTTTTGGGCAATAAGTTCTGCTACTAAATAACTTGCTTTCTGAGCCTTTTCACTCAATCTGACTTTTTTTAACAAAAGCTTTACTCTGTTTTCAGATTCCAATATCCATTTAAAATAATCAGTACCTTTACTTGGCAAATGGCTATGATTTGTAGTTAAGTGGTTAAGGCAGAATGCGCTGGTCCCGAAGGAACTAGTAGTTGTTGGTGACTCTATTGTCAGGGAAACGGGGAACATGCTTTATAGAAAGGATAGGTGGAACAGGACCAGGGTATGTCTAGCAGGGGCAAAGGTTGATGACGTTGTAGAGCGAATATCATCTTTTAAGGGCACAAAAGGTGATATAGTTGTACACGTTGGCACTAATGTGTAGAGACCGGCAGGTCTCTACACATTAGTGCCAACGTGTAGGAGTAGGAGACCGGCAGAATTACTTAACAAGTACAGGTCACTGTTGAACAAAAGTCGAGAATTAGGGTTGAATTTGCAAGTGTCTGCAATTCTGCCCAGACACGATAGGAGGGAGTATATGATGAGAGCCTTGTCGATCAATTCGGCCCTGGAAAGATTGTGCAAGGCTCAAGGGGTAGAATTTTTTTCAGCCTGGTCTGTACTTGTTAACAGGAGAGATTGCTTCTACAGGGATGGGATACACTTAAATAGAAAGGGTGCAAGAATATTTGCTGATGCTATCGAGGCAGTGTTAGGTGGGTCGGAAAACTGCTAGCATGGGGGGAGACAAAGACCAATAGATTGACAGTAGCCACTGGCAGAGGTGAAAGAGATTCTTGCACTGCTTCTATTAGAAAGAGCAGAAGCCTGAAAAACAAGATGCATGATATTTCAGAGACTGCTGGGAGCCATTGCGGTACAAGTAAACACATGGGTTGTGTTAGGGTAGCTAAGAATAGAAACAGGTGCAGGTATACTTGCGTGTACACCAATGCTAGGAGTTTAGTAAATAAATTTGATGAATTTGAGGTATTGCTCAAAACATCAAAGGCAGATATTGTTGGGATATCAGAGACGTGGTGTCACACAGATATAAGGGATGCAGAACTGGAATTTGGGGAGTACAACGTCTACAGAAAGGATAGACAGGATAGGAAGGGGGGGAGGGGTTATGCTATTAGTTAAGAAACACATAAAAACCAAGGAAGTGAAGCCAGTCGACATCGCTGGACAGTGCAGTGTTGAGTCAGTTTGGTGTGACATAAGCATTGGGAGATCAAAATTGAGAGTAGGAGTGTGCTATAGGCCTAATGACTCTGATGAGTATAATAAGAAACTGTACAGGGAAATAGAGTGGGCCAGTAAATCAGAGAGTCTTATAATGGGAGATTTTAATTTCCCAGATATTGACTGGAATTTGGGGGCTGGTCACTCACACACTAGCAGGGCTTTTGTGGATTTATTGGATGATTGTTTTCTACATCAGCATGTTTGGGAGGCAACTAGAGGGAGTAATACTCTTGATTTGATTATCAGCAGTGATTCTTCATGCATTAAGAATCTGCAGATAAATGAACCACTAGGTGGCAGTGATCACAGTGTGTTGAAGTGGGATTTACTCAAAGAGGTAACTACCATTAGGGGTAAAGGGAAGGGTTATTGCTTCCGTAAAGGCGACTACGATGGACTGAGACAGTATTTAAATTCTATACAGTGGGACCAACTGATGATGTTACCAACAGCAAATTCAAAATGGGAAGCATTCAAAGAACTTATCTTGGAAGCTACTAGGCTTTACATACCAACTAAGAAATATTGTTCAAGGTTTAGGCCAAAATGGATGTCAGATGAACTAATGAGGCATATGGTAGAGAAGAAAAATGCATGGGATACTTACAAATTAACACATGACACAGAAGCCTATGATAGATACAAGTTGATATGCAACCAAGTTACAAAGGAGGTTAGGCAGGCGAAGGCAGATTACGAGAAATCCTTGGCAAGGAATGCAAAAAAAACAGCAAAGAGTTCTTTACTTATGTAAACTCTAGAAGGAAGGGGATGAATCAGATTGGTCCACTTGATATTGATGGGTCAACTGTTGATGATCCTGCTCAGGTAGCTAACAAACTAAATGAATATTTTGCATCGACATTCACACATGAGGAGTCAGCGAGGGGAATGCCAGAGGTGTATTCAACTCTAGCAGTAAGCTACAGAATCTGGAAATAACTGGGAGTAAAGTGGAACAGAAACTGTAGAAGATAAACACAAGAAAGGCACCTGGGGTGGATGGGATCTATCCAGTTATATTAAAGGAGGCAGCAAAGGAAGTAAGCAAACCCTTAGCCATAATTATGAGAGCTTCCTTGGACTCAGGGGAGGTACCCATAGACTGGAAATTTGCAAATGTGACCCCAATTCACAAAGGAGGATCAAAGGCTGACACAAGTAATTATAGACCTGTGAGCTTAACTTCTGTTCCAGGAAAATTAATGGAGGCACTGGTTAAAGACGCAGTACAGAATCATTTAGACAAGACTTCAGTTATAGCTCGGACACAGCATGGTTTTGTTAAGGGGAAGTCTTGCCTGACCAATTTGATTGGATACTATGATGCAGTCACAAAAGAACTGGATGCAGGGAATAGCTTTGATATTATATACTTGGATCTTAGAAAGGCTTTTGATACTGTTGCACATGGAAGACTGCTACACAAATTGGAGCAGTGTGACATTGGAGGCAAATTGCTGCTATGGATAAAGGGATGGTTGAGGGGGAGAAGACAGAGAGTGGTAATCAATGGACACTGCTCATCGTGGACTAATGTTATTAGTGGAGTCCCTCAGGGCTCAGTGTTGGGTCCATTATTGTTTTCTGTATTTATAAATGATATTGATGATGGTATATCAAGCTTAATGTCCAAGTTTGCAACCTTTACAAAGGTTGGCAGGGTTGTCAAGGACACTACTGACACTATGCTGCTGCAACAGGATCTGGAAAGGTTGAGCAGATGGGCTGAGAGGTGGCGAATGAAGTTTAACATTGACAAATGTAAAGTACTACACATGGGAAACAGCAACCCCAGAGCAACGTATCAACTCTGTGGTACTATACTGACAGTAGTAGAGAATGAAAGGGACTTGGGGGTGGTTGTGCAGGCAGATATGAAGTTCTCTGAGCAGTGCAGACGGGCTACAAGAGTAGCTCATGGAGTATTGTCAATGATATACAGGAATTTTTCCAGCAGGGATAAGGAGGTGATTATTCCCTTGTATAAGGCAATGGTCAGGCCACACCTAGAGTACTGTGTACAGGTCTGGAGGCCTCATTTCAAGAAGGATGTAGAGCTGCTGGAACGAGTACAGAGAAGGGCAACAAGATTAGTGAATGGAACAAAGGGGTGCTCTTACGAAGAAAGGCTTAAGTTTTGCAAATTACAGTGTCTGGAGACTAGGCACCAGCGAGGTGATCTGATAGAGGTGTATAAAGCCTTGAATGGTTTGAGCATGCTCAATGCTGATGGGATTCTTCCTCTAGCTCAGAATAATCACCTGAGAGGGCATAAATTCAAATTGAGGAAAGACAGATGTAGGATAGACGTGCGGAAATTTGCCTTTAGCCAGCGGGTGGTTGGTTGGTGGAACAGACTTCCATCCCTTGTAGTGGAGGTTGATAGCCTAAATAAGTTTAAGGCTCAGCTGGACAGGAATTTTGAATGAACAGAGGGGTGAAGTGGAAGTGGGTTTTTTTTTTTTTTTTTTTTTGGCTGATGCTGCATAAGCTTGCTTTCTTGCATCAAATGCCTCTACTAATGCTAATGCTAATGTGCCTTTTCTATTTTTCTGCAGCCATTGCTGCATTTGTAAGTTGTTTGCAACAGATGACGCACAATGGAATAGAACAACTTTGATTTCCAGCCAATGTAATACACATTGATAAGTAGCTTTCATTGTAAGGATGGACTTTTTTTTGTGTCCATTGTTGCACTAGTGCAGTGAAATGACTCAGAAGATTGGAATTCTTCACCACTAACCTTATCAGAATTGTCCCAGGCTTTTGGTTCATCCCACAGCGCCAGTTCTGCTTACCAAAAGTGGCCCACTGGGCACTCACATCCTTTCGTCTGGGCTTCGAGTCAAGCAAGCCGGACTTCTCACCCATTTAAAGTTTGAGAATAGGTTGAGGTCGTTTCAGCCCCAAGGCCTCTAATCATTCGCTTTACCGGATGAGACTGATTCCCTCGAGCGCCAGCTATCCTGAGGGAAACTTCGGAGGGAACCAGCTACTAGATGGTTCGATTAGTCTTTCGCCCCTATACCCGGGTCTGACGATCGATTTGCACGTCAGAACCGCTGCGGACCTCCACCAGAGTTTCCTCTGGCTTCGTCCTGCCCAGGCATAGTTCACCATCTTTCGGGTCCCAACGTGTACGCTCTCACTCCGCCTCTCACTCGTTTAGGCCTCCTCTTCGATTTCATACCTCGTCTTCAAAAATTGCAACATTGAACTGTCAGACATGTTTGTAAAACACAATCACAAATAAAATATAAAGCAGCAGAGCATAATAAATAATTAAACAAGAAAATAGCAAAAAATATGAAAATTTGACTTCTAACCTACACAATCCAATTTGAAACGTTTACAACAGCAGTTAGGAGAGGTTATTTGGAAGGCTGACATCATCAGTCTACCATCCTCCCTCTGTGCAATACAACACTCACCAATTATCAACTGCCTCCCCTACTTGTCGCAAAAACTGAGAATGGACTCAACCAAATGAACATGGTCCTACTGTGCACTGCCGTATGGGATGTCTGCAAATGTAGCACAGTGGTATCGTCACCATCCTCCCACACCGGGTGGAAAAAGGTGGAAAATCTATAATTAACTTACTGGGTGACCCTAATGTAATTGTTTGACTCTTTTTGCCATATGGGGCTGAAAGACCTCTAATGAAATTGCTAACAGGGCTGCTCGGTCACTGTTCATCACTGCGAGCACTAGCATTGTGCGACACACAAAGTTCAAAAAACTATGTTTGTTTTTTTCAGTCATGACCTCTTGCAGAACCTCTAGCAACATCTTATGGAACCCCGGTTGAGAAACTCTGCTCTAAACAGTCAATATCCTGTATGGTTTATTAACTAAGACATCAGTCAGACCATTGTAAAAATAAAACATGTTGTCAGTTGTAAGTTGCTCTGAATTATTGTCCTGTAGTAGTGGATAGTATGCTCTGAGCATGAGAACTTTGGTTGAATATGATGTAAACATTGGTGAGAAACTGTCAATTTCAAGATAAGCAAAGCTGCCACTGCTCCACATACATTCAGCTAGCTTATACTGTTCACAGTTACAAAAACATTTGTCAGCATAATTCATTGAACACTTTATGTCCTTTTTTTATGTCACAGATTGCTGATAAAACAAAGTAGTAGTTCTTTGAATGAAACCAAAACAAGCCTTTTAATTACGTTTGCTGAACTTCCACCTTAAGTAAAATTATTATATTATTGACAGTATTAATTTTGAAATGTTCTTGAAAGGTAAAGAGAGAGAGTCTCTCAGTAGATTGAGGCAGAAACTTGCTCCATGTGTACTGTCCAGAGTTAAACACTTATTCATAGAAAATTTATACTTGATTGCATGTTACTAGAATGAAGGTAATTTAGTTATTATAATTTAATTGCATTCATTGTGTGCTTTCAAGACTTAATTAGAATATTTTTAGTTAACTTTTGAACATAATTGAAATTGTGTTCATTCTTTCAAAATTCTTTGTGTATGCCAGTGAATTTTAACTGTTCATTTAAGAGAAAGTTTCTCACAATTTTATTCACAAAAAATTTTATGTTGTGAGAGGTATCTTTTTGGTAGTAAATTGTAAATACCTTTCCATCCATTCTTGCTCAACTATAATTGTTATTGCAGTATGGTATTCTTTAACTTGTTCTCTATAGAACTTTCAGTATAAATACACAATTCTTTGTTTGTAATAGCAAACTACAGTAGTAGTATGAATGGCATCAATTTAATTGTATCTCATATTGTGACTACCTTCACAACGAGTTACCATGTATTGCCTACCTCGAATAAGTAATGCTTCACCAATGGAGAAGACTATTGTTACTAATTCTCAGTGGATACCACCAGCCAGATGGCACCGTTTCAATGCTTGTTGGCCTATGATTGGTTTGGGTAGGTAGATACCCTGGTGTTGCAGTCATGCCAACCCAGTTATGAAATATAACTCCACAAAGAGATGTCTTACATGGTAACTTGTCGCGAAGGTAGTCACATATGAGATACAATTAAATTGATGCTGTTCACACCACCATATTCACTGTTATGAACAAAGAATTGTGTATTTACACTGAAAGTTCTATTGTGAATTTCAAGTTCATAGTTTATTATGCCTTGTGCATTTATTTCTTCTTAGTACTATTACTATGTACACCTTTTGGCATCTCTCATATTGTGGAGTTATACTTCATAACTGGGGTGGTATGATTGCAACACCAGGGGGCGCCCACTGATGATAGGCCAACAACCCTTGAAACAATGCCATCTGGGTAGTGGTATCCACTGAGAATAAGTAACAATAGTCTTCTCCATTGGTGAAGCATTACTTATTCGAGGTAGTGCAATATATGTAACTCGTTGAATTATGTATTTACACTGAAAGTTCTATAGTGAATTTCAAGACCATAGTTTATTATGCCCTGTTCATTTATTTCTTCTTATTAATATAACTTTTTCTCATATTGCCAATGGATTTCTAAATGTATACTTGGTAGATTTAATTTAAATAAAGGTTGTTTAAGAGGATCAAAAAACCCACTCATAAGCAAAACAAATTTACTGTTATATTATGAAATTAAATTAAAACATGATTAGATCAGTTTTTAATCCTGTCTTATCTCGTCCCATCTTTAGGTGAACATCAGTTTGAAATTTTGGATCATGTAGCAGCTAAATTTCATGAAGAAGGAGGAATATTTAGATTATTGGTAAGGTATTTACATAATATTTGGTATTATGATGTTGTATGTATGAGGGTGGTTCAAAACATTCTTAGAATGAAAAGATGTCTTTTGAAAAAGTTATTTCATCATTCAGCAAGTCTTTCCTTGAACTTTCCAATTGGTGCCCACATCCTTTTTTACCCCCCCCCCCCACACACACACATAAAGAGGAAAAAAGAGACTCCATGATGCTATATCCTTTGCCATCTCATCTTGATAGCTTCATGATGTTTTAGTCTTAATTGTGCATTATACTGGCATGTGACTGTGGCTGCACACTTAAGGTGTTCAAGTATCACTCTCTTAGTATCCCAAAAAAAATGGGGCCATAACCTAGCCTAATGACTAGGCAACAGTGAATTCTTTATACCAGAGATGTGTGTTTCCAGGTAACTCATTGATATTTGGACTCAAGGTCAACACATGGTGTACCCAATGTCTCATCTATTATTAGGAACTGGAAAAGAAAGCCATCAGGAATTCTTCCCCCCCCCCCCAAACATCTAAGGCTTCTAATGTCTTCATGCTGTCTGGTCATTTTTATTCAATCTCACACTTTTATACCACATGAACAATTTTGCTGAAAACTGCAAAAGAATAATGCTAGTGAGGTGCCTACAGCTAGCTGCTATCATGGCATGCTGTAATAAAGAGCCTATACCAAGAAAGCAACTAGACAGAATTAAAAGATTTAATCATGGTATCAATCAGCAAACCTTTCATCCTCTACCCACACTATTTTCCATCGCTTAGAAAATATTTTCACATTTAAATTCAGAAAGGAATAAGAACAAACATGTATACCATTCCAAATCAACAACGATGCAAATGCACGCATGCACACACATTGAATTTACTAGGACCTCTTTTCTTTTCATACAAAAATGTAAGTTCTTTAATGTAGCCTCTAAAAAAAGAGACAAAAGGATTGAAGAATCAGAATTAGTTGGCTATTTTCTATAAAACTTTCCAGAATTCAACCAAATACTTGATAAACAAAAAAATAGGTTAAACCTTGAAACATGTAAAACCAGTGGTGAGCTATAGTGGGCTCGCGAAAGCGCATTGTTATTTTTTTTGAAAATTTGCGAGCCCATTGTTGAGATTTATTTTACAAATGAAATCCTGAATGCAGTTATTGAGTATCCAGAACCGAAACTACGGTGGGGCGAGCGGGGCCCCATTCCCAGCATTTTAATGGTGCAATTGATCGGTTATGTATTTTAAAATTGCTTCATTTTTTATTTAATTACAGTCGGACCTCTGTTTAATGTACTTCTTTATAGTGAATTTTTTTTATTCCCCTTGGTAATTACATTTAAAATAGTTTCCATTGAACAAAGAAAATTTCCATGTAAATAACGGATTAGGAGAGACAACTGTCTATGCATTGTTCTCACCTCTGGCCTTTAAGCAATTTAGGTAATTAGAAAGTGCAAATTAAGGGTGAAAGGGATTACTGTTTCACAATGTTAGTGGTGTCCGTAAAACCTATGCAGTCACATACCGAGAAGTTGTGCTAGTCAATATGCTGTCCATAGCCAGTCAGAGGATTAAGAGGATTCTCGACACGGATTATAGCCTCTGGTCAACCTGTGTTGTGGTTCCCCTTTATCCGACAAAGGAGCATATGTTTTTCAGAGAAGTGAGTGATCCACTCCTTCCAGTAAATTTCTCCTGTCTGTGTTTACATGGTCACAGTAGCAGAATATCCATGTGATTTAGACGTTTTGCACAGTATTCAAAGAACTAGTGAGAGAGTAATGTAGAGGGGGGGAATTGAGGTAACTGAGATATTATATAAACTTTACGAAGATAACATGTTGGCAGATTTTGACATTTTGTCGAGCCTTTCACTGTGTAGAAAATGTTCTAAAATATAATGGCATACAGGCAATAATTAAAAAAAAAAAACTGTATCACCAATCTTTAAAAAACTAGTGCGAATTAAGGATGATTGCTAAAGAACTTGATGTAGAAACTATAAAGGTCGGTCGTGTGTTCGGGCCACGATGGGCAGCTTTTAGCTTGCGGATGGCAATTGTGGGTTGGAGGAATCATCCTGCTTTGTGCAAACATTTTGAATCAGAAGTTAAATATTCTGGATTATTAAATGGACTTTTAAATTTGGAATTTCTTAACCATTTAGCACTAATGGTTGACATCCTGCAAGAGCTCTCTTACCTTTCAGAAGCTTTACAGAATCACAATGGTAAAAGCATATAAATTAATTATTCGAACTATCAATGCTATTGCTAATTTGAAAAATTCTGAAGGAAATTATGAATCTAAAATCGAGAGCATGTTGAGATGGAAAGAATTTGAAGGAATCAAAATTGAAAGTAAAAAAATTACATCGTGACAAGTTATTAAATGCATTGTTTTATTCTTAAAGGATAACTTATTAATAGAATAGGGTGATTTTAAATTAAATAAAGAAAATAACGATACCATTGAAAAAAATTTTAAACATATGCTACCCGAAATCGTGAATTTGAAAGAACTTTCGTCTTGGTGGCAAGACAATGAAAACCGAATAAAAAATTAAATTTTCCAATAAAATATGAAATAAAAATTAATGATTTTAGAGATTTTGTCGAAGAGAGTTTATCTTTAAAATCAAGTGAAAATACCTTTTCAATTAAGAAAGCCAGAAATATCTTTGAAACCATTGCCATTAGCAGTGCTGAAGCTGAGCGAACTTTCAGCATAATGAATACTATTGAGTGAATGAATGAATGAATAATGTTGACAATTAAACACGTTGCAGATTATGATGACCATACATCTAAATGGAAAACCATTACTTCAATTTGATCCGGATCGTAGCTCAGCAATTGAGCAAAGCAGAAGATCGACAACACATATTAATAAAGAAGTAAATTGTATATGGCAATTTTTAGAATAAACTTTTCTTGAATATTTGTGAAATAATTTTTTTTCATGTAATCTGTGATTTTTTGTGTACTTTTTTTAGAAAGTTTTTTTTTATATGATATTGTTTTTATATTGTGGAATGCTTTGTGATAGTTTTTATGTTATTTGTGATATGGGAAATGTTTCATGTTATTTTGTTTGTATTCACAGTATTAAAATTTTATCATGAAAAAAATATATCCATTATATTTCCCTAGTTGTTAAAAAAAAAAGTCGAATAAAAAAGTTGCACATATGTCGAGCATGCGCGGTAGATGGTTTATGCAAAACGTCCTTCATGTTTCTTTTAGGCATTTTGATTTGTATATATTGATTACAAAATAAAAGAGCTTTTTTATTGTAAATATTGATCATTCACAGATTTTCATAATTTCTGGAAGATAAGATACAATGGATTTATGATAACTAAAGTAAGAGATGTATACTTGCGAGTGCAACGTATCTAAATATCTCTGTAAAATAACACCAATTGATGTACCAATCTTGTAGTTGAAGCGACATATGCAACTGTTAGGGGCACCTAACAATGGAATGTAATGAAAATGCGAGACGAAAAAAGAAATTGTTGACAAATATTTGTATTGTTGAAATCATACTTACTGCAGTAGTAACTTCAGGAAGCATGATTGTGACATCATACTATTCAAAAATTCTAAAAAGTTAGAACTCCAGACACTGTCGTATCCAGTTATCATCGTAAGGCAAGGCATGATGACCAGGTTTTTGTTTTTTTTTATATAGACCTAGGAACATTTTACACATTCATTTATACGCATAGTTAAGGGGGTAATAAGCTGCATCTGTCCCCCCCCTAAATTCTTCCCTGACTCAAGATATCATACCGGTCATGAAAAATGTGTCACGCGCTATAATCACAGTACTAGTAGTGCAAGCATGGGAAGCGCCTCTAGTGGAAGCCGCGGATGACATCACTTCCATGACCGATCATATTTACTCGGTAGAAAGTCGGAAAAACTGCGAGCCCATTGTTAAAATATTTACAGTTCACCACTGGGTAAAACAGTAGCAATTAAGTTGAGTTGATTAATTATTCACTAACATACATAGTTCAACCTATAATCTCAATGATATTCATTTCCATCTATTCTAAGCCCCATCATCTATTCTTTCCTAAGAGAATCTCAGTTATCAGTTGCCTCAACCACGACTCATCTCATTTGTCCTAACTGTACTCTATGTTTTCTTCCACTTTGAGGGTGGTACTTGTACATTTATTGGCCCTGATGCTCCTTATCAGACACTTTCTAATCACAAATCTCTTTTTCATTTCCTTTATCTCAGAATCTCTTTGCTCAACTCCGTAAAATTCACCTGTTGCCTCTATCATTATCTCAACTCAACAAATCATAATGAACTTTTTATTTTCTTTCTTTGAAACTCTAATTTCAATATTTTAACTATCCTAACAGTGAAGTAATTTTTCATGTTGCTTTTAGATTTCAAAACTTCATTAAGTAGAGATGCTGAAGCTTATGCTATTTATCACTAATGATCTTGCACAATTTGGTAATTTACCTACTAGAATACCCAATAATTCTAATCATATACCTAACACTGTTGATCTTTTCACTTTCAGCAACTCTTAAAAGTCTTGCACTGCTTCTCTTGGAATAAGCACAAGCCTGGAAAGCAAGGTTGCTGGGGATTTTAGGAACTGCTGCGAGCCATTGTGAAACAAGTGAATACATGAACTGTATTAGGGTAACTAAAAGTAAGAGCAGGTGCATGTATACTTGCATGTACACCAATGCTAGGAGTATAGTAAATAAATTTGATGAATTTGAACTGCTGGTCAAGACATCAAAGGTGGATATTGTTGGGATATCAGAGACGTGGTGTCACACAGATATAAGGAATGCAGAATTGGAATTTGGGGAGTACAACGTGTACAGATAGGATAGGAAGGGAGGGAGGAGGGGTTATGCTATTAGTTAAACACATAAAATCTAAGGAAGTGCATCCAGTTGACCTAGATGCACAGTGCAATGTTGAGTCAGTTTGGTGTGACATAAGCACTGAGAAAGCAAAAATGAGGGTAGGAGTTTGTTATTGGCCTAATGACTCTGATGAGTACAATCAACAACTATACAGAGAAATAGAGTAGGCCAGTAAATCGGAATGTCTTATAATAGTATTAGTATTAGCTACATGGTGCAAGGAAGCCTATGGCTTATGTTGCACCAGCCAATAATAATAATAATAATAATAAAAAATAAATAACAATAATAATAAAATAACAAAAAATAAATAAAATAAAAAGAATAAATAAAATAAAAAGAATAAAATAATAAGAAAAAATTTTAAAATAATAATTAATAAATATTATTTATTAATAAATAAATATGTAAGAATATGTCAAGACAGTGATGACCCTGATGAAGCATGAATGACCTACATAGTTTTGTAACGTGACTATGAGCAGAAGATCCCTTTCGAAACTTTTACAATCATCCAAACAGCAAGATGAATGAGGATCTAAAGCTCACTACGCTCAACCGACTCAGCCCAATTGCAAAGAAATGCAAAAACTTGATGACCAACAAAGACTTCTGCAACTTAATGAGAATGGCCAATGACAAGCAAAAGATTCTACTCATACATGTAATTTTGGAGTCTGTTATCTCCCTATCGCAAACTGATTCAAATATTCTTGACTGGCCCAGCTTGTTGCGGAAAAACATTTACAATTCACCTCTTGATGGAAATATCCAACCGCTTCAGTAATACAGACTGGTACTTTAACGCCTATATTACATGTGCTCCAACTGGTAAGGCCGAAGTGCTTGTAATGTAATGATCTTTGGATGTGCTCAGAGCTGGTTTATGCCAGCTCTGAGCACATCCAAGATCACTGCCCTCATGATATTCATTTCTCTGTTTACCAAAAGGTTTCTGCCATGAGCGGCAATGGTTAGCCCAAAGCCACCTAAGTGGTATGCCCTGAATCATAAACGTTTTTCCACAACCAGCTGGTTTATGCTAGCTCTGGGCACATCCAAGATCACCTCCCATGATCCTTTGCACGATCTCCTCTCCTGACTCTGTTCTTTTTGCCTTTCCCACGATGCTTTGCACTGGTGGAAAGGGGATTTTAACTTTTCAGTTATTGACTGGAACTTGTGAATTGGTCACTTGCACACTAGCAAGACTTTTATGCATTTATTGGATGATTGTTTTCTACAGCAGCATGTTCGAGAGGCAACCAGAGGGAGTAATACTTGTGACCTGATTATCAGCAGTGATTATTCATGCATTAAGAATTTACAGATAAAGGAACCACTAGGGGACAGTGATCATAGTGTGCTAATGTGGGATTTACTCAAAAATGTAACTACCATCAGGGGTAAAGGAAAGGGATTTTGCATTCGTAAAGGTGAGTATAGTGGTCTCAGAGATTTTTTTAAATTCTATAAAGTGTGACACAATAGCAAATTCTAAATGGGAAGCTACAAGGCTTTTCATACAAACTAAGAAATACTGTTTAGGCCCAAATGGATGTCAGACGAACTAATGAGACTCGTGGCAGAGAAAAAAATGCATGGGATGCATATAAATTATCAGGATACAGAAGCCTATGGTAGATATAACCTAGTCTATAATCAAGTCGCAAAGAAGGTTAGGCAAGCGAAGGCAGATTACAAGAAATCATTGGCAAAGGATGCAGAAAAAAACAGCAAAGACTTCTTTAATTAAATAAACTCTAAAAGGAAGAAGATAAATCAGATTGGTCCACTTGATATCGATAGTTTGACTGTAGATAATTCTGCTTCGATAGCTACCAAACTGAATGAGTATTTTACATCTACATTCACACGAGAAATTTTGTAGGGAAGTGAAGAACAGAAGCTTATTAAACTGTAACATTGAGCTAAATGATTTTGCAATAGCTGAAAGCAAAGTGGTGGAAAAATTGTTGAAGTTAAACATAAGAAAGACACCTGGGATGGATGGGATTTATCCAGTTATCATCATCATCCATTTTCAATCCACTGCAGGATGAAGGCCTCTCCAGCATCTTTCCAGTTCCTTCTGTTTTGAGCACTGGCCATCCATTTACTACCCAAAAACTCATGAATTTCATCTATCCATCTCCACCTTTGTCTTCCAGGTTTTCTTCCAGCTCCTCTTGGGTACCATTCTGTTATTTTCTTAGTCCATCTGGCATCATGTCTTCGAGCTATGTGTCCTGCCCAAGACCATTTTAGTTCTTTAGTTTTGATAAGAATGTCCTTTACTTGAGTTTGCTGCCTAATCCATGTGTTTCTCTTCTTATCTGACAGTCCCAATATAATTCGTTCCATTTTTTGCTGTGTAGTTCTCAGCTTCTCTTCCATTCTTTGCTGTGTAGTTCTCAGCTTGTCTTCCATTCTTTTGGTGAGTGCCCAAGTTTCATTTCCATAAGTCATGGTGGGGAGTACACATTGGTTCATAATTTTACGTTTCAGACAAACTGGGATCCAGTTATATTAAAGGAGGCAGCAAATAAAGTAAGCAAACCCTTAGCCATAATTATGAGAGCATCGTTGGGCTCATGGGAGGTCCTCATGGACTGGAGATCAGAAATGTATCTCCAATTCACAAAGGGGGGATCAAAGGGTGTGATAGAAGTAATTACAGACCTGTTAGTTTACCTTCTGTTCCAGGTAAATAATGGAGTAACAGTAACTGGTTAAACAAGCCATTGCAGGATCATCTAGACAAAACTGCAGTAATAATTCAGATATAGCATGGGTTTGTTAAGGGGAAGTCTTGTCTGGCCAATTTGATTGGATCCTATGGTGTGGTTACAATGGAACTGGATGCAAAAAAATAGTTTTGATATCATATACTTGGATTTCAGGAACGATTTTGATACTGTTGCACATGGAAGACTACTGTACAAATTGGAGCAGTATGGCATTAAGGGAAGTTGTTACAATGGATAAAAGCAGTGGTGTATTCAGGCTGGAATGACGTTCTACTTTTTTCTAAATGTCATAAGAGAAAATCATTAAATTTATACACTTAATATTATGAAACAATGGCACAATCAAAGGGGAGGGAGAAATGTCTATTTTACCCATTGCTACTAAAAATGTTTATTAATAGTAACTTTAAAATTAATAGATTTCTTTAAAAAAATTTTTAAAAACAAAAATATAAATTTCGCAATGAAACTTGAACGTTTCTTACTAAAGTATAATGTGTTAGATAAAGAGATCCAATGAATGAGATATACTGTGATGCGTGCAAATGCTGTATTTTGATTCGCCATGAGCTGAATGCTAGAACTAGTTTTTCTGTGAACCGTGAGTCTGAAGTCTGATTCAGTTACTGTACAGTCGATGTGGCATTATCATATAGTCTTCTGGAGAACCAGCATTCTGGTACTATTTTTTTTAGCAATACACCTCTGGATAAAAGGATGGTTGAGTGGGAGAAGTGGTAATCAATAGACACTACTTTTTGTGGATTATTAGGGAGTCCCCCAGGGTTCATTGTTGAGTCCATTGTTGTTTTCTGTATTTATCAATGATATTGATGTGATAAGGTATATCAGGCTTAATGTTGAAGTTTGCAGATGACATGATTGTTAATGATAGTAATGACTATGCTACTGCAACAGGATCTAGAAAAGTTGAGCAGATGGGCTGAAAAGTGAAGTTTAGCATTTACAAATGCGGTGTACTGCAGATGGATAGCAGTAACTCCAGAGAAATGTACCAGCTGTGTGGTGTTACACTCAGGGTAGTGGAGAATGAAAGAGATTTGGGGGTAATTGGGCAGTCAGATATGAAGTTTTCTGGTCAGTGTAGGCAGGCTGCCAGAGTAGGGGTCATGCCACACCTTGAGTACTGCAAATAGGTGTGGAGGCCTCATTCTAGGAAGGATATAGAGTTGATAGAACCAGTACAGTGAAGGGCAACAAGACTGGTGAGGGGAACAAAGAAGTGCTCTTACGAAGAAAGACTTAAGTTTTGTATATTACAGCATCTGGAGACTAGGCGCCTGCGAGGTAATCTGATTGAGGTGTATAAGGCCTTGAATGGATTGAGCAGGCTCAGTGCTGATGGAATTCTTCCTCTTGCACAGATTACAAACCTGATGGGTCGTAAACTGAAATTGAGGACAGACAGTTGTTGAAGAGATGTTTGGAAATTTGTCTTTTGCCAATGAATAGTTGATTGCTGGAACAAATTATCATCTGTCATTATGGAAGTTGATAGCTTAAATAAATTCAAGGAAAAAGTGGATAAACTTTTGGAGCAAATGGATGAGTGAAATGGGAAGGTTTTTTTTTTTTTTTTTTTTTTCGTGGCTGATGCTGTATAAGCTTGCTTTCTTGCATCATATCTTCTACTAATACTAATGCTAAAATATGCAGTTAATGTTAGTTGTCCTCTAGGTACTCCAGATCACAACTTTTTTGATAGTCTCTTCTCCAGTGGAACCTTTATCTCATGGTCATTCTCAGCCTTATAGGTTGACTTCAATCACAGACATCATCCCATTTCACACTCTTGTGACTGAGAGTGCAAAATGGATGAGCTGTGTGGTTTCTGTTCCCCTTTTCTTTCATTAGACTACTGTTCTAAAACTTCTGATCCTGACATTTGCTTAGATCATCTCAGTGAAATTATTCTTGTAGGAATGTAATCCTTTATTCTTATTCGCTCAAACTGTTGTCCTTTAAGCCATAGTTTCCAATAAATGTGATAAGACTCTTCAAGATAAAAATACGGCTAATCATAATTGTATTGTATTGTATCAGAATCTACAGCTACATTAACACTTGAAACTGTTTTAAGCAAGTTATTAATTAATCTAACTCTAAAAGGCTGAGTAAGAAACTTAACTTCTTGTCCAACTAGAAATTGAGTTGCCTGGTCTCTTATCAGAGCTATTACCCACTTCTGTCCATCCACACTTCCATGTCTGTTACAACCTAATGTTGCATCCTCATCTAAAGATAAAACTGACTTATTAGCATCTTGCTTTTTTCATCTGTAATTTAGTCCTAATTACTAATTACAAGTTTCCAACTTATAATTAGTAATTAGGAATAAATTTACCAAGCTCATTGATGCAAAATCTCTCTCTTTTGCATTAATGACCTTGGTAAATTTATTCCTTGCAAATCAAATACATGCCATTCATTGCAATCTTTGGTCTTCCAATAGAAAGACATTAGTAGAAACTTTAATAATCTTTATTAAAGTTTCAAGCCCTAGTGGCATATTTACCTTGTCCTTGCCTTCAAGACCTAACCCTTTTATATTGCTTTTTGCTAGTGTTTTTCCTTCATGCTACTAGTGTTTTACCTTCTGCTTGTAAATCTGCTCATATCCAAACAATGTCTAAAGAGGATGAAAAGTTCCTCTCTTATAGTTATCATCCTATTACTCACCTCCATTGTTCCCAAATTAATTGAGAAATCCATCAGCCACCAACTCTTACTCTGTCTTGAAACCTTCAGTCTCCTATCTGCAATCATCAATATGAATTCTCTCAGTATTGATCAACCAGTGGTATCTTAGTTTTTCACCTTTGGACAAATTCAGTGAAGTAATTTGTAATTGCTTCAAGCAATTGCTAGTTGCCGAAATGCTTTCGTGTTTAAGATTGTTCATCATCATCTGCCATCACACTATGTGTGATGGCAGATGATTCTCTTTCTTCTAGCTTATCAGCAGTTTCTGGAGTTTCCCAAGGTTCTGTTCATTTACTGTTAACTCCTGTAGGTTAATAATAGTACACAACAATCCACCTATCAGTTCAACCAATCCTGCCATACAAAAACAATGGCAACTTCTCAAATAATTCATTGCCAGTTCCCTAAAAGTAAATTCCTCGAAATCATTTGGAGAGTAAAAAGTTAAATTCTTTAACTTTTAAAAGTTAAATTAGTTAACTAGCTAACTTATGCCAGCATATTAGAGGGACAAGGAGACAAAGCAACATTCTTTGATCTGATTATCAGCAGTAACCCTCTGTGCATTAAGCATCTGCTGATAAAATACCCAATAGATATCAGTGAACACAGTGTGGTGATGTGGGATTTACTTAAAGATGTAAATTACTGTGAAAAAAAAGGAATGGGGTTTTGCTTTCATAAATATAACTACAGTGGTAAAAAATTATCTGTGCTGTTTGTCCCAGTTAGGGGTCAGCAGCGTGGATGGAACGCTTGTCGTTCCTCCATTTTGATATGCCCAACCAAATTTTTACAAGCCAGCTGGCCAGGCCTGATGCTCTTGGTTTTATCTTGGTGTTTCCTTTATGTAAACGTTTATCGTATTTAGTAGTCATGGGCTTGAACCCCAGTCCACTCAAAGAGTGCATGCCACTGCACTCTCATTCCTGACCACTCAGCTATGTCATAGCCAAACATAAGTACAGTGGTCTCAGACAGTTTTTAAATTCTATGCAGTGGAACCAACTGATGAAGTTACCAACAGCAAATCTAAATGGGAAGCATGTGGGGAAGTAATCGTAGAAGCTGCTAGCTTTTTTATACCAACTAAGAGATACTACTTGAGGCTTAGACCTAAATGTATGTCAAATAAACTGATGAGATTTGTGGCAGAAAAAAAAAATACATGGAATGCATATAAATTATCAGGTAATACAAATGCCTACAGTAGAATATAGTCTGAAATCAAGTCACAAAGGATCTAAAGGTAGCCTTTAGACAAACTAAGGCACTTTACAAAACATCTGTGGCAAAGATTAAGTAGCGATGGCTTCTCTTCCTTTGTAAACACCAGAAGAAAGGAGATGAATCAAATTGGTCCATTAGATATGAATGGTTTAACTGTTGATGATCTTGCTCAGGTTGCTGACAAGCTGAATAGGTATTCTGCATCTACATTTGCACATGAGGAATTTTTTAAGGATGAGGATGCCAGAAGTGTATCAAGTTCTAAGAGGGAACTGAAAGATTTTGAGATAATTGAGAGGAAAGTGGAAGAGAAATTGTTAAAACAAAACATAAAAAAATACGCCTTGGATGGATCTATTCAGGACCTGTTCAGTTAAAGGAGGCAGAAAAAGTGGTAAGCCAACTTTAGCCATGATTATGACTGTATCCTTGAATTTAGAAGAGGTTCCTGTGGACTGGAGATGAGCGAATGTATTCCAAATTCACAAGGGGTAAAGGGGCTCAAAGGATGACATGAGTAATTACATACTTGTTAGCTTGACTTCTGTTCCGCAAAAAATAATGGAATCACCAGTTAAAAAAGTAATGTAGGACCATCTGGACAGATGCAGTTTTACTTGTCAGAGCATGAATTTGTTAAGAGTCAGTATTGTATACTAATTTGATTTGTTACTATGACAAAGAAACTGGTTGCAAAAATTAATTTTGACATCATATACACCTAAACCTCTTTTTATGCGAATTTTTTTTACGCAAATTGGGACATCAAAAATAATTTTTTTACGCGATTTTTATTCACTTTTATGCGACCAACTTAGAGTCTAAGTTAGGAAAAAATCCGTAATTCAAGAAAATTCTGAGAATTTTGTAGAATTTCATTCTCATTTCAATTAAGAAAATTCTAAATTCCCCGAATTACATAACTGACTGCACATAAACAAAAAAAAAAACAGCAGTTGTTTGCAGTTTAAATTCGGTTTCTCGTATCAACTTAGAAAATTCTTACGAATTTCATTTATTGGGAATTCCCCAAATTACATAACTGACTGTGCATAAAAAAACAGTTCTTAGCAGTTTGAATTTGGTGTTTGAGTAGACAACACAGTTACCGCATCTTTTGCATTTGCATTTTTTAAGTGAAATCAAAATAAAAATTGCATTATAAAATTAATAATTTTGCCAAGAAATAATAAATGGTAAGCTACATTGTATGTAATTTTAAAACTTTCATTTCATTAACTGAAGGTTTTAATCCAGCCCTCACATGATGTTGCCGATAAGCAAAAAAATAAGGAAAGCTGTTTCCTTGGATATAAAAATTCAAATTTTAGATCGCCTTCAAACTGGGTACAGTGCAACGGCTATGGGTAAGCATTTTGGAGTCCATGAATGTCTATCAGATCTATAAAGAAAAATGAAGAGGCTATTAGAAAAGCGGTATGTTCTGGTACAAAATCGAGTGCGAAATTATCATCATACACAAGAGATGTTGTTCTAGAAAAGACCAAAAAAGCTTTAGTGATGTGGATAGAAGATAATGTACAAAAATGAATGCCAGTTGACGGAAATTCCATCAAGCAATCAGCATTGAGATTTTATGAACAGATTAAAAAACTGCAGCCAGATACTTATCTCAATCGAGGAAAAAATATGAATTTCATGCAAGCAATGGTTGGCTGGCTAAGTTTATTAAAAGAGATGCTCTTCATAATATAAAAATTAAAGGTGAAACAGCTTCTGCTGATGAAACAGCTGCTAAAGCATTTCCACAAAAACTTGCTAAAATAATTGAAGATGGAGGTTATACTCGTGAACAAGTTTGGAATATGGATGAAACTGGCCTTTTCTGGAAAAAAATGCCAAACAGAACTTACGTATCAAAAATGCAAAAAACTGTTGGTAGGTTCGAAGCAGCAAAGGATCACATAACACTCCTATTTTGTTCGAATGCTTTAGGAGATCGGATGTTAAAACCACTGCTCATAAATCGATCATTAAGACCACGGCCAATGAAAGGCATAGATTTTCAAAAATTGCCAGTTCATTGGATGGCCAACAGAAAAGCTTGGATGACCATTGATATTTTCACTGAGTGGTTCCACAAACATTTTGTGCCAGAAGTTAGATGCTATTTGAATGACAAGTGTCTGGAATTTAAAGTGCTTTTGATTCTTGATAATGCATCCGGTCATCCTGCCATAGAACACCCAAATGTGCAATTTTGTTTTCTGCCGCCCAATACCACATCATTGCTACAACCTCTAGATCAGAGTATAATTGCGACTTTTAAAACATATTATGTCAGACAAATATTTCAGTTTGTTTTGAACAAGTTAAATGATGATGAAACACTGTCAGTTATGGATGTGTGGAAAAAATTTTCAATTATGGATTGTATTGATCAGGTTCGATTTTCGTTATCTGAATTGAGACCAGAAACTATGAATCATGCTGGAATGCTATTTGGCCCACATGTGTTAAAGAGAATGCTCTGTTCCCTTCAATCATACTGCAGAATTCCCCAATATAATAAGTTTGGCATGTGAAATTGGCGGAGAAGGATTCGGTGATCTTATGTCAGCAGATATCGAAGAATTGTTAATTGATAAACCTCTTAGCAAAGACGAAATAGTGGAGATTGTTTCTGAGACTCCTGAAAGTGAAGAAGTTAATGATAATGATCAAGATAATCCTACTTTTACTGCTGATATAATTAAAGAAGGTCTTAAACTGGCCAGTAATTTAGGCAATTATTTTGCCTGACATGATCCAAATGAAGAACGTTCTGGGAAGTTTCACATCAGCTTAAGTTGTTAATGTCTTCATACAGAGAATTATACCGCAACTTATCTAAAGCATCAACACAGTGATTAATAACTGAGTTCATGCCTAAAACTACTGAAACAACCAGTTGTACTTTTGTTCAAGACATGACAAGAAGAATTCCACAAGTTGAGGCGGAAGTCGATGACGATAATACCATATCTAGTAGTTCTAGTGATATTACAGTCTTACGAAAATGAAAGCTTTCACGTTTATTGTCAGAAACTGATAGCGAATAACATAATTTTTTTATAGAATCCTTAGCAAGCAACTGAAATGAATGTTTTTTTTAAAGTTATTAAAATTCATTATATGTATGTGTGTTCTCCATGAAATATAAATAAAAATCTTATGATCCTAACAAATTTAATGTTTGTTTTTTTCATTATTTTTCTTATATTTCAGATTTGGAACCAATCTTCACTTTTTCTATGGAATCAGTAGTTCTTTTTACACAAATTCTTTGTACGCATAATTTTTAGGAACATATCTACCGCGTAAAAAGAGGTTTAGGTGTACTTGGATATTAGAAAAGCTTTCACTACTGTTGCACATAAACAACCGCTATACAAATTGGAGAAGTGTAGCATTGAAGACAAGTATTAATAGTGGCAAATGATGCAAGACAGCAAGCTTATACAGCAACAGCCAAAAAAAATTTCCATTTCACCTATCCATCCCCTCCAATAGTTTTTCTAGTTCTTCCTTGAATTTATTCAATTTATCCATTTCCACAACAACAGATGGTAGCTTATAGTAATCAACTACCCATTGGCTAAAAGCAAACTTCTGCACTTCTGTACTGCAACCATTCTCAATTTGAGTTTATGTCCCCTCGTGTGCATAGTCTGAGGAATAGGAAGAATCCCATTGACTTTTCTAAATCCATTAAAAGCCCTTAAACACCTTAATCAGATCACCTCGCAGGTGCCCAGTCTACAGATGCTGCAATTTGCAAAACTGAAGCCTCTCTTGGCAAGTGCACCTCTTTGTTCTCCTCATCAATCTCATTGTTTTCTCTATATCTGTTCCAGCAGCTCTACATCCTTCCTAAAATGAGGCCTATAGACCTGTAGGCAGTACTGAGACCACACACATGAGGGGGCATAAATTCAAGTTCAGGAAGGATGGTTGCAGGATAGATGTGCAGAAGTCAGCCAGTGGGTGGTTGATTGTTGGAACAAACTTCCATCTGTTGTTTTTGGAAGTGGACAGATTGAATAAATTCAAAAGAGCTAGACAAATTTTTAGAGTATGGATGGGTGAACTGTTTTTTTTTTTTTTTGGCTGATGTTATATTAGCATTAGCATTAGTATTAGTAGAGGCATTTGATGCAAGAAAGCAAGCTTATGCAGCATCAGCCAAAAAAAAAAAAAAAAAACCCACTTCCACTTCACCCCTCTGTTCGTTCAAAATACCTGTCCAGCTGAGCCTTAAACTTATTTAGGCTATCAACCTCCACCACAAGGGATGGAAGTCTGTTCCACCAACCAACCAACCACCCGCTGGCTAAAGGCAAATTTCCGCACGTCTATCCTACATCTGTCTTTCCGCAATTTGAATTTATGCCCTCTCAGGTGATTTTTCTGAGCTAGAGGAAGAATCCCATCAGCATTGAGCATGCTTAAACCATTCAAGGCTTTATACACCTCTATCAGATCACCTCGCTGGTGCCTAGTCTCCAGACACTGTAATTTGCAAAACTTAAGCCTTTCTTCATAAGAACACCCCTTTGTTCCATTCACTAATCTTGTTGCCCTTCTCTGTACTCGTTCCAGCAGCTCTACATCCTTCTTGAAATGAGGCCTCCAGACCTGTATACAGTACTCTAGGTGTGGCCTGACCATTGCCTTATACAATGGAATAATCACCTCCTTATCCCTGCTGGAAAAATTCCTGTATATCATTGACAATACTCCATGAGCTACTCTTGCAGCCCGTCTGCACTGCTCAGAGAACTTCATATCTGCCTGCACAACAACCCCCAAGTCCCTTTCATTCTCTACCACTGTCAGTGTAGTACCACAGAGTTGATACGTTGCTCTGGGGTTGCTGTTTCCCATGTGTAGTACTTTACATTTGTCAATGTTAAACTTCATTTGTCACCTCTCAGCCCATCTGTTCAACCTTTCCAGATCCTGTTGCAGCAGCATAGTGTCAGTAGTGTCCTTGACAACCCTGCCAACCTTTGTAAAGGTTGCAAACTTGGACATTAAGCTTGATATACCATCATCAATATCATTTATAAATACAGAAAACAATAATGGACCCAACACTGAGCCCTGAGGGACTCCACTAATAACATTAGTCCACGATGAGCAGTGTCCATTGATTACCACTCTCTGTCTTCTCCCCCTCAACCACCCCTTTATCCATAGCAGCAATTTGCCTCCAATGTCACACTGCTCCAATTTGTGTAGCAGTCTTCCATGTGCAACAGTATCAAAAGCCTTTCTAAGATCCAAGTATATAATATCAAAGTTATTCCCTGCATCCAGTTCTTTTGTGACTGCATCATAGTATCTAATCAAGTTGGTCAGGCAAGACTTCCCCTTAACAAAACCATGCTGTGTCTGAGCTATAACTGAAGTCTTGTCTAAATGATCCTGCAGTGCTTCTTTAACCAGTGCCTCCATTAATTTTCCTGGAACAGAAGTTAAGCTCACAGGTCTATAATTACTTGTGTCAGCCTTTGATCCTCCTTTGTGAATTGGGGTCACATTTGCAAATTTCCAGTCTATGGGTACCTCCCCTGAGTCCAAGGAAGCTCTCATAATTATGGCTAAGGGTTTACTTACTTCCTTTGCTGCCTCCTTTAATATAACTGGATAGATCCCATCCACCCCGGGTGCCTTTCTTGTGTTTATCTTCAACAGTTTCTCCTCCACTTTACTCCCAGTTATTTCAAGATTCTGTAGCTTACTGCTAGAGTTGAATACACCTCTGGCATTCCCCTTGCTTTCTTGCATTTACTAATATTACTCAAGATATGGCCTGGCCATTGCCTTATTACAATGGAATAATCACCTCCTTATCCCTGCTAGCAAAATTCCTGTATATCATTGACAAAACCCCATGAGCTGTCCTGGCTGCCTGTCTGCAATGCTCAGAGAACTCCCTATCAGATTGCACAAATACTCCAGATCCTTTTTTTTTTTTTTTTCATTTTCTGCTACTCAGAGTGTAGTGCTACAGTGTTTATATATTATTCTAGGATAACATTGATATATGCAGTACCTTGCATATATCAATGTTAAACTTCAGTTGCCCTTTCTCAGCCATCTGCCCAAGTTTTCTAGATCTTATCGCATCTGCAAACTTAGACAATAAGCCTGATTTACCTTCATCAATATCATTAATAAATACAGTAAACAACAATGGTCCTATTGTTGTTTTCTGTATTTAACCACTAATGACATTGATCCATGAAGATCAGTGTCCATTGATAACCACTCTCTACCTTCTCCCACTTAACCATCCCTTTAACCAGCACAGTAACTTTCTCTTAATGCCACACTGCTCCAATTTGTATGTCTTTTATGTGCAACAATATCAAAAGCTTTCTTGAAATCCAAGTATATGATATCAAAATTATTTTTTGCATCCAGTTCCTTTTTCTCTGCATCATAGTATGCAGTCAGATTGGTCAGACAAGATTTCCCCTTAACAAGCCAATGCATGATTAAAATATAACTACCCTCCTGTCTAGATATTCGTGCTGTACTTCTTTAAAAAGTGACTTCCTTATTTTCCCCGGAACAGCAGTTAAATTAACAGGTCTATAATTACTCCTGTCACCCTTTGATCCCCCCCCTTTGTGAATTGTGGACACATTGGAACATCTCCAGCCCACAGGAATCTCCCTTGAATCCGAAGATGCTCTCATAATGATGACTAAGGGTTTTTTACTTACCTTCTTTGCTGCCTCCCTTAATATAATTGGATAGACCCCATACACCTCATTGCCTTTTTTTTATATTTAACTTAAAACAATTTCTCTTCCACTCTTCTTTCAGTTATCATAAATTGGAGAAGTGTAGCATTGAAGACAAGTATTAATAGTGGCAAATGATCTGAGATTTCTAATTTAAAGGATAGTTTCAGATTGTTGTTATCATTAAATGCCTTTTTTGATCAAACAAGGTGCTTGCTTGGTGTTTGGTACTCAGGAAACTTAACTTTGTGATTGTCCAATGTGGATTTCATTTGTATCTTAAAAACATGGACCCCACACTTGATAATCAATTAAATAAACAAACTGAAAGATAAAACTCAATATCTGCTTTAAAAAATTTTAATAAATGTTTTTCTTTCAATCTGTGTAAGACACATGGAAATGAAGCATATAGTTTCCATTATAACATATGAGTGAAAAGTAGTCCCAATTCTGCATAATACCATGCTTGATAGTTGCTTTTGACCAGTCTTCAGCCTTTAAAAAATTGTCAGAATGAAGGGAATGCTATTGAAAATTAAAATAAAAAAATAATTGATGTACATAGGAATGACTGACATGGTGTGATATGTTAAATTGACAGAAATTTTAGAGGGATGGGGATGAACGTAGTAATTTAATGTGTGCAATTCAATTGACATGCATACACAGAGATTATATATGTCAAGTTAATTATTTAATTGTTAATTAATAGTACTAATTGTAATTACGTACCTGAGGGGGCATAAATTCAAATTGAAGAAAGACAGTTATTCAAATTGAGGAAAGATAGTAGTTTTTGAACAGATGTGTGGAAATTTGCATTTAGCCAGTGGGTGGTTGATTGCTGGAACAAACTTCCATCTGTCATGGAAGTTGACAGTTTAAATAAATTCAAGGCAGAACTAGACAAACTTTTGGAGTGAATGGATGGGTGAAATGGGGATTTTTTTTTGGCTGATGCTGTATAAGCTTGCTTTCTTGCATCATATGCCTCTGCTAATGCCAGCTTCTGGAATTCCTCTGCCTAAAGAATTTCTAATGTGTGTGAATGTAGATGTAAAATACCTATTGAGCCTGTCAGAAATCTGAGCAGGATCATTAACATTTAAACCATCGGCATCATGTAACTAATGTAATTCAACCCTTTCCTTCTACTGTTAATATAAGTAAAGAAGTCTTTGCTGCTTTTCTTTGCATTCTTTGCTAGAGGCCTCTTGCAATCTGCCTTGGGCTTGCCTAGCATCCTTAGTGACTTGATTGCAGAATAGTTTATATCTGCCATAGGCTTACTGCTATTTATAAAGAATTATGATTTTATACTACCAACATCAGACTAATGGTACCTTATGGAGCATAGTTCTTCAGCTATGGAAACCTGAGAAACTATGATATGGGTAGGTTCCCATCTGGTGTTGTAGAATTGGATAATTTGAGTAAATTCAAAGAGCAAGACAACGTTAGAAAGGGTGGACTGGTGATATGGCAAGTGTTGCCTTTTTTTTTTTTTTTTTTGCTGATACCATATAAACTTGCTTTATTTGCATCATTTGCTACTACTAATAATAAAATTAGTTCATCTTCTAAATCAGTTCTCTATTATTTCTTAAAAAAAACTGCCCCTCTACTCCCCTACCCCCTCAATTTCAACAGTTCACATGTTTAGAAAAGATGGGATAACGCTGACTATTAATATTTGTTTTTCACTCTCAGCATTACTTTTCTTCTCTTCAGCTACTGATTCTGTACAGATGAAATGCACAAATCTGCCCTACCATGGAATATTGTCCCACAACTTGAGTAATGCTCCCAAAAATTCTCTAACTTCTAGACTATCCATGATCTCTCTCTCTCTCTCTCTCTCTCTCTCTCTCTCTCTCTCTCTCTCTCTCTCTCTCAGAGATGTGATGTTCAGTTTCTGCTGCATGCCATTTCTATGGATATTTCCATGGGCACTGTTATTTTTAATTAACATGTTAATTAACATCTGTATTTTCATTCCTTTTTTTGAAAACATTTTAACCCAGTTCTCACCAAACTAAATTTTCCCTCTTTACCATTTATCACTTCTGCTTTATGCATTTTGGAATAACCTTCCTTCATGTGTATTTTTTGAAAATTAGTCTGCAGAAATTCAACTCCATTTTCAGTAGGTATATCTTCCATTTTCTTACCCTTGAACTTGTGTGGCACTATAGGTTCTAATATATTTCATGTTTGTGGTTATTCTGGTTGTGTTCAAAATGGCATTCAAAATTAAAAATTTTTTTTTTTTTCTGTTTTCGTACTTTCCAGTGTAATATCTATTAACGTTATGTTACTTGGTGTTTTTTTTTTTTTCAGAATGTATCATTTACAACCGGTACACTATTCTAATATGATTTACTCTTTTAAACAGATAATTGACTCCATAATGGCTCTGTTTAGGGTTGATTATAGTGGGAGAGGAGAATTGGCTGATAGACAACAAAAACTTGCTCAGATGCTGTCAAAACTTCAAAAAATATCAGAAGGTAAGTTACAAGGCTAAACTCTCTGCATAAGTTCATATTTTTCTATGTCCAGAACAGTGTATTTAATTTTTTTTTTTTTTTTTTTTTTTGTTTTGATAAATTAGTTTGTTTTTAGTTTTCTGGTAATAAGTATCTTCCATTTTCAAATATTTCAGTTAGAACATCGCCATGTCCTAACCCAAATATTTTTATAGTAGTGCTTATAAAATCATGCCATGCTTAATCTAATCTTTTTTGTTTAAAAAAAAACACTTTTAATCCTTATCTCATCTACATTTGGTTAGCTTTTCTAAGCCTAACTCTCCACTTGTCTATGCTTGGGGCCAAATTGTAATATGATCTGCTCTGCATTCTTCCATATAATTGACTGTAATGGCCCAGAGTAAGAAGAAGTGGAGAGTAGGCATAAGTATGTTTGTTGTAGACAATGTCTTTATCTCAAAAGTAGGTCACTAGGGGATTAGTTTTTAGTTTTGATGTCATAAGTAGATCTCTTATTAGTAAGCAGCTCATTAATGTTGCACTTTTGAGGAGGTGTTGGAATCCATCAGGCCACCTTCGACATGTGAAGGAATCTCATTCTAGACAAGGCTGCAGAAATAATTCAGACACAGCATGGGTTTGTTAAGGGAAAGTCTTGTCTGACAAATTTGATAGGATATTATGATGTGGTTACGAAGGAACTGGATGCAAAAAATAATTTTGATATCATATATTTGGATTTCAGGAAAGCTTTTGACACTGTTGCACATGAAAGACTATTGTACAAATTGGATCAGAATAGTATTAAGGGTAAGTTGCTACAATGGATAAAAGGATGGTTAAGTGGAAGAAGAGATAGGGTGGTAATCAATGGGTGCTACTCTTCGTGGACTAATGTTATTAGTGGAGTCCCACAGGGTTCGGTGTTGGGTCCACTGTTGTTTTGTATATTTATCAATGATATTGATGAAGGTATATCAGGCTTAATGTCGAAGTTTGCAGATGATACAAAGGTTGGCAGGGTTGTTAATGACAGTAATGGCAGTGTGCTACTGCAACAGGATCTAGATAATTTGGGCAGATGGGCTAAGAAGTGGCAACTGAAGTTTAACCTTGACAAATGCAAAGTACTGCATATGGGTAGAAGTAACCCCAGAGAAACGTACCAACTGTGTGGTACTACACTTAAGGTGGTAGAAAATGAAAAGACCTGGGAGTAATTGTGAAGGCAGATATGAAGTTTTCTGAGCAATGCAGACAGGCTGCCAGGGCAGGTCATGGGGTTTTGTCAATGATATATAGGAATTTTGCTAGCAGGGAAAAGGAGGTTATTATTCCTCTGTATAAGGCAGTGGTCAGGCCACGCCTTGAGTACTGCGTACAGGTCTGGAGGCCTCATTTTAGGAAGGATGTAGATTTATTTGAGCGTGTACAGAGAAGGGCAACAAGATTGGTGAGGGGAATGAAGGGATCCTCTTACCAAGAGAGGCTTAAGTTCTGCAAATTGCAGCAGCTGGAGACTAGGCACCTGCACGGTGATCTGATTGAGGTGTATAAGGCCTTGAATGGGTTGAGCACACTGAATTCTGATGGGATCCTTCCACTTGTTCAGATTACGAACCTAAGGGGGCATAAATTCAAATTAAGAAATGACAGATATAGAATAGATGTGTGGAAATTTGCCTTTAGTCAGTGGGTGGTTAATTGCTGGAACAAACTTCCATCTGTCGTTGTGGAAGTTGATAGGTTGAATAAATTTAAGGAGGAACTGGCCAGGCATTTGGAGGGAATGGTGTGTTTTTTTTTTTTTTTTTTTTTGGCTGATGCTGCATAAGCTCATACACATGCTTTCTTGCATCACATGCCACTACTACTATTACTACTATTATGGTGCAAACATGCTCATGGCTAATGTTTACTTCATTTGCTATAAAATTAATATTCACACTGTCTTCAAGGACTGGCTGTTCCACTTTAGCCACAATGGCAGGGGTCTCTAACTGAAATGGGTTGTTTTCTTTTTCTTTGGTCACCATGCACACTTCTTTGCTCACACTTGAACTGCCTTTTTCAATTTTTTGCAGTCTCATATGATGGGCAATCATCACCATATACTGCTTTCATCTCCTGATAGATTTTGTTTTGCTCCTTTACCTTTCAAATGAGAAATTTTATAATGGATTGGGCCTCAAGCTCTATAGCATGCCACTCTTGCTATGTTTGTGGCTCCGGTTCAGTAATTGATGGATCTAGAAAAAGAAATAAATATGAATATACATTAACTTATGAGACTTACTAGTATATCAGATTCCTAACTCAAATTTTTAAGTGAGGATAAATACTTATTAACTGCTTTTCGTAGGCAATAGAGTAGTCGAGTATGATTGCCTCATTTTGGGCAACTTTAATTTGCCTCTTATAGACTGAGAATCATGTATTGGCAGTATTCATGTACATGATTCAGATTTTTGAGCCACCTGGATGATTTTAAGAAAAAGTACAAGGGGGCCTCTAATATCCTTCACTCTTTTCTCAACAAAGATCAAAACTCCATCCAAAACTTGAAGTGCGGAAACCCATAGTGGGTAATGCCCACACCCTTATAAAATTGGTGGTACCCAAAGAGATTTCTGTGGTCAAAGGGAAGAGGAGGGCCTCAATTTCAAGAGATTGGACTGTAGCTGATGTAAGGTATTTCTTTGGCACCATTAACTGGAGACACAACAAGGGCTGTAGTGGAAGGTATATGTGGGAATACGCTGTATATCCTCTGGATTTATTTAGGTGAATATACCTTCTGGTTTTTGAAGGACTTAAAAAAACAAATATTATTGAAATATTTACTGAAAATTAAAATATAAATTTATTAGAATTTGATTCTTAGGCAACACTTATAGTTCTATTATTTTTAATATATATGGGTATACATCGTATGCCCTCTGGAATTCAATTAATAAGTACAGTATACTCTCTGCATATGTAACATTCACAGCGTATACCTTCTGCTAATTTTTGACTACAGCACTGGACGCAACTGTTCAATGTTGGATACGAGTTCATTATGGGAGGTATTCAAGGGATTTATCCCGTAGGGGTACAACTGAGCTTGTTCCAGTTAGGAAGCTCCACAAAAAAAAAAAAAAAAAAAAAAGAAGCCCAAGAGAATGAAAAGAGAGGATAACGGTTTAATTGAACAAAAGAAAACACATTAGATAATTACAGATTATCACAAGAGACTGATTTATATGAATATTATAAGTATGCATGAGGTGCAACCAAAAGTTTCCAGACTGGCTGCATGGAGTACTAACCACATATACTGCTGAATTAATTCATAACAGAGGATTAAAACTGGATTTATGACTATGACCCAGAAATGCAGCAGTCTCCCATTGGAAAAGTCCATCATCGCCATGTCCAAAAAAGGCAAGGCAGGTCAAAGAGCATGTTGATTATTTTCTTTGACATTGAGAGAATTGCTCATCTGGAGTTCCTCCCACTAGGCAAACTGTGAATCATCAGTTCTACATCAGGGGCCTAAGGCATTTTCAGGGAGGATGTCAGGAAAGAATGGC
The DNA here is from genome assembly GCF_048544385.1 of Mastigoproctus giganteus. Lineage (NCBI taxonomy): Eukaryota > Metazoa > Arthropoda > Arachnida > Uropygi > Thelyphonidae > Mastigoproctus > Mastigoproctus giganteus. The sequence continues at coordinate 72,607,178 of NC_143581.1, forward strand.
CAGACAAATGGTGCACTTAGGATTGGCTTTTGCATCATGACCTTGTGTCACTCCACATGGCTTTGTAAATTGAGCAGTTTTTAGCTAAGAACAAAATGATGATAGCTCTACAACCTTTCTATTCTCTTAACCTGGCCCCTTATGACTTCTTCCTGTTCTCCAAAATGAAAATCCCATTAAATAGACAAAGATTCTAATACATTGTGGAGATTCAGGCTGAATGCAGAAAGTGTTGGACAGCATCACAAAACAGCAAGAGAAGCACTGGGATCAATGTGTACCTAACATAAGTCTAAATTAATTTTATTATCCTATAGAAACTTTTGGCCTGCACCTCATATGTAACAACATCACTGATGAGGTAACAGGTAAAATCAAGAAATCACTAGCAAAGAGCACTAACAACAGAGAGAGTTCTTTTCATACAAAAGTCAGAATTGGCAGGCAAGTTGAATATAATGTATTTAATGTGTTTAATATGTTTAAATATATACTTTGCAATCATCTTTACAATTGAATTAAACAATTGATCAGTGGAAAAGAGTGAGATTGCTGTAAATTAAATGATATATTAATCTCAAGGAGAGTCTGTGGGAAAAGCTACTAAAGCCAAGCAAAGGTAAGGTTCCAGAGGTGGATATATATATATATATATATATATATACACTGTTATACTAAAAAAAAAAAAAAAAAAAGGCTGCATGTGAGTGCATCACCCTGTTGAATATGTTAATGAGCTTACTATTAGACTATTATCCCCCCTGCACTAGAGAAGTGTTTATGCCTCCTCAATGCACAAAGGATGTATGAAAGGTGTGATGGGCAATTACCAACCATTAAGTTTGACTTCAGTGGTGGGAAAGATCACGGAGTCCATGGTTAAGGATATGATAGACTATCTTGAGAGGAATGATATCCTTAATGGATCAAAGCATGGGTTTGTAAAGGAAATCTTGACTGACCAGTCTAGTTAATTTTTGTGACAGTCATAAAACAGTTGGATGCAAGAAACAACTGACATTATTTACTTTGACTTTAGTAAATCTTATTATGTGGTTCCGCATGAAAGGCTATTATATAAATTGAAGCAAATTGGGATTGCTAATAATTTCTTTCATTGAATCAAGAGCTAGCTAAAAGATAGGAGACAGAGTGGTCATAAATGGGCATTCCTCAGTATTGGAGCCACTTCTCTTTTAAATCTTCCTTAATGACATTGATGAGAGAGTGCAGAGGAAGTCATCAAAATTTTCTGATTATTTAATGATGGAAAGGATGCTTAATGACCAGAACCAGACCATCTTGCTTCAGAATATTTAGATCAGTTGCACAAATGATCTGAAAAATGGCAATTGAAGTTTAATGAAATCCAGGAAATATTTGTAAGTTACATTGTAGGGGAGAGTGGACTTAAAAGTGGTTCAGGATGAAAAAGACTTAATAAATATGAGTCAATTGGATGTGATATTTTCCATGCAGTATGAACAAGTGACTGGGAAGACACATGATATCCTGTGTACGATATATAAGACCTTTGCAAGTAGGGAAAAGGATGTCGTTATTCCTTTGTATAAGATGGTGGTGAGACTGCCTTTAGAACATTATGTTCAGATCTGAAGGCTATACTTGAAAAAAGTAGGAAGTTTCGAGAAAGTGTTCAAGAAATGCAACCCAATTAGTGAGAGATGCTAATTGATATCCATATAAAGAATGAATTGGAAGATGCTGACTGCAGTTCTTGTAAACTATATATCCTGGGGGGGGGGGAAGACCTGAAAGAGGTATATAATGCCCTGAAGGGAATTGTTAAAATCAACAAGTCAGGTATACTTTTCTTGGCAGAAGAGAGAAAAACTAGGGCACATAAATGAAAAAATTCTGGGCAGTTTCAGATAGTGTGTTGCAGATCATTGAAATTGCCTGCAACAGTGGTTGAGGCAGAGAGTTTGGTAAAGCAAAATCCAAAGTGGAATTGAATAATCACTTCTTAGAAATGGGGAAGGTATAAATGATAAAAAAAAAATTTTTTTCTTTTTTTTTTTTGGCAGATGTAGAACATGTTAGTTGCTTTGCATCACTTTACTATTATAATATGGATACAGTCAAACTTAGTTATAGCATAATTGAGGGGGCTGCAGTATTCTTGACATTATAATCAAGTGCCATCAAGACCAAGGTTGATATTTTTTGTTATATTCAAATTAGTAGAAATTTGATAATGTAATTTAATTAACAGATATAAAATACATATGTATTATACATAGTTATGACCTTCATTACACTAAATACTGTTTCTCTTACATAGGCATTTCACTTGGCTAAAAGAAGTAGAATTCTCACTCATATCTCCATAACTCACAATCACAATGAAGCAGCAGCTCAGATTTGAACAAGAATCAGATTTGAACAAGGCTCATGCCATTCAAACTTACTTTTTTATTTTTCCAATATCGATCAGGTAACTTTTTAATGTTTCTGAAGCATCACAGATTTTTAAATTTTCCTATGGCAAAAGCAAACATGTTTCTTTTCTGCACCCTTCAAATTATAAAAATAAAGATTTTGTGATGCAATCTCTTGGCAGTTCTCAGCCAATGCTCTTTACACTCTTGAAATTCAATATTCTGTAAGGAGTTAATTTAAAAGGGATCCTATCTAATCCACGTTAAAAATGTCTCTATCCTCATATTCATGCACTTTGGATCATTGGATTTAACCATTCCAGAACAGTTATATTGTTCATGTATTTTGCATCACCTGTAACTTTTCCAAAACATATGTTGTGATACAACTTAAATTAATCTATCCAACCAGTAGAACACAATTTCTCAATTCCAAATAAAATTGAGCAGTTACCAGGACTTTTTTGCTCCTTTCTGTTTAAAGCACTTTAAAAGGTCCCTGTCAACATCAAAATGTTTCGGTCGGTTTATGTGTGCATTTTATTTTGCTACAGTTCTCTCTCTCTTAATTGACCAAACTGATTAGGTACTATGATACAGTAACAAAGGAACTGAATGCAAAAATTATTTTGACATAGTTAGAGCTCAGAAAAGCTTTTAATGGATAAAGCTATGGTTGAGCAGGAGAAGATAGAGTTATTATCAATGGGCATTGCTCTTCTTGGATTAATATTAGCAGAATCACCCATGGTTCAGTGTTGTGTGTTCTGTATTTATTAATGATATTGATGAAAATGTATCAGACTTAATGTCTAAGTTTGCAGATGGTGCAAGACCAAGAAAAATTAGGCAGATAGGTTGAGAAGTGGCAATTGAAGTTTAATATTAACAAATGTAGGGTACTGCATATAGATAGTAGTAATCCCAGAATAACATACCAACTGTGTAGCACCACACTCAGTGTAATGGAGAATGACAAAGAGCTAGGGGTAATTGTGCAGTCAGTTGTCTGCGCAGTCTGAGCAATGCAGATGGGCTGCCAGGACAGCTTGTGGGGGATTTTGTCAATGATGTATAAAAATTTTGCCAGCAGGGGTAAGGGAGTCATTATCCCATTGTGTAATTAGGCTACACCTTGAGCACTGCATACAGGTCTGGAAGCCTCATTTTGGGAAGGATGTGAATCTGTTACAATGGGTGTAGAGAAAGGCAATAAAATTAGTCAGGAGAACAAAAGGGAACTCTTAACAAAAAATACTTCAGTTCTGCGAATTGCAGCTTAATATTAGAATTAGTAGTGATACATGATGCAAGAAAGCAAACTTATAAAGCATCAGTCAAAAAAAAAAAAAAAAAAACTTCCCACATCAACTGTCCATCTGCTCCAATAATTTGTCTAGTTTTTCCTTAATTTATTCAAAATACCCGCCATCACAACAACAGATGGACCCACACATCTATCCTGCAACCATCCTTCCTCAAGTTGAATTTATGACCCCTCAATGTAAGCTGAGCAAGAGGAAGAATGTCATCAGAATTGAGCTGCTCATTGCATTCAAAGCCCTAAACACCTCGGTCAGATCACCTGGAAAGGTGTGGCAGATGCCTAGTCTCCAGATGCTGGAGTTTTCAGAACTGAAGCCTTTCTTATTAAGACCGCCCTTTTGTCCCCCTTCACTGATCTCATCGCCCTTCTCCTCACCTGTTCCAGCAGATCTACATTCTTCCTAAAATGACACCTCACAACCTGTATGCAGTACTCAAGCTGCATTGCCTTTTACAATGGGATAAACACCTCCTTATCCCTGCCAGCAGTTTTCTTAATGACATATTGATGTCATTAAGAAAACTCCATGAGCTGTCCTGGCAGCTTATCTGTGCTGCTCAGAGAACTTCATATCAGACTGTACAGTAACCCCCAAGTCCTTTACATTTTCAATGTCTTGTAATGGGGGATTTTAACTTTCCAGATATTGACTGGAACTTGTGGATTAGTCACTCACACACTAGCATGACTTGTGGATTTATTGGAGGATTGTTTTCTACAGCAATATGTTCGAGGAGCAACCAGAGGGAGTAATACTTTTGATCTGATTATCAGCAGTGATTATTCATGCATTAAGAATTAGAAGATAATGGAACCACTAGGTGAAAGTGATCACAGTGTACAAATGTAAGATTTACTTAAAGATGTAACCACCATCAAGGGTACAGGGAAGGGTTTTTGCTTTCTTAAAGGTGACTACAGTGGTCTCAGACAGTTTTTAAATTCTATACAGTGAGATCAACTGATGATGTTACCAACAGTGAATTCTAAATGGAAAGCCTTCAGGGACTTAATCTTGGAGGCAACTAGGCTTTTCATACCAACTAAGAAATACTGTTCAAGGTTCAGGCCTAAATGGATGTCAGATGAATTAATGAGGCTCGTGGCAGAGAAGAAAAATGCATGGGATGCATATAAATTATCAGGCAACACAGAAGCCTATGGCAGATATAATCTAGTCTGTAATCAAATCACAAAGGAGATTAGGCAGATTACGAGAAATCTTTGGCAAAGGATGCAAAGAAAAACAGAAAAGAGTTTTTTACTTGTGTAAACTCTAGAAGGAAGGGGACGAATAAGATTGGTCCAATTAACATGGATGGTTCAACTATTGATGATCCTGCTCAAGTAGCTGATAAACTGAATAAGTATTTTGCATCTATATTCACACATGAGGAGTTATTCAATGAGGGGAGTGCCAGAAGTTTATCAAACACTAACAGGGAGCTAAGTGATATTGTAATAACTGAGAGCAAAGTGGAGGAGAAGTTGTTGAAGTTAAACATAAGGAAGGCACCTGGGGTGGATGGAATCTATCCAGTTATATTGAAGGAGGCAGTGAGGAAAGTAAGCAAACCCTTACCCATAATTATGAGTGCATCCTTACATTCAGGGGAGGTACCCATGGACTAGAGACGTGCAAATGTATTCCCAATTCACAAAGGGGATTCAAAGGGTGACACAAATTGCTGCTCCTGCCCACCTGGCTACGGAGGCACCACACTACACATGAAGGAATATAAATTTAAATTGAGGGAGGATGGTTCAGGATAAAAGGATGACACACTAATCATAGACCTGTTAGTTTAACTTCTTTTCCCGGGAAAATAATGGAGTCACTGGTTAGAGAGGTGATACAGGATCACATAGACAAGACTGCAGTAATAGTTCAGACACAGCATGGGTTTGTTAAGGGGAAGTCTTGTCTGACCAATTCGATTGGATACTATGATGTGGTCACAAAGGAACTGGATGCAAAAAATAATTCTGATATCATATATTTGTATTTCAGGAAAGCTTTTGATACTGTTGCATATGGAAGACTACTGCACAAATTGGAGCAGTGTGGCATTGGAGGCAAATTGCTGCTATGGATAAAGGGATAGTTGAGTGGGAGACTGCAGAGAGTGGTAATAAATAGACACTGCTCCACATGGACTAATGTTATTAGTGGAGTACCCCAGGGTTCAGTTCTGGACCCATTGTTGTTTTGTGTTTTTATCAAATATCGATGAAGATATATCAGGCTTAATGTCCAAGTTTGCAGATGACACAAAAAAGTTGGCAGAGTTGTTAATGACACTAAAGACAGTATGCTACTGCAACAGGATCTAGAAAAGTTAGGCAGATGGGCTGAGAAGTGGCTACTGAAGTTTAATATTAGCAAATACAAAGTACTGCATATGGGTAGCAGTAACCCAAGAGAAATGTACTTCAATATAACTGGATAGATAATTTTGCTAGCAGAGACAAGGAGGTGATTATCCCTTTGTATAAGGCAATGATCAGGCCACACCATAAGTACTGTATACAGGTCTGGAGGCCTCATTTTAGGAAGGATGTAGAGTTGCTAGAACGAGTACAGAGAAGGGCAATAAGATTGGTGAGAGGAACAGAGGGGTGCACTTATGAAGAAAGGCTTAAGTTCTGCAAGTTGCAGCATCTGGAGACTAGGCATCTGCGAGGTGATCTTATTGAGGTATAGGCCTTGAATGGTTTGAGCAGGCTCAATGCTGATGGGATAAAGACAGTTTTAGAATAGATGTGCAGAAGTTTGCCTTTAGCCAGTGGGTAGTTGATTGCTGGAACAGACTTCCATCTGTTGTTGTTGTGGAAGTTGATAGCTTAAATAAAGTTAAGACTGAACTATACAAACATTTGGAGTGACCAGATGGGTGAAATGGGAAGGTTTTTTTTTTTTTTTTCTTGGCTAATGCTGTACAGTGTAAGCTTCTTTCTTGCATCATATGTCTCAACTAATGTTAATGCTAATTTCCCACTATCCTGAGTGTAGTGTCACACAGTTGATACATTACTCTTGGTTTACTGCTACTCATGTGCAGTATCTTGCAATTTTTAATGTTAAACTTCAATTACCATTTCTCAGCCCATTTGTGCCCGTCACCACCAAATACGGAGGATGCGGAAAGGTCAGGGAATGACCACCGCATATCCCGGAGTAATATGGCCTTAGTTGCTAATGCTCCTAAAAACCAAATAACATAACTAACAGCCCATTTGTCTAATTTTTCTATATCTCGTTGCAGTGCTTGGCCTGATTACTGTCATTAACCACTGCCGTTAATCTGCCAGTCTTTGTATCATCTTGAAACTTAAACATTAATCCTGATACAACTTCATGAATATCAATAATTATATTAAAACAATAATGGACCCAGCACTGAACCCTGGGGGACTCCTCCAATAAAATTAGTCCACAAAGATCAGTGTCCATTAATAACCACTCTCTGTTTTCTCCCACTCAGCCCATCCCTTTATCCAGAGCACTAACTTGCCATTAATGCCACACTGCTCTAATTTGTACAGTAGTCTTTTATGTATTGAAACTAAGCACCTCTGAGATCTGATTGTGTTTTTTAAGGCTTTGAATGAATTGAGAAAGCTAAATGCTGATAACATGTTTCCTCTTGCTCAGACAATACACATTGTTTTGTTATTTGTTTGTTTGTTATTTGGTTTTTAGGAGCATTAGCAACTAAAGCCATATTGCTCCGGGCATATGCGGTGGTCATTCCCTGACCTTCACACATCCTCCGTATTTGGTGGTGGTCATGGGCTCGAACCCCGGTCTAATCAAGAAGTGTGTGCTACGCACTGCTGCTCCTTCCCACCTGGCTATGGAAGCGCCACACTACACATGAAGGAATATAAATTTAAATTGAGGGAGGATGGTTCAGGATAAATGTAATAAAATTTGTTGTTAGCCAGTGGGTAGTTGATTGTAAAAAGAAACTTCTGTCTGGTGCTGTGGAAATGGGTAGTTTGACTAAATTCAAGAAAGAACAAACCCTTGGAAGGGATGGACAGGTAAAGTGGGCTGGTTTTTTGTTTTTTTTTTTTTGCTACTGTATAAGCTTGCTTTCTTGCATCAGTTGCCACTGCAAATTATTTTCATGTGACTCAGGAATTCCAAATTGTTTTCATTGTTAAATTCATTAATTTAAATTCACAAGAGACAACACTTTTCTTTTGCCCATTTTTCTATTTTTGTAATAATACATTTTATTCTCAATCTCCTAACATTTTGTTTGCACTGTCTAAAGCAAAAGATGTGCCTTAATCTTTGTAACAGAATGATGCAAATATTTAGGTGCAAATAAATTATGATGTATTTGAGCACAGGGTAACCTGTGCAGGTGATAATAAATGCTCAAGAGCTTACTTTTCAAACTCAGAGTTTCTCTCGAGGTTTTCAGTTGTTTTATAGCAAGTGCACTTCCATATGAGTATTGTTTAGAAAAACCAATTTGTAGTATAGTGCTAAACTGAAAATAAGGAATGGCTTGGTTACATAATCAAAGCCTCTCCCTGTACATATGTAACATCAATAAGTGCTATGTTACATAATTACCTATTCCTTATCCCTTCTAATGGAGTCACTGGTTAAAGATGCATTGCAGGATCAGCTAGATAAGACTGCAGCAATAATTCAGACACAGCATGGGTTTGTTAAGGGAAAGTCTTGTCTTACAAATTCGATAGGATATTATGATGTGGTTACAAAGGAACTGGATGCAAAAAATAATTTTGATATCATATACAGCAGGCCCCCGTTATAATGCAGTTCGCTTTACGGTGATTCGCTATAACGCTGTTCTTATATTATAACCCGTATCTGACTATAACGCTGTCCCAGATCACATAACGCTCTTTTACAGATTGCATTGTTGGCTTATTTAGCGAAATCGTTTCATTTGATGGAGTCAATAGCTTGAAAATGAATAGCAAAACAGCATTAAAACATTTCCCATGCCGACTTGAGAAATTTTCCCACGCTCAATGAAATTTTCTCGCACGCTAATTTAATGCAGTACAGTGACTTGTTATGTAGTTCCGAGATCAACATTTTAAAAAATTATCAAGTATATTGCTTGTAATATTTGTGTTATATGCATTTATCCAAAGACTAATCATCACTCAGTACAGTATTAGACATCGTGCATAACAGTCAGTTTACTCAAACATTGTATCATAATTAATGCAAACAACGCAGTTACATTTTCGAAGAGTTAATAATGGCCGATAAGAATGAAAAAAGCAACAACATCTGGATGCAGTACGAAGACTATAAATGTAAGAAAACGACTGAATTTGAAAATTAAATTAGACGTTTTGAAGCAAATTGATTCCGGTCAACGATAAGCGGATATGTGCCATAATTTAGGACTTGCAAATTTAACTGTAAGAACAATTACAAAAAAATAAAGAATTAATTTTAGCAGCGGGAAAGATAGCTGTTCCACTGCAAGCAACTAGGGCTAGGCCGACTATTAGGATTGAAATAGAAAGACTTTAACTAATTTTATTGAAGATAATATCCAAACAGAATTCCATTAAGTTAAATATTATAAAAGAGAGAGATCTGAAGAAAACTCACCTAAAAAAAAAAAAAAAAAAAAATGTGGAACCATTTAAAACTGGTAAGGGCTGGTTGAATAGATTTAAAATCTAGGGAGAAGCCGCAAGTGCAGATCAAGGAACCAAAACTTATAAAAAAGAACTTGTTAAAATTATTGAAGAGGGGTATTGTGTGTTATACTTCTCAACAAGTTTATAACATAGATGAAGCAGGACTTTTGTGGAAACGAGTGTCTAAAAGAAGTTTCATATTGAAAGAAGAAAAGAAAACATGCCAATTTTCAAAGCGGCGAAGGATCGGGTGACTTTATTGTTGGGTGGTAACGCTGCGGGGAATTTAAAATTAATACCCCATTTAGTTTATTTAGAAGAGGGCCAAAGTTCAACCCAAAATCGACACATTTTTCATGATTAAATTCATCAATTAAATTAAATCAATTAAAATCAATTTATATCAATTAAATTCATGATTTTAATTGAAATTTTAAGTTTAATTTTGATACGTAGGTAGTTACCACATAATTATATAAGTATGTAATGCAGAATATTTTATATGCACAAATATTTGAATATTAATTATTTTGACCGACATTTGCATCTTTTCACTACCGTTTATTATTGATTAGGAAATATCCTATGGCACCGACCGCAACTTACAAATACATTTGTTACCTTATGGGAATGCGGCGCTCGCTTAGCACGGTTTCACTTAGCGCTTTGTTTTTCCGGAACGAATTATCAACATTAAGCGGGGATCACCTGTATTTGGATTTCAGGAAAGCTTTTGACACTGTTGCGCATGGAAGACTATTGTAGAAATTGGAGCAGAATAGTATTATGGGTAAGTTGCTACAATGGATAAAATGATGGTTGAGTGGGAGAAGACAGGGGTGGTAATCAATGGGTGCTGCTCTTCATGGACTAATGTTATTAGTGGAGTCCCACAGGGTTTGGTGTTGGGTCCACTGTTGTTTTGTATATTTATCAAAGATATTGATGAAGGTATATCAGGCTTAGTGTCGAAGTTTGCAGATGATACAAAGGTTGGCAGGGTTGTTAATGACAGTAATGGTAGTGTGCTACTGCAACAGGATCTAGAAAATTTGGGCAGAGGCTGAGAAGTGGCAACTGAAGTTTAACGTAGACAAATGCAAAGTACTGCATATGGGTAGAAGTAACCCCAGAGAAATGTACCAACTGTGTGGTACTACACTTAAGGTGGTAGAAAATGAAAAAGACCTGGGAGTAATTGTGCAGTCAGATATGAAGTTTTCTGAGCAATGCAGACAGGCTGCCAAGGCAGGTCATGGGGTTTTGTCAATGATATATAGGAATTTTGCTAGCAGGGGAAGAGGAAGTGATTGTTCCTCTTAGACAGTGGTTCTTAATGCAGATTTTAATACACCACTACACAAGATGCAAAAAATCACTTTAAAAAAAGGGACTCAACTTATATTGCAAATACAGTGGGGCCTTGACTTATGATGACATTGACATCCGATATTCTCAGGAACCAATATACCTTCCATGTGATTGTTTGTTTTAAGGACCGATGATATTTTCAGGTACCAATAGCTTTCCGATATAGCTGGAACAATACATGAGTGGAAATTTTCAGACATGTGGTGCACGGAACATCACTCGTACGATTGTGCCGACCGGGCTAGCCGAGTGGGTAAAGTACCTGCCCGGCAACCCAAAGGTCGCGGGTTCGATTCCCGCCTCGGGCTTGGATCAAAGTACTGCAAAAACCTTGGGAGGTGCAATATGGCCACAGAAGCCGATGCGCCAACAACTACCAAATCAAAAAAAAAAAAAAAAAATCGTACGATTGTTCTCAACCAATTAGCATCTTTTTTATTGTTCAACTCATGGCGCATGGAACATCACTCGTACGAATATTTCAGATCTATGACAATCTGAAACTTAAAACTCCATCAACCAGTGGCAGTGCTGTGTGCTTTGAAGCCAGCAGAGGCTGGTTTCAGCTCTTCAAAAAAAAGGGCAAATGTCAAAAGTGTTGAAAGGCATGGGAAGGCATCCAGTACTGATAAAAAAGCAGCTGAGACCTTTAAAATTGAATTCCAAGAGTTTGTTGATCAGGAGGATTATCTTACCTACCAGGTTTTTAACATCGATGAAACCAGCCTCTTCTGGAAGTGAATGCCAGGGAGAACATATATCACTGAGGAGGAGGCTAGTTTACTTGGGAATAAGCCTATGAAAGATAGGCTCACTCTCCTGTTGGGTGCCAATGCTGCTTGGATTTTATGCTGAAGCCTTCACTTCACTTCAGTATAAACTCCAAGCTGCTTGTATCACTCCAATACCCCAGAGTATTTAAACAACAAAAGGTCGACAAAGGCATGTTGGGAGTGTTTTGGCACAGTAACAAGAAAGCTTGGGTTATGCGATATGTCTTCAATGAATGGGAGCTTGAAGTTTTCTGTCCTTCAGTGAAGAGTTAGCTTGAGAAAAATAAGCTTCCTGTGAAGGCACTGCTCCTGCTGGATAATGTGCTAGGCTATGATCCCAACCTTGTTCATTCTCTTGAAGCACAATTTGACTTTGTTCAAGTCAAATTTTTGCCACCCAACACCACTCTTCTTCTTCAACCACTGGACCAGTAAATGATTGTAAACTTCAAGAAAACTAACACCACAAAAATGTTTGCATGTTGCTTTAGCAACCTCTGATGAAAATGCTGTCATCCTCAAAGATTTTTGGAGGTCGAAGTTCAACATGCTGGATTGTGTGAGGCTGATTGTAAGTTCTTGCAATGATGTTTCCACCAGATGCCTAAATTCAGCCTTGAAAAACATCTGGCCTTTAATTATCCATAACGTTGACAGATTTGAAGATGATGGTGCTTTGACAAATGATATCGTCACGCTTGAAAAATCTATGGGTCTGGAAATTGGCAAAGAGGATGTGGAGGACCTTATTAATGCTCATGAGCATGAGCTAACAACAGAGGAGCTACAAGAGTTGCATAAAATTATGGAGAGTGACACTGGAGAGGAAGAGGAAGAAAAAGACACCCAAAAAGTGTCAGCTGAAGAGTTGAAGACTGTCATTTATTTTTGTGAGCATTTAAGAGAAGTGATAAAAACACCCCAACATTGAAACACTGAACTCATGATGTGCAAAATGGAGGACAAAGTCATTTCTTACTTCAGAAAGCTACAAAAAAGTCGTAAAAAACAGTCCACTTTGGACAGTTTCTTTGCCAGTAGCAACAAAAGACTGAAAAGACACCTGATGCTTGATATAGAGTCCCACCACCACTACGCCACCATTGATTTCATCAGCTCTGCACTTCAAGTCGAAGGTAAATGCTAATTTATTGTTTGTTTTTTTTATTTTAAGATGTTTTATCACTAATTTTTAACATGTAAGAAATATCTATTTTATGTGTTGTTGGGGAACAAATTACAGGAAATCAATGTATTATTGGTTTCAACTTACAATATTTTCAACATACAATGGGTTTTGTGGAACGAATTACCATCGGATGTTGTGGCCCCACTGTATGTTGCTGGTCAGTTCTCTGGAAACATTAAGCTGTGGTATGTTATGCAGTTTTGAAGTGATGCTATAATCAAGCTGTAATTGAGATGTTTTAACTGAGTTGTTATATTTGTGGCCACTATAATCAGGTTCAAATACTAATGTCCTTCCTTTCTTTTCCAGTTTTCAACTCTACTGGGATCTCTATAATCCTGTTCACTCTGATAGTATGTGTCAATTGATTTATATGGTCAAGGAATGGCTACCTTCCTGAATTTTTATTTCATTCAACCTCACACCTTGATCACCACCTGTGACTAACTCATGACTTTTTTAAAATTTCAGTGTTCTCATATCCAGTGTTAATCATTATATTTTTTCTCTCTTGTATTCAAAATTATTAGCTCTTCCATATATTTGTATGTTCTTTATCATAAGTGAATTATTTATTTATGTAATTAATAAATTATTTTGTCTATACATGAATTTTAAAAGTAAAGACTTTGAAGTGGCATTGTAAGAAAGAATCCTTCTGTCCCCGTGTTTCGGGCATATGAAATGCCCTTTATCCACTACTTTCAGAAATTTTTATAACCAATCAAGAAAACAAAATTCTAGAAAAACACCATCAGTGCCTTACACCCTACCATCAGGTTCAAGATGGAGATAATGAACAATGGCATCTTCCCAGTCTTGGGTAACAGTCTGTCTAGAAGTTCCAGAGAAATGCAGATGTCTGTATACGAAAAAAAACCTGATGAATTTAGAACTTATTCTTAGCTACAATTCTTGCCATCCATTCTCAACTAAGATAGGTGTGCTCAAGTCCTGTGAACTTGGGCACACCTATCTTAGTTGAGTTGCCCGGATGCCATTAAGATCTTGGACTTGCTCAAGTCCAAGATCTTAATGGCATCCAGTTATGCAACGGAGAAACTCTCCAACAAGAACTGGCTTCCATCACATGATTAGTCTTAAATAGTAGGTTTCCTCTCCACATCATTAACCATATAGTCATGGTGCCCCTAATTGTTAAGAAAAATGGTGGCGCTACACCTGATAGGTATAAACTCTTTAATTTCTGGAAAAAATTTATTGGGTTTTTTTTTTAATTCAGCTTAGTTTACCAGTACTACACCCGTTAATTTAATGGATTGCAATATTTATTGTATGTTCCTTTTCAATTTTTAATAAAAAAAATAATAAAAATATATACACATATATTTGGAAAGCTATGTTTTTTGCATCTTTAATTTCAAAAAAAAAATTAATTCTGCTGAAAAATATAAAAAAAAACATAATAGGCATAAAATATAAAGATGAAACTGTTAGATGCTGAAAACGTTAAACATATACATGTACATATGTGTATATATATATATATATATATACAAATTTTTTAAAAATATTTTAAAATATTTTAAAAAAATTTGTTCGAAATTTGGCATACTGTAAACTGTGCAAAATTTGAATGTCACAAACTCCTACCTTGAGTGAATAAATATTGCCCTTGGTGTTTTAGCCTGGAATCTCTGGAAACTAGGCATCAGTGAGGTGATCTAACTGTAGTCCCTAAGGCTTTAAAAGGATTAAGTAAACTAAGTGATGATGGCATCTTTACTCTTTCTGAATAAAACAACAAGGAAGCTTAAATTTAAATCGGAAAAGAAAGCAGTAGAATATATATGTGGAGATTTGCATTCAGCCGAAGAGTAATCAATTGTTGGAACATCCACCTAATGTTGTGCAGGTGGTTTGTTTGGATAAATTTAAGGAAAGTTTGGGCAAATTATTGAAAGGTATGGGAAAATTAAGTTTTTTTGTTTTTTTTTAATAGGGTGATGCCATATAATCCTTGCATCATATTAACAATATTAATGCTAATACATCATATTAACAATATTAATGCTAATACATCACCAATGTAAATCACAGACTACTGGAGTATTACAACCAAAACTTAATATAAAAATGACAAGTAAGGGTACACTTTCCCATTGTTTAACATCACAGGTTTTATATAACTTGAAAGGATATTAGTAAGAATAAGAATGGATTATTTACATTTGCAATCCTAAATATAAAAGAGACCTGAGGAAAATCAGAAACCTTTGAGAGATCCAAGGAACATGCATTTATTTCTGATCAAGGGAGAGTCTGATTTCCATCACAAAACAACTTGACTAATTATCCCTTGTATGAAGCCATAATGATCAGATGAAATATTGAACTTTAAAAAAAATTTTAAATGTTGTAAAGAAATATTTATTTGAATCTCTTAGCCAAAATTTTTAATTATGATATAGTAAAATAGTTGCACATCTGAGATTTGGTCTCCCCTTTTTTTTTTTTTTGGAAATCACTAGAATTAATCCCATTTTAATCATCAATGATTTCATGATTTTATATTACTTTAGTCTCATAACTGAATTGTTTTTTTTCTGTCATATGTATTTCAGAGTATAATGTATCAGTTTTTATAACAAATCAAATGACCTCTGACCCTGGAGCAACAATGACGTAAGTTTCTAATAAATCAAAGTATTTCTTAGCTTAATTTGGCATGTTATATTGTTTTTATGTATATATTAATGCCAGCAGAAAATTTAAATTAATATTAAAGTTCATTTCATATTGTCCTTATTACACTTCTGAACTGTCATTCTGTAATGTTTTCCCCAAATAGTAACTGTCTTTGTCTTTTATTATCATTGATTTTCTGTTTATACTCTGGCATGACAACCAAGTCGGTAGAGTTTACAATAAATCGTCAATACAAATATTTATCGTATTTAGTAGCCGTGGGCTTGAACCCCGATCCACTCAAGGAACGCGTGCTATGCACTCTCACTCCTGACCACTGGGCTATGTCAGGCCTGTCATCTTACATATCCCTGAATTGTAACAAATGGTAATAGTAATAGCCATATGGTGCAAGAAGGCCACAGGCTCTCGCTACACTGGCAATAGAAAAAAAAAAAAAAAACACCAAGTAAATAAGAAAATACAAATTATATGCTTTGCTCCTCCCACAAGTAACTATCAAGTTGACCTTCGAATTTATTCAAACTGTTAGCCTCAACTACCTGCAAGGGCAACTTGTTCCAGCAATCAGTGACTCGCTGTCTAAAAGAAAACTTCCAGCAATCTAATCTAAATCTCAACCCCTGTAATTTGAATTTATGACCCCTAGTTCTGGAATTCTTTATAACAGTGAGAATTCTACCTTCATTCATTTTACTAATCCCTCTTACAGAACCTTATAAACCTCAATCAGATTACCTCAGAGGTGCATGGTTGCAAAGGTCTGTAGCCCATATCATCGGAGTCTTTCCTCATACGGTCGTTCTTCTGCCAATCTCACTATTTGAGTTACCTGTCTTTTGACCCTTCCAAGAAGCTCAATGTCTTTTTTTCAGATGAGGTCTCCATATTTGGAAACAGTATTCCAAATGTGGTCTTACAATTACTCTATACAGTGGGATTATGATCTCCCAATCTCTACAAGATTAAGTTCGATAAATCAATAAAACACCATGGGTTTTGTTGGCTGCCTGTTTACACTGGTCAGAAAACTTCATATCTGCCCATATTGTAACCCCCAGATCCCTTTCCTCTTTCACAGTTTTTAATTCAGCCCCACCAAGTATATAATTTATTTGTTGTTTCTTTCCCCAAGTGAAAAACCTTGTATTTAGCAGCATTAAAATATAGCTGCCGCTTCTCTGACCATCTTTGAAATCTGTTCAAGTTATCCTGAAGGAATGCTGCTTGGCACTGAACATTAATGACTCTGCCAATCTTTATGTCATCTGCAAATTTTGACATCTCAGCTTCTATCCCTTTGTCAGTATCATTTATGAAAATTAGAAACAACAGTGGTCCAAGAAATGATCCTTGAGAGACCCCATTCCTGACTTTACATCAATCTGAAGAATATCCATTAATCACAACCCTCTGCCTTCTGCTCTGCTGCCACCCAGCAACCAATCTTAGAATCTTACCGGTAATCTGAACCTGTTCAGCTTATACAGTAACCTTTCATGAGGGACCAAGTCAAATTTTTTGCTAAAATCCAAATAAACTATATCAAAATTGTTCCCTAATTCCAGCTCATGAGTAACTGTATCAAAATAGCCTAATAAGTTAGTTAAGCATGATTTACCCTTAACAAAGCCATGTTGTGTGTCCTTCAGAAAGTCATATCTATCTAAATATCCCTGGATTGCATTCTTAATCATTGCCTCTAAGGTTTTTCCTACCACTGAAATCAGACTAACTGGTCTGACTTCACTCTTTTATTAATTGGCAATACATTGGCACTTCTCCAGTCCAAAGAAATATTCCCTGAGTTCAAAGATTCCCTCATAATTAACCTCAAAGGTTCAATACACTCACTCTCTCACACTCCACCCCCCCCTCAAAACCACAGTGTATATGCCATCAACTCCAGGAGTCTTACTAACCTTTATGCTCAGAAGTTTTTCTAATAAACAATTCATCTGTAATTACGATAGCACTAATTTCATATGGCTCAGCAATCGCACAACCTCTTCTCATCATGAAGGGTCTTCCATCAGTAGAAACCGATGCAAAATACCTGTTCAATTCATCTGCAACATCAGCTGGGTTATCTAAGGCTTTCCCATGCCCAGTGCACAAGGGTCCAATCTAATTAGCTTTCTTCTTTATTGTATTTGCATACATGAAAAATTCCTTGTCCCCATTCATTCAATGCTTTCTCATATGCAGCCTTGGCCTCCCTGGCCTTATTTGTGGTAATAATACAGATCAACTTATACCTGTTGTAGACTTCAGTATTTGAACTGACCATGCTGTCTTTTTCTGCTGTATTTCACCAGCCAGATATGCAGTCATCCATTTCGACATCCTCCTCCTGCAATATTTTCTTAAATGTATATATATATTCATGGCTTCTGCAATTTTTGTTTTCAAAGTATTCCATAATTTAAATGTATTCACCATCCCTCATTAATCCATCCAATTCACAGATGCCATATAGCACCTTAAACTGTTCAAATCCCCTCTTCTTAAGTTAAAACCTGTGCCTTTACATTTAACTACTGTAGCATCTTCCTTCATCTTTTAACTGATGATTGCATGATCACTTCCTGACAGTGGTTACTATACTTTAAGCCCTGTGGTGTCATCTGATTTGTTAGTAATGATGAATAATGAACATTCTTGACCCTAGTACTTTCTCTAACATGCTGATACAAATAATAATCATCTAGTTTATTTAAAAATGTTTTTTTCCATTGTGAGTTTCCCTCCCACTTATTCCAATCTGAGACAGATTAAAGTCACCCATAATAAGACATTCATGCTTGCTTGCTTGCTCATTCTATCTGCATGTAAAGACTCTCATATTTTTCACAATCTTCTGGTCTATAGATTACTCCCACTCTCATTGTTCCTTTGCTTCCAACTAACTTATCCCACACAGATTCTAAGTTGGCAGGCATAACTTCAAACTCGGCAAAAGCTCTTTTTGCACAGGCTGCTTTTGATAAAAAGCATGACTCCTCCACACATTCTATCTTCCATATCTTTCCTAAATACATTATACATACTGTAGTGGAAGCCATCATCACTAATTTCTGGGTGGCATCATGTTTCTCCTATTATATCAGCAATAGTCCTAACCATGAGTTCAAATTCAGCCATTTTATTGATATCACTCCAAACATTACTGTAGACATAGTTAAGATTAAGTAATCTTCTATAAGAGTGTAAGTATAAAAGTATAAAAAGGCCTCTGTAACTGTGGTCAGGAGCAGGAGTGCAGCAGCACACATACTCTTTGAGTATGCTGGTGTTCAAGCCCCTGACTGCCAAATACGGTCGATCTGCCAACCCGCACTGACCGGCGTGGCAGATTATGGTCCATTCCCTCAACATGAATCATCGAGGAGGCTTCCATCCTGCAGTGGGTTGATATTGGCTGCAGTTTACTGTTTTAATCTTCTAGAGTTTACTACCCAAGAATGCTCTCATAATTATGAGAGCATCCTTGGACTCAGGGGAGGTCCCCACGGATTGGAGAAGTGCAAATGTATCCCCAATTCACAAAAGGGGATCGAAGGGTGACACAAGTAATTACAGACCAGTTAGTTTAACTTCTGTTCCGGGTAAAATAATGGAGTTCACTGGTTAAAGATGCATTGCAGGATCATCTAGACAAGACTGCAGCAATAATTCAGACACAGCATGGGTTTATTAAGGGAAAGTCTTGTCTGACAAATTTGATAGTATATTATGATGTGGTTACAAAGGAACTGGATGCAAAAAATAATTTTGATATCATATATTTGGATTTCAGGAAAGCTTTTGACACTGTTGCACATGGAAGACTATTGTACAAATTGGAGCAGAATGGTATTAAGGGTAAGTTGCTACAATGGATAAAAGGATGGTTGAGTGGGAGAAGATAGAGGGTGGTAATCAATGGGTGCTGCTCTTCGTGGACTAATGTTATTAGTGGAGTCCCACAGGGTTCGGTGTTGGGTCCACTGTTGTTTTGTATATTTATCAATGATATTGAGTTTTGATCCGTGTTTTATCTGATGATAAAACACGGATCAAAATTATCCTTCTCCCCCTAACTAGCAGTTTCCCTGAACCTTTACCATATTCTCAATGATATTGGCAAAATGGTTGCACTACCTTTGTTCAAATGAATACCATCTGTACAAAATAGATTCCTTCTATCTACAAATGTGGGCCACACTGATAAAATTTCCCCCAGAGTAAATAACAACTATAGGAGTGGACCACAAGTTATGAGACAATATATTTTTATCTCTCTTTTTTTTTCTTTTTTTTTTTTTTTTGTACAAGATAAAACAAGATTTTACAATTGCATTTCAATATTTCTCTAAATCTAGGAAGAATCATGAGCAACATCTGAATAAATATGTTAATCGTGACATGTATTAGTCATATTGTGCAAGGATGCCTGGGCTGTTGCTTTATCAGCAAATTAAATTTAATATAAAAAACTTTGTGTTCTCCTCTTCACATAGGTGCTGATCTTTGAATTTTTCCAAGCTGTCAGCCCGATCTACTTACAGAGGTAACTTATTTCAGTGATTTACAACTCTTCTAGTTAAAGAAAGAGTTATGAGAATTCATTTTTTCCCACAGTGTGTTATTATTTTATTTTTTGAGTGGTATACATGTAAATAAGATAGCATGGCCATTTTTACCTTCAAGTGGCAAATATTCTTCAAAATGTGAATGCTTACTTACATCACAAAGCTACTGTTCTGCATGAAACAATGGATTGTTGTATAAATCCTTTTTCCTATAGCACACCTTGCTTTGTATTCTCAAAAGGACTGTTATTGTTTTTTTTTTGTTTGGCTATGGTGACACTTGGCCATTAGTGAGTTCAGTTTTCAATTTTGAAAACTGAACATTGAAAGAGGGTTTCCAGCCATATCTTGATTGTACATTTATGATTATACATTTAAGAATCCATATGTAACTGTTTGGATTGCTGCCAAGATTTTGGCAAATAATTCTAACATCCATACCAGCCATATCAATGCATTCCTGGAATGAAGCCAAAGCAAAGATCACGAACCTCATCTGGAAGAAACTGCAAATGAAATTTGATTTGATAAAGATATTACACAATAATACTACTAAATAGTTTTGAGAAAATATGTTTTTCCCACAGCAAATTTTAAATTAAATTTATTGGTAAGTTTGAATAAAATTTTTAGAAATTTAAATCACCACTCAGTTTCATGTCTCAGTTAAAATGGCAACATTTCAGAATTCCTTGTTAAATTCTGCCATCAAGCTAGAGACTGGATTTTTATTGAAAGTATAAAGAAATATTTTAGAGAATTTATATACCGTAATTAGATTTTTTGCTACATTAGTTTTTGCAAATATTGTTATGTTAAATTAATGGATAGCATAGTGTTTTCATTTGGAAAGACTGTATCAAAATAGATGATTAACAGTACACCGCATGCAGCATCTCACATAATGTGGATATTTCTCATCATTAGGTCATCAGATATTCACTGTTCCTTGCCTTCTTATCCACCAACAAGACTCAAACTAAGTCTGGGTAATGGCATGCATTTTAAATAAATAGCAGTATACTTCTCCATTGGAGTTATGCTTTACATCTGAATGCATGGTGCAATACCAGGGCCACTGATGAAGGTACCTACAAAATATGAGATTGATACATTTGTAGACAACTTAGTTTGCTCAAAACCTGAGACTTTTGCCATAACCTGTATGTTTTATAGCTATCATAGCTGTGAGACTTTGACCCTAATTATTTATTTTAATAGATGATCAAATAATGATTATGAAATTAACTTAGTAAACTGTTTTTAGGAATATATAAAAAAAAATTTGAAAATGCAATGGCTTAAAATGTATATACATATAAAAAAGAAAAATGATAGGGTGTGTTTGTAGGCCAAATCTCTGGTGAGTATAACAAAAAACTATACAGACAAAAGAATGGACCAGAAAATGAGAACGTTTTATAATGGGGGGGGGGAATTACTGGTTAGTAACTCAACAGTAGCAGAATTTTTTTTTATTTATTGGATTACTTTCTTACAGCAATTTGTTAGAGGAAGTAATACTTTTGATCCAATTATAAACACTTTCTTCATACATTACTCTCCAGATAAAGGAATCAGTAGATGACAACGATCATAATATATTGATGTGGGATTTACTTAAAATTATCACTACTGTCAAGGAAAAGGAAAGGAACCAACTGATGCAAAGGTGACTACAGTAGTCTTAGGCAGTTTTAAAATTATTTTCAGTAGGACCAACTAATGTTACCAGCAGCAAATTATAAATGAGAAGCATTCAGTCAAGCAAGCATAGAAGCTGTTAACTTTTTATATCAACCAAGAGATATTGTTCAAGATTTAGATCTAAATGGATGTCAGATGAACTGTTGAGAACTAGTGGCAGAGAAGAAAATGCATGGAAAAATATTAAATTAACAGGAGACAGAAAGCTACAGTCTGTTCAGACTAGTCTGTGTTTAATTAATCGAGGGAGTTAGGCAGGCTAAGGCTGATTGAGACATCTTTAGCTAAGAAAGCATAGAAAAGTAGGAAAGAATTCTTTGATGTTGTTAACACTAGAAGGAAAGGGATGCCTTTAACTTCAAAGGCGGTACATGTGCATTTGTCCATTCTGTTATTCCCTGTCAGAGACTTAGTAATTTGGAATCTCCTCTTTTTGATCTTCTCTGGCTTAAATTCTCTCTACCACATTCTGTCAAATTCATCTGTTGCCTTTATCATTCTCCCAACTCCACTCCCTTGGAACTCTATGACTTCCTCTCTTTGAAACTTGACTTTGTCCTGTCCAACTTTCCTAACTGTAAGGTTAGGAAATACTGATACTAATAATATATAGAGCAAGAGGATGTTTTCTGAAATAAAAAAGGTGTGTTTGCTGGGCATGCATGGTACATGGTTTTATGTGAAACATCCTTTGTGTTTCTCTTAGGTATTTTGATTTGTATATATTGATTACAAAATAAAAGAGTTTTTGTATTGTAAATATTTTATTGAACAATACAAAACAATATCCTGAAAAATGCCTCTGAGTTTGGGCAAATTCATATTTTAGCATTAAATCAGCTCATACACCAAACATAAGAATAAGTATTTACTGTAACTAAAATATTTACAAATTAAAATAAAATAAATATTTACAAAAACTGCTATTATATTAAATTAAATTATATACATGTGAAAAACATTAAAACTGTGATAAAATCCTTTAGATAAAATACACTAAAATAAACTGGATTAAAAGCGATAAAAAAGATAAAAATCTCTGGAGCTTTTGGAAGCATTGGCTTCCTTCCTCAGCAGTAACAAAACTTCCTGCAGCACGTCCACATATAACAGGCTCACGGTACTTATACACTTGGTGCAGTCAGCGCATGGTCTGAACTGGAAGCGGAAATAGCTCGGGAACGTGTTAAGCAAAACCGTTCATCCGTACTTAGGATGATAGTTTCAAACAGAGGATGCATACGTATACCTCTGTCCCTATTCATAATATTGTGGTCGGATGAACAGATTCGTAGGCTCTCGAGCCGTTTACGGTTCCAGAACCCATGCGCTCAATCCACAATAACCGCATCCTCTGGGGAGATTTGATGCTGCTTCTCCCAAAAATGTTCGGCCACAGCAGACTTATTGTAATCAGTGTTTTTTATAGCATTTGCATGCTCCCCCAGACAATCCTTGAGCCATCGTTTTGTCTCGCCCACATAACATTCCCCACAATCTGGGCATTTTATCCTGTATACTACTCCACTACTCAGGTCCTTTGCTATTGGGCCTTTTACCTGAGACAACACTGTGTGCAACCTCTGCCTGGGAAGCTGCACACAGCGTGTTTTATACCCCCGCAAAACTCTAGCAAGATGCTCAGTAATGCCCGGATAATAAGGAATGTATGCGGTAGTCACAGGAACAAACAGTTCCTGACCCCCAGAGGATCATAGATAGGTTTAGTAGAGGAATAGAGTCTAACTGTCAGGAACCGTTTGTTCATGATGGTTAGACTCTATTTGTTCCTGCAGTAGCCACAGGAACAAATGGTTCCTGACCCCCAGAGGATCATAGACAGGTTTAGTAGAGGAATAGAGTCTAGCTGTCAGGAACCGTTTGTTCCTGTGGCTACCGCATACATTCCTTACTATCCGGGCGTTACTGAGCATCCTGCTAGAGTTTGTGGGGTTATAAAACATGCTGTGTGCAGCTTCCCGGGCAGAGGTTGCACACAGTGTTGTCTCAGGTAAAAGGCCCAATAGCAAAGGACCTGAGTAGTGGAGTAGTATACAGGATAAAATGCCCAGATTGTGGGGAATGTTATGTGGGCGAGACAAAACGACGGCTCAAGGATTGTCTGGGGGAGCATGCAAATGCTATAAAAACCACTGATTACAATAAGTCTGCTGTGGCCGAACATTTTTGGGAGAAGCAGCATCAAATCTCCCCAGAGGATGCGGTTATTGGGGATTTAGCGCATGGGTTCTGGAACCGTAAATGGCTCGAGAGCCTACGAATCTGTTCATCCGACCACAATATTATGAATAGGGACAGAGGTATGCGTATGCATCCTCTGTTTGAAACTATCATCCTAAGTATGGATGAACGGTTTTGCTTAACACGTTCCCAAGCTATTTCCACTTCCAGTTCAGACCATGCGCCGACTGCACCACGTGTATAAGTACCGTGAGCCTGTTATATGTGGACGTGCTGCAGGAAGTTTCGTTACTGCTGAGGAAGGAAACCGATGCTTCTGAAAGCTCCAGAGATTTTTATCGTTTTATCGCTTTTAATCCGGTTTATTTTAGTGTATTTTATCTCAAGGATTTTATCACAATTTTAATGTTTTTCACATGTATATAATTTAATTTAATATAATAGCAGTTTTTGTAAATATTTATTTTATTTTAATTTGTAAATATTTTAGTTACAGTAAATACTTATTCTTATGGTTGGTGTATGAGCTGATTTAATGCTGAAATATAATACAAAACAAAATTGAACTGAATTTTAGAAATAAAATGAAATTCTTTACAAATAGTTGCATTGTTGCAGTCATATGACAAATACTTGTTACAAATACATAAGACAAATAAATACAACAAATGGCTACAATCAAATGGGTAATTAGGCAATTGGCTTGGATTTCTTTTAATAAAACATCTTGCGTGCATACAAGGTACACACTCGAGTTTTTTTTATTTATTGTGTTATTCTAATTCAGTTTGATGAAATTCAAACAAATAGCATTTGAATTTTGTAAATCAGTTCACAGAACTCGAGATATCATACCAGTCCAAAAAATGTGCCATGCACTCTAATCACACTACTAGTGAGTGCTCAGCACAGACATTTGGTGGGAGCGTGAGAAGTGTCTCTGGCAGAAGCTGGGGATGACGTCACTTCCGTGACTCATTTTTCATGACCAAACAGATTTACTTGGTAGGTGTCCCCAAGGATGTTCCACATCAAAAAGTAAAATATTCACTCTCAAAAATAGATGGAAACTGATCTAACTATAAAACATATATAAATGAAATAAACATTCACAGAATTCACTTTTCATTCTTTGACTTCAGAAAGAATAACAAGCAGTTCCCCTAAGAAAAAAAAAAAAAACTTTAACCATTCTAAACAGAATAGTTAAAATTATGACCATGATAAATTAAACTATTCTAATGGTTTATGAAGTTACAGAAAACTTTGCAAGATTGAGTTATGAGTTTGTAAGTCAAATGGCCACTATCAAAAATTTTTGTTTATAAGGTCAAAAATTCAGAAATTGAATGTTTGTAAATCAGGAACTTTAAAAAAAATAATAAATAAAAAAAAAAAATAAATAAATAAATATATATATATATATATATATGTATATACAAATTCAATAGATATAGCATAAAATGGTACCTATCACGACAGATTAAAATTCAAAAAATAAATTGGCAGTGAATATCTGCAACATACAAAGGACCCTATCAGCCTTTATATAAAGCTAAGCTAATAATAATTCCATATTTACAAAATACAAAATCTGAAATCTAAAATACAAAATCTAAAAAAAAGAAAGAAAAATTTATAATCAAGTGTTTCTGTTACTTAAGTTTCTGTTAAGTAACAGAAACACTTGGTTATAAATTTTTTTTTTCATATGTTGTGAAACACTTGTATATTTTTAATAATGTTTAAATTAATTACTTTAGTTTTTGCTATCTTTAGCAGGGCTAGTGGTTATTTTTGCCAGTCTGCCGTTAATTTCATATAACATAATTTCAGATAATTTATTATTAAATGAACTTATATCAACTAAAATTTCAACTTAATTTAATTTCAACTTATGATTTATACTATATTTAGTATAACATAAATATGGTCAGGCTGGCATATAACTAGCAGAAACTGATAGTTTTGGTTGTTATTAATGGCATATATTGAGAGGCACTAGCCCCATGATGATGTGCTTTTCATTGTAATCCTTATTTAATAATAACTGGTAAAATTTGTATTTTTTGGTATTTTAGATTTTGTATTTTGTAAATATGGAATTATTATGATTATTATTAGCTTTGCTTTATATAGAGGCTGATAGGGTCCTTTGTATGTTGCAGATATTCACTGCCAATTTTGGTTTTGAATTTTAATCTGTCGTGATAGGTAACATTTTATGCTATATCTATTGAATTTGTATATTCTCAAGCAAATGTAATGTTAAATCATTTCTGATGGCATTAATCTGTTCTGACTAGTACTTTTATCTGTTTTAAATAAATAAATATATTTTTAAATTTATATATATATATATTATATATATATAATAAATATATGTATAATAATAGTAGCCCAACACATCTTTCATACTGCCTTTATACATCCCTGACATTCCATATAATCTTTTATCCAGAGCAATAACTTTTCAAGTTACTGCTATGAATAAAGGGTTAGTCAAGTGGGAAAAGACAGAGTTCTTATGAATGGGCACTGCTCTTCTTGGACTAATGTTATTAGTTGAGTCCCCCAAGGTTCAGTGCTGGCCCATTGTTGTTTTCAATATTTGTTAATGGTATTGATGGCCTAATTTTTGGTGGGAAATGGATGCCAGCAGATTTCAAATTAGAAAATAGAAGAAAATCCAATGGTGCTAGATCAGGTTTAATGTCTAAGAATTCAGATGATACAAAAGTTGGCAGGCAGAGTATGCTTTGTAACAAGATCTATAAAAATTAGGCAGTTGGGCTGAAAAGTGGCAGTTGATGGTTAAAATTGGCAAATGTAAGGTACTGTACATGAGTGGCAGTAATCCCAGATTAATGTACCAACTTTGTGGTACTACACTGAGGGTAGTGGAGAATAAGAAAGACTTGGGGATAATGGTGCAGTAAGATATGAAGTTCTCTGTAGCAGTGTAGACAGGCTACCAAGACAGCTCATAGTGTTTTATCAATAATATGAGGAGCATTTTAAAAGTTTATAGCCTGAGTATGAAAGTTTTATTTGAGGAGTCTGGTAGCTTTACTTTTTAGCATAGTCATCTTTGGAGTTTATACATTTTTGCCTCCAGTGCTGCAATGTATTTATTCCAGCTACAAAGAAAGTTTTCTCTTTGGCCTCCAGGAATGCATCCACTGCAGCAATGATGTAATTTTTGGTGGGAAATGGATGCCAGCAGATTTCAAATTAGAAAATAGGAGAAAATCCAATGGTGCTAGATTTGGTGAATTTGGGGGATG
Organism: Mastigoproctus giganteus; assembly: GCF_048544385.1. Classification (NCBI taxonomy): domain Eukaryota; kingdom Metazoa; phylum Arthropoda; class Arachnida; order Uropygi; family Thelyphonidae; genus Mastigoproctus; species Mastigoproctus giganteus. The sequence goes on from NC_143581.1 coordinate 72,634,329, forward strand.
GTCCAAGATTTCAGAATGACAGTCATGCAGTGCAGCCATGGCAATGACAGACTTGTGAACAGAGCATTGTTCTTGAGAAACAAGACTCCTTTGCTGAGTTTTCCTCAACATTTGTTTTTGATGTTTTTGTGCAAATACCTCACAGAGTGTGCATAATATGCCCCCCACAACTGTCTGGCCTTTCTGAAGTAACCCGTTAGCAACACTCCATCAGTATCCCAAAAAAACTGGTTATCACCTTGCCAGCAGAAGGAATTGATTTAGCTTTCTTTGGAGGGGGGAAGAAGCCGGGTTCCACTGTATGGGCTGCTGCTGTGTCTCTAGCTGATAGTGATGGACCTATGTGTCATTCATGATCAGAAACCTTTCAAGGAAATTTACTGAATCTGCTTGAAAACGTCAAATACTCACTTGACTTGACAAATCTTGTGTGTTTTGATCTGTTGTCAACAGTTTTTGGATCCATTGTGTGACACCTTTTCATACCTCTGTTATGTGGCACAACATTCTGATGAGATGCACAAGAAGTTGGCAAGGTACTAAACTGTCACCCATCACCAGATCATGTGCACCTTCTGTCTTCTCCCACTGATATAAGACATTCTGTTTATATAAGTGAACCAATCAGATATCAAAAGCTTCTGGATTGATGGACATAGCAGGTCTTCCACAGTGTGGTACCTTCCAGTCTCTCCCTCCCTCCCTCCCTCCCTTAAATTCTGATGTTTGCTTCTTTATCATGGCATAGGTAGACATCTTCATGAATTGCCATTGGCATTATTCCCTTTTTTTACCAAATATTGGATGACTGCATGATGACTGATTTTGTTCATCTTTCTTCATTCACACAATTTTGTTGACTTCAGGACCTGCAATTAAAAAAAAAGATGTTATTGAAACTGCATGAAACTTGGTGGGTTACTATACAAAGAGTTATACATGAAGTACAGAAATTTTTAACACTATGCCACTTCTCTTTCATACTCAGACCACAAATCAAATGCTCCTCATATGCAGGAATGAGGCAATGGTTAGGCCACATTTTGGATACTACATAGAGGTGTAGAAGCCTCATTTTAGAAAACATGTAAATCTGCTGGAACAGAAAAGAGCAGTGAGGTTAGTGAGAGGAACAAAAGGGTGCTCTTACCAGGAAGGCTTAAGTTCTGCAAATTGCAGAATCTGGAGACTAGGCTTCTACAAGGAGATCTGACTGAGGTGTTTATGGCTTTGAATGGATTGAACAAGCCCAGTGCTGATGAAATCCTTCCTCTTGCTGAGAGAAGGCATAAATTTAAATTTATGCCTTCTCTCAATAGATGTGCAGAAGTTTTCTTTCGACCAGTAGGTAGTTGATTGTTGGAACAAACTTCCGTCTGGTGTAGTAGAAGGGTAGTTTGAATAAATTCAAGAAAGAACTAGACACACTGTTAGAGGGGGGATGAACAGATGATATTAGAAGTGTTTTTAATTTTTTATTTTGGCTGATGTTGTATTAGCTTGTTCTCTTACATCATTTTCTACTACATTATTTATTTTATTTCATGTTTTCATTTAGACTTATTTTGTTTTGTTATACCTACTGTAAGACTAAATCAATATAGTTGTTGTTGTTGTTGTTTGGTTTTTAGGAGCATTAGCAACTAAGGCCATATTGCTCCGGGATATGCGGTGGTCATTCCCTGACCTTTCCGCATCCTCCGTATTTGGTGGTGACGGGTTCGAACCCCGGTCTAATCAAGAAGCGTGTACTAGGCACTGCTGCTCCTTCCCACCTGGCTACGGAGGCGCCCAAATCAATATAGCCATTTTATGTACCATATTTATTGTCACAAATAAAAATATAAAGTTGCTATGGTTTAATAATATTTATAATTTACAATAGAATATTAGTTACAGTTATGAAAAGTATAGTTCTGCATATTGAAATTATACTATTGTCAGGGGCAGTTCCAGGTAGAGACTAAAGAGATTATAGCCCCCCCCATGATAAAAACAGGGATTTTTTTTTTTTTTTTACATGTTGATTAAAGCTTAATGTTTACCCAGAACACTGCTTTAACCCTACCTTCTTATAGGAAATTTAGGGATCATCCTTGACACTAGTGGAATTGCAATTTAATATACAGTTCACCACATATCAGATGACACAATTTCATAGTTTTGTGAGATTTAGATCTTTTCACATATAAGTTTGCTCAATTTTTTTGGTTATTCATGATGCATTAAAAACTAAGGTGAACATGTATGAATTAATGAAATTTTTGGATATACCATACAAAGAGTAAAAATATACCCAACTCCTCGATATATGTAGTATACAGTTCCATATGTACTGTATAGTCACCTGTCATTTTTGGTTTTATTTTTCCATGTTAAACTGAAAATGCATGAATGAGAAATGCTTAAATTGACAAATGACAATACTGGAAACTTAAATTTAAAAATTGATAACAGTAGCATGTATTGGGCATTATCGGTATAACAGCTAGGGCTCTTACCTAATGAGTCTAAAACCATGATGGAACTGATATTCAGGTCCCACTTATGGATCAATTGGACTGAATATTGGCAACGTTCAGTTGTTCTGTGATTACCACATCCTCTTCTTGCACTTACATGATGATGGAACGTTTAGTATCCCAATCTTATACCACCATATGCACCACCATATATACCACCATGTGACCCTAGTATACTGAAGGTGGCCACACACGTATGAAGCATGTAAGCAGGATATATAGCCTCCACATCACACAGAGGAATGAGTGACCCTGTGCTATGTCACCAAGCAATACTAGATTGTAGATGACTCTCATCATTTGGTACAATACATAACTTGGCATACAGGAAGCTTGGTGTATTGAAAGCCATGTTTAGTTTCCAAAGAAAACTACATGATAGAAGAGACAGGTAACTTCATCTCTTCTTCCATGTAGTATGGGTCATATCTTTTGAAGTGATAATGGCATCAGGGCAAGATCCAATATTCCTTACATTTTGAGGTTAAAACTCTAAAGTGGTTTTACAATCTTGCTGTGTCAATTCACCAACTAGTGACTGGAAGAAGTCTGAGTAGTGTGTATGTGGGAGACATTGTCAAGGGGGTCTAGTCTTTCTTCCTTATGATTGTACTGATGTAGTCTCGATATCACAACTGTACTATTCTACAAATGTATTTCACTAACCTCTTCCAAGCCAAGGACATTTTCACATAAAATATCTTTCACACTTTAATTTATTATTTATTTATTTTCTGTTGCTATATAAGCTTGCTTTCTTGCATCATTTGCCACTACTAATACTAAACTTTGGTAGCCCTATGCATCTCTTTAAAGTTTAATAGTTAGAATTAGGGGATAGGCCTTACCCCCATGTAGTCTGTTTAACTGAGGTTTTACTATATTTCCTGACAATGCTTCTTTCATCCATTCTAGTATTTCAACTGGTACATGCTTTATTTGATCTGTATTCTTCAGTTGTCTATACATTTTCAAAATAGCGGTATACAGGCTTATGTTACCATATAGACTTATGACTCTAGTATGCAGTTATTACCTATATTATACCTTATCATAACTTCATTAATTTTGTTTTTATTTCAACAGATTCCAAGCTGATCCAAAGAAGCCAATTGGAGGCCACATTTTAGCACATGCCTCTACTACTCGAATTAGCTTGCGTAAAGGTAGAGGAGAAACAAGAATAGCAAAAATATATGACAGGTAATTACTCTAAACAGTTTATTTATATATTGAAGAATTCTAAAGTTCTATTTTAAGTAAACATTTGGCTACTCTTAACAAGCCATCATGGTAACATTGAGAGAAAGTCTCCAGGCTGTCTCTCCTATCCATGTCTCATCTTTTACATGAATGGCAGAGAAGTCTTTTGGAGATGTCATTTGTGGTAAAGCAGCACTATAGGTCACCTTGTGGTAACACAAAGTTCATTTTGCTATGAGCATTAAAAAACCATTGCATTGCAAACAAGAGGATGAGGTCCTCCTAATTTTCATAATATTGCAATGGTACAATAATTACTCATTAAAACAAGATATTAAACAAATTATTATTAAAACAGGAATGCAGTAAAGCAAATATAACATACTGCATACAGAAACATTTATTAATCACAGACTGTATTACTTGTACCAAATTATTCCGTTTTAAGAAGAATTTTATATCTTTTGCATCTTCAAAAACAGTATTAGAAATCACTACCAAAGAGAGTTAAAAATGAAGGCAGAGTTATTTTTCTATATGAATATGAAAAGAATAAAGAGAATTAGATAGGCCCTTACTTGATTGAACTAGAAAGTCATTGAAAGCCCAGTTGAAGTGGTGGATGATTTGAATAGGTACTTTGCAATGATCTTTACTATTGAAAGACCATTTGAACCACATAGGATCAGTGAGTGGCAGTCATACTGCTGTAGATTAAGTGGTATATCAATCTTAGAGAAGAGTATACTGAATATGAGCAAAGATAGGGTTCCAGGAGTAAATGGTATGCATCCTGTTATACTAAAAAAAGGCTTCATGTGAGTGCACCATCCCACTGGGATGTTAACAAACTGATCATTAGACTCTAGGATGATTCCCTTGGACTGGAGAAGTGCTGACATCTCCCCAGTCAAAAAAGGAGGTGAGAAAGATGTGGTGAGGAATTATAAACCAGTAAGTTTAACTCCAGTGGTGAGAAAGATCATGAAGTCTGTGCTTCGGAATATGATATAGGACTGTATGGTTAATGCATCATATCATAGGTTTGTAAGGCGGAATTCTTGCTTATCCTGTTCTGTACATTAGGTAAGATTTTTTCCCATAATTTTAAATAATTATTTTTATTGAAATAAAAGTAATATAATTTTAATGTATCTAACCTTTAATATTTTTTGTTTTGGCTACTTCTCCATTTATGTCTTAATTGTAAATAATAAGCAGTAGCCGGTTACAGAGGTTTTTGTTTCTATTTCTCTGGTAGTTCAAACAAACTATTATTATTATTATTATTATCATTAGCCATATGGTGCAAGGAAGCCTGGGGCTTTTGCTGCACCAGCTATGCAGTGTTTGACATTGGGCCTTTAAATCACTAGAACAGTCATCTCCATAATTTTGACAGTTTGTCAGAATCATCTTTTACCACGTTTCCTTTCTAATTCATTTAATTTCTTTAATTCATAAAGTTATAACTCTCATTCAATTTATTTTTCTAGACTTGACAATGACAATTTCATAATTATTGCATAATTGATTAAAAACAGTGCAGCATATCTTCCCAACCTTTCACAGCATATCTTCACAACTTCTTTTTCCTCATAATTCATACAATTTCTTTAATTTTAAAAGTAATGCAGTTGTATCACCAGTTTGTACAATGATCTTATTTTTCATTCTTCTAAGTTATAGACTTCAAAACAATATCCACAAGAATTTCAAAATGTAGTCAAAATTGGCTTCTAAATGGTTAGGTTATTTGGAATGTTTTCTGTAAAGTTTTCTTTCCAGCTTGTTTCAGTAAACTCAATCATTTTTTTCCTTTAAAACTTTTGTGGAGTGCAACGTTGTTTACTTTCTTATTAGAATTAGTTAATTCCCAGATATGTCTTTCTCCTGAGAAATTAAGTTATTATGATGAAGTTGTAAAACAGTTGGATGCAAGAAAAAACTTTGACTTCAATAATGCTTTTGATATAATTGCCCATGAAAGGCTGTTATATAAACTGGAGAAAATTGGGATTACTAATTATTGGTAAGAACCTTCACAGGATCAAGATAGGAGACAGAGTGGGATTAGTATTGCTGCTACTTCTGTTTCTTATCATCCTTAATGACAGTGATGATGGAATGCAGAGCAAAGTTTGCCAATGTTTTTAAGGTAGAAAAGATAGTTAAAGACAAGAATCAGACCGTTTTATTTCAAAATGACTGACTCAGATCAGTTTCACAAATAGTCAGAAAAATTATGGCTGATGGTTCAATGCTTCTAAATGTAAATGTAGCACCTGGGGGCCAGAAATTTAGGAGTTACGTACAAGCTAGGGGAAGTGGGTCAAAAAAAGACTTAGGGGGCTACAGTTCAATCACATGTGAAATTTTCCATGCAGTGTAAATAGGTGGCTTAAGAAGACATATGGTATCCTAATTGTGATAATAGGACCTTTGCAAGTAAGGAAAAGGATGTCATTATCCCTTTATAAGATGATAGTGAAATTGCAGTAGAATATTGTGATTAATAGTGGAGGCCATACTTGAAGAAGACTGTAGAACATCAACCAGATTGGTAAGGGGTGCTAATTGATATACATATGAAGAATTGCTTAGAAGGTACAGACTGCAAATCTTGATAACTAGACTTCTTTTGTTGTTGTTGTTGTTGTCTCTGGTGCAAGGGCAACTTAGGCCATATTGCACCTCCCAAACAAATTGACTTTATATACAGGAACTGCTTGTACAACAGTTAGAAACGATCATACAATTGAACGTGTTTTAAATAGAGAAATAATTCAGAGAGATTTGCTTCTTTACCTATGATGCTATTGAGAGACAGAGGTTGTTGCAGATCTGAGATGAAACTAAAAGCCATTCATCGGGCGTTGTTAAACAAGTGACATTCGAGAAGTATATGTTTTACTGTAAGTGGTTGCGAGCAGTTTGCACACTGAGGAGGATCATTCCCTGTAAGCAGATAGAGGTGGGTGTGACCTATTCGGATTCTGGCTAAGATTACATCTTCTTTTCTATTTTTACGAAGGCTAGAAGTCCATAATTGTGGTTCAGGTTTTATTTGAAATAGCTTGTTATTTGTTTGCATTTTCCACAGAAGTATCCATTGTTTCATGCATATTCTCTGTATTTTGTGTCTATAATCAGGATATGGGACTAGATCATTTGTTGAGGCTATATTGGAAGGATGCTTTGCAGCATCACCTGCACATTCATTTCCTGGAATACCACTGTGACCAGGGATCCAAGAAAAGATAATAGTTTGTTGATGCTCATGAAGCTGCATCAGCTTATGTCTTATGAGTTTTAATAAAGGATTGTTAGGTGAGGAAATGCCTTTCAAAGCTAAAATAGCATTTTGTGAATCAGTATATAAAAAAAAAAGTAAAGTGCAGCCATTATCAACCCACTGCAGGATGGAAGCCTCCTCAACAATTCATGTTGAGGGAAAATGGACCATAATCTACCACGCTGGTCCAGTGCGGGTTGGCAGATCGACCGTATTCAGCAGTCAGGGGTTTAAATCCCGGTCTACTCAAAGAGCGTGTGCTATTGCACTCCCGCTCCTGCCCACTCGGCTACGGAGGCCGGACAATCAGTATATATTATACTTTTATTTATTGACATAAGTGAGATATTTTTCAGAGCAAGCATAATGGCATGAAGCTCAGCGGTATAACTGCCATATTCAACTGGAAGTGAAAACTCGATAGTTGACTTAGGGAAGACAGCAGCTGCACCTTCTTTATTGTCAGACTTTGAATCATCAGTATAGATCTTGGTGAATTCGGGGTACTTTTGTGTATGAGCATAATGTAGTTGTTGGATCTGCTATGGAACTTTTACCCCATTGCTGCACAATCTTCTCATGTATTCATGAGAAGAAAGTGTAAAGGTAGACCACGGGAGATCTGGATCTTTTGATTCTCTGAGGATATTATCAAATTAGATGTTCCAGCTTTCTGCTAGAATCTGCAGTCTGATACCAGCAGGCTGAATTGTTCTGGGTTTATTTGTATAGTAGGTTTTCCACAGAGGATCATGCAGGAGTGGCCAAACAGAATGAGTAGGCAGGCTTTTAATTTTAGTAATTCATCAGCAACATTTTTCTTCTGATGCTAAGTGGAGGTTCGTGAGCCTCAACGTAAATACTTTGAATTGGTGATGTTCTGTATGCACCTAAGGCTATCCTGAGAGATGAATGTTGGATGGGCACAAGACGCGCTAAGGTGCTTTCCCTAGCTGAGTCATAAACAGGTGCTCCATAGTCTAGCCGAGATCTGATTAGGGACTTCAACTAAGGCCATATTGCTCCGGGATATGCGGTGGTCATTCCTTGACCTTTCCGCATCCTCCGTATTTGGTGGTGACGGGCTCGAACCCCGGTCTAATCAAGAAGCGTGTGCTGCGCACTGCTAAGTGGAGCAAGGTATAGCGATCTGTACCCCAAGATGTACTGGAGATTACCCGGAGTATATTCATTTTCTTTGCGCAAGTGGTTCTTAGATATTTTATGTGCTCCTGGAAATTTAATTTCTTATCAAAAATTAGCGCTAGGAGACGAATACTGTTTACGATTGGTATAGGGTGATTGGCCAAGTGCAACTCAGGTTCAGGATGCATTCTGTGTTTTGTGCAGAAATGTATGGCTGTAGATTTGTGGCTTGATAGTCTGTATCCATTTTGTGCCATCCATAATTCAATGTCGTTTATGGATATTTATAGATGCCTCTCGATATAGTTCATATTCTGGGAATGGCAGGATATGGTAATCTGTATAAAGATACGAGTCAATGGTGTTTGGAATGCAGTTTGTGATATTGTTTATTCGTAGTGAAAACAGAGTGGCACTAAGAACAGAGCCCTGTGGGACTCCTTCTTCTTGTATATATGTTTGAGATAAAACCTGCCGGTACTTAACTTGGAAAAACCTGTGTCGAAGAAAGCTTTGAATAAAATATGGTAAGTGCCCTCTCATATGAATAGAATGGAGATCTCTTAGGATGCCGTATCGCCGTGTGGTATCAAAAGCCTTCTCTATATTAAGGCATATCATGACGAGATGTTGATTTCTAATGAATGCATTCCTTATGATTGATTCAGCTTTTGTCATGAGGTCTAGGGAAGATCTAGGGATGACGCATGATTAGCATTAGCATTAGCATTAGTAGAGGCATATGATGCAAGAAAGCAAGCTTATTCAGCATCAGCCAAAAAAAAAAAAAAAAAAACAACCACTACTCCCATTTCACCCCTCAATTCGTTCGAAATACCTGTCCAGCAGAGCCTTAAATTTGTTTAGGCTATCAACTTCAACAACAAGCGATGGAAGTCTATTCCACAAACCAACTGCCCGCTGGCTAAAGGCGAATTTCCGCACATCTATCCGACATCCGTCCTTCCTCAATTTGAATTTATGCCCTCTCAGGTGATTATTCTGAGCAAGAGGAAGAATCCCATCGGCATTGAGCATGCTCAAGCCATTCAAAGCCTTGTACACCTCTATCAGATCACCTCGGCGATGCCTAGTCTCCAGGCTCTGTAATTTGCAAAACTTAAGCCTTTCTTCATAAGAGCAACCCTTTGTTCCATTCACTAATCTTGTTGCCCTTCTCTGTACTCGTTCCAGCAGCTCTACATCCTTCTTGAAATTAGGCCTCCAGACCTGTATACAGTACTCAAGGTGTGGCCTGACCAATGCCTTATACAAGGGAATAATCACATCCCTGTCCCTGCTAGAAAAATTCCTGTATATCATTGACAAGACACCATGAGCTACTCTTGCAGCTCGTCTGCACTGCTCAGAGAACTTCATATCTGCCTGCACAATTACCCCCAGGTCCTTTTCATTCTCTACCACTGTCAGCGTAGTACCACAGAGTTGATACGTTGATCTGGGGTTACTGTTTCCCATATGTAGTACTTTACATTTGTCAATGTTAAACTTCATTTGCCACCTCTCAGCCCATCTGCTCAACCTTTCCAGATCCTGTTGCAGCAGCATAGTATCAGTAGTGTCCTTAACAACCCTGCCAACCTTTGTATCGTCTGCAAACTTGGACATTAAGCCTGATACACCATCATCAATATCATTTATAAATACAGAAAACAACAATGGACCCAACACTGAACCCTGAGGAACTCCACTAATAACATTAGTCCACGTTGAGCAGTGTCCATTGATTACCACTCTCTGTCTTCTGCCACTCAACCATCCCTTTATCCATAGCAGCAATTTGCCTCGAATGCCACACTTCTCCAATTTGTGCAGCAGTCTTCCATGCGCAACAGTATCAAAAGCCTTTCTAAGATCCAAATATATAATATCAAAGTTATTCCCTGCATCCAGTTCTTTTGTGACTACATCATAGTATCCAATCAAATTGGTCAGACAAGACCTGCCCTTAACAAACCCATGCTGTGTCTGAGCTATAACTGAATTCTTGTCCAGATGATCCTGCAGTGCTTCTTTAACCAGTGCCTCCATTAATTTTCCTGGAACCGAAGTTAAACTAACAGGTCTATAATTACTTGTGTCAGCCTTTGATCCTCCTTTGTGAATTGGGGTTACATTTGCACATCTCCAGTCCATGGGTACCTCCCCTGAGTCCAATGAAGCTCTCATAATTATGGTTAGGGGTTTGCTTACTTCCTTTGCTGCCTCCTTTAATATAACTGGATAGATCCCATCCACCCCGGGTGCCTTTTTTATGTTTATCCTCAACAATTTCTCCTCCACTTTCCTCTCAGTTATTAGAAAATCATCTAGCTCACTGCCAATGTTTACTTCACCTACGACATTCCCCTTCCTGAATAACTCCTCATGTGTGAATGTAGATGCAAAATACTCGTTTAGATTGTTAGCCACCTGAGCTGGATCCTCAACTGTTGAACCATCAACATCCAGTGGACCAATCTGATTCATCCCTTTCCTTCTTGAGTTTAAATAGGTAAAGAACTCTTTTCTGTTTTTCTTTGCATCCTTTGCCAAGGATTTCTCATAATCTGCCTTTGCCTGCCTAACCTCCTTTGTGACTTGGTTACAGACCAACTTATATCTATCATAGGCTTCCACGTCACCCATTAATTTGTATGTATCCGATGCATTTTTCTTCTCTGCCATATGTCTCATTAGTTCATCTGACAACCATTTAGGCCTGAACCTGGAACAATATTTCTTGGTTGGTATGTAAAGCCTGGTAGCTTCCAAGATTAGTTCCTTGAATGCTTCCCATTTTGAATTTGCTGTTGGTAACATCATCAGTTGGTCCCACTGTACAGAATTTAAATACTGTCTCAGACCATCATAGTCGCCTTTACGAAAGCAAAAACCCTTCCCTTTACCTCTGATGGTAGTTACCTCCTTGAGTAAATCCCACTTCAGCACACTGTGATCACTGCCACCCAGTGGTTCATTTATCTGCAGATTCCTAATGCATGAAGAATCACTACTGATAATCAGATCAAGAGTATTACTCCCTGTAGTTGCCTCCCGAACATGCTGGTGTAGAAAACAATCATCCAATAAATCCACAAAAGCCTTGCTAGTGTGTGAGTGACCAACCCACAAATTCCAGTCAATATCTGGGAAATTAAAATCCCCCATTATAAGACTCTCTGATTTACTGGCCCATTCTATTTCCCTGTACAGTATCTTATTATACTCATCAGAGTCATTAGGCCTATAGCACACTCCTACTCTCAATTTTGATTTACCTATGCTTATGTCACACCAAACTGACTCAACACTGCACTGTCCAGCGATGTCAACTGGCTTCACTTCCTTGGATTTTATGTGTTTTTTAACTAATAGCATAACCCCTCCTCCCTTCCTATCCTGTCTATCCTTTCTGTAGACGTTGTACTCCCCAAATTCCAGTTCTGCATTCCTTATATCTGTGTGACACCACGTCTCTGATATCCCAACTATATCTGCCTTTGATGTTTTGAGTAATACCTCAAATTCATCAAATTTATTTACTAAACTCCTAGCATTAGTGTACACGCAAGTATACATGCACCTGTTTCTATTCTTAGCTACCCTAACACAACCCATGTGTTTACTTGTACCGCAATGACTTCCAGCAGTCTCTGAAATATCCTGCATCTTGTTTTTCAGGCTTCTGCTCATTAACGTGCCTCACTCAGCTCGTTGTATTGTATTTAAATTTGTATTTAATTTGTCAGTTGACAAAGGGACACGCGTCCCGAAAGCTACTGATTTTTTGTTAATATATTTGTATAACTGGTTTATAACTAACTTAAGTGTATATTAAGATCTATTCTTTCGAAAACCAAACTGATTATTACTGATTATGTTTCGGGATTCAAGATACCATGTGAGACGATGGTTCTTAAGGGTAACCTGATAGAAGTATATAAGGTCCTGAAGGGAATCTGTGAAATGAATTGAATAAGAGCAGTACATTTTCATTGGTAGAAGCAAGAGAAGAACCAAGGGGCAAAAAATAAAAAAAATTTAGGGAGTAATAGAAGGCTGAATCTTATAAAGTTTACTTTCGGGTATCATGTTGTAGATCAGTGGTGTGAATTGTGTGCCACAGTGGTAGAGGCAGAGTGTTTAGTAAGTTCAAAGCAGAATTGAATAGCCATTCTTTTTTATTTATATAATTATTATTAATTTACTGACATTTAATGGAAAATCCTAATCTAAGGTACTTCAGCTAAATAATAAAAATTATGCGACGGTGTTTCTGTACCTCGTTATCTTCATGGTTCATCAGATGCTTTTGGTCTGATGACAAGACTCCACATGGGATCAGAAAGCTTCTCTATAATATGAGTGTTTACTTGAAGGTATTACTTAAATTAGGACATTAGTTGTGTTGATATATTTGAACATAACATATTACTGTCAATAAACTGGAAACTCTTTTTATTCAACTCCGTATGTAAATGGACACAAATCTGTTAAGACCAAATAAATAAAAACCTCTTACAAATAAAATGTGAGCCACAAATATGAAAATCCAACTTTCAATTGAGTAGATAAGAGGTTGTTTTTGTTTTTTTCTAAAACACAGCTCTTGATGTGAGAACCTTCCAGGGATGTTGCTTGTTCTCCAGTTTAGCATCACTGGCATCCAACACCCATTGCCTAGGTTTCAGACCAACATCATAGGAATCTGGCATTGTTTGCTGTATGCTGCTACTGGTAGAAATCCAGAAAAGGGATCTTGTGGGTAAGGGTCCAGCTTCAGAAAATCACTTTGGTCCCTGCTTCAACAAGGCAGTTGGTCCTAGGATGGCTCACCTAAGATCAACTGTCCAGTGGGTTTGCCTGCAAGGATGTCAGTGCAATGCCTCTACCCTTGTATCCATGAGACAAGATTCAGGCTGGTGATGGTGCATGTGTGGTGCTTGGGTAGTCCTGGTATCCCACTTCTGAACACATTTACTGCTTGCTGGGTGGTGGTAATCTCTTTGAACTCCATGGTGGGTGGGGGAGAGCCCAGGAACCAAAAAAAAAAAAAAAATGAACTCATCCATGACTCCTGATAGGCTAAATTTTTCTTCTGGGACCCTACATAGTCCCTACTTAGTCAATAACTCATCAGTTCAGAAGAGATAACAAACTGAAGAAATATCAGGTCCAACACCTCAGTATGATAACTCACTCTGCTAGTGAGAAGACCATAGGAAAAATGTCACTCTTTTTTATTTGGAAGGGTTTACAGGCTCTCCTAAAGCAGTCAAAGGGCTTTGCTCAGGTGACATCCTTGTGGACACTAAAAGTAACAAATATTCAGAACAGCTCACTGCCACATCTATTGGAGGAAATAACAATCATAAGTTACACCCCACAAGACACGACACTGATGTCTAAGAATATATAAATTCATACACCGACCATTGAATAAAATTTAAAATTTAATATGACTACAATCTTTACAAAAAAAAAAAAAAAAAAAATTTACAATAAACTATTACGGAATGCTAAAAACTGTAATAAAAAAGATCATTTACAATAAAATTTGCTAAAATATAAAACATTAAAAGCGCTAAAAATCTGAAGCTTTCGGGAGCGTCAGCTCCCTTCTTCAACAGTGATATAACTTCCTGCAACATCTCCTTAAGTAGCAGGCTCACGGTACCTCCACACGTGGTATTTCTCCATTTTTTAGCATCCTACAGTTTTTACAGTAGTTTTTACAGTTTTTAGCATTCCGTAATAGTTTTTTGTAAATATTTTTTTTTTTTTTTGTAAAGATTGTAGTCATATTAAATTTTAAATTTTATTCAATGGTCGGTGTATGAATTTATATATTCTTAGACATGAGTTTTCCCGACCTCAGAGGCCTCTTTCAGGATAACACGACACTGAATTTATCCTGAGGCATCATTTGAGAATGGGACCTTCTCAGTGTCTGAAGAGGAAATCTTTTCTAAAAAAAGATTTCCTCTTCAGACTAAAATTTAAAGAGTGATGTTCAAAATGAATATTCTTCTGTAGGTATGGGAACCTAGTCCCCACTAGAAACCTCATCATTACTTTCAATACACTCTTTCCTGATCCAATCATAGCTGGGTATTTGCACTGCTCAGTGAAGCCATATGTTCCTAACTCACTAAAGTGCTTTAAGTGCCAAAAATATGGATATTTGCAAATGGCACTTGTCATGGTGCTCCTGCATGTGCTCGATGTGTTGCAAAGGGTTCCCTGACAAAAGCCCACACAAATTCCTCTCAGAAAGACGCCCCACTGTCATAAATGCTCACATGAAAAATACCCACACGGAAAATTGTTCACATGGATAAATGCTCACATTATTTTTAGTTTACAAAAAACAAGGCGCCTCCGTAGCCAGGTGGGAAGGAGCAGCAGTGCGTAGCACACGCTTCTTGATTAGACCGGGGTTCGAGCCCGTCACCACCAAATACGGAGGATGCGGAAAGGTCATTCAGGGAATGACCACCGCATATCCCGGAGCAATATGGCCTTAGTTGCTAATGCTCCTAAAAACCAAATAACAACAACAACAACAACAAAAAACAAATTACTTCATATTTCAAAACGCAACAAAATGTTGAATTTATATATTTTATTTCTACTTCTATACAATATAGTTAGTTAGTTATTTGGTTTTTAGGAGCAATAGTAACTAAGGCCATATTGCTCCTGGATATGCGGTGGTCATTCCCTGACCTTTCCGCATCCGCCGTATTTGGTGGTGATGGGCTTGAACCCCAGTCTAATCAAGAAGCGTGTGCTACGCACTGCTGCTCCTTCCCACGTGGCTATGGAGGCGCCTCTATACAATATAATATTGGTGTAAATACGCCATAGTTTAGGTGCCTCCATAGCCAGGTGGGCAGGAGCAGCATGCATAGCACACGCTTCTTGATTAAACCGGGGTTCGAGCCCGTGACTAACAGGGAATGACCACCGCATATTTCCAGAGCAATATGGCCTTAGTTGCTAATGCTCCTTAAAAAAAAAAAAAAAAAAAAAAAAAACCAACACTATAAGTTTAACTACATAAGTAGTGTAAAGGCATTGTTTGATTTTATCTCATATTGTGGCTACCTTTACAACAAGATACCAGGTATTGCACTACTTCGAATAAACAATGCTTCTCTAGATAGAGAAGACTGTTGTTATTTATTCTCAGTGGGTGCCACCACCCAGATGGCACTGTTTCAGAGCTTGTTGGCTCACTTGTCAGTGGGCGGGCAGGTACCCTGGGTAATAGTTGCAAAGTTTTCCACAATATGAGAGATGCCAAATGGTGTAGGTCATAATAATATTTTGAAGACTAAATGTGCAAGGCATAATATGTTATGGGTTGAATTTAACCGTATAATATTGGTGTAAATATACTGTAGCTTACTGGCATGTTTGCATTACCAGGGTACCTGCCTGCCCACCAATGAGTGAGCTAACAAGCTCCAAACAGTGCCATCTGGGTGGTGGTGCCCACCGAAAATAAATAACAGTAGTCTCCTCTATTAGAGAAGCATTTTTTATTCAAAGTAGTGCAATATCTGGTATCTCGTGAAGGTGGCCACAATATGAGATAAAATCAAACAATGCCTTTACACTACTTATGTAGTTAAACTTATGGGTAAACTGTGGTGTATTTACAACAATATTATATAGTTAAATTCAACACATAATATATTATGATTTACACTTCTATACAATGTATTTTAATATAACTTTTGATATAAAACTTTTGATTTTAATGTAAAGTAGAATATTTGGATGGAAATGTTTGTAAGGGAAATTACAATAAATTCTGGTTTTATTGCAACTAAAGCCTTTTATTTTATTTATAAAAATAAATTATTTTTCTCTGTCTTACAAAGTGAACAGGCAACACTTTTTGGTTTTTTATCAACAAACAACTAATTCAGACATATTTCAGTGATTTATTTATTTGTCAAGGATTTTAATAGAATTTTCGTTACTATAAGTTAGCCAATCTCTGAAAATTTTTCAGTTTGTCTTCTACCTGCTCATATTCCTGCACAAAAGTGGCAACCAAGTCATGCAGTGCATCATATCTTCTCTTTTTCACCTCTAGATGGACCTACCTGTACATTAGCCAGTGTCAATCTGTGGCAAGCCAAGTTCCTCTTCTGTCCATCAAACAAAAACCACACACTGGAATGACTGCAGTGGAATAGGGAATTAAGTGCATTGGGAAATCCCTCACAGCAGTTTGTAGTTTTAGGCGACCGTTCAAGAACTGCATCATGATGATTCCATATTCTTATTGGAAACTAGAGATCTCTACCTGTTGCACCCTCAGTTGCCATTCAGTTATGAAGACAAAAGATGGCAACATAATAAAACAATCAACTGAACATTGTCATGATTTCTGTCCTCAAAAAGCAGAAGCCAACATTGCCAGATGCACAATGAGGCAATATATGAGAGTAGTTAGTTCTACTCCTTGCAATGTGATGGGGAATGTGTTGTAACGATGTACCGGCCCATATCCCAAACAATTATCCCTTGCGAGAAATCTTCTCAATGTACATCAATAGAGAATTGAGATATTGGAGTAGCAGCACCACTCTGGAGTAAGACTCCAGAGAATTAATGCAAATACATTGTCAACATATCTGCACCAGGGCCTGATGGGATCAGGTAAACCTGCAAATATTTCTTCTTCTTCAAGCACCTCCATAATGATATTCGATTGTGCCATTGTGTATTACGTCATATTGTGCCATTGTGTATTACATCTGCAGAAATGTGCATTCATGTTATGAAGGCTGAAAACTCAGGATAATTCATGGTCCCCACACCCTCTGCCTGAAATTGGCTTACTGCAGCCCCCCAATTGAAGAGACCTTTAGGAATTGCTCCAGTCTATGACAGGATTCCAACACACCTCTCTGAATGAATGACAAACAGAAAAATTACTGTACTGTCATAGAAAATAAGCATTTAACAAAATATGATTAAACTATATTAGAATGTTTCAGCTGTTTATTCCTTTTTTATTTTTTCACTAATGATATTTTATGTATGTATTATGTATGTATTTATGTATTAATATTTACCAAGATCAAATTTCAATTCATATATTCTATAATTTTTACTCTAATTACAGAGCTGAAACTCGCTATAGTTGGAGACAGAACTGTTTTCTTGAATTTTCCCACTTCAGTTTTCAAAACCTATTGAATTTCATGCAAATGACAAAAATGACAAAAATGCAAATGACAAAGGGTATGTCTGCCAGGGGCAAAGGTTGATGACGTTGTAGAGCGGATATCATCTTTTAAGGGCACAAAAGGTGATATAGTTGTACACGTTGGCACTAATGATATTAAGAGTAGGAGACCGGCGGAATTACTTAACAAGTACAGGTCACTGATGAAAAAAAGCTGTGAATTAGGGTTGAATTTGAAAGTGTCTGCAATTCTGCCCAGACACGATAGGAGGGAGTATATGATGAGAGCCCTGTTGATCAATTCGGCCCTGGGAAGATTGTACAGGGCTCGAGGGGGTAGAATTTTTTTCAGCCTGGTCTATACTTGTTAACAGGAGAGACTGCTTCTACAGGGATGGGATACACTTAAATAGAAAGGGTGCAAGAATGTTTGCTGATGCTATCGAGGCAGTGTTAGGTGGGTCGGAAAACTGCTAGATTGGGGGGATACAAGGACTAATAGATTAACAGTAGCCACTGGCAGAGGAGAAATTGATTCTTGCACTGCTTCTATTGGAATGAGCAGCAGCAGCAGCCTGGAAAATAAGATGCAGGATATTTCAGAGACTGCTGGGAATCATGGGGGTACAGGTGAACACATGGGTTGTGTTAGGGTGGCTAAGAGGAAGAGCAGGTGCATGTATACTTGCGTGTACACCAATGCTAGGAGTTTAGTAAATAAATTTGATGAATTTGAGGTATTACTCAAAACATCAAAGGCAGATATTGTTGGGATTTCAGAGACGTGGTGTCACACAGATATAAGGAATGCAAAACTGGAATTTGGGGAGTACAATGTCTACAGAAAGGATAGACAGGATAGGAAGGGAGGAGGGGGTTATGCTATTAGTTAAGAAACACATAAAATCCAAGGAAGTGAAGCCAGTCGACATCGCTGGACAGTGCAGTGTCGAGTCAGTTTGGTGTGACATAAGCATTGGGAGATCAAAATTGAGAGTAGGAGTGTGCTATAGGCCTAATGACTCTGATGAGTATAATAAGAAACTGTACAGAGAAATAGAGTGGGCCAGTAAATCAGAGAGTCTTATAATGGGGGATTTTAATTTCCCAGATATTGACTGGAATTTGGGGGCTGGTCACCCACACACTAGCAAGGCTTTTGTGGCTTTATTGGATGATTGTTTTCTACATCAGCATGTTCGGGAGGCAACTAGAGGGAGTAACACTCTTGATTATCAGTAGTGATTCTTCATGCATTAAGAATCTGCAGATAAATGAACCACTAGGTGGCAGTGATCACAGTGTTCTGAAGTGGGAGTTACTCAAAGAGGTAACTACCATTAGGGGTAAAGGGAAGGGGTATTGCTTTCGTAAAGGCGACTACGATCGACTGAGACAGTATTTAAATTCTATACAGTGGGATCAACTGATGATGTTACCAACAGCAAATTCAAAATGGGAAGAATTCAAAGAACTTATCTTGGAAGCTACTAGGCTTTACATACCAACTAAGAAATATTGTTCAAGGTTTAGGTCTAAATGGATGACAGATGAACTAATGAGGCATATGGCAGAGAAGAAAAATGCATGGGATACATACAAATTAACACGTGACACAGAAGCCTATGATAGATACAAGTTGATCTGTAACCAAGTTACAAAGGAGGTTAGGCAGGCGAAGGCAGATTACGAGAGATCCTTGGCAAGGGATGCGAAGAAAAACAGCAAAGAGTTCTTTACTTATGTAAACTCTAGAAGGAAGGGGATGAATCAGATTGGTCCACTTGATATCGATGGGTCAATTGTTGATGACCCTAATCAGGTAGCTAACAAACTAAATGAATATTTTGCATCGACATTCACACATGAGGAGTTATTCAGCGAGGGAGGGGAATGCCAGAGGTGTATTCAACTCTAGCAGTAAGCTAGAGAATCTTGTAATAACTGAGAGTAAAGTGGAGGAGAAATTGTTGAAGATAAACACAAGAAAGGCACCTGGGGTGGATGGGATCTATCCAGTTATATTAAAGGAGGCAGCAAAGGAAGTAAGCAAACCCTTAGCCATAATTATGAGAGTTTCCTTGGACTCAGGGGAGGTACCCATGGACTGAAGATGTACAAATGTGACCCCAATTCACAAGGGAGGATCAAAGGCTGACACAAGTAATTATAGACCTATGAGTTTAACTTCTGTTCCCGGAAAATTAATGGAGGCACTGGTTAAAGAAGCACTGCAGGATCATCTAGACAAAACTTCAGTTATAGCTCGGACACAGCATGGTTTTGTTAAGGGGAAGTCTTGCCTGACCAATTTGATTGGATACTATGATGCAGTCACAAAAGAACTGGATGCAGGGAATAACTTTGATATTATATACTTGGATCTTAGAAAGGCTTTTGATACTGTTGCACATGGAAGACTACTGCACAAATTGGAGCAGTGTGGCATTGGAGGCAAATTGCTGCTATGGATAAAGGGATGGTTGAGGGGGAGAAGACAGAGAGTGGTAATCAATGGACACTGCTCATCGTGGACTAATGTTATTAGTGGAGTCCCTCAGGGTTCAGTATTGGGTTCTTTATTGTTTTCTGTATTTATAAATGATATTGATGATGGTATATCAAGCTTAATGTCCAAGTTTGCAGACGATACGAAGGTTGGCAGGGTTGTCAGGGACACTACTGACACTATGCTGCTGCAACAGGATCTGGAAAGGTTGAGCAGATGGGCTGAGAGGTGGCAAATGAAGTTTAACATTGACAAATGTAAAGTACTACACATGGGAAACAGCAACCCCAGAGCAACGTATCAACTCTGTGGTACTACACTGACAGTGGTAGAGAATGAAAGGGACCTGGGGGTGGTTGTGCAGGCAGATATGAAGTTCTCTGAGCAGTGCAGACGGGCTGCAAGAATAGCTCATGGTGTATTGTCAATGATATATAGGAATTTTTCTAGCAGGGATAAGGAGGTGATTATTCCCTTGTATAAGGCAATGGTTAGGCCACACCTAGAGTTCTGTATACAGGCCTGGAGGCCTCATTTCAAGAAGGATGTAGAGCTGCTTGAACGAGTTTAGTTTAAGATTAGTGAATGGAACAAGGGGGTGCTCTTACAAAGAAAGGCTTAAGTTTTGCGAATTACAGTGTCTGGAGACTAGGCACCAGCGAGGTGATCTGATAGAGGTGTATAAAGCCTTGAATGGTTTGAGCATGCTCAATGCTGATGGGATTCTTCCTCTTTCTCAGAATAATCACCTCAGAGGGCATAAATTCAAATTGAGGAAACACATATGTAGGATAGATGTGCGGAAATTTGCCTTTAGCCAGCGGGTGGTTGGTAGGTGGAACAGACTTCCATCCCTTGTCGTGGAAGTTGATAGCCTAAATAAGTTTAAGGCTCAGCTGGACAGGTATTTCGAACGAACAGAGGGGTGAACTGGAGGTGGTTATTTTTTATTTATTTATTTTTTTTTTTTTTGGCTGATGCTGCATAAGCTTGCTTTCTTGCATCAAATGCCTCTACTAATGCTAATGCTAATGCTAAAGTGTGCATTTTTTAAGCCTTTTTCAGTTATTTTTCTAAATCCACTCTAATTAGCCTAGTGCTTATGAAACACGATAGATACTTGATTCGTTTGTTTGTTTGTTTTGGAGTGGGAGTTTCTGTTTACAGAGCGAAATTGTTTTCGTGGAGCGGAGTGTGATAAAAACCGTTGGTTACATCACAAACTTCCTAGATACAGCTACATCAAAAGAGTGCCAACGGACATTCTTATGTCTCCGCGCAGCTACGTCGGGACCGCTAAGAAAATAAACAAAAGACAACTGCGAGATATTGTTAGTTGACATAAGAAGCAATAAAGCAAAACAGTAGCAACAACTTTTTATGAAAGGCAAACAGATTGTATTTCCTTTCTTCAACTTGTGTATTGCTCCTATGAACAGAAAATCAAGGAAATTCATCTGTTGGAAATGGGAAAAACTGGTGTAAAACTGATAACACTGCAATGCGCATTTAATAAAAAAAAAAAAAGTTTGATTTATTGTAATTGTTTTTAGTAAACAATGTCGGAGCAGTAGTTTCCTGGGTTTGATCTTCTAACGAAATTTCAAGAAAATATTTCTATTTATAGCTGCATTATAAACTTCAAAAACTGGTGCATCAAAGGAAATAAAAAAAAAAAATCATCCACTATGAATAACGGGTTGTTTCTTGAAATGTGTATTGTTCACAAAACTGCAATATTTCTAACAATATAAAGCTAACAGATTACGACCAATGGCTGCTCAAAAAGTATTGTTAGAAGATATTTGCTTGCTACACTTTGATGTCATCACAAAGGGAGAAATTCTGTTTTAGTACAGAAGCCGAATAAATTCACTATCCACGGTCATAATGCTGTTCTGAGCTGCAATAAACAGATAAACCATGCTGAAAATAGATTTTCTCCCCAACACTTCTCTTATTTTGGTGAGCAATTTCACACAATCAAGTCGGTGACTGCTAAATGTTGATGCGGTTTCTTGTATTCTCTCTCTCTATTTTAGGATCTCTGACCGTGTGAAGTATAAACAGGAAATTTGTTCATCAGAATGCTGCCCATCAATGGCACCAATTATCAACTCTTTTACTGTCCTAATTTTTAACGTGTGCAGATAATCGACTTGGCAAAATTTGAAAGTGCTACTTCAATTAGGAGCAAAAACCATTTCCCCCCCAACATAGCGAATTACTTTAGGTACAATAAAGGACGACTACTGATGATTTTACTGACTGGAAGGAAATGTCCACAATAAAACATCTGTAAAAGGACATTCACTCAAAGTAATTCATTTGTATTCGAGGACAAGCTATACAGCGATGTTTGAAATTTATAAAGCAGTTCACTCGCTACTATTTTCCAGAGGGATTCTTGCAAAATATTGTTCCTGAAAACAATTACAAAAAAGCAAAGTGTTTTTTCATAAAATGCCCACCAGACAAAAATCGGCTTCCTACGATGAAGCTCACTAATAAGTGAGCTCTAATAAGAGCTTTAGTATCTGTTGTGAAACTGAATGAAATAGATTTATTAGAACTTCCATGAAAGAAATAGACTTATTAGAACTTAGAACTTTCGTATTGCAGAGAACCTCAAACAAAAGGTTTGAGGTTCTCTGCAATACGAAAGATTTCATCTAGTTCTTTTACTGTTATCTCCTTCGCGGTAACATTTTCATCTAGCTCATTTAAAAATTAGAATTTCTAAATGCGAGTCTGCATTGACTTTATTAGTGGGAAACAAACAAGTAACATGTTTTCTTCCGATGGTTGATGGAACACACTGAGGTGGGCAGCAGGCAAGCGTTTGTTTATTGCCCATCCAATGCACGGTAAGTTTAGCACGTGATTCAAATCTTTTTCAACTATCACATTAAAAAAAAAGATCGCGTTAACTGGAAATTTGCATCGTATAAAGCGAAAAGTGGTACAGGTCGACCATCACTAATCCAGCCACCAGTAATCCAGTTCCACTGCTAATTCAGGCATAATTTCCGCGAACGTAATTTCAAATTTCCCGGGTCGGGGCACTGACCTGCTGCTAATGTTTTGGTGGCATTGGTTGTTGCATCAGTTGTTGGCGCAAACTCATAAACACTGGCAAGCCATTCCAATTAATTTTTCTGCATTTATTATTATAACCTGCTCACATTTAGCCCCAGCCATGGTTCCAATGCATAAAGGAAGTGCCTCTCGTGGTGTAAAGTGCAAACACCGTACATTGTCCATAACAGATAAAATTGAACTGAAAAAACTTGACAGTGGTGTGTCCTGTGAGAAGTTTAACTCTGCTTAATTGTAAATTCCAGCAATTTATATCAGTTCCTCTTATTTTAATAATTTTCTTTTAGCCTTTCCTTTTTATGTTTTTTTTTTTTTTTTTTTTTACAACACACTTGTACAACTTGCAGAAAAACACAACACAATATGATGGATAATACAGTGTGCTAACAAACTTGTTTTCACAAAATCTCTCTGAGAACTCTCTCAGAAACTCTTTGAGAGTTTATTTTATCGCAGTTAGTTTTATTGCAGCACTCGCCACGCATGCAATAAACTAATCACAAATGACCTTCATATGTATGCCGTAATAGTGTCACACATATGTGGCTGACATGACTTCTCAAGAAATAAAATAATCTACTAGGCCAACGTTGGCCACATATATGCGACATAAAAAAAGTCTCTTTTTTTTGATATTTTAAACGAAAAAATGACAACACTGACATTACAATATTTATTTTAGAATTACTAATAAAATTATTTGCTAAATATGTTTTGGCCCCTGGGGAATTTTTTTCTTAAACTAGCTTGGCAGTCAACGTGTTAAAGGTAGGAGGTGGTTAACTGTTTGGTAAACTGTATGTGCTAAAATAACCACCGGTGATCTGGCAAACTCACTAATTGGCACCCTTCAGATCCCAATGCTGTCAGATTAGTGATGGTCGACCTGTATAATTTTTTCAAATAGCGGTAACTGAAAAAAAAAAAGTGTTAATCGAACTCGCGTTATTCGAGGCTTGGCTGTAATCAGATTGGTGAGGGATGATCTGCCTTTAACAAATCCATGTTGCGATTACATTATGGCTCCACTCCTATCAAGAGTATCTGCATTACTTGTTTAGCTATTGATTCCATTATTTTTCCTGGCACAGCAGTTAAACTGACAGGTCTATATTTACCCAATTCACCCTTTGAGCCATCCTTATGAATTTGCATATCTGCAGGTACTTCTCCTGAATCTAAGGATACTTTCATTATGATGGCTAATGGGTTTAACTACCTCTTTTCGGCTTCTTTTAATATAATTGGATTGATTCCATCAACCCCAGGTGCATTGTTCACCTTTAGCTGCAACAGTTTCTCTTTTATCTTACTTTCCTATAAAATCATTTCAATCAATATTAGACAGACTTCTGCTAACCCAGCCTCCAAAACTTCATGTATGAATATAAATGCAAAATATTTATTCAGTTTATTAGCCATCTGTATACAATCATGAACAGTTATACCTTTCATAACTAGTGGACCAATGTGATTCATTCTCTCCTTTCTGTTGTTATATATAAGTAAAACCTCATTATTTCGATATCGGATAATTTGAAGTAGTATGTAATTCGAGGTTAAGAGTAGTCCCCAGAAAACAGCATAGGATTTTGCATACTTCTTAGTTTGGATAATTCGAAATATGTACACAATAAAATTCAAAGTCATTATCTGGTCCAGTGACCCACAAACATATTGTTTAATTTGAAATCTCCAACCATATTGCGTGTTTACGTGGAAAGTTTCCATGCTCAAATAAAGTTTTCATTCTCCGTTTACCAAGCTATACATTGTTGGTTTATTGGACGCCCATTCAAGGTCATTCCAGATTATTGAAGTCTACATGGGACATAGCCTTGAACTTAAGAAAGCACGTCATGGTAAACTACATCATTAACACTTTTTTAGTTTTATTATGGTTTTTTAGTACAGGATTTACGAGGTTCTACCATATAAATTTTAAATGCAATATGTATTGTGTGTTCAATTATACTTCACTTAAGCATTTTTTTTCTTTCTCTTATAGAAAAATTCTATTTTGGTAAATAGAAGAAAGGGCTATGAAATGGCTATGAAGAAGGAAATGTAATAAGCTAAATATTTCAGAAAAGTTAAATCTGATTTGTGAGGTTGATAAAGGAGTGCAAACCAAAACAGAAATTGCAAAAAAATATGGAATTCCACTTTCAACTCTCTCGACATTTCTTAAAAATTGTGATCCCATAGAAAAACAATTCGAGAAAGGAAACAACGATGAAAAGAACATGGAGGTGCAAAGCACGAAGACATAGAGAGTGAATTACTACAGTGGTTTTTTTCAGTGCAGGGCTAATAATATTCTGCTATCAGAACCTGTGGTGAAAGAAAAATCTGAAAAAATTTCACTTAAGTTAGGAAAAGATTTTAAATGCTCCAATGGGTGGTTGCAACGATTTCAAAAATGGCACAACATTGTAACACTGAGTTTGTTGGTTGAATTTTATTGGCGCATCAGCAACTTAGGCTATAATGCGCCAAAACCTTGTCAAAAAAATAAGTAAAACTTTCAGTGACCTAAACTGGGTTTGTGGTGGATCTTCAGTGGACATTGTGGCTGCAGAAAGATGGCAAGAAAATGCAAAGCCTGTTTTGCAGAGTTATGATCCAAAGAATATTTTTAATATGGAGGAAAGCAGAGTTTCTACAATGTATTGCCAGATAGAACATTGGCAATGAAGAGGAGGAAAGAAGAGTAAGGAAAGGGTAACGGTTCTGCTTTGTTGCAATTCAGATGGAAGCAAAAAGTTGCAGCCTTTAATCATCGAAAAATATGAAAAACCATGATGTTTCAAAGAAGTGAAACGCCTGTCTTGCATTTACAAGGCTGACAAAATTATTCCATGAGTGGATACAATGTCTCGATAGAAAGGTGACTGGTCAAAATCGGGAAATTCTTCTTTTGATGGACCAGTGTTCAGCGCACAACTGCGAAAGATTTGCTCTAAAAATATTAGAGTTCTTTACCTACCAGCAAAGATAACCAGCTACATGCAGCCTCTAGATCAGGGAATTATTTACCATGTTAAAGGGTTATACTGGAAAAAACTGGTGGTGACATACCTCATCATGGAAACATCCAGGAACATTCCCATTACAGAAATTAAGAAATGGAACATGCTGGACACGATGGAGAACATCGTAGTTTCATGGGAAGAAACTCCTTCCTCTGTCATTCAAAACTGATTCAGAAAGGCTGCTTTTGGTGAAGAAAATTTTGATGACAATGACGCACAAGAAGACTTTGTATGGCCTGCGGTGCAAGTTGAAATGGAGTGCACAACCAGTTTTGAAGACTATACAAAGTGTGACGACAGTGTCATCACTACTGCAGACAACTTCTCTCCTGAGAAAAGTAGCACTGATTGTAGAGAAGTGATGTGGTTGAATCGGAAGATGAGGAACAAGAACCATTGGAGGATGCACATGTTACGCATATTTGTGGCAATTTCCACCATGGAGAAGTGCTACTTAAGCGTTTGTGTGAGGACAATAGTCTAGCAAACGCAATGGACAAAATATCAAAAAAGAGTACATGAACTATACGATAAAAAAATGAAACTAACTACGTTGGATTACTTTGTTAATAAAAAATAAGTTTGTTGTGCAAACATTATTTCAATTGTCTTTTTTATGATAAAGTTCATCATTAAATTTTTTTTCTTGCTCATCTCTATAAAGAGTTTATTTTAGCATTCGCCTGCAAAAACTGCAATTTGCCAACTTTTCCCACCAGAATAACACAGTAACTAAATTCAATTTTTTTAAAAGTTCATTTAATTCAAACCCTGGATAATTCGAAGTGATATTTTTTTTGTCCCTTGAATTTCGAAATAACGAGGTTTTACTGTATAGGCAACCCCCGTATAATGCGTTACTTTTACAACACGGTTTTGCTCTGACAGGGTAGAGAATTTCAGTAAACCTCACATAATGGCATTTTTAAGCTTTTGTGTGGGGAAAACCCTGGTATTATGTTGGATGTAATTTTTCAACATTTCTACTCTTTTTGAATTCCCACTGTTGACTCGCTAGTCAAAAAAAAATTATTGAGAAACCCGTGTATTTTATTTTGTTGGGAAATCCCTGTGTTATGTTCTGTGTTTTTGAACTTGTTGAACTTGTGGAACTTGTGGAAAAATTTTAGATTTCAAAGCTTTATTACTATTGGATAGTGTGCCAGGTCATTTAAAGATTTAAGTCATCCAAACGTTGAAGTTATGTTTCTACCACCACAGTTGTACTAGGTTGATACAACTTGTTTTATTCAGCCATTAGATCAAGGTATTATATCCACCTTTAACACTCATTACATCAGAAAATTGTTACAATGGATTTTGGAAAAAAATTGATTCCAAATCTATTGAAGTAATGGAGACATGAAAACATTTCTCAATTGTGGACTGTATCAAAATCATAACTTTATCACTCAAAGAAGTAAAACCTTCAGCGTTAAATGCGTGTGGAAAAATGTATGGCCAGAGTCAGTTCGTTCAGGAAATATGGTCGAACCGGCAGAAAATGGAATCAGTGTGATAGTAGAACTTGCTACGTCGGTAGGATGGGAAGGTTTTGATGATATGACTACTGGAGCCCTCATGGGTAGCACAGTTTATAGAATTGCCGTCCTTCACCACGCTGGATGGAAAAGACTTGAGTTCGAATCCCATCGATGATGGGAGGAATTTTTATGGGTC
Source organism: Mastigoproctus giganteus (assembly GCF_048544385.1). Taxonomy (NCBI): domain Eukaryota; kingdom Metazoa; phylum Arthropoda; class Arachnida; order Uropygi; family Thelyphonidae; genus Mastigoproctus; species Mastigoproctus giganteus. Next base: position 72,662,032 of record NC_143581.1, read on the forward strand.
TTTTTTACAATGCCTGAGTTAGTCAGGCTCAGGTGAGAGTAGCATGGTTTTTCCTCCCGGAAACTTGGGTTTTTCATCCAGCAAAGCAGAAAATCGACCTCAGGACACACGCAATTTATAGATAATACATGCAGAGCAACATAGCCTTAGTTGCCTTAGTTACTAATTTTTTAAAGAGAGCAGAAGATACACAAAATCTAGAATGGTGTATTTTTGTTAGTTCTGTTAACGAAATAGTGTATTTTTGTTAGCTTTTGGAACGTAACCCCCCCTTTTTTGTACCATTTCTTAGTCCCGTATAACCCATTTTCACACAACACAACACAACATTTTATAGGAACTTAATTACCGTGTTATACAAGGGTTACCTGTATAAAGAATTCTCGCTCCTTTTCTTTACATTCTTAGCCAAAGACTTCTCATAATCTGCCTTAGCCTGCCTGACTTCCTGAGTAACTTGATTACATACTACATTTTTACTTATTATATGGCTTTGTATCCCCTGGGCAATATTGCTTCTCTGAGCAGTGCAGACGGGCTGCAAGAGTAGCTCATGGAGTATTGTCAATGATATACAGGAATTTTTCCAGCAGGGATAAGGAGGTGATTATTCCATTGTATAAGGCAATGGTCAGGCCACACCTAGAGTACTGTATACAGGTCTGGAGGCCTCATTTCAAGAAGGATGTAGAGCTGCTGGAACGAGTACAGAGAAGGGCAACAAGATTAGTGAATGGAACAAAGGGGTGCTCTTACGAAGAAAGGCTTAAGTTTTGCAAATTACAGTGTCTGGAGACTAGGCACCAGCGAGGTGATCTGATAGAGGTGTATAAAGCCTTGAATGGTTTAAGCATGCTCAATGCTGATGGGATTCTTCCTCTAGCTCAGAAAAATCACCTGAGAGGGCATAAATTCAAATTGAGGAAAGACAGATGTAGTATAGACGTGCAGAAATTTGCCTTTAGCCAGCGGGTGGTTGGTTGGTGGAACAGACTGCCATCCCTTGTGGTGGAGGTTGATAGCCTAAATAAGTTTAAGGCTCAGCTGGACAGGTATTTTGAACGAACAGAGGGGTGAAGTGGAAGTGGGTTTTTTTTTTTTTTTTTTTGGCTGATGCTGCATAAGCTTGCTTTCTTGCATCAAATGCCTCTACTAATGCTAATGCTAATGCTAATGCTACTAAACTCATTACATCTGTTTTGGCCTAAATCTTGGACATCTCATAGTTGGTATAAAAGACTAATTGGTTGCTATGATTGCTTCTCTGCAGATTTCCCATTTGGCAGTCATATTTTTCAGCAACATCAGTTGGTCATACTGAAAAGAGTTTTAAAAATGTCTGAGCTCGGTATAATCTTAGTTGCCTAGCTCAACACATGAGCCCCTGTTCCCGCATCAGACAACACAAAGACATCCTCCTCAGTAGCAGAGATCCTTGGTCTCACAGGAAGTAGCTCTAATTGGTGACTCTATTGTCAGAGAAATGGGAAATATATTGTGCAAAAAGAACAGGTGGAATAGGACCAGGATATGTCTGCTACAGGCTAAAGTAGATGATGCTGTAGAGCAGCTATCATTTTCAAGGGCACAAAAAAGTGATACTGTTGTACATATTGGCATTAATGATATTAAGTATTAAGCGTACGAGATCTGAGGATTTAACAAGTTACTGTTGTTTGGTTTTTAGGAGCATTAGCAACTAAGGCCATATTGCTCCGGGATATGCGGTGGTCATTCCCTGACCTTTCCGCATCCTCCGTATTTGGTGGTGACGGGCTCGAACCCCGGTCTAATCAAGAAGCGTGTGCTACGCACTGCTGCTCCTTCCCACCTGGCTACGGAGGCGCCGATTTAATAAGTACAGAGCAATGTTGAGGAAATTGAAGTGTCTACAATCCTGTCCAGACACAATTGGAGAGTACATGATGAGAGCCTTGTCAATCAATTCAGCTGCAGAGAGACTGTGAATGGCTCATGAGGTAAAAAAATTTTCTCGGCATGGTCTGTGCTTGTTAATAGAAGAGACTCTTTCTACAGAGATGGGGAAACCTTAAATAGAAGGGGTATCAAATTATTTGCTAATGCCATAGAGGCAATGTTAGGTGGGTCAGAAAACTGCTAGCCTGGGGGATACATAGACTAATAGATAACAGTAGCTGCAGACAGAGGTGCATGTAGAAAGGTGTAATTTGTATTTGTGATACACTTTGCCAAGATTGAAACTCTTACTATGAATTGTGGTGAGGACTACTGAGTGGCTTTTACATTTTTGAAACTTGTACTAAAATGATACACTAACATTTTTTTTTTAATATCTGGTAAAAATAATAATTAAAAAAATCCTAAACTTATATGAAAATAAAGGTCCGGGATGCAAAGTTTACCAAAAGCAAAAGTTGTGGTAAAAGGCCCACTAGCACTCACATCCAAGGATTAACATTTAGAACGAGAACACTAGGATACACCAGAATTTATACTTTTGCTGATATATTTTAATATCAAACAAAATAACCATAAAAAGCAATCGAACCCTGTTAAAGTAAGGGTCTGGGATCAAAAATTTACTGAAAGAGCTGGCTCCCAACTTATTCTATTACTGCCACTACCAGCATTGTCAATGGATTACCCATTTCAGCAGCATATATCATTTCACAATCAATGGCAAGTAACAGTGCTATTGATCACAGTTTGCCATGCCTGAATCACACTGTCAATGTAGATGCTATAAGAAAATTCTGGTCAGCAGCATGATGCATGTCACTGTATCTGAGTACAGTTCTCAAAATAACTTCTGTACTTTTTTTTTTTCCATCTCATTTAAATAAATAATTTATTTAGATCTTGTTAGTAATTATTGACCATATGGTGCAAGAAAGTCAGGCAACAATTGAACCACTAAAAAAAAAAAAAAAAAAAAAAAAAAAAAAGCTAACAATCTTATGAGAATGCTAGTTAAACTATGTACATTTTTTTACTAACATCTAATACTTGATAATATACTAATAACAGAACAAAAATATTGTTGTTATATAAAAGATAATAGACTGTGCCGTTGAAATTTAATTAATGAACTGTTTTATTTCAGCCCTGACTTGCCTGAAAATGAAGCTACATTTGCTATCACTTCAGGGGGTATTGCTGATGCTAAAGAATAAAATCACTACATGCAATAGGTCCATTTTATCCTTGAACAGAAATGCTTTGTTTGAAATAAAAAATATATTTATTTATTTATTTATTTATTTAATATGTTGAAATATTTTTATGTTTTAATAAAACATTCATGAAAAAAATGTAGGTAGTTATAATTCATCAAGAACTGAAAAACGTATGCTACATTCTGATTGTTTGTTGTTGTTATTTGGTTTTTAGGAGCATTAGCAACTAAAGCATATTGCTCCGGGAATATGCGGTGGTCATTCCCTGACCTTTCCGCATCCTCCATATTTGGTGGTGACAGGCTCGAACCCCGGTCTAATCAAGAAGCGTGTGCTACGCACTGCTGCTCCTTCCCACCTGGCTATGGAGGCCCCTGCTACATTCTGAGCCATATCAGTAAGAACATAAGAGTGAATGACAGCAATAAAAATTTTGAAATAAACTATAATGCCAATTTTATTTAGTAAATAAATCTATTCTACAAAGTTGCTTTCAGCAACCTAATTCCCTAATGCAAGATATGCAGCTTAAACAGGTTACTGAACAGTAATTTGTATTTAAATTTAAGCAGTATACACAGCAAGCTGATGTCTCATCAGCTGGTAATACAGGCATATTCAAAATATAAGTACTATATACGGCAATAGAGAGCCCCCCCACTACTTATCTGGTCCTTGAGGATAGCACACACATTCTCTCAGGTATGACAAAACTGGGCTTACTACGTGGGAGTCTAAAATGCTAATGGATATTTGAGTGACACTTGAGTCAAATGGACCAAATTTCAGCCAAGTTCAGTCATTGTGAGACAACCAAATCCTCTGCTTGCACCTTCATGATGGTGAGAATGTTAGTAACCCTGGGTATAATTCCCATGTGCAAGTCCTGAAATATAGCACCTAGTATAGGTGACCAGTCAGGTGTGAATCAACATAAGTAGGGGATTGAGGTATTGGCATCCACACCACACAGAGGAATGCTGCCCCTCTGTGTTACCGGACAATACTAGGTAATAGATGACTCTCATCAACTGGTGCAATACCACCACTTTCTTTATTGGAGGCTTGAAGTGGTGAAACTCAAGTTTAGTCTCCAGAGCAAAGCTCCAGTCCCCGTCTCTTCCATCATGTAGAATGATTGTCTTTTGAGGTTATGATGGGCATCATGGCAAGATCCAGTCTTATATTTTGAAAGTACAGCTCTAAAACAATGTTCACAGGCTGGCCACTAAATAGTCCACAAGACTATGCCTATTGGTAACTCTCTAGGAGGCATATGGATCAACTAGTGTATACTCTCGCTGCTTCTATTCTGCCAGATAGTGACTGGAAGCTGTCAGAATAGTGTGTATGGGGGGGGGGCATTGTTGAGGCCACATTATGTAAAGGATTTGGGTATATTTTTGCCAAGTGTATGCCATATAAAATTTCATTACTTACTACAAGTCCTCCCCACATTTTCTTAGTACTGAATACATCGTGAATAGTCAAACTAATAGAATAAACTTATCTGCAAAAAGAGATCTAAATCTCCCAAACACTTCCTTATTCATTTTACAAATATACATGGTCTCAATCCCAGTCTCAATGAGTCTATTTCTACTTACAGTCGTCCAAGCTGCACTTACTTTTTCGTGGCACCTCCATAGCCAAGTGGGCAGGAGCAGCAGTGCATAGCACATGCTTCTTGATTAGACCGGGGTTCAAGCCCGTGACCAACAAATATGGAAGATGCAGAAAGGTCAGGGAATGACCACCGCATATCCCCAGAGCAATATGGCCTTAGTTGCTAATGCTCCTAAAAACCAAAAATGACATGACAACTTACTTTTTCTGACAGGATTCCAATTATCAGTTGATTTAACCACTGCTCATCTCAGTTGTGCAAATTATTTTCTGTACAATTCCTTTTGCATCAAAGGTGGTACTTGTGCATATGTCTGCTCAGATATTTTCTATCAGAGACTTAGTAATCTTGAATCTCCTCTTTTTGATCTTTTCTGGCTTAAAATTTCTCTCCCCCCCCCATTCTCTCAAATTCACTGCTTCTGTCATTCTTTAACTCCACTAATCACTTAACTCTTTGAAAATCTTTCTTTGAAACTCAACTTTCTCCAATCCAAATTTTCTAACAGTGAGGTAATTTTTATTTGTGATTTTAATATTTGGAACTCCAGTTGGCTTCCATTTTACAGTCAAAAGGACCCAGCTGGTCAAGATTCTGAGGCTGTTGCAATTACTAATGACCTCATACATATTGTTAACAACAACAACACCATTAAACCCTAACCACACAGCCAGCACTCTTGATTTTTTCTCACAGACAATCCTCCCAAGTACACAGTCGAAGTGAGATTTTCTCATAGAATGTCCACTTCATCATAATGTTAGAAAAAACAGTTTTTTAATCCTATGTACTGTCATAAGACCCTCTAACTCTGCAAAAAGTTTAGGTGATAATTCAAACTTTAATGACATTTTTACTTTCCTGAAATTAGCAATCCCATGAATCACATCTAATATAAACTTGAACACTGATAGCAAAATAACAGGCACATTATAGCCAAATTAGTTTTTGTGCCAAAAATATCCTTAATGTCAATGTATCCCAAATTCAAATTGTGTGAATGTATCCCAAATTCAAAAAAGGAGGAGGAATCAAAAGGTAACATAATTACAGACCTGTTAGCTTAACTACTGTTCTAGGGAAAAATAATGGAGTCTCTGTTTAAAGAAGTAATGCAGGAATACACTTATAATGCAGTCACAGCATGGGTTTTTTTGGGGGCAATCTTGTCTGACCAATCTGATTAGATATTATGATGCAGCAACAAAGGAACTGGATGGAAAAAATAATTTTGATGTCATATACTTGGTTTTCAGGAAGCTTTTGATATTGTTGCACATAAAAAGGACTGTTGTACAATGTGGGGTAGTGTGGTATTAAGGGCAAGTAACTGCTATGGATAAAGGGATGATGGAGTGGGAGAAGACAGAGAGTGGTTATTAATGGACACTAGTCTTCATGGACTAATGTTATTAGTGGCACCCTACAGGGTTCAGCCCTGGGCCCATTGTTGTTTTATATATTTATTAATGATATTGATAAAGGTATATCAGGCTTAAAGTCATAAGTTTGCAGATGATAAAAAAGGTTGACAGGGTGGTTAATGACAGAAATCAGGGTGAGCTACTGCAAAAATATCTAGGGAAGTTAAGGGGATGGGCTAAGAAATGGCAGTTGAAGTTTAACATTGACAAATGCAGGGTACTAAATATGGGTAACAGTAATGCCAGATTAATGTATCAACTGTGGGATACTACACACAGGATAGTATCACACAGTGGAAAATGAAAAAGACTTGTGGATAATTGTGCAGTCAGATATGAAGCTCTCTGAGAAATGCAGACAGGCTTCCATGACAGCTCATGGGGTTTTGTCAACTTGGCTAGCAGGGATAAAGAGGCAATTGTCCATGGTGCAAGGCAATGGTTACGTCACATCTTGAGTACTGCATACAGGTCTGAAGGCCTTAATTTCCAAAGGATACAGATCTGCTGGAACAGGTTTAGAGAAGGGCAATGAGATTAGCAAAGGGAGCAAATGGGTGGTTCTACCAAGGAAGGCTTCAGTTATTCAAATTGCAGCATCTGGAGACTAGGCCCCTGTAGGATGATTTGACTGATGATTTAAGACCTTGAATGGATTGAGTAAACTCAATGCTGATGGCATTCTTCATCTTGCTCAGACTACACATATGAGGGGAATAAACTGAGGAAGGATGGTTTCAGGATAGATGTGTGGAGATCTGCCATCAGCTGGTTGATTGTTGGAAAAAATTTCCATCTGCTGTTATGGAAGTGGACAGTTTGAATAAATTTAAGGAAGAACTTGACAAGTTATTGGAGGTGATGGGCAGGTGATGTGGGAGGATTTTTAAAAGCAAGCTTATAAAGCCAATGCTTTATAATCTTGCTTATATCATATGTCACTACTACTAGCATGTAGCATAGATGTGCAGAAATTTGCCTTTAGCCAGCAGGTGGTTAATTGCTGGAACAAACTTCCATCTGTCGTTGTGGAAGTTGATAGGTTAAATAAATTTAATAAGGAACTGAACAAACATTCAGAGGGAATTGTTTTGTAAATTTTTTTTTTTTTTTTTTTGGCTTATGCTACATAAGCTCATACACTTGCTTTCTTGCATCACATGCCACTACTACTACTACTAATAATAATAATATAAGATGATGTAAAAGTCCCAAAACGTTTGGTAACCTCCTGCATCTACTGCTAATTTGGGTGGAGTTGAGTCTCAATTCTTCTGTGATCTCACTTAGAAGTTTCTCATATTAGATGCATAAAAATTCAAAATAATTAAATTTGCTTTGAAATATATTTTTATATATATTGAGCTTTTAATTCAAAATAAGCAATTTTATTTGTTTCAGAGCATTCCAGAATTTTTAAAATTATTTTTAAAATTGTTTTCAAAAGTTCATATCCTTGCTGTTGTTGTTTAAGGATATTTTTGGCACAAAAACTAATTTGGCTATAATGTGCCTGTTATTTTGCTATCAGTGTTCAAGTTTATATTAGATGTGATTCATGGGATTGCTAATTTCAGGAAAGTAAAAATGTCATTAAAGTTTGAATTATCACCTAAACTTTTTGCAGAGTTAGAGGGTCTTGTGACAGTACATAGGATTAAAAAACTGTTTTTTCTAACATGATGAAGTGGACATTCTATGAAAAAATCTCACTTGGATTCAGGAGAGGTCCTTATGGACATAAGGACCTCTCCTGAATCCAAAGATGCTCTCATAATTATGGATAAGGGCTTGCTTACCTCCTTTTCTGCCTCCGTTAATATAATTGGACAGCTTCCATCCACCCATGCACCTTTTTATCTTAAGCTTCATCAATTTCTCTTCCATTTTCCTCTCAGTTGTCACAAAATGATTTAGCTTCCTGTTAGAGTTAGATGAACTTTTGTAATTCTCCAGCCAACAAACAGTATAAAGGTCCTGACAAGCTTAGACTGTAAATAAGCAAATGTCTCTTAATCAGTGAACTTAGTGAATTATGTCTATGATAGAGTTTATGAAGCTATACAAATCAAAATAAGACCCTAATTAATTGAAAAATTAGTTAATCTGGAATCCTGGAAAACAATGACAAGACAATAAAGAGACTGTAAATACATTTTCAACATGTTAAAGAAATTATAAGTACATTTTCAACATCTCCCACAAATTGATATTTGTACTGCTACATTTCCAAACTGTATGAATGAACATTTGACTACAACAGTGTACTCTTAAAGTGTAAATAGTTTTTCAGATTGGAAACTTCCTTCTGTCAGACTTCAAGAATGTAAGAATCATTTTCGTCATAGACAGGCTGTTACTACGTCACTATACTGTCCATCCATACTGGCAATCATTGATCATATGGGAGTTTTCAAAATAATTTAGGAGTTAGCATTTAATGGATTTCTCCAGTACGTTAGAAAGAGTAGAATTAAGTACAATGGGATGATAATTGGATGAGAGGGATTTGTCACCCTTTTAGAAAGTGGCTAGATATGAATTTCTAGGCAGAGAGTAACACATCAGTGGAATAAGAAAGTGTAAAAGGCGACACAAGAGGAGTAAGCTTTCCTGACATCAAGATTGTTCAAAATTCTTCTGAAATTCTTTTGACAGAAGACCGCAGAAGGCATTGAGTGGAGTTTACTGTGAATTAAAGTAGATGGTTTACCCATATCATCAATATAGGAGTTATCCAGGGGCTCACATCTGGTGAGTATGGGCTTGGCACACCCAGGGTCTTGAGCTGGATATCATCATTCTTCTCTTCCTTGGTGATTCCCTTCTATGTCTCTCTCTCTCTCTCTCTCTCTCAGGGTAACTCAAAAAAAAATTTTTTTTTTTTTTGGCTAGTGCAGCAAAACCTCAGGCTTCCTTGCACCATATGGCTAATAATAATAACAAGAAAAATAGGTTGCTAGCAGATTAGCTTTATCTTTAGCTGAGACTGCAATAGAACCATCAAGTTTTAACAGAGGTGGGAGCACAGATGGGCAAAATTTGTGGTCAACAGTTTGGCAGAAGTTCAGAACACTTATCTACCGTTTGGACAAGAAGGAAGTTTTCTACTCTTAGCCTGTTTAAAATCTAGTTTGGACTGATTAATAACTGCTTTACAACTGTTGTGAGCTTTGATGTAGGCAAAAAATGAATCTGGAGATTCAATGCAAGCCAGTTGCAATATATAACTTTCTCATCTTGAACAGCCTTAGCACATTTATTGGAAAACCAAAGTTTAGAGATTTTTAAGGTAGAGCATGAAATAAATGATTTCATTCCTACAAGAATAATTTCACTTAAAAGATCTGAGCGAACATTGACATCAGAAGATTTAAAACAGTAATCCAAAGAAGAAAAAAGAGAATAGAAATCTTGCAACTCATCCCAATTTGCATTATTGTAATGCTAAATAATATGAGGCTGAGAGTATCCATGAAAGAAAGCATCACAGGAGAAGAGCCCATCGGCAAGTTGTGATCTGAGGTGTCTAGATCACCACTCATTTCATGTGCATACTCAGAAGGGTGGTTTGTGATCAAGAGTATCAGGATTGTCTAGTATTCTGATGGGTAAATGAATAATCTGTGCAAGGTCAATAGTAATTGCAAAAGCATCAGCATCTCAACCAGCTGGGTCTGTGTGAGGAGAAAACTGAGGCTAGTATGAATTGTGAACATTAAAATCACTGAGTGAAATTGCCTCACTGTTAGGAAAGTTGGACTGGAGAAAGTCTAGTTTCAAAGAAAAAAAGTCAGAGTTGCAAAGTGATTAGTGGAATTGGGAGATCATTAAAGGCAACAGATGAATTTTACAGAATGGATAGAGAGATTTAAAGCCAGAGAAAATCAAAAAGGTAGAAATGCATTTCTCCTTTTTCAATCTAAGAGGAGATTGTAAATGCATTCCAGGATTGAGCTTACTCAGTTTAGAAATTGTAACTGCAAACTCAGAACTGATTGAAGATCCATCAATTCAACTGCAATATAAGATAAAAACAGGATTAAATCATACATTTCCACATGTTGAGATACTGTGTTAAATTATATTCAATTCCTACCATGTACAAATTGCTCAAGTGTTCTTAAATGGATAATAAAATCATCTGAGATCAAGTACTTCAAGATAAGTTCTGATAGCCATTAAAGATTTGAAAGATGTTACTGACCAATTTTCAAAGAAAAAATCAATTTAAAAATAATTTTAATTAAGAATGTTTGTTTGTTTGTTTGTTTCACTTCATAGAATATATATAAGCTTTGAATTTTAGTGAACCATGGAATGTGGCATCATAAAAAAAAAAACTATCTCATGCTTCTGAAATCTTAAATCAGGCAATGATTGAGCAACTGGTCTGCAACAAAGATTTTGGAGTAAATGTTTCCTTTTTCCAAACTAAGTTTATTCATTAGTATTTCTCCATTGATGGGTTGACAACATTAACAAAATAAAAAAAGAGGAAAAAGCAATGCTAATATATTTTCCTACTATGTTGGTTGCATCATTATACAACTGCCTGATGCATTTTCAAATATCTAATCCCAGTCTTGAAGTACTTGCACCAACTGCCTTTGTCAAACAATGAGAAGAATGCAAGCATATTGCAGTGGCATGTGCAGAACAGTTAGGTCCCCCCATTGCTAGAAACTTTTCTATATTTGGATGTATATTTCAACTTTTTAAGGTCCTTTAATATTGGGGCTCTGTGTACATGCTTAATGTGCCTATGCAGTTTAATGTGCCCTTGAGTTTCTACCAACATTCAATGTTGGTCGAAACTCAAAAAATGTTCCTCAGATTTTCCTAATTGATGCTTAACATATTCATTTATTAATTCTTAATTCTGACAATGTGTGGAAAATCAAGTATACAATCAAATATAATTACCAAAAAATTAGCTATTTTACTTGAACAATGATCTTATTGAAATCTCTCTTCCAATAAGATCAGTAACTTTTTCAAACACCAAATGAATATGAATAATTGGTGTATCACTTCCAGGATTTTCACTTAAAATAAAGACAAAGTGATGATTTAGTGAAGAAATACAGGCAGTGGTGGGATTCAAATAATTTAACAACCGGTTCGCTGCCCTAATGACCGTTCTAAGTATAAAAAAACTATATACCGAAAGGTAGTTTATTATTTCATGCAGTTAATACTTAAATAAGAACAATAAAAGAGGTCCACAAAACTAGATTATGTTATAAGAAAGAGTTTTAAAATATTAATGAAAAAATATTAAATAATACCTGACAAAAAACAATAAAACTGTTATTTAAGATATTTCCATATTGTTTCTTGATTGGCGTCCTGCAATTTTCTTCGCTTTTATCCGAGCATCATCGGCTGAGTGATTTATCCTTAACCACTGTAGGAGTAGGATCCCATTCCTTTAGAAGTAGACCGATTAGACTAATAGTCATTGTGTTTGATATATTAGAAACAGTTAGGCGACTTCTCTTCTCTGAACATATTATGTTCATCTTTGAAAAACCCCTTTCTGCTTCTGCTGAACTTACAGCAATTGCTCTGACAATATTTTTAGCTCTTTGAACACTTTCAGGATAATTCTGAAATTGCATAATTCTGGGAATTTTTTAATTTTTTAAAACGTTTTCCAAGAAATCTCGATAATCATTAATATCAATTTGGTAATTAAAAATGTCATTAAATACGAGCAATTGTTCTTCATCTGCTTTCCATGGAACTAGTATTCTTCAATATTCCAGTAATCTGGCTCCAAAAAATTGAGAAATTGTAATTTATTCCTATCTTGAAATTAGCTACAACTTGCTTTTAAATGTTCACAATCCATTAGTCTTTTTTTTTTTTCAAATTTGTTATGATGTTTTCTAAAAGTCTTTCCCGAGGAAGCCCGAGACAAATCGATGATTTTCTACAAATTTTATATTTTTGAAGGTTTCTGAAGTAATTAATTCATCAACTTTTTTTTTCGTATGAACCCTTTTCCTTTCCAAGCATTTGAAATGCTTTAATAGATCTTATCACGAGTTTTTCAGCTTTATTATGTCTATATTTCTTGCTTGCAGCGCATTTGAATGAAGAGAAATTTCGTTTAAAATATCATTCATCAATGCCAAATCAGTTATAAAATATATATTTTCAAGACGGGCAGCCATACCTAAGTACTTTTTATTTGAATAGTGATGTAGCGCTGGATAAGCGGGCCACACAGCTAGGGTTGACCTTAAACCACAGGCAGCCCATCTTGGTCCCAAAACTCTACCAATCTTTATAATTTCAATTCCAAGTTGTTCGAATATTTTGGAAAGTTCAATTTGGTTCTTATTGGACTGATGAAAAATAATATATATCTTATCAATAAATATTTTAAAATGATTTACTTGCTTTGTTTCCTTTATCGAATCATCTTAAACAATATGGAGGCGATGATTTAAACAGTGCTATATTATTATGTTTGGAAACTCTTTTGCAATCCTAGTGCTCACTCAAGATTTTCTTCCAAGCATAACGCTGGCACCATCGGACCAAAATCCTATTAAATTTTTTTCTAGGTAGTTCTTAGTAAGCCCAACATTATTTAAACTTTCCATAACTGAAGAACGTATTGTCTCTGCATCTTGTTTTTCCAATTCAACTAGTTCAATGAAAATTGTTGGTGATGTAACTGAATCCAAGGCCAATTCTAATACAACAAATTCTGATTTTGGTTTCTTATTGAAAAAAATCTGACAAACTTTGTTGCCTTTTCATCCTTTTAAGGGCTACTGCAAAAAAATTTTAAAAATGTTCTATTTTAATATATTATAGAGCAGGAGCGGATATTTGCCAATATATTTGAATATTTTTACTGGTTCTGTCCACATGTGGTCATATCATAAACTTTTATAAACAAAGCACTATGCTTATACCATTGATAAACATCAGTCAGAACATACATTTTCTTCGTTTTATCGATATTAAACGAAAATTTCTTGCTGAATTAATAAATGGCATAGAATACCAGGCGCCCACCTTAGAGAGAACCCTGATCACAAGTGCCATTTTAACAACCGGTTCGCCGAACTCAACAAAAAATTAGCCGGTTCGCACCGGTTCGGCAGAACCGGTGCGAACCAGCTGAATCCCACCACTGAATACAGGGTGATCAAAAATCACACAACCCATAATACATTTTCAGTTTTCTTTCAATTATTTTTTTTTCATTTAATTATCAAAGAGGCTGCAATAAGTGTTGAGGGCATCTTTCTTATAGGCTCTCATGTGTTACAGTGGTTACAATGCCATCCTTCCACACTGTGGAAAAGGCTTTGAGTTGAGTTTGTTGGTGATGACACACCATGACTGAATTAGTCAGTCAAAGGTTGCAACGGTTGCAGGCATTTTGTTTCCAGAAATTCAGAAAATTTTGGCTTTTATACTTGATTTTAATTCTTCCAACATATGACAATTATTAGTGATGATTATTAGAGTTAAGTCTCCTCAAAAATAAAAATTGTAGAAGTTAAATCTGGAGGATCATGGCACCCACATATTTTGCTTAGAAAAATTTTGCTCTTTATAAACAAGAGATGCATGACTGAATGAGGTATATTTCAACTTTTAAATGTAAGCATGTCTTACATAAAAAAGAGAATCAAAACACAGTTATTAAATACAGGTAACCCTCATATAACATGGTAGTTAGGTTCCTATAAAATGTTGTGTTGTACGAAACCATATTATACGGGACTAATAAAAATACAAAAGGGGGGTTATATTCCAAAAGCTAACAAAAATACACCATTCTAGATTTAGTGTATCTTCTGCTCTCTTTAAAAAATCAGTAATCTGGGTTTGCTTGCTTTTGCTTGATAAATCTTGTGAATTTCATTCATTGTATGGAACTAAGCATTTTTGAAGCTCCCTTTTGAACTTTGGGCTCCTTTCATTCAAGAATCTGCATTCAAAAAATAAGATTCTAATTGCTCGGCCAACTTTACCTTCCCGTATGCTTTTTAATGTAAAATTTGGAACTTCAGAATTTTCATCCATGCTATCATCCTCTGAATTGATTTCATTTACCTCCAATGCCATTTTAACCACATCCGCTTTGCCAGCCTCTTTTTTTACTGGTAGTAATTCTTGAACGTCTTCAGTAATCATATCTTTTTTTTTATTGTTTTTAGGAGAATAGGCGACTCAGGCCATATTACTCTGCATATATTGCAGAGTAATATGGCCTCTATAAATTGCATGTCCTGAGGTTGATTTTCTGTTTTGGTGGACGTAAAACCCAAGTTTCAGGGAAAATAAAAAACCATGCTACCCTCTCCTGAGCCTGACTAACTCAGCCACGTTGTGAAAAAGACCCATAACTATTCCTCCTGAGTTTGGGATTCAAACTCAGGTCTTTTCCACCTGGTGTGGGGAGGAGGGCGATTCTATCAACTGTGCTACCCACGAGAGCTTCAGTAGTCATTTCATCAAAACCTTCCCCTCCTACCGGTGTACTAAGTTCTACTATCGCACCGATTCCATTTTCTGCCGGTTCAACCATATTTCCAGAATGAACTGACTCTGGCCATATATTTTTTCACACACATTTAATGTTGACGGTTTTACTTCTTTCAGCAGTAAAGCTATGCTTCTGATACAGTCCACAATTGAGAAATGTTTCCATGCCTCCATTACTTCAGTAGATTTGGAATCAATTTTTTTCCAAAATCCATTGTAACAATTTTCTGATGTAATTAATTTTAAAGGTGGATATAATGCCGTGATCTAATGGCTAAATTAAAGAAGTTGTATTAACCTGTAATGAATGAAAGAAGTTGTATTAACCCAGTACAACTCTGGCAGCAGGAACATAACTTCAACGTTTGGATGACTTAAATCTTTTGGATGATCTGACGTGCTATCCAATAGTAATAAAATTTTGAAATCTTAAATTTTTCCATAAGTTCAATAGCACAGAACATAACACAGGGATTTCCCAACAAAATAAAATACAGGGATTTCTCAATATTTTTATTTATTATTATTATTTTTTTTTGATTAGTGAGTCAACAGCGGGGATTCAAAAAGAGTGGAAATGTCGAAAAATTACATCCAACATAATAGCACAGTTTTCTCCCACACAAAAGTTCAAAAATACCGAGTTATGCGAGATTTGCCAAAATTCTCTAACCGTGTTAGAGCAAAACCATGTTATGTAAGTACAGTCAGTCCTCGTATAACACGTGTTTACACTACATGAATTCGATCATACACGATTTATAAATAGGAGAACGATATCGTATATAACATGAACCGAATTTGCTTATGCACGATTCGCCTTTGTGTTTATAAGAAATGGCAGTCCAAAGCAGAATCATCCCAACTGAATGCAACACGATAGGAATGAAGAGAAGATTTTTTTTATATCAGTGAAGGGGGAAACACATTTCACCATAATAACATAAAAACCGACACAATTCCAGCTATTGGTATTATTGCAAATGCAATTAGATCAAGTTTACTACCAGTTTATAACAGATTGCACCAGCAGAAATGCAACTGGAAATTGTTTTTATTGTTTTATGGTAGTGATCTCCAGAAATGCGCTTTAGTAAAATGTGAGCTAGTGAGGTGTTAATAGTGTGTCTCTGCCTTTACGGTGTTGTTTATTCAGTTGCTACATGTACCGGTGTTGTTTATGTGTATCAAGCATGCCTCCTCATTGTGTAATTGTGCTTTATTCCCTAAAAATGAGTAAAATACTTAAAAGGTGTAAAAAGGAAGCATCCCAGTGAAGACACTACAGATTCAGAGAAAGAAAGAAAAGCAATATTGATAGACAGAGGTGGACTGGGTCAAAAATTCTTACCAGGGAAAACTTGTAGCGGCCTCATACTAGCATTTATGGTCAAAATCACACCGGCCTCCGGCCCACTGGGGTTTCCCCAGTAAGGCTTATGGCCAGTCCGCCTCTGTCCATAGAGAAAAAAATATGAAATTCTGAAATGCTTTGAGCAAAATGAAAGAACGTGATATTGCATGTGCTACAGGCCTAAATGAGCAACGCTGAGAATTAGAAAGAACGCAGAGAAAATAAAAACAACTTTCATAGCAGGAACAACCCAAAATGTAATAAAATCCATTAGATCAAGACACAAAGAATTATTATTATTATTATTAATAATAATATCCATATGATGCAAGGAAGCCTGAGGCTTATGCTGCACCAGGAAAAAAAAAAAAAAAAAGTTCCCGAGTAACCCTGAGAGAGAGAGAGAGTCAAAAGTAGAAGGGAATAACCAAGAAAGAGAAGAATGATGATATCCAGCTCAGGACCCTGGGTGTGACAAGCCCATACTCACCAGATGTGAGCCCCCGGAGTTATTTGGAAGAGATGGAACGGCTGTCATCTGTTTGGATAGAAAATCAAACAAAGAACAAGTTTTCTTACAATAGAAGCAAAAGTATTAGCAATATTTTATTATGTAATAGTCGTAATAAAATACGTAAGTATTTTATTACGACTATTTATTGTATGGTAATGTTTTGGTTACAAATGTGTGTTCAATCTTGGGAGCTTGGCACCTAACCCTATTATTTATATTGCACGATTTTGCATTGCACGAGGGTTTCTAGGAACACAGCTATTGTGCTATACAAGGACTGACTATACTGTGTTATCCGAGGGTTGCCTGCATATGGCAGTGACCAGTGGACTTCTGTAGTTAGAAAAATTCCAGCAAGTGATCATTGATTAATTCACAACTTGGGTTGCTTCAATTCAGAAATTATACTGGGAAAATGTTGCAAAATAGGTCAAAATTGTATTGTCTCTGCAATTCAGCCCAAAGATGATAGGAGGAACTATATTGTGAAAGCCTTGTGAATTAATTGGAGACTTAAGGGGCTCTACCCTTACTGAGGGGGGGGGGGGCGATTTTTAGTTTGGATTTCCTTAGTTATGTTATGTTATGTTATTTGGTTTTTAGGAGCATTAGCAACTAAAGCCCTATTGCTCCGGGGATATGCGGTGGTCATTCCCTGACCTTTCCGCATCCTCCGTATTTGGTGGTCATGGGCTTGAACCCCAGTCTAATCAAGAAGTGTGTGCTATGCTCTGCCGCTCCTGCTCACCTGACTACAGAGGTGGCAGATTTCCTTAGTTAATACAAGGAATTTATATTGTAAGGATGGAATTCACTTGAACAGAAGAGATGCAAGGGCATTTTTTGCTGATGCCATAGGAAAGCCTTAAGCGCTCACTTTATTCGGACAGGTAGTGTGTAGATGCTTATTTTTTTGTTTTTAGAATAACTGTATGATTAATAATTTTTGCTATTATTGTAATAAAAGTTTAATTTAAAACATGAATTCCAGTAATTAATTGCACCTAATTGTCATCAAAATTTATTGCGAAAAATGGTTTTTTTTTTTTTTTGAAATACCGGTATCCCGGTTTCATAAATTAAAAATACCGAAATACCGGTATTAAGATTTTGACAGGTATTCTGAACCCTAATCAGTACGGTGTATGATCCCTCCAATGGCTAAACACACCTGACAGCACTGAACCTTGCTCGATATAAGGATTCCTATAAAATTCTTTGGCAACAAATCCCATTCTTCTTTCCACCAGCGCAGTCCTTATCTCACCAAGTGACCGATGAGATGGATGTCGGCGTGCAATGCGATGCCCCAGGGCATAACCCCGGGGGCTCACATCTGGTGAGTATGGGCTTGGCAAACTCAGGGTCCTGAGCTGGATATCATCATTCTTCTCTTTCTTGGTGATGCCTTCTACTTCGATCTCTCTCTCTCTCACACACACAGGGGGTAACTCGGGAATTTTTTTTTTTTTGGCTGGTGCAGCATAAGCCTCAGGCTTCCTTGTACCATATGGCTAATAATAATAATAATAATAATAATAATATCTGATCAGATTTAAGTCTGTGATCATGCTGGCCACGGCATTAGTTGGATATCTTCAGTTTCGAGATATTCCTCCTCCACTTGAGCTCTATGTGCAGTGGTGTTCTCCTGCATGAAAAGAAAATCTGAGCAACCGTACTCCCTAAACCTCTCACATTGGGTTCGGGGATCTGTACTCGGTACCGCTCCATAGTTACGGTACACGTATCAAAAAACATGAAGGGGTGCATCCATTGATTATTATTCCGCGCCACAAGAGAACACCGCCTCCACGGTGCCGATCAATTTCGCTGAAGTTGGACTGATTGTACCGGATTCCTCATTGTCTTCAGGTGAAATAACGTCTAGAATCTGTTTCTATTCTAAAACGGTTTTCATCAGAGAACAGAACTGTACCCAATTTGTCAGGGCTTCAGGTCACTTGTTCATAACAGTTTTGACGAGCTCTGCGGTAGTTTTATCTAAATGGGATGACATATTATTATTATTATCATTAGCTATATGGTGCAAGGAAGCCTGAGGCTTTTGCTGCACCAGCCAAAAAAAAAAAAAAACAAATTCTGAGTTACCCAGAGAGAGAGAGAAAGAGAGAAGTAGAAGGGAATCACCAAGGAAGAGAAGAATGATGATATCCAGCTCAGGACCCTGGGTGTGCCAAGCCCATACTCACCAGATGTGAGCCCCTCTGGTAATATGTAGACATGTATAGTATCTTCTGTCCGGCAGCTCCAGGAACATTAGTTCATCTCCGCCATGTTGCTGTGTGATGATTCAAAACTTGTCAATGGCCAGAAACGTGTGTAGTATTATGTTTGCATAGAGTATGTGTTTTTCAGTTGTTTCTGGCCTCTTTGCCACCAGACAGGCAATCTCCTGGAAAGCGTGCCCTGTGGGCTAAATTAGATATGTCCCTAGCCAAGTGAAGATAAGACTATTACAATTTTTGTCTACGCTGAAGAGGGCGAAGTCCTGCACCCACTGGATGTAGTGTTAAACCAGTGGGTGCCATCAAAATCCAGTACCCACAGCTACCCAAACTAAGGGTACTAGCATAGAGAAGAAAAATATATAAATAAAATGATAATAAAAAAAAATAAAATAAAAATAAAATAAGATAATATAAAAGTAGAGATAAAAGTAAAATAAATAATTAAATAAATAAATGAAAGTGAAATGAAATAAAATAAGATAACAAAAAATTATAAATAAAAGTTAAAATAAATAAATAAAATAATGGTAATTATAAATTAAAATAAAGAAAAAAGATAAATAAAATCATATCCACAGTTGCATAGACTGGAGTACAGGCTAAAGAAAGAGAGAGAGGAAAAAAAGAAAAAAAAATATATATATAAACATATATATATATAATTGAATTGTCTAAGATTGGACAAATCCCGTCCCTCTGGAGGCAGTGTAATACCAGTCTGTGCCAACAATTTTCCGGTTGCGCAGACCTGAGGGGAAATAAAAAGAAAGAAAAATCTGGATCAATGTGGAATGGATCCTTAAAAAGATGATCTTCTAAGAGCTATTCAAGTTGACAATGTTTTAACTTTCTAAGACACCACTCACTGTTGAAGCTGACGACATTATTGAAGGTGCTAGAGACACGATAGGAGGTGTAGGTGAAGCTAAAGCGAGATTGGCCAACAGAAGTTTCTTCTAGCAAATAAATCAGAAGCAAATTGTTGTAGGATTCCGAGCTGTGAAGCAGATTCTACTAGATGGTTTTCGTTGCCAGATGAGAAGGTGTTTATATGGTCTTGTAAGGATTTCCGTAGGTCACCGTAAAATGGGCAGTGATACAATAGGTGGTTCCAATCTTCCAGTTGGAGACAAAGACAAGAATCGGTATTGCTTATTCTGAACTAAAAGAGTGGAGTTAACAGACACACGTCCGGTTATGATAAATGATGTGTAGAGGCTTGGAAAGAACCATAGGGAATTTATCTTGTTGGCAGTAAAGGAGACATCTGGTTTAAATTTATGTGGTTCTACTTTTAGGGGTTGAACCCTAACGATTTTGCCAAATTTTTATTAATTCAGACCAAATCCAGGCTTTTTCAGCTGTGGTGTCCTAAAGAACGTCATTCAGTATTCCGTAAATTTCTGTAGAATTAATGGGATTCAAATTATTATATTAGGGCCACCCGTAATTTCTTACTTATACCCGTATATGTATTATATCTGTAAATTGCATGGTTTCTCTGGTCGATTTGTCTGTTTTGCTGGCCGAAAAAACCCCAGTTTCTGGGGAAAAACCTTGCTATCTACCCCTGAGACCGACTAACTCAGCCACGGAGTGAAAAAAGCCCAGTAAAGTTCCTTCCTTCATCGACGGGATTCGAACCCAGGCCTTTTCACCCGGTGTGAGGAGGACAATGACTATATCACTGTGCTACCCGTGCAGACAAAATTAATGGGAAACAAACCACTGGCTTCTTTGCATAGGGTTGACTTGAATTGAGCCTTCTTAACATAGTCCAGCTGGAAAATGTCTGTTAATGGTAAGTGTCCAGTTAATGTTTTGTGCTATTTTTTAATTTGCTTATTATTGTTACTATCTACAGTGGCGGCCAAAAAAAACTACATTACCTTAAACAAAAGTAACATTTGTAGTGAAATGTATAAGATATTTTTGATTACAGTCATTTTGTTTGTTGCAAAGCAAAGGTATTGCGTCAGATAACACTTCTATTGCATCAGACAGTAATTACAAGGTATTGCATCAGCCCTTTCTATAAACACGGCATTGGAAGAGTATATACACTCTCATTAGTATCCTGTTTTGTGGAGGTGTAAGCATGGCTCCATATGTTCAGTTGACATCAAGAAAAAAAAAGTGCAGCTGTTTCTCTGTCCCAGGAAGGGCTTTTTACGTGTGCTATCGCTGATAAAATAGACTGCACCCAGTCAACAGTATCCTGGGTACTGAAATTAAAGGGTGAAACCGGTAATGTGAAGAGCAGACCTGGATCAGGCCGTAAGAGAGTGACTACCTCTGGTGTTGAAACAAGTGCACGAACTGTCCAAAGACGGCTTTCAATATGTGGTCTGCATGCCTATCAGCCCAAGAAAAAGCCTTTGTTGACCCAAAAAATGAGGAAGAAGCGCCTTTTCGCGGCTAAAACGCAGGTTTCCTGAACAAAAGAGCAATGGGACACCGGGATCTATTGTGACGAATCGAAATTTAACCTGCATGGCTCGGATGGGAAGCAATATGTCAGAAGACGAAAGTCAGAGGCATACCATCTTGACTGTATAACACTGACTGTAATGATGGTCTGGTCAGATGATCTGGGGATGCATAACAAGCAAAGAGGTGAGGCGAATTAAGTTTATTAACGGAATGGTGAATGCACAAACCTACACTGCTATCTTGGAGGAGTGCTTGAAACCCGCTATTAGGGATCACCACTCAGAAGTCCAAAACTGAATTTTTCAATAGGACTCAGCACCTTGCCACACAGCAAAATTGGTAAATTTTATGCTATTTAGATTTAATCATGAGTTTGTCTTCTTCTGCCATAAGGCTTAAAACATAACTTATGTTTTCACACTATTTTCTCCCTTAAGGTGCAGTCATTCCTCAGAGTTGCTGCATAATAGTATTAGACTGGTCCGGAAACAGTCAGATTTGAACCCTTTTGAAAATTTCTGGTACATAATGTCATCTAAAATTTCTCAAAAGAAGCCAACAAGTAAGATTCAGTTGCAGGAGAGCATTGTAAGGGTGTGGTACCACGAAATTGGGCAACCGTATATCCAGAAGTTGATTAACTCAATGACAGATCATTGCGGGGCTGTAATTGCAGCTCGAGGAGGAACAACAAAATATTGCGGACTTATTTTGCTAATTTACAGTGCATAATACTATTACATTAAATTTGAAAGTGTCTGCAATTCTGCCCAGACACGATAGGAGGGAGTACATGTTGTTAATAGGAGAGACTGCTTCTACAGTGATGGGATACACTTAAATAGAAAGTGTGCAAGAATATTTGCTGATGCTATCGAGGCAGTGTTAGGTGGGTCGGAAAACTGCTAGCTTGGGGGGGGGATTCACAAACTAAAAGCTTAAAATTAGCCGCAGGCAGAGGTGAAGGCGATTTTTGCACAACTTCTATTAGAATAAGTAGCGACCTGGAGCGAGGGGTGTTGGGGGTTTCAGGGACTGATGGCAGTCATCGTGAAACAGGTGGGTATATGGGATGTGTCAGGTTAACTAGGTACATGTATACCAATGGTAGAAGTACAGTAAATAAATTTGATGAATTTGAAGTGTTAGTCAAGACATCAACGGCGGATATTGTTGGGACATCAGAGACGTTGTGTCACACTGATATTAGGAATGCAGAATTGGAATTTGGGGAGTACAGTGTGTACAGAAAGGATAGACAGGATGGGGAGGGAGCAGGTGTCATGCTGTTAATTAAGAAAATCATAAAATCAAAAGAAGTGCATCCAGTTGTTACAGATGAACAGTGCACTGTTGAGTTAGTTTGGTGTGACATAACCACTGCGAAAGCAAAAATAAGAGTAGGAGTGTGTTATAGGCCTAATGACTCGAATGAGTATAATGAACAATTGTCCAGAGAAAGAGAGTGGGCCTAGTAAATCAGAATGTATTATAATGGGGGATTTTAACTTCCCAGATATTGATTGGAACTTGTGGGTTGGTCACTCAAAGACTTTTGTGGATTTATTAGATGATTGTTTTCTGCAGCAGCAGCATGATCGAGAGGCAACCAGAGAAGGTAATATTCTTGATCTGGTTATCAGCAGTGATCATTCGTGTATTAAGAATTTGCAGATAAAGGAACCACTAGGTGGCAGTGATCACAGTGTACTGATGTGGGAATTTTGCTTTTGTGTTTTTGCTTTCGCAAAGGTGACTATAGAGGTCTCAGACAGTTTTTAAATTCTGTACAGTGGGATCAACTGACGATGTTACCAACAATAAATTCTAAGTGAGAAGAATTCAAGGAATTAATCGTGGCAGCTACTAAAAGTTTCATACCTATTAAGAAATATTGTTCAAGGTTTAGGCCTAAATGATTATCAATGAACTAATGAGACTCGTGGCAGAGAAGAAAAATGCATGGGATGCATATAACTTATTAGGCAACACAGAAGCCTATGGCAGATATAAGCTAGTCTGAAATCAGGTCACAAAGGAGGTTAGGCAGACTAAGGCAGATTAGTCTGCCTTAGAAATCTTTGGCAAAGGATGCTAAGAAAAACAACAAGGATTTCTTTTCTTATATAAACTCTAAAGGGAAGGGGATGAATCTGATTAGTCTACTTGATATCGATAGTTCCACTGTTGATGATCCTGCTCAGACAACAAACAAAGTGAATGAGTATTTTGCATCTACATTCACACATGAGTAGTGATTAAGGTTTGAAAGTGGCAGAAGGTTATCAAATTGTAGCAGGGTGCTTAATGATTTTGTAATAACTGAGAGAAAAGTGGAGGAGAAATTGTTGAAGTTAAACAAAAGAAAGGCACCTGGGGTTACCATTAGTATTAGCATTAGTAGAGGCATATGATGCAAGAAAGCAAGCTTATGCAGCATCAGCCAAGAAAACAAAAAAAAAAACACTCCCATTTCACCCCTCCGTTCGTTTGAAATATCTGTCCAGCTGAGCCTTAAACTTATTTAGGCTATCAACTTCCACAACAAGGGATGGAAGTATGTTCAACCAAACAACTACCCGCTGGCTAAAGGCAAATTTCGCGCACATCTATCCTACATCTTTCTTTCCTCAATTTGAATTTATGCCCTCTCAGATGATTGTTCAGAGCAAGAGGAAAAATTCCATCAGCATTGAGCATGCTCAAACCATTTAAACTTTTATACACCTCTATCAGATCACCTCGCCGGTGCCTAGTCTCCAGACACTGTAGTTTGCAAAATTTAAGCCTTTCTTTGTAAGAGCAACCCTTTGTTCCATTCACTAATCTTGTTGCCCTTCTCTTCAAGCAGATCTACATCCTTCTTGAAATGAGGCCTCCAGACCTGTATACAGTACTCAAGGTGTGGCCTAACCATTGCCTTATACAAGGGAATAATCACCACCTTATACCTGCTAGAAAAATTCCTGTATATCATTGACAAGACACCATGAGCTACTCTTGCAGACCATCTGCACTGCTCAGAAAACTTCATATCTGTCTGCACAATTACCCCCAGGTCCTTTTCATTCTCTACCACTGTCAGTTTAGTAGGAAACTGAGTACCCATCGGGTTGTGTTAATTAGTGCTCTTCAAAGTGTGTTTTTTTAAAGTGGTACCAATTTATCATTTTGGATTAAATTCAAGTCGAAGTGGATCTATTTGGTTCGGTGAGTCGACTGATGTTTATTTTATAAGTCCGGCCGTTGTTTTTAACTATCATTCTTTGCCATAGTTT
The DNA here is from genome assembly GCF_048544385.1 of Mastigoproctus giganteus. Classification (NCBI taxonomy): domain Eukaryota; kingdom Metazoa; phylum Arthropoda; class Arachnida; order Uropygi; family Thelyphonidae; genus Mastigoproctus; species Mastigoproctus giganteus. Next base: position 72,686,592 of record NC_143581.1, read on the forward strand.
TAGACCACTTATCTTTTAGAGAGTTATGGATACCCTAATTAATTTTATATCAGCTGATACTGATTTTAGTCAAATTGTGTTGATTGCTGTGATCATCATTCTTCTCTTTCTTGGTGATTCCCTTCTACTTTTCTCTCTCTCTCTCTCTCTCTCTTAGGGTAGCTCGGGAATTTTTTTTTTTGGCTGGTGCAGCATAAGCCTCAGGCTTCCTTGCACCATATAGCTAATAATAATAATAATAATAATTATTTGAGGAACATATTGTTTTGGCGCGAATAATTTCGTCCTTTCTTCTTCGGCCACTTTGTTTGAAATAACAAATCACGAGACCTCCAGGACAATCGGCTATTGGTTCTCCTGAAGCCAGGAATTCAAGTTAGAACTTTTAATTAGGAACATTTATTTATTAATTATGATATCAGTAGTAATTAATACTGATTGTCTGTTTAGTTAATTAATATGTGGTTATTCATTTTGGAACATACTATTTACATAGCTATTGAAGGGGACTCTCTTTTATTGTGCATTGATACATCTGACTACTGATCCTCGGGTGACGTAAGCAATCCTCTGTCGCCCAAGAATACAATATGCAAATGTTTCCCCATCTCTTTCAGCGTCCCCTACCAACAAGAGTTGGAAACTCTTCTTTTCAGTTAATTATTTAAATTCTTCACTAGCCATTTCTGGATTTTTGACTAAAATTCAGTAGAACCATTTACCCCCTGAACTTAAATATTTCATCCCAGCAGAGTAAGATGGTTGAAAATGCTGAAAGCTCACAGGATGAGGTTAGCACGTCTGAGAGAGACGAATCGGAGACTTCTAATTCACTGCTTCTTAGAGTATCTGGCAAATCCTCCTCCAAGAGAAAGAAGTCCAAGGGAAGGTCCAGAGCTTGTCCTCTGCGCTCCTCTTGCTCTCCTCTTCCTGCACAGATGAATAATATTTGTATATGACCATAATTTCTCGCTTCCACCTTGGACCAAAGAATCTCTACGACAATAGCTGCCTCCATCCTCGAATCGATGGCAAACTCCACCTCAACTGCAGCCTTACCTGCAACTCCAAACACTCCTGTAGCTGCTGCTTCTGAGACGCGAAACTCCTCAAGTGCTCACCAAACTCCATCAGCTCTGCCACTTCAAACTGCCCCTGCAGATTTCTTGGCTACACAACTACCGTCTGCTCTGGACCAAGTGGTCTCATCTGGGATCCCACCATCCAGTATGCTTACCATTCCTGCACCACCTCTTCTGGCTGGCCTCTTTAATGAGATCCTACCTCGTTCCATCAGATCATCTCAGTCTTGCACAGGAACTTGGTGGCACTCCTCAACCAAGACTCCATAAGATTCACCAAAGCCACTGGAAACTATGTCCAGGAGCTTTGGACAAGCCTAGAAACAATCACAACAGCTCTTCTAATCGAGAATGAGAAGCTAAAAGCTGTGAACGAAGAAATCAAGACAAGGTCTACAATACTGGAAAAGGCCTTAGACATCTGCGCTAAGCTTCCGGAGTCTTCACCCGAGCGGGAACTGGGCCTAACCACAGCACCTGAATCATCTACGGTGCCCTCTTATGCCGGTGCTGTACTTAAGAACCTTCCGACCTCTAAACTGGGTGCCTCCATCCAAGGGCATCCACCACAGACCAGTCAACAAAACCCCCAGCATATAAGAAGGAGAACCCTGATAAAACAGCAGAATCTGGTGGTTATCAGACCCATTAATTCCAAAGAATCACATACAAGTGAACAAATTAAGACCAATATAATGACAGAGTTGAAAGATGATCTCAAAACTACGAAAATAAAAGCAATAAGAAAAACTAGAAATGCAGGCATAGTGATCGAAACGGAAACTAAAAAAGAAGCTAACAAAATTATGACCAATAAAAAAATAATTATAATGGGTCTAAAGGCAGAGGCGCCAAAAACGTTGGGGCCCTCTATCATCATTTTTGACCTCAGTGACAACCTGACCCCACAGCAACTCACTGAGGAACTATACTGTAGGAACTTGCAGGAGTACTTCCCAGACTTAGAGGCAGATGCCTTAATCACGCCTAAATACTCAAAAAAAGTCAAAGGAGGAGGAGGCAAAAACTGGATTGTTCAAATCAACCCAATCGCCTGGAAGGTCCTTAACAATCAAGCAAGGGTATACATAAACTGGGGCAGCCACCGCTTTCGCGAACATGGGGCTGTGCCTAAATGCTTCAAGTGTTGTAGGTTCGGCCACACCTCACACACTTGTATGCAGACAGTGCCAACGTGCGGCCATTGTGCTGAAAAAGGTCACGAATTTAACAGCTGTCCTAACAAAACAAAAGATCCTATTTGTGTGAACTGTAAAAGTTTCAAAATGGACTCAGCACATTCCATCAGAGACAGAATATGTCCAACATATATAAAAGCCAAGGGTCAGCACCAACAACGGATCGATTATGGGGAGACACCTTAAAAAATTTAATTTCAAAGAGGTAAAAATAATGCAAATTAACGCGCAGCGGGCCCGGGCTGTGGTCGGCCAAATCAGGATTCGGGCAGAAGAGGACAACACGGTTGTAATTATCCTGCAAGAGCCGTACACCCATAAGAACCAGGTCAGAGGCTATCCCTTGACCTACAAAGTCATCCAGGTGGAAGGGGGAAACCCCCTGGGCAGCAATAGCTGTAAGAAACCCTGACATCACAGCCACAAAGATAACACAACTTTGCACAGCCTGGGCCGTATGTGCCCACATTATTACAGCGCTTGGAAACTTTTACGTTGTTGCCCTATACTGCCGTCCAGGAGAAGATATTATCAGGGCTATAAGATACCTTCAAAGTATACGAAATACTCTTCCTGGAGGGAGAATTATCGTTGGGGCAGATGTAAACTGCAGGTCTCCCGCGTGGTAGAGCACAACACCAGACCGTTGAGGAGCAACAAACGGCCAAAGACTGAAGAACTACCTGGGTAACTCCCCTTTCGGAATCCTCAATCAGCCAAACAACCTTCCCACTTTCAGCAACACCCTTTGGTAAACCACCATAGACATTTCTCTTGCTACAAGAAACACAGCCAGCTATATCTCCGACTGGAAGGTCCAAGATGATTGGACGACCTCGGACCACCGAGCCATTACATTCAGGATCACAAAAAACTGTAATAGACAACCAATTTCCAGAGTAATGCAACATAGATATGCAATAGAAAAAACAAACTGGGACACGTTCAGGGGTGCCCTGCCGGAAATGGTGGGAAAACAGCAGCAGAAACTCAGGCAAACTCAAAATCAGAGCCTTCTTCAAAAAGAGATTACCACCCTATTAACACAAGTCTGCATTGCCACAATTAAAAGGAAAAAGCCTTCTCCGGGAGCGGTGCCCTGGTGGAATGAGGAGCTTCGAAGGATGAGAAAAGAGGTACAAGCCAAACGAAAAGCGTTCCAAAGGGCAAGAAGATCTTGGCCTGATGTGGAGGTCGAAGAACTTAAACAAGTATATCGAACAGCAAGAAACGTGTATACGGAAAGAATAAAGAAATCAAAGCAGCAATCCTGGGAGCAAATTGTCTCTTACACGGGAAATTCTGACCCCTGGGGGGTTGTACAAAATCACCACAAACAAACTCCCCAGGGGGGAAGTGAACACCGCTACAGAAACCCCGCAGGGAAACCTAACCACCACCTGGAGGGACTCAGTCTCAAACATCTTAAACAACGTTTTTCATCCAAACATTAATCCAACAACAACTGAGCAGCATGAGATCTGCAGAGAAAATGAAACCTATTGGACTGGACAAGTTGAACCGCAGTTCACACAGGAAGAACTCCTAGCCGCAGCAGCTCTTATCAAAGGGAAAAAATGTCCAGGGCCTGACTTGTTCGAGCCTGAGATTGTGAAGAAGGTTGTGGAGCTTTCCCCGGAGCTATTGCTGCACCTATTCAATCTCTGCCTACACACTAGCACCTTCCCTGATGACTGGAAAGTCGCAAATATGAAACTGATCCTTAAAAATCCGACAAAACCACCACATCTATCAAGTTCATACAGGCCCATAGCCCTATTGTCCGTATGCAGCAAGCTCCTAGAGCGTCTCCTCCATGTACAGATCCAAAGCCACTATGAGAAAGCAAACCTAAAATCTCCACACCAATATGGTTTCAGACGAGGGCGTTCCACGGTTGATGCTCTACAGGCACTGCTCACTGAGGCCCGCCAAGCAGTCAAGAAATATTTCCTGATGATTACAATAGATTTCGCAGGAGCGTTCGACACCCTTTGGTGGCCGAGCATCCTCCGCAGACTCAGGCAAGCAAATGTACCGGACAATTTGTTCAATATCATGAAAAGCTACCTCTCAAATAGGGTGATCACAGTAAATGCACCTTATCAGAAACTCACAAGACGGATACACCGTGGCTGCCCCCAGGGCTCGGTCCTGGGCCGACCTTATGGAACATGGTGATGGACGAATTTCTATGCCTTGACCTCGTGGAGGTTCGTTCACAAGCCTTTGCTGATGACCTCATCCTGATGGTGACTGCAAATTCCAAGGCCCAGCTTGAGACCTTGGCAAACCATGCACTCCAAATCCTCCAGGACTGGGCAAAAACACACTGCTTGACCATATCACCATCAAAAACAAACTCTCTGCTTCTTAAAGGAACTCTCTGTATTACAAGACCACCACAGATTAAAATTGGAAACAAGACTATAAAGTTGTCAGAGCAACTGAAATATCTTGGCATAGTACTAGATAGAAAACCCTCCTTCCAAGCTCATCTCAAATACATCAGAACCAAAGTGAGAAACTATACTGCCACGGTTGCTAGGATATCCCATCGGGACTGGGGTCTCAACAAGCGAACCCTCTCGTTGTATTACAAGGCTATCTTCATCCCTGTGATTACGTATGCAGCCGGAATTTGGTTTGGCAAGGCTACGACTGCAGTAAACAGACGAATCCTGGATTCCACTCAACGCACGGTCCTGCTCTCCATCTCTCATGCCTGCTGCACTGTGAGTACTCAAGCCCTCCAGGTGCTGGTGGGGACCCTCCCCCTCGACCTGGAGGTGGTGAGAAATGGAATGTTGTATCATCTTTCTAAGGGCGTGTCTCAGACCTGCTTGGGATTCGAGCTGAATCTTACCAACAACCAAAAATTTGAGAAGAGGAGACTTCAAGCACACATGCAGCAGGTGTGGCAGGACCGCTGGACAAATTCAACCAAGGGGGAAATCACCAGGAGATTCATCCCAGATGTTAGCAGAATCTATCCAAAATCCCCATTATGGTTTTCTCCAGGCCTGTATGCCACGTATTTGCTTACCGGCCATGGTTCAATAAAGGCAAAACTAACAACCTTTGGCCTAGAAGAGGACCCAACATGCACCTGTGGAGGAATTGAGGACTGGGATCACCTCATGCACGAGTGCCCCCTCTACGATGACCTCCGCTGCCAGCTTATCACAAACCTGACTTATATACCAAAAGGCAAAGAAAACCACTTACTGGATACTAAGGAAGAGTATCAAGCTCTCACCAACTATGCACAGCAGCTTTTCTTGAGGAGAAGACAGCTAATTGCAGCAACATGATAACCCTCTACTAAATGAACCCAGGGACCCTGATGGTACAGGAACAAGGCAGCTAAACTTGACCAGCATTACCATCATTGGTGTGAACTACTATACATTTTCCAAAATGTCACCCACCAAAGATAACTACCAAATAACTACCTTTGAATAGAGACAACCAACAAATTAAGACAATCTAAGAAAGACAAAAGGTTCTTATACTTCTGGACTTGTCTCTCACGGATGTGACCAATAAGACAATCTCCTACATAAAGACTGAAAAAAGACACCGGCATGCCATTAGTTGTCAACTTCTTTTCTTGGCCAACTAGCAATCCGAACCAGGTACCTTAACTTGGTTCACTTTAATACCCCCCTTCCCTGGTAGTGAGAGGAAGGGGATGGGTTTCTGTCTCCTCCCCTCCCTGCTACCCCCTTTTTTCCTCCTGGTGGGGCCAGTTCCCACTGACCTTTCTGGGGTTGCCTTCCCTATCATCCCCATATTTCTATCTGTTTCCCCCTTTCTCAGTCTTCACCCCTGCTCTAACTAAATATGCATTTTATTTTATTATTATTATTTTTATAATTTTTATTTTTATTTTTTTTTTATTTTTCTTTCTTTATTTATTTATTTTTATCTTATTTCATTATTTTTATTTTATTTTTTTAAAATTTTATTTATTTATTTGTTTTATTTTTTATTTATTTTTTATTTTATTTTATTTATTTATTTTTATTTATTTTTTTATTATTTATTTTTATTTTATTTTATTTTATTTATTTATTTTATTTTATTTTATTTATTTTTATTATTATTTTTTTTTATTATTTCATTTATTTTTTTTATTTTTTTATTTATTTTTATGTATTTATTTTATTTTATTATTTTTTATTTATTTATTTTATTTTATTTATTTTTATTATTATTATTTTTTTTATTTTTTTATTTATTTTTATGTATTTATTTTATTTTATTATTTTTTATTTATTTATTTTATTTTATTTATTTTTATTATTATTATTTTTTTTATTATTTTATTTATTATTTTTTATTTATTTTTTTTTTTTAGGCCCTTGCCACTGAAATCTTAGGAAATTAGGTGGCAGGGCCTGCCAGAGTAATTACTTCTAATGCGATCCCTCTAGGCCTGACCTGCCTCCTCGGGGTTAAGTGTGGGCAACTGGGGGTCCCACTAGGGGCCCAATGGCTAAAAGGTCAGAGAAACAACACAACATGACATTACACAACATAAACATGTACCATACACTTTTAAAATCTCTGGCTTTCACAGTGTTCTGTGTTTCACAAACAGAGTACACAACACGGAGATGGGTGAAACCCCTTGGGCCGTTAGACAATGAACACTTTACAGTTTACACTTTTGTCAGTTTAGTACCAGAGAGTTGATACGTTTTTTTTGGGGTTACTGATTCCCATATATAGTACTTTACATTTGTCAATATTAAACTTCATTTGCCACCTCTCAGCCCATCTGCTCAACCTTTCCAGATCCTGTTGCAGAGCATAGCGTCAGTAGTGTCCTTAACAACCCTGCCAACCTTTGTATTGTGTGCAAACTTGGACATTAAGCTTGATATACCATCATCAATATTATTTATAAATACAGAAAACAACAATGGACCCAACAGTGAAACCTGAGGGACTCCATTAATGACATTAGTCCACGATGAGCTGTGTCCATTGATTACCACTCTCTGCCATCTCTCCCTCAACCATCCCTTTATCCATAGCAGCAATTTGCCTCCAATGCCATACTGCTCCAATTTGTGCAGCAGTCTTCCATGTGCAACAGTATCAAAAACGTTTCTAAGATCCAAGTATATAATATCAAATTTATTCCCTGCATCCAGTTCTTTTGTGACTGCATCATAGTATCCAATCAAGTTGGTCAGGCAAGACTTCCCCTTAACAAAACCATGCTGTGTCCGAGCTATAACTTAAATATTGTCTAGATGATCCTGCAGTGCTTCTTTAACCAGTGCCTCCATTAATTTTCCTGGAATAGAAATTAAACTCAAAGGTCTATAATTACTTGTGTCAGCCTTTGATCCTCCTTTGTGAACTCGGGTCACATTTGCACATCTCCAGTCTATGGGTACCTCCCCTGAGTCCAAAGATGCTTTCATAATTATGGCTAAGGGTTTGCTTACTTCCTTTGCTGCCTCCTTTAATATAACTGGATAGATCTCCTCCACCCCAGGTGCCTTTTTTTATATTTATCCTCAACGATTTGTCCCCCACTTTCCTCTCAGTTATTACAAAATGATCTAGCTCACTGCCAGAGCTTACTTTACCTCTCGCATTCCCCCTTACTTGAATAATTCCTCATGTGTGAATGTAGATGCAAAATACTCGTTTACTTTCTTTCCTACCTGAGCATGATTATCAACAGTTGAACCATCGATATCAAGTGGGCGAATCTGATTCATCCCCCTTCCTTCTAGAGTTTACATAAGTAAAGAAGTCTTTTCTGTTTTTCTTCGCATCCTTTGCCAAAGATTTCTATTAATCTGCTTTCGCCTGCCTAACCTCCTTTGTAACTTGGTTACAGATCAACTTATATCTATGATAGGCTTTGTGTCACATGTTAATTTATATGTATCCCATGCAGTTTTCTTCTCTTCCATATGTCTCATTAGTTCATCTGACATCCATTTAGGCCTGAACCTTGAACAATATTTTTTAATTGCTATGTAAAGCCTAGTAGCTTCCAAGATACGTTCCTTGTAAGCTTCCCACTTAGAATTTGCTGTTGGTAACATCATCTGTTGGTCCCACTGTATAGAATTTAAATACTGTCTCAGACCATCGTATTCGCCTTTACGAAAGCAAAAACCCTTCCCTTTACCCCTGATGGTAGTTACCTCTTTGAGTAAATCCCACTTCAGCACACACTGTGATCGCTTTCACCTAGTGGTTCCTTTATCTGCAGATTCTTAATGCATGAAAAATCACTACTGATAATCAGATCAAGAGTATACTACTCTCTCTAGTTGCCTCCCGAACATGCTGGTGTAGAAAACAATCATCCAATAAATCCACAAAAGCCTTGCTAGTGTGTGAGTGACCAACCCACAAATTCCAGTCAATATCTGGGAAATTAAAATCCCATATCATAAGATTCTCTGATTTACTGGCCCACTCTATTTCCCTGTACAGTTTCTTGTTATACTCATCAGAGTCATTTGGCCTATAGCACACTCCTACTCTCAATTTTGATCTCCCAATGCTTATATCACACTAAACTGACTCGACACTGCAGTGTCCAGCGATGTCGACTGGCTTCACTTCCTTGGATTTTATGTGTTTCTTAACTAATAGCATAATCCCTCTTCCGTTCCTATCCTGTATACCTTTTCTGTACACATTGTACTCCGCAAATTGCAGTTATACATTCCTTATATCTGTGTCACACCACGTCTCTGATATCCCAACAATGTCCGCCTTTGATGCTTTGAGCAATACCTGAAATTCATCAAATTTATTTACCAAACTCTTAGCATTGGTGTCCACGCAAGTGTACATGCACCTGTTCCTATCCTTAGCTACCCTAATACAACCGATGTGTTTTCCTGTACCGCAATGACTCCCAGCAGTCTTTGAAATACCCTGCATCTTGTTTTCCAGGCTGCTGCTCATTGCAATAGAAGCAGTGCAAGAAACACGTTAACCTCTGCCAGTGGCTACTGTTAATCTATTAGTCCCTCTAATTCCCCCCCAACTAGCAGTTTTCCGACCCACCTAACACTGCTTCGATGTCATCAGCAAATATTGTTGCACCCTTTATATTTAAGTGTATCCCATCCCTGTAGTAGCAGTCTCTCCTGTTAACAAGTACAGACCAGGCTAAAAAATTTTCTACCCGTTGAGCATTGCACAAGCTTTCCGGGGCTGAATTGATCGACAAGGCTATCATCATATATAGTCCCTCCTATCATGTCTGGGCAGAACTGCAGACACTTTCAAATTCGACCCTAATTCACAGCTATTTTTTCAACAGTGGCCTGCAGTTGTTAAGTAATTCCGCCGGTCTCCTACTTTTAATATCATTAGTGCCAAGGTGTACAATAATATAACCTTTTGTGCCCTTAAAAGATGATATCCGCTCTACAACGTCATCAACGTTTGCCCCTGACAGGCATACCCTGGTTCTGTTCCAGCTATCCCCTTTACATACCATGTTCCCCGTTTCCCTGACAATAGAGTCACCAACAACTGCTAGTTCCTGTGGGTGGATAGGATCTATCCAGTTATATTAAAGGAGGTGGTAAAGCAACTAAGCAAACCCTTAGCCATAATTGTGAGAGCAACCTTGGACTCAGGGGGAGGTCTCCAAGGACTGGAGAAGTGCAACTGTATCCCCAATTCACAAAGGGGGATAGAAGGGTGATATGAGTAATTAGAGACCAGTTAGTTTAACTTCTGTTCCGGGTAAAATAATGGAGTCACTGGTTAAAGATGCATTGCCGGATCATCTAGACAAGACTGCAGCAATAATTCAGACACATGATGGGTTTGTCAAGGGAAAGTCTTGTCTGACAAATTTGATAGGATATTATGATGTGGTTACAAGGAACTGGATGCAAAAAATAATTTTTATATCATATATTTGGATTTCAGGCAAGCTTTTGACACTGTTGCGTATGGAAGACTATTGTACAAATTGGAGCAGAATGGTATTAAGGGTAAGTTGCTACAAAGGATAAAAGGATGGTTGAGTGGGAGGAGACAGACGGTGGTAATCAATGGGCGCTACTCTTCGTGGACTAATGTTATTAGTGGAGTTCCATAGGGTTCGGTGTTGGGTCCACTGTTGTTTTGTATATTTATCAATGATATTGATGAAGGTGTATCAGGTTTAGTGTCGAAGTTTGCAGATGATACGAAGGTTGGCAGGGTTGTTAATGACAGTAATGGCAGTGTGCTACTGCAAAAGAATCTAGAAAATTTGGGCAGATGGGCTAAGAAGTGGCAACTGAAGTTTAACCTTTACAAATGCAAAGTACTAACCCCAGAGAAACGTACCAACTGTGTGGTACTACACTTAATGTGGTACAAAATGAAAAACACCTGGGAGTAATTGTGCAGTCAGATATGAAATTTTCTGACTAAAACAGACAGGCTGCCAGGGGAGGTCATGGGGTTTTGTCAATGATATACATTTTTATATAGGAATTTTGCTATCAGGGAAAAGAAGTTGCTTGTCCCTCTGTACAAGGCAATGGCCAAGCCACGCCTTGAGTACTGCGTACAGGTCTGGAGGTCTCATTTTAGGAAGGATGTAGATTTGCTTGATTGTGTATAGAGAAGGGCAACAAGATTGGTGAGGGGAATGAAGGGATTCTCTTACCAAGAGAGGCTCAAGTTCTGCAAATTGCAGTGGCTGGAGACTAAGCACCTGCGTGGTGATCTTCTGATTGAGGTGTATAAGGCCTTGAATGGGTTGAGCACGCTGAATTCTGATGGGATCCCTCCACTTGTTCAGATTACGAACCTAAGGGGGCATAAATTCAAATTAAGAAATGTCAGGTGTAGAATAGATGTGCGGAAATTTGCCTTTTTCCAGCGGGTGGTTATTTGTTGGAACAAACTGCCATCTGTCGTTGTGGAAGTTGATATGTTAAATAAATTTAAGGAGGAACTGGACAGGCATTTGGAGGGAATGGTGTGATATGTAATATATTTTTTTGGCTGATGCTGCATAAGTTCATACACTTGCTTTCTTGCATCAAATGCCTCTACTACTACTACTACTACTACTACTACTACGTTAATTGTCATTTCAGTTTGTACAAATAAATGCAATAAAACGTATATTTGGTTGTCATGATTGCTATTTGCATGATTTCTCATATTTTACCCTTTAGGAAGATAGTTATGGGAATCAGGTAGTCTTTTTATTGGATTTCATTCACAGAGGTATATATATCCCATCTAACAAAACATTTCGAACATTTGTGCAATCCACATTATTTAAGAAGCAGCACTCCCATACATCAAAGTCACGCGCTGCCACTGATTACGAGAATTCAAAACGTGCTGCAGTGATCGTTTTGAATGCTCATGTAGCATCGCCCTGAATTAATCATTTCCCTTAAATGAAGTTCAGGATTTTATACTCGGCCCTAAAAGTCGACCCTAAAATTTCAGTCGACTTATATGTCTGAATAACCGGCATTGTAGTAGTAACTGAAATAAAATCAAAATTTATACGCTTTACCTGTGTTTGATTTCAATGAAGGAGAGAATTTCTCCTTTTGAAATAGAACGCAGATAAAGTGGAGTAATTTTGATTTTTTTTTTTATAAAAATAGAATTTTCTGGGGAACATCAATGTGCCAGAAATATTATTGTATGATCTAGTTTTAAGTTTACTTTAAATGTTTTCGAATATAATGTGCTGTGTGTTTTCTTTCTACAACTGCGGTTATTAGTTGTTTGCCCATCGGCTTCTGTGGCCATAATGCACCTCCCAAGGTTTTTGCAGTACCCTGATCCCAGCTCGAGGCGGAATTCGAACCCGCGACCTTTGCAGGCAGGCACTTTACCCACCCTGCCAGCCCGGTCGGCTTAAAAAGTTGTGATAGGTTGCTCTCATCACAGATTAGTTAAAAGTTATATGTACTAATGTGTGAATCCCATGATCCTTTATTTTAACTAGCTATCATAGTGCAAAATCTGACGGACCCTGGTTTAAAACATTTTTGGTACATAATAGTGATACAAGTATTAGATAGTTTCGATAAATTATATACATTCTCAAAAAAAAAAAGAAAAAAAAGAGCATATAATAACATACAACATTACATTCGCCTCAAAATCGATGTAAATTTAATTTCTTTCTCTATTATTTTACGACCCAGAGAAATTACAAAACACATAGCCCGAAATGGCAAAAAAACTTCAGTGCAAACCTGGAAAGGTGGCGACTGTAATCACAATGTACACTACAGTTGCATTTTAATACTTGAAATATCTGTGCATTAAAATATGTATATGTACTGTTGTCATGATTATTCCATTAAATGAAATAAAATAAAATAAATAATTTTTAATAATTATTATTATAATAGTGGAAAATTATGCAAGAAAGCAAGTTTATACAGTATCAGCAAAAAAAAAAAAAAAAAAACATTTCACTTACCTGTCCCCTCCAATAGTTTTTCTAATACTTCCTTGAATTTATTCCAACTATACACTTCACCAAATGGATGGTGGCATGTTCTAACAACCAATCACCCGTTGGCTAAAGGCAAACTTTTGCACATCTATCCTGCAACCATCCTTCCCCAATTTGAATTTAATCCTCCTCATGTGCATAGCCTCAGCAAGAGGAATAATTCCATCAGCACTGTTTGTTCAATATGGCCTTAGTCGCTGATGCTCCTAAAACCCAAAAAACGACAACAGCCCAAGCCATTCAAATCCTTAACCACCTCTATCAGATCCGCTCACAAGTACTAAGCTAAGTCTCTAGACGCTGCAGTTTGCAGAACTGAAGCGTTTTTTGTTTAGACTCCCCTTTGTTCCTCTCACCAATTTCGTTAAACTTCTATGTACCCGCTCAAGCAGTTCTGCATTCTTCCTCAAATGAGGCCCCCAGTCCACCTGTATGCAGTACTTAAGAGATGGCCTGACCGTTGCCTTATACAATGGGACAATCACCTCCTTATCTCTGTCAGAAAAATTCCTGTGTATCATTGACAAACCCCATGAGCTGTCCTGGCAGCCTGTCTGCACTACTCAGAGAATTTCACAACAGACTGTACAATTACAACCAAGTCCTTTTCAATTTCCATTACCCTGGGTGTAGTGTGCCATACACTTGATACGTTACTCTGGGATTACCGCTACCCATATGCAGTATAATTGATACAGGTTTAATAAATTTCCCTTCATAGTCAGTTAGCTAATTGGTCATATTTTATCTTTTATTTCATTTATTATTATTATTATTATTACTGTATTATTAATTTTTATTGTTTGAATCCGCATAGCAGATAGGGTTAGCGAATTATACGTATTGTATCTGGTTCTAGGTAAAAGGTAAAGTGCAGCCATTATCAACCCACTGCAGGATGGAAGCTTTCTGAACAATTCATGCTGAGGGAAATGGACCATAATCTGCCACGCTGGTCCAGGGCGGGTTGGCAGATCGACCGTATTCAGCAGTCAGGGACTTGAACCCCGGTCTACTCAAAGAGCGTGTGCTACTGCACTCCGGCTCCTGACCACTCGGTTCCAGGAGCCTGCTGTTACTACCTCATCGCGTGCGACGCATATCCAAGAAACAGCATTCTCTAAGAATACAAATTGTTTGAAACAGTTCAAAATTTCTCCGCTAGGTGACAAACTCTTTTGATTTTGATCAGTAGCGGCAATTCCATTTTATTTGAAAGATTGTTTATCACCTTTTAATGTTTAATTATTTGTTCCGATATGTTATGAGGAAAAGTAACACAAAGGAATATGGAACGGTTTGGCAGTGTTAATTAAGTATGTATTCTAATAAATATTTAATTTCCATTTTTTTTTTAAAGAATGCTTTATTGCTAAATATGATTTAGATATGCTTTAGCCCTAGCATTAGTAGGGGCATCGAAAGCAAGCTTATACAGCATCACCCAAAAAAAAAAAAAAGAAAAAAAAAAGTTATACTTCAGGTTATGGGTAATGTGATGGCATCCCATATCTGGTTTCTTGTGTGAAAAATTATTTGTTTTGATTCGACGTTAGCAGTTATTCTAAATCGCAAGTTTTGAAAAGGATGCTTTTTATTCAGAGCGGTTTTTGCCGGAGAAAAGGGAGAATTTTCGGTTTTTCTCGAGTGTTTAGGTTGCACCTTTACGACATTCAAGATCGGTAAGAAGGGGGGGGGGTAAAAATATACGTTCTGTATATACAATATTCCCGAAAGATCTGGTGTCTAAAAATAGGTAACTTGATAAAACTTTAGAACAGGGTCCCCCTTCCAAAATGACATGCCCAACACAATATGATTACTAGTAGTGGCAAATGAACGCATATATAGCATTAGCCAAAAAAAAAAAGCCAACACTTTCCATATTCATCCCTTGGAACGGTTCTTCCCTGAATTTTTTTTCAAAATACCCGCCTTAACAACACCAGATAGGAGTTTGTTCCAACAGTCAACCTGCTGGCTGAAGGCAGTTTCTTCAGCAACCATTCATTCTCAAAATGAATTTGTCTTTTCAGTGTGCAGTCTGAGCATGAAGAAGGATTCCATCAGTACTGAGCTTACTCAAAACATTCAAGGCCTTGCACACCTCAGTCAGATCTCCAGACATTACAATTTGCAAACTTGAAGCTTTCCTGGTAAAAGCACCCTTCACCACCCCATCAATTTTGTAGCTGTTGTCTGCATCTATCCCAATAGATCCACATCCTTTCTGAAATGAAGCTTCCAGACCTGTATACAGTGCTCAAGATGTGGCCTAACCATTGCCTTATACAATAGGATAATCACCTCCTTATCCCTGTAGTCAAAATTCTTGTTTACTATTGAAAAATCACTAGGAGCTTGACTGTTGTTGTTATTTGGTTTTTAGGAGCATTAGCAACTAAGGCCATATTGTTCTGGGAATATGCGGTGGTCATTCCCTGACCTTTCTGCATCCTTCATATTTTGGTGGTCACGGGCTCGAACCCCGGTCTAATCAAGAAGCGTGTGCTTCTTGGCTACGGAAGTGCCTGAGCTTGACTGGTAGCCTATTTTCACTGCTCTGAGAACTTCATATCTGATTGCAAAATTACATCCAGGTATTTTCTGTTCTCCACCCTGATTGTGGTACCACACAAGCGGTCTGTTAATCTGGGATTACTGCTCCCCATATTTGTCATTATTTGCTACTTTTTATTCAGCCTATCTGGTTAATTTGTCTAGATTTGATTATAGTAGCATACCCTGATTACTATGGTTAATTACTCTGGCAAGCTTTGTGTCATCTGCAAACATAATATATTTTTATCAAAATTTACCCCAGGGGCTCACATCTGGTGAGTATGGGCTTGGCACACCCCGTGTCCTGAGCTGGATATCATCATTCTTCTTTTTCTTGGTGATTGCCCCCCCCCCCTCCTCTCTCTCTCTCTCTCTCTCTCTCTCTGGTGCAGCATAAACCTCAGGCTTCCTTGCACCATATGGCTAATAATAAGTATAGAAAACACCAATGGGCCCAGTGATTCCGATAATAACATTAGACCAAGAGGAGCAATCTACATTGATAACTACTCTGTTTTCTCCAAATCAAATATTCCTTTTTCCATAGGAGCAACTTGCCCTTAATGCCAGACTGCTCCAGTTTTTATAGTCTTTTTATCTGCAACAGTATCAAAAGCTTTTCTGAAATATAAGTATATGATGTCAGAATTATTTTTTTTGCATCCAGCTCCTTTGTTGCTATATTATAGTATCCAATCATCATGGGCAAAAAAATTATTCCTTAACACAGAGGTTCTCGACCTTTTAATATATACCTATATAATAATTTTATTCCTTATATAGAGGTACTAAATAAAGATCAATTATAGATCACCACAAAATTAAAAAGATATAGTACAATGGATACTGTACACCTTTTTCATAATGAAATAAATGTATAAATTTCAAAAAAAAAAAAAAAAAATAAATAAAAATAATAATTTTAAGTAACTTAAACCCAAATTACACGGTACCCAAGAATGTTGTTGCGGCACCCCGGTTGAAAACCATTGCCTTAACAAATCCAGCCTGTAACTGTAGGTATAACTGCATTCCTGTTGATATGATAGTGCATTACTTCATTAACCAGCTATTATTTTCTCTGCAGCAGAAATTAAGCTAACAGGTGTGTCATTACTCATTGCCTTTTGATTCCCCATTATCAATTGAGGCTACATTTGCACATTTCCAGTCCATAGGGATCTCCTCTGAATCCAACGATGCACTCTTTATCATACCTGAAGGTTTGCTTACCTCCTTTGCTGTCTCCTTCACTATAACTGGATAAATCCCATCCACCCCAGATGCATTTTTTTTATATTTAGATTCAACAATTTTTTTTACTCCATTTTCCCCTCGGTTGTCACACAATCATTTGGCTTCTCATCAGAATTTGTCTCACTTCTAAAAAATTCCTTATATGTAAATGTAGATTCAAATACTCATTCAGTTTGTCAGCAAACTGATCAAATCATCAACACTTAATCTATTCATAGCTAATGGACAAATAATTCAACCCTTTCCTTCCGGTTTACCTAAGAAAGAAGTTTTTGCTGCTTTTCTTTGCATTATTTTCTAGAGACTTCATGTAATCTGCCTAAGCGTGCCTAATCTCCTTTTTGACTTGATTGCAGACTATTTTATATATAATGATATGCTTCCCATGCATTTTTCTTCACTGCTACGAGTTTTATCAGTTCTTCTGACATCCATTTAGGTCTTATGCCTTGAATCTCTTAGTTGGTATAGAAAGCCTAGTACCTTCTATGATAACATCTTTTAATGCTTCCCATTTATAAAATCTATCTGAGACTGCTCTAGTCACCTTTACAAAAACAAAAGTCCTTTACCTTGCCTTTGACAGTAGTTACATCTTAAAGTAAATTCCACAAGTACTAAGTTAAGCCTCTAGATGCTGCAGTTTGCAGAACTGAGGCGTCTTGTTTAGAGCATCCCTTTGTTCCTCTCACCAATCTTGTTAACCTTTTATGGACCCGCTCAAGCAGCTCTGCATTTTTCCCCAAATGAGGCCTCCAGACCTGTATGTGGTACTTAAGATATGGCCTGACCATTGCCTTATACAATGGGACAATCCTAACTTAAATTTTTTCCACATTGGTACGTTGTGATCACTGCTATGACTCTTTTTTTCTGCAGATTCTTAATGCACAAAAGTCACTGGTGATAATCAGATCAAGAGTATTGCTTTTTCTTGTTCCCTTGCTAACGTGCCAGTTTAGGAAACAGTCATTCAATAAATCCACCGAAGTCTTGCTACTGTGTGAGCGGCCAACCCACAATGCCCAGTCAATATTCATAAAGTTTTCTCCAAATCTCCCACCAAAGTCCTACATTAGAAGATATTCTTAGTTACTGGTACAGTCTTATATGTCTGTGCAGCTGTTTGTTATACTCATCCCAATCATTAGGCCTGTAGCACACTCCTACCCTTCTTTGGTTTTCCCAGTACTATGTCACACCAAATTGACTCATTGCCCTGGCCCACCCATGCCCACTGAATGCACTGCCTTAGATTTTATATGCTTCTCAGCCAAGAGCATTAACCCCCTCCCCAGCTTTTCTGTACACATTGTATTCCCCATATTCAAATTCTCAGTCCCTTATATCTGAGTGATTGATGCCATGTCTTTGATGCCCCCACAATGTCTGCATTAGATGATTTGAAATAATGATTTGATCATTACTTAAAATTCATCAAATTTATTAACAATGCTCCTAGTATTAGTATACATACAAGTATACTTGCAACTGTTTTTAGTCTTAGTAACCCTAACAGCCCATGTATTTGCTTGTCCAAGAGGGACCCCCTAGCATATCTTAAATCACTGACACCGTGCTTATGCTGCTGCATGTTCTGATAGAAGCAGTACAAGAAACTCTTTCACCTCTGCCTGCAGTTACTGTTAATCTATTAGTTTGTGTGTTGCTCCAAGCTAGCAGGTTTCCAGCCCTTGTAATGCTGCCTTGATAGCATCAGCAAATATTCTTGCACCCCCTTCTTTTTAAGTATAGTGTATCTATCTCATACCTGTAGAAATAGTCTCTCCTGTTAACAAGCTAAGACCATGCTCGAAAAAATTCTACCCTGTGAGCCTTGCACACTCTCTTCAGGAACAAATTGATTGACGAGGCTCTCATAATATACTCTCTTCAATTTTGTCTAGGCAGGATTGCAGACACTTTTAATTTCAATCTTAACTTGCAATTTTTTCTCAACGTTGCTTTGTACTTGTTAATTATCTTAGATCTCCTACACTAGTATCACTGAGTAGCAATTTTATCACCTTTTTGTCCTTAAAAGATGATGGCTGCTCTACAGTGTTATTCTATTTTATCCCCTGGCAGACATTCCCTGGTCCTACTCTACCTGTTCATTTTGCTCCGTGTTTCTCACTTTCCTGACTGTCAAGTCACTAACTAAAGCAACTTCCTGTTGGACCAAGGTTCTCTGCTGCAGTGGATATCTTAGTGTTACCCAGATAGATTTTTGGCTGAAACATTGAGCTTGAGCCCAATATGTATTTCACTATCTGTTTTCATAAATTTTTATGAGGAATTTCATTTTTTTTCATCAGAAAAATGTCTAATATGCCCACCCATATATCAATGTGATATTGTTCCATTTTTAAAATTCACAATTCATAAATATACAAAAATTATGTTGTCTAAAACAGAGTAATAAATAATAAACATTACTGAATTTTGCAAACTTCACCGTGCAGCAATGCATCTGGATAAACTTATCATAGCTTAATCAATTACTAATATGAAAACAGTTTTACCATTTGTATTACCACCTACAGATTTAGTTAGACTTGGAAATTCAGTTTCTTCTCCGTCTTGGAGGTCTGTGTTCTTGGAAGGGAGTAAAACTAGGTCTTTGGTCCATCCACACATAGCATATTTATTTTTTCCCTCTTGTTCCGAGTTCTACTTCTTTATGATTGAAACCCGGAGAATTATAATTTAAAGCCTGGAGATTAATCAGGCTGTTAACCCAGAGAGGTGGCAAACCAGGTTTATTGTATGAGAAATGATAGTGAGAAAGTGAAATGATGTGAGCTTTAGCACAAATCCAAATTAGTTTTACTTTTTTGTCTTCTTAATAGGTGGGGTTGTTAAGTGTGAAAGAGGAACAGAGTTTAAAATGTAGGACTTGTTTGAATTGGAGTGAGCAGTGGGACCACACTGCCAAAAGTTAGTAAAAATTGACCTGCTAAATAGGTTACCAACTGGCCATGTTTTAAGTCAGAGGTCAGTTGCAGGTCTGAATGTTGAAACAGCCCTATAATGCTCCTACATTTGTTCTGTGCAATTTTGAAGTACCCTGCATAATTGCTAGTCCTGCGTGTACTCTGTGCAGGCCTTGTAATCTTTCTCCTGCATGTTAGAATAGAAATATTGCAAGAATAAGTTGCAGTACTGCTTATAGCTGCCATTAAACTATTAGTGTATGTCTGCCCCTCCCAAAATTGTAGTTTTCTAATCCACTTAATACTGTCCCTATAACATAAGCAAATATTCATGCACTCCTTCAATTCAAGTGTATTCCATCTCTATAAAAATAATCCCTTCCATTAACAAGCACTGCACTGGCCATCTTAGAAAAATTCTACTGCATGAGTCTTGTACAAGCTCTCCAGTACAGAAGTTGATTGACATCTTGAATTCCCTTCTGTTGTGCCTTGACAAAATTCCAGTTTTTTTTTTTTTTTTTTTCAGTATTACCTCTGAAGTAAAGCTTCAGGTTGCTTATGTTTAAAATCATTAGTACTAACATTTACTGCACTGTCACCTCTTTGGATCCTTCAAAGTTGATAATTATTTTAAACTGGGACACACTCCTGGTCCTATTTCATCTATCCTTATTCCATAAAATATTTTCTGTTTTTCTGACGTTGCAGTCACCAAGAATAACTACTGAATGTGGGATTAGAGCATTCTGCTCTTGGTGATCTTACTCTGTAGCCAGTGATGAGGTTAAGCTGTAGCATTGAGTTTGGTAGATATGTGATGGGTCCCCCAGATTTAATTCCTTTTCTTCACTCACTCAAATTTGGCCGTCCATCAGAATTTCTGCTTAAAATGCTTATAAAAAAATTCAGAATTTGCTAGTTAGATACATAGGTTTTTTTTTTTTTTGAATCAATTATTTTAGTAATCAAAATAACTGATTATATGCAAATTAATTGATTATGAAATCAACAAGAAGAAAACTGAAGAAGGGGAAAAAATGACAGTGGAGGAGTGTGAGCTCATGTCATCAAAAGAGTTAAATGCTGTTACAAGTAATAGTAATTGTGTTTGCCATATAGTGCAAGGCAGACACAAAGCTTTTGCTACACTGGAAAAAAAAAAAAAATCAAACAAACAAGTAGATAAGAATATACAAATTATAAGAATATTAAATTATATTTAGTTGACCTCTGAATTTATTCAAACTGTCACCTCAACTACCTGCAAGGGCAACTTGTTCCAACAATCAATGACTCGCTGGCTAAAAAAAAACTTCCTACAATCTAATCTAAACCTCAATGCCTGTAATTGGAATTTTTTATAACAGTGAGTATTCCACCTTCATTCATTTTACTAATCCTAAGTCATTGTAAATCTGTGACCTTTTGGGAAGGAGCTTTAAGCTTGGGAAACAAAAAAAAATCAAAAAAATCATGGAACTCCAGATTGATCATGGAGTAATAGTGGATGGGGGACCAGAATGACAGGTGCTTTGTAAGAAGTTCTTGAATGGGAAGTGTTCAGAGATTTTATGATGCAATACCAATTCCATGAAGCCCACTTTACTGATCTCTGAATAGTGATGCTATTCAGAGAAGCTGTAGAACTGTTTTATAGTGTTTGTGGTTCACTGTTTGACCATGAGGAACAAATTCATAATGAACGGTGCCCCCTAAGTCAAAAATACAATGACCATGATCTTCAATTTTGATTGAAATTATTTTGCTGTTTATTGAGAGGACTTTTTTTACCAGGTCGTAACCATATATCCTTAATTTAGTATTAGCATTAGTAGAGGCATTTGATGCAAGAAAGCAAGCTTATGCAGCATCAGCCAAAAAAATTAAAGTAAAATAAATAAATAAAAAATAACCACTTCCACTTCACCCCTCTGTTCGTTCGAAATACCTGTCCAGCCGAGCCTTAAACTTATTTAGGCTATCAACTTCCACGACAAGGGATGGAAGTCTGTTCCACCTACCAACCACCCGCTGGCTAAAGGCAAATTTCCGCACATCTATCCTACATCTGTCTTTCCTCAATTTGAATTTATGCCCTCTGAGGTGATTATTCTGAGCAAGAGGAAGAATCCCATCAGCACTGAGCATGCTCAAACCATTCAAGGCTTTGTACACCTCTATCAGATCACCTCGCTGCTGCCTAGTCTCCAGACACTGTAATTCGCAAAACTTAAGCCTTTCTTTGTAAGAGCACCCCTTTGTTCCATGCAATAATCTTGTTGCCCTTCTCTGTACTCGTTCCAGCAGCTCTACATCCTTCTTGAAATGAGGTCTCCAGGTCTGTATACAGTACTCTAGGTGTGGCCTGACCATTGCCTTATACAAGGGAATAATCACCTCCTTATCCCTGCTAGAAAAATTCCTATATATCATTGACAATACACCATGAGCTACTCTTGCAGCCCGTTGGTTGGTTGGTTGTTGTTGGGTTTTTTTGGCGCAAAAGCAACTTTGGCCATATTGCGCCTTGCAGCCCGTCTGCACTGCTCAGAGAACTTTATATCTGCCTGCACAACCACCCCCAGGTCCCTTTCATTCTCTACCACTGTCAGTGTAGTACCACAGAGTTGATACGTTGCTCTGGGGTTGCTGTTTCCCATATGTAGTACTTTACATTTGTCAATGTTAAACTTCATTTGCCGCCTCTCAGCCCATCTGCTCAACCTTTCCAGATCCTGTTGCAGCAGCATAGTGTCAGTAGTGTCCTTGACAACCCTGCCAACCTTTGTAAAGGTTGCAAACTTGGACATTAAGCTTGATATACCATCATCAATATCATTTATAAATACAGAAAACAATAATGGACCCAACCCTGAGCCCTGAGGGACTCCACTAATAACATTAGTCCACGAAGAGCAGTGTCCATTGATTACCACTCTCTGTCTTCTCCCCCTCAACCACCCCTTTATCCATAGCAGCAATTTGCCTCCAATGCCACACTGCTCCAATTTGTGCAGCAGTCTTCCATGTGCAACAGTATCAAAAGCCTTTCTAAGATCCAAGTATATAATATCAAAGTTATTCCCTGCATCCAGTTCTTTTGTGACTGCATCATAGTATCCAATCAAATTGGTCAGGCAAGCCTGTCCCTTAACAAAACCATGCTGTGTCCGAGCTATAACTTAAATATTGTCTAGATGATCCTGCAGTGCTTCTTTAACCAGTGCCTTCATTAATTTTCCGGGAACAGAAGTTAAGCTCACAGGTCTATAATTACTTGTGTCAGTCTTTGATCCTCCTTTGTGAATTGGGGTCACATTTGCACATCTCCAGTCCATGGTACCTCCCCTGAGTCCAAGGAAGCTCTCATAATTATGGCTAAGGGTTTGCTTACTTCCATTGCTGCCTCCTTTAATATAACTGGATAGATTCCATCCACTCCAGGTGCCTTTCTTGTATTTATCTTCAACAATTTCTCCTCCACTTTACTCTCAGTTATTACAAGATTCTCTAGCTTACTGCCAGAGTTGAATACACCTCTGGCATTCCCCTCGCTGAATAACTCCTCATGTGTGAATGTCGATGCAAAATATTCTTTTAGTTTGTTAGCTACCTGAGCAGGATCATCAACAGTTGACCCATCGATATCAAGTGGACCAATCTGATTCATCCTCTTCCTTCTAGAGTTTACATAAGTAAAGAACTCTTTGCTGTTTTTCTTCGCATCCTTTGCCAAGGATTTCTCGTAATCTGCCTTCGCCTGCCTAACCTCCTTCGTAACTTGGTTACAGATCAACTTGTATCTATCATAGGCTTCTGTGTCACGTGTTAATTTGTATGTATCCCATGCATTTTTCTTCTCTGCCATATGCCTCATTAGTTCATCTGACATCCATTTAGGCCTAAACCTTGAACAATATTTCTTAGTTGGTATGTAAAGCCTAGTAGCTTCCAAGATAAGTTCTTTGAATGCTTCCCATTTTGAATTTGCTGTTGGTAACGTCATCAGTTGATCCCACTGTATAGAATTTAAATACTGTCTCAGTCCATCGTAGTCACCTTTACGAAAGCAATACCCCTTCCCTTTACCCCTAATGGTAGTTAAATTCCACTTCAGAACACTGTGATCACTGCCACCTAGTGGTTCATTTATCTACAGATTCTTAATGCATGAAGAATCACTACTGATAATCAAATCAAGAGTATTACTCCCTCTAGTTGCCTCCCGAACATGCTGATGTAGAAAACAATCATCCAATAAATCCACAAAAGCCTTGCTAGTGTGTGAGTGACCAGGCCCCAAATTCCAGTCAATATCTGGGAAATCAAAATCCCCCATAATAAGACTCTCTGATTTACTGGCCCACTCTATTTCTCTGTACAGTTTCTTATTATACTCATCAGAGTCATTAGGCCTATAGCACACTCCTACTCTCAATTTTGATCTCCCAGTGCTTATGTCACACCAAACTGACTCGACACTGGACTGTCCAGTGATGTCGACTGGCTTCACTTCCTTGGATTTTATGTGTTTTTTAACTAATAGCATAACCCCTCCTCCCCTCCTATCCTGTCTATCCTTTCTGTAGACATTGTACTCCCCAAATTCCAGTTCTGCATTCCTTTTATCTGTGTGACACCACGTCTCTGAAATCCCAACAATATCTGCCTTTGATGTTTTGAACAATACCTCAAATTCATCAAATTTATTTACTAGACTCCTAGCATTGGTGTACATGCACCTGCTCTTCCTCTTAGCCACCCTAACACAACCCATGTGTTTACTTGTACCCCCATGATTCCCTGCAGTCTCTGTAATATCCTGCATCTTATTTTCCAGGCTTCTGCTCATTCCAATAGAAGCAGTGCAAGAATCACTTTCTCCTCTGCCAGTGGCTACTGTTAATCTATTAGTCCTTGTATCCCCCCAATGTGGCAGTTTTCCGACCCTCCTAACACTGCCTCGATAGCATCAGCAAACATTCTTGCACCCTTTCTATTTAAGTGTATCCCATCCCTGTTGAAGCAGTCTCTCCTGTTAACAAGTACAGACCAGGCTGAAAAAAATTCTACCCCTTGAGCCCTGCACAATCTTTCCAGGGCCGAATTGATCGACAGGGCTCTCATCATATACTCCCTCCTATCTTGTCTGGGCAGAATTGCATACACTTTCAAATTCAACCCTAATTCACGGCTTTTTTTCATCAGTGACCTGTACTTGTTAAGTAATTCCGCCGGTCTCCTACTCTTAATATCATTAGTGCCAACGTGTACAACTATATCACCTTTTGTGCCCTTAATTTATCACCAGTAATGATAAAAGAAACAGTGTGGGGCCAGCAGCAGAACACTGAAGATTCTCCTGTGTGAGGACATTACTCTGTCTGTGATCATTAGAGATCTGAGGAGACAAACTTGTCTGAAATGAATCACATTCCCAAACTTTCATATGTATCGCACACTATGGCGAGAGATGCTGATGTGCCAAAAAAATCCCCAACCAACCATCCCAAACTTTCCCTAGCAATTGTGAGGATAAAACAATGTCAGCCACTTCCATTCAGATCACAAACACAAGCAAATCATTAATACTTGGAGTTGAAGTGTGGCTAGAGCAAGGATCATCTTTAACAGACAAGACTGTTGCACTTTTCCATAATTTGAAGCAAAACTTGATGCAAATTCACTGCCCAATAAAATCATTCATTTCAAAATGCAACCAAACACAAAAAAAAAAAAAAAATTAAAAAGTGCTAGGTATAGTGTGGAAGCCATTTTTGTTCTCTACTGAGCAACCTCTTTTATTGCTTAAATTATTGGTCTTTGTTATCTTTTTGGTACAAATTAGTAGTACAGTTATTTACTAGACTCCTATTGTGTTTATCTGAAAAGTAAGTGAAACTGTTTCTTATTTGGCCTTGGAAAATACTCAAATGAGAGTTGAAGCATGGGGGGAGAGTGTAATTAATATTAGAAGTTTTTATTAAGTCTGTAAATTATAAATTTATAACAGTATGAATGTGACTTGATAATATGATTGTATAACATAATATATAATGCAATTGTTGTGAAGTGCAGTTTTATAAATTTTGACTTTTGCAGTATATAAATACGATGAATTTGAAGTATTAGTTGAGGCATCAAATGCAGACATTATTGGGATATCAGAAACGTGGATTTTACTGTGACATACAGGATGCAGAATGTAAATATGGGAAGTATAATATGTGCAGAAAAGACAGGAGGGTTGGAGGAGGAGGAGTTATGACCTTGGATAACAGGCACATAGGAATCTCAATCAGTGTACCCAGTTGATATGAGACAGCAAAATATTGTTGAGTCAGTTTGGTGTGACATAAGCACTGGAAAAACAAAAATGAGAGCAGTGTATGTTATAGGCCAGTGAATCAGAATGCCTTATAGTATAACCAGTAAATCAGAATGCCTTATAGTATAACCAGTAAATCAGAATGTCTTGTAGCATAACTTTTCTGGATTTATTGGATGACATGTTTTCTACATAGCATATTAGAGAAGCAACAAGAGAAAGCAGTACTCTTATTGACAACTTTTTTTAAAATCAAAGTTTTTTCCATGAAACAATGCTGAATACAACTATGTTCTCTCCCTTTTAAAAAAAATATGCTCTGGTGGAAGAGGTAGGCCAGATTGCATATGTCTGTAGATAGTTGTGCATGTAGGGGCTTTTTACAAAGATCCTTTTTTTACTAATTTTATTAAATTGCCAAAAACTGTCCTGAATTTTTTCTTTACATAAGCCAAGACTAAGAAAATAATGTGGATTAGATTTGTATAGAAAGCTTGTCATGCAGAAGCTGCTTTTATCATATACAGAGCAGCTTCATTAACAAAAATGCAGACTTTTTTTGCCATGGATTGATTCTCAGCCTAGCCATAATGACCGGAGCAGAATTATTCACAACTCATGCAGTTGTGAAAGTGCAATTCACATTTTTGAGTATCTTACAAGCAAGTGATTGCAGATAAGGAGGTTCCATCTAATTTCTTACATACCAAATATGCAATACAGTTGCTACAACCAATCTGCTATTTCATCACCAGACATTCAGATGCAACTTTTTTTCAATATCTTGACAAATTTATCAAATAATATCATTATAAATATCGTTTAGGCAATTCTTCCTCAGGATCGATTCACTCAGAATGTTTTGATTTACACAGTATTTTTTTCAAGGGCTTTAAATGGACTGAGCAAGCTCAGTGTTGATGGAATCCTTCCTCTTGCTCACACAATGCATAATAGAACATAAATTCAAATTGAGGAAGGATGGTTGCAGGGTAATGTGTGGAAGTTTGCTTGCAGGTAGCTGATGGTTGGAACAA
The DNA here is from genome assembly GCF_048544385.1 of Mastigoproctus giganteus. NCBI lineage: Eukaryota > Metazoa > Arthropoda > Arachnida > Uropygi > Thelyphonidae > Mastigoproctus > Mastigoproctus giganteus. The sequence continues at coordinate 72,713,491 of NC_143581.1, forward strand.
ATTTCCATATGCTGTAGAAGTGGGTAGTTTGAATAAATTGAAGTATTTAACCCCAGGAGCTCACATCTGGTGAGTGTGGGCTTGGCACATCCAGGGTCCTGAGCTGGATATCATCATTCTTCTCTTCCTTCGTGATTCCCTTCTACTTCTGACTCTCTCTCTCTTCAAGGTAACTTGGAATTTTTTTTATTTTTTTTTTGGCTGCTTGCACCATATGGCTAATAATAATAATATAGAATAGAATATATATACAGACCTGTCTATATATATATATATATTCTATTTCTGATGCTATATAAACTTGCTTTATTAGTATTAGTATCATCATTTGCTGATACTAATGCTAATATTGCTTTTCTCTTGTCTTAAATACACAGCTTGGTTAAAAGTGACTGATCTGCCAATTTTTCCTTGCTTTCTCCTTTTTTAGCCAGAATGTTGGTAAATCTGGAATTATTTTCTGCATGAAACAGTTTTTACAAACAACACAAAAGACAATGCTGCTATCTGTGGTGAACTGTTCTGTGACTGGCAATTCATAATTCCAAATTTGATTTTTGGCAATTTGAATGAAAATGCTATCTGTCTATTCTGTAAAACTGAACTGTTATGTTAACACATTCAAAGAATATACTCTCATCCAATGTTGTTGATGGCACAAGAACTAAAGTAAAACACTGCTGATATGTTTTCCTATGCTAACTGAAATCTTTCCCCTTGCTGATGTTTTTCGAATATTGTGCAATGCTTTCAATTATTTAAAATCATATTTCCAAGTTTATGAAAACTGATCAAATTAATATGTAGTGTTGCTAGTAGTATTTGTGTTGTATGCGCCAATGATTAAAACAGCCACAAATCTATTTGCATATGCACATAAACAAGCCCGAGGCACACAGCTGCCATCTCTCCAGATTTAGAATGTTTCAAATAGTTTCACCGTCTCCTTATAAAAGCTTACTTTTTTTGTGTCATTTTCTTTAAAAAAAATAAAACAATTAATTATAGTTTTTAAAAAAAAATTGCAAATTTTTGCCAATTTTCATTAATGAATTGGCATTAGCTATTCTGCAGAGTGGTGCAAAACAGAAATGTGCAATGTTGTTCTCTGTTATGTGTAGTCATATTGTAGTTAATTAGCTTTGCATATCTTTCAGTAAGATGCCAAATAAATACAGCGTAAAATTTCAAAACACATGTATGTAAGATTTTCTACATATTGTAAAATATGAAAAAGTAACGTATTTGCCTTGTGTACTTGTATATAGATTTTATTTTTCAATTTTAAGAGGTGGGAAACGTAATCAGACATGCAGCATTTGCAAACAAAATAAGCATTAACAACAGTGTGCTGTGCATAGAAAGAAATGCAAAAACAGATACAGTATTGCATTTTTTGGTGACGATGATATACGTACTGAATGTTTATTTGTATCTATTAGACATCAAAATCACTTAATGGCTAATCGAATATCCAAACAGAAATCCCCAGACAGAAAAATATTAGATAAGTTAATGTGTAAAGGCATACTGTACTGGTAAACAGTCCTGTATTTTAACATAAAATGTACATTTTGCAATTGAAATTTTATTTCTAGTGTAGTGCTTAAAATACCTCCTGGTTTTTTTACGCTGGATATGAAACCTTATGATTTTTTTTTTGTCAATGAGATGCGTTTTAGAGTGAAGCTGTTACAATATCAGATTCCACTAATAACAATAATAGCTTCGTAGGTGGAGTTCACTGCTATTTCATATTATTATGTTACAGCAAATAAGAATATAAATTGTTATTATTATTATCTATATGGTGCAAGGAAGCCTGAGGCTTATCAGGCCGAAAAAAAAAAAAGAAATTATTTTTAAAAATTACCTTGAGAGTAAATTACATTCAGCAGTAATTTCAAAACAAGCTAATGTTTTGAAATTACTGCTGAATATAATTTACCCTCAGGGTAATTCAAAAATTTTTTTGCCACTGGGATCAGTGTTACCACCTGGTACAAATTCAGTTTGGTGCCGTACTGGATTTATGGTGAAGTAGCGCCAGAAATATCAAAATTATTTTAATTATTTTCTTAAATTTTTAATTAATGATTAAATCCAAAAACAACGGATGTAATCGTCACCAAACTCTTCGGAGAATTTGACGGTTCTCTGAATCTGTCGGACCTTTTCCTTCACACGGGGGCGCCTCCGTAGCCAGGTGGGAAGGAGCAGCAGTGCGTAGCACACGCTTCTTGATTAGACCGGGGTTCGAGCCCGTCACCACCAAATACGGAGGATGCGGAAAGGTCAGGGAATGACCACCGCATATCCCGGAGCAATATGGCCTTAGTTGCTAATGCTCCTAAAAACCAAATAACTAACTAACTAACCTTCACACGGATGATAGTTTCAGTAGTGTTTTTTTTTTTTTTTTAATATATATTTTCCGCAATTTAATTCGCTGTTTCTCGACACGCGATTAAGAATAAAATATATTTATACATTGCATCAAGTTGTACCACTTGCCTAATGTGTGTTAATATCCAAAAATAACTTGTTTCAGCCCACGCGTAATTTGTTGTTGGTGGCGTTAGTGTAGTGGGCGAGTAGTGGGCCCTTTGAACATTTAAAAATCCGTGATCGAGATTTTTTAAATGTTCTTGCCCGTTAATATTTACTTGTAGTATACAGTTTTTAATTAATAAAACCTAAGAATATCGTTGTGAGTGTGCTACATGCCACCCGTTTGGAGTGGACTTGACTTGATTTCTGTTGTTGACTGAAAGCACTTGATAAAAAAGGGGAGGGGCCTTCAGTCTATAGTAGGTTTCGGGCGGTGATGTTAAGCAGTGCACAGTACTGTTGGCACATTCGGCCGTTTCGTAACATTACAAAATCGTGTTCGTGTTACGAGATTAGGAATGATGTGTATGAACGCCGCGAGCATTCGAAGGAATAGTGCGCGCTCCTGATCCATCAAAATTGTTTTTCTTCAAAGAAAAGCGTTCAACAACTCAAAAATTGGCAGTAGCTTTCTAAACTAATGCACGTGGTGTTTCTTATAATATTTTGATGTTTTGTTTCCAACTGCGGTTGGAGCGAGCCGAATAGGGGCAGTGATAATAGTAATTCTGTCCACATATGAGCATTTGTTGTGTATGCCGTGTAAACGTCATGGCAGAATAATCAAGTGTGGACACTGGCTTAGGTTTTATCATCTCCTGCTGAGATTTTTTTTTTTTTTTTTTTTTATCCTGCAAACAGATCTATGAACAGACAGTTTATACGCATAGTATTTTCCTTTTATATTCCAATATAAAATTTTTCCGATGGGCTAGTGAAGTTTCCATGACTGACATTATTAGACATCCACAAACGCAAGAATCGACCTTCCTGAATACAGGCAAGATCAACTCTTTAACAATTCACTTTCAACCTTTCTGGACCTTGCCCGTTTAGTTGTTATATTAATAGTCCCGTAACTGTTGGGCACTTCATTTTGTACTATTGAGTTCTGCGTACTAATATGCATGTTATGGTATGATTGTCCATTCTTAGCGCAGTGACTACAGACTGGTTCACGTTGCACGTTTTCGAAGTGTGTGCGAACGATTGACAATAATGTAACACAGTGGTTTTCAACCCGGGGCGCCGCAGCATCTTAGTGTGCCGCAACAACATTCCAGGGGTGCCACGTAATTTGGGTTTAAGTTACTAAAACTTATTATTATTTTTTAAATTTATATATTTATTTCATTATAAAAAGGTGTACGGTATCTTTTTAATTTTGTGGTGATCTTATAATTGATGTTTATTTAGTACCTTTATATAAAGAATAAAATTATTATATAAGTATATATAATTTATCTTATGAATTGTAATTTTGTTTATAGTTATATTATTGTAATAACTATCATATAACATTTTTTTAAATATTATATATATATTTCAGAGAGAGAGGATCTAACAGTCAGAAAATTGAGAAGGGGTGCCACAAAATAAAATAAATTACTTAGAGGTGCCGTTTTTAAAAAAAGGTCGAAAACCACTGCTGTAACAAACAGTTAAATGTATTTACTCTGTAGGATATCATTCCTACGTGTATCATCCTTGACGTAATAAGTTGTTGTCATTCCCTGACACCTCCATTACCCAATTTCTGCCAGTTTTTTTTTTAACTGCTGTTGAAATGAATTAAATTTTGTTTTCCATTTCCATCCTTGCCATCCTCATGTAATGTAAATTGCATTCATAGAGTCATTTATGAAGTCATCGTTATGTCCTATTCTATATCATAAGACTTTTAATTTTGGGTCTGGTCTTCTTGGTTTTGAAAAGAGGATCCCAAGCCGCTTAATTCTCTCATTCTGTTTTATACGATCAATGTCGTCTTCATTTTCTGACTTCATACATTTCTCCACCATTTTCCTGACCTTACCTGTTCTTACAGACTTTAACATGCTTGTGAAAGCTCTGCCGACAGCTTTCTGAATGCATTACTTGTTTTAAGGTGAGAATCATCCTTAGGCTTAATAACAAGTGCGTGCAATTTACCCCTTTGTTCCTCAACTGATGATTATTTTCCACAGTATTTCCCCTTGAATATCTCCTAGGATTATTTTTAATAGTGTTGCCCACAAAACTGAGAGACCCATGACTATATCACAATATGAGATGTTATTCCTTCGTAGACCAGCAGTTTCATGTTGAACTCATCACACTTTCTGTAATTCCCTTATTTGAGCTTGATAATCATCAAAATTTAACCCCAGGGGTCTCACATCTGGTGAGTATGGGCTTGGCACACCCAGGGTCCTGAGCTGGATATCATTCTTCTTTCTCTCTCTCTCTCTCAGGGTAACTCGGGAATTTTTTTGGCTGGTGCCGCATAAGCTTCAGGCTTCCTTGCACCATATAGCTGATAATAATAAAAACCATTTGCTCCAAACACAACACTTTTTCCTTAAGAGTCTCATTATGTGCTCCTAATTCAGTTGTGAGTTTTCAAGTTCAAACCACCTTGAAAGGATTTCTGCTATAGCCTTACGACTTATTCCATTTCCTTTATCAAACAGAAATTGCTGTAAGCTACTATGGAGCATTCCACTTACCTCCTTCAGAGAGTATAAACAGATTTGGTTATGTTTAACTGAAGGAACATTCAGTTTTTTCCTTGCTTGGCATCTACGTGATCACAAGAATCCAGATTTGTGTGTTCATGTTCTACTCCTTCCATAGTACATATGGGTCCCTGGCCGTGGTGTCACGTAAAAGAACAAAGTTACTCCTTCCATGATATTCGACCCTAAACTGTTATCATCTGGTTCAAAGTCAGGTACGAAGGTATGTTCGGCTCCAACTACGTGAGTTGCACCTGCATGTAAAGTGTGTTTAGGGTCAAACTGCACCAGGGGTTTCCCCCATTGCATAGTATACATTGTGGGTGTGAAACAGAACATTGTCAATGCCAGAGGTTTAAAATGTATGGATTTTTGTATATGTGTAGTGTCATGTACCGTTGTTCATCTGGTCATTTAGCAGTTGGACCCCTATTGGGCCCCACCATTGCCCACACTTGGCCCTGTGGAGGGAGACCAGGTACACCAGTATTGGTACTCTGGCAGGCCCTGCCACATAATTTCCTGAGATTTCAGTGGCTAGATGTGAAAAAAAAAAAAAAAAAAAGGGAGAATTATGCTAGAATTTTGCTAGGCCAAAAGGATCGTGAGTGATTTGAATTTGGATATTTCTAATTTCCACTGTGTGGGATGTATGTTTGTGTGAAGGTAGATTGGAGGTGAGTGACTGAAGGCTGGAGGGAAAGTCAGAAATATGAGGAAATAGAGAAGGCATCCCCAGGAGTGGCCTGTGGGGCAGCCCATGCCCCACGGGGAGAGAAAGAGGGGTGGCAGCGAGGGGAGGAGACAGAGATGCCATCTCCTTTCCCTCACCACCTGGGAAAAGGAGTGAAAGTGAACCAGGCAAGGGCACCCGGCTCAGATTGCCAAGAGGTATATAGCGAGCTGCAGATGTCATCATGGGATGGTGTCCCATCTAGGATTTTAGGATAGTAGTTCTTTGGTTGACATCCCATCCACGATTGATATCCCATCCAGGGTTGATATGAAGTCTTTCATGGGATGGTGTCCCGTCCAGGATTTGTGGATAGTCGTTCATGGAAAGATGTCTCCTCCAGGATTTATGTACGTGCATGGGGGTGACTCCTGTCCATGGTGTAAGTCCGTGGTGTTGTTTCTGTTGAGGTATGAGATCGGGGACGATTTGTAGGCAGGGAGGGAGAGGCTTGCTGTTCGCTGGTGGTTTGCCAGAGTCCAGTGGTTCAGTCAGTGATGCAGATGTTCCTGGTCTTGCAATGATACGTGGATGTGCATAATAAGTCGGAAGCAAAGATCTTTGTACAGGCAGCAGTGGTACATTAAGTGTCCCCACGTTTCACCCTGGCCACAGTAGCACAGAGGGGTGTCTGTGAGTCCGAAGCCTTGTAGTTTATCCCTTATTGCCCCATGTTCAGTAAGCAAATAGGAGGTAAGAAGTCCTGGGGAGAGCCAAGGAGGATAGTTGGGGTAAACCACTTGTATGTTGGGTATAAATTTCCTGGTAATTTCTCCATTAGTTGATGTCTGCCAGGCCTGCTGGAGGTATGTGGAGAGACGTTTCTTTTCAATTTTAGAGTCATTGGCAGGATCTGTTGTGAAATTGAGACAGGTGACACTTCTGCCCCTTGAAAGTTGGTGGAACATCCCATGGTGGATGATCTCCAGATCTAGGAGAAGGGCCCCTGTCAGGGCCTGGAGCGCGTGGGTGCTGACAGTGCTGTAAGCTCTCAAAATGGTAAGAAGTATATATCGCTGTGTAGTTTCTAATTTCTTTCTGTTTACCACTGTGGTGGCCTTGTGAAACCATACACCAGCAGCATATGAAATAACCGGCACGAAAACTTCTTTGTAGAAAAGCCTGAGGGTCCTCCTACGCAAGCCCCAGTCTTTGCGGGAGACTCGCAAACAGTGCAGAGTAACTCCTGATTTTCCTCTGGATATAGGTCAGGTGCGGTGTATATGACAGGTTTTTATCCAGCACAACGCTGAGATGCTTTAATTCCATGGTCAGCTTTATGGTAATCCCTTGAATCCGGATTTGGGGAGGTTTCCTTGTATCCAGGGTCCCTTTTAGCAGTATTGAGCTTGTTTTGGTTGGTGATATAGTGTGTTCGTGTCTAACGGCACCAGGGGTTTCCCCCATCTCCGCGTTGCTTTCATTGTGGGTGTAACAGTTCACTGTTAAAGGTCAGAGATTTAAAAGTGTATGGATATTGTATGAGTGTAATGTTATGTATTGTTTTTCTTCTGGCCATTTAGCCGCTAGACCCCTGCTGGGGCCCAACGTTGTCCACATTATGCCTCGTGGAGGCAGATCAGGTACACTTGTATTGAAATATTTACTCTGGCAGGTCCTGTCACCTAATTTCCCGAGATTTCAGTGGCTAGGACCTAAAAAAAAAATATATATATATATATATATAATAATATAAAAAATTTTTTGCTTGGTGGAGGTTAAGAAAATTGAGTAGAAAGGCCAAATGAGTTTAGTGTGAATGCAATTGAGTTTAGTCATTATTAAATTTTAAGTTATATAGGGTATGCTGTCCCCACTCTACCTAATACACTAGTGTATTAGGTACAGTAGCTGTGATGTCTGGATTCCGGATGACAGTGGCTGCCCAGGGAGTCTCATCCTCCGCCTGGATGATCTTGTATTTCAGGGGATACCTCCGAACCATTTTCATGTGGGCATATGGTTCTTGCAAAATTAAGACGTCAATATTCTCCTCTTCAGCTTTAAGTCGTAACCGATCGGCTACTGCCCTGGCCCTTTGTGCATTTATTTGTATGAACTTAACTTCAGTGGTGTTGTACTCCTTAAAGTGTGTTCCCACAATCGAGTCTTGCCTGGTATAAACTCTTAGCCTTAAGGTACACTGGACATTTGCTGTCTCTTATGGAATGCGCAGAGTCCATTTTTAGGCCTTTACAATTTGTACAAACTGGTTGTGTGCTTTTATTTGGGCAGTTATAATAATGGCCTTTTTCAGAACAGTGACCACACGTTGGTGCCATTTGTGTGCAAGTATGTGTAGTGTGGCCATATCTGCAACAATGGAAGCATTTGAGCACACCCACGTGCTCGCGGAAGCGGTGGCTGCTCCAGTTTACAAAGATCCTTGTCTGTCTTATCAGGGCCTGCCAGGCGACAGGGGTAAGTTCCACAATCCAGTTGGTGGATCTAGTGTCTTTAGATTTGTAGGAGTACTTTGGGGGTGAGCAGGTTTTGGGCATCAGAGTTAGGTAGGGAGTTGGAGAAATTTCTCTGGTAGATCTCGCCTGCCAACTGGTTTGGTATCAGGTCATTTTCTAAGTCATATATTGTTATGGACGGTCCTTTTCGCTTGGGCAAGATCACAGTAAGGTCTAGTTCTGGGATTTTTGGGTTACTGATGATCTTTTCTGCTTTTCCTTTGTCTCTGTTTCTGTTAGTATGCTGGTGTTTCTGGTCTTCCTAAATGTTTTTATCCTCATTGTCTTGAGGTCATTGCTTAGTAGAGTGGTGATTATTTGTGTCTTGAGCTCTTCGCTGGATTGCGTTTGTCTGGTGTCGCAGGGTGTAGAACGATCAGATGTGGTTGCTTTAGGAGTGTTTCCTGTTTGGCAGGTTGTGCACTAGAGTCTGCAGTTGGCATCTGGTAAGGTGTGGTCCTCGGCGCTTGTGCGTAAGAAGGGGCACGCTGTGGCATTTGATTTGCCCTTCCCTCCAAGTAGGCCTCCAACTTGACAGTTGCTTTGTCATATTCCGATTGTGTATAGAGGAGGATAGTCTCCAATTTGCTCCATATCCTAAGGGTGACCACCTGTTGCAGGATGGGGTCCAGAGCATGCTCCTCCTCCACGCAGTCACACTGCTGGCTCCTTTGTTCAGTTTGTTCCTTGGATTCAGATTGAGATCTAGTTTCTCTCTCAGGTTTTTGGGATTTCTACCTTGTGCTTTTTTGGAACTGGAGTGGGCTTTTGGCTTTCCACATCGCCTGTTATGTCTACAGTCTGATCAGCTCCAGAGGCATTTTCTATGCTTACTTCTGAGCGGTTTGAGTCTTGTGAAGGCATTTTCATAAAGTTCGGAAGAACGAGGTTCCGGATTATCAGGACTTGTTTAATTTATCCTTGTAGAGCAGTGAAAATTATAATATTTGGTGGTCGCCGCAAGAAGCTGTGATGATTTGGGACCACAGGGCATTGGGCTGATTTCCACTGGGCGCATGGGGGGAAAAGAGCCCAGATTAAAAAGGGCCCTAGAGCAGCGGGCTTTTCTTCTTGCGATTTTCAGGGGCACCGATCACGGAAATCACAATTATTTCGATGTAGGAGTAATAGTAGGATACCTGAAGTCCGCCCATATAATGTCTAAGGGAAGAGAGGGGGGAATCTTGAAGGCACATTTTAGTTCACTATACAGTTCATAGAATGTCTCAGAGTTCCCCCCTCTCTTCCCTTAGACATTATATGGGCGGACTTCAGCTATAAGTCAATAAGTGAAGTTCAGATGTGGTGGCTGAAAGGCCACACTAATTTTAGAACAGGGCACTTTTAACGGTAGCCCAGTCACAAGACAAATCAAAATTGACTATGTGGCCAGAATTCAGTCATTTTCAGTGATTTCGGTTTGGTCATAAACTGTTGGTGCCAATAGGGTAAAACCATTCCTTAATAGAGGGGTCCTTTCTCTATGTTTTATGTTCTCTGTGCAAGTTTCCGATCTACCGGAGCTGAGAACCAAAGTTCCGAAAATCGGTCAAAAGTCAGTCAAGATCGCTAGCCCGATGCGAGTTGTGACCACGTGGTGCTAACATAGCATTAATACCAAGTGAAGAGGATGAAAAGATCTTCACTCTTATTGCTAAGTAAATTATTGGTGTATCTATAATTATAAATATGGCTGTTTAATATTTGTTAAGGCTGCGTACACAAACTCACAGTCAAATTTAACTGAGTTTTAAGCACGTGGCAGGACAAAGGTGCAAGGTGTTCCTGCGAATGCCTAGGAAAATTTTAAATTACTGTATACCGTTTGGCAAATCAATGACAGAGATAACAAGCAAGTATTAATTTCCATATCAGCATATTGCATTGGGAAGTCAGTCTATGAGCAATGCGTGCTGAACGGGGGGGGGGAGTAGCTCGGGACACTAAAGTCCAAAATTGTATGCTGTAGGCATACGCTCTACATACAACTACAAGCTATCATATGCAAAGTTTAAATACACTCATATTTTCATTAATTCTCTAAAGGAAATTTTTACAAAGTCACCTGGTGATCCAGTTTCTTTAGTTCTTTAAGATTAAGTCACGGGCGAATGGTAAATCCATGGTTATCTGGCACAAAATTTACTATTTATCAGGAGCACTCATAAATGTGACTGCACCAAATATATATATAATAAACATAAAAATAAAAATCGGTTGGTGATATATGGAGATTGTTGTTAACAGTCCTGGCCTGTAGGATGTCTATTGCACAGTTAGCTGAGATTTCCAATCTGGCCATGGTGTCTTCAGCCAACATCAGGATCAGATCATCCGCGTAGGCCTGAGATATGACATTTCCAAGATCTAGGTTAAGAAAGATATCGAGAACTATGTTCTAAAGGAGGGGACCCAGAATCGAGCCCTGTGGACAGCCTCTGAAAACTTGTCTTGTGATGGAGCAATATGGAGCTTGGACAGTGACAGATCTATGATCTTATTCATTTGTACAGGTTTGCAGGTATGTTGACCTTCTGGAGCCAGCCTAGGACTCTTGGCCACCATAGGGTGTCAAATGCTTCGGCAAAGTCTATTGCTGCAACCAAGAAGTATTTATGGTTTGTTGTTGCTGCAGCATTTGTAACATTTTCTAGCGCATCCAGGGTATTCCTGAAGCCAAATTCATTTTGGGACTGAAGACATGCAGCAGAATAGTGGGCTTCAATTGTTTCTTAGGTGTTCGAAGAGTGCTCAAAACTGAGAGGAGCGCAATTGGTTGGCATTATTATTATTATCATTAGCTATATGGTGCAAGGAAGCCTGAGGCTTATGCTGCACCAGCCAAAAAAAAAAAAATTCCCTAGTTACCCTGAGAGAGAGAGAGAGAGGGGGGGGGTGAATCACCAAGAAAGAGAATGATGATATCCAGCTCAGGACCCTGGGTGTGCTAAGCCCATACCAGATATGAGCCCCCAGGGTCCAGAAGGTCCTGTTGTTTATTAGGGTTTTTGAGAATGAGGCCTAGTTTGGCAATTCTCCATGCTTGCAGAAAATAACCTTCCCTGAGGTAGTGATTGAATAGGTTGTGTATAACCTCTGGAATGGTTTCTACGGCCTTTTTAACTATCTTGGGCCTTAAAAGGTCTATGTCTGGCAATTTTTTTATTTTTTAGTTTCGTGGCGGCGATGTCCAGTTGGATTTTGGTGAGAGGGTCTTCTGCGATTGTGGTGCTGTAGGCATCATTATCATGGCATAGTGTTATTTGCTCTGAGGTGGAGAGGGGCACTATTCAGAAACGTCTGGAACAGTGACCAATCTGCCTTCTCTATTGCAAATCTGTGTTCGGTTTGTTAACATTTGCTGCCTAGTTATGGAGCAGTGAAGTTCTAATGTGATGACCCTGTGGTCCAAAATGGGCAATTTTCCCTAACGGTCCATGAAGTGAGATGCTCAGCCAGAGATCTAGTGGCTATGATGATATCAATAGTGGATTTCCACATCGTACTGGAGAAAGTAGTAGGGTTGCTCGGCTGGTTTAAGATTGTAAATGGGCTGTTTGCCAGATAATCTGCTGGGTGTTGCCAGTTTGAAGTGCCACATTTATCCGAGGTTTCGCTAAACCATGCTGGGGACCGACAGTTCACATCCGCTCCCGCGACAATCCTGGCATTGGGGAGGTCAGTAAGAAGGTTGTGCAGGTATCTAGTGACTGGCAAGCTGTCCTCCCCTGGGTAGCTGTACAGCAAGACCACATAGAATTCGCCTAGACACGTGGGCACATGTGGCCCATGACGTGCGGTAATTAGGAATTATAGTTATGGTAATGTGCGGGTTTCTTATTATATGCAGGCCCAGGGAGTTTCTCTGTTGTCCTGTATTTTGTATACCAGGGGGTACCCTCTCACTTCGCGCCTCCGTAGCCAGGTGGGAAGGAGCAGCAGTGCGTAGCACACGCTTCTTGATTAGACCGGGGTTCGAGCCCGTCACCACCAAATACGGAGGATGCGGAAAGGTCATTCAGGGAATGACCACCGCATATCCCGGAGCAATATGGCCTTAGTTGCTAATGCTCCTAAAAACCAAATAACAACAACAACAACCCTCTCACTTCTTTACGATGTGAATAGAGGCTCCTGGATGTCGAGATTTTCTTTGTTTGCTTTTTTCATGAGTTGTGCTGCTACTACTTTTGATCGTTGGGTGTTAAGCTGTGCAAAGTTTACTTTGTTGTGATTAAATAGTTTAAGCCATGTGGCCATAATCAATTCTCAGTTGGTGTGCACTCTTTGTTTTGCAGTATACGGGACATTTTGAGTCTCTAAATGAATGATCAGCTGGCAGCTTTTGCGATTTGCAGTTTGCACAGGTAGGTAGGACCGACTTTTTCGACAGTCTCTAAAGTTATGCCCCGCTCTGCACAGTGGTAACAGGTGGTGTGTGTGTGTGTGTGTGTGTGTGTGTGTGTGTGTGTGTGTGTGTGTGTGTGTGTGTGTGTGTGTGTGTGTGCGCGCGCCCAAAACGGCAACACCTGAAACACTTGGGGACAGCGACGTGCACCTGCATGTGAGGATGTTATACCTTTCAGCGAGAATTGGTTCCCAACAACACAAGGAGTTTCCAATTCATTATCATGGTGAAAAGCAGTTTTCGCCACCTATGAGTTTCATATCCATTTCCACACTCCATTGTACTTGCTCTAACACCAATGCCTCACTTGTATGAACCGATTTCCATCTTGTCATACTTGTAGTGTTGATGTTTTTGACTGTGTGTCGTTTGACTAGGAAGCAGGAGTATTTTATAAAATATTCCGTTTATTTCTAGATTTTCTCTGCCTAAAATTCAGCGACTCGTGATCTAACTAATAAGCAGGGACTGCTGTCCTCAAACATTAACCCAGACACAACATCCTCCCAATCCTTGACAGTTATTTGCCTTACACTAACCTTATTCTTCCCAGCATCATCAAGCATCTCCTTTCCAGTAGCTTACTAGCTGTGACGTGATTCTTCAAGTCATCCTTACGTCTGCCATCTACTATCCGTTTTGCTACCCCAAACACATCCTCCCAGTCCTTGTCTGTTACTTGCGTTACACTAATCTTATCCTTCCCATCTATCGTCCTCAAGCTTCTCATTTCCAGTTTTACCAGCTATGACTTGATTCTTCAAATCACTCTTACCCCAGCCGTCCATTTTCCGTTTCTTTTCCTCGCACTCTTTTTCTTAGTCATCTCTGCATTTTTTGAAGCATCAGTTTTGAAGTTTTCTTCATGTACAGCTGGTGTTGTTCCAAGTTCTCTTTCAGCATTACTATCTAATTGCGTCAATAAAATATCCAAGCAATTTCCGTAACCCTTCTTCCAAAGTCATTTACGACGCTACTCGGGATGAAATCATCTACCTACGAAATCTCCATATCATGGACACTCAGAAATCTTTCAGACTCCTGCAACAGTGATATTTTAATCTAGATATGATTCCCGAATGCTTCGAGTATTACAAAAATACTGAAAATTTTATTTCTTCTCAATGGCACTCAAATTAAGCAAAAGTTTGATCCCAGCAAAGTACAGAAATATTCAAATTGAATTCAAACTCAAATTTATCTTGAGAAAAGACAGTTGTACGATAGATGTGCGGAAATTTGCCTTTAGCCAGCGGGTGATTGATTGCTGAAACAAACTTCCATCTGTCGTTGTAGAAGTTGACAGCTTAAATAAATTCAACAGAACTAGACAAGCATTTGGAGGAATGGATGGGTGAAATGGGAAGGGATTTTTTTTTGTCTGATGCTGTATAAGCTTGCTTTCTTGCATCATATGCCTCTACTAATGTTAATATCCCCTCAAGATCTGTTAGTTTCCCATTTGGAATATGTCCCACAGTTTCAAGTCGCACAAAAATACAATATTAGATTCTTATACTTTAACGCAGGTATGAATCGGTTTGGAATATTACAACTGTTAAAATGAAATTTTAAAATTTTAACTTTTGCATTCTATAATAGTTACCACTTGCTTGAAATGAAATAACCACCGTAGTAGAACTTCACTTCCTTTATCATATCCCCACATCTATCACGCTTTTTAAGTCTTAATCACCAATAAATTATCAGCTTAAATCGTAGCACGAAGTTGCCTTTACTCAGTTAAGAAACGTTAAGGCAAACCAATAATATCAAGCAGTCGCTGCGTCCCCATTGAAATAACTAAGGTTGTAGTTCTGTTCTCTGGTGGAGACAAGACTGCATCAAGGATTGGCTTCACTGTGCTTCTTATCCTAGTTAATCTCATAATCTCCTCTAGCTCAGTGTTGCTCCAATCTGTGATCCCGAAGGAGTATGTTAGTACCGGGACTGCGTAGGTGTTTATGGCTCTGACCTTGTTCCCACCATTCAGTTTTGATTTTAACATGCTTCTCAGTATCTGATGGTATTTGGGCCTTGATCTCCTACTGTTCTAACTGGTGAGCTTCTCAGATATTTGTAGGTCTGTTCCTCTGTTATAACTTCAATCTCTTCAGCTGATAGTTCGGCCTACTGGATATCCCTGTTGCAATTCATGGGTCTTGCATTTGTCTAGGCCAAATTACATCCTGATGTCAGTGCCGAACCCTTCGGCGATCCGGAGTAGCTGTTGGAGTCGATTCTCAGTTGCGGCATAGAGTTTGATGATTCACACACGTCAGGTGAGTGAGGGTGTTCAGGTTCTCTTCCCTTCTTTTAGGGTATACCAGCACTTACTGTTATTGAGCGTGTTGGGCACTGGGTAGGCTCATCTCCTGATGGGGATCGGTCTGTCGGTGATGTGCTCGATCTCGATAGTGGTTCTCCATTTCGCCATGGTTGCTTCTAGGAAGTGTCGGTGTCGACTTTCTAAATGTTCATTGTCTCTATCAGCCAGATATGGGGCACGGAGTCAAAGGGCTTGTGATAATCGATGTAGGCCGTGTACAAATTGCAGTGCTTCTTGTAGGCTTGCTCCATAACTGACAGGTCAATAGTTAATTGCTTCTTGCATCCTTTGCTCACATCCCTTCTGCTGCTTTGCCGTGATGTTCTTGCTCGGCTGTCCAATTCGTCTGACATCTTGGTTATGCAGCTGGTCAGGATTTTATACATTGTTGGGAGACAGGTGATCGGTCTGTACTGAGTCAGGTTTGTGGTGTCTTTGTCCTTAGCCTTCAGATAGGCGATTCCTTGCATTTGTTAAAATGTGCTTTCTTTTGTTCTCTTACTTCAATTTGCTTCAAAGACGTATTTTCCCATATTTATTATCAGATAAATAAATAAATTTTCTGTTTATACTTCGGGTCGTCCAGAAGTATAAACAGTCCCGAAGAAACAGCACCGTACATGGCCTTAAACCTCGGTTCAAGCCCATGACTGTATACTTATGTGCCCTTGTGCTTGACCACTCAGCTATGGCGGCCTTTAGTGCACTTCTTTGTATTAAAGTAATTTTTTGAAATTTTGAGTTTTCCCCGTAAGCAGGTTTAGTAAATAATAAATTTACTAAATAATAAATAAATTATTTCGTGGAAAGTTTTAATTTTCCACGAAATACTAATATTTTTTAAAAATAGGATAAATTTTATTGTAATTATATTCTAGTATTTTGCTATGAAAGGGCACCGACACCGTTGAAAATGTAGAAAAAGCATCCCTTATTGAAACGCCTGAACAGGGGCGGGCACCTCGATGGTGAAAGGGGGTATGTATGTACATGTATATGTGTTTGGACCTATATCCAAATTGGCGCCCGGGTGCCACAGGCGCAGGGGCGTTCTCTAGGAACGCCCCTGCGCCTGTAGACTGCCTTCCAACTGCTGTCATTTCCATTCTCTCTCTTCCATCTCAGAAGTTAAGTGTCTTCAAAAACATATCCATCCCTTCTTCTCACAAAATTATACAATATGGAATAATTTTTTATTACGTCGATAGCAGAATAGGGATTCAATATGTTAGAGTGAAAAATGCTCAACTGATTAATTTATTGCTCAGTATTCCAAACGTGCATTTTACAAGTCGCCTTGTAAATCTATAATTGAAAATTCTTCGCTCAAATTTTTTGATGGGTATGGTCATATTAAATTTTCCGTCAGTCCAAATGCTTCGTCCCTTACAAAAATAAATGCCATTGCCAGTTCACTTATATCAGGAAGAGCTATATTTAACGGCAAATTGTTTCTTTAGCAATCTTTCAAATTTGAATTTTTAAAAATGTTCGAATCACCATCGCATCCATAAGCACCAATGTCTATTGCAGTGAAACAGTAGTTTGTATTGATTTCCCGCATTGCGGTATCAAACTGTTTCCATTTTTCACTAATTAGCGTTAGAATTCGTCAAAACTCTGTATTGACATTCTGCAAAAAAAAGCTTATCAGGAAACTTCCTGTGTTTTTAACATGCCTACATGGGTGAAAAATGGGTGGTAGAGGCTGACAGTTTGGGGAAATTCAAAGGTCATCTGGATAGTACCTTCGGGTGAGGGAAACGCATAGGATGTGATAGGTTTAATTTCCTTTTATTTTATTAATTATTCGTTTTTTTATCATTGTTTTATTCGTTTTTTTTTTTTTTTTTTGGCTGGTGCAGCATAAGCCATAGGCTTTGTTGCACCATACGGCCATTACTAATACTAAATACTAAACATAATATAAAACTGTCCTGTTTTTAACCTATTTGAATTTGCTGGATGAATCCACCATCCTCGTTTTCTCTTTCTACTGACAATCAACTGTATACATAAATGCGCAATACATCCAACTTGAACAACATCCATCTTCCAACTGAGAAAAGAAAAAGTGAGCCAATGAAACGTTAGAAATGCCTCTTCTAGTTTGAAACGATTTGATGTTAGAAACGCTTTGGAGGCGTTTTACAACGCCATCTGACGCCGGCGCTTTAAGCGCCCGTATAGTATCACATGTGTTTGTGGTGCTGGTGGGCTGAGAAAGTCCCTCACCCTGGGAAGACTCCAAGTATGGCTGTTGTGTCTATGTATCCTTAGCCTGATTTTAAAAAGTGTGTGATCTGTATTCAGAGTGCTGTAATGAGAGTGGAAATGAATGAAGGCATACTGAACGAATGGGAGCGACTAGTTAAATGTGCCCGCCCGAATAATGTGTGTGTAAAGAAAAAGAAGAGGAAAAAAAAAAAAAGAAAATTCTCATATCTGAAATACAGGCTACGTCGTGTGCTTGTAAAGTGAATGAGTTGATTATGTGGTAAGCTATATAATAACTAAGTGAATGGTATGGGCATTGTTAAAAATAAGTATGGTGTTGTGGATGCACATGTGCAAGAGGGATTGAGTGATGGGAAAATGGTGAGTGAAAACATGTGGCTGTGTCTATGCGTCTGTTTTTGTGTACCAAAATATACACAGCCCTACCATTAAACAGACAATTGCAAAAGTGGGCATGCAAGATGACACGTTTAACACAATTAACAGGCTACCAACGTGGAATGATAGTAGGATGGCACATACGCAAGCGTTTCTGTACGAGACTCTGGGGATCCCTAGGTCAACGGTTAGTGACGTCATCTGCAAATGGAAGAGGAATGGGACTGAATCTGCCAAATAACTGTCTGGTAAACCCCAAAAACTAACAGAACGGGACAAGAGAATTCTGCGAAGAACTGTGCGCGCAAATCGTAATTTGCCATTGTCTCAAGTCACACAAACCCTCTGTGGAAGTATTGGGACTAATGTCAGCACTAGTACAATACGAAAGACTCTCCATGATATGGGTTACAGTGATCGCGCAGCTGTTCACAAGCCATTGATCACCTCAACAAATGCTAGACGCTAATTAACATGGTGTAAGGAAAACAGTCTGTCCATAGGACTGGAAAACAGTCCTATGGACAGATGAGTCGAGGTTCGCACTCTACCAGTCTAATCGCCGTTCCTGGGTATGGCGAATGCCAGGGGAACAGTTTCTTCCTGATTGCATCCTCCCAACAGTGAAATTTGGTAGAGGCAGTGTCATGGTATGGGGCTGCTTTTCATGGTTTGGCTTTGGCCCATTAGTCGTTATCGACAAAACCATGAATGCTGTGCAATACCAGGACAACCTGGGCGATTATGCACTTCCAACATTATGGCAATACTTCGGAGAAGGCCCGTACTTGTATCAGCAAGACAACGCCCCATGCTATACTGCTCGGGTCGTAACAGAGTGGTTTGAGGACACGGGTGTGGAAAAGTTGGATTGGCCAGCCCAGAGTACTGATATGAACCCTATCGAGCATCTTCGGGATGTATTGGATCATTGGGTACGTGCTCGTCAAGATCGGCCAAAGAACAAGACCGAACTGGTGGCTGCGTTAAGGCCGAGTGAAGGAACATATCACCTGATATTTATAAAACGCTGAGAGTATGCCGCGAAGATTGAAGGCCGTCAAAAGGTTTCAGCACAAAACATTAAATGACACAATAAAAGCTCTTTTTTTGTCTAAAGGCAGGTGTCCGGATATTAATGGTAGGGCAGTGTATGTCTATATGTAATTTTAAAAAGGTGTTGTGTACATCTAGGCATGACTACATGTACAGGTGTGTGACTGGTTGAAGTGTATGTGTTGTCCTATGTTCCCGACAGGTGCTCCCTCATCCCAACTTAACTGAGTTGTGGTCAAGTATATTTTACAAAAATAAATTACTTTCAGTTATTATTATTATTAGTTTTTTTTCCCAAGGAATTTTCGGAGCCTCAGGAAACTCAAATCAGATTTCTCTAATACTAGATAATTCTCTGGTGATGACTCCTTTTAAAATAATTAATTCTATGATAATGACCCCTTTTAAGTAATTTTTCGTTTAGATTTAGTTTTGGTAAGGCTATTGTTGAAAGTCAAAAACTTATTTTTAAAAATATGCAATATAAAAGTCACTTTTGAATTAGGTAACGTGAATCCTTTACTTTTACAATATTTTTATAACCTATTACGTTACTTGAGGAGGGGGGGGGGGAAGATTAAATTAAAAGTTACAAAAAAAAATTCTTAACTAAATACCGTATTTTTCTGCTTATAAGACGCTGCGGCATGGAAGACACACGCTAATTTTGGAACGGTAAAGCCGACAAATACGGTAATTCTGAATTAACTCTAAACTATTCATAGATAGTTTTGCAAACTCTCTTCCATACTTTTAAATTGTTCACGACGGCGGAATTGAATCCCAACGAATGGGAAAAAAAAATATATATATATCCTTCCAAGAACTGTTTTCAGAGATGCTGGTATTGCCTTGGAAAAGATTGACAAGCTAGACTTTAGGAAATTAGCACACTCCCTTATCTTAAAGATGTCAAGGTATCCATTGAAGATACTGGTAAAACTTCGAGGACTTTCCTCATGTAGTGGATACCGTGCTTAAAGGTTTAATCTGTACTTTACATTATTTTATTTGTATTCATTTTAAGGCTCGTTAGAATGTGTGCATAATCGCCTGTTGTCTTCACCAGTTCTTCCGTTCGCATGTAACAACTCGACTCCCAGCGGACGGATTTTCATGAAATTTTATATTTGGTTCATATAGAAAGATTTGTCGAGCAGTCTCAAATTCATTAAAATCGGAAAAATAAAAATTCAGCAGTTATTCTTTTCTCTCTCTCTCTCTCTCTCCCCCTCCCATCATAGAATTTTCAGCGCGAACCCATGGACATCGCGAACATACAAGGATTCGAGAACAACTAAATGGGAACTGCTGCTCTGGCGTAGCGAAATATACTTTCATTTATTATCATCATCATCATGAACTTGGTCTGGCTTAGGTCTTTTAAGACCTGTTCCGTTGTAGCTCTTGGAGGTGGTCTTGATCTCGCCATCGTTGTCTTGGTCGACCAACATCACTCTTGCCTGTAGCTTTGTAGTTAATTCTGGGTTCATTCTTTCTGTGTGGCTGATCCATTTTTCCTGATACCGTATTATGTCATTTACTACTTTTAATTTATCTACTTTTAATTTCTCGCGAATATCTAAATTTCTTTGGTGGTCTAGTCTTGTAAAGCCTAATAATGGTCTTAAAAATCTCATTTGTGCTGCTTCTAGTTTGTGTGCATCTTTCTTATTTATGACCCAAGTCTCACAGCTGTAGAAGAGGGCTCTTGGTAGGAGGGCTCTTACGATTGTGCAGTCGTAATTTTGTTTGTTGTCATTTGTTTTCCGTTTAATCGTTCCATTCATTTTATTATATATTTGTAGTTTAGTGTGGATGTCTTTCCCTTCATTTGATATTAAATTTCCCAAATAGGTGAAGTTAGATATTTGTTCTATTATTTTATCATCAATAACAATTTTGACTCTTTGTATGTGTTTTCCACATAATCCCATTGATTGTTATTTTCATCTCGTACTTTTTACCTATTTTATTAAGTTAAATTGCTGCTATCTGTAGTTCATCTTCGGATTTTGCAATTATAACTTGATCATCAGCATATAACATAATTTGAATTTTATTCCTGTTCAACTGTATTCAGTTGTTAATTGTTAATTCTTAAAGAAGTTTCCATTCTTTAAGAATTTTATTGCTGTAGATATTAAATAAATTTGGTGATAGTCCACATCCTTGTTTGACTCCTTTATTGGTGTTAATTGGGTCTGATAGTTGACCATTAGAATATTTTATACAGACTTTTGAGTTTTTATATAGGCTTTGGATCGCTTTCCGGAGTTGGGTTGGGATATTTTCTTCACGCAGAATCTGCCAAAGTTTTTTCCGGTTTATATTGTCATATGCTTTTTCATAATCAATAAACAGCAGAAATGTTGGTAGATTGAATTCTCTTCTTTTCTCCAAAATTTGTTGTAGTGAGAAAATGGCATCTATTGTGCTTCTCCCTTTTCTGAACCCACATTGTTCTTCTTCTAAGAATTGTACACTGTATTTATTAAGTTTATTCTTTAGTATATTAGAGTATAGCTTTGCAGCAGTTGATAACAGGGATAACACTGCTGTCAACCCTCTATAGTTGTTAGGGTTATTTCTGGAGCCTTTATTCTGTAAATTGATTACTGTTCCTGTTTCCCAATCTTTGTGTATCTGTTGCTTATGCCATATGATGTTAAATAATTTTAGTAGTGCGTTTTTTAGTAAGGTGCCGCCATATTTAAATAGTTTTGCATTCAAATTGTCTATGCCTGGGCTTTTTCGGTTTTTTGATTTTTGTAATATTAACTCTAATTCTTCCATTGTTATACTGTATTTTCTTCATCTTTTGGTTACCACAGATTCATCTTCCAATTCCCTAGTGCCTGAGTTATACCATAGTTTGGAATAGTGTTGCTTCCATTCTGCTTGGGAGATGGAGTTGGTTTTTATTTGATCATTTGTGTCTAGTTGTAATTTCTTAAAAAAATTTAAAACATCTTCTCTGTGGGCCCGTGATATCACGTTCTAAATATTTAACAAATTTATCTCAGTCATCTCTTCGGATTCTTCTGGCTAGTTTTCTGACTTCTGCTCTAAGCTTTTTATATCTTATGTGTAGATGTAGGTCTTTAGTTTGTAGGAACAGTTTATAGGTATTTTTTTTTCTCATTGATTGTTTGTTTCAATTCTTCATTCCAAGTTCTTAGCCAGTTTTTATTTTTTATAGGTTTATATCCAAGACTTTCTTCAGCAGTTCCCAGAATTGATTTTTTCATGCGTGGCCAGATTTCCTCAACATTATCACTTTCTTCTGATTTCAGTTTATCTTTCATACAGGAATTTAGTGCTTTCATCTTCCAACAAATGTATTTTTAATTTCTTAGTAGTTTTTGTTGGTATTTTCTTCTTTTTATTAAGATAATTTCTTTTTATTTTGAAAGTGCTTTCTACTAGGTAGTGATCACTGTCAATTTCATTGCCTCTGAATACTCTAGTGTCTCTAATTTTGTCATTTAAATTTTCATTAATGATAATCTATTATAGACTATGTTTCTTGCTTCCCATGTGAATTTATGGATATTCTTGTGTCTGAGAAAAGTATTTGTAATTTTAAGTTTATTAAAAATGCAGAAGTCTATCAGGCATCTTCCATTATTGTTGACCACGGGTTCGCCTTCTGATCCTATACATTTGTCTACTGATTGAGCACCAACCCTTGCATTAAAATCTCCTGCTAGTATGAGATACTCGATTTTGTTAGTTTGGTCTATGATCTGTTGTAATTCGTCATAAAATTCTGCTGTTTAATCAATGTTGCCTTCTACTGGTGCGTAGATGCCAATGATTGTTATTGTATAAGATAGAATGTTTAGTCTTGATTTCAATATTCTGGGTGATATCCAAGAGTAGTCTAATATTTTGTTTTCCCATTCTTTCTTTATTATAACAGCAACTCCCGATGATGCCCACATTTCACTTGGTACGCCGGAGTATATCATTATGAAGTTACCTATTTCTTTGGATTTTTTGTTTCGGTAATGACTGCTATGTCAATATTTCTATTTTATAGTTCCATGGTCAATTCATGTAATTTGTGATTTATTCCCCCAACTTTCCAAGTTGCTACTTTAAGTTCCTTAATCGTAGTCCTATATCCATTGCCTAGGTCTTTACCCTTGAGATCCGTCCAGTTTTTTTCCCTTCAGCTTATTTCGAGTATTTAGAATTTATTATTATTATTAGCCATATCGTGCAAGGAAGCCTGAGACTTATGCTGCACCAGCCAAAAAAAAAAAAAAAAAAAAATCCTGCATTTTTACCCTGAGAGAGAGAGAGAGAGAGAGAGAGAGAGAGAGAGAGAGAGAGAGAGAGTCAGTCAGTCAGTCAGTCAGTCAGTCAGTCAGTCAGTCAGAAGTAGAAGAAATTGATTTTTGAGTGCTCGGGACGGAGAAGAAGCTATGATTGATCTTAAAAGCTTTCCAGGGACAACGGAGCATACGCCGAAAATGTGATAGCAGTTGAAAATTTTGTTATTAAGTATATTTCTAAACATTCCGTAATATATTTCCATTAAAAGTTAGATAATGTACGCAATGGGTTACATTTCAGCCATATTCTATTTTTATATTAAAATTATTTGATTTTTTTTTCTTTCAATTTTCTTTTCTTATCCATACTGTATTTTCTAATCAATTAATTTCTAAGATTATCACTTTATAGCACATTTAAATAAAAATTATCGTTTTACGTTCTCGAAACTTAGCCGTTCAGTTGAAATTAAACTGAACGGCTAAGTTTTAATTAAATTATAACTGTATAATATTTATTACTCTCCTCCCGTATACTTTTTTTTTTTTAAATTCTATATTATCTCTCTATACTTAAGTAGATAAGTGCATAAAACTACGAATTAGAAATTCACTAATGAACCTTGCCATGGCAACACGTTGTTGAAGGTAGTCACAATATGAGGAACAGTTAAATCTTACCTAACAATACTCGCGAAGCGTGCACGTGTCTAGAGCTGACTATACTGCATTAAAATTATATTTAATTCATGAATTTCTTTCTTTTTCATTCAAAATACATTTCTTGTTTATACTCCTGGACGATCACACGGTCAGAGGAGTTTATAAGACAGAGAATACAACAAACAGTACCCTATATAGCAGTCACTGGCTTGAACCCCCGTCATTCGAGGCACTTGTACTTATGTACCCTTTCTCGTGGTCACTCGGCCAGGAATCTGAATCAGACGTAGCTCAAAGTTTATATATATTTAGATATTGATGGCACTGTGTGCAGAAACTCTATTTTACTTACATAACCTTGTAAAATTTTATAATGCTTACTTTATCGATAATAAAGTTCGTAGCTTACTTTATCGATAATAAAGTTCGTAGCTTACTTTATCGATAATAAAGTAAGTTTTTCTCCGCTTTTTTTAAATGACGTATGTCTTTAGTAAAATATTTAGTAAGAAATCGGACGTAAAGTAAAATATAAAATAAATATATAAAGCTTTATAGAAGTACATTTTATATATTATAAATATTTTAATAAGAATTAGTAAAAAATTTCAGAGCTGCAAAGGCACAATAACTTCCACGATTTTTCAATATATTAAAAAAAGTAAGAGATTTCCTCAGTCTCTTTCGTGGAATGCTTCCAGTCAGTTCTCTCCAAATGTAACGAATAAAATAAGATGAAAAAACGAATTAATGAATTCAATCACTCATGATACGACCAAATTCGACGCGCAACGGAATCGAAAACGGAGATCCCCAACCCGATCCCGAAACACATCAAACCACCGCAGCAAGACCATGAGTGTGTGAAAACATTGTGTCAGGTCCTGTAGCCATACAAGCCTTTGCTGATGATGTCACTATTTCCATTGAGGCTGACAGCAGAGCTTCTCTGGAAGCCAGAGGAAACACGAGGCACTTCAAATCCTTCAGAACTGGGCAGCCCTACACAAGCTATGACTCTCACCCCAAAAGACACAATTCATTCTCCTGAAGGGATCACTGCAGCCTACTAGAAACCCCACTATCAAACTTCAGGGCCAAACCATCAAGCTAGTTTCTACGTTAAAACTACTGGGAATAGTACTTGACCCTAAGCTCACTTTCTCTCCGCAACTTGCACATCTCCATCCGAAAGTGAGAAACTACACTGCTCTCATTGCACAGGTGAGTTGTCGTGATTAAGGATTGAATCGATGCACCCTTAAGGTTCTGTACAAATCAATTTTCCTTCCCTTCTTAACGTATGGATTTGGTTTCGCAGGTCAACTCTTTACAACAAACGTAAACTGGGAACCATGCTTCTTATTGTTACAAGGGCATGATGCACAGTTAGCAACCCAGCCCTTCAGGTTCTTGTGGGCGTCCTTCCGCTTGATCAGGAGGTTATTCGAAGGGGCCTCCACTACTCTCTATCCAGGGGAATACAGCAACTATCCTTGGACACTCCATCAATAACCTGTATGAAATCAGGCAGGAAAATAAACAAATTGCCATCCTACTACTTCAGACTTGGAAGGACAGATGGGCTGCTACCGACAAGGGCCCAATCACCAAGAAATTTACACCTTATGTGAATGCCGTATTTCCCAAGTCTCCAAATTGGTTCTCTCCTGGTCTTTATACCACCTACTGGACACGAATCAATAAACCACAAACTAACATCCATGGGAATCATTGACAACCCCCACTGTGCATGTGGTGAAATAGAAGACTGGAATCATCTAGTATATACCTGTCAACACTATGAGGACCTCCACAGCATCCTGTTTACTTGTATACAAAATAACCTTTAAGGAAATTAACACTTATTCATCACAGAAGAAAATTATTACTATGAGTTTACCGAGTTTGCACAAGACAGAGCAGCCTATTTCCAACGCAAAATAGAAACACCCCAAACATCTGATCCTTACCTAACTGGCCAGCCGATTTTAACCTGGATAGGATCAACTGGCCTACGGGCCACCTGATTCGTCAGTGGCAACTTACACGCAGCTCTCTTGCTGTGTCTTATTTATCCTTCCCCGGGTTCCCCTTTCACCCGATGGCGCTTATTGCCCCATTGATAACCTGGAGGATGCCTTCGCCTACATCCTCCATATTTCTAGCTATATCCTCCTTTCTTGCGTACACTCTGCACTTCCCCGATTCTGCCTTTTTTTTTTTTTTTTTTTTTTGTCTCCGTCTAGGAAGCTCTGGCGACCCTAGCGGAGACAAGCCAGAGAATAATGGGCAGCCTGGCTACCACCTAGTGGTAGTCCCACCAGGGGCCCTGCGGCCAAATGCCAGGACACATAACAGAACCCACTTTTTTGGCATTTACAGTAATACTGTATTTCTTCACAGCGAACATATGGCGCAGATGTGGGAAACCACAAGTGGCGCCTGACCCTAATACTATGCACACTGTGTGTCAGAATAAATAATTAAAATTATGATTAAAACAGCCGTGTATTTCGTAAAATTTGAGTGTTCATCCAAATTTTAATTGTGATTTTAATCGTAATTTTAATTATTTATTATTTATTCTGACACAATGTCTTCTCACACTCATGGCCTTGCTGCGGTGGTTTGATGTGTTTTGGGGTCGGGTTTGAGGCTTTCGATTCCGTTGCGCGTGGAATTTGGCCGTATCTCTGTGAGTGAGGGAATTCATTAATTCGTTTTTTCATCTTATTTTATTCGTTACATTTGGAGAGAATTGAGATAATCTCTTATCCACGAAAAAGATTGAGATAATCTCTTACTTTTTTTAATATTATAAATATTTTAAAATGAATAACAGCTATAATGGATCGTTAGTTGAAAACTGGAAACATAAGGAAAAATTATGTTGAAAAATATATTAATGAGAACAAAATCTTCCCGAAAATTCAACTCAAGGAGACCAAGAAATTAGTAAAATGCATTCAGCTGATCAAAATTCTCAGATCGTGCATAAAAATGGTCAAGATATCAGTATAAAGACGAACATTAAAAAGAGGAAATATAATGAAGATTACATTGAGTTTGGTTTTTCATTTCTTGGAGATGATCCACGCCCACAATGTGTCATTTGTGGAGAAGTGCTCGCAAATAGCAGCTTAATATTCTATTTTGTCTCGACATTTACAATCAAAACATGAAAACTATGTTGATTGATTTTTTAAAACGGAAATCGCAAGAATTCAAAACATAATATTAATTCATATATTTCTCTAAATAATCAAGAAAGCAAAAAAAAAAAAAAAAAAAAAAAAGCGATTGAAGCTTCATATTTAGTAAGTTACCAAATTGCAAAGGCTGGGGAAGCTTATACTATTACAGAAGAAATGATTTTGCCATGTGCAAAAGAAATTGTGAAGTGTATATTTGGATTCAACATCATCAGAGATATCATGTCTGATGATGTTGAATCAGTTATTGTAGAAAGAGTTCGAAAAAGTGGAATTTATGCTTTGCAGTTAGGTGAGACCACATATTTAATTGCATTTGTAAGATAACTGAATGATGGCAAAGTGCAGGAAAATCGTCTAACGTTATGTTAACGTTATGTGAAGTTTTTTTAATGTAATTAATTTGTATTTTAAAGAAAAATAAATAAATTAGTCCTTTTGCTGTTGGATTTGCACAGACGGAGCAAAATCGATGACAGGAAAATTTGTAGACTTAGTTACTCGTATAAAAAAATGTTAATGCCAATATATGTTATGGACACATTACAGCATACATAGGCAAGCTTTGACATCGAGACGAATGCCACAACTGAAAAGTGCGTTAGATGATGCTGTCAAAATAGTTAATTTTATGAAATCATGACCAATGTTCTCCCGACTATTTACTATTTTATGAAAAAAGTGTGTAGCGAGTATGTGAACACACACGCACAATGTTAGGTGGCTTTCCCGTAGTAGAAGTAATTACTCGTTTAATCGAGTTGAGACAAGAGTTCTTAGTTTTCTTCATCGATCATCCTTTTCACCTTAGAGGATGGATAACATATGGTTACAGAGATTAGTATATTTAGCAGACATCTTTTCATAAATAAACGAGCTTATCATTACAGGGTTCGAATACAAGTTTTTTCAATGTTGAAAACAAATATGAAAATATGATAAAGAAATTAAATTTTGTTTGTTTGTTATTTGGAGCATTAGCAACTAAGGCCATATTGTTCCGGGGATATGCGGTGGTCATTCCCTGACCTTTCTGCATCCTCCGTATTTGGTGGTCACGGGCTCGAACCCCGGTCTAATCAAGAAGCGTTTGCTACGCACTGCTGCTCCTGCCCACGGAGGCGCCATTAAATTTTGTAGCAGCACAGTTGAGACGAGTACCGAGTGCTTTAGCACATATGATTGTTTGATAGAAAATTAATTAACTTTGGACCAAATTATCAAGAAAGATATCAATATCTCTGGCATTTAGAGTTTGTACTGCTTCACAAAGCATACTCCGCGGTTTGTAGGGGGAACCCCCAGTGCCGCTACACAAGAAACACTATACACTATCCATCCACTCTTGGAACACCTTGTACAGCACTCCGCGAACAGCTTACAATTTCGCAGTTTCCAGATTACTGCCACCCTTCAACCTGCACCTGAAAATCATCCCCTTTTCGAAGTCTGTCTGATCACGTTCATTGACCATGTGGATCAACCACTTCGTATGGACCGCATGTTACGAACCCACAACACCACATTTATCGGTTCTCACCACGACACTTGTGCCACCAGGCGGGGTGAACAGCCGATTGCTAAAACACGGGGGTGGTCGTAATGTTTTGACTGGACATTGTATATAATTGAAAGTAACTACTGTATTTACTTTTCGTGAATTTGGTGAAGCGACGTTAACACAACTTTGGTTATTGGTGGCGTAATATAACTCCAACCAAAATACTGTACCTGGATACCTCCCCGCTTCCGTTCCCTATCTTCGGGCAGGGATTCGCACACTGACTATATGAGCTAAAGTCCTGGGTGATGCAAGTTTAAGGAATCCAGAATCGCGATGATAATTAGGTAAAAAAGAAAGTAGAAAAGCCAATATAAAAGAAATGTATAAAAGTATTTAAAAAAATGTACCAAATATTCCGCGCTAAAACCGGTAACATTTAAATGGATTATTCCGTCAAGGTCACGGCAGCATACCATTTCCAGTGAGCGCCAGCCGTTTCTTAGACATGCCCAAATCACTTAATTGAATGGAACCAAGAATATATGAAGTGTAACGACTTGCGGAGTATTTTTATTTATTTATTTTTCATACGGCTCACGTTTTGCCCTTTAGACGCCAGGTGTTTCCCCCTCGGAAAGCTGTTTAGAGCAAACCTAGCCCAATTTTCTCCAAAAGCAGGATCTTTTATTCATGTAATTTGGGGCGCCTCCGTAGCCAGGTGGGCAGGAGCAGCAGTGCGTTTCTTGATTAGACCGGGGTTTCTTGATCTTGACACGTTTCTTGATTAGACCGGGGTTCGAGCCCGTCACCACCAAATACGGAGGATGCGGAAAGGTCAAGGAATGACCACCGCATATCCTCGGAGCAATATGGCCTTATTGCTAGTGCTCCTAAAACCCAAATAACAACGACAACATGTAATTTGGTGGCTGATGAGTCCAGGTAATCTTATGTGCATGAAAATTAAAACGAGGTTGGACTTAAAAAAAAAAAAAAAGTACCGGTATATAATTTTTTGCTTTTTGAAGAGTGATTTTGAATTCTGTATCCAAAAATAGGACATGTATTGGGGATTATTAATTACAAAAATGTGAGAAATATGCAATTCTGTACTGAACTGTACTGCTCATTTTTATATAGTATAAAAATGCCTGCAGTTATAAGGCATTTTAATGTGTTTTCGTCATTTTACACGTTTCATAGCTTTATACTCACGCGAGAATTAAAAATGTTGGGGGTGGGGGAGGCTAAGTATTGGAATCATTTTGAAAAGTTATTTGTAGTTAAACGACGAACGTTCTGGTACTATTTTTTTAGCAGTACACCTCTGGTGCTAACATAGCGCCAGAAAATCCCGCACCCACCAGTGGCCGTGCAAAACCGGCAGGTGTCCGCAAAATGCCGCTCCCAAGTCGCCCACACCCGAGAGCCAGCAGAAAAAAAAAATAAAATAATCAGATTCCAGCAATCCCGCTCATAAATTGCAATGTGCACGTATTAGCCAGCAAAAAAAAAAAAAAAAAAAAAATAAATAAATAAATAAAAAATAATAATAAATAAATAAATAAAAATACACTTTTTTCTTTTTTTTACTGCCCAGCAGGACCAGAAGTTGACATTACAAGGAAAGACATCTGTCTCCGCTTATTAAAGACCAATCTTGCAAGATTGGACTACTAACCTCGCAAATGCCTTCTATTTGCGAGGTATAATTTTTCATTTCATTTCCAGGACCTAACTCGACAATAGTATTTCTTAAATTTTGTCTGTACTGCTCATAAATAATGCAATCATACAGTACATGAACCCAGGTTTCAACACACGTACAGTAGCAAAATGGGTCAGGTTTTAACCAAAAATAATGCAGCTTATAATTAAAAGATCCATGTCCTGTCATAAAATACGAGTTTTTTTTTTTCTTATCACAGACAAAGTTAATATCTGGAAGAAACAAACGGGTAACCTGACCAGTCTCGCTACTGCACCATCTGGCCTTCCACTGATTCATCAAAGCAATCATTATCAATTTCTTAACCTTATTAATTATATCTAAATTATTAGTAATGCCCATAAAAGTAAATTCGACCCCCTTTCTCAAAAAGTAACAAAAAACTCCGTAAGCAGCTTAAAGTGTGCTTTCATGCCAGACGTAAGCAGCATAGAGATCTAGAGTCATACAACCAGATATAACCTGTGCAGCATTAGTGGAAACAGTTCTACTCATTTTAAACAAATATAGTATAATTTTCCTTTATATAGACAATTTCTGTCTGAATTTCACAGTGAGTAATCTTGAATATCAAACATTAGCTCCATACACAATGGTAGGCAGAAATACTGCCTTATAGTATAATACAAGAGTCTTCTTACTCAGGCCCC
Source organism: Mastigoproctus giganteus (assembly GCF_048544385.1). NCBI lineage: Eukaryota > Metazoa > Arthropoda > Arachnida > Uropygi > Thelyphonidae > Mastigoproctus > Mastigoproctus giganteus. The sequence goes on from NC_143581.1 coordinate 72,744,244, forward strand.
ATTCTTTTCTACTAATCCTAATAATAGACAAGGAAAAGTTTTTAAAATTTTCACATAAATACTCTAAATGCAGCATAAAAGTCAACTTACTGTCAATTAATATCCCTAGATGTTTTTTTGTCTTAACCATAAGGATTTCTTTCCCCTTCAATTAATGCCCTCGGAGGCCTTCCCACATCTAATCGACCTTTACATAACATCATTACAGTTTTATTAATAGATATCTTTAATTTATGATCTGATGCCCAACATACCAGATTATCCATTACAGTAGCTGCCTTAATCTCTAAATCCTGTCTTGACATGCCATCAAAACCCAGCACCAAATCACCTGCATATGTAATCTTATGGCATTGCATATCTGTGTTTTGTAACCATAAATTCAATACTATGTTCCAGAAGGTTGGCCCCAAAACAGATCCCCCCCCCAGGGATCTGTTTTGGGGACAACCTCTGGAAATATTCTTCGAGTACACCAAATGCTGAGATCTTACCAAAATCTTCCTGCCATGCAAATAATTTGACAAACATTTATATAACAATTGTGAGGACATTTCAACAAGAAGAATAAAGTGTGCTTTCATGCCAGACATTATCAAAAGCTCCTTCAAAGTCTGTATAAATAACTAATACATATTTACTATTTGAAGGGCCAACATAATCTACAAGGTCCTTCAGTGCATCTTCAGCAGAACATTTTCGTTTAAAACCATGTTGATACAGTAGTGTATAATTACACTTAATAAACCAATCATTTAATCTGAGGCCGACCGGGCTAGCCGAGTGGGTAAAGTACCTACCCGGCAACCCAAAGGTCGCGGGTTCGATTCCCGCCTCGGGCTTGGATCAAAGTACTGCAAAAACCTTGGGAGGTGCAATATGGCCACAGAAGCCGATGCGCCAACAACTACCAAATCAAAAAAAAAAAAAAAAAAAAAATCATTTAATCTGAGGTGTAACGATCATTCAAAAATCTTAGACATATTTGGAAGTAAAGCGATAGGCCTGTATGCTCTAGTTTCTGACAAATCTTTGCCAGGTTTAGGTATCAACTTTAGCAAGGCAACCTTACAATATCCAGGAAAGCTACCAGCCAAATAACACTTATTTAAAAATCTCCAACATTAGATGTGGATAGACCTGAACTATTTTGAGTATTACATTATTTTCAACAAGATCAATTTGGAGTTTTATTGATGTTAATACCCGAGCAAACTTGTTTAAGATCATTAACCGTAAATAAAGTATCCGCACCGGAACCAACATACATGTAATTACAATTACCACACCTTATATGCAATTGATTTACAGTATCATCCCCCACATTATCATCTGGAAATAAACAGTTAACTATACCAGCAACTGTTGTCTCCCAGTCACCTGTTTCACAACTACCTGACTTAATAGTAGATAACAGGGGACTACTAACTTATATTACTAACAGGATTACTAACTTATATACAAGGCCCCAGGGATCAGAGTTACTCGCCCCCGAGACCAAGTTTTTCCATGATTCCGTTTTACTTTTAAGTATTAATTTATGATAAGCAGCCCTCTTAATTTTATAGATTTCCTTATAATACACGACTTCCTGCAATCCCCATGACCTGTGGCGCTAAAAAGTCTTCCTGCTTGAAAATACCTCTCTACGCTTAATACTTAACTGTTCATTCCACCAAGGAACCAACTTCTTTATTCCCCTCCTTTTTTTTTAACTGAAAAATAAAGAGCCCTGTAAATTATGTTCTGAATGTAGAATGCAAATTACTCTGCATTCATATTAGACACATTTATATTGATCCGACTCAATTTCCTCTTAGATTAGTAGATAAAACCAATAATAACATAATAATAAAATGTAAGCACAGAAGAATATGTAAAATAACGTTGTGCAAGTTAGGTCCGCTGAGAAGTTAAGCGCCGCTTAAAGTATGATGTAAAAGGAATGCACACTCGGTGACAGACAGATTGAACAGAATATGAGAAAATGATGTTGGATGCACAAGTGTGACAGAAGGTTGAGAGCGATTGGGCAGCTAGAAAATTGCCGATCCTGATAGTATGCTGGCTTCTAACCCTGGGATCGGTGAGGCATATCTGTTGTTAATAAAGAGTAGGGCTCCTTAAAATTTTCCAGGGGGTTCCGTCTAACTATCAGTCCACTCCTGATTCCAAGCCATGTAGACTGCCATTAACGACCTCCCCCTTTTCCAAAAAAAAAAAAAAAAAAAAAAAATGTTGACAGTTAAAACGGATACTGAGAGGGAAATGTCACTCTTAAAGTAAGATGCTGATAAGACTATGAGATTCTGGGAACTTTTACAAGCAGAAAAGCGGAGAATTTGCGTACATGTATTTTTCTATACATTCAGTGGCGTAGCTAAGTTTTTTGGGCCCTTAGGCAAGAACTCATTTTGGGCTCCATATTTTTATAAAAATAAATTTTAATTAAGTATAATATAAAAAAATGTTGAATCATTTTAATAAAATAAATATGTATTTTATTTACGATTTATTTACAATTTGACAAACATCAAAAATATGAAAATTAATATTACAATATGATACTACTTATTAAATACAATTTAGCAAACGTAAAAAATTATAGTATAACTAATAAATTTACGAAAAAAGTTAAAATGTTACTTTTAGTGCTTTTACATTTGCGAAATCATTAATAAAATCCATTTTAATGGCATATTTATGCTCAATAGCCAACATTGCAAGATTGCACAGTCTACTTTCACCAATAGTATTTATTTTATAATCTTTTATTATTCGTAATTTACTAATGTTATGAATCAACAGGGCTTACCTTTATTTTTTGATATAGGAAGCTTCTTTTCCAACTCTCCTTTTCCAACTCGCTAATAATTCATGGGGAAGGCGATGTCAATTTTGCAAAACATTGTCATAAAGTTAGATTTTGGAGGTCTAAACGGGCTAATAATTAAGGATCGATTTTTCTTTTTGGTCCTGTGGCTGGAATTTTAAGTTAAATTTAGGGGTCTAATAATTGGGTAAGGGGCCGGGGTGGGGGGTAGGGTTTGGGGGTTATTCTCTACGTAATTTACTAAATGATCTTCCTTCGGCAGAGACAGCTGGCAGGGTAAAAAATAACATAAGTAAAAATTTCTGAAAAGTCAAATAAAAAAAATTGTCTGATAGACATGTCTGCTGATAAATTTTGTTTAATAAGTGTGATTAAATTGCAATATTGTATCGACAGTTGGGGAGAGAGTACTGATGAATACTTTTTTATGAGATTTTCACACTCACTTAATATATCAGCATTTGACATGTTAATTATTTTTTTCGGTTCTAGTATTGCAAAATAATTTTTTACTTCCTACTTTTGAAACGATTTTTAATTTTTATTATAATTTTGTCTAAAACAGTAAAAAACACTGATTAAAAAAAAAACAAAAAAAAACATATCTCTATTATCATACCAAAAGTCTGAATCTAAATTCTTCGTACTGTCTTTTAGTTCTACGTTGTCGTTTGTCTTCAAATTTGGGATTTACCCCGAACCCCTCGGCAATTTGCTCAGATTCGTATTTAATTTGTTCGTATGAATTTCGAATATTTTGTAAATTTTTACTGACTCGATCCAATACAGAAGTACTGTACGTTCATCGAGGTCTATATCATGCTTCTGTAGAGTTTTTGAAGCATAATTAATTTCGCACATCACGTTATTCAAAAATATACAAATGAAAATAAAATCAAATGTCATCATTTGCTTCATGATTCTACGCGTTTCGTCTCGGTCTGCTTTTTTAGTTGATTTAAGATTCATTTCTGTCAAAGCTTTTATAATATCCTCAAAACAAACTTTCACAGCTGTTATAGACTGTAATCTACCAGATCAGCGAATAGGGTTGAGTTTTTTTAATGTAGCTTCAGATTTCCAAAAAAATATTTCTATTTCCAAAAAAATTATAAAAAATTTGAAGAATGTCGAAAAATGATGAAACGTTATTACAACAATTTGCGTTATCATTAATAACTAAGTTTAAATTGTGACTTGCACAATGAATGTACTCTGCATTTGATTGAATCCTTTTAATGCTTGACCATACACCATTATAAACCCCACTCGTGGCATTAGCTCCATCATATCCCTGACCATAACATTTTTCAATGGGAATATTTAGTTTGTTTAATATTTTCATTATATTATCCGTCATCTAATTTCTGCCGAATGATCATTCATGTCATAGAATCCTAAAAATGTTTCACAAATTTCAAAATCTTGGATTTTTCATTTTCGTCGCGAATTATCACTTAATTGATCTTTTTTTTGTGAGATCTTGAGTAGTATCCAAAATTAGTGAATAGAATGGTGCTGAATTAATTTTGAGTGTAACACTTTTCTTTTGTTAATTTGGTACCTAAACATTCTATTAACTCATTTTGGATAGTGGGTCTTAACGCCCAAACGTCTTAGATGGCTTATTAATAATTTGTTTCATTAACGTCATCATAGTAGGAAAGTAAACGGACTTGCGATAAAAAATTGCCGTTGTAATCTTCCGAAAATTTTTCCCGATGACCGCGAAATGCTAAACAATTTTTAGCCAATATAAGTGTTATCCGAAATAACCGTTCCAGTACCATTTTCCCAAATGAAGATCTGTATCTTACTTGTTCCTCAAGATCTTTATCAATCGTTGCGTTCTTTGCCACATTTCATGTATAGCACATGCCTCGATATGATGTTGAGAAACACTGAGTTTTTATCCGAAAAGATAGATTTTTCCAATCTCGTAGTCTGGAGTAGCACAGCCACAAAGGAGGAACTGGACCATATGTTGAAGAAGAATAGTGTTACTAAAACTTCTGTTGTTCAGGATCGCTTGGAAATGGTCCTTTAGGTCTCTGAGGTGACGAACTCAATGTTTCTTTTTGTTTCATCGGAAATGTTTATGTCCAAAGATCAAAATTGAGGGAATAAACGGCGCAGTGCGTTCAACGCTAATTTCCGATGAAGGCATATCTATTATTGTTGAATTATTTTCGTTTGATGACCCTGCTTGATTTAAATTTAAATGATCCGCAGATATATTTACACCAGCAGTATTCTTTTCCACATTTTCCGATTCAATTCTGGTCTTTTCTTTACCTTCTTCTGGACAAAATCCATTACTGTGTTTTGTTGCCGACCGGGCTAGCCAGGTAGGTAAAGTGCCTGCCTGGCAACCCAAAGGTACAAAGTACAAAGTATGTTGAGGGTCAAACGGCACCAGGAATTTCTCCCATCTCCGCGCAACCCAAAGGTCGCGGGTTCGATTCCCACCTCGGGCTTGGATCACAGTAAAATGCAAAAACTTTGGGAGGTGCAATATGGCCATAGAAGCTGATGCGCCAACAACTAACAAAAAAAAAAAAAAAAAAAAAAAAATACTGTGTTTTGTAAATAAATTATCTAATTTAGGTAATTTATTGACTGCTTGTTCTTTTGCTTTCTCCATTGTTCTTTTTTGGCCTCCACTCCTTTCCCTTTTTCTTTTCATCCATTTTTAACTAAAATTTTTATTAATTTAATTTTAAACTTTATATTTTAAATACAAATAGCAATAATAAACAAATACATTTTTGTATGTCAATTGCTGTTTTGATAATGACTTGAATTGAAATTAATCAACTAACAACTTTTGACCACCGTATATGGCTAAATGTTCGTATACGGTGGGGCCTATCCCTCCTGTTAAGTTGGGGAATCCCGAACACCATACGATATGATGCATACACATACAGTAACCGAACGGGTGTCTGATCACTGTACAAAGTTGCATTTGTAAAAGCAAAATAAAGATTCCTGCCGCCTGGGTTTGTTATGTTTTGACGATAAGATATAAGAATTTCCTACTTATTCTAGATGTATAATATTGTTGAGGAGCTCAGTGAGAAAAATATTTTCATTACTTGTTGCATCTGTATATAGGCCCTAGCGTAGTAGGGGCGGTCGCCCCTACTTGCATCTATTTATGGACTCTGGTGAAGTAGGGCCCTAGGTTTGTCTACTTATGCTATACGTTAGCAACGCCCCTGTATATATTAACTTTTCCTATTTTTATAAAAAGGGCATGGAGGGGGGGATATATCTTCTGTCCCCGAATTTACTGGGGGAGCAGTCCCAGAAAATTCGGGGACAAGAAAATTCAGTCACTTTTCCAATTTCTAAAAATTGGAAAAGTGACTGAATCGTTTAAGGGCAGCAGTGATATTTTTGGAAGAGTTCCACCTTAAACGATTCAGTCACTTTTCCAATTTTTAGGTGTATTAGCTGAAGCGACTATTGTCATCACATGTTTATCCATTCGTGTGTTTTGTTACATTTGCAGTGCAAGGGAGGAACTTCCAGTAGACAGATTTTCATGAAATTTTATATTTGATCCATATCGAAAGATTTATCGTGATATCCCAAATTTCACTGAAACCGGACAAATATAAATCTGGCAATTATTATTTCTTTTTTCCATGCAATTTGTATGGAAAAAAGAAATTCATAGATTAAATATAGTTTTAATTGATAAGAAGATAACCATATTTACTTTTCGCTTCAGTTAATCACAGAAATAGAAAAAAAAAAAAATTCAATTACTTTTAAGAAAAAAATAAAAAATAAAAATAAAATGCACTGGAAATGTAACGCATTGTGTACATTACCTAACTTGTAATGGAAGTATGTTATCAGATATTTAGATATTACTTAATAAGAAAAAGTTCGATCGATATCACATTTTCAGTGTGTTTCCGTGTTTCTGGATCGCTTTTAAGATCCGTCATAGTACCTCGTCTCCCCCGATCACAGAAATCTATGCATATAAATGAAAGTATATTTCGCGTATTACTCTAGAACGAAAAGTCGGATTAAGAGGCCAAAATTTGAACCACGTTCTGTTGGTCCTTGGGAAAATTTCACATTGCCTTCTTTCCCCATTTCTCTCCAAAATCCTGGACCTCTCAACCCTCGAAGGCGCCAGATTTTAAAGAGCTTACTATATTATTTTTATTATTGAGTTCGGATTTCATATGGGCAGTGTAGATAGGGAGGCACTAGAAGTTTCTACTTTGCTGTTACTAAATTACTTAGTGTTTGTGTTTTTAACTTCTCTTTGTACAGATTGAAATTTTATAATGAGATGTTCCCTCCGAAGCGTTTTCTTTTTTAAGTAAATAATGCGCCGATCATATCGGCGTATTATTTATTCATAATTCTTATTTACTTATTAGTTTCATATTCAGGTATTAATACGAATTCAGGGAGGTCTCACGCCCTCCTGGTTGTGCTTCCAGTGCGGCCAGTTAGTCAGTACTGTCTGCTAGGTAGGTATGACAGAATTAGCAATTTTCTCCCCTACCCGAAATAATGAATGTTATGTGGCATATGCTTTTAAACTCCATCTCTCTCTGGCTTTCCCTCCTCCCCACCCCACGCTGCTACTTTATGTGAGGTACTCGACCTCCACAAAGCTGTTTTCTGATTGTTTCTTTCCCGATACAGCCCCGTGATTTTTCTGAGGAGTTGACATCTGCATTGTATTTGTTTTATAGCAGCCGATGTACCTGTGCCACTTTTATTATTTTTTTTTTAATTCAGTGTCACTGTGTGTATTAGTGATCATGTACGTTACATGAGGCCTCTGGAACGTCGATGCTTCTGAATTATTGAAACGCTATTTCAAGAGCTTAGAAATAAGTACTCCTACTTGTAGGATCACGCCTGAGAAAATTCCGAAGTGGGGGGGGACTTCGGAAAAAAGTTTAAATCAGAAATAAATCGTTACAAACTGTATATCAGAAAATACTTTTTAATTAAAATATAGAACACTGTAATTCCTAAACCACTTGAGATAACAAAATTCAAGAAAAACAAGATCCTGAAAGCCAAACAAAAGTAAAAAAAAAATCGCTTTTATCACTGCAATTATAATGCACAATAATAGCTTAACAAATACAGTTCCATTTTGTGCCTGTTGGGCGCAAGTGTTCGAAACAGATCCAAAAATTCGATTACTGTAGAAACTTGAGCATAAGTCAAGAAATTTTGGGAATTTCAAAATCAAAAAGTACGGAATTGCCCTGTATACGGGCCATGTCAGATTTTTTCAAATGGATAAAAATTGATGCTAATTAAATAATTTTTTAATGTTGCTGGTAAAAATTCGTTGTTCTCAGTTCATTATTTTTTTGCAATAGTCGGAAATTTGCGGAAAAACTGCCTTCATTAATAGAAATACAGTTGAGTCTCGATACACGGTGGGGTATATTTTTGCGTATGTTACTCGTATTTAAACAAATTCAATGGAAAAGTTTGAAAAAATGAGCAGTTAGCTCTCGACGTATCTAAATGTCTTGATCCTGTTTGGTATAAAGGTCTTCTAAGTAAGCTTGCATATTATGGTTTAACTTTTTTTTTGGGAGTTAGCAGCCAATTTCTCCCTCCTGTATATTAATGATCTTTTTCCACTGACTGGATAACCTGTCCTTAGTTTTACTTATGATAGTACCTACCTTCAGCTTCCATTTTGAGAAACCGTACTCTGCACGAACAGTTGTAACTTCTTGGTTATTCATCACTAATTTCCTAAATCCGTTTTTTCTGTTAATCCTTCATTCGGGAGACAAAAATTTAGTTAATTTCAGTTGTTGTAAAACTTAGTCCTATCTTATTTCTCGCAAAGAAGATTCTGACATCTCTTTGCTTGCCTTAATCAAATGGGAATAACTCTTACTTCTAAACTTCCTTGGCATAAGCATATCACAAATATTATTTGTATTCATCGAAAAACTGGGTTTTTTCTTTCGGCTTCGGTGCTAGTTTTCTTAATAATTGCTGGCTTTGCACAAATCCGTCCCACCAGCTGAATATTCTCCTTACATTTGGGACTGTGTCCCCAAAACGTTTTTTAAACTTGTGGACCCTATCCACTCTCAGAATTTCTGCTGCATGCCTTTTCTATGGATATTTTTTTTTTATGGGTGCACAGTGCAGTTAGCTACAGTTCCCACTCTTTCTTCTGAATCATTCCGGACATGTGCCTCAGCTAGTCAACATCATTCACGGTTCAACTTTAAACTCAACTAACCTTTTCTTTTCCTCATTCATTACAGCTGCTTCTGTTAGTATTAAAATGTCATAATGCAAAAAAGCGAACTTAATGGATCTGTCAAAAAAAAAAAAAAAAAAAAAGTAAAAAAAAGTCTATTTCCATCGTCAGAAAGTGCCTACGTCAATTCTGAATTCCACCATTCTGTTCCACATCAATCAGAAACACGTACCACACAAAGTCTGGTTCCATGTGACTGTTCTCCTCTCCCCTCCCATGAGGATCCACACTTCTACTCCAATGCTCTCTGAAGAATACCCATTTATGACCACTCCTGCCCTCAAACTAACTTCCAATCCGCCGATGGATCTTCCCTATTCCCCCGACCTGCTCTAATTTATATCTAATTAATAAAATTACCTTTCATGAGGAACCGTATCAAGAGCCTTTTAAAATCGAAATATATAGTTTCAAAGTTGTTTGTATCCACCTGCTTTATAACCTCGCCATAGTAATTTATCAGATTTGTCAGGCAAAATCACCCCTTCACGTAACCAAATTGAGACCCATTTTAAGATTCGATCCTTGTCGAGATGGATCTGTGTTGTGTTTTTAACCACAGAAGTCAAAATTTACTAGCCTGTAATGCCCATCACTTTAGCCTTACCTTATGGAGAAACATTACTTTTATAGTCAAAAGAAATAATCCCTGAATCTAATGATCATATCATTAACATTATTAATAATGTTTGGATGCACTCACTCGTGTTGCCTTTTTCATAACTGGATATAAACCATCCGCTCCTGGAGCTTTACGCTCTTCTCAGCATCAGTAGCCCTTTTTGGCGTTTCTATGATATCACTTCGACGCAGTTTGACTCGACTTCATCCTTTTTGTCCCATTGTGCCAATGTGGTTTCAGTACTAGTGGACCTGGCATCGTTGAAAAGTCTTTATTGAAATTAAAATGAATTAAATGCTATTTTAGTTATACTATGTAACAATAGAGGGCCTCCGTAGCCGACTGCCCAGGAACCGTAGTGCAATAGCACACGCTCTGAGTAGACCGGGGTTCAAGCCTCTGACTACTAAATACGGTTGATCTGCCATCCCACACTGGACCAGCGTGGCAGATTATGGTCCATTTTCCTTCAGCATGAATGGTTGAGGAAGCTTCCATCCTGCAGGTTGATAATGGCTGCAGTTAACTTTTATGTCACAAGAAAGGTGACAGGATTGACTAAAGGCTGCGTTAAATGATGGAAGCGACTGCATTCAAGTTACCACCTCTCAGAGGCGACAAAATGGATAGTATCAATGGAACCTTTCTAATTATAGCAGAAAAATTAGGCAGCTCCGAGTTACTCACTAGGCCTTCTCTTTTATAGCATTGGTACAGAGTGGAAGCTAAGATGTTGATCCGCCTGTTTTTTTTTCTTTTCTTGTTTTTACCTACCTACTTAAGTATGGCAGCGGGAAAATAAATACAATATTATTAAGAAATTTTCATGCAGTGCGGAAGGACAGCACTTTCTTGTTTGCACAGGAGGCTTTCAAGTCTTAATGCGGTGATTGGCATTGGTTACCAGTCGTTCATTATCCATAACATGCGATTTAGAAATAACAGATAATGCACGTGGTGTATCGAATACAGAGCGAACCGCAGTATTCGATTGACAGAAGTATGTATTTGTGGGGAGGGAAGAATAAACTAGAAAGAAAGAAGAAAATCTAGTGAGGCTACTGCTGGCACAATCGATTATGGTATTTCGACAACCGAATTGAAATTCATAATCGAAAATCGCGTCCTACGAGAGAGACTGGCCGACTTGCATACACAATACAATTTAATTCTGATAACATCAATTCGAATCCCTCAGCTGTCATTATTTTAAAACTTTTGTTTTCAGTTTCATAATAGACCCATCACTAAGTGAGGCCGTGGGAGTGTCAGGTGTTTTTCATTCACCTACTTAGAAATAATACCAACAAGCATCGTTGTGGAGAGTATTTGAATTGCATAATTTTTTTCGCTATTTTTGAAACATGTTCTCTTTTAGCACGCTCATAAATACCTATTACGATTTATGAAATTTTCTGAACATCAGGACGCTATTGTGCAGCTTATTTTTCCCCTATCATGAGTGAGGAGCATGATCAATTGAGTCCAGGAATGATTTTTTTATTATTATTTTTTTAACTTGTCTGTCGAATGCTGTAGTTTGGCTGATTGGCTTCAGTTCACTTCCTGTGTTTTGTACAAGCGATTTTATGCTATTTATGAAATATATTCACATTTAATAGAGTTGTCCAAGGAGGCATGCTGTTCGGAAAGCTTCACCTCTGTATGATCTTGCTGCTTTTAATGTGTTTTATTTTATGGCTTTTTAGGCATATTCGCAAAACATGCTTAAAATTTATTTGTAACTTCATTTGAACTAAAGCGCCAATTGCTTCAAATGTACGCTCACCGGGTACAAACTCGACTTCTACTAGACAGTTTTCATGAAATTTTATATTTAGATCTTTCAGAAATATTGTCAAACCATTTAAAGTTTTATTGAAAATGGGCTAATAGAAATTCGGCGTACTCTCCCTTCATCAAAATATTTCGAGTTATTTTTCTATACATAGAAAGATAACATTTATATAAATTTATGTAAACATTTATATAGAAAGTTCCATTTATATAGAAAGATACTTCGGATAATTGGGCATTACGCGATAACTTGTGTCGAATGAGTGGGCATTACTCGATAAAAAGTCAGATCGACCTTCGATCTGGCTTTTCTTTCCAAAATTTTAGCGTATGTTCTGTTAGTCCCTAGAAAGACTTATCAATTCCGATTAATCTGGCCCAGTTCTTTCCACCACAAAAATTACGTTACTATTGGGTGTTCAATCATTACTCTTAAATACTATGGAAAAGTAGAATCTATGCCGAATTTTTAGCATATGTTGTTTCTTTGGTCCCCGAGAAGCTTTTAAGACTAGCTGGGATTCTATAGCCCCTTAATTCCTCCCCACAAAAGGAATATATATATATATATATATATAATATATATATATATATATATATATATATATATATATATATATAAAAATGAATAAATGTTTGTGGACCAACCCATACTGTATATATAAATGAATATATTGAGTTGGTCCACAAACCAACCCAATATATTCATTTATCTTTCTTTTTTAGCCGTTACTTTTCGCTACAACTAATTATTATTTATACAGTATATATATATAATAAGGATAATACCTGATTATGTATCAATAGTTATTTTTAGCTAATATCTGATTTTAATTTTATTTTTCTCCCACTTTCTTGGATTTGTAACCTAAATATCTGATGCTTTGATCATTTTTGCTTTACAGTTCCCTTCTCTCTAATTGGCTGTCCAATTCAGTGTGTGTGTGTGTGTGTGTGTGTGTCGTGTGTGTGTGTGTGTGTGTGTGTGTGTGTGTAAGTAAATGAAAGTAAGTTTTGGATGCATTAGCTGAGAAAGAAAAGTTGGATCAGTACCAGATTTTCAGCCCTCTAGAGGTCTTAGATTCCATAACATAACGCCCAGTTCTACCTTAGAGATCCGATCCTTTCAATAAACTTTGCGCAGCAGCTCCAGTCCCTTTAAAAATTCCAGGACTTATTTAGAATATTCTTCTGAATCGTTGCACCAGATTTCATGTCGATAGTTTAACTGAAATCCTCTGCGGACTCACCCACCCACCAATGCTGTACAGATCCGACCTGACAGCTACTCATCATATGAGCATCATGTGTCGAAGTTTTGGTAAGCTTTTCTTGAGAGGTATAGAGGCTTTTAATCCTTGAGGTGCGATTATTTGGTAATCAATTGCGCCTGGGATTAAATGGAATGCAGTGCGAACATCGCTAATTTATCGTTGTTATTGATCTAATTTTATTTGTTTTTAACTACTTCTCAGTGAATTTTGATTTCATTATGGTATATATATTTTAGCCGTATATTAAAATATTTTTTATTTTATTAATGTGTACGCTTGTTTTATTCTGTTAATCGGCTATGACAAGAACATTCATACTGATATACGCAAAGACTTACCGTCCTCCGGATGGTTTTTCAGTAAGAAATTTTTACATGAAGTCATGCTTTCAACAAGATTTCTGCTAGACACCTAATGAACTGCAAACGAGACAGCAGGTGGTAACACAGTTCAGCATGAAGCAGTCTGCCATCGCCAAATCTTCCCCCCTTCACCTACATAACCCTATTGTATTGTGTGGATGTCGAGGACTCCGTGTATGCTCTTCGTGACATGAAGTGACCTACGGTCGGTGATGTTGCAATGCATATAAAATGGCCGGGGAACTTCAGTTCAAGGAACTTCGGAATGTTTTGTTCTCACCCCCTTAATCTAGATTGCACAAATAGGTACGCAGCCACTAAATAACACTAAGAAACGTAAACTAACATAAAGCGCACAAATTTCATGAAATATTCATCAGTTACAGCAGCAGTTTCATCAGTTACAGCAGCAGTTTCCAAACTACTGAGATTTACGGACCCCTTCAAAAACCAAAACATGTTTGCGGACCCTCCCCATAAATATATACATATATATATATATATATATATATATATATATATCACATAAATTTGGACTTGGTGCCCGTCAGAGAGGGCGCCGTTAAATTTCTATTTAATTCGCATTCAAATTTTAATTGATTATTATCTTTGCATTTAGATTTTCTAAATTATCTTGGAGAGTTTCTGCTGCAATATTTTTACTCTTGTTACCCAGTTTGTTTGATCGTTATTTTTAATTTTGACTATTTTCGCTCTTCTGTCTCCCCATGCTGCTGGCATTATTTTTATTATTTTTTTAAATCATCATTCTAATTTATTTTTATATTTCACGCATTATGTAGAGCAGCTGTTTCCAACCGTGATTCGTGAACCCCTGGGGATTCGCGAAAGTGTTGAGGGGGTTCGTACTAAAAATTCTGTAATGGCGTCTACTATTGTAAACTACAAAATATAACTAATAATAAACAATAAAGTAAGATAAAATTAAATAAAAAGTAAAGAATTGCCAAAGAAATAAACACATCTCCCACAATTACTTATAATTACTTTACTATCTTACAGTACATCATGTTAAATAAATATCTAAAATTATTTCTTGACTAAATGTCTAAGAATATGAAAAAGGTTGTTTATGCATGAGTAATGCGAGATATCAGATGCATGCATACTACCTGGGTAGTAGAAATGATGGAAGTGTATTACCCATACATAAACAACCTTTTTCATACTCTTGGACGTTTAGTCAAGAAATAGTTTAAGATTAAACCATGCACACTATCAAGCATACAACAATAGGGCACCTGCCCACCCACCGGTGAGTAAGCCAACAAGCTTCGAATCGGTGTCATCTGGGTGGTGGTGTCCGCCAAGAATAAGTAACATTAGTCTGGTGAAGTTACAATATGAGATATGAATAAACGATGCATTCATACTACCTGGGTAGTAGAAATGATGAAAGTGCATTACCCATGCCTAAACAAATAAACAACCTTTTTTAAATTAAATGTTTTCCATACTATATATATATATTTTTTTTTCATTCTCAAGAATAATTGTATGTATAGGTACCCTTTTTAAAAAAAAAAAACTTAATAGTACTTAGTACCGTGCATAGGTTGAAAAGATGAAAGACGATACTTGTTGTAGATTCTAATTTTCAGGAAATACGTATGAAGGAAGGTTGTTCCAGAAAACAGAAGTTCAATGAATAAATGAGGAAGAAGAAACGTTGATTCTGTGAGTTTGAAGTTGGACAGTAAAAGGATGTTGCCTGGTTGCATCACATGTTCGGACTCCTTTAAAAGAGAGAGTGGGAATTATAAAAGCCAATTCAGAAGAACAGTGCCCATGGAAGTAGCCATGCGGCAGAAACAGAACGTGTATAAGACAGAGATTGGAGAGACTCTCTTAGAGATAAGTCATTAATTAACCTAACTGCCCTCTTTTGAATGGAATCTGGACGCCTGAGAGAGGTTTTGGAGGCACCGCCCCAGATGTGGGAACAATATTCCGTGGTAGAGCGGATTTGCGATTTGTATAGATTGAACAGCTGTTTGGAAGAAAAGTAACACCAAGAGCGAAAGAGAAAACCAAGTTTTTTTTAGATGCAGAGGAAGCAATATTTGCAATGTGCTTGTGCCAACAGAGATTAGAAGACAGGGTAATCCCCAAGATCTTGCCTAGAAATTGGAGTGTCATCGATGATAAGCATAGGAGCAGAAGAACCCGTTTTGCGAGATATAAGACAGGACTGAGCTTTAGAAGGATTGAAATTAAGTTTTCTTTTCCCCACTGGAGAATTGCCGGAGATCATCATTTAAGGATTTGGCAGTGGATACTCGAGAAGTTGAAGTTGTTTGAGCAGGGCAAGGTTTTTCAAACTGGAAGGTGGAAAGTAATGTGCTATCACCAGCAAAACTATGGATAGGATTTCCGGTCAACGGAAAAAGGCCATTAATATACAAGTGGAAAAGAGTGGGAGAAAGAACTGAACCTTGGGGAACGAACACCAGCATTGGTGGAGAAGTTAGAAGACAGAGAGCTGTCTACCATCACCCACAGTGAGCGGTTAGAGAGAAAACTGGATACCCAATCACAAAAAACAGCTGGCAAACCACAGGATGGAAGCTTACTTAGAAGACCTTTATGCCAAACATGATCAAAATCCTTTGAAATATCAACAGCAATGGCTTGAGTTTCACCAAAAACTTTTCCATTGAATTTGTTCATAGATGCACATCTTCTTCAAGAGGAGTGTTTCCATTTACAATGGGTTTCCTCAGCCTACAAGTTATTTTTTATTATGAATTTTTTTCCCGCCATAAAGTGCGGTTCAAGGTGTGTTGGTCAGTTAAACCTCGGGCTGTCATGCATTCCTGTACTCCATCCATGTCCTCCTAGGTTTTACTCTTCTCCTTCTTCCAGGAGATATCCATTCCAGGATAGCCTTTGAATAACTGGTTTCTTGCATCCGTTTTACATGTCCATACCACGTTAAATGCTTTTCTTTGATAGTGTCAATAATATTCTTTTTCACTTCCATTTTCTCTCTTATGTCTTCATTCCGTTTTCTGTCTCTTCTAGAAGTTCTTGCTGAAGTTCTTCCATAGATGTACATAAAAGTAAAAAAGTAAAGTGCAGCCATTATCAACCCACTGCAGGATGGAAGCCTCCTCAACAATTCATGCTGAGGGAAATGGACCATAATCTGCCACGCTGGTCCAGTGCGGGTTGGCAGATCGACCGTATTCAGCAGTCAGGGGCTTGAACCCCGGTCTACTCAAAGAGCGTGTGCTACTTCACTCCCGCTCCTGCCCACTCGGCTAGGGAGGCCGTTTAGATGTTCTGGTTTATGTAGATGTACATAAACCAGAATATCACTAGTTGAACGGCATTGACGGAATCCATACTGGCGATCGTTGACCAGATGAAAGATTTCCAGATAGTTTTGAGTTGGCAGTTAATTGATTTCTCCATTACTTTGGAAAGAGTAGAAGTAATCGCAATGGGGACGATAATTGGATGGAAGAAATTTGTCACCCTTTTTAGGAACTGCCTGGATATGAGCAGATTTCCAACGGAAGGTAAAATATCTCTGGAATAAGAAAGTGAAACAAGACGACACAAAACTGGAGTAAGTTCACGGGCATAGGTTTTGAGAACAAGTGGAGAAATAACATCAGGACCTGGA
Organism: Mastigoproctus giganteus; assembly: GCF_048544385.1. Lineage (NCBI taxonomy): Eukaryota > Metazoa > Arthropoda > Arachnida > Uropygi > Thelyphonidae > Mastigoproctus > Mastigoproctus giganteus. Next base: position 72,761,070 of record NC_143581.1, read on the forward strand.
ACTTTCGTAGCATCAGATTCACCAAACTCCTTCTGACTTTCTTTTGACGGAAAACTACAGGATTTATTGAATGGGAACGGAATGAGGCGATTTACCAAGATCATCAATACATGAGTTGAAAAAAAAAAAAAAAAAAATAGGTTGCTAACAGGTCAGCTTTATCTTTGGCTGATGTGGCAACAGAACCATCTCGTTTTGACAGAGGCGGGAACAGAGATGGGCAAAAATTGCAGCCAAGCTTTGGCAAGAGACCAGAATGCTCGGCTACCATTAGGGAAGAAGCAAGTTTTCTACTCTTAGCCTTCAAAATCTAGTTTGGACCAATCAATAACTGCTTTACAAAGTATAAATAATACTTAATAATAATTTTTATTACGCAGTGTCGCTTATAAAAACTACGTTTTTATAAGCGACATTGCGTGATAAAAGTTATTAAAAATTGTCGCTTATAAAAACTACGTTTTTATAAGCGACACTTTCGGGGAAAGTGTTGAAGTTTCGGGGAAAGGGGGAACACCGGTTGGGAATCGCTGCAATAAATCAATCAATACCAATGTTAATCGTATTTAGTAGTCACAGGCTTGAACCCCAGTCCACTCAAAGAGCGTGCGCTACTGCACTCGCGCCCATGATTACTCGGCTACGTCAGGCCTATTCTGTTTTAGTCAAAGTTTTATATCAAAATTTATATTAAAATACATTGTATAGAAGTAGAAATAAAATATATTAATTTAACATTTTTTTGCGTTTTGAAATATGAAATAATTTGTTGTTTGTAAACAAAAAATAATGTGAGGATTTTTCTATGTGAGCATTTATCAATGTGAGCAGTTTTCTGTGTAGGTATTTTTCATGTGAGCATTTATGAAAGTGGGGTTTTTTCTGTGCGGAATTTTCGTGTGGGCTTTTTTCATGTGTGCATTTATCTGGTCGCCGAACTGGTTATGGAGTATGGCTTTTTGAATTAAAAAAAAATTACTGTGGTGTTTAGAATGTTAAAAATAAAATAATAAAAAATAAATAAGAATTAACAGGCACATATCTAGTGTAAATAAACATTTTTATTAGAAACATGTCTGCTTATTTTTATTTTCATTATTAGTGTTTAATCATTGAAAACTTCATAGCCCTCCTCCCCTCCCCCTTTTTTTTTTTATCCAAACGGCCGTAACTGCCGGGAATCAGACCTCTAGGATTCGTCCCCGAATTTTTGCACGTACTTTTGCAACATCGTAAGTAAATAACACAGCAGATATTACAATATCATTAGATGCCTGAGTCTATTTGTCTTAGAACTTCTACTGAACATTTTGAATACAGTTCTTCACCAGAACTACTTTCTCTCAGTGGAAGGTGTATTGCGTGAAAGCCATAAGTAAAATTCTGAATTCACCACATCTATCACTACCGGCCCATTTCATGTACCTCAAACCTGCTTAAGTTTCTTGAGAAAACCATGCGTCCTAGTCTTATTATTATTAGTAGCTATATGGTGCAAGGAAGCCTGAGGCTTATGCTGCACCAGCCAAAAAAAAAAAAATTCCCGAGGGACCCTGAGAGAGAGAGTCAAAAGTAGAGGGGAATCACCAAAAAAGAGAAGAATGATGATATCCAGCTCAGGACCCTGGGTGTGCCAAGCCCATCATACTCACCAGGTGTGAGCCCATGGTCTTACTAAACTGCTTCTGCTAGACATGTCTCTGAAATCTATTATGCAATACAAAGTCGTTCTACTGTGATCATTCTCCTCTCAGTTACGACTACAATTCGTAGTGCATTCTAGGACAATGCGGAAATGGCAGTCACCTACCTTGACCTCAAATCTGTTTTTGATTCTGTTGAAGTATCAGCACTCCTGCTATATCAGAGGCACTTCACATTTCTGGAAATATGCTCACATTCTTTAACTATTTACAAACGAACATTCCTTCTAATTCCTTCCTTCTAAAATGGAGAAATCAGACCTTCACCCACCATGTAAATACAGGTGATGCACAAGGTGGAGTATTATTGAGCCTGTAATTTTCCTCTTTGCTTATTCTTCTGGTACGTGGAAGACAAGATATAATTTTCTACGCAGATGATGTTAAGCCAATTAGCTTATAGCTCTACTGATAATATAAATCTTATTGCAGCCAGTGTGCCTGACAAATTAAAAGATGCTATCTCAACCCAACAAAATCAGCCCAAATGATCTTTTCCCTAAATTGTGCCTGGTGGAAGGGTTTGAAATTTTGCTGCGTCGTATGGTGGCTGTGGAAATTCTGATTACACCTAATTCATTCTGAGAAAGGCTGACATTTATATGCCTTTTTCCCTTCCGTTCATACCGTGAGCTGGCGAAAGTCTTGGTTTCGGTTTTGACTGGCTGTGTACTTTGACCTGACTAGACATGGCTTGAAATCGAGGTTGCTCCAGTTGGGCCTTGTGACCTCGGATCTTTGCTTTTGTGGAGAGCCGGAGATTGGCCTTCACGTTGTGCTTGACTGCTCAACTTTATACAGGCCTTCGATCGAGGCTGAAGGGAGGGACGCTTGCCCTCACGCAGTCCACGTTTGTAGAGTTATGTCAGGATTATTTTTTGTTTGACAGATTTGTCAAATTTCTAAAGTTTCTATGTTTTGGAGGAATTAATGTGGTACACTAGGTTGAAGAGATCGTCTTCGCAGGAATTGGTGAGAAATGGTTTTCCTGGTTCACTGGCGATCCTATTGGCAATCAAGCATTCTAGAAGCTTCCCTAAGTTTGTAAGTAACACTATTGGGTGATAGGATTTGGCATCCATATACTTTTGTAATATCTTGAATTATTTTCCAAATATCGGGGAAAGTTCCTTCACTGTTGACACCTATTGCACAATGAATAAAGAAGAAGAAGAATATGAGGTTTAATTTCGTAAACTTTGATAATAAAAAGATTTTTTAAAAGATTAAAACCAGGGCATTTTTGGTCTAAATTTTTGAGATAGCTGATTTTAGTTCTTCATCGTAAAAAAATAGTTTTTTGTTGGGTTTATATGATGTATACTTTACAAATGGAGATTTGTTCCAACTGATCAATCGAAGGATTTCACAATTATAAGACAATGGTATATTACAATGGCTAAATGAAGGAAGCGGACTTTTTCTGCATCTTCAAAAGAAAAAATTTCGGTTTTTTTCTCCATACCTTCGCCATTGCCAAAAAGTGGTCATCCAGTCGCTTTGGACTTTACCGAACTCTCCGCCTCGACTACTGTGACAGGAAATTCATTCCGGTGATCTACAACACACTGCCCGAAAGTAACTTTATGACATCTAGTCGTTTGTTATTTTGAAATTTTTTTTTATTTTGATAGTAATTTATTTTTATATTTGTGACTGTTCTTCTGTCTTCTACCAGGGAAATACTTCCCTTGTTCATTTTACTATTATGCCCTTCAGTGCCTTATACAAAGGGTTAATAACATCCTTTTCTCTACTTACCTTTACACTGCGTGGAAAATTTTGTCTGATTGAATCGCAATCTCTAAGTCATTTTCGTCTTGCTAACTTAACTACTGGATTTCTGTACCCTAGATACAAACCTTACGTTTAGAAGAATTAAATTTCACTTCCCATTTTTCAGACCATTTGTGCAATCGATCAAAGTCATTCTGAAGCAAAATGATCTGGTTCTGGCCGTTAACTCTTTTTACTTTTAAGTCATCAGCAAACTTTGGCAACTTTTCCTGCATTTTCTAATCACTGTCATTAAGGAAGAAAAGAAACATAAGTAGTCCTAGTGCTGATCCTTGAGGGAGGGACTCTGCTTGCTACACTGGTCCACCAAGAGGATCTCTCTCTCTCTCTCTCTCTCTCTCTCTCTCTCTCCCTCCCCCCCCCTATCTTTTAGCTAGCTTTCGATCAAATGAAAGATCTTGACAGGAATCCCAACTTTTCCGTTTACATAACAGCGTTTCATAGCGAACTGGAATAAAAGCTTACTTCAGTTAAGGTAAATAATGTCGAAAATTTTTATAACAAATACAAGTTTTCATTCGTTATAAATACAAATTAGAAATTTAAAGATAAGTACAGTGTATTGTTGTTTTTTTAATTGTTTATAATGTTATTGTTACAGTAATGTGGCTCGATGCACTTCATAGTCAGCTACCATTGCAACAAGTCGTTCCGTTTTTTGTTTTAGTTGCTCTCAGGGTAAGTACTGCTTTTAGCATTAAGTTCATGCAACAGTTGCTGCGGAGAGATATATTTTTCATGGTGAAGAGAAGCGACTGCTGCTTCACTTATGAAAAGTCTCAAATTACAGAGAACGGTTAATAGTAACCGTGCTGGTTCACTTTTCACAGAAGCTTTCATGAATATGATGAACTGTATTTAGAATGCAAGCGTGATCTAGTAGAGTAGAAGCACCTGGCTTAATGCCAAATCATGAGATCCATGTCACGCGTAGAGATGGGGTGAAAAAAAATGGACACGCTTCTCATAAAGCACTGATGTACATATAACCTTTTTTTTTTTTCTCTTCTTATTGAAAGCCAGATTAACATTTTTTGATTTTTTTCGCAGGCTACAAAACAAAGCGGACAAGACAAAATTCTCAAATCTAAATAATAATTACAGAATTTTTATTTGTGACACAATCGTTATAATATTTTTGTAAGTGGGAAAATAATTTAATGAAACAGACACTTAACTTCCTTAATAATGATAATAAAATCAAATTATAAATTAATAATAATACCTAAGTAATGTGATTGTTGAGCCTTAGAAACTAAATGTGTAATATCGGGTGTTTCTTGTCAATCGCAAGGCTGAATTCGGATTTTTATCTTACGTGCATTTTACGATATCTGTCACAGAATTAATGAGATTGATTTTGTAGAAAATTTTACAGTAATATTTTTTGATCCCACATACTTTGTTCGTCAAGGTCCTATCCTCATTTTCTTGAAAAAATCACCGGTTTGGTATTGGGTACTTTTTTTTCCAAAACAAAGACGAAAATGGGTACCGCGAACAACCCCTGAAGTCATGACACGCTTGGGCACTAAATTTTTTAAATTGAACTTCATTTATAGCAAATTATTACAAAGTTAGCTAATTTGGCAGATTAATTCTAGCTCACCAAAGGGAAGCGTTCTTTCTGGCATCTTTTTCACAGCATTATAAACTCCCTAGTGAACAATAACTGATATGTCATAAACTGATGGTTTCCTATGAGATTTGCTACATGCGCATTGCGTGTGTAGCAACTCTAATTTTATGGGACTGTGCAGAGTCCTCCAACCCTCCCGAAACTCTACGTTGAGACCGTTCAAAACAGGTATCTGCTTCACTTCAGATCATTTCTCTCCACTGAAATGCTGTTCCCCCCCAGATAAAATCCCTCAATGCAAACTTGAACAAATGTACAACAGATAGAAACTTTTGAATAACCGAAGTATATGAACGCCTCTGAAACTTCCGTTTTCACTTCTATCTAATGTCATGTTTATGTGTCCCACCGTACTTCGACTGAAATACAGTATTATCGGTTTTTCCTAACCACTGGAAAAAAATGTAGATTCATTGGAGCAGCCTTCATCTTTTTGACTGTGGACCCCGTCTTGAATTAAAAGCGAGACATCGTTGAGCTTTCATCAAATTCTGTGTTAGAACGTTAATGAAAGAAATTCTTTTATTTATTTATTTATTTATTTATTTATTTATTTATTTTAACTCTGTCTGTTCAGCGGTGCTCATTACTTTGTATGCAGTAATTTTATTTTTGTCGACTTTTCGGGCGGAGCTCATCTTCTGGCTAGTGCCTTGAAGCGATTTTGTATAACGGTGTATCTGTATATATTGTACTGTACAATAATGATCATTTTTACTGAATAATAGGGGAAGAGGATGTCCTTTAAGTCGAAAGTGTTTTTTTTCCCCCCTAAGAACATTTATAGCCTACGTAATTTAAAATTTAAACAGTTCCTCTGATTATGTAGTATTAGTAACACCAAAGTAAAGTTAAACAGTTAAAAACAAACCTTTGTTTACATTGACTTTGTTGGTTGATATATAGTGCATTGTAGAAGATAATTTACTTTGACCGTATAGCGATGTTTGAAAAAAAATTATTCAGTAGAAACTTTAGAAGCTGAAGTCGAGATACTAATGAATATTCGGACTTAGACTTCTTATTAAACTTACACTTGCTTTTTACAATATCTGACTGTGTTTCTTCACGCCATATTCCTCAATAAAGCGGGAAACCGAATCGAGAGTTTCAGATTCCCATGCTTTCCCTTTTCACCAATTTTCATAGGGCCATAATGACACACTGTAAATGAGGTTATAATAGAGAAGCAGGGGCACAGATAAGCACTTAACAATGTGAGTTCCCGGTTTGCCTATCTCAATAACAATATCTCAGTAATATATTTGAGATATGCTCTGGTGCCAAAGAAATTTTTTCTTCTGGTAAATCTAGGTCCGTAAAATCGAGGGTTTGCTGTATATTGTTTAAATACTATACTATATTTTATAGTTTACTATATAGTAAATAATGTAAGTAATATTTTTTGTAAATTTGGCAGTTTGAAAGCACCACAGTCAGAAGCCAATCAGTGATGCAGTGAACTACGTCACAATTTATTGTATAGTCCAGGCAGCGACAATTGCAGTTCCAAGGACATCAATTCAATTTTCACAATTTCCAAATGTTGTACATTCTCACTCAATTTTCACCATTTCCAAATGCTGTACATTCTACATTCCACTATGGAATGCAGCAGCGAGAAAGGCACAAAACAAAGTGCGAGAGATATTTCGACGTTGTCTCACCGCATTTCATCGATCCTGGAACATAACGGATGTTATGTTCCAGGATCAACACTAGGGAAAACTTTTGCTAGAATCTTTATAAAAACATCCTACTCCCCAGAGTTTCTGATCATAAAACACAAACATTGTATGAACAGCAACCATTAAGACTATTTTCTCAACTTTAAGGCCTTCTCAGAACGAGAAATTAAAAAGGAATTAGGAAAAAGAAATTAGAAATTAAACGCGACATACATTTATGAGTTGATTAAACATGTTTCAACAAAATCTATGGATCTCCTGCTCTTTCTCTACGACAAGATACATATTGAAGATCAATTTTTGGACTTGGCATAAGACAATTTTACTTGACTTAATTTAAGGCAGGAAAGGAACCAAAAAACCCGAACCTTCCTATAGCCCTGACCAGCTACTTGTACAAAATATTAGAAAGAATAGTTAATGCTTGCTTGCTTTTTTGTGGTATCTGGAAACAAATGACTCATTTACAGGACACAGTGTGACTTCCGAAGAAACAGGTCAGCACTGGCTGGAAACAACTATTCCTAATGCTTTTTAAAATGTAAGCAGCTGATATCGGTTTACTTTGATATGGAAATGGCATATGACACCGCTTGGATATTTGGAACATTAAAAGGCAAACTTTGGCCTTAGGATAAACCTTGCCATTTTTATTAAAAAAACTTCTTGTGATGTTCAATATTTTGTTGCAGTCATATGACATGAGGCTCATCGAAAAGCAATTGCAACATGCTGTTGACCGTCTCAACTCTTGGCCAGTGGCTTATGGTTCAGGTTTTCCTCGCAGAAGACTGTTTGCATCCACTTTTATCGTAATCAAACTTTCACCTTAAACTGGAACTAAAGCTTAGACAAAACATCATTCCAGTAGCACCTGAAACTGAATTTTTAGGACTCATTCAGTAAAAAGTTTACTTTAACACATTCATTAACTTAAAACAAAATGCACGAAGCACTTGAACATATTACTCGCCATATCGTCTAAAAGTGGGGAGCAGACCGTTGCATCTTTCTTCGACACTATCGTGCACTTGTGCGCTCTAATGTAGATTATTAATCCCATGTGCACTTATCACCTAGAAACAGCTTACGGCAATGGTTTGACCCAGTCCACATTCAGGTCATCCGTATTGCTACTGGAGCATTCCGAACTTCTCCCATTCAGAGTCTGTGTTTCGAAGCAACCGAATCGTCTTTGTTTCTTCGGTGAAAGCAGTTGTCATTACAATACATCTTTAAACTAAAATCTCTGCCAGACCACCCCATGTTGACCTCCGTTTTTGAGCCACATTGGGAAAAAACCTCTATAATAGACATAAGACGGCTAACCCCTTCCACCCTCGCATGCTCTACTACAGTGGTGGCCAACCTTTTACATGCCATGCGCCATTTTTTTCGCATACGAGTTCAGATGCGCCATACAACTCAAGCACCTTTTCTACCTTCTTACGTTCATGGTTGGGGTTGGAAAATAGGGATAGGAGTAGGATCTGCTTCGCGTAGGGGAGGAAAAAGAATAACTCAAACACGCAACTAAATTGAATAATGTACGCCAGTTCAAGAGACACATGTTTATTGGAGCACCAATCTACAATAGTGAGAGATGATCTCTTGGACCAGAGGGCGACCGCTGTCGTGGAACCCGCTGATGGGGCTATAGCTGCCGGGGATTCTCGTTTGGTGAAGATAGCTCTGTACCACAGTTGTTGGATGTGATGAGAGAGAGAGCTCTGAGCGAGATCAGGGTGGAACTTGGAGTCGTCTGTTCTCTCTGCTCGCTAGAAGGAGTCCAGGCATATCCTTAATAACCTTTTTAATAAAAGTATGTTTATGAACATAATTAACATTTTTAAATGATTTAATTATTGTATGTAAAGCAATTTCTATTACAGCACATAAACATTACTTACCATTAATGAGACTTTTGAGCCTGTTTGGATTTCGCCAGTCTTTCAATGTTTGGTGTTAAATTTGTTATTGAGAGCAGCAGAGAATATTTCAAATTTGAATCAGTCATTCGCGACCTCGTTTTGCTTTTGATCAATTTCATGGATGAAAATGCTTGTTCACATCTGTATGTCGTTCCGAAACAACATATATAATTTTTTGCAGATTTTCTTAGTTCTGGGAAATGTTCACAGGGTAATGAACGCCAGAAATTAATCATGTCAGAAGCATTTTGATCTGAAAAAAGCTCATCAAATTTCATTTTTAATAATGAATTTGTTTTTAAATCGATAAGTTCCATTTGTATATTACTAGGCATCTCAATTATGTTTTGTTCACTAAGTAAAAATGGGTTTATAAATGCGAGCATGTAGTTTTCTTCTTTAGCCAAATCATGAAAACGACTTTCAAATGACATTTGCAATAACTTGATTTTTTCAAGATATTTTGTCCAATTGCTATCATCCACAGCACATTCATTCTACTCTTTCAAGTGTGTAAATTGACTTAAATCCTGATTTTCTGAGAGATGAACAGTTTTAATTTCATTTTAAATGAATTGATGCTATTTACTAAGCTAGGAAATAATTTATTCATGCCTTGTAGTTTCAAATTTAGATCATTGAGATGACTAGTAACATCAACTAAAAATGCCAAATCAAATAGCCATTGTTATCTAATAATAAGGTTCTTTCATCAGGTAGTTCATTTTTTTGTTCTAAAAAATTATAAACAGCATTTTTCAGTTTCCAAAATCTACTCAGAACCTGCCCTCCAGAAAGCAGCGCACCTCACAATGAAGGACAAGTTCACCATATTCCAAATCTAACAACTCACAATATTCTCTGAATTCTCGTCTGTTTAATGCTCTTGCTCTAATTTTATTCACAAATTTCACAACTGGTAACATAACATGCTGCATATTTAAAGTTTTTCCACACAGTGCCTCTTGGTGTATAATGCAGTGATATTTTAGTACAGGACGATTTAACAAATTTTCAAGCAAAGTTGTAGTGCCATTTGCTTTACCCATTATTGACGGCGCTCCGTCAGTACACACACTGATGAGTTTACTATAATCTAATTTTAGATTTTCTAGGCATGATTTTACTTTTTCAAATATGTCTTAACCTCTTGTTTTACCATGCAATGACTCCAGACTGGCAAGTTCTTCAAAGACATTAAAATTATCATCAATTCCTCTTATATAAATGCTTAACTGGGCTACACCACATATGTCCGTTGATTCATCCAAAACTAGAGAGAAGAAAGTACAAGAATGGACAAGATCTTCCAGTTGCTGAGATACATCCTGAGAGAGAGAGAGAGAGAGAGGGAGAGAGAGAGAGAGAGAGAGAGAGAGAGAGAGAGAGAGAGAGAGAGAGAGAGAGAGAGAGAGAGAGTGAGTTCCCCGATACGTCTCGTAACTGTCTGCCTTGATATAGCAGTTTAGTCTGCTTTCCTTTCAATACCTTTATTACCAAGATGGCGTGCATATATTTGGAGACAAGGCTTAACAATTTCTTCTCCGTCAGAAAAATTTGCAAAACGTAAGCCTTTCTTCATAAGAGCACCCCTTTGTTCCATTCACTAATCTTGTTGCCCTTCTCTGTACTCGTTCCAGCATCTCTACATCCTTCTTGAAATGAGGCCTCCAGACCTGTATACAGTACTCTAGGTGCGGTCTGACCATTGCTTTATACAAGGGAATAATCACCTTCTTATCCCTGCTAGAAAAATTCCTATATATCATTGACAATACACCATGAGCTACTCTTGCAGCCCGTCTGCACTGCTCCGAAAACTTCATATCTGCCTGCACAACCACCCCCAGGTCCCTTTCATTCTGTACCACTGTCAGTGTAGTACCACAGAGTTGATACGTTGCTCTGGGGTTGCTGTTTCCCATGTGTAGTACTTTACATTTGTCAATGTTAAACTTCATTTGCCACCTCTCAGCCCATCTGCTCAACCTTTCCAGATCCTGTTGCAGCAGCATAGTGTCAGTAGTGTCCTTGACAACCCTGCCAACCTTTGTATCGTCTGCAAACTTGGACATTAAGCTTGAAAGCGTATCCAGGTATTGTCGTAAAGGGGGGGGGGGCATGGAAACCAGGTCCAGGTAACGTCGTAATGGGGCATGTCGACTAAGCTTTGGAGTTTTTTTTTTTTTTTCAGAACTCCTGTGTTCTGACCTGTTTTAACAAATTTTTGGTTTAAGGAGGCGCATATGCCCTCTGAATACGCTCCTGCGAGTATGTGCGCGCGCACGCACATGTACGTACGTATATGCTTTTGACATGATGACCTATCCCCGCATTATGTTGGCGCCTCCGTAGCCAGGTGGGAAGGAGCAGCAGTGCGTAATACACGCTTCTTGATTAGACCAGGGTTTGATCCCGTCACCACCAAATACGGAGGATGCGGAAAGGTCAGGGAATGACCACCGCATATTCCCGTAGCAATATGGCCTTAGTTGCTAATGCTCCTAAAAACCCAAATAACAAACAAACAAACAAACCGCATTATGATCTTTGGTTGTTGAAGTGCCAAAAAACCAAAGCCGAAAGGTGTGGTTGCGAAAGGAATACTAGAGGTTTTCAGATGTTCGTTACTTGTTTCTTCTTCTTTTTTTTTTTTTTTTTTGATGGTTGATTTTTATTTCTTATAGCCCGCTGGAGATTTAAATTTATAAAAGGGTTCCACAGCCAAAAAAGTTTGAAAAGTTCTGATCCCATAATATGCCTAGTTATATATAACACTTATGACGTCTGTTTATTATTACTACCGCGTACTCTTTTTCAGAAAACGAGTATTACCGGCCATGCTATAAGTAACACCCGTACCAGGCAAAAACTAATATTGATAAACATTTCTGCAGAGAATTCATATTTTTTTCCAGTATGACTCGATTTATTCATTATGTGACTGTACGTGTTTTTTTTTTTTTTTTTTGTAAGGTGTATTTTGTCATCCAGTTTTTAAGAATATTCTGCAACTGAGAGAATTTATTAAATATAAGAAATGAACTTAAAAATAAACATTCGTTGCCTAACTTGTGATAATTATTAAAAGTTCAAGTTTTCTCTTCAGTTCAACTTTCAGTTGCTAGAGGGCGCGTTGTTTGGCATCACTCTGGATCATGGATCACGTGGCCTTTTTTAAAAACGCATTTCGGCTTAACTGGAACGAGCGTTGCGAAGTTGTAGCTTTTTTGATTTGTCAACGCAGAACAGATTTCCTAATCAACGAAGAATATTTTGTGCGGTATTTACGCTTTGGTGAACTTTTAAATAATATGAAATGAAATCATGCTAATTATAAGTCGGAATTCCGATCAGGACACTCATAGAAAGTAGCAAAAACTTGCTTGTGTATGTTAGAGAAAAGTTGACGCCTTTACCGTATGTGTTTGAATATAGTTAAGGAATCAGTGTGAGGTACTCCTTCAAGGCTGTTTTGCCACACGTAAGCATGCATCACGTTTTGTGTTAAATATCGTATAGGGCCGGTGCTTTCCGTTAAAGAATAGTTATCTCGATAGCAAGATGTATTAATCATATAATTGGACTCTGATCAGTAATAGAAAACGCGTCGATAAAAACACTGCAATGAGTTCATCGCCAAGAATTATAAATGGGTCATTATCAGAAAAGAACGCAGGTGGCCATCCGATGATCCTACGTAGTGCATGTCGAAGGTGCTGTAATGTGAAACATGGCACACAAGCTAAGATATTGTCGAGGTAAGTTATTATTTTTATGTCGAACGGTTCATTGAGCTAGCTTGTCTGCATATGAATGAAGTTGGACGTGGAAATGAGTATTAATACTAATTTCAAAGTTTAATATAATTAGCAGTTGTGCAGCCAGTTTTAAGGCAGTAATTATATCATATTATTTTCTCCAAGTCATATGAGTGCTTACATTAATTTCTATTACAAAGGTCCATATCAATGGTTTGAAAACTTCTAGCATAACTTCTTTTGCTTTTTTTTTTTTATGTCGAACGGTTTTAAATATATAAAACGCGATTTTTTTAATTTTTTTTATTTAAGTAACAACGAAAAGACAACTTTTATTCATACGTATATACAACCCTCGTATACGTTTAAACCAATTGATTCTGAGTGCGCACAGGAGAGAGACCCTTTCCGTCCATCCCACTTTTGGCGTCGTTTCATCCATCGCTAGCAGATAAAATACTTTTCTTTCGTATCCGGTGTTGATTTCTTGGATTATCATAATACGGTTAACGAAATCTATCCATCTGAAGCTTCAAAAAAAAAAAAAAAAATCAACCATCAAAATTCCAGTTATGTTTAGATCGTAGAGTAATGTGAGTTTTCAGTTTGTATCACTGTTGAAACGCATAGCAATGTTGAAATAATGGAAACTGCTGTAAAAGGACAGGCCTAATATTGTGCATAGTTATTATGAATGTTGGTAAGACGGAAGAATAAGACTTACTTGGCGTTGTCAAGCTAAAGGAAAAAAGGTTAAGGATTCACTGTTCACGAAAAATTGTCAAAACAATTTAACACCGTGACGACTAGTGTGCGTAAAACTAAGTTGAGAACTTGTAAAAGAGGAGTTAAATATTTTTAAAAACGAAAAAAAAAAAAAAAAAACACACATAAACCAGACTTGATTTGGTAACGGAAATTTCAAGATATTCTTACATAAAATCGAGTCTGTGTAAAAGAAGTTACATTTTGGTTGTTCTTTTTTAGATTCTATTAGTAAAATAATAAGAGGAGTTTACCTCAATATAGTGCGTAGAACACTTCCGTATGATACCCTCCAGAAATTAAAACGGAAAAAACGAAAAAATCAACAACTTACCGGTACATTAGAGTCAAATATAAATAATTAAAAAATCAATTTAAAACAATTGAAAATCAAATTAACGCAATTAAAAGAATCTAACGAAAATATTCAAAACGATTTTCCTTCCTGAAGCTGTCAACGCTTTTCGACCGTATGTGGTGATCACAGGAATGAAAATTCAACGTAGAACATATTGAGTAGTACAGCTCTGATTCATACTATCCAATTAATTTTTAAATTCTATATAGAGAGTGAAGACATTAAAATTCCAATGGAATTTTCTTTCGATTGAATATGGTGGAATTTCTTAAAAACGTGACTGAACGAAACTACAGAATGTATACTGACGTTTCTTAAAAAGAAGGAAGAAAAATCAAAACAGAAACATGAGGATATTGGGCAATAATACTGTATATGGGTTAAGAATACAGAAGTTACTTGTTGATATTCGATCATTTTCAACTTAAGAAGTACCTAAGGTACTATTAATTAATGTGTTGCCCGTGATTTTTACATCCTTTCCAAATAATAATAAAAGAACTGGGATTTTTTTTTTTTTTTTTTTTCAGTCTTTTGAAAGGTAAATTTTTGTTCTTCCAACCCTCAATTGTAATCATAAGTTACGTTTAAGGCTCAAACCTAAGCGACATTTTTCGTTTCAACCTCTGTATGTGGTGCTCTGTATGGAATCAGTACAGATTTATAATGATCACGAAAACATCAAAATGTACGTAACCGTGTGCATGTCAATCAATAGTATTCCAATTGAAATAGTTAATGGTAGAAAATAGCTTTAACGAATCCACCATTAACAATTTTTACCCCCCATAGAAATAAGGAATTATTTTTCTAGACAACATCGTATAAACTGTAAAAGCTGTGCAGAGTAAATTTATTATTATTTTTTTAAATACCGCATGTGGGATTTCATCCCCCAAAAAAGAAAGAAAAACATTCACTATTCATTGAGTTTGATAAATAAAAATAAAAAAGCGTGTGCCATTTCCAAATTTAATAAAATACCAGATCTCACAAAGTGTTTCGACTCCGTCATATGTACGACATTCTCACTAATTAGCATACATTTATTCATTTTCATATTTGAAAAAGAAAAAAAAAAAAAAGCACTCGCGGACTAAAACCTGAAATATACTCATAAAAGTAATATAAAAAGGGGCCATGTGCAGCTGTTCTTCATACATGAATTTTCTTATCACGAGTTAAAAAAATAAATCGAACTGTGCCAATATAAGTAATGGATCTAAAAGAAAGGAACCAGGAAGTCTTTCTATCACTTGCCTTTTGGTAAGATTGCCGTCCTCCCCACACCGGGTGGAAAAGACATGAGTTCCAGTCCCGTCGATGACCTGAGGAATTTTTGTCTTTTTTACAACATGGTTGAGTTAGTCGGTCTTAGGCGAGGTTAGCATGGTTTTTCGTCCAGCAAACAAAATCGACCAAAGAACAACGAAATTTGCAGAGTGTATACACGGAGCAATATGGCCTTAGTCGCTGATTCATTAAAATCTTGCTACTCTCTTTTTTTTTATATCCCAGACGAATGAGACGGAAGTTGATTCGGATAATAGAAAAAAATTTCTAAAATTTTCGCCTTTTACGAAGGGCTATCAGAAAGTTCGTACCTGACCTAGATAAAACATCAGTAGGAAGATGCCGTTTTTCATATAAGTTGTTTACATATTCAGTAACTAACATGTGAAATTTCATTCCCGTAGGTTATTGTACACCAGAGGTGGAGCGCGGAATCTGAGGAAGGACGCTATGGTTGACAAAGTGGAGTGTCGAGCAGTGATCAAGTTCCTGCATTTGCAGGCAAGAAAGCTCAGGAAATTGACGAAGAAATGAAATAAAGAAAATATCGGATAATAGAAAACCCAACATTTTCGCCTTTTACGAGGGGCTATGGGCACAATTATTCATCCTATGACACTGTAAAATAGTGTAAACGGGAATTCGTGCAAGTGTCTTTGACGAGCCAAGAGAAGAAAGGCCATCAACATCCACGGACAGTGAAACGGTTGCAAAGGTTGAACAGCTAGTGCTGAGTGACAGACGTTTGATTATTCATTTAATCGCAAATGCAGTGGGAATTAATTATGGGTGTGCCCACAGCATTTTATATGACCATCTGCACATGTCTAAGATCTCCGCACGATGGGTTCAAAGATTGCTGACGCGTTTGCAGAAGCAATGTAGAATTCAATAAAAAAATAAATTTTCTGTTCATACTCCGGCACGACAACCAATTCAGTAGAGTTTACAATAAATTGTCAATACAAATATTTATCGTATTTAGAGTAGTCACGGGCGTGAACCCCGGTGTACTCAGTGTTTTCGCCAACTGTTGGATTTGTGTAATGCGGATGTTGAGAACTTTTTTGATTGGTTGGTAACAAATGCTGGGTGTACCAGTATGATCCAGAGACTAAAGATATGTCAAAAGCAGTGGAAGCTGGAAGCACACATCCACAGGAAGTCATCAATGAAGTGGAATCGTGGTTGCATGCAAAAAAGTGCGGACTTCTATGATCAAGGCATTAAACAACTGATCTATAGATGGGAGAAATGTGTTACTGTACATGGAGAGTACATAGAAAAGGATTAAAATTTCATCTTTTGTGAAAAGTTTTCACCTTTCTAGGGCTATTATTTCTAGGTAAGGGTACGAACTGTCGATACCCCCACCTCGTATATATGGCTTTGGGATTCATTTGTTACTTGCAGTAATTACAATAAAAATGTACATACAAAATTAAAGTTCTTATTAAATAAAATACAATACTATGTATAAGATGTACGTTATGTGTTGTATACATCAAATAAATTCAATTTTATTCTTACAACATTTAATAAAACTTAAATTTAGAGACCTAAATAAGCTGTTACGATGAAGCTGAATTGCAAAGTTTTCCAGATGTTAAAACAAAAAAAGATCGTTGCGCTCTTGTACTTGGAGGCAATTATAAAATAAAACTTACCTTTCTGAAATTCCTAGAACTATAGGGATTTCAGAATGGTGTCTGTAAAGAGCATTTTCTGGTTATTTGGGAGTCGAATAGTCATATATTCCGCAAGATCGAGTAATATATGAGAAATAATCTTAGCTTCAAAATATAATGCACCATATCACATAGCCAACATTGTAGATCCTTCTCAAAACTACTTTTAAAGCGTATTACATACTCACAACATTTCAAAATTAAATTTAAAGAAACTAATCAGTAATGGAATTCTGCCATGAACTTTAGCACATTAAAGTTCATGGCAGAATGAACGTCGATAAGGCATCATCCAAATCAAAAGTATTCAACTGACGGGCCGCCTGTGCTCCCCATTCCAGAATACTGTATTTTGCGGTCCGTAGCCATATAGACAATTCTAGATCTTATGTTCCCCCAACACCCAGTTTTGAACCACCATGTTATAGTTTCACATTGACTTTAGAAAATATCCGTTTTCGGTAATATTCAATATGCTTTCTTATGTGGTCTGCATCTTCCTCAATATTTAACAGTATTGTTACAAACCACAATAAGAATTAATGTCCTGCAGTAATATAATGTTGATTTTTGCATTAAATTGTTAAATATAAAAAAAAAAAATTAAACTGTACTTATATGTTCATCACTAGAAATTAAATCCTGTTGTGAAAAATGCTTAACATAATTAGTGATAAGGGACTGTTCTTGCGGCTCGTGATCTCCTACCCGCGACCATTACATCTTATCCCTTTTGGTTCCCCTAGCTAAAAAAGAAGACACGAATTTTCGAAAGGTTTTCTCTTATAGAGGGAGGGGTAAGCAATTTTCTAAGATGATGATGATGATGATGATCCTAATCAGTTAGGCAGTTCTAATGGGTCATGATGTAGGAATGTCTTGTCTGTTATCAGATTTATAAAGAAAAAGCAGCAATCTCTTGAAATCAATAAATAAATAAACAAACTGAAGAATAAGTAAGGTTTGAACCATAAAGAAACGTAGTCTATATTATATACATTTGACGCCACTTATTACAATCGCTTCGGGACACAGCTTAATTGATCATAACCATGAAACAAGTGTTCAGCGTTATTTTTTGATACAAAGCGAAAATGTGTACGTAAAAGGTGAAAGCGGACAGAAAGAAAACATTGAAATCAAGCAATATAAAATAATTTAATTTGACTATCCACTACGGTGTTTCTTCGAGAAAGTTATCAATAAAAATGAAACTGTCATAACATTTCTGGAAATCAGTAAAAACCATTAAAAACAAATTAAGAAAATATATTAAAATCAAGAATTAGAAAAGGATTAATGCCTACTGTAAAACACAGATCGGTAGGAGTACAGATACAGTAATTTCTTTCACACTGAGTGACGACAACCATACGAATTGGACGAAGCAACAGCTTCGTTCATTTCCAACAAGACAATATGTCGGAGTTCAAGAACAAATCTGGATGTTATAATCGCTTCCACTGCACATGCGTAAACCGCGATACGTCAAAAAGCAATAACAAAACCGAAGAACTGATTACAATAAGCATTGTTTTTATATGTATTCGTATACGTCTGATTGGGACTGCACAAAAATGATAACATTATCCGTGATCACAATATGTGGCACATGCATTGTATGTAAAATCCGTGTGCCTCCTATTGTTGCAGATGAGCGTGAACATTATTGTTTGAAGTCGAGGAATTTTTTTGCCGTGCGCTGAGTAGAAGAATGAATGGGCAATATGGCGGATGTGCAGAAATGAATTGCTCAATCCGGACAATTGTGATATCATTGAATTTGAATGTCTCTCCACTTGTCTTTATTAAAATTTCCTTGTAACTGTTCTTTAAATGTTTTTCAATTAAAGAAAAAAACTCAAAAACTTTGGCATAACTCAAAGACATTGTATGGTTCGCCTGTTTTCTTACTTGGCCTTAGGAAGCTTGTATACTGCGGCGGTACTTATATTAGCCCAGATTTCAGTGAGCGCTTGATATTTTTTTCTAATTGTGCCAGTGTTGATGCATAACCTACTACCGAAATTCCCCCCCACAACAGTTCTTCGACATTTCTCTCTCTCTAGTGGCGTTTGTCGGTACTAAACTTGAGCCAGTATTTACAGACTTGAAAAATAGAATTACTACCAGTTTGTAGGTAGTATTAACTCAAAAATCACATTTTTGCGACGTGTCACTATTATAGCTCACGTGCGATATAAACGTAATATGTTATCATCACCGTGTCCATTCGTCTAACTGTCTCTCCGTGTGCATGTAATAACCCTGTTCTTAGCAGATAGTTTCATGAAATTTTATATTTTGGCCTTCATAAAGGCCAAAATATAAAATTAGTTGAGTCATCCCCGATTTCATTAAAATCGGACCATAGAAATCCGGCAATTATTATTTCTGTTTTTCCGTCCCCATGTAATAACTCGATTCCAGTGGATAGGTTTTTATGAAATTTTATATTTGGGCCTTTTATAAAGATTTGTTAAGCCATCCCAAATTTCATTAAAATCTAACCAGTAAAAATCGGACAATTATTATTTGTTTGTCCGTCCGCATGTAATAGCTCAACTCCCATTGAATGGGTTTTCATAAATTTTTTGTTTGGGTGTTTTAGGAATATTTGTCGAGCCATCCAAAATTTCATTGAAATTGATCTAATAGAAATTCGGCAGTTATTATTATCTCTTTTCCCGTCCGTCTACATGTTAAAACTCAACTCTCACTGTATGGATTTTCATAAAATTTTATTTTTGGTTCAACAAATTTATTTATTTTTATATTCGACAAATCGTTCTTTAAGAACGTGTTAGTAATGGACATGGTAGATATAAGCGTCCTCCCCACTCCGGGTGGAAAAGACCAGGGTTCAAGTCTCGTCGGTGATGTGAGGAATTTTTATGAGTCTTTTCACAACGTAGCTCAGTTAGTCGGTCTCAAGCGAGGGTAGCATGGTTTTTTTTCCAGAAAACTCGAGTTGTTCGTCCAGCAAACAGAAAACCATAAAACACGCGTAGTTTACAGGCAGTATACACGGAGCAATATGGCCTTAGTCGCTGATGCTCCTAAAACCCTGCTACAACGATATACAGGCGTATTATGCATATATGCTAACGCGCCTAAAAATAGTTATTGATATATTTGCATGCATATGTAGTTTAATATTTTTTTGTTTTCCGTGTTTATATCTTAAATATAAAAGTGGTCCTTCTCTGGAGGGGGCGCTGATATGGGCTATCCATATACTGTATCATATATTTTAGATGAAGCACTAGATACTGTATATGCTTGTTGTGGTACGCTGAGTGGGCAATATGGTGGATGCGCAGAAATGAATTGCTCTTGGTTCGCGTTGTGAAAGTTTTTTTTTTTTTTTTTTTGTAGTGTTCGCATATATATACATAAGCCCCTATTGTTTTTTTTTTTTTTCATGTCCAGTTTGTCCCATCGTTTCCCAGTGGACGGATTTTCGTAAAATTTTATATTTCGGTCTTTTGGAAAGATTTGTGTAGCCATTCCAAATCTCATTAAAATCAGACAAAAATCCGGCAATTATTATTGTTATTTATTTATTTTGTTTTCACATCTATCCATATACTGTTTATTGTTGCTGTGTGGTGGTGCGTAGAAACGAATTAAATCAGTTCGCGCATAAAGTTGCTCTTTGAGAAGCTCATTATTTTTAAATTATATTGAGAAGCAAGTTTAATATATACGTCATGAGTTACTATTTGCATGTTATATTAATCACACCAGAAGCGTGAAATACAAAGGGTACTAGGAAAGTTTTGCAATATGACGCAACAATGAATCACAGGAAGCTGCTTGTTGCTGCATGTTGAGACATGTTCATACGTGCATAGTAGCCGCCGCCCAGCCAAGTCGATGGGCTCAGTTATTCATTAGTAGTGAGAGTGTAAAGTGCTTGCGATGGCATCGTGGTCACGAAATGAGATAAGGACAGTTTTGCGGTATAATTTCGTGCGTGGTTTAACCATAGACCAGTGCTTAGAAGAAATGACTCTTGCACTAGATGATGATTGTCCACATCGTACAACGATATTCAGGTGATATAGAGAATTCCAAAGGGGAAATTTCACTCTGGAGGATTCTGAGAGGCCGGGAAGGCCACGAACGTCAGTTACGGAGGAAAACGTTACTGCTGTGAGGAAAATGCTTGACGAAAACAGGCGAGTGACCTACCAACAGATAGAGGATACTTTGGGCCTAAATGCACCAGCAATTCGTTCGATTCTGCAAGATCATTTGCACGTGAAGAAACTTTGTTCTCTCTGGGTGCCGCATCAACTGACTGAAGAGCAGATGACACGACGTGTGACTTGGTGCCGGGAGATGTTAAAAAAGTTTGATAAGGGACAATCTCGGTATGTGAACAACATCGTGACAGGTGACGAGACTTGGCTGTACTATTACGATCTATTATTTCGATTCTGTATTATTATTGTATTAATTGCTGTATTATTTCGATTCTGCAAGATCATTTGCACGTGAAGAAACTTTGTTCTCTCTGGGTGCCGCATCAACTGACTGAAGAGCAGATGACACGACGTGTGACTTGGTGCCGGGAGATGTTAAAAAAGTTTGGTAAGGGACAATCTCGGTATGTGAACAACATCGTGACAGGTGACGAGACTTGGCTGTACTATTACGATCTGCCGACCAAGGCTCAAAACAAAGTTTGGGTCTTTGATGATGACGACACACCCGTAATTGTCAGAAAATCCCGATCTGTAAAGAAGAAAATGATAGCTGTATTTTTCAAATCGAGTGGAACGTGTCGTTTTGGACACGCAGAAGACAGTCACAGCTAAGTGGTATACTGAACAATGCCTGCCTAAAGTCATTGGATCTATGAAGAACCTGCGGCCAAAGTCAAGAATGGACACCTGGTACCTCCATCACGATAATGCTGCAGCTCACCGCGCCAAAGCCTGCACCGAATATTTGACCACGACAGGACTGAAACTTCTCGAGCACCCTCCCTACAGTTCAGACCTTGCTCCCTGCGACTTTGCACTGTTCCCGCATGTGAAAATGAAGCTAAAAGGGAGACGGTTTTCCAGGGATGAGGACCTTCTACGGGCTTGGGACAACGAGTGTGCTTTACTCCCTAGTGAAACTTGGCAGAACTGGTTTAAAGATTGGTTTCGGAGGATGGAGAGGTGTATTGAATGTAGAGGAAATTACTTTGAAAAAATTAAATAAACAAAGCTGTATTGCAAAACTTTCCTAGTACCCTTTGTACTTGTTATATTTCATTTGTCATTAACTCTAGAAAGGAGTAAAACGCATTACGAAATCCGTATTATCAGTGTATTACGCCTTTGATACAGTTACTATTTGTTTAATTTATTACATACAGAGCATGAATAGGTGTTGCTTTTATTTCATGCGTTGTGATTATAAAGTTTTACAGTTACAAAACGTTCATTCAATATTAGGTTGTGAGGCGTGCAATGACTTAAAAGGTTACTTTTATATGTCATTAGTTAATCAATTAATAATTAATTGGTAACAAAACGATTATTTACTTTTCAGTTTTATTAATAACAAAAAATTCAATTAATTTAAAAAAGCAAACGCGTTGACTAATTTTTAGTCAATTTACCGAATATATAAATCATGAATTATTACTGTTTGTATATTATATTATATTAATCGCAGCAGAAATATTAAATACCTTTATATTTCATTTTCAATTGTTATTAAAATCCAGGAAGAAATAAGTAAACTGATTTACGAAAGCTTTACTATGATTGTTTAGTTTATTAAATCAGAGAGCTTGAAATATGTGTTGCATTTCAGGTGCTCCTGATTGTAAAAGTATTTTTAAAAAATTAGGGAAGAACATCTCAAACTATGAAATTTTCAAACTGCGACATTATTTAGTGTAAATGTATCATTATTACATAGTTCAATTTTAAAACAAAGTGACGACATTACATTACGCGTCATTATAATATCGTCTCATATTGTATCATTATAATAATGTCTCTTATTGTGAAATGATACAGAACGAGTTCCCTTCTTATATTTGGAATAAGTAAGACTTGGCCATGAGAGAAGTCTGCTGTAACTTATTCTAATTTGAGTACTACTAGCTATACAGCACCTTATGGATAAAGGATTAAACAAACCTTGTTTTCACCTTTGCCCCTGAAGACTTCAGAAAAGGAGAAAGCGTTCAGCTAGCATCTTACTAACTGAACCCACATACAGGGCCGGCCCGAACAAAAGCGGGGCTCGGTGCAAAGTTGACTTGCGGGGCCTTGATACAAATTCGTACAACAAAATAATTTATTGCATTTTGATATTTATTACATCGCACAAATTGGTTTAGAAAGGATTACATGAAAATGATAAATAATTAAATTATTTTAATAAACTTAACATTTCAATCACAAAAAAATCTTTAATAAATCATATAAGAAAAATAATTGCTTCATATACTTATAAAATACAATTTGGTATGCGACTTAATCGAATAATATAATTTAGTTTTTTGGCTATTTCGGATTCGATAGATAAAATGGCTAAGGAGGTAAATCGTTCTTGACTAATGCTAGATCTCAAGTAATTTTTTATTATTTTCAATCTTGAGAAAGATCTTTCTGCAGATGCGACTGTAATTGATAAGGTTAATATAATTTTCAGAACAGTAACAAAATTTGGATACAATTCAAATAAATTATTTTTCAGTAAATATTGTAATATTTGTAATATTGTGATCCTGGAAGGCAAAACACGATGACAAATTTTGATTTCATTAAATAAATCAATGCAATCAATATCGTCTTGCAAGGTAGCATTCAAGTCTTCGCAACATTTAAGAAGATCGTTTTCAGTCAGTTTTTGAATATTATCCGAATTATATGAAAAACCATATGATGTCTCGTGTTCGTGATAAATTTCGAATCTTTTCTTAAAAGAAATAATCGCACTATCGATTATGACTAGAAAATATTGAATTCTGAAATATTCTTCGCCCGATGATGATATTGGCTGATCGGTTCCTTCATAACAAAATTGCTTTGTTTTTCGTCCAGTTCTTTGATTCTTAAATTCAGATGTCACTCGTAATTCTTCAGCTATTTCCTTTGCAGTTATTAAAGAAGATTTGAATCCCGATTCACGATACTGTTCAAAAAAATTTAAAAGGCCTTTTAAATGTGAATTTGCAGTACCGATATCTATATTTGAATTTTGAAATATCTCGCTCACAATATTTACTTCATTCAGTATGTCATACCAAATGACCAAACTTCATAAAAATTCAAATGAAGTAAGTTTATTTTCGATTGATTGGATTTCGTTTTCATGTCACTGGTATGTTCATAAAGGTATTTCAAAGCTAGAGAAAATTGTGGTATCTGACACATTTCACACTTTCGAGGCGACATTCCCACCTCATTTCTGACAGTGGTTTGGAGTAAGATGTTCGACACGCTCTTTTAATATATCCCAGCGTATCGCAGAACTTGCAAAAATATTTTGTAAAGTCCCACAAAATGAATTTGCGAGAGAAGACAATTTTGAAATGTCTCCAAGGACTAAATTCAAATTATGACTTCAGCAGGGCATATACTGTGCTTTGGAATTCTTTTGCAGGATAAGTGCTTTGGTCAAACCAGTATTATTAACTTAAAATTTTCTCAGAAGAAAATTTAAGTCGACTTTTTGAATAATTTCGAATTCACTCGATCTCTCGAAGGTAGAAAGCGAAAAAGGGCCGAGAAAACCTAGTGGGTGGTATATGTAGCCTTTAGAGTACGATAACTATGCAAACGCTGGCAACATATAATCGTACGTCTGAGCGACTTGTAAGGAGAGATATTTTAAATATATTTGAAAGAAAATATATTTTTCCGTGTTCTTTGGAGAATTCTTGGCGGGCTTTCAGATAATGTTAATAACATGATTATTGACATTTTATTTCTTATGTATATTAAAAATATGGCCATTTTATGGCGATGTCGCTAGATTTTGCGACAGTATTAAAACAAAACAAAACAAAAAAAAAATATTGAAACCATTTTTTTTTACAAAATCAGTCAGCGGCGCGGGGCCTTGTGCGCTCGCATCGTTCGCACCCCCCTCCGGCCGGCTCTGCCCACATATAAACTTTATATTGGAGGTTAATACTGGTTTTTATTTTCAACTGTTGTAAGGTTTTAG
This sequence comes from Mastigoproctus giganteus, assembly GCF_048544385.1. Classification (NCBI taxonomy): domain Eukaryota; kingdom Metazoa; phylum Arthropoda; class Arachnida; order Uropygi; family Thelyphonidae; genus Mastigoproctus; species Mastigoproctus giganteus. Next base: position 72,785,883 of record NC_143581.1, read on the forward strand.
GCGCATCAGCGACTAAGGCCACATTGCACCGTATATACCGTCTGTAAATTGCGCGTGTTCCGTGATCGGTTTTCTGGATAAAAAATTAATCTGTTTCTCATCCTGCAGATCTCCACAACAAAAAAATACGGAGTACACTATTAACTCGGTGATCATCGAAAGGTGTGACCAAGTTAATGACTTGGGGATTCTCTTCTCCAGCAGTGCTAAATTTTGATGCGCATGTCCTTAAAATCACCAGGAAAGCATTCAAAACACTGGGATTTATCAGACGGAACACTTACAAGTTCAAAAACTACAAATATGCTGTTAACCTTTATAAAACTGTTGTTCTGCCAATCCTTGAATTTAGCTCGCCCATCTGGAATCCTCACACAAAGACTTTAATTAACAAAATTGAAGCAGTCCACAAAAAAATTTGTCCGTTACCTTACGTTCCGTAATCCTCTATTTTATTACTCAGTGTACTATGAATCACTGTGTGATTACTTTCATCTGAGGCCTCTGTGCACCAAAAGAGTTAATGCTGACATCACCCTTCTAGCCAAAGTAATCACTGGAACTTATGACGCATCTGATATCCTTAGCAAAATCAACTTCAATGCTCCTTGTAGACAAGTCAGGAGTTTTACGCTGTTTCGCCTTGCCTCTGCTACTACTGACTTTATGAAGTTCAGTCCACTGAACAGAATCAGCAAATGACTCTCATTAACTTTTTTGACAACTCCCAATCACTGATGAACTCCATCCACAAGTTTGCCTTTTCTGTTGAACTGCAAAATGACTAGCTTTCATCTAGTTATTGTAATCTATTATTATTATTATTTGTTTTTCTATTCTCTAATTTATTTATTATTTGTTTTACCGGTAACTTATCAATGCATACCTCTTTTATACATATGATTTTAATGTTTGAATCTATATCAATGTTTATCTTACTGTTGGAGTTTCAACTCTGTTCATTGTTCTGATCTCAGATACACTTTAAATGGTTACCTGTTGTGCATCTTGTTATTAATTAAAAAAAAAAAAAAAAGAAAAAAAGTGCTACATTCGCCTGAGACCGACTAACTCTATAATCTTAAGGGAGGCATTGAACCATTGAGGCTAATTATGTAAGCATCACTGGACTTGGGAAAGTGCCAATGTATCCCCCAATACATAAGGGCGGTTCTAAGAGTGAAGTGGGAAATTATCGGCCGGTTAGATGACTCTCATCAACCGGTGCAATACCACCACTTTGCTTATTGGAGGCTTGAAGTGGTGAAACCCATGTTTAGTTTCTAGAGCAAAGTTTCCGCATTCCCCCCCCATACTTCTCCTTCAACCCATGCACGGTACTAAGTACTATAGGTTTTGATACCTTTCGTGTTTGGGGTTTTCATAAAAAAAAAAAAAAAAAAGAACTCAGTTGTAGGGAAAATCATGGAGACAATGATCAGGGATGGAATTCAGGATCATTTAGATATAAATGGAATTCTGAAGGATACTCAGCATGGTTTTGTAAAGGGAAAATCGTGTTTAACAAATCTGGTTCACTATTTTGAAAGGGCAGGAGGCAGAGGGTTGTGATAAATGGTTATTCCTCAGATTGGGTTGATGTAAGAAGTGGGGTTCCCCAAGGATCAGTATTAGGACCACTGTTGTTTTTAATTTTCATAAACGATATTGATGAAGGAATAGAGGGCATGATGTCTAACTTTGCAGATGATGTTAAAATTGGTAGAGTAGTTAATAATCACAGTCAAGCTGAGCTACTTCAGGAATGGTCAGAAAAATGGCAGCACTGCTTTAATCCAACAAAGTGTAAGTTATTACAACTGGGAAACAGTAATCCCAAAGTAACTTATTCACTTGGTGGAGTTCAACTAAACCCAGTACTGGAGGAAAGGGACTTGGGTATTACGATACGGTGAGACATGAAATTCTCTGAGCATTGTAAACAGTTTGCAAGGAAGGCCCATGGTGTCCTATCGATGATCTATTGAACTTTTGCAAGTAGAGATAGGGACGTGATAATCCCATTATATAAGGCTTTTGTTAGACCACACTTGGAATACTGTGTTCAAGTATGGAGACCGCACCTAAAGAAGGACATCGAGCTTCTTGAAAGGGTGCAAAGACGGGTAACTCGCCTGGTGAGATCGGCAAAAGGGCGTCCTTATAAAGACAGACTTCGAATATGTGGGTTGCAGAGTTTGGAAACTAGACACCTTAGAGGAGATTTGATTGAGGTATTTAAGGCTCTGAGAGGCATCAGTAAAATGAATGAGGACGAAATTTTCAAGATTATAAATGATGCTAGAACTAGGGGACATAAATTAAAGTTACGGGTGGGGGAAATATTTAGATTGGACTGCCGGAAGTTTTATTTTAGCCAGCGAGTTATAAATTACTGGAATAAGTTGCCTACATGGGTGGTAGAGGCTGACAGTTTGGGGAAATTCAAAGATCATCTGGATAGTACTTTCGGGTGAGGGTAATGCATAGGATGATAGGTTTAAATTCCTTTTCTTAATTATTATTATTTTTTTATCATTGTTTTATTCGGTTTTTTTTTTTTTTGGCTGGTGCAGCATAAGCCATAGGCGTTCTTGCACCATGCGGCCAGTACTAATACTAATACCAACTCAGCCACTTTGTGAAAAAGGCCCATAAAATTTCTTCACATCATTCTATGGGATTCGAACCCAAGTAATTTCTACCCGGTGTGAGAATAATGGAGATTCAACCAACTGTGCTACCCACGAGGGCTACATCAGGCGAGGGTTCAAGCCCGTGACTACTAAACACGATAAATATTTGTATTGACGATTTATTGTAAACCCTTCTGACTTGGTTGTCGTGCCGGAGTATAAACAGAAAATTTTTATGTGCTCTCTATTGATGGGGTTGCCAGGTGACCTTCTCAGAAAAACTGGACTATCAGTTTCGCACATCAGCTGCTTCCAGTTTTGTTTCCGCAGCTTCCGGTTTCCGTAGCTCCCTTCCAAAGGATTACTTACTTAGATTGTTGCCTCAGATTATTTTCATTCAAAGCTCATTCCTTAAGCGGTTCTTTATTTTATATAAATAAAATAAAATATGTTCTTGTTTATACTCCGGCATGATCACTGTCACAGGAATTTACAATTACCTAATTATTTTTGATAAAGAATACAATACCCTCCAAAGGATTACTTACTTATATTCTTACCTCAGGTTAATTTTCATTCAAAGATCATTCCATAAGCGGTTCTTTATTTTATATAAATAAAATAAAATAAAATATGTTCATGTTTATACTCCGGCATGATCATTAGGTCACAGGAGTTTACAATTACGTAATTATTTTTGATAAAGAATACAGTTATTAACCTTAAACAGATCTCCCGCATATGCGGAGATCTGTTTTTAAAAACGCCTCAGAAAGACCTAATAAAAGGAGAAAGATAGTAGAAGACAAGAAACGGCTGTTGAAAATAGAAAGGGACAATTACCTCAATCCGCTCTGCGGTCACCACACATTAACTTGAAACCCAATAGGGCTATACAGTACTAGTGTCACTGTCGCACAGATTCACTCCTTGGAGCAGTGGCGTCACTTAGGGTTGGTGTCACCCAGTGCGGTAACTCATGGTGGCATCCCCATGGACCTCCTCCCGTACCAGACCATACAGAATCCTTAGTAATATTTTTTGTACTAATGTTACTCGTAAATCGTAATTCCCGTATATCACTGAATGTAATGGCAATAGTAGTGACATAAACAACTAGCAAAATTAAAATTACATTTTTAAATTACAATATCATACGCACAGCCGAAATGTATTTGCATTTACATAGTTTCACGTGGTTAAAGTGAAAAGTCGGTTAGAAAACAATAGAATTCGAAGTAAAAACGTTTAAGAACTACCCCAAAATTTTGTTCATTAAACTTTGCCGTTACATGAAATACATTAATGGATTAGCTTTGCATAATCAATAACGGCCCAAATACTGTAGAAATTGTAGACAAAGGCATATGGAAATATACTCATAAATGAAATAGTACAAAAAAAAAAAAATACACAAATATTTGTTCGTGTTTATTGTTCAATAATTGTTATATATGTAAGTTTATTATCAATTTTAATCATAGAATAATATATGATAAATATAGTTGTAAATTGATTAAATGTAATATTTCTTAGATTATATGAATACTAACAAATTTGTTTTTAAAATCTTTTTACATTGAATTACATTATTGACAAAATCAGCCACTATAAAAACACCAGCAGCAATGAAAACAACAGCGCGTGCAGACGAAACCATGTGATTTGAAGCGTCATTGTAATTAGGTAATAATGGCAGGCTGACTGGAGCGCATGCGCATTAAAAGGTTCAAAAATAAATTAGCAGAGTTTTAGCCTTGTAGCTATACTGATACAGTACATGTAAGCTGGGCTTACAAAAAATATAGAGAAGTTTAGTTTGTTTTACTGTGGTTTTAAGCTTCTCTATTAAGCGTGGTCACGCGCACTGTTTATCTAAAACGACCATGCGGTACCATTCTTGGTTTCTATATGTAACGTATTCATTTAAATAAACTAAAGGCAACAAGGCATACTATTTTAAGATTCTATATCTATATAATATCTGTGTAGATACACCATAGACAACTCTTAAAGAAAAACTACGATCGTAGTGTAAAAGGCACCCACCGATGAAAAGCCAACTAGCTTTGAAACGGTCCGTCTGGGTGGTGGCTCCCACCGAGAATAAATAACAAGTCTTCTCTATTAGTGAAGCGTTACTTATTCGAGGTAGTGCAATAATTATGTGCATAGGTGCCTTACTTATTCGAGGTAGTGCGTGGCAATTCGTTGTGGAAGAATGAGCACAATATGAGATATAGATGAAATTATGCCTTTCACACTGTGATCATAGTTTTTATTTAAGAGTTGTCTATGGTGTTTCTACACCGATATTATATAGATATCGTAACGTATTTATGTATTCATATCTGAGGAAGAGACACATAGTGTCGAAAGCTTCTGTAAGTATTTTATTTTATCAAAAGAAGCGAGCGCAGCCCCCTAGTTAATATCAAAACAAAGCTAAGATATTGCATCCATATTCGTCACCTGGTTAGACTTTTACCAACTAAGGTGCAAATAAATTTTACCATACGAGTATACTAAACGACAAATAGGTGTGGATTAACTAATAAAAAAAAAAAAAAAAAAACTTCTAATAGCTAGCTGTATTGCATGGATTAAAAAGCATATTTAGACATGTGTGTGAAAGTTCCCTCCTTTTTCTTTTTCTAATCTTCCATAACTGATACTGCCCTTCATTTTTGAGAAATATCAGGATGTGTGCGTGACTCTGGCTGCGATATCCGAAAACTGCAGAAACAATATTTCTTCTTTTGTTGAACATGCCATTCCCATACTCTTATACAAATACACTTAACCAGATGCATTGCACAACAGTACATGAAAAGAACGTGTTTCTCTGTCGTGTTCCTGAGTTTAAGTATCCCCGAAATTCGGCTTTATTCGTCTACACTGGCAGATGCTTATGCATCACCCTCCAAGCCAGATCATTTCGTGAAAGTTAAAACATCTGAACTATGTTCAGCTCAGGCCAAGCCCGCGAAATATGCACCAGTGGCATATTCGTATCAAACAGGTTCCGGTATAATTCCATAAGTATTAGTTTGCTTCCTATATTTAAACCACTAAGAGACATTAGTGGTTTAATGTCTCTTAGAGGTTTAGTTTTTGTAAGCATTTAATGCTTTCAAAAAAAAAAAAAAGTATTATTTATTATTGTTGGACCCTACATGCGTGTCTAACCGTCCGAATACAATTCCAAACGGACTGAATAATGATATGTTACTCTATTATTGCAACTCTAATGTTACTTGCTCAAACAGATTGGTTGATCATATTCATTTCGATGCACAACAGAAAACACTCGCTTCTTCCATATCTCGAGTAGAATGTTCCTCGAAATGTTGCATACCATCGTTCATAATTGTCAACAAATAGGATTCCCAGGTGTCTCGTTGTGAGCTTACTGTCCAATAATAAACGAATTCAGCAAATACCTGACATATAAAATGATGATAAAACTTACTCCAGAAATTACCGGACATTTATATGTTGTTAGTTTAATTTAGTTTTTAGTAGTTGTTTTCTAGAGTTTTAATAATTAGAAACCATTATTGTTAATTAGGTAGAAATGTATTCTGTAGTCTTTATTATTCTCACATAGAATAATGAAGGTTCAACTTTTCAATGAAATTTCAGTTTTTGTGAACAGATGAAAGCAACCTTTTTTTTTTTTTTTTTTTACTATATCTCTCAATTGTGAAAGATTTTCTCTCCTAAAATTGAAAAAAGCAAAGCTGTGCAATCAAATTTAAAATATAAAGTTGTAGGTAAATTATTATTTTGATATAGTTTCAGTTTATTTTCGTTGTGTTCTAGATTAGTGCCTCTTACTGTAATCTGTCTTCTTTCGAATGCGAATTTTTTTTTTGGTCAGTGCTACACAAGCCTGTGGCCTACTTTCACTATGTGGCTAATACTAAAATGTGAAACTGATAGTCCGGTTTATCCGAGGTCACTTGGCAACCCATCAATAGTTACTAATAGCACAGTTGGTAGAATCACCGTCCTCTGCACACCTGGTGGAAAAGACCTGAGTTCGAATCCCGTCGATGACGTGAGGAATTTCTATGGGCATTTTTCACAACGTGGTTGAGTTAGTCGGTCTCAGGCGTGTGTAGCACGGTTTTTCATCCAGAAAACACAGTATATCGGCGCAGTTTTAGGCGCATCAGCCTTGGTCGTTGATGCGCCTAAAACTCGACTACAACCCATGAAAGTAGCAATCAGTATTAACTTCTAAGATGAAGTTTTTTTTGTGGGTTCAGAATCCACGGAACGTATTGGGAGTACTTTTCCAGACGCTGAAGGTTCACTCGTTTCTCAACTTCGACTTCTTAGCTCTGACTCTGAATACATTTTTCCAGGCACAACTACACGGTCAGGATAAATTATCTTCTACTATGTATCAACCAATGAAGTAATGGTAAATTTTTTTTTGTCGTTTAACTTTATTTCGGCATTTCTAATACATACATATTCAGAATAACTGTTAAAGTTGCCAAATATGTGGGTTGCGGTAAAAATTATATCCGGGAACCAGCGTCTTCAAGCAGCTCAAATGAATCATGTTAAGTTCTAGTGGGAACGTACAGCGTGTTTACCTGGCTTCGCTGTTTATGTCAATCGGCTGCTTGCTGAAGTGAATTGTAGTTGAAGCTTGCTAGTTGTCAGTGGCTGAAGCAGAGGGTAGTGTGTTGTTCTGTGCGCTGATTGGAAGATGTCGGATGCGCAGAAATGAAATGTTATCTGTTCTCGCAATCCTTTCTTCAATAGTTTTTGCTGTGTTAGTCTGTATTTTAAAAACGGTTGATTATCGATTAACAAATCAATGATAACATTTTTTTAAAAAAGTTTTTTAAAGTTGTTAGCCCTACTTGTATGTGTACATGCCACTCATTACACACATACAGGCTAGCGTGAGTAACGCAAATTCCCGGAACTGACAACAGATGCGCTTCCTATCCATCCATATCCAGTAAGCATATTAACACGTGTTCCTGACACTGACAATAGTCTCTGGTTGACCTTCGATGTAAAAAATCAATTTGTACTGCTAGGGGGAAAAATATAATTGCTGTACATAATTCTAGTCAAGTTATATAACAATCATTATCACCTTTGATTTTTTCATGTTCCAATTTTTGCGTGTTTTGACTTTTTGGGGAAAACGTTCCAAAGTACGATGGCTTGACTACTGATCACGTTGGAACGTTGTTTAGTTGTTTCTGGACACTTAGCTACCAAGAAGGCACTTCCCAGTACCCGTCCATCCCACAAGGAGGCGGACCACGACTGCATTCTTAATGTCCTTAGTGGACAATACCTTGCACGTATAGTTACTGCAAATCCTATGGGTGGGGGAACCCTCCCCCAAAGATACCGCATTAGACTGGTTAAGCACCAGCAAAATTCAAGACAAAATAGCAGAAGAAAGGAAGAACTAGAAGCTAGAAAAGTTAAAAGATTAAAGTTATAAAGAATCCTGCACGGTGGGTACAGTACCAGCAATGTTCTTCATTAGGTATCAGCACGCTGGTATTGCAGAGTCCATGATAGCAGGAACAGTTTGAGGGCCCAAAGCAACAGAAACCAAGGTAGAAATAGAGGCAGCAACGAGTTGTCTTCTTGCTTCCAGGTTGTGATTTTTCAGTGATAAGGGGTTGACTGAGGACTGCCAACCCCTTGTTTCTGTCACTGAAAAATAGTAGAGACAGAAGGAGTTTCCAATCTTTGATAAGGCTACGTAAGCAAAGAGGGAAATCACTAAGGTTAAAACCAAAAAACTTTGAGCTTAGAGAACCGTGATCAATGACCCGAAATAACTGAGTGTAGAAGCACACGCGCCTTGAGTGGACCGTGGTTCAAGCTCAAGTGACTGCTAAATAAGGTATGATTGTATTATTTATCAATTATTTAACTGACCTGGTCATGCCGGAGAATAAACAAGGCCAATTTTTATTTTTTATTGATATAAGCTTGTAAAAAACCACTTACGGAATGATATTTGAATGACAGAGTTAACCTGAGTAAGAGTTTGAGTAAGTAATCTTTTGGAAGTTAATGCCATTTTACCTCTGCTGTAAGCAAAGATCCCAAAGATGAGCCCACTCGCACTTGGCATCGTCTAAGTATAACCTTAAAATCAGGCAAGTCGATAGAAATCCCATGGTGAAAATAGAAATTGGGACCAAAGTATTCAAAGTATTTTATTAAAGTTTTGCGGGCTCCAGGGTTTCCCCTATCCGCCGCTAAAAGGTAACAGTATACATAGTGTACAATTTAAAGCAACTATAGACAATGATGATGATGATGATACATAAAGGCTGTTTACAATAGTAATTGTAATGATACAAAATAAACACTGGACTTTGTAGTCCAGCAGACTGATTAGTACATCAGGTAAGAGAATCCAAAAACGGAAAGAGTGCAAACAAGCCAAAGTTATCAGTCCCCAACAACCAGCTGATTGTTAAAAACAAAGATTTATACTTCAAAAGAATAGTTACAATTTCTGGTTTCCAAAACCCTTTCTTCTAAAGTTCAAAAAAAAAAAAAAAAAAAAAACCAGTAAAATCTTTCCAAGTAACCGACAGACGGCGGTATTTTTCTGTCAATTAACATTAGGTTAGTATTTTTCTGAACCTCAGGAGTAAGAATTCTTTTCCTCCGTTTAAACATTTTCTCCGCATAGGTGGAGAAGGCAGCATAATACCCAGGACAGGTAACTAGTCTTGGCATTTCAGAGCAATTGAATACATTTGTGAGAAGTTGAAAGTCCAGTCTTCAATCATCATACAGAGGACAATGAAAGACGAGGTGTTTAACAGTTTATTGATCACCACAACTGCAGAGAGGAGTGTTACTTAATCCGAATGAGAACAATTTAGAGTTAGGACTGCCAATGACCGATATAGAGAAACGTAACATATAAGCCAGGATTGAACCAGTCCATTTTTTATCATAATCAGCAACCTCGGGAAAAAACCTAAAGGTCTCCCTACCCAAGGTAGAAGTAGACCAAGTATTTTACCACGCTCTACAACATTCATTTCTCATTCTTTTTATGTGTACATTTTCTTGTAAGTCAGTATTATATGTTATACCATTTACAATCGCAGAAACGTTTTTTCTTCTACAATATAAAAGATAGTGTAACATTACTTCATATTGGATTAGCAGTTGATGACTGAGGACCTGGAGAGCAGCTGTAGAGACAGTTCGGCAAGCTCTACTTACAGGGAGAAGAAAGAATCTTTGTGCTTGAGTAAGATATTTTTGAACAAGGGAGTTACCGATTCTGTATCCCCAGGCCCCAGCCGCATAACACACAATTGGTATAAATATACAAGAGTAGTATAATTTAATGGAAGATTTCTTTACACCAAAAGTACTCCTCGTAATCTTAATAATTTTATAGGTCATAGCTTTTATTTTCTGAAGTACATATTTTGCATTGTAATTAAAATTAAGACGGTCATCAAAATAAATTCCTAAGTATTTATGCTGCCAAGTACTCCTAATCATTTCTCCATTCAACTTAATAACAGGTGGTCTATTCACATCAAGAGAGCCCTTTAGCAACACTTGTTTTGTTTTATTTTAGTCGAAATTTGAAGTTTATGTGTTTGACACCAGATATTCAAGTCCTCTAGAACGTCATTTGCTCTGCACTCTAGCTCTCGGGCGAAATTACCAAAAATCAGAATAGCAAGGTCGTCTGCATAAGCTATCTGAAGGATGTTGTCTCGATCAACCGAGAGCCACTCATCAAGGACCATGTTCCAGCACACAGGGCCAAGAACAGAGCCCTGGGGGCAGCCCCTAGAAACCGATCTGGAGACAGAGCAGAATCCTGAGGAAACTGAGATGCTGCGAGAATCAAAGTAATTCGAAAGAAGACTGTAAATAGGAGCAGAGACCTCGGCCTCTCTGGACCTCGCCAGGACACTCGGCCACCAAACAGTGTCTAATGCCCCTTTGAAATCAACAAAGAGACCGAGGACATAATTAGAATTTTGAACAGAACTCAAAACCTGACAAATAGCATCAACAGAAGACCTTCCACGTGTAAAGCCAAACTGAAGTGGGAAACTTAGGTTTCTGTCTAAATAGTAATTTAGAAGACGAGAAACAATTAATTTTTCCAAGACTTTGCCAAGGATGGGCAGCAGTGCAATGGGCCTGTAAGAGGCCGGATCATTATAGGGTTTGTCAAAGGACTTAAGCAGAAGTTTAAGTCTGGCCTGTTTCCAAGCCAGCGGGAATAATCCCGAAGACAGACAAGCATTCAAAAGATTTGAGACCAATAAAACCCAAATGACAGTCCAATGGAAGACATCCATTAAGAATTTGAAGAGTAGTTGTGGAAGTTTCCTCCATGCCCTCATATTGCCAACAGCATATATCTCTGGATGGAATTCAATTTGTTTTGCATACTTTCTTCATATGTGCTAACTCCCTGCAGGTGCATATAGACAGAATAATGCTTTATGCAGTACACTGCCCTACTATTGATGTCCGGATATCTACAAATGGCCTTTATTTACAGGAAAACTAATGTTGTGAAACCTTTAGCCTTTATGACAGCGTCTAGTCTCCGCAGAACGTCCCCTATCAGTACTTTGTAAATGTCTTCTGATATTTTCCGCCATTCGGCCTTCAAAGCGGCGACCAGTTCAGATCTGTTCTTTTTTTTTTTTTTTGGGTTAGTCTCTCCTCACAAGCACCCGATAATCCAATCAGCCCACACCATATTTTCGACACTCATGTCCTAAAACTAGTACGTTACAACGCGAGCAGAGTAGGACCTGGAGTGTTTTCCTCTTGATAGAACTATGGGCCTTCCCCGATGCGTTACCTGCCACAACGCAGGTAACGCATTATTGTTCAGGACATCTAGTTAGACCTCGGCATTCATGGTTTTGTCCAAAATGGTCCCAGGCCAAATCCATGAAAACCAGCCTGGATCACGCTTTAAACCCCAGGATTGGATATTCTTAGTAACATAGAAATGTTTTTTAAATTTTTTTTTTTTTTTTTTTTTTTTATTATCTTGTTAAGCAGATAATCTAAGTGTAGTTTAAAGGGCAATTTATTGAAAACAATGTCTGAGAATTTATGAACGGTGGCGTCAGTAAATAAAAAAAAAATTCTGCTTATACTCCGGGATGACCAAACGTTTAGAGGAGTTCACAAGATAGACAGAATACAAGAAACAGCACCGTATTCAGCAGTCACGGGTTTGAACCCTGGTCACTCAAGGCACGTGTACTTATGCACCGCGCGTTTGACCACTCGGCTAGGGCGGCCTCTTAACCAAAGACTTGGTAAGTAGTTGAGGGCAGACAAGAAAGAGGCTTATGGTGAATCTACGCTTCCATACATCATAGTTACAGGTTTAGAATGTCTAATGATGGACGTGATTCAATCACAAATATTGGCAGTCCTGGAGTTCCAACCAAAACTGCTGTAATCGTGAGAAATGCTCGTCATCTGGCAGAGATGTTGAGAATATCAGTAGGAAGCACGCACGGTATTCTCCATGACTGTTTGCATATGATGCGTGCTTGTGCGCACTAGGTTCCACGACTAATCACATCTGAGCAACAACAAATTCGCATGGAAGTTTGTCAGGATGGTTACTTAAGATGGTGAGGTACTGCACACAAAAAAAAAAAAACATATTATATTGGGGTTACCTAGAAAATTGCTTGCAACTACCCATGCGTATTGTCTAAATTGCGTGTGCGTCCAGTTTTTCAAGGGAAAAAAACCTTGCTATCTACGTCTGAGACCGACTAACTCAGCCACAGAGGGAAAAAAATCCATAAAAGTTCCTCGCGTCATCAACGGGATTCGAGCCTTAGCCTTTTCCACTCAGTGTGAGGAGGAAGGCGACGATACCACTATGTACGCGTATTCATGTCATTGGGTGGCTCCCAGACTTTCGTTTATCTCCACCTGTATATTACGCGGAAAAAATGAACTCTTACTACTGGCCTATAAAGTATGTGTATGTTAATGTAGTATAGTTTGTTGTTCTGTCAGGCCACCAGAGAGCAGCCATCACATGGGTAAACGATACCTGGCGCCCGAACCTGACACGTGGAGCCGGGACTGGATCTACTAATTCCGTCTGTGCTATCAAGCACTATGAGCCTGCGCCCACCAGTAGGTGCCAGCAATCCCAGGTCTAAGCCTGGGAGCCCGAAAGAAGAAGAAGGAAAAAAAAAAAAAAAAAAAAACTCTTGCAGGAGTTTCAAGTCCCGCACCAGTAAACTGAACTGATACCAGCAAAAGAAAATAATAATAATAATAAATAAATAAATTTAAAAAAACTCCTGCAAGAGAAAAGAAATAATAATAATAAAAAAATCGTGCACTCAGGCAAGATAATCAAACCCCAGCCTGAATACTGAGAAAAGAAAAAAAAAAAATAAAAAGAAAAAATAATAACAATAAATAATAAAAGTAAATAAAAATATAAAAAAATCCGGAAGTTGAGGAGGGGGGGAAAGTACCAGCAAGATCCAAGACAGACTTCGCAAATTATTTCAGTGCCAAATAATAGTTTACATTACTCAAATAATTAACTTCATTATCCTGCGCTAATTCAGATAACACAGACTTCAATCGATGTCTGCACTAACGTAAATTGGACAACTGTACAAAACATGATGCCAAGTTTCCTCTGCTTGACAAAAACAAAAGGGATCTGATTTTAATCCAAAATAATCTAATTTAAAACTTAATTCACCACGTCCAGTAAGAAATATAACAATTGCATACTGGGGGTAAACCATTTATTCTTTTTATTATTAAACAAAAACCTGACATCAGGTATATATAGTTTAGTTGTGATCCCGGTTATACTTTCATTCCACCTGACCTGCCATACATCTAATAACTTCTCCATTACACGTTTCTTCTCCTTTTTTAATATCGGTACTAATATCTATAGTTATATCAAAAGTAAAATTAATAGCTTTTCTTAAAAAGTAACAAAAGGCTCTGTATATCACGTTCAGATCCAACGGCATGTGTCCGGCTTATACCTGTAATGCGTGAGTTGAAGTTGTCTTACAACCCTTTGTATTGCCAACAGCATAGTTCTTTGTAAACAGTATACTTTAGCCTTGAATTTCAATTTGATCATGCAGGTCACCCAGATAAAAGCAACATAGGTAACAACAGGCAAAAAAATCGCCTTATAATACACATTTAATGTCTTCCTGCTTAATCCCCATTCAACTCTTGATACTTTGAATATAGCAGCACTAAAATTCTTAACTTTATTAATCAGTAATTAATATGAGGCACAAACTTAAGATTAGCATCTAATATCACTCCTAAATGCTTATTTTGATTAACCATCGGTATTTGCTTACTGGTTATCTTTGCCCTTGGTGGTCTACCTATACTAATTTACCTTTCATACCTTTCATCACGGACTTCTCAGGAGAAATCTTAATTTATTAATTCCTTCCCATCATTGTAAACTACAATATCAAGTCTATTCTCCAACATTTTCCTAGAATTGCCAGAAATGCAGATAACCAGGTCATCAGCAAATGCAATTTTCAAACGACACCTGCAACCATTGATCTTTTACAAGGTTCCAACACAAGGGACCTAAAACTGACCCTTGAGGACAACCTCTATTCACAAACTTCCTAAAAGCTAAATGTTGGGACTTAATAGTAATCTGCCTATCTTCCAAGTAATTTACTATAACTGTATATAAATTGTCTGGACAATTAATTTTCCTAAGTGAACTCAGTACTAGGGTGCCAAACCGCGTCAACGGCTCCATCAAAATCAATAAATAATACCAACTCATATTTTCTAGCTGTAGTTGTTTTTAACATGGCTAATCAAATCATGTAGTGCATCTTCTGTAGAATTTTTTGAAGCCATATTGACACTGCAGGCTCATATTCCGTAGTTTTATTTATTCTGTTACACGCAAATGAAGTAATTTCTCAAAATGTTTGCCTAAATTGAGTAATAAAGAAATTGACATATAGCATCTCGGATTGGCTAAACTCTTACCCAGCTTCCGTAAGAATTTTATTAGTGCATTTTTCCAGAATATTGGAAACGCACCCTCCAACAGACATTTGTTTTATAAATTTAATAACAAAGTGTTATATAAATTTAATAACTCAGCCACGGAATGAAAAAAGCCCATAAAAGTTCCTCGCGTCATCGACAGGATTCGAGCCCGGGCCTTTTCCACCCGGTGGAAAAGGCCCGGGCTCGAATCCTGTCGATGAAGAGGGGAGGGAATCACTTACTCTGCTACCCGCACAGACTAGGTGATAATTGCACAAAGTGGTAACTGCAGATGAGATGTGGTTTCATCATTTTGACCCAGAGAATAAGCAGCCAAGCTGTCTTTTGAAGTCTATGTCATTGCCAACATCGAAAGAAGCAGAAGTTATGGCGCAGGAAAGGTATGGTCATCTCTTGTTTTTGATATTCAAAGAATGGTTTACCAGCACGTCCACGTCATACGACTATTTCATATTGCGGGATCATATTTGTGGAAAACTACCACAACTGCATGCAGGCGGGTGGATGTTGCACGACAACATTGCGAGACGTTACAGTGCTCATAATATGATCCTCATTTGCTCTGAAGCCCTGACCTTACACCCTGCGATTTTTTTTTTTTTTTAATTTCCAAAGTTGGAGGAGCTGCGAGGAAGTGTTTCCAGTCGTTAGACGTTGTAAAGACAACGGCGACGGTTCTCAAATGCATCTCAAAAAATGGTTTCCATCATGTTTTTGAAGGATGGCAGATACGTTGGAGTAAGTACATTTCACTAAATGGGGACTACTTTGAAAAAGGACCATCAAAATGTGGTTGATTAATACAGGTATATTGTGAAAAACAACTTGATCATTCTTTATTGAATAGCTCTCGTATATGTTGCCATGCATCCAAGGTAGTATTCGTTGAGCTCCCGTCTGTTGAGCACTTATAAGGATGCAGCAGCATTTATTCCACTCTTTATCCAGTTATCCTCTCTTACAGTAATCAGGCAGAATTTTTTGCCCTCGTGGTTAGCACAGTTGGTAGAATCGCCGTCCTCCCCGCACGGGTGGAAATGACCGAGTTCGAATCGGGAGGCACTTTCACAACCTGGATGAGTTAGTCGGTCTGAGCTGAGGGTAGCATGGTTTTTACTCCAGGAAACTCTGGTTTTTCGTCCAGCAAACAGAAAATTGACCACAGAACACACGCGGTTTTCAGACAGTATATGCGGAGCAATATGGCCTTAGTTGCTGATGGTGGTAAAAAACCTTAATACAACAACAACGGGCAGATTTTGATTGCATAAACGTTACGGTAGGTAGCGAGAGCAGAAGTGATGCTTTACAACTTTCGCGCCTTATATCTTGAAAGTGAGCCTTAATCCAGAAATACTCCGGTATATTGTTCCTCGACAATGTTTCTTTAGATTTCATGCTTCAAGTTATGTACACCTTGTCTGTATTGTCTGTATCTCAGTGATTCGGACTAATAAGGGGAAGGACCACTAGCGTAGCTACCCTTTTTCGGGCCCCTACTTAATAAATGAAAATTGCAAAAACAGGAGACAGCCAAAGACGCCGGGCCCCTAAAGGGCCCGGAGGCAATTGCCTTGCCTGCCTACATGGTATCTACGCCACTGGGAAGGACCAGTCAAATTAGTGAAAAGTCCAAATTGCAGATTATAATGGTATTTAAACATTTACTGGTATATATTCATAAAAGTTTAAAACATATTCATAAAAATTGGCATATTTATCAAATTTACTTGTTTTTACTTCCTTTGTTCCCAAAATCTCAGGACTGCCGCTATCGAAGAATCGTGAGTTCACCCCTTCAGACTTGAGAGAGAGAGAGAGAGAGAGAGAGAGAGAGAGAGAGAGAGAGAGAGAGAGAGAGAGAGAGTCTTTATTGCAACAATAAATGCAACGTGATTGCAATAATCCCGTCACAGTCAGAGGTTCATGGGCACATTTTGGAATAATACATGTACATTTACTTAACTTAAAATATAATTTAACACTTCATTAATTAACAAATTTAATTTAACAGATTGAACAAAGTTAATTTACTGGTTAAATGATAAGTTACAAAGATTATTTGACATAGCATAGGATCCAAAAGGTGTAATTTTACATGCATAAGAATTTGCATTTTTACTAGAAGGAACAAAACTAGACATTATATAAGACACTAGAAACTCAGTTCCATATTGCATTACAATTAGTATGGATTGTTATCAATAAACTGGACTGCGATGAGCTTGGCAAACTTTTAATAACTGAGATCCAAAGGTCTTGATTTATTCTGCATCTCGATTTGGTGGTTCCAAATGCTAATACAGTGAGTAGACTGTCGAAATAACGTAAATGCACACGCGTGCGCATGCGCATTTATGTATACATGTTTACGCATTGGTAGAATCGTCGTCCATTTCATACCGTTCTAAAAAATACCTGAGTTCGAATATTGTCAATGACGTGATATTTTTCGGCCTGACGTAGCCGAGTTGTCAGGGGCGAGTGCAGTAGCACACGTTCTTTGGGTGGTCCGGGGTTCAAGCCCGTGACTGCTAAATACGATTAACATTTGTATAGATTGATTGATTTATTGTAAACTCCATTGACCGGATGGTCGTGACGGAGTATAAACGAGAACATATACTACATATGCGTGCGCATATGTAGTATATGTTCTCCTATATACACCTATGTATGCATATTTATGTATATGCCATATATGCATACATAAATATGCACGATATGCGTGCGCGTGTGAATACATTTATTTATATATGTGCGTGCGCATGTGCATTAATGTATGTGCGTGAATTTCTGTAGCATTCAGAGTGCGATCAGAAAGTATGAGAGCTCGAAGAAATTCCAAGATAAACATGCCCTATACCCAAACCTGCTGTCACCTGCCTATTTCATCAGAGTGATTCCCTTGTACAGTATGCAAACTTTAGACGTCGTTGGCGTGGAATGCCGTAAGCATGGGTACCTTGACCGGAGGAGAGGTGGGGGTGGCTTCTCTGGTGGAGTGAGAAGGGGTCGTTACAGACATTACATACATAGTATGAATCAGAGCTGTAATACTCAATATGTTCTACGTTGATAATAATATTAGTAAATTAATAAGAGGAGTTTACCTCAATATAGTACGTGGAACACTTCCGTATGATACCCTCCAGAAATTAAAACGGAAAAAACGAAAAAATCGACAACTTACCGGTACATTAAAGTAAAATATAAATAATTAAATAATCAATTTAACACAATTCAAAATCAAGGAAGGTAAATCGTTTTGAATATTTTCGTTAGATTCTTTTAATTGCGTTAATTTGAATTTTAATTGTTTTGAATTGATTTTGAATTGTGTTAAATTGATTATTTAATTATTTATATTTTACTTTAATATACCGGTAAGTTGTCGATTTTTTCGTTTTTTCCGTTTTAATTTCTGGAGGGTATCATACGGAAGTGTTCCACGTACTATATTGAGGTAAACTCCTCTTATTAATTTACTAAGACATTACATACAGAGGAGGGGTCGTTAGATTGTGGTCTTGAAAATACCGCTGGTTGTCCTCTGGTTAAAGGCGAGACATAGTCAAAAATTATTACGTTAGGGTCACCCGGAAAGTTATTTCAACTACCCATGTGTATTGTGTCTGTAAATTGTGCATGTTCTCTGGTCAATTTTCGCGTTTTGCTGGATGAAATCCAGAGTTTCCGGAGGGTGACCCTTGCTATTTACGCCTGACACCGACTAACTCAGCCACGGAGTGAAAAAAGCCTATAAAAGTTTCTCGCTTTACTGACTGACGGGATTCGATCCTCCGGGCCTTTTCCACTCAGTGTAGGAGGACGGTGACTATACTGCTACCTGCGCAGACCTCCATACATAGTCAGCCGTTCCACCGTCTTTCATCTCTTGGTTCGTGCAAGGCAAGAGAGCCTACGTTTACCACGACCATCGATGAGGTGGGGTGCCCACCAAGATTGATTTCGAGCTTTTGCTCGAATCGTGCAGTTCGGTCCTCGATCTTTATTGATTATTATATTGGAAACTCAAATGCGCAGACCTCCATACATAGGTAGCAGTTCCACCGTCTTTCATCTGTTGGTTCGTGCAAGGCAAGAGAGCCTACGTTTACCACAACCATCGATGAGGCGTGGGCGCCCACCAAGATTGATTTCGCTTTTGCTCGAATCGTGCATTTCGATCCTCAGTTTTTACTGATTATTATATTGGAAACTCTAATTGCAAGTACTGGTACATTCAAGGAAGTAGGTGTCCTATTCAGATCTGATCTTTACCCTCCTTGCCATATCGAACATATAATTTCTCGATATTTCTCCAGACTTATTGGCTTAATTAAGCGTTCTTCCTCGATTTTTAAGAGTGATGACTTGGTCATAATTCTTCTCTATAAGCAGTTAAGACTTTTCGTTTTTGATTATTGTGATATTATTTAGTCCCCACAACAGTTCGAATATCTTTCGCGAATTTAAAATAATTTCATTAATTTTGAAATCACTTTGTCTTTCACCGTCGAAACTATGGAGCTCATTGCCGTCATGCCCTTCACTCTGTTTTATTAATCTTTTTTTATTCATCTATTTAGATAAATAGTTTTATTTATCTGTTTAGATAAATTCTCTAATGCTCAGCTTTCTCACTTTTAACTAGGGGCTGTGTGCCCTGTGAGTGAGAAGTTTGTAAATAAATAATGAATCCCCTTTTTGAAGTGCGTTAGATCATGTCCCTTACCTACGTTGATCATGGACCGCATACCAGGAATCTGCAATATCACATTTATCGGTTCTCATCACGACACGCGTGCCAGCAGGTGGAGAGGAAAACCCGATTGCTAAAAATTGGGAGTGGTCGTAATGTTTTGACTCGGAAGTGTACATATATGTTGTATATAATGACTGAATGGAACTGCCGGTTAAATGGGAATAGCATTTTCATCTTTCATTTTGATAACATCAGATCAAAAAATCTTTCGTTGTCCTTTTTTTTTTTTTTCCCTTGTCGGTTTTGTAGTAACCTAATTTGCATATATTTAATTATGACTCTCGGTTATGTGCATCACTGCGTTATATTTATGGAGTAGGAACTAGTAAACATTACATGTCAGTGATTTGCTTCTCTGATATATTGTCTTATTATTATTTTTTCCTGCTATATTTGACATGCATTACATTACAAAAAATAAATAAATAAAATAAAATAATAATTACTGTAAATTAAACTCAAATTTTCAGTCTATACAAAAAAAGCAACAGAATAGAATAGTTTTTGCAAATAATTTTTAGGCACCGTTTTAGTTTCGATCGGTGTTAATACTTAATCTTCATCGCGGAGGTATGGCAGTGCTTTCTCCATCGAAATGCACTGGTACCATCACTGAATTCAATTGTAGAAGCACTTCCAGAAGCCATTTCTTAATAAATCTTCTAGAGTGGTCGTGGTTATGGATTCTGCATTTATACTAATAGCACATAACTTGTGGCCACTTTGCAACTACATAAATTTCAGAACATTTCTGACAGAAGCGGCCCTAGCGTTTTAGGTGCCCCTAGGCTAAAGTGGCCAGATCCTTAACATTCCAATGAGGGACATTTAGGGGGGTTTCAACCCCCCTAAATGGCCCTCATATATGTGTACAATATACTGTACACATATTTTTAAAATTTTTTTATATAAAAAATATTCACATACAAAATATAAATTAAATACAGTAAATTAAAGACTCTCGATTTTACGGCATAGATGGTAAAATAAAAATCCCGGTTAATCCAAAAATATAGTAAGTCCCCGACGTCGTTCCAGGACTTCTTACGTAAGTCGAGTTTTACGTAACTAGGGAATGACTAATAAAATATTGCTCCTATATCGGTGGTATGCCAAAATTACAAAAACCACATAATATCCTCAGAACAATGAAGAAAAATAGTTATATATTTTTAATTAGTTCAATTATAAAAATTAACTGGGGACAGCGGTGAAGTTGCTGGAGTGGCACATAAGAAAAGAAAACATTTAAAGGAAGAAATTGTACAGTAAAAACTGATATGTATTTCGTAGACTTGGTTATCATAGTTGACTTCATTGGTGCCGATCCCTTCACTTCGTATTCTGTCTTTTTTTCTTTTTTTTGTGTTCACTGTTGACACTGACATCTAAAATCCACGCGATACTTTGTTCATGTTTGACCATTTTCAAACATCCTTATTTTAATTTTCTGATCCGAAACGATTGCTTTCCTTTTTTTTTTTTTTTGGATAGATTTACTAGTACCGCTGTCACTCATTCTCTTAGTGGGTACCATGATAACGGTTAAAATGAAATTTTATGTAAAGAATTTCACAGGGTTAAGGCGAAACCTCATTATTATCACCCAACGCGAGCTCACATTTTATAAAACACTTTTCTGGAGGTCACTACCATAAAACAATTTGCACATTCCGGGTTATTGGGCTTTTCTGTTACTGCAATTCATTATAAAAGGGTAGTAAACTCTATCGTATTGCATTTGCGATAATACCGATGGCTGAAATTCTGTGGGATTTTACGTTATTATGGTGAATTGTGTCCCCTTTATTGAAATCTTTAGCCATATATATATATATATATATATAAAAAAAAAAAACCTAAATAAAATTTTAAAATCTTTTCTTCATTCCTATTTTTAAGCTTGGGACTCAAATCCCGCGTGCTGTGATCGTCTTTATTGATTGTTTATTATTATTATTCTGTTTTAAATTTTACAATCGTAAAAAAGAAAAAAAAAAATAACGTAAGTTCGAAATTACGTAAGTCGGGGACTTGCTACATTACAGTACAGTATATCCAAAAATGTTCATTAACCTACGTAAAAAATATGGCGATAGATAAAAAACTTACCACGCCACTATTCACGTGTCCAATACGATGCTTCCCTTTATTTTTTTACAATGCCATGTATGGTTTGGTTACTAACATTATAATGGTTCTTTAGAGATTTAACGGATACACCGTTTTCAAACTTTTGAATAATTTCAAGTTTTTGTTTAATTGAAAACGCAACTCGTTTGCGTTTACCCATCATTTTTGCGATTTCTAAACAAAACAAAAAAAATTTTCGTTATCCGTGACATAAATAACGAAAAAAATTTTTTCTCTTTGCAGTGCGACGAAACAGCAATCACAGCGACGCACTAAAACAAACTAAATATTTTATTTTTTTATTTTTTTTTTTGAGCGTGGGGGTTGCAAGATAATAATATCCCAATGACGACTTTATAACGTCCTGCTTGTCACTTATTTACGACTTGCAAAACATCTGTTTATACCTATTCTGGTTGATTTTATTACTATTATTATTATATTTTTTTTTTTTTTTTTTATTTGGAGTCTTGAAGTGTCCCGGTTAAACCGATCCCGGTAAATCGAGAGTCTGCTGTATATTGACTTCTTTGAACTAAACTTATAAAATAAACAAACTTCTTAAATATATATATATATATATATATTGGTTTTAACGTGTTTGTAGCTTCTGTCTAGCGGACATTCTCTGTAACGGATGCGGACAGGCAATCTGCACTGTTTCGTTTAGATTAGCACTTAATTTGATCTCCCCATAACGGACAGCGGGCGAGCTCACGGCCCTTTTTCTAGGAACGTTTCTTCCACGTATTGCCTCAATCCTGTGTTTATTTTCTATTTCCGATTCTCTGAATTTTATCAAGGTTTACGTCGCGGTTCTAAACCCTTTTTCAAGAATTTTAAGGCACGTGTAAAACTTCTGATGAATTCGGTGTGTGCAGGGAGGGGAGGATATGGTCGGCCTTTCGTCTTTTCAGTTTTCAGTTTTGTTCAGTGTCGTGTGAAGTGCACAATGTCTTCTCGTAAACATTTAACTTTAAAAGATAGTCGAACTCATTAATGCGTATGATCGGCAAAAAAAGTGTTCGCAAACTCGCTGTAAAATTCAAAATCGAGAAGACGCAGGTAAGCGACATCCTAAAGAAAAAAAATGAACTGCTCAAACAATTTTGGCAACACGTAAATGATCAGGTTCAAAATCATTCCCGAAAACTGTTGTACTTCAAATTTGTCGCGCACGTGCTAAAAAAAATTCCCATTAATGGGCCTATTATTAGGGAAAAGGCTTTGGAGGTTGCGAAATCTATGGGAGTAAATGAGTTCAAAGCTTCTGTGGGATGGCTAGACAAGTTCAAAAACTCGGCATAAAATTTCTTGGAAAACCGTAAGTGGTGAAGGTGGATCTGTTGATACTGGGGTTGTAACAGAGTGGACCGTCAAATTGGAAGATTTATGTCGTGATTTTGAAGCTAAGGATATTTACAACTGTGACGAAACAAGGTTGTTTTTTTTTAAAGCTCTTCCTGAAAACACAATGAGTCTAAAAAACGAAAAGTGCCAGGGCGGAAAAATTTCTAAGGAACGCTTGACTGTACTATTGTGTACAAATATGCTGGGAGACTTTGAACAATCTCTTGTTATAGGAAACCCACAAAATCCTCGTTGTTTCAAGGGCATAAAGTTGAATCTTTTGGATGTTGACTGGAAGTCTAATAAAAAAGCGTGGATGACACGAGATATCATGAGCGAATAGATAAGTCACTTTAATCAAAACATGATTCGTCAAAACAGAAAAATTATTCTTTTCATGGATAATGCTGCATCTCACCCGCACATTGAATTGTCCAACATTCAAATCGTTTTTCTGCCACCAAACACATCTGCAGAGTGTCAGCCCTTGGATCAAGGGATAATAAAAAATTTTAAACTTCACTACAGAAAACGTGTTTTAAGACATCTCATTGCAAACATGAACGATGTAACATGTGCGAGTGACCTTGCAAAGAAAATCAGCATCCTAGATGCGATTCAGTGGATTTCCTCTTCAGTAAACGCAATTAGAAAACAAACTGTCGTGAACTGTTTTGTAAAGTCTGGCTTCTCAAACGCAAAAAATGAAGTTGTGAACAGCAATATGGAGCACCAAGAAGAACAAGAACTTCAACATCTATTGATAATGTACGATACTTCCGCTACAAGTGACCCTGGCTACAAAGATATAGACTCAAACCTCACTACAGAAGATGGTGCTCTAGATATCAACGACATTATCATCGATATTTTTCAAGAAGTTCCTCATGAGGATGAAGAAATGGAAGGAGGTCATTCTGTCGAAGAACATATTAACGACGAACCACCGATGAAAATAGAAGAAGCGCTGATACAAATCAATCGTTTAAAAATGTGTTTCGCCGCTGAAGAAGATACTGAAGGACTTTCGATGGTTTCTTCACTCCAAACAAATGTTGAAAACAAAATTATCAGCCGGAAGAAGGTGCAAAAGAAAATAAGTGATTACTGTATGTATTTTTCTTAAGAAAGTCATAATATGCAAAGCACAATTGTATACATATTATTTACGAAAATAGTGTGCAAAATCTGTATATAATTTAATTTAATTTTACATTAAACGTTTAACGATTTTTCTCTATCTCTTGTGTATGTAATTGTATATTATTTACAAAAATATTGTTCAAAATCTGTATATATTTTAATTTAATTTTACATTAAACGTTTAACGATTTTTCTTTCTTTCTTTTTTTTTTTCCTCCCTCAGACTTCTTGTTAGCGGACACTTCTCTCTAACGGACACATTTTCGTTCCCCATGGCTGTCTGTTAAAGGGAAGTTTCGCTGTATATATATATATATTTTTTTTTTTTTTTTTTTTTTATTATTAATTTTTTTTCCCTCACAGAAGGCTGAAATTCAGTATACGGTACCCCTGATGTTGCGTGAAGGATGTGAACCGAGAAAAATAATTGTAATTAGAATTAAAAAAAAACTAAAAAAAAAAAAAAAAACTCGCTTATTAGAGGGATCATGTTTTTAATCGATTTTCATTTTTGTGTAGTGAAAAAAGGTTAGATATTTTCTGAGAAATAATAAAAATACATACTTCTTTAACAATAAAAACAAGAGAAATTAAATAATATAATTAAATATATTTTTCTGATTAGTGAATTTTTTCTTAATAATTCCTTCTTATTCGCTATTTCTTTGTAAAATTCTTCACAAGAATTAACAAAATTGCGCTTAACTTGTAATATTGCTTTCAGCGTTTCTTCGGTCAGCTGTGTTTTTGTTGATGTCCACAGTTTATTTACTATCGAAAAAAACTCTTTCCGTTGTACCACTGGTTCCTGGCAAACATAATGTAAATGGTTTGCATTAATTTTGCCATTAAGTATGGAGGCTACATGTCCAGTCCGGGACACTTTCCGGGGAAGTTTGCAATGCGGGGAAAACGACTGAAATCCGTGACTGTCCCGCATAATCAGGGATGTCTGGTCACTTTACCCTAGGCAAAAATGTATTTGCCGCCCTTGGGATACGTTTTTATTAAATATTATTATAATAAAAATTTTGAATTTCGGTGACCCCAGTCGTTTGTCTCCTCTGTGTCCTGCTTACCTGGCTTACTGTGTTCCGCCGGCCCTGATATCAGAACATTTCGGACAGTCAGTGTACTTAAACGTATGCTCGCCTACCTTCTACTCGGCAGATTTCCGAAATTTCGTAAGGTTTTATACCTATAAAAACTTCCATTTTTTTTATACCTTATAAAAGCGTCCATTCCGTATTTTAAACAATGAGCCTTTGAATATAATATTAAAGTATATTTTATGTAATGATTGTTTTAAGCAATGATTAATTGTGATGTGTTTCACTTTAAGTATTTATCTGATTCACCAGTTTTAAATGTGTTAATTGGTAGGTTTCAAAATTCAATGCCTAGAAAAGAACTTTGGGGGTGTGGCTTACGTACAGGCCCGCGCTGAGGAATTCTCGACGCATGTAAGACACATTTCCGAATGCTTTTCTAGGTAGTTAACTAATTGAGATATATAAACACGAGAACGAAATAAAAATGTTGTGTACGTTTTCATAAGAAATGAATTCCATAATTTTATTATCATTTCTTTCATCAGTTTAAAAGGTGTAGTATTGATTTGTATAAATAAAATTGTAAAATATATTCGTGATGTTTCAGAAATTCGAGTTGACTCGTAAAATTGATAAATTACTTCTGAGAAAATTGCGTAAATCAGTTCCCTAGAAATCGTGTTTTCGAACTTTTTATAGCAATGTAAAATGTGTTTTTATATATGTGTTAGCCTTTCTCAACGTGTAAACAGGAAGGCGATTCGTGATTTCAACGTGATTTACTGGTTCATTAAAATAACAGTTGTTTCATAAACAGTTCATTGCAACTACTTGAAAATTAGAGTTCATTTTCGGAATTCTGTAATATCGAAAAGCAACATTTTTGAATATTGTTTTTATTTTAGCATCAAGCAGTTCATCCAGCCAGGGGCTCGGAATGAGCGCCGGAAAGGTCGTTTCTGTTCGTCATACATGTCAGTAATACCATGTATACATGGTATTACTGACCTGCCTTCTGCTTGTATTTGGACGAATGTTCCGTTTCGTAAAATTTTCCATTTCGAGCTCTGTTTCTAGACTGTTAACTTTGTAGCTGCGATGTCTTTATTTTCTAAAATAAATGCGATTCATTTTTCGTGCTTTAATGTGTTAGAAGAAGTTGACTCCATCAAGCCCATCTGTCATCATGACTTGAAAAGAAGCTCCGTCTGTGTTGTATCCGATAGCCCAGTGTTTTTTTCTCCTATTTGGACATATGAAGATATCTTTGTAGAAACCACTTTTTTTGGGGGGGGGGCGGCAATGAGTAGCTGAAAAAGACAGTTGTAAGTTGGTCTTCATTAGCAGAATCTAACCATTTTCCACAGTGTATATGTGAGCTGGTGATAATGATTGCAAAAATGTATTGATAAACAGGTGAATGCATGGAATAATGTATATATACTTCCCAGTATTTGTTTAATAAATGATATAACTTTGTGTCTGTTGTCTTTATACTTTTATGGACAAAGAGGCATTATTTATTTTAGATCACCCCAGGGTTCACATCTGGTGAGTATGGGCTTGGCACACCCAGGGTCCTGAGCTGGATAACTCAGAAATTTTTTTTTTTTTGGCTGGTGCAGGCTTCCTTGCACCATATCACTAATGATAATAATAATAATAATAACCCTGACACAGAAGCATGGGACCCTAAAACATTTCTTAAATTATTATTTATTATTATTAATAGCCATATGGTGCAAGGAAGCCTGAGGCTTATGCTGCACCGGCCAAAAAAAAATTTCCCTATTAGCCTGAGAGAGAGAGAGAAGTAGAAAGGAATCATCAAGAAAAAGAAGAAAGATGATATCCAGCTCAAGACCCTGGGTGTGCCAAGCCCATCTCACCAGATGTGAGCCCCTGGGGGTGTGTGTTAGGGTAACTAAGAGTAGAAACAGGTGCATGTATACCAATGCGAGGAGTATAGTTAATAAATTTGATGAGCTTGAAGTGCTAGTCAAGATATCAAAGGCAGATATTGTTGGGATATCAGAGAAAAGATGTGGTGTCACCCAGATATACGCAGTGCAGAATTGGAATTTGGGGAGTACAATGTGTACAGAAAGGGAGGAGGGGTTAAGCAGTTAGTTAAGAAACACATAAAATCTGAGGAAGTGCATCCAATTGATGTTGGTGAACAATGCAATGTTCAGTCTGTTTGGTCTGACATAAGCACTGGGAAAGGAAAAATGAGAGTAGATATGTGTTATAGGCCTAATGACTCTGATGAGTATAATGAGTAATTGTGCAGAGAAATAGTGGGCCAGTAAATTAGAATGTCTTATAATGGGGAACTTTAACTTTCCAGATATTGACTGAACTTTTGGGTTGGTCACTCTCACACTAACAAGACTTTTTTTGGATTTATTGTATCACTGTTTTCTTCAGCAGCATGTTCAAGAGGCAACCAGAGGGAATAATACTATTGATCTGATTATCAGCAGTGATTATTCATGTATTAAGAATTTACAGATAAAGGAACCATTGGGTGACAGAGAACATAAGGTACTGATATGGGAATTACATAAAGATATTACGTAAAGGACCAGGGTATGTCTGCCAGTAGCAAAGGTTGATGACGTTGTCGAGCGGATATCATCTTTTAAGGGCACAAAAGGTGATATAGTTATACACGTTGGCACTAGTGATATTAAGAGTGGGAGACCGGCGGAATTACTTAACAGGTACAGGTCACTGTTGAAAAAAAAGCCGTGAAGTAGGGTTGAATTTGAAAGTGTCTGCAATTCTGCCCAGACACAATAGGAGGGAGTATATGATGAGAGCCCTGTCGATCAATTCGGCCCTGGAAAGATTGTGCAAGGCTCAAGGGGTAGAATTTTTTTCAGCCTGGTCTGTACTTGTTAACAGGAGAGACTGCTTCTACACGGATGGGATACACTTAAATAGAAAAGGTGCAAGAATTTTTGCTGATGCTGTCGAGGCAATGTTAGGTGGGTCGGAAAACTGCTAGTTGGGGGGGATACAAGAACTAATAGATTAACAGTAGCCACTGGCAGAGGAGAAAGTGATTCTTGCACTGCTTCTATTGAAATGAGCAGAAGCCTGAAAAACAAGATGCAGGATATTTCAGAGACTGCTGGGAGTCATTGTGGTACAAGTAAACACATGGGTTGTGTTAGGGTAGCTAAGAATAGAAACAGGTGCATGTATACCTGCGTGTACACCAATGCTAGGAGTTTAGTAAATAAATTTGATGAATTTGAGGTATTGCTCAAAGCATCAAAGGCGGATATTGTTGGGATATCAGAGACGTGGTGTCACACACATATAAGTAATGCAGAACTGGAATTTGGGGAGTACAACGTCTACAGAAAGGATAGACAGGATAGGAAGGGAGGAGGGGTTATGCTATTAGTTAAGAAACACATAAAATCCAAGGAAGTGAAGCCAGTCGACATTGCTGGACAGTGCAGAGTAGAGTCAGTTTGGTGTGACATAAGCATTGGGAGATCAAAATTGAGAGTAGGAGTGTGCTATAGGCCTAATGACTCTGATGAGTATAATAAGAAACTGTACAGGGAAATAGAGTGGGCCAGTAAATCAGAGAGTCTTATAATGGGGGATTTTAATTTCCCAGATATTGACTGGACTTTGTTTGTTGGTCACTCACACACTTGCAAGGCTTTTGTGGATTTATTGGATGATTGTTTTCCAAATCAGCATGTTCGGGAGGCACCTAGAGGGAGCAATACTCTTGATTTGATTATCAGTAGTGATTCTTCATGCATTAAGAATCTGCAGATACAGGAACCACTAGGTGGCAGTGATCACAGTTCTGAAGTGGGATTTACTCAAGGAGGTAACTACCATCAGGGGGTAAAGGGAAGGGTTATTGCTTTCGTAAAGGCGACTACGATGGACTGAGACAGTATTTAAATTCTATACAATGTTGACTATGATATAGCTATAACAAAAAAGTGGGGGGCTTCCCAAAACCAGTTGTTGTTATTATTTGGTTTTTAGGAGCATTAGCAACTAAGGCCATATTGCTCTGGGATATGCGGTGGTCATTCCCTGATCTTTCCGCATCCTCCGTATTTGGTGGTGATGGGCTCGAACCCTGGTCTAATCAAGAAGCGTGTGCTACGCACTGCTGCTCCTTCCCACCTGGCTACGGAGCACCCCCAAAACTAGTCATGCACTCAGATACCATTACACTGGCCTGGCAAAACCCTTTTGAAAACAGTTTTTTTCCACCGAAAATTTTGAATTCTTGTTCTCAAAACAATTTAATATCATTATTGGCAAATATTTTCATGGTGCTGAGAATTGTTGTAATGTAGCCAGTATCATGTCATCATAGAATGGAGCTTTCAAAGATGAAGTTAAAATTAGCATTAGCATTAGCATTAGTAGAGGCATTTGATGCAAGAAAGCAAGCTTATGCAGCATCAGCCAAAAAAAAAAAAAAAAAAAAAACCCACTTCCACTTCACCCCTCTGTTCGTTCAAAATACCTGTCCAGCCGAGCCTTAAACTTATTTAGGCTATCAACCTCCACCACAAGGGATGGGAGTCTGTTCCACCAACCAACCACCCACTGGCTAAAGGCAAATTTCCGCACGTCTATCCTACATCTGTCTTTCCTCAATTTGAATTTATGCCCTCTCAGGTGATTTTTCTGAGCTAGAGGAAGAATCCCATCAGCATTGAGCATGCTTAAACCATTCAGGGCTTTATACACCTCTATCAGATCACCTCGCTGGTGCCTAGTCTCCAGACACTGTAATTTGCAAAACTTAAGCCTTTCTTCGTAAGAGCACCCCTTTGTTCCATTCACTAATCCTGTTGCCCTTCTCTGTACTCGTTCCAGCAGCTCTACATCCTTTTTGAAATGAGGCCTCCAGACCTGTATACAGTACTCTAGGTGTGGCCTGACCATTGCCTTATACAATGGGATAATCACCTCCTTATCCCTGCTGGAAAAATTCCTGTATATCATTGACAATACTCCATGAGCTACTCTTGCAGCCCATCTGCACTGCTCAGAGAACTTCATATCTGCCTGCACAACCACCCCCAAGTCCCTCTCATTCTCTACCACAGTCAGTGTAGTACCACAGAGTTGATACGTTGCTCTGGGGTTGCTGTTTCCCATGTGTAGTACTTTACATTTGTCAATGTTAAACTTCATTTGCCACCTCTCAGCCCATCTGCTCAACCTTTCCAGATCCTGTTGCAGCAGCATAGTGTCAGTAGTGTCCTTGACAACCCTGCCAACCTTTGTATCATCTGCAAACTTGGACATTAAGCTTGATATACCATCATCAGTATCATTTATGAATACAGAAAACAATAATGGACCCAACACTGAGCCCTGAGGGACTCCACTAATAACATTAGTCCACGATGAGCAGTGTCCATTGATTACCACTCTCTGTCTTCTCCCGCTCAACCACCCCTTTATCCATAGCAGCAATTTGCCTCCAATGTCACACTGCTCCAATTTGTGTAGCAGTCTTCCATGTGCAACAGTATCAAAAGCCTTTCTAAGATCCAAGTATATAATATCAAAGTTATTCCCTGCATCCAGTTCCTTTGTGACTGCATCATAGTATCCAATCAAATTAGTCAGGCAAGACTTTCCCTTAACAAAACCATGCTGTGTCCGAGCTATAGCTGAAGTCTTGTCTAAATGATCCTGCAGTGCTTCTTTAACCAGTGCCTCCATTAATTTTCCTGGAACAGAAGTTAAGCTCACAGGTCTATAATTACTTGTGTCAGCCTTTGATCCTCCTTTGTGAATTGGGGTCACATTTGCACATTTCCAGTCTATGGGTACCTCCCCTGAGTCCAAGGAAGCTCTCATAATTATAGCTAAGGGTTTGCTTACTTCCTTTGCTGCCTCCTTTAATATAACTGGATAGATCCCATCCACCCCGGGTGCCTTTCTTGTGTTTATCTTCAACAGTTTCTCCTCCACTTTACTCCCAGTTATTTCAAGATTCTGTAGCTTACTGCTAGAGTTGAATACACCTCTGGCATTCCCCTTACTGAATAACTCCTAATGTGTGAATGTCGATGCAAAATATTCATTTAGTTTGTTAGCTATCTGAGCAGGATCATCAACAGTTGACCCATCAATATCAAGTGGACCAATCTGATTCATCCCCTTCCTTCTAGAGTTTACATAAGTAAAGAACTCTTTGCTGTTTTTCTTTGCATCCCTTGCCAAAGATTTCTCGTAATCTGTCTTCGCCTGCCTAACCTCCTTTGTAACTTGGTTGCATATCAACTTATATCTATCATAGGCTTCTGTGTCATGTGTTAATTTGTAAGTATCCCATGCATTTTTCTTCTCTGCCATATGCCTCATTAGTTCATCTGACATCCATTTTGGCCTAAACCTTGAACAATATTTCTTAATTGGTATGTAAAGCCTAGTAGCTTCCAAGATAAGTTCTTTGAATGCTTCCCATTTTGAATTTGCTGTTGGTAACATCATCAGTTGGTCCCACTGTATAGAATTTAAATACTGTCTCAGTCCATCGTAGTCGCCTTTACGGAAGCAATAACCCTTCCCTTTACCCCTAATGGTAGTTACCTCTTTGAATAAATCCCACTTCAGCACACTGTGATCACTGCCACCTAGTGGTTCATTTATCTGCAGATTCTTAATGCATGAAGAATCACTGCTGATAATCAAATCAAGAGTATTACTCCCTCTAGTTGCCTCCCGAACATGCTGATGTAGAAAACAATCATCCAATAAATCCATAAAAGCCCTGCTAGTGTGTGAGTAACCAGCCCCCAAATTCCAGTCAATATCTGGGAAATTAAAATCTCCCATTATAAGACTCTCTGATTTACTGGCCCACTCTATTTCCCTGTACAGTTCCTTATTATACTCATCAGAGTCATTAGGCCTATAGCACACTCCTACTCTTAATTTTGATCTCCCAATGCTTATGTCACACCAAACTGACTCAACACTGCACTGTCCAGCGATGTCGACTGGCTTCACTTCCTTGGTTTTTATGTGTTTCTTAACTAATAGCATAACCCCTCCCCCCTTCCTATCCTGTCTATCCTTTCTGTAGACGTTGTACTCCCCAAATTGCAGTTCTCCATCCCTTATATCTGTGTGACACCATGTCTCTGATATCCCAACAATATCTGCTTTTGATGTTTTGAGCAATACCACAAATTCATCAATTAATTAATTTGTCTCCCTTCCATGAAAACAAAAGATAAGTTGGATGGATTGGCAACCTTATCAATTTAAACATGTCATTACCAGTGATTCAGTTTTGGATGAAATGATCCAAAGATTTTCACTGTTAAGGCAGGAAAAGTTATCTTTGAATTAAAAATTTTAATGAGTATGTAGTAATTAGTGCAACTTGTTAATAAAAGTTATTTTAATAAGTTACTAGGGAGCTTTGCCCCCTGCTCGCTTTGCTCACCCATCCCCGCGCACGCTTTTCTACTTAAAATGTAGAGGCATACAGAGTGAGTCAAATCTTTTCTATGTAAAAGACACACCTGTTGAAACACGGTAAACTCCAGAACGGTGTACACCTTCCAACATAGTGGCAACCAAAACAGTGGGAAAGCAGTGATTGAAAAGTTGTGATTCCTATATTTTGACAAACAGACAGGAACAAAGCAGTGATTGGCAGATGCCACTGCTTTCCCCGCCCATGCTCTTCCTAGGTTGATATGCCTAGGGTGTTTTTCCCCACATTTGCTGCTGTTTTTAAATCGGAAACTCGTTTTCCCATCTTTAAACCACGGGATGGGAGAAATAAACACCCCACCTAAGCTAAACCTCCCCCCCCTCGATGACACAAAACAATCAGAAAAGGGAGTTGCCTTCACCTGTCAATTATTGCCGTCTTCCTCGCTTTCATCAAAGTACCTGCCGGTTTATACTATACTGGACTTCAGCCAATATCACTATGTAATTATTTACCTGCGTTTACATAGATCACTTAGGATGATTGCTTCAGGTTCCATAATACATGAGGAATATTGTTGCATCCAAAAGAGCAGGACTAAAATATTTACAAACTATTTACAAAATATTGAAAATATGAAACTATTTACAAATATACAATATTCATTATTATATAAAAACGTTACAATGGAACAGCAAATGTTAGACAGTGAAGCACGTGGTTGGTGAACGTTACGGAGGCAGTTGTCAATAATTAATTGCATTTGTAGTGACGTAATTGCCTTGTCCTCTTCTCCCATTGGCTTGAATAAATATCACTAGGAGGAAAACTTTTTTAATGAAAGAGAGATTTTTTTATTTTAAGATTTTAATAAAATACAGTAATATTCCGAAGTTACGCGATAGGTGGGTCCGACGAAAATCGCTTAAGTCGAATTCGTGTAAGTCGGGGTACAGCTTTGCATATAAATACATATAAATTTTGTTTAATTGGGACCAAGGACTAACAAAAACACTAGTTTAAAAGAAAAATATTTAATAAAATTGCAGTTATTTATACATATTAATACAAATTATGTATTAAAAAAATAAATGAGTTACGTAAAAAAGTTATTTCGATGTCGATGGCTTCATAAAATCTAACAAATTCATCTGACGACACAGCGCCTTCTTTTTTTCACGCAGAATTTCTTCGTAGCAAGCTAATAATTTTTAATTCCTTGCTTTGTAGCTATAACGCGTTCTTCGTTGGGGTCTGTTTTCTAAAATTTTTAAGCCCTTTTCAATTGAGCTGAGACCTTCTGTCAAGCTTGCAATTGTCATGTGCTTTTCTGGTGGAACTGGGTCTGAAGTGTCGGATAATTCAGTGACGTTTTGCTCACGCATCTCTATGAGCTCATTCATTGTCAGCTCCTCACTATGTGAATTCAACAGCTCGTTGACATCATCACCATTGACTTCCAAATCTAATTGCCTGGCAAGATTAACAACTTCTTCTATCATATGAGCGACATGATCAGTTTCTGGCGTTGTTTTCGTCTCGT
Source organism: Mastigoproctus giganteus (assembly GCF_048544385.1). Lineage (NCBI taxonomy): Eukaryota > Metazoa > Arthropoda > Arachnida > Uropygi > Thelyphonidae > Mastigoproctus > Mastigoproctus giganteus. The sequence goes on from NC_143581.1 coordinate 72,820,054, forward strand.
TTTTGAAAAACAATGGACAAAGTTTCTTTCAGACACCATTCAATGTTTTTTTGTGAATTTCATCCCAAGATTCTTCAATGATTCTTATGGCATCTAAAACATTGAATTGTTTCCAAAAGTCTTAAACAGATATCTCACTATTTTGTCTCATAGCTTCATTCAGACGTGCAAACGAATGCCTCGTGTAGTAGGCCTTGAATGTTTTGATGACTCCCTGGTCCATCGGTTGAAGCAAGCTGGTTGTGTTTGGAGGCAAAAACACAACTTTCACAGATCGGTCGAAATTAATTAGGGTGGCAGGAGGGTGACCGGGTGCATTGTTAATAAGAAGGATCAATTTAAATGGAATCTGTTTAGACTTGCAATAACGTTCGACTTCGGGTATGAAGTGGTGACCAAACCAGTCCTCAAAAACACAAGCTGTCACCCAAGCTTTATGATTTGACTTCCAAATCACTGGTAAGCTAATTTTAGATATATTTTTTAAAACTCTTGGGTTTTCGGAGCGATATATTAAGAGAGGTTTTAACTTGCAGTCACCAGCTGCATTCCCGCTGACCATCATTGTAAATCAGTCTTTGGAAACCTTAAAGCCTGGAAAGTTTTTTTTATTCGTGAAAACGATGTAATTTCCGACAAAAGTTGAGCACGAATTGGAACGCACACATATAAATATTACAGTTGGAATGCAAATTCTTGTATATGTGTGCAGCTCATGAGGCAGCAAAGTTGAATTTTGTTCATCTTTCGCTCTCACTCTCCGCCGTCGCACCGTATATCGATAGTAGGGCTTGCAAACTGGTTTTCATATTAGGTTGTTGAAACCGAGCTTCTAAAACTGGATTTCTAATATTTTCTTAGTTAGTCCTTGAATATAGTTTTTTGTTACGCACATTTTATTTTGTTTGTTCGTTTGTCTGGATCGTTCAACTGCTTTATGTTTTAAACATGTTTTTTATTTTATTTTATGTTTAGGTACGAATCGCATAGGCAAGTGGCCTAAATCTAGGAGGGGTACCTTTTATCTTCCCACCTGTATTATGGCACGATGCAGGTGTACTCATTTACGACTGAGTGATCGGAGTGATAGTGTAAAAGAAAATGCTCAACATTTCTCCGTACCATCTGTCTTGTTTGGCAGGCAAGTTATGGAACGCGCCTTATTGATGGTTACCCACTAGAAACAGATTCGCTGAATATTGCATCAAATTTCAATCGTAGAAAGTTTTTTGCTTCTTTATTCCTATTAAATTTGCGATCAAATGTTCTCCAAAAAAGCAGCTTCACCAAATTTAGTTTTTATGTAATTTTGAAAATACAATCGATTTAATTGGGGTAAAAACAATTGCGAGTAAATAAAAAATTTCTTTCGTGAAAATTTTGAAACTTGCCTCGTTTAGACTCTTCATTCAGTGCTTGCGGGAGTGACGCATAGTATTGTGCCTTTGTTATCTTCAATATTTTTATTTAAAATTGTCGGTGATATAAATTCCTACTAATTAATATTTATTACTCTTAATATGTCTAAGATGAAATCAAATGTATGGAATTATTTTGCTCGAAAAAGCAAAGATGAAGCACAATGTTCGAAATGTCAGAAGATAATGAAGTCGTCTGGAGGATCTACATCATCTTTGATGTTGCATTTAAAGAAAATGCATCAGATTGACATTAAACAAGATAACAGTGAACCTCCGTAAAAATGGTAAGAACATTAGAAAACTTGATCGTTAAAAAATCTATGGAAGAAGAGATTTCAAAATTAGATGGATTTTCTTTTAATTCAATTGCCAAGAGTGAGTTTATACAATCAAGCCTTCACCTTCAGAGAAATAAATATGATAAATTACCACCAGCCTCAGCGAATGGAATTAAAAATATGGTTCTGAATTATTAAAAAACTAAGAAAGAAGAACTCATTCAGCATTTCAAAAATTCATTGGTTTTGGGTGCACGTTATTCATTGACTCTAGACGAATATACGTCTATACAAAATAAAAGGTATATGAATATAAATGTGCATTCAAAAGACAATCATTGGTCGTTAGGTCTTATTGAGATTAATGGTTCACTTTATAGCAGAAGAACTGAGCAAATTGTGAATGGACACTTGAAGGAATTTGATTTGAACTTGGATGAGGATATTTTTGCCTGCACCACCGATGGAGCAGCAATGATGATTAAGTTTGGCAAGCAAATTATGCCTAATCATCAACAATGTATAGCCCCATTGTATACATCTGTCAGTTATAGATGTACTTTATGAAAAAGCAATCAATTATGGTGCCACAGTCTCTGAGTCTCCCAAAGACAATGAAAATAATGAAGAAAGTAGTGATGATGAAGAAGTTGAAGAAAGACAGCAAGGCATGCTTTATCAAACTGACTTTACCGATGAGCTCATTTATTTCTTCAATCCAATGGCCAATATTGCACAGACTATTAACAAAGTCAGAAAAATTTGCAAGCTTTTTCGAAAATCGCCTACCAAAAATGACATATTATAAAATTTTGTTAAACCAAAATTGAATGGGAAAGAATATAAACTTATATTAGATTGCAAGACTAGATGGGATAGCACATTCTATATGATTGAGAGATTTTTGAAATTGAAAAATTGCATTAAAAATGCTCTATGTGCAGTACTATCAACTGAAGCTGTGTCTGACGATGACTGGAAAACCTTGAATTGTTATGTGAAACTTTGCGACCAGTTGAAATGATTCTGAAGGCTATAACCTCAGAAGATACAGACTTACTTAAAGCAGAGTCTTCAATAGAATTTCTGCTTGCTAAGCTTGATACAGCAGAAAACCCATTTGTTTTAAAGTTTCACCAAAGTCTTTTGCAGCGTTACAATGCAAGACAAAATTGCCAAACTGTGGCTTTGCTGAGCTATCTACACAACCCCAAAAAGTTTAGGAAAGAAGATTCAGGTTCAAGGACTTTTGATTTTCCAAGTAAGCAAGTTTTGAAAAGCATGCTGAAGAGATTTATCAGAGATTATTTGCAAAACATTCCGAAGGAGTCTTAGCGTTGAATGAAGAAACTGAAAATAAACGAACTGTTCTTTTAGAAGAAAACAAAGACTCGTCTAGTTCCGATGTTGGAGATACACTCATGCGAGAGTATGATAGTGTAATAAAGAGATTAACTGAAGAGCCTTCAAAATATCCTAGTGAATTGGAAATCAGCAAAGAATTTAAAATTTTGGGGGCAACTAGCAGTAGAAGTGAAAAGCTGGAGAAAGTTTATAGAGCACTGCTGACCATTAAACCAACAAGTGCCAATCTGAGAGAGTTTTCGATCACTGGTCTCTTTAACACAAAAATAAGGTCAAGTCTATCAGGAAAAATGCTTAATATACTGTGTTTTTTAAAGGATCATTTTCAGAAAAAAGCTGAGCATTAAATAGTAAAGTAATTTCCCCAAGCTGTTTTTCTTCACATTTTTATTTATTTATTATTATTATTATAATAGGGCTTATTATTTTTTTGTTTACTAGACGAGAAGATAGTTTTTATTCAAAGGATTTGAATACAATTTATAATTTTGTATAATCTCAAGCTAATTACTTTTTTGGAGCATTTTAATTTTTTAATTTTTTTTACTATAAGATTTTTTTTACTATAGATTTTGTGTAAAAGATTTGATTACGATTTGTACAATCTACCCAAGATAAAATAAATACCTGTGTTATAAGCTTTTAATTATTTTCCCTAAGTCTGAGAAAATCGGTTTTAAAACCGGTTTTAAGAGTAAACTTTGGTTAAACTCAGTTTTGAAAATTCTCGATTTTATGCAAGCCCTAATCGATAACATATGAAAAACGACCTTGAAGATAGTGGGCGGCAGTGTTGCCAAACGAAAAAATCAAGAACCGCGTAACTCTGAGTTCGCATAAGTCTGGGTATTACTGTAAACAAAATGAAATAAATAATGAAATTATATTAAAAAAATTATTTTAATTTTGAACTTAAAAACTTTTTCTGGCTTATATGAGTGACACAGCAAAGTTGGCTCAGGGCACCACAACCCTTTGAGCTGGTTCTGAACAAATAGTTTTATTTTAGCATTAGCATTAGTAGAGGCATTTTATGCAAGAAAGCAAGCTTATGCAGCATCAACCAAAAAAAATAATAAAGTAAAATAAATAAATAAAAAATAACCACTTCTACTTCACCCCACTGTTCGTTCGAAATACCTGTCCAGCTGAGTCTTAAACTTATTTAGGCTATCAACTTCCACGACAAGGGATGGAAGTCTGTTCCACCTACCAACCACCCGCTGGCTAAAGGCAAATTTCCGCACATCTATCCTACATCTGTCTTTCCTCAGTTTGAATTTTTGCCCTCTCAGGTGATTATTCTGAGCAAGAGGAAGAATCCCATCAGCATTGAGCATGCTCAAACCATTCAAGGCGTTGTACACCTCTATCAGATCACCTCGCTGGTGCCTAGTCTCCAGACACTGTAATTCGAAAAACTTAAGCCTTTCTTCGTAAGAGCACCCCTTTGTTCCATTCACTAATCTTGTTGCCCTTCTCTGTACTCGTTCCAGCAGCTCTACATCCTTCTTGAAATGAGGCCTCCAGGCCTGTATACAGTACTCTAGGTGTGGCCTGACCATTGCCTTATACAAGGGAATAATCACCTCCTTATCCCTGCTAGAAAAATTCCTATATATCATTGACAATACGCCATGAGCTACTCTTGCAGCCCGTCTGCGCTGCTCAGAGAATTTCATATCTGCCTGCACAACCACCCCCAAGTCCCTTTCATTCTCTACCACTGTCAGTGTAGTATTTTTTGAGTATAAAACTCCTCTCATGCTTTAGACCTGTTAATGAGTGAAATATAAATTGAAAAACCTTCATTTTGGAATGGTTGAATGCCAATCAGTAACACACAAGCCCTGGAAGATATAACAGTTGAAGTCATGATGTGCACTTCAACCATTGAACACAAGCCAGATGCTTCCCTGTCACAAAGCCATAGAGTATGACTATTTGAGGCAGTGCCATCTATTATAAAGCCACTGTGCTTCGATAATTGGACATGACTGATGCCACGTAACATGTGCATACAATTAGTCGTTACACTCATGTATTTTTTCTGTTTGCACAATAACTAACAGAGATTTCTGGAATTTTTAATGGAGAAATTAAAAGAAAATACATCCGTTGAGAGCAACCGGTAATTTTAGTTGCTTGGACCGAGTAAACGAAGAACATAATCTTTCTGAAATTGTGTTTTATTATTATTATTATTAGCTGTATGGTGCAAGGGAGCCTGAGGCTTATGCTGCACCAGCCAAAAAAAAATTCCCCGAGTTATCCTGAGAGAGAGAGAGAGAGAGTGTGTGTGTCAAAAGTAGAAGGAAATCACCAAGAAAGAGAAGAATGATGTTATCCAACTCAGGACCCTGAGTGTGCTAAGCCCATACTCACCAGATGTGAGTCCCTAGGGCTTTACATCCATGACCATAATTTAAAATAATTTGTGAAGATTTCCAAAAAGAGTGTTTTATGTATTAGGAGAGAATCTTATCAATTCTCCTTTTTAAAATAGGTATCATTAAAAAGAATTTTGCAAGTTAATTGTTCATTGTCCATCATATCATCTATTATCTGATTGAAGTCCCATAGTTTCTTTTCTTTAGCAATTTCATGATCAGGGTATTTCTTCTGATTCTCTTCTGTGATGTCTTCAGTTCCTTCATTGGTAAATTTCTATACTCTTAAAGTGAAGATTTTTTTTTTTTAATCACTGACTTTTATTACAGATCATCTGAATTGGATTAGGTTGACAATGATGTGGACAGAGTTTTAGAAACAGTATATCTAGCTGATTAATTGCTGATCAGTACAATAAAAATTAAACATAGGGCTTTCAGTCATAAATTTAATTTACTCTATCTTTAATAGCAGTTCATCCTTTGCAATATCAGGATTAAAAGATTCTCCTTCAGCATTTAATCAATCTTGAATATTTATTTATTTTTTTTCATGAGAGTTGTATAGGAAGTTTCTCCAGCTTGAAAGAATGATAAGGAGCATTATCCATATTTAATATTCATTAGTCAGAAGTTCATAAACCATTTTTTAAAATGCTTGCTATCCATTTTCTGGTGGCAGTCAGGTACATATTTTTTGGCTTGAAAAATTTTAAGAGCACCTTTTAAAAAATCACCTTGACTGACTGCTTGCACACATTATTATCGATCTCATCATCTCATCCTTTTACCACTTGGTAAAGGGAGAAGGTTGATAATAATTCTGAGAGACTGTTTTCTATACTAGTATTATGCCAAATTCTACTTTTAGAGGCCTGCATTTACTTAGACTTATTGCAGTAATAAATGCTTCTTCCTTCTGGTCTTGTTTGCTTGATTTCTCTTAAATATTTTCTTCACCATACAGTAATGCCGTTTCTCTCAATCATTGCTTCTTTCAATCATGATGCAACAATGAAGCAAGTTTACATATATATATATATATATATATATAGCATCAAAAAAAAAAAACTCATCTCACTTGTCTATCTCTTATAGTAATTTGTCTAATCCCTTCTTAAATGTATTCCAACTACCCATTTACACAATACCAAATGGTAGTTAGTTCTTTCTGCTCCTTTTTGAAAAACAAAGTATTCTGCAAAAAAGATACAGATAAAGAAATCTTACTAATTTTTTTGAAAGCAAAATTCTTCATTTCCATTATTTCTGCAAAAATTTTGTTTAGAGTAGGAGGTGTTACACCTACTCTATACATTACACCTGAATAAATCATGAACTTTTTAGAGAATTGTTGAAAAAGTGAAGTCATCATACCTCTGTAACTTGTTTGTTTGTTTGTTTGTTTGTTATTTGGTTTTTAGGAGCATTAGCAACTAAGGCCATATTGCTCCGGGATATGCGGTGGTCATTCCCTGACCTTTCCGCAATCTTCGTATTTGGTGGTGATGGGCTCGAACCCCGGTCTAATCAAGAAGCGTGTGCTACGCACTGCTGCTCCTTCCCACCTGGCTACGGAGGCACCCCACCTCTGTAACTTGTGCAGCTTATTGATGGAGCCTGGTCTTTCTTTCCCTTGCATATGGAAGGAATTGCTTGTTTCAGCTTGACCTTAATTTGAAAAATAATTTTCCTGAAAATGCTAGTTAACACAGTTTTATTAACAACAGAAGTGATGCTCTCCTTTGGTATTTCCTCTTAATGTGTTGAATAGATGTTCATAAAACCCTTTTAATATGGCATGTTTATTTCTGAGAAACAAGTGATTTTTCAGATTGCAATATTCATTTAAGGACTGCTGGGTTTTCAACGTGATGATTTGCAGTGGGCAATGCATTTTTGTGGCAGTGTAAGGGCTTGACCCTGCCACCTCCTTACTTAGCTGTGCATGCAATATGGGCTTATCACAGGATGTTGCAGTAGAGAGGATCCTTTCAGAGTGATGTATGCCTGATGGTACAGCAGCAGTACCATCAGGTATACATCACTCATACAGCAGCAGTACCATTTAAAGCCACTGGACAATGGAAAATATAAACAGAACTTGTGGTGGCTCAGGGCCATTTGGTCATTTACTACTTGTCTTCTCCCACCATGGCAGTAAAACTTGATTATTAAAATTCCTACTAGAGGAGTCTTGTGTTTGATCTTGAGTCACTAATTAATCACTGTATCATCATTATGAATGAAAGCTCTGCTGATGTCAAGTAATGCTTTCAGTCATATGTATGACTTTTCACACTGTACAAAATTTTTACTAGATCTTGCCTAGAGATCTGTGGCCAAATTTAACTACCTTCTGGTCACATGAGAGCATCCTTGGATTCAGGAAGGTACTTATAGATTAAAGATGTGTAAATGTCTCTATTCACAAAGGGCAAAGTGAGCAATTACTGACCTGTAAGCTTGACTCTGCTCCCCACCATGATCAGAAAATTTCAAAAAATAATGGAGTTGGTGGATAAACAAGTATTGTAGGCTCATCTGGACAGGAATGCAGTTATATGGAAATCACATTATGGATTGGTTAAGGGAAGTTCTTGTCTGCCCAATCTGATTGTCTAATATAATGTCATAATAAAGGATCATCATCGTCAGCCATTTTCAATCCACTGCAGGATGAAGGCCTCTCCAGCAACTTTCCAGTTCCTTCTGTTTTGTGCAATGGCCATCCATTTTCTATCCACAAACTTATGAATTTCATCTATCCATCTCCGCCTTTGCCTTCCAGATTTTCTTCTCGCTCCTCTTGGGAACCGTTCTGTTATTTTCCTAGTCCATCTGTCACCATGTCTTTGAACTATGTGTCCTGTCCAAAACCATTTTAGTTCTTTAGTGTTGATAAGAATGTCCTTTACTTGAGTTTGCTGCCCATTCCACGTGTTTCTCTTCTTATCTGACAGCCTGATTCCTAATATAATTCGTTCCATTCTTCGCTGTGTAGTTCTCAGTTTCTCTTCCATTTTTTTTGCCCAAGTTTCACTTCCATAAGTCATGGTGGGGAGTATACATTGGTTTATTATTTTATGTTTCAGACAAATTGGGATATTGCTCCTCAGTTGTGACTATATTTCCTGAACGCTATCCATACAAAATTTATTCTTCCCTTGACTTCCAGCCATTTATCATTATTATGTCTAATGACTTGTCCCAGATAAGTATATGAATCGATCTTTTCAATTACTGCTCCTTCAATCATTATATCCCTTTCTGTGGCATACTTGTTCATCTTTACTTTTGTTTTAGCCATATTCATCTTTAGTCTGGAATCCTCACTAACTCTGCATAACTGATTAAGATTTTCCTCTAATTCTTTGGGATCATTTCATTTAAGATTTGCAAATTCCTACTAGAGGAGCCTTGTGTTGTCTTTGGTTCATCACGACAAGTGTTTCTTGACAAATGTTTTCTTCTTTGGATTTCTTTTTACTTATAGGTTTCTCGGGCTTTATCACTTTCAGAAAGTTGTAGTATTCCTCATCGATATCTTGGTCCTGAACAGTCTGCAGAAGCTCAAACTTGTTCTTAAGTTCCAGTACATACTGCTTTTTTCCCTCTTCTGTTATCCCAAATAATAGACTTCTCCTCTTCTGTAAATAATAGACCTTCGTACTATTTACTCGAGTTAGTTTTTTCCTTTCTTTTTTTACAGCTATATCTTGATCCAGGTCCTGATGGTATTTCTCCACTTCTTCTGAAAACCTGTGCACCTGAACTTACTCCTGTTTTTTGCTGCCTCTTTGCACTTTCTTATTTGAAAGATGTTTTTCCTTCTGCTTGGAAATTTTCTCATATCCAGCCAGTTCCTAAAAAGTGTGACAAATCCCTCCCATCCAATTATCGTTCCATTGCAATTACTTCTACTCTTTCTAAAGTAATGGAGAAATCAATTAACCGCCCACTCTTAAACTACCTAGAAACTTTCCATCTGATCAACGATTGCCAGTATGGATTCCATCAGTGTTGACCCACTGGTGATATTCTGGCTTATGTTACTCATTTATGGACAAATTCAATGGAAAAGTTCGGTGAAACCCAAGAAGTTGCTGTTGACATCTCAAAGGGTTTCGATCGTGTTTGGCATAAAGGTCTTCTAAACAAGCTTCCATCTTATGGTTTGCCAACTGTTTTTTGTAATTGGTTATCCAGTTTTCTCTCCGACTGCTCACTGAGGGTGATGGTAGATTTCTCTCGGTCTTCTAACTTCTCCACTAATGCCGGTGTCCCCCAAGGTTCAGTTCTTTCTCCCACTCTTTTCCTCTTGTATATTAATGACCTTCTTCCGTTGACTGGAAATTCTATCCATAGTTTTGCTGATGATAGCACATTTTATTCCTCTTTCCACTTTGAGAATTCTCGCCCTGATCAATCATCTTCAACTTCTCAAATATCTGCTACCAATCCCTTAAATGCCGATCTCCAGGTAATTATCCAGTGGGCCAAAGACAACTTAGTTGATTTCAATCCTTCTAAAACTCAGTCCTGTCTTATATTCCACAAAAAGGATTCTTCTGCTCCTATGCTTATTTTTAGTGACACTCCGATTTGTAGGTGAGATGATATATATCTCTTTTGGGGATTACCCTGACTTATAATCTCTCTCTCTTGGCACAAGCACATTACAAATATTGCTTCCTCTGCATCTAAAAAACTTTGTTTTCTCTTTTGCTCTCGGTGTTTCTTTTCTTTCAAACAGCTGTTCACTCTGTACAAATTACAAATCCGCTCTACCATGGAATATTGTTGCCGCATCTGGGGCAGTGCCTCCAAAACCTCTCTCAGGCTTCTAGATTCCATTCAGAAGAGGGCAGTCAGGTTAATTAATGACCAATCTCTAACAGGGTCTCTCTGCTCTCTGTCTCTTAGACAAATTGTTTCTGCTGCATGCCTTTTCTACAGATACTTCCATGGGCACTGTTCTTCTGAATTAGCTTCTATAATTCCCGCTCTGTCTTTCAAAACGTTCCGAACTCGTGCCACCACCAGCCAACATCCATTTACTGTCCAACTTCAAACTCACAGAATCAACTTTTCACCTTCCTTGTTTATTCATTCAACTGCCGTTTTCTGGAACAACCTTCCTTCATTCGTATTTCCTGAAAATTACAGTCTACAGAAGTTCAAGTCCAATGTCAACAAATATCTTCTTTCGTCTTCTCAACCTCCAACCCAAGCATGGTACTAAGTACTATAGGTTCTAATACCTCTCGTGTTTGGGGTTTACATAAAAAAAAAAAAAAAAAAAAAAAAAGGTAATATGGACTATGATGAGTAAAACTACTATGGAACAATTGAAAAATAATTTGCTTTGAAATCAAACAGTGTGCTTGTTGATGATATACTGTATCATTTAAATGTATTTCAGGTATTTCTGAGGACCTTAATTTAATTAATTAAGAAAGTAATTGAAAAAATATGACAGCAATCTCATTGTCTTCTAAGTGAATGTTGATAGCAATATGCTAAGTGATTTTGTCACATTGTGGGACTAGCAAAGTTGAAGATATATTTTTTTGACATTATGGACTTCTTCATAAGGAGAAATCAAGTTGGTGTGGTTGAATTGTGTGGAAATATGTATTGAAAAGGCACTCTTTATTGGGTGCTTATTAGAAGCATCAAAAGAATTGAGTTCATTATCATTTCAGTTTTACAGACTGTTATAAAAATGGTGAATTTTTTCAAAACCTGGCAGTTGAAATCCTGACTTCCTAAAAAACTGTGAAGAAAAAATTATCATGCAGACCTTTTTGATTGATTTCATCCTTAAGTTTACAGCTGACAGTTTCATTTTTGAGAAGTTAAGCATTATTGATTCATCTCTGCAAGGTGCAAAAGAAGATTTTTCTCAAAATGACTAAGTTCACATGTTGATCAAAAAATTGGATCATTGATTAAAAATAATATTAATATGTTATTGTTTTCAGAAGTGAAGCTCTGCTTGCATCCTAAAGGACAAGGAAATTATTGAACTTTCTCTTTTGCTGAAAGACTGTTTATTTAATTTCTTGTCATTGAAAATATGTTTTCATATATATATATATATATATATATATATATATTTTTTTTTTTTTTGAAGTCCTAGATCAGTTCAACTAAATTGTTGACCCTTTCAATTGTAAATCTGATTTATAAATGTATGAAAAAGAAAAATTGATTAATCTCTCCACTGAGAATCATGTTTATCTGATTTTAGATTGATTACATTATAGGACTGTTTTTCTTTAAGTGAAAAAGCATTAAAAGTGTTGATTTCAGTTGCAACAACTTGCTTATGTGGAGATTTTCAGCTGTTGCTGCCATGTATTCAAAGTACAGGTTCCTATAAAATCTCGTATAGTGTGAAACTGTTATGTGGGACTAAGAACCAGTACAAAAAGGCTGTTATGTTCTGAGAGCTAACAAAAATGCACATTTCATTAGCAAAATGTTAACAAAACTGATAAAAATACACCATTCTAGATTTCGTGTATCTTCTTCTTCTCTTTAAAAAATCAGTAATCTCGATTTGTTTTCTTTTGCTTGATAGATCTTTGTAATTTCATCATATGGAACTAAGAATTTTGAAGCTCCTTTTTGAATTTTGGGCTCCTTTCAGTCGAAGAATTTGAATTCAAAAATTAAGATTCCTCCAATTTCCTGGCTAGCTTTATGCCTTTCTGTATACTTTTTAGTGTAAAATTTGGAAATTCAGAATTTTTATCTGCGCTGTCATCCTCTGAATTGATTTGATTTGCCTCCGATGCCATTACCACCAAATCCGCTTCGCCAGCCTCTTTTGCGAACAGTAATCATATGTTATTTTATTTTATTTTTATTTTTTTAGGAGCATTGGCAACTAAGGCTATGTTGTTTGGTCTGTGAGTTCAAATTGCGTGTTTTCTGAGGTTGATTTTCTATTTTTTTGGATGAAAAACCCGAGTTTCCGGGAGAAAAAACCATACTACCCCCGCCTTAGACCAACTAACTCAGCCACGTTGTGAACAAGACCCATAAAAATTCCTCCTGCCATCAACGGGATTTGAACTTAGGTCTTTTCCTGGCCTGGTCTTGGTCTGGCCATACATTTTTCCAACATGCATTTAATGTACAGTTCTGCTTCTTTGAGCGATAAAGCTATGATTCTAATACAGTTCACAATTGAAAAATGTTTCCATGCTTCCATTAATTCAATTTTTCATCAATTCAATTTGGAATAAATTTTTTCCAAAATCCATTGTAACGATTTTCTGATGTAATGAGTTTCAAAGGTAAATATGATGCCTTGATCTAATTAAAGAAGTTAGTTATTAAGGAATATTACTCGGCCTGATGTTGCCCAGTGGTCAGGAGCGAGAGTGCATAGCACGCGTTCCTTGAGTGGACCGAGGTTCAAGCCAGTGACTACTAAATATGATAAATATTTGCATTGACGATTTATTGTAAACTCTACTGACTTGGTTGTCGTGCCGGAGTATAAGCAGAAAATTTATTTATTTATTTTTTTTTTTACTTCAAAGTTTGGATAACTTAAATGTTTTGGATGGCCTGGCAAGTTATCCAACCTAGATTTCAAAGTAATAAAACTTTGAAATCTAAATTTTTCCACAAGTTTAACAGCACAGAACCTAACATGGGGATTTCCCTTTTTTTTTTTTTTTTTTTTCCATAAAAATTAGCAAGCCAAAATTAGGGATTCACAAAAAAAGATTGGAAATATTGAAAAATTACATCCAACATAATAGCAGAGTTTTCCCCCGCACGAAAGCAGAAAAATACCTTGTTATTGAACAAGGTATTTTTCTGCTTTAGTGTAAATACGAGGTTTGCCGCAATTCTTTAACCGTGTTAGAGCGAAACCATGTTGTATAAATACTGTGTTATATAAATGTTATATATACTGTGGTATATAAATACTATGAGGATTGCTGCACTTTATCAGTCGTGTTAGAGCGAAACCGTGTTGTAGAAGTACTGTGTTATATGGGGGTTGTCTGTACTGTTCCAGATCAAACATCAAAAAAGGGAACTGGAAATAGCCAGTTCAGAAATGCAACCACAGTTTAGTAAGCCCCGTCTTGTAAATGCCTCTGGCTATAGCATTGCCTCTGAGTATAAACAGAATATTTTAGTTTTCATCCTCTTTTCATTTTAATTATAACTGTATGTGAAACATATACGCTTCATGCACAAATGTTTCAAATTTCTTTATTTGAAATTTTATATATTTTTTTGTAGAATTTTAAGTGAGAAAATTTCTGTAGAATTTAAATAGAATTAATATTTTTGTTGGCAATTAGTGCTCTTTTTGTCTTTAGCTTAAGGATAAAAATAGTTTAAATCATGATATACAATGTTGAAGTTTCTGGGAGGAAAAAACAGTCATAAATAATTGAGGCGTGATGCTCAAACCTGATGCAGGAGGTTAGAATTTCCCTTATGTTGAACAAGGAATGAAGATTTTTGTTTCCAGCATCTTTATTTCTAAATAAAAGTAGCCATACATTTTTAAGAAACCAACTCTTGAAAAATAATGTGTTCTTTCAGTGTAATACAGCCTTCTGAATGTTTTCAAAATGGAAAATCAAAGCACTTCAACCCGAGTAGAGAGAGTTCTGTCTTTAATTTCTTAAAAGTTATACTGATAATTTTCACTTGTTTTGTGGTGCTTCCTGTACTACTTGTTTTGAACTATGACCAAATTTTTGTCCTTATTACACTTCAACTTCTTACAGACTGTATTAAGGACATCAGTTTAGTCATTGAGGAAGTCATACAAAAAGTGGTATCATGAAATGGCCTTCTAAATAATAATCTCAATTCAGTTGTGATTGTTCAAATAATTTACATATCATTAGGATAATTGGGGAAAATTCACTAAAAGAAGCTTTTTCCATTGTTCTGGTAGTGGCAGAATCATGGTCATGGCATCCAGTCCTGTCAGCTTCTGCATGGTTGTCTCTATCTCAAATTATTTATTTCAGGAGTATCGAAAGGCATAGTCTTCCTAAGATGAACAGCTGCTCTGAGTCTATCTTTCTTCTTCAGTTCCACTTTTTGTAGTTTGGACCCCCTACTCAATATTCAGCACCGGGGTAGCTGACTCACCTATTACAATGTGACATGACAGCATGTTGCCTTGTAAAAGAATTATTGATTAAAAATGAATAAAATAATTGTGTGATTACGTAGCAAAGAATGTTGGACTTTGGAATTGAAACTGATACCAAAATAATAATGAAAATGGAATAAAATAACTTCATGATTATTGATTGAACAAGAACATTGCACTCAAATTCTGAAATCAACATAGAGGACTATTGTTTTCCAGATCAATTTGGGTTCAACTTGCTTAGACTACTGAGCTACAGAAGAATAAAAGGGTGGAATGTTAAGAATAAAATTCTTAAGTAATAAAATAAATGTATAAGTATAGTGCGAAAGCATCAATAATACATAGCCAAATCTGAATGAACAGAATATTAGCAAAGCGGCATCATTTTAAGTTATATCTCATATTGTGAATACCTTCACAACGAGTTGCTATGATATTGCACTACTTCGAATAAGTAACGCTTCACCTGAGGAGAAGACTAACGTTACTTATTCTCAGATGGATTCCACCACCCAGACGGCACTGTTTCAGGGCTATTTGGCCCTTCTTCAGATTGTGGGTAGGTGCCCGAGTTTTGCAATGATGGCAGAACAGTTATGAGAGATGCATAACTATGAGAGATGCCTGATGGTATATGATGTATTTAGACTATAAAGCATTTAGGGCATAAGCCTCAAGCTATGGAAAAGTCTAGACTATGTATAAGTATAGTGCAATATCATGGCAACTCGTTGTGAAGGTATTCACAATATGAGATATAACTTAAAACGATGCTGTGTTGCTAATATTCTGTTCATTCAGATTTGGCTATGTATTATTGATGCTTTCGCACTATACTTATACATAGTCTAGACTTTTCCATAGCTTGAGACTTACGCCCCAAACGTTTTATAGTAATAAATAAATTTAAATAAAAATAATTACTTTACACTTTTTGTATTAATGCATTTGTATTAATGGGAAAAAATGTATTAACTTGTTTTTTGGGTGTAAAAGTATAATATGCTAATGAAAGCTGGTTTGAATATCTGGATTGAAGAATTAATTTTTGTTGGAACAAATCTTCTGATTCTTAAACATTAAAATTAGTAGGTTTGCATGAAAATTTTGCAAATTAGTAATAATATGTTTGCTAAACTTTCATAAAACATTTTATTACTATTTCACAAAAAGTAATAGAATATTTGCTGAAAAGTTTTGGATAATTTTATGGAATATATTGTAATTTCCAAATTTCCACATGACAACTGATAATAAATTGGACAATTAATAATGTTTTTTTACAGTAAATTTTAAAAATTAATGTTTTACTTTTCACAAATCTTGAGTACTTTTATTCATTATTTTGTTTTATTTTATTTATTTATTTTAAGTTTCCATGTACAAGAGGTCATAAGAAATAAAGTTGAATTAAAAGAAAAGAAAAAGATGCCATAATTTCTGTCTATTGTTTACAAATAAAAACTCTGATTTCTGTGTATTTATGGTATTTAAAGTAAAATGCAAGCAGTGGTTTATATAAAAGGAATTTTGTATTTCAATGCAAATTATTTATGCTTAGAGGAAGTGGTATTGATTTTATTTCTTTATGGATTATAGTGAGTCTCATTTTGATTTAAATTAAGTGCAATCATGAAAATATTCCTTTAAGACTTATAAATATTTTTAAGAGTGGTATACATAACTTTTAACTATTCCACATTTTCTGCCAGTGTACTAGCAAAAAATTGTATTATTGTTGAGCAGCACTAGATGTCACTGCTTGGTGGTCAGCATCTGTAGAGGTGTAAACTTTGCCACAGCTGCTGTAAACTTGCAGCTGACCTCCTTCTAATACTGATATCTAAAAATAGAATTACCATCATCATGACCACTTTTGTATATAGATGAGGAGCTATTAATTAGTTCATTACTGGATTAATGGAAAACACAGTGAGTTTTTATTGTGTGTTATCAAAAGGCAGAACACTTTCATGAGATGTATATACTGATTTGTAACACCTTTTTAGACTTTACTGTTAGAATTGCAGTCATTTATACTGAAAAATTTTCAGTTTTATGTTTATAATTTTAAGTGATTTTTTTTTTTTTTTTAATTTTATTTCTGCTGTCAAAAAATCATTAAATGTAAAACATATTAAAAAAAATGCTGTCTTCAGTTTTAATTTATTTTAAATATTTGAGTTTTTTTGTGAACAGTATTTTGAATGTTACTGTTTTGTTTATTAATTATTTATTTTTACAAACATTAGAGTATCTTTTTGTTAAATTTCGACATTAATATGATGCTTATGCAAACATATTTTAAGCAAATTTTGAAACAAAATGCAGTGATGATATTGGTATTCCTTATCAAAACTGTTGTGCTTTGATAAGTACTTACATTCACTCTCAATTTTCTATGTAATTTTTTACATAATTATTTGTACCATTTTAACATGCAACACTACTGATTCAGAATACAGGAGATGATTTATGCATAAACTTGTGATGCATGGTGAGGGTGTATCCCTATTGACTTTGCACTTCAAACTCTTCACAGCCTAAATCTGTCTCTGTGAGGATCATTGTTATATTTTAGTAAACTATATATGGCAAACACTGTTTTCAAACTAGAAGGTTTTAGTTTATAATCTTTAGATTTATTCAAAGGAATTCACATGTGCGCTTAGTTTATAATTTCCTCTGATGTCTGTTGACTAGCTGGTATTCATGTGGGGAGGTCTTCTGGCTTTCACTTCTTCTTTTTTTTTTGTTTTGTAATGACATTCTATTCATCCAATATAACTCATATTACTTTCAAGAAAAGTTTCCTTGCTTTGTGAATATTTGAGAAATCTCTCAGGATAAAAACCACATTTATGAGATTTCATGAGTTGTTGCTGGCAGTAGTAAAGTTCAAAATTTTTTCAACTTGTGATGACCAACAATGGAATGGAAGTATTATAGAATTTATATATAATTATATATTTGTATAATTATAGAATTATTATAGACCATACAGCCTTCTGATTGTTTTCAGCTGTAACCTGATGTTTTAATCTCATGATTTAGCAGTCTCTTTTTATGCAGCTTCTTCCTGAAACTACAAAAAGAAAAGGTTTTGATCATTAACAAAAAAAAAAAAAAAAAAAAACCCTTTTAATAAATGGATGAAAAAACACTTCATTCTTTTAGAATACAATTTATTGGAATTATTAGTGAGAGAACCTTAGGCAGTGTGTGAAAGTAACCTAAGGAACATAATCCATATGAATATAATTGAGTAAATAACTATAGCCCATTAATTCTGCTTTCATTATATTTAGTTAAACATGCACAAACAAATTGAAAATAACTTTTGCAGCATTAGTACTGTGATGAGCTGAATGTTTGTTGCCCTGTATCTGTTATGCTAATTAATTTGCCGTAAGCAGAACGAATTATAAATTTATTCTGTACCCTCATTCTGTGTGTAGCAATGAGCAAGATAAGTTTGCTACTTAGTACATTGATACTGAAGGCATTTTTCCATGAGTTGCCTTTTATTGAACTATTAAATTGAAAGAGATAAATGTTAAATAGAATATACCTACTCCAGTGGAGAGGTATATTTGCAAAACTTCAAATAAATTGCTATTTATTTGAAGTATATTTTATTACCCATGCTACAGCTTCTACACTAAATTTGTTAGAATATATAATGGGGCAATTTTTTTTTTTTATGAGAATCATTGTATAAATATGTTCCCAGCTCAGAGAAATCTTTTGCTTCCAAATTTAACAACATTCTGAAATGCTTGTGCACATTCTCATGGCTTGAATACTGAAGAGAAGAAAATATTTTCAATTGTGCAACCTACATTTGTGTTTTTCTTTATCATATCAAACAAATGATTGGAAAATATAAGTATCTTCAACTAGCTTTTCCTGTGGTAGCTAGATCTTTCATGTTTATTAAATGTTTTGCAAGCCCTCTTCCACTTGTCAGTCACTGCACAAGAAATCTGTTTAAAATTTATTGTAAATGTTATCAACCTTATAAGTCCTTTACAAAATTGATCGAAGGTTTTCAGCTCACATAATCAGAAATCAACCAGGCACACTCCCCCCCCTCCCCAAAGTCATTTTGAAATTGGTGCTTCTTTACGTCAATTTTGCTTCAGGCAACAGTTTTTTACTCTCTTTCGCATAATTGATTTAAATTGGAATAAGAAAAGATGAAAATGAGTACCCTTGTGAAGGCTGATACATTATGTGACAAACCAGATGAAACTCCAGTTACACATAGGACAAATGAGTGAACATAAAATAGCCATAAAGTTGATGGGGGTTCTTTATTCAAATCAGAAAAAGGAATCCAATCAGCAACAAAAATAAGTCAGCATTCTGTCCACAAGGAATTTCAGCACAAATATTTGGCATGAGCTCTTATCAGTTGGTATCTTTGAATCCATGCTGACACAAATGAAAAAAAAATGCGGTTTATTTTGGATGATTTGAAATAGGTGCATTTGCAGTGCTTGTATTTTTTGTAAAATAACAATAGGCCCAGCACTGAACCCTGGTAGACTACACTAATGACATTGGTCCACGAAGAGGCAGATATGAAGGCAGATATGCAGGTAGATATGAAGTTCTCTGAGCAGTGCAGACGGGCTGCAAGAGTAGCTCATGGTGTATTGTCAATGATATATAGCAATTTTTCTAGCAGGGATAAGGAGGTGATTATTCCCTTGTATAAGGCAATGGGCAGGCCACACCTAGAGTACTGTATACAGGTCTGAAGGCCTCATTTAAATTAGGATGTAGAGCTGCTGGAATGAGTACAGAGAAGGGCAACAAGATTAGTGAATGGAACAAAGGGGTGCTCTTACGAAGAAAGGCTTAAGTTTTGCAAATTACAGTGTCTGGAGACTAGGCACCAGCGAGGTGATCTGATAGAGGTGTATAAAGCCTTGAATGGTTTGAGCATGCTCAATGCTGATGAGATTCTTCCTCTTGCTCAGAATAATCATCTGAGAGGGCATAAATTCAAATTGAGGAAAGACACATGTAGGATAGACGTGCGGAAATTTGCCTTTAGCCAGCGGGTGGTTGGTTGGTGGAACAGACTTCCGTCCCTTGTCGTGGAAGTTGATAGCCTAAATAAGGCTCAGCTGGACAGGTATTTCGAACGAACAGAGGGGTGAAGTGGAAGTGGTTTTTTTTTTTTTTTTTGGCTGATGCTGCATAAGCTTCCTTTCTTGCATTAAATGTCTCTATTAATGCTAAAGAGCAGTGTTGATTACCACTCCTTTCTTCTTCCACCCAACTATTTTGTATCCAGTTCCTTTGTGACCGTGTTGTAGTATCCAGTCAAGTTGGCCAGACAAGATCTCATGTTAACAAACCCATGCTGCATCTGAAGTATAATTGTAGCCTTGTCTAGATCAGTGCTTCTCAGATTATCTGTGGTAAAGGACCAGTTCCATTTATTTCCAATCCATTGCTGACTGGTAACAGAAGACTCGTGGACCAGTAACATGCACGATGAATTGGAAATTCGTTGTGGACTGGTAACAAACAGTTTGCTGACCAGCACTGGTCCCCAGGCACACTTTAAGTAGCACTCGTCTAGATAATCCTGCGTTACTTCTTTAACCAGTGATGCCATTATCTTTCTTGGAAAAGAATTTAAACTAACAGGTCTGTAATTACTAGTGTCACCGTTTGATCCTCGTTGGGAATTAGGGATACATTCACACATCTCCAGTCCATGGGGACCTCTCCTTAATCCAGGAATTCTTTCATACTTATGGCTAATTGTTTGCTTACTTCCTTGCTGCCTCTCTTAATATAATTGGATAGATCCCATTCACCCCAGTTGCCTTTCTTGTGTTTAACTTCAACAATTTCTCTTGCAATTTCCTCTCAGTTGTTGAAAAATCATTTAGCTCATTGTTAGAATTTGATAAACTTCTGGCCTCCACTTCCCTAAAGAATTCTTTTTGTGAATGTAGAGGCAAATACTCATTCAGTTTGTCAGCAACCCGAGCAGGATCATCAACAAATTGAACCATCAATATCAAGTGGACCAATTTGATTCATCCCCTACCTTCTAGTGTTTACATAAGTAAAGAAGTCTCTGCCTTTTATCTTTGAATCCTTTGCCAAAGATTTCTTAATTTGCCTTTGTTTACCTAACCTCCTTTGTGACTTTATTACAGTTTAGTTTATATCTACCTGAGGCTTCTGTGTCGCCTGATAATTTATATGCATCTCATACATTTTTATTCTCCACCACTAGCCTCGTTAGTTCATCTGACATCCATTTAGGCCTAAAGTTTGGAACGGTACTTCTTAGTTGGTATGAAAAGCCTGGTAGCTTCCATGATTAATTCCTTGAATACTTCCCATTTAGAATTTTCTGATAATTAACATCA
The DNA here is from genome assembly GCF_048544385.1 of Mastigoproctus giganteus. Taxonomy (NCBI): domain Eukaryota; kingdom Metazoa; phylum Arthropoda; class Arachnida; order Uropygi; family Thelyphonidae; genus Mastigoproctus; species Mastigoproctus giganteus. The sequence continues at coordinate 72,841,066 of NC_143581.1, forward strand.
ACATTGACCGGAACTTGTGTGATCAACACACAAGTTCCGGTCAATATCTAGAAAGTTAAAATCCCCCATTATAAGACATTCTGATTTACTGGTTCTGATCCCTCATTATAAGACATTCTGATTTCTCTGTAGAGTTGTTGTACTCATCAGAGTCATTAGGCTTATAACACACTCCTAGTCTCATTTTTGTTTTCCCAGTGTTATGTCACACCAAACTTACTCAACATTGCACTAGCCACCTGTGTCAACTGGATGGAGTGCCTTAGATTTTATGTACTTCTTAACTAAGAGCATAAACTTTCCTTCTCTCCTATCCACTATTCTTTCTGTTCACATTGTACTTGCCATATTCAAATTTTACATCCCTTATATCTGAATGGCACACATCTCTGATATCCCAACATTGTCTGCATTTCATGCCTCAACTAGCACTTCAAATTCATCAAATTTATTTACTGTACTCCTAGGATCAGTATGCGAGTATACATATACTTGTTTTTACTCTTAGTTACCTACCTCAACACTGCACATGTATTTACTTGTTTCAGGATGAGTTTCAACAGCCCTTGAAATCCCCAGCAACTTACTTTCCAGGCTGCTTCTCATTCCAGTAGAAACAGTGCAAGAATCACTTTCACCTCTGCTTGCGGCTATTGTTAATCTATTAGTCAGTGTATTCTCCCAAGCTGTCTGTTTTCCTACCCACCTAATACTAACTTGATTGCAACAGCAAATATTCTCACATCCCCCCCCCCCGGTAGAAGCAGTCTCTCTCTTGTTGACAATCCCATTCCAAACTGAGAAAAATCCTTCCCTCTTGAGCCTAGCACACGTTCTCTGCAGGGCCAAATTGATTGAGAAGACTGTCATATACTACCTCCTATGATGTCTGGTCAGAATTGAAGATACTTTCAAATGTAACCATAATTTGAATATTTTTTTCAACATTGCCCTGTACTTGTTAAGTCTGCAGATCTTCTACTCTTAATGTCATTGTGCCAGTGTGTACAACAATGTAACCTTAAAAGATGTCTGCTCTGTAATATCATCAACGTTTGCCAATGGCAGACATCCCCTGATCTTATTCCACCAAACCTTTTTTGCACAATATATTTCCCATTTTCCTTACAGTAGAGTCACAGACAACAACTAGCTTTTGTGAGAGCAGTGCATTCTGCCTTGAGGGTTGCCGCTATGTTGCCTGATGAACATTGCAAGCTCTGGTGTTAATTTGGGCAGCTGAGATCTTGATGGAACTCCAATTTAAATCCTTCGAGTTATTAATCAATTCCAGTTATTAATCAGCCCAAACTAGAATTTGAATAGACTAGGAGTAGAAGTTTTGCTTCTTGTCCAAAAGGTAGTTGAGCATTCTGGCCAACTACCTTTTGGACAAGAAGTGATTACTGCATCACTGTTATATTGACGATCTCGGTAAACCACCTCCTGCCATTTTTTTTTTTTTTTAATGTAAACCCTAAACACGAGTGGTATTAGAACCTATAGTACTTAGTACCATGCTTGGGTTGGAGGTTGAGAAGATGAGAGAAGATGTTTGTTGACACTAGACTCGAACTTCTGTAGACTGTAATTTTCAGGAAAGACACATGAAAGAAAGTTGTTCCAGAAAACGGCAGTTGAATGAATAAACGAGGAAGATGAAAAGTTGGTTCTGTGAGTTTGAAGTTGGACAGTAAATGGATGTTGGCTGGTGGCGGCACGTGTTAGGACTGTTTTAAAAGAGGGAGCAGGAATTATAGAAGTCAATTCAGAAGAACAGTGCCCATGGAAGTATCTGTAGGAGAGGCACGCAGCAGAAACAGTACGTCTATGAGAAAGCGAGTGGAGAGACTCTGTTAGAGATGAATCATTAATTAACTTAACTGCCCTCTTCTGAATGGAATCTATAAGCCTGAGAGAGGTTTTGGGGCCACCACCCCAGATGTGGGAACAATATTCCATGGCAGGGCAGATTTGCGATTGATACAGACTGAGCAGCTGTTTGGAAGAAAAGTAATGCCGAGAGCGAAAGAGAAAACCAAGTTTTTTAGATGCAGAGGAAGCAATATTTGTAATGTGCTTGTGCCAAGAGAGAGATTAGAAGTCAGGGTAATCCCCAAAAGAGATATATCATTTTTTCTAGAAATCGGAATGTCACTAAAGATAAGCATAGGAGCAGAAGAATCCTTTTTACGAGATATACGACAAGACTGAGTTTTAGAAGGGTTGAAATCAACTAAGTTGTCTTTGCCCCACTGGAGAATTACCTGAAGATCGGCATTTAAGGAATTGGTAGCAGATTTTCGAGAAGTTAATGCTGATTGAGCAGGGCAAGGTTTCTCAAAATGGAAAGTAGAATGCAATGTGCTATCATTGGCAAAACTATGGATAAGATTTCCAGTCAATGGAAGAAGGTCATTAATATACAAGAGGAAAAGAGTGGGAGAAAGAACTGAACCTTGGGGGACACCGGCATTAGTGGAGAAGTTAGAAGACAGAGAGCCATCACCCTCAGTGAGCGATCAGAGAGACAATTGGATAACCAATTAATAAAAACAGTTGGCAAACCATAAGATGGAAGCTTGTTTAGAAGACCTTTATGCCAAACACGATCGAAACCCTTTGAGATGTCAAGAGCAATTACTTGTGTTTCACTGAACCTTTCCATTGAATTAGTCCATAAATGGGTAACATAAGCCAGAATATCACCAGTGGATTGACACTGACGGAATCCATACTGGCGATCGTTGATCAGACGGAAGGTCTCTAGGTAGTTTAAGAGTTGGCGGTTAATTGATTTCTCCATTACTTTAGAAAGAGTAGAAGTAATTGCAATGGGACGATAATTGGATGGGAGGGATTTGTCACCCTTTTTAGGGCCGACCGGGCTAGCCAGGTGGGTAAAGTACCTGCATGGCAACCCAAAGGTCGCGGGTTCGAATTCCGCCTCGGGCTTGGATCAAAGTACTGCAAAAAAAAAACCTTGGGAGGTGCATTATGGCCACAGAAGCCGATGCGCCAACAACTACGAAAAAAAACCAAAAAAAACCCCCTTTTTTAGGAACTGGCTGGATATGAGCAAATTTCCAAGCAGAAGGAAAAACACCTTTGGAATAAAAGAGTGAAAAAAGGCGGCAAAGAATAGGAGTAAGTTCAGGAGCACAGGTTTTGAGAACAAGTGGAGAAATACCATCAGGACCTGGAGTTTTCTTAGCATCAAGATTCGTCAAAATCCTTCTGACATCCTTTTGATGGAAGACCACAGGGGGCATTGAATGGAGCGTGTTGGGAATGGTGGGAGGTGTTTTACCAAGATCATTAATACACGAGTTGAAAGAAAAATGTAATGCTAGCCAGTCAGCTTTATCCTTGGCTTAAGTGACAACAGAACCATCTGATTTGGACAGAGGTGGGAGCAGAGGCGGCAAATAGCTTTGGCAAGGGACCAGAATGCTCGGCTACCATTAGGGCAAGAAGCAAGTTTTCTACTCTTAGCCTGTGCAAACTCTAGTTTGCACTGATTAATAACTGCTTTACAATTGTTGCGAGCTTTGGTGTACGCAGAAAATGACATTGAAGAATTAGAAACAAGCCAATTATGATATGCAACATTCTTCTCTTGAACAGCCTTAGCACATTTATTGGAAAACTAAAGTTTAGATAAAGGACGAGATTTTAAAGTGGAGTGTGGGATAAAGGATTCCATTCCTGCAAGAATAATTTCACTGGCACGATCTGAGCAAACGTTGACATCAGAAGATTTGAAACAGTAATCCGACCAAGGAAAAGAAGAAAGGAAATCTCGTAGGTCATCCCATTTTGCATTCTTGTAATGCCAAACAACACGAGGTTGGGAATAGCCATGAGATAAAGGTTCCATTGGAGAAGAGACAATCACCAAGTTGTGATCTGAAGTGCCTAAACGACCACTCACTTCGACCGTGTACTTAGAAGGGTTGTTTGTGGGAAAAAGATCAACCATATTGGCTGTATGATTAGGATTATCCGGTATTCTTGTAGGTAAATGAACAATCTGTGCAAGGTCATTAGTAATTGCAAAAGCCTCAGCATCTCGACCAGCTGGGTCGGTGTGACTAGAAAACGGAAGCCAGCTGGAGTTGTAAACCTTAAAATCACCAAGGAAAATTACGTCACTGTTAGGAAAGTTGGACTGGAGAAAGTCCAGTTGCAAAGAGAGGAAGTCAAAGAGCTCCAAGTGATTAGTGGAATTGGGAGAACGGTAGAGACAACTGATGAATTTGACACAATGAGGTAGAGAGATTTTAAGCCAGAGAAGATCAAAGAGAGGAGATTCCAAATTGCCAAGTCTCTGACAGGGAATATCAGAACGGACATATGCACAAGTACCACCTTTGAGGCGAAAGGAATCATACAGCGAATAATTTGGGCATCTGAGATGAGCAGTAATTGAATCAACTGATAACTGAGATTCTGTCAGAAAAAGTACATGGGGTTTGGCAGACTGCAAGTGGAAATGGACATCGTTGAGATTAGAATTGAGACCATGTATATTTGTGAAATGAATTTGGAAGTGCTTAGGAGGTTTAGATCTTTTTGCAGATAAGCTTGCTCTATTAGTTTGCCAATTCATGGTGTATTCAATAGTAAGAAAAAGTGGATGGGACATGATGTATGAAGTAATGAAATTTTTGGATATGGTGTACACATGGTAAGAATATACCCAGATCCTTGACATAACGTGGCCTCGACAATGCTCCCCGCATACACACTACTTGGACTCCCTCCAGTCACTATCTGGCAGAGTAGAGGTAGCAAGATTATACACCAGCTGATCTGGAAGCCTCCTAGAAAGTTACCAATAGGTTTGGTCCGGTGTACTAACTAGCAGCCGGCCTGCGAACACCGTTTTAGAGCTGTACCCTCGAAATGTAAGGAATATTGGATCTCGCCACGATCTTCATCATAACCTCAAAAGTAATTAATCATACTGCATGATGGAAGAGATAGGGAAGGGTTGACCGGAACTTAGCTCTAGAGACTAAACATGGGTTCCACCACTTCAGGCCTCCAATAAGCAAAGTGGTGGTATTGCACCAGTTGATGAGAGTCATCTACCACCTAGTACTGCCAGGTAACATAGAGGGGCGGCATTCCTCCATGTGGTGAGGGCACCACACCTCGTCCCTTGCTTACGTTGGTTCACACCTGGGTGGCCGCTCACCATGTACTTGTGCATGGAGGTTATACCCAGGATTACTAACAGTCCCACCATTGTGAAAGTGCAAGCAGAGGATTTTGCTGTCAGAGACCGTCCGGATTTCGCCGAAATTGGGTCCACTTGACTTGAGTGTCACCCGAATATCAGTTCCATCAGCGTTATAGACTCTCAGGTAGCAAGTACAGCTTGTCTGGCCTATCTGAGAGAATGTCTGTGACAAACTCAATTTCCAGTACACACCACTCTGTGCCTTCTATGGTCTTCTCAAGAAAGCTTTAGATCCTGATGGTATTTCTCCACTTGTTCCCAAAACTTCTCCTGATCTTGCACCTGTTTTGTGTCACCTTTTTACACTTTGTTATTTTACTGGTGTTTTTTCTTCTGCTTGGAAATTTGTTCATAACCAGCCAGTACCTAAAAGGGTGACAGATCCTTCTCATTGAATTATTGTCTCATTGCACTTATCTCTAATCTTTCCATTGCACTTCTCTAATCTTTGCATCCTTTGCCAAAGATTTCTTAATTTGCCTTTGCTTGCTTAACTTCCTTTGTGACTTGATTACAGTCTGGTTTATCTACCCTAGGATTCTGTGTCACCTGATAATTTATATGCATCCCATGCATTTTTGTTCTCTGCCATTAGTTCATCTGACATCCATTTAGGCCTAAACCTTGAACAGTACTTCTTAGTTGGTATGAAAAGCCTAGTAGCTTCCATGATTAATTCCTTTAATACTTCCCATTTAGAATTTTCTGATATTAACATCATTAGTTGTTCCCACTGTTTAGAATTTAGAAAGTGTCTGAGACCACTATAGTCTCCTTTATGAAAGCAAAAACCCTTCCCTTTAACTTTGTTACTAGTTATATCTTTAAGTAAATCCCACATCAGTACACTGTGATCATTGCCGCCTTGTAGTTGCTGTATCTGCAGATTCTTAATGTGTGAAAAATCACTGTTGATGATAACTGCCAACTCCTAAACTATCTCGAAACCTTTCATCTGATTTTTCCTTCTATCAGTGATTGGCAGAATGGATTCCATCAGTGTCGATCCATGAGTGATATTTTGGCTTATATTACCCATCTGGGTATGAATTCAGTGGAAAGTTTGGTGAGACTCAATCAGTTGCTCGATATTTCTAAGGCTTTTGATGGCGTTTGTTATAAAGGTTTTCAAAGCTTCCGTCTTTTGGATTGCCAACTGTACTTTGCAATTGATTATTCAGTTCTCTCTCTCTCTCTCTCTCTCTCTCTCTCTCTCTCTCTCTCTCTCTCTCTCTCTCTGACTGACTGTTTACTGTTGGTGATGCTAAATGGCTCTGTCTTCTAACTTATTTGCTAATGCTGGTCTTCCTGAATGTTCAGTTTTTCCCTGTAGTCTTTTATGCTTATATATATTAATGACCCTCTTTCACTGACTGGAAATCCTATACATAGTTTTACTGATCACAATATATTGTATTTCGCCTTCTAGTGTGAGAAATCTTGCCAAGCAACTTGACAAACACCTTCGTCTTCTTGAATAGCCACCACCACCAATTCCTTAAATGCTGATCTCCAGGTGATACTCCAGTGGTGCAAAGAAAATGTAGTTAATTTCATTTGCTTTAAAACCCAGTCATAATTTTTATCTTGGAAAAAAGGGTCTATTGCTCCTGTGCTTATCTTTGATGATATTCTGATTTATGGGCAACATCACTTATCTCAATTAGGGGATTATGCCGATTTATAATCTCCCTTTGCACGAGCCTATCACAAATATTGCTTCCTCTGTATCTAAAAAACTGAGTTTTCTCTTTCACTCTCAGCATTACTTTCTTTCTAAATAACTACTCACTCTGTATAAATTTAACATCCACTCTACCAAGGAATATTGTTCCTACATCTGGGATGGTGCCAGTAAACTTCTCTTAGGTTTTTAGACTTCATTCATAAGGGAATGGTTAGGTTAATTAATGATCCATCTGATAGAAATTAATGACCCATCTCTCCCTCCACTTTGTCTCATAGACATTCTATTTTTGCTTCATGCCATTTCTACAGATACTTCCTTGAGCACTGTTCATCTGAATTGGCACTAGTAATTCCCCTACTCTGCTCCAAACACGTATAGACATGTGCTACAGTCAGTTGGCATTCATTTACTGTCCAACTGCGAACTCATAGAATCTATTTTTCTTCTTTCTCATTTGTTCTTTCAACTTCTGTTTTCTGGAACTACCCTCCTTCACATGTATTTCCAAAAAAATTGCAGCCTGTAGAAATTCAAGTCTAATGTCACAAGTATCATGTTCTCAATCTTTGATCCACGCAGTGATAAGTACTGTAGGTTCTAATACCTTTAATGTTTGGAGTTTACTTAAAAAAAAACACTTCTATCCTGGTATTATATATAACATAATTAATGGTTGTTGAGTATCTTGAGTTTTTTTGCATAGCTTATTGCACCTTTTTTTGGCCACATGTATGGAAAAGCCATGGTTGAAAACAGCAGACCAGAAAGCAATTCCCCACTCCCCACAGGAGTGGTCTAAAAAATGCACCGTCAGTTTTAAAGAATCACTGGCAAGAGATTCCAAAAGGGAATGCATAATAAAAGTTACCATTTGGATGTTTAGGTAGAACGATCACCAATTCATTCTTGTTTTTTCGAATAGCTCTAGAACTACTGATTGTTTGGTTGAATGGTTAGTGATTGTTTACCTATTTGGAAGTGTTTAATGGAACTATTTTGGAGTTTAGGGCAAGAGATTAAGTCAGTTTTGGTAGGAGGATCTTTAAGAGGAAGAAAGTACTTGAAATTGACCCGAAGTCCTTTAGTCAGGTGGGATTATTTCTTCAGAGCTTTTCATCATCCTTTCAAAAAGAGCATAAAAACATAGCACTTTTAAAGCAACCAGTTCCTTAATAATCTATTAAACCCCAGGGGCTCACATTTGGTGAGTATGGGCTTGGCACACCCAGGGTCCTGAGCTGGATATCATCATTCTTCTCTTCCTTGGTGATTTCCTTCTACTTCTCTCTCTCTCTCTCTTAGGGTAAGTTAGAATTTTTTTTTTTTTTTTTTGTTGGTTCAGCAAAAGCCTCAGGCTTCCTTGCACCATATGGCTAATGATAACAATCATGGAGTGCTCCTTGTGCCAAATTTTTTCATTACACACTAATCATGTTTCAGAACACATTGGGAACATATATATACAGATGATTCTAAGCCCCCAGGCGCATGTGGGTGCAGCAGCTATTTCCATTGTGTAACAAAATCCCTTCCACTGGAATGCAGCATATATTCATTATACCTTTATGCTATTCAACTTGCATTAAAGGAAATATGTCACAAACCACCACACCCCACAGTGATTTATTATTTATTCTGATTCCTTCAATGCAATCTTAGCTATTCAGGGCAAACATCCTTGTCAGACAAGCCGACCGGGCTAGCCAGGTGGGTAAGTGCCTACCTAGCAACCCAAAGGTCGCGGGTTCGAATCCCACCTCGGGCTTGGATCAAAGTATTGCAAAAAACATTGTGAGGTGCATTATGGCCACAGAAGCCGATGCGCCAACAACTACTACCAAAAAAAAAAAAATACCTTGTCAGACAGGAAATTACCATGGTTATCAATTGCTGCCATAAACTATGTGCAGAAACAACACTTTGTGGAATCCCAAGACACACAGGAATTCCAGGCAGTTAGACAGCAGACAAAGTTCATAACTCATCAATCCATATAAAAACTACTGACCCTATAAAAAAGAGCAAATGAAGTTGAGTGGCCCTGGTTACAGAGAAGTGACATCCGCAACAAACCACATGAAATAAAACCTAGTTTTCCAGGCAAAATGCATGCAAATGAAAATGCAGAGAAGTAGTGCTTACAAGACACTCATCTTATCTACTATCACCTGTTAGTAAATGAAAAACCCTCTATGCATAACATGTTAAGTTCAGCCTACTGTAAATACTGTGGATTGTATTTCACTGTAAGCATAACACATCTGAGAAAATGAGTTACATATAAATTCCTAGATAAGACAATTTGGTCTTAGATGCCATTGTTTCATTAAACCCTTGCACACATACACTTCAGAACCTTTTCTAACTTCAGTGCATGCATTACTTGAAACTGTATCAGAGTGTCGTTTCCTTTTTCACTTTTACCTAGTAGTAAATGTCCACTAAATATTAATTCACTTTCTGAGGTGGTGTGTTGTACCAACTTTCAGCACACACACAGATGACTAGCCCTTTTCCTTCCAGTGCATTTTAAATCAAGTATCAACAAAATCGAAAATATGAACATTAATTGCAAAAAATGAATGTTAAACATTCATAAATACCGCATTCCAAACCACGTGCATAGCTATACAATACAGTGTACTCTGCTTTATGATATTAATCAGTTCCAGAGACACCATCGTATCATTAAAATATCATAATGTGAACCCAATAACACATTGTTTTTTGGTAATTTGTTTCAAGTTCTCAGAAGTTGAAATTTTCGCTGTATAACTAAGCTCTCTCTAAAATGTAATTTTTAAGGTCACGTGCATGATCTTAAGGCCATAAAAAGGTCGTGAGCATTAGTTACCAAGGCCATAAAAAGGTCGTGTAAATTGTATTAGTTACCAATTCAAATCATTAAAATGCACTACACTTTCATCATCATATGTTCTGTTATAAGAATCAATTTTAAAGGCCTTTGTGATATTTTTCTAAAGCACATTTCTGGAGGTCACTACCATAAAACAATAAAAACAATTTGCACCTTCCAGTTTATTGGGCTTTTCTGTTACTGCAAGCAATTATAAATGGGTAGTAAACTCGATCTTCTTGCATTTGCAAAAATACCGATAGCTGGAACTATGTGGTTTCCCCTTTACTGAAATCTTCAATCGTATAAAAAACAAATTTTCAGAATCTTCTCTTCATTCTTTTTTTTTAAAGCTTCGTAAACTTGTTACTCCACGCAAATCGTGTTAGTTGCAATTTGTGTGTGCTGTTAAAAAATGCTTATGCATGCAATCGTGAAATTTATAATTAAAAGAGAAGATTATCTTGGAAACAAACGCTTCTTGAAACATTTCTGAAGAAGACGACTCCTTGTACAACAAATCAACGAGTACTGAGCCAATAATGAGTGATCAACGAGTGTGCATTTAGTCGATGATGACGAAGAATAAACGATCTTTAACATTTGTAAGTCGTAAATAATTTCTCTATTATTATAATTTACTTGATTTTACAGGCTACGTTTTCATTTCTTTCAATAAATCAATCTTTGTTTAAACATAAACTAATTAGCTAGCTAATTTCATTGTTGAGAACGTAACCCCTATTTTTAACCTTATATCTATAGGAAATAAATTCCCGCTTTACGAGTGCGCGCTAGGAACGAATTAACTCGTAAAGTCGAGAATTACATGTATTTAAGATGCATTGACTGGTAATAGGCTATCCTGTAGCCACAAAAATATCATTGCTATTCTGATTTTTAAGCCTTCCATAACAGGGGTAGCATTAAGTTCTTGCATTAATGTTAAGTGCCAGATTGTTTTCTGAAGGAATTTCACGTGCTTTTAAATTAGCCAAAATGAAATGTCTCATATTATACCTTGCTGAGCTATCTTCTGATACCGATCCTATGAGCAAACTACTTTCGATCTGAGAACTCTTAATAAAAAAAAGAAAGAAAAAAAGTGATTCCAGCAATATTTCATAATGGGATATAGCTTGGAATCAGTTTGATTACTATCATGTGTAGCAATTGAAAATGGCAGATTTTTCAGAGCTATCACTACCTCTTCTTTTCCATTATGTACTATTTCGCTAACAGTGCATATTGTTTTTATTTACTAACAATTTCTGTTCTTCAACAAGCTTAATTATTATTATTTTTTTTTGATGTTTTACTGTTGAAACTTATTTCTGAACAACGTATTGGCATGTATAACACTGTCATTTTACTTTAAAATGCTACATCTATTTGCCCATTTCTTTCTGTACTACTATGTACATTATTCATTGTTCTTAGCTTATTGTTTGCAATTGTATAATTAGATAGTGGTTCCGACACTTTAAATTGAAGAATCATCTACCTCTTGTATATCTACATATACAAGAGGTGGTCAATAAGTATTTACCCTCACTTTGAAATATTTGAGTTCGGGATTTGATATTATGTATATATAATACTAAGTCTGATAAGTTAATGTATATTTATTTGTTTTTCTAAATACATTGGTTACTGAACTAGAGCTGTGAATACAGTGAGAGATGGTATGTTGGAAAAGGTTGAAGACAAATCTGTTAAAAAGTTGTCATTTCCAAAGAAGCAGAACAGATCCATGAGGAGATGAAAGCTATATATGAGGAATATTGTCCTAATATGAGACTGAAAAATTGGAAAAGATATTTCAAAGGAGCAAAACAGATCCACGAGGAGTTGAAAACTATATATGAGGAATATTGTACCTAATATGAGACTGAAAAATTGGAAAAGACAGTTCAGGTGCAGGCAGAGCAGTGTGCATGGGGACCCAAGAGAAGATCCATTTCAGCCAAAGACCTTGCCATTGTTGTGGATAAAGTGGAGTAGATAGTCCCTTGAAAGAGATGAGCTGAATATAAATTTTATAGCAGAGAGAGAGAGAGAGAGAATGTCTTTTTTTTTTTTTTTTTTTTGACAAAATTGTGACAATATGTGAATGTTGAATACATCACTATGACCCTGAAACTAAACAGGTGAGTAAATCATGGATACATTCAAATTAACCAACCACAAAAAAGCCAAGGTTTAATTGTCTGCCAAGAATGTAATATTGTCAGTCTTCTAGGACTCTAAAGTTATCATCCTTTCAGATTAGCTCCCATAAGGTAACAACATCACTGGAGATTACTAGAAACCAGCAAAAGTTAAGAGAGGCCATGGGGTTGAAGAGTGAAGGGACTTGGATGTATAACACTGGTGCATAACCAAATACTGGTGTATAACCAAAGGTGCCCACCTGCTAGCTAACAGTGGCGCCTCCATAGCCAGGTGGGCAGGAGCAGCAGTGCGTAGTACATGCTTCTTGATTAGACCGGGGTTCGAGCCCGTGACCACCAAATACGGAGGATGCGGAAAGGTCAGGGAATGACCACTGCATATCCTCGGAGCAATATGGCCTTAGTTGCTAATGCTCCTAAAAACCAAATAACAACAACAACAACAGCTAGCTAACAGTGTTTCTCCTCACAGGGCCGCTTACATAGTAGACTTTGAAATTGGACCTGGTTTTTTGAAAATCTGCAGCACCCAACTTATTCTCCCAACCTCTCAGCTTCAGACTTCTTCCTCTTCATTTTGAAGAGGAAGAAGTCCGATGGTGTGAAATGAAAGAACCATTATAGGGCCACATATTTCAGACTGATGAAGAGGCGATTAATGAAGTGGAAGCCTAGTTTTCTGCTCAAATTGAGGAGTTCTGTTCAAGAGGCTTGAAAGAGCAGATCCATAGATGAGGAAAAATGTGTGTAGCTGTAGCTACATAGAGAAGGATGAAATTGCCAACAAATTTCAAATCCTGACCTCAGATACTTCTAGACAAGGGTAATTATTTATTAACTGCCCCTTTCACAGTACCTTAAACAAATGTGTTTTCTAGATTTTATAATGCATGGAAATTCTTGAGTATATACATGCCTTCTTAAACATAAGATTGTATTTCTTCGGCTTCTTTAAGGATGTTATTAAGTTTTTATACAAAGAAAACAGTTTAATATTAAGACTATATCTAACATTTCATTTTACCCATTCCACATGTTTTATTCAACACTGACTATCACACCTGATGATGAAAAATGAAATATCATGCACACATTTCCAAAACTATTTTAAAAATTTTGAATTTAACGGTTGAGCTATTTTTACAGGTTTATTTTGGGAAACAGTAGAGAAAAACTATGTTTTGATAGTGAGAAGCTGAATTAGTCATTAAAATGGTGTCTACTGTAAATTTTGCTGTTATATTAAGTATATCCAGCTCACATGATAATCCCAGATATTTGGAATGATAATAAAAAACTTATTTAAATTATGAAATATTCTTTGTAGATAAGTAAACCTTGGTAAGATAGAACCTAAAATGAAGCATATATGGTATATTAATTTGTATTGTATTATATTATATTTATTTTTTATTTGTTGATCCAGGCATAGAGGAAGAGATCACAGACATATTTGCCCAGCTCATCATCAAGTGTATAGTAGCACAGTTTCACCTAATGCAGATGAAAACTTTGAGGATTTGAAATACCATAATCAAACATTGAACAAAACAGAATTTAAGGTCAGTTAAAATCTTTAATTGAAGGTATGATTAATGGTCTTATCTCATAATAGTATTAGGCCTTTAATGTTTTTTTGTATGATGGACATTAATTTTAATAAACAGTTGCTAGAACAGAATTATAGTGTCATATTACCTCACAGAAATCTGAAATGTTATTCCTGGGAAAAAGTGCATTTTCATTATTAAGTAGTCTTGTTTTTTCTAACATTTACAAATAAATTAAATACAAAATGAAAGCAATTACAAGTATATAGTAATAGTAATAGATGCATGTGATGCAAGAAAGCAAGCGTATGAGCTCGTGTAGCATCAGCTGAAAAAAAATAAAAAAATAAAAAATTCACACAACCATTCCCTCTAAAAGTTTGTCCAGTTCCTCCTTGAATTTATTTAAGCTATCAACTTCTACAACGACAGATGGAAGTTTGTTCCAGAAATTAACCACCCACTGACTAAAGACAAATTTCTGCACATCTGTTCTACAGCTGTCTTTCCTCAATTTGAATTTATGCCCCCTTAGGTTCGTAATCTGAGCAAGCAGAAGAATCCCATCCGAATTTAGCCTTCTCAACCCATTCAAGGCCTTATAGACCTCAATCAGATCATCTTACAGGTGCCTAGTCTCCAGCTGCTGCAATTTGCAGAACTTAAGCCTCTCTTTGTAAGAGGACCCCTTTGTTCCCCTCACCAATCTTTTTGCCCTTCTCTGTACACGCTCAAGCAAATCTACATCCTTCCTAAAATGAGGCCTCCACACCCGTATGCAGTACTCAAGGCATGGCCTGACCATTACCTTATATAAAGGGATAATCACCTCCTTTTCCTTGCTAGCAAAATTCCTGTATATCATTGACAAAATACCATGACCTGCTCTGGCAGCCTATCTGCATTGTTCAGAAAACTTCATATCTGACTGCGCAATTACTTCCAGGTCTTTTTCATTTTCTACCACCCTATGTGGTACCACACAGTTGGTACGTTTCTCTGGGTTACTTCTACCCATATGCAGTTGCTTCAGTTGCTTCAGTGATATTTCAGTTGCCACTTCTCAGCCCATCTGCTCAAATTTTCTAGATCTTGTTCCAGTAGTACACTGCCATTACTGTCATTAACAACCCTGCCAACCTTTGTATCAGCTGCAAACTTCGACACTAAGCCTGATATACCTTCATCAGTATCACTGATAAATATACAAAATAACCGTGGGCCGAACACTGAACCCTGTGGGACACCACTAATAACATTAGTCCACGAAAAGCAGTGTCCATTGATTACCACTCTCTGTCTTCTCCCACTCAACCACCCTTTTATCCATTGTAGCAACTTACTCTTCATACCATTCTGTTCCAATTTGTACAGTAGTCTTCCATGCACAACAGTATTAGCATTAGCATTAGTAGAGGCATTTGATGCAAGAAAGCAAGCTTATGCAGCATCAGCCAAAAAAAAAAAAAAAAAAAAAAACCACTTCCACTTCACCCCTCTGTTCGTTCAAAATACCTGTCCAGCTGAGCCTTAAACTTATTTAGGCTATCAACCTCCACCACAAGGGACGGAAGTCTGTTCCACCAACCAACCACCCGCTGGCTAAAGGCAAATTTCCGCACGTCTATCCTACATCTGTCTTTCCTCAATTTGAATTTATGCTCTCTCAGGTGATTCTTCCGAGCCAGAGGAAGAATTCCATCAGCATTGAGCATGCTTAAACCATTCAAGGCTTTATACACCTCTATCAGATCACCTCGCTGGTGCCTAGTCTCCAGACACTGTAATTTGCAAAACTTAAGCCTTTCTTCGTAAGAGCACCCCTTTGTTCCATTCACTAATCTTGTTGCCCTTCTGTGTACTCGTTCCAGCAGCTCTACATCCTTCTTGAAATGAGGCCTCCAGACCTGTATACAGTACTCTAGGTGTGGCCTGACCATTGCCTTATACAATGGAATAATCACCTCCTTATCCCTGCTGGAAAAATTCCTGTATATCATTGACAATACTCCATGAGCTACTCTTGCAGCCCGTCTGCACTGCTCAGAGAACTTCATATCTGCCTGCACAACCACCCCCAAGTCCCTTTCATTCTCTACCACTGTCAGTGTAGTACCACAGAGTTGATACGTTGCTTTGGGGTTGCTGTTTCCCATATGTAGTACTTTACATTTGTCAATGTTAAACTTCATTTGCCACCTCTCAGCCCATCTGCTCAACCTTTCCAGATCCTGTTGCAGCAGCATAGTGTCAGTAGTGTCCTTGACAACCCTGCCAACCTTTGTATCGTCTACAAACTTAGACATTAAGCTTGATATACCATCATCAATATCATTTATAAATACAGAAAACAATAATGGACCCAACACTGCGCCCTGAGGGACTCCACTAATAACATTAGTCCACGATGAGCAGCGTCCATTGATTACCACTCTCTGTCTTCTCCCCCTCAACCACCCCTTTGTCACAAGTGTCACAAGCTTTCCTGAAATTGAAGTATATGATATCAAAATTATACTTGTCACAGTAAAACTTTTTGTTTGGTGTACACATTTTGTATCCACATGCTGTGCTGATGTTACACAGTAGTGGCATATGATGCAAGAAAGCAAGCTTACAGCATCAGCAAAAAAAAAAAAAAAACTTTCCACTCACCTCATTGCCTTCTGCCCTAGTAATTTTCTACATCTTAAATTTATTCAAGCTACCCACTGTGTGTGTATACCTGATTAATTTTTTTAAGAATTATTATTACCTGAAAATATTAACCATCAAAAATATGAATTAAGCCTATTAATTTTTTTTTTAATTTCTATAAGTTGTAACAAATTTTAGCAGATATTTGTGACAACTTTTAAAAGCAGCTTTTCTTGCTTATATCTGTCTTATATCTTGCAAAAAATAGTTTACTGCTACTATGCATATCTTTGGTGATACTCCAGTTAATGGACAAGATCACGTATCTCTATTAGAGATTACTTTGATTTCTAATCTCACTTGGCATAAACACATCACAAATATTGCATCTTCTGCTGAAAGGGCATTCCTTTTTGCTCTCTGCTTACCTTTCTTCTAAATAATTGCTCACCCTGTACAAATCTCAGATCTTCTCCAACCATGGAATATTGTTCCCACATCTGGGGTGTTACCTCATAACCTCTCTCAGACTTCTAAACTCCATTTAAAAGAAGGCATTCAGTTAATTAATGACTCATTACTTACAAAGTCTCTCCTGAATGAATGTCTATATCTCATAGACATTCAGTTTTTGCTGCATCCATTTTCTCTAGATACTTCCATGGGCACTTTTCTTCTGAATTGGTATCTGTAATTCTGTCACTCTCTTCCAAACCATTCCAAACATGTTCTGTAACCGGTCAGTATCTATTTGATGTCCGACTTTAAACTTGCAGATCCCTGGTTATCCCTTCTGCTGTTTTTCTGGGAAGATCACAAATTCAAGTCTAATGTCAACAAGTATTTTCTGTCTTCTCAACCTAAACCCATACTTGGTACTAAGTACTGTATATTCTGATACTTTTTGCATTTGAGTTTTTGTAAAAAAAAAAACTAATATACTAATACGTAGCAAAAAAGTTAAACATGTCTTATCTTATCTTCCTTCACGGATTAGGTGATCCGCCTGTTCCGATCTCGAAGAGGTCTGCCCATCTTTTCTTCGGTCTTCCTCTGTCTCTTTTTCCTTTTGCTCCATATGTTTAAGCTAATTTAGGGAATCTGTTATCTTCCATTCTTTCTACATGTTCTTTCCAACTTTGTCTATATTCTATAATTTTTTCATTAATTGAGTAAATCTTTAATTCCTTTCTAATATTTACGTTTGTTATTTTATCTAATTTTGTACATCCTTTAACATATCTTAAAAATTTTATTTCTGCAGCTTGTGTTCTATTAATGTCTCTTTGTTTTGGTATCCATGTTTCAGAACCATAAAGAAGTGTTGGTATTGCCATTACTTTGTAAAATTTCAATTGTGTTTCTTTCCTTGTTTTCTTAGCCAGAGTTCTTTTTATTGTTCCACATATATTTTGAAATTTCGCCAATTTCTGGTTCATATCTTCTTCGACATCATATGTTATATCACATCCTAAATATTTAAAATGTTTTACTTGTTCTAATATTTTATTGTCTAGAACTATTTTTGTTTTCACTGTATTTTTACCCTTAAAAGCCATTGTTCTAGTTTCCATTGTTGATATTTTAACTTTATATTCTTCTGTTATTTGGTTTAATTTAAATACTGCTCTTTGTATATTATCTTCACTGTCTTGAATAATTACTTGATCATCTACAAATAACAGTGTATTAATCCTATTATTTGTATTTAAATATATACCTGTATTAATTTCTTTCCATTTACATATCATATCCTCGATATATATGTTAAACAGCATTGGTGACAAGCTACATCCTTGGTTTATTATTCTTTCTTCTGTTAATTTATTACCTGTATCTATTACTATTTTTGTTCCTTGATATAAACTCTGTATTAATTTTGTAAGATGCTTTGGTATCCTTTATTACTCAATATGTCCCATAGTTTTTGTCTGTTTACTCGATCAAATGCTTATTCATAATCTATAAATGCTAAATGCGTTTCTAAATTAAACTCTTTTAGTTTTTCTATTATTTATTTTAATATAAATATATTATCTGTACATGATCATCTTTTTCTGAATCCTGCCTGTTCTTCTATTAATATTTCATCAGAGATAATTTTAATTCTATTATTTATTATTTTGCTATACATTTTATATACTGTATTTAGTATGCTAATCCCTTTACAATTCTTTATATCATTTCTATTTCCTTTTTTAAATATTGAAATAATTTTTGCTATCTTTCATTCTTCTGGTAATTTATATTGTTCCCAACATTTATTAAATAAATTTAGTGTCCTGTTTTTAAAAAACTTCCTCCATACTTGATCAGTTCTGCATTTATACCATCCATTCGTACTGCTTTCCTATTTTTTGGAGCTTTCAATGCCTTTTCCAATTCCTCCTTCGTTATCGGTTCTATGTCATTAACTGGGTCTAACTGTATCTCTTCTATTTGATATGTTGGATCTTTCCACTATCCTTCATAATATTTTTTCCATTGTTCTTCCTTTATTATATTTATTCTTGAAGTGTCTTTCTCTGTGCTATTCAAGTGATTCATCATTTTATATGTCAAATTTTGTCTTCCGTGAACATCATGTTCTATTGTGCTTAGAAATATATCCCATGACTCTGCTTTAGCCTTCCTTATTATATCTTTAGTTTTATTGTGTTCTTATTTATATATTTCTTCATTCTCACTTGTCCTGTTTTGTATATATTTAAGATATTTATCTTGTACTGCTTTAGCTATTTCTTCATTCCATATCTTTAACCCCCCCTCTTCTTATAGTTTTTCCTGAATTGTCCTAGTGTATCTTTTGCTATCTTTTGAATTATATTATTCCATTCTTCTTCCATTTATTCTCTCTTCGATGTTTTACTTATTTCGTCTTTAATCCTTTTTTCATATAAATTTTGTATACTTTCTTCTTGAAGTAGATATACTTTGTAACCCAACTCCTCCTTCCCCTGTTTAATAGCTTTTCTCTTCTTCCATTTAGCCCATAACTATTTTTCAAGCCACTAAAAATGATCTGAATTAATATCATATCCTCTAAACACCCTAGTATCTCGACATTGTTTTGCTAATTTTTGATTTTGTATTACGTAGTCTATTATTGATTGTGTACCTCCTGCTGACCATGTATATTTATGTATATCACGTTTTCTAAAAAATGTATTTGTTATCTTTAAATTATTTAATGTTGCAAAATCTCTTAATTTATATCCATTTCCATTTACTTTATTTTCTCCATAACATCCCATAATATTTTTTATTGGCTTATTCCCTACCCGAGCATTATAATCTCCCAAAATAACTACATGGTCCTTTTTTACCTTCTTATCTTGTACTTTTCGTAACTCTAAATAAAATTTATGTTTCTTCCTCTTTTCCTTCTTCTGGAGCATAAATTCCAATTATACATAAATAGCCTCTGTCTAATTTAAATCTTACTGTTATTATTCTATTATTTATAAATGTGTAGCTCTGTATTTTGGTTTTCCATATCCGATCTATTAATATTGCTACCCTTCCACTAGCTCTTTCCTTTTGATCTACTGTACTGTATATCATTGTATAATAATCATAATCTTTCGTACCTTTTAATATTTTTTTTTTGTTTTTGTTATTACTGCTATATTTACTTTATTCTGTTTTAAATGTTTAAGTAGTTCGACTTCTTTATATCCAACATGTACAAAAATTAAAAGCATTTTAATTTTCACATAGGTTAACTATCAGTGGATCATTGAATTATAACATTGCGTCAGTGAGTATCACCGGCAAACATGCTGTTTTGAGCAGCATGTTTGCAGGTGATTTTTGGTATATACAAAAATACATTATATGCCAAAAATCAATGTTACCTTGTCCGAGTTTTTAATGTTGGCTCTTCTATTGTACACAATTTTAAAGGACTAAATGAACAGTTGAGACAATTGAAGGTTGTTTCATTGTTCACTCTGTCTGTACTTTAAAGGTTTATATAATTTTTGTTATTTTATTACATAAAATAATAGCTAGACAAAATATAAAACAAGATTTGATAAAATAAAATAATATTTGATAAAAATATATTTTTGAAAGTGATGGACAAAAAAAAAAGAGAAGGATTTTTCTGTTTAAGGCAAAAGCTTCTTTGAGTCAGTGAGACCAAGATAAAAGAGGGAATTTTTGTGAATCCTCAAATCAAATTGCTATTCCAAGATAAGGAATTCACCAAAAAATTAAATGCTACAGAAATAAGAGCATGGAAAGCATTCTAAAATGTCTGCCAGAACTTTTTAGGCAATGAGAAATCACAAAATTACAGTGAAATTGTGGTTGAGCTAATTTTTGCATACAGAGAGTTGGGATGCAAAGTGTCGTTAAAGCTTCATTTCCTGTATTCCCGTTTAGACTTTTTTCCTGAAAACTTGGATGCTATCTTCGATGAACACTATGTAAACCAAGACATTTCTCAAATGGAAAAAAAGATACCAAGGAAAATGGAGTCCCAAATATGTTGGCAGACTACTCTTGGAATCTCATACTGGAGATGCCAGTGGATGATTATAAAAGGCAAAAAATG
Source organism: Mastigoproctus giganteus (assembly GCF_048544385.1). Classification (NCBI taxonomy): domain Eukaryota; kingdom Metazoa; phylum Arthropoda; class Arachnida; order Uropygi; family Thelyphonidae; genus Mastigoproctus; species Mastigoproctus giganteus. Next base: position 72,861,783 of record NC_143581.1, read on the forward strand.
ACAAAATAAGTGTTTTGTTATCAGTTAAATATTTTTGTAAAAGGTTAATAGATGCATTGTTCAATATTTAGAACTGTATGTAACATTCTCTTAAACTATATGAACGCTTTTTTTTTTTTTTTTACTAGAAACTTAGATTTTGATTTTTAATCTCTTCTCTTTTTAAATTGGTGGGTGTTACAGCAATATGGTTGCTGTTTTTTTTGCTGACCAGTGTTATCTGTGATGGGTGAACATAACAGATATTTTTGTATTGGTTACCATTAGCATTTAGCATTAGCATTAGTAGAGGCATTTGATGCAAGAAAGCAAGCTTATGCAGCATCAGCCAAAAAAAAAAATAAAGTAAAATAAATAAATAAAAAATAACCACTTCCACTTCACCCCTCTGTTCATTCGAAATACCTGTCCAGCTGAGCCTTAAACTTATTTAGGCTATCAACTTCCACGACAAGGGATGGAAGTCTATTCCACCTACCAACCACCCGCTGGCTAAAGGCAAATTTCCGCACATCTATCCTACATCTGTCTTTCCTCAATTTGAACTTATGCCCTCTCAGGTGATTATTCTGAGCAAGAGGAAGAATCCCATCAGCATTGAGCATGCTCAAACCATTCAAGGCTTTGTACACCTCTATCAGATCACCTCGCTGGTGCCTAGTCTCCGGACACTGTAATTCGCAAAACTTAAGCCTTTCTTCGTAAGAGCACCCCTTTGATCCATTCACTAATCTTGTTGCTCTTCTCTGTACTCGTTCCAGCAGCTCTACATCCTTTTTGAAATGAGGCCTCCAGGCCTGTATACAGTACTCTAGGTGTGGCCTCACCATTGCCTTATACAAGGGAATAATCACCTCCTTATCCCTGCTAGAAAAATTCCTATATATCATTGACAATACACCATGAGCTACTCTTGCAGCCCGTCTGCACTGCTCAGAGAACTTCATATCTGCCTGCACAACCATCCCCAGGTCCCTTTCATTCTCTACCACTATCAGTGTAGTACCACAGAGTTGATATGTTGCTCTGGGGTTGCTGTTTCCCATATGTAGTACTTTATATTTGTCAATGTTAAACTTCATTTGCCACCTCTCAGCCCATCTGCTCAACCTTTCCAGATCCTGTTGCAGCAGCATAGTGTCAGTAGTGTCCTTGACAACCCTGCCAACCTTCGTATCGTCTGCAAACTTGGACATTAAGCTTGATATACCATCATCAATATCATTTATAAATACAGAAAACAATAATGGACCCAACACTGAGCCCTGAGGGACTCCACTAATAACATTAGTCCACGATGAGCAGTGTCCATTGATTACCACTCTCTGTCTTCTCCCCCTCAACCACCCCCTTTATCCATAGCAGCAATTTGCCTCTAATGCCACACTGCTCCAATTTGTGCAGCAGTCCCCCATGTGCAACAGCATCAAAAGCCTTTCTAAGATCCAAGTATATAATATCAAAGTTATTCCCTGCATCCAGTTCTTTTATGACTGCATCATAGTATCCAATCAAATTGGTCAGGCAAGACTTCCCCTTAACAAAACCATGCTGTGTCCGAGCTATAACTGAAGTCTTGTCTAGATGATCTTGCAGTGCTTCTTTAACCAGTGCCTCCATTAATTTTCCAGGAACAGAAGTTAAACTCACAGGTCTATAATTACTTGTGTCAGTCTTTGATCCTCCCTTGTGAATTGGGTCACATTTGCACATATCCAGTCCAAGGCAGCTGTCATAATTATGGCTAAGGGTTTGCTTACTTCCTTTGCTGCCTCCTTTAATATAACTGGATAGATCCCATCCACCCCAGGTGCCTTTCTTGTGTTTATCTTCAACAATTTCTCCTCCACTTTACTCTCAGTTATTACAAGATTCTCTAGCTTACTGCTAGAGTTGAATACACCTCTGGCATTCCCCTCTCTGAATAACTCCTCATGTGTGACTGTCGATGCAAAATATTCATTTAGTTTGTTAGCTACCTGAGCAGGGTCATCAACAGTTGACCCCTCGATATCAAGTGGACCAATATGATTCATCCCCTTCCTTCTAGAGTTTACATAAGTAAAGAACTCTTTGCTGTTTTTCTTCGCATCCCTTGCCAAGGATCTCTCGTAATCTGCCTTCGCCTGCCTAACCTCCTTTGTAACTTGGTTACAGATCAACTTGTATCTATCATAGGCTTCTGTGTCACGTGTTAATTTGTATGTATCCCATGCATTTTTCTTCTCTGCCATATGCCTCATTAGTTCATCTGACATCCATTTAGGCCTAAACCTTGAACAATATTTCTTAGTTGGTATGTAAAGCCTAGTAGCTTCCAAGATAAGTTCTTTGAATGCTTCCTATTTTGAATTTGCTGTTGGTAACATCATCAGTTGGTCCCACTTTATAGAATTTAAATACTGTCTCAGTCCATCGTAGTCGCCTTTACGAAAGCAATACCCCTTCCCTTTACCCCTAATGGTAGTAACCTCTTTGAGTAACTCCCACTTCAGAACACTGTGATCACTGCCACCTAGTGGTTCATTTATCTGCAGATTCTTAATGCATGAAGAATCACTACTGATAATCAAATCAAGAGTATTACTCCCTCTAGTTGCCTCCCGAACATGCTGATGTAGAAAACAGTCATCCAATAAATCCACAAAAGCCTTGCTAGTGTGTGAGTGACCAGCCCCCAAATTCCAGTCAATATCTGGGAAATTAAAATTCCCCATTATAAGACTCTCTGATTTACTGGCCCACTCTATTTCTCTGTACAGTTTCTTATTATACTCATCAGAGTCATTAGGCCTATAGCACACTCCTACTCTCAATTTTGATCTCCCAATGCTTATGTCACACCAAACTGACTCGACACTGCACTGTCCAGTGTTGTCGACTGGCTTCACTTCCTTGGATTTTATGTGTTTCTTAACTAATAGCATAACCCCTCCTCCCTTCCTATCCTGTCTGTCCTTTCTGTAGACATTGTACTCCCCAAATTCCAGTTCTGCATTCCTTATATCTGTGTGACACCACGTCTCTGAAATCCCAACAATATCTGCCTTTGATGTTTTGAGCAATAACTCAAATTCATCAAATTTATTTACTAAACTCCTAGCATTGGTGTACACGCAAGTATACATGCACCTGCTCTTCCTCTTAGCCACCCTAACACAACCCATGTGTTTACTTGTACCCCCACGATTCCCAGCAGTCTCTGTAATATCCTGCATCTTATTTTACAGGCTGCTGCTCATTCCAATAGAAGCAGTGCAAGAATCACTTTCTCCTCTGCCAGTGGCTACTGTTAATCTATTAGTCCTTGTATCCCCCCAATCTAGCAGTTTTCCGACCCACCTAACACTGCCTCGGTAGCATCAGCAAACATTCTTACACCCTTTCTATTTAAGTGTATCCCATCTCTATAGAAGCAGTCTCTCCTGTTAACAAGTACAGACCAGGCTGAAAAAAAATTCTACCCCTTGAGCCTTGCACAATATCATGTCTCTTTTTTATTGGGAGTGATTGTTAGTATACTTCAGCACTGCATGATAAGTGATTGATATTATAATGGATAGCATAACAGAAAAACTGCTGGACTTGAAAATCGGTAAGACCCCGTATACCAATGGTAGTTAACCAGTCACACTGAAGGAGGCACCGAACGAGTTCAGAAAACCATAAGGATTAATAACGAAGTCATCTTTGAACTTGGTAATCCACTTGGCTTGAAAAAAGGACCAGTCTTGCTAGTGCACAAAGGGTGCTTACTCAAAGAGCTGAGTGAGATAAGTAACTATAACAAAATTTTGATAAATATTTTCTGAAAACTTGGACATTGTCTCCAATGAACACTATGTAAACCAAGACATTTCTCAAATGGGAAAAAGATACCAAGAAAAAATATTTCATCACAGGCTCTGTGATGAACACCTTTCATCACAGATCCTGTGATGAAAGGTGCATTACAGGATCATCTTGAGAGGTGTAATATTCTGAATGGATCACAACATGCCTTTGAGAGAAAATCTAACTTTACCAGTCTGTTCGACTACTCTGATGCAGCCATGGAGGATAAATTCAGATGTAAAGATTACTTGTGCAATCTAAGCTTTTGGCTAGAGGGTGTACAACGTTTTATCAGTGATTTTCTGTAATATTGCACTTAGGGAGAAGATGGTTATTGTTCTGTTATACAAGTTAATGGCAAGACCACATTTGGAATTGAATTTGTGTTAAGGTTTCAAGGAAGATATGCTTAAAGGAAGACATAGAGTTTCTCGAAACATCCAAAGATAAGCAACTCATTTGATGAGAATAATAAAGGACTCGAAAATGTAGTAGGAACTTGAATTTGTAGTCTCTCCTTATACCTGTAAGGAGAGACTGCAAACATGTGGGTCCAACAAGATTCCTCACCACTTATCTTTTTGTTGGGGGGGGGATCTCACTGAGGCACCGAAGGGACAAGAAAAATGAATGATGTTATAATTTTCATATCAACAGAGACATAAACCAGGGGGGCATAAATACAAACTATTGGATTAAATTAAATATATTTAACCTAGGAAGTTTGTTTGTTTAGCATGTTGTCTACCACTGGAATAAACTTCCACTTGGGTGGTCGAGGTTGACAGTTCTACATTTTAGAGGCAACTGAATCACTAGATCAATTCCTAGGTGGTTGGAAGAGCACGAGAAGAGTGGATATAGGTTATATGGATAGATGTTTTTTACTTTACATCCTTTGGCCCATATGAGGGGTTCACAGACTTTTTGGTATCAGGACAAATGGAAATGGAAAAATGTTTGTTGGAGGCCAACAAGATTTTACTGAAATATTTAAATTTCAGTGAAATCAAATTACAACAAACTTCTTGGGGTGCATGAATCATTTCAACGTACTGAAATTTTATTTGAGTGAATATTACCACAAATTATTTCAAAAGAATTATTATTTGTATAAATAAATTGTGGTACACCTTTTTAATATATAAATAGTAATTTATGCTTAATTTATTTAAATATTAATTTTAAAATCAATAATAAATAAATAAAATAACGAAATGTGTGTACTATAAAAGTAAAAATATATTTATTTATTGAGAGAGAGAGAGAGAGAGAGAGAGAGAGAGAGAGAGACTCTCAATGATTCAAAAAAAAAAAAGCTAGAAAATGTGGTAAAGGGTGTAATAATGAGTTGCTCTTTCTTTTGTTGCATCTTCAAATTTTTTTATTTTATTTGTTTTTATTTCCCCACAGCTTATATTTACAATGAACTTACACAGTGCCATTTATAATTTTTCCAGTGAAGTTTTTCTTTCATTGTAAATCAGTGGATTTTGAATATAATTCATTGTACAGTCTGTCCTCGTATAGCACGATAGTTGTGTTCCTAGAAACCCTCGTGCAATGCAAAATCGTGCAATATAAACAACAGGCCCTATGGGAAAAGTGGGGTTAGGTGCCGACCACCCAAGATTGAATACACATTTGGAACCAAAACATTACCAAACACAATAAATGATCAGGTAATTTTAATCGTTATAAAATACTTACGTATTTTATAACGATTAAATAAAAAATATAATATATTATATTATATTTTTTATTTAATAAAAAATATAATATATTTTTTATTAGAATATAATAAAAAATAAATATTTTTTATTATTTATTATATTATAATAAAGTATTTTTTAATACTAAAAAGTATTTTTTACGAATAAAATACGTATTTTATTCGTATAAAATTTATTATATTAAATAAAATAGTCGTCATAAAATACTTACGTATTTTATAATAAAAAAGTTAAAAAAAATTTTTTTTACTATTTTATAATACGTAAGTATAAATTATAATACGTAAGTCGTAATAAAATGCTTATGTATTTTATTACAACTATTACATAATAAAATATTGCTAATGCTTTTGCTTCTATTGGAAGCAAACTTGTTTTTTGTTTGATTTTCTATCCAAACATATGACAGCCGTTCCATCTCTTACAATTCTTTGTGTCTTAATCTAATGGATTTTGTGAAAATGCAACCATTTTCACTTATCACGGGACGTTCATGAAGAGAACAAGCGCCCCATACTTTTGTGACTATGCTGTATATTTGGAGCAACGTCTGCTCGCGGGGAGAAGCCGGAAATATTTCTGGTCCCCGCACGTGCAGTGAAAGTCACCCCATGGAGCGTCAGCCCTCTGCCGGTCGCCTGTTATCTAACAGCCGGAGGTCATTTGTCCGAGCGGAGTGGACAGACGTCCGGGCGCATTTGTTGACAAAACAGCAAAGGAACGTGATTCTCATGTGGAGATGCGAGGCTACATCTTCCAAATGACACTTTTGGGGTAAACAGAATAAGACGTCCACTGGAGGTTTGTGTTTTTTGAAAGTCTTGTGTGAGGAAGTGAACGAACTTGTGGCCATCAGGCCTTTGTCCAGTCTGAAGGCACAAACCCTACCAAAATAAAGTCTCCCCCACACCACCTCCATAAATCCAATATTTTATGTGAGCAGCGCTCCAAAATCGACAGTCCCAGAGTTGTTGTTGAACCGTTGAAATTAACCAGAACAAATACGCAGGGGAAAGCAAAAGGTGAGGGGGAGATATATATACGAACCAAGGGGAAAAGCACGGGGAGTTCAGGTCGTGACGAGTTCGGAGTTCTGAGTTTCGTTTTGTTGAAGCGAAGTCTGAAAGTAGGAGAGAAAGTGTGAACGAGAGAAAAAGAGAGAAGGTGTTTGAGCTCCTGAGAAAATACAGAATCCTGTTCGAGTGAAAGCAGACAAATAGGAGTAGCAGAAATGACCGAAATTGATGATCTCCCCAGAGTATCAACTCCTGAAGATATGCAGATGGAGTCTGGTAAGTCAACTTTCCATGTCCCATTAAACAACTGAACTAGATAGTGTAAAAGGCGATCCTATTTACCCTTACATAGACTTCTCTCCTCATAATAACTTATCTTGTTAAGAATAGAGAATAAGCGACATTTTTGAACTTAAAGAATACACATCACATTATAAGTTTAACATTATGATCACTTTATAATTGTTCTGCTACAAACGTCATTAGTTTCTTACATGAACCACTGAGATGTTTTTTCCTCGATGGGATGTACTTGGAGTTTCCTACAACAGACAGCAAGCACGAAACTACACGAAGAACAACACTACCACTACTATTCAGCTAGTAAATTTACATTAAGAAGCTAATTATATATTAACGTAAAGAGGAGTAAGCCAAATGTTACATGCCCTATTCTAAAAACTATACTTGTTTACTCAGTGTATATCTTATTTGTCTTGTGTAATAAACTATGTTTTGTTTAACAACCTTTGCCTCATGATTACTCTCTGATGACACATGATTCCTTGAATGGATTACTGATAAAGAACTATGTTAAGGCGGCGCTTTTGATTCTAGTCAAATAGAAAGGAATCAAAGGTGAAAATCACAACGCAATCTTGATGTTGCAGATTTGCTCAACGTCCATCTGAGTAAGTTTTCAGAACACGGGATTTGTCCTAACTAACTGCTAGACGATTACATGAAAGCCAGGTTTCTCCGGATGTAAATATTAGTGTAACTCTTGCAAAGAACATTTATTCCTAACTGACACATCACACCATAACTGAGAACTGTTGGAACACTAGCAAGTTTATACTATAACGGAGAAAAAGGCTGCGCAACAATTTTAATTACACTTTGAGTTATTCCTGCTATGAAAGTTGTTTTTATTTTCTCTGCATTCTTTGTAATTCTCGGCGTTGCCTCATTTAGGTGTGTAGCACGTGCAATATCACATGGTCTTTCATTTCGCTCAAAGCGTTTCACAATTTCATATTTTTTTCTCTATCGACAGAGGCGGACTGGCCATAAGCCTTACCGGGAAATTCCGGTGGGCCGGAGGCCGGTGTGATTTTGGCCATAAACCATAGTATGAGGCCACTATAAATTTTCCCGGGTAAGAATTTTTGACCCAGTCCGCCTCTATCGATATTGCTTTTTTTTTCTCTCTCTCTCTCTGAATCTGCAGTGTCTTCGCCAGGACGCTTCCTTTTCACACCTTTTAAGTATTTTACTCATTTTTAGGGAATAAAGCGCAATTACAAAACGAGGAGGCACGCTTAATACACATAAACAAAGCTGCGCGCGTGTAGCAACTGAATAAACAACACCGTAAAGGCCGAGATACACTATTAACACCCCACATTTTACTAAAGCACATTTCTGGGGGTTACTACCATAAAACAATAAAAACAATTTCCAGTTTCGTTTCTGCTAGTGGAATCTGTTATAAACTGGTCGTAAACTCCATCTAATTGCATTTGCGATTATATCGATAGCTGTAATTGTGTTGGTTTTTACGTTATTATGGTGAAATGTGTTTTCCCTTCACTGATATAAAACACATAAATACATTTTCAGAATCTTCTTCATTCCTATCGTGTTGCGTTCGGTTGGGGTGATTCCGCGTTCGACTGCCATTTCTTGTAAACACAAAGGCGAATCGTGCATAAGCGAATTCGGTTCGTGTTATATAAGATATCATTCCCCTATTTATAAATCGTGTATGATCGAATTCGTGTAATGTAAACACGTGTTATACGAGGACCGACTGTACTGATTTTTTTTTTTTTTTTTTTTTGTCAAAATAGTTGGACAAGACTTGCAAAGCACTAATGATAAAGGGAGCCTTGTCAGCCTTGGCCAAAAAAAAAGTTTTTGTTATAGTGAAAGTTTTGTTAAAATAAGATTTTATTGTACTTCAGAACTGTTGTCTCCAGACTTTGAGCTGACTTTAATGCTGAGTTTGCTCCAACGTTCGGCATCAATAATGCTATCATACAAATGATTTTAACAATATCATTTGTATGATATTGTTAAAAATTTCATCTTTCAGCTAATATATAGTTTTATTTTTTTCTGATTCATGACTGAAAATTCTTGCTCACATAAGTTCACATTGCCAGAATGTACTCATGTAGGAAAGGGCATTATCCAAAATATCAGGTTGAGTCATATGTCAGATCTTTGTAAAATGATGTGTATTTCCATTGTGAAGCAACACAGCTTTCAGACTTCTAATGAACTGTGTTTGAAGAGATGTTGTACTTCTAGATTGCATCTAATACTGATTTCTTCACAAAGACTAATCAGATCAAAACAGTAGTGCATGGATTCAGCAACAGTGTAAAAATATTCATAAGTGACATGAATGAGTGACATCTTTTTCTGTATGTAGAAGGCTTGCAGTTAGGATCCAGTAGACGTAGCTGAGTGTCAGGAGCATGAGTGCTTTTTACACGCTCTTTGAGTGGACCAGGGTTCAAACCCGTGACTGCTAAATATGATTAATATTTGTATTGATTGATTTCTTGTAAACTCTACTGACCTGTTGGTTGTGCCAGAGTATAAACAAGAGCTTTTTTTTTTTTTCTACTCTTTTAAACTTTAAACTTTTCAACAGGAGCTCTGCATTGGATTTGGTTAGACATATGTCCCTGACTAAGTCATCCATTTCTTAGACCCAGATCCTTGACATTCAATTCTTACTAATTAGGGAAATGGACAATTTACTTAAACAGGCTTTTGAGGTGTAATCTGAATTATCCTGTCCACCACTTACATAATCCAGTTCAAAATAATCTTCTCTGGTAGGTGGACTGGGCATGGGTAGGTCTTCATTGTGTAATAGAGGTTGGTACATTGAGATACACTTCTTTTTGATTTGTAAACTTTGATATATCTACCATGCAAAAGTAGCAGTCGACATGATGGTTTTTGGGCTCTTTTCATATTTGCGGTAAGAGAAAGGCATATACAGGTAGTTCCCAACTTTACAAGTTAATTTGTTCCTAGCAAGTGCTCATAAAGCGAAAAGTCATAAAGCAGGAATTATTTCCCATAGACATAATGTTAAAAACAGGAGTTATGTTGTCAACAATGAAATTAGTTGGCTAATTAGTTTATGTTTAAACAATGATTGATTGATCTAAAGAAATGAAAACATAGCCTGTAAAATCAAGCAAATTACAATTTAAAGAAATTATTTATGACTTACAAGTGTTAAAGAATGTTTATTCTTCATCATCATCGACTAAATGCACACTTGTTGACCATTCATTGTTGGATCAGCACTCATTGTTCGTTTGTTGCACAAGGAGTTCTTCTTCTTCAGAAATGCTACAAGAGGCATTTGTTTCCAAGGTAGTCTCTTGTCTTTTCTTTATAAATTTCATGATAACAGGCATAAGCATTTTTCATGCACAAATTGCAACTAATTAACACGATATGTGCAAGTGAGATTGCAACTAACAAGATTCGCATGGAGTAACAAGTTTATGAAGCTTTAAAAAAAAAAAACAGAACGAAGAGAAGATTCTGAAAATTTATTTTAAGTTTTTTATATGATTAAAGACTGCAGTGAAGGGGAAACACATTTCATCATAATAATGTAAAAACCGACACAATTCTAGCTATTGATATTTTTGCAAAGGCAATAACATCGAGTTTACTACCCGTTTATAATTGATTGCACTAACAGAAAAGCCCAATAAACTGGAGAGTGCAAATTGTTTTTATTGTTTTATGGTCATTACCTCCAGAAATGTGCTTTAGAAAAATATCACGAAGGCGTTCAAAATTGATTGTTATAACAGATTATATGATAACGATGAAAGTATAGTGCGTTTTAATGATTTCAACTGGTAACTAATACAATTTACATTATAAAAATGACCTTTTAGAGAGATAAATAGTTTAGTTATATAGCGAAAATTTCAACTTCCAAGGTCTTGGCACAAATAACTAAAAAACAATGTGTTATTGGGTTCACATTACGATACAGTGGTGTCTCTGGGATGGATTAATATCGTAAAGTGAGGTGCACTGTATTGTATAGCTATGTGCATGGTTTGAAATGCGGTATTTATCAATGTTTAACATTCATTTTCTGCAATTAATATTCATATATTCGATTTTGTTGATACATGATACTTGGGAAAAAAAAAACTTGTAAACCCGGGAACTCATAAAGCAGGAACTGTCTGTACTTACTTTCTCATTAAACCATTCTGTTAACACCGACATGCAGCTACTACAGAAATCAGTAACCCTCATCTTGTCTTGATCACTAATAGGCATTCCAAAATAGGCTTCATATGCACTGAATACAAACTTGGTACCTCAATTTTATTATGCTTTGGACCTGCTTCTTATGTAATATTTACAAATAAAGCAGAACACATCTAGAGATAGTGTGCATCTTCATTTAATAGCTATAGCAAAGTGCATATAAATAACGTTATTATAATTATTATATGATTATTTTGCATCATGGTATTGGCTTACACACAAGTAATACTATAGAACTTTCAACGTAAATACGCAAACTACAGTAGTAGTGTGAATGGCATTAAATTAATTGTATCTTATATTGTGACTGCCTTCACAACGAGTTACCTTGTATTGCACTACCTTCAATAAGTAACGTTTCACGAATGGAGAAGACTATTGTTATGTATTTTCAGTGGATACCACCACCCATACGGCACCGTTTCAAGGCTTATTGGCCTATCATCGGTGGGCAGATACCATGTACACCTTTTGGCATCTCTCTTATTGTGGAGTTATACTTCATAAGTGGGTTGGCAAGATTGCAACACCGATGATAGGCCAACAAGCCTTGAAATGGTGCCATCTGGGTGATAGTATTCACCGAGAATAAGCAACAATAGTCTTCTCCATTGGTGAAGCGTTATTTATTCGAGGTAGTGCGATAGATGGTAACGCTTTGCGAAGGTAGTTACAATATGAGATATAATTAAATTGATGCTGTTCACACTACTACTGTAGTTTGCTATTACGAACAAAGAATTGTGTATTTACACTGAAAGTTCTATTGTAAATTTCGAGTTTGTAGTTTATTATGCCTTGTGCATTTATTTCCTGTTATTAACATACGTAATACATATATATATATACACACACACACACACACACACTGATGAGCCAAAACATTATGACCAGCGAGTCGTTATGCAAATCGAAGCAACTGCAGGTGAACTACGGCGTGTGCGCGGGTCAGGACAAGGTATAAAAACACCAGATACTCAGCTCCGTTAATCAGTTTTACTCTTGTTCTTCAGATGGGAAAGGCAGTGGACTAAACGAGTTTGACAAAGGCCAAATTGTAATTGCCAGACAACTGGGTCAGAGCATATCCGAAACGGCACGGCTGGTGGGATGCTCATACTCAGCCATGGTTAGTACCTACCAAAAGTGGTCCGAAGAGGGGGAACCCGTGAACCGCCAGCGAGGTGTTGTACGATCACGGCTCATCATCGTTTGAGGTGAGCAAAGGCTCTCCCAGATGGTATGTGGCAACAGAAGGGCGATTGTAGCGCAACTCGCCAGTGATTGGAATGCTAGTGATGGGAGTAATGTGTCACAACACACAGTGCATTGAACCCTGCTGAAAATGGAGCTGCGTAGCCGCAGGCTGCTACGAGTGCCCATGCTAACCCCAGTTTACCGGCGACAGTGCCTACAATGGGCATGCAGTCACCGTACTTGCTTGTCCACAAGGGTTATGTCCGGTCTGTTGTGCGGGATTGTCTTATCTGTTATTATGGTGCAGTCCCAGTACAGCTTGTGGATTGGGGTCTCTAGTACTGCCTGGGATTCGTACTTGTAGTACAGCACACTTTCTTCGATCAACTGGTATTTCCTTGCTATCTTCTGATGTATTATCCTGGCTACCTGGCCATGTCTATGAGCGTACTCAGTCTCGGTGATCACCTTGCAACCCATGGTGATATGTTGGATCATTTCTGAGGCCAGATGGCACCGTCGACACATGTCATCGGACACTCTGGGCTCCTTGGCGATATATTTTCTGTAGTTCCCAGTGTTGATTATCTGGTCTTGGATGTCTAGCATGAATCCTTCAGTCTTGGGGAAGAGCGTCCCGCTCGTGAGCCATGCATTGGAAGCAATTTTATCTATTTGATCTTGATGGAAGTCATTGTAGTGTCTGCCATGGAGTGTCTTCTCTGCCTATCTTTCTAGCTTCATTTGTGCTTCCTGGTTGTGGGGGGGACTCCTCGCTTAGGTTGAGTGGGGTATACCGCTTGTCCATCTTCCCTATGGCCTTCAGGAGTGCTGCTGCTGTGTGTTTCTGGAAGTAATCTTTCAGGTTAACTATCGCTGTCTTCTGTTGCTCAGCGAGGTCTATCAGACCTCTTCCTCCTTCTTTCCGGGCAATTGTCAGTCTCTCTCCGTGGCAGATTTCAGGTGGTGTTGGCAGTTCTTGGACATCATTGTCCTTGTCTTTCTCATGATATCCTCTAGCTCAGTGTTAGTCCAATCTATGGCCCCGAAGGAGTATGTTAGCACTGGGACTGCATAGGTGTTTATGGCTTTAACTGTGTTCCCTCCGTTCAGCTTTGCTTTCAGCAAGCTTCTGAGTCTCTGATGGTATTTTTCGGTCAGGCAGAGCTTAATTTCCGTGTGCTGTAACTGCTGAGCCTGCATCATCCCCAAGTATTTGTAGGCCTCTCCTTCTGCCATGGCTTTGATCTCTTTACCAGTCTGCAGCTTTTAGTTTCAGTTGACTAATTTACCCTGGTGCAATCCGTGGGTTTTGCATTTGTCTAGACCAAATTCCAATCTAATATCATTGCTGAATTCTTCAGTGATCTGGAATAATTGCTGGAGGTGCTTCTCGGTTCCCGCATAGAGCTTGATGTCATCCATGTACATCAGGTGGTGAGGGTGTACAGGTTCTTCCTTCCTTCCTTCTTTGAGGTTATATCCGTACTTGCTACTGTCGAGCATGGTGGATAGCAGATTAAGTGCTAGACAGAACCACAATGGACTCAGGGCATCTCCCTGAAAGATTCCTCTCTTGATGGGGATTGGCCTGGTTGTGATGTTTTCGACCTTAATGGCGACCATTTCGCCATTGTTTCTCCTAGGAAGTTTGTCACTATCGGATTGAATTTGTAGATGTTCGGCGCCTCTATTAGCCAGCTATGAGGCATGGAGTCGAAGGCCTTGCATTTTGCTGTTCTTCTTCTTATAAATTGTGTTTTTAATTATAGGGTATAACAATGAAGTCCAATCTAAGTTGGACTTCGTTGTATTTAGGCCATAAGGCCTAAATACTTTACCTTATGGATCTATAGGTATGCTTTTACTCTGAATACCTATATTCCATATTCTTATTAAATTTCATTTGTCATTTGTTTCCCTTGGTATACGGTTCAATAAATACTGTAATATGTGTTTGCAGACTGTTTAATCAGTATTTTGATGGCATTAATCTGATCTGAAACTCTTTTTCTAATTCTATATTTTTTTCTACATTTTTATCACTTATATATCTATATTATTTTTTATGCCAATGATTAGAATGAAGACAGTAATTCAGGAATAAAGCGATTACTGGCAAAAGTAACTCAGAGGAGAAGAAAATCGCACACCTCTTCAGCTTTTTGTACGAAAACTACTATATCAGAAACTTTATATACACAAGAAACAAGACTAATTGAGGATAAAAGGAAGCTATTTCATGATTATTCAAGTGGTTTTGAGGATGGCGATTCAGAGTAAGTGCTGAAGTTAGCTAATATGTATATAATGTATTTTTCACATGAAGTAAATTGTGGATTGTTGTTTCTTAATTTCTAACCTGAGACTTTGGTATATTATTTGGCTTGATTTATTTTTGTCATATTCACATGACAAAAAAGGATCCAGATTACAAATTGCCTAAACCTAAAAATAAGCAAGTAGATCCTGATGATCCTGATGCCTTTTATTTCTATATACATTTTATTACTTTTCTGAATCATTTTGAAATATCATTAAATCCTAAAGTGTGTTCTTTTGAAACTGAATATAGTTGTATTTTGCTCTTTTTTTTTTTTTTTTTTTTTTTTGTAGAAACCTTTAAAAATTTGTTAGAAAGATATAGCTATTAGATAAAGAAGAAACAGTTCTAATAATGAACCTTTTTACAAACCTGATTGAAAACTCCACCATCAAAATTAACGGTTAATATTTAAGCGATTTGTTGGTATTTGGAGTATTCTGAATCCTTTTAGAAGTGGTAGTCCACATTCTGTCATAGTTACAAAAATTCTTGGGCAAGTTGATGAGACTTGCCCAAAAGAAATCCTCAAAAGCCAACAGGATGATTATCCACCAAACTGAAATTGTCACAACTTCTGTTATAAGAATTTAAACCTCATGATATGAAGTTTATATTACAAAATTATGCACAGGGGGTAATCCTGACATAAAATTGAATTTTCTGAGATATATCCAAAAACTGCCCCATCAGCAAAATAATCCAGGCTGATGGGCAGTGTTTAAAATTGAAAATTTTAAAATCACCATAATTGTATTTACTGGGCATGTTATAATCCACCTGTACAAACTGAAAGCCATTTAGTGACTGGGGTGGATGTTTGCTGCCGGGGTGGCAGTCCAACTGGTTACTTTCATCTGTTTGAAAATACCAGTTAGACCACCATTCTGTGCTACAGGAACTTGCAGCTGCATGCTACATAAATATTTTATGCAGGATGGTGTCCTAGTACATTATTCCACTGTAAAAAAATTCCTTAGTAGATGAATAGGATTCATTGAGTAGCCTTCTAAGGTTTGTGATGTCTTCACAATACCTCCATTTATTCCTACAGGATGCAAAATACATTTCCACAATTTTTTTAAGTTTGAATCAGCTGGCAAAAACTTATGTAAAGTCGAATTTATGGAAGTTTAGTATTACATAAGTCGGGGAGTGCCTGTATCTGTAACATCCACCATTTTGAACTGTCATTGTGCTGCACTCACGAGACTGATCACAGTGCCACTCAGATAGTGAAACTAGAGACCTCTAGTGACCACTCAGTGAAATGATATATGGCACTACTTTGAAAGCAAAAAATTGGGAGGCATTACTTTTGTACCGGTCCGTGCATGTTTAGCATTAGTAGAGGTATAAGATGCAAGAAAGCAAGCTTATACAGCTTCAGCAAAAAAAAAAAAAAAAAAAAACCTTCCTATTTCAGCCATCGATTCACTCCAAATGTTTGTCTAGTTTTGCCCTGAATTTATTTAAGCTGTCCACTTCTACAATGACACATGAACGTTTGTTCCAGAAATCAGTCACCCGCTGGCTAAAGGCAAATTTCTGCACATCTATTCTACAACTGTCTTTCTTCAATTTGAATTTGTCCCCTCAAGCAATTAATCTGAAAAAGAGGAAGAATCCCAACAGCATTGAGTTTGCTCAAACCATTCAAGGTGTTATACACCTGTCAGATCACGTTGCAGGTGCCTACGCTCCAGATGCTGTAATTTGCATAACTTAAGCATTTATTCGTAAGAGCAACCTTTGTTCCATTCACTAATCTTGTTGCCCTTCTCTGTATTCGTTCCAGCAGTTCTACATCCTTCCTAAAATGAGACCTCCAGACTTGTATACAGTACCCAATGTGTGGCCTGACCATTGCCTTATAGAAGGGAATAATCACCTCCTTATCCCTGCCAGAAAAATTCCTGTGTATCATTGGCAAGACACCATGAGCTACTCTTGCAGACCGTCTGCATTGTTCAGAAAACTTCATATCTGAACTTCACAATTACCTCTAGGTCCTTTTCATTCTCTACCACCTTGAGTGTAGTATCACACAGTTGATATGTTACTCTGGGGTCACTGCTACCCATATGCAGTACTTTACATTTGTCAATGTTAAACTTTGGTTGCCACCTATCAGCCCATCTGCTTAACTTTTCTAGATCATGTTGCAGTAGCATACTGTCATTAGTGTCATTAACAGCCTTGCCAACCTTCATATCATCTGCAAACTGAGATATTAAGTCTGATATACCTTAATCAATATTATTAATAAATACAGAAAACAACAACAATGGACCCAACACCGAACCCCGGGGCACTCCACTAATAAAATTAGTCCACGAAGAGTAGTGTCCATTGATTACCACTCTCTGTTTTCTTCCACTAACATCCCTTTATCCAATTTGCCACCAATGTCACTCCAATTTGTATAGCAGTCTTCCAAGAGCAGCGGTATTCCTAAGATCCAAGTACAGTCAGTCCTCGTATAACACAATAGTTGTGTTCCTAGAAACCCTCGTGCAATGCAAAATCGTGCAATATAAACAACATGCCCTATGGGAAAAATTATTATTAGCCATATAGTGCAAAGAAGCCTGAGGCTTCTGCTGCACCAGCCGAAAACAAACGTCTGAATTACCCTGAGAGAGAGAGAGAGAGAGAGAGAGAGAGTGGAGAAAGCTCAGGACCCTGGGTGTGCCAAGGCCATACTCACCAGATGTGAGCCCCTGGTGGGATTAGTGTCCTTAAAAACCCTGCCAACCTTTGTATCGTCTGCAAATGTGGACATTATAAGCTTGATATACCACCATGAATATCATTTATAAATACAGAAAACAAAAATGGACCCAACACTGAACCCTGAGGGACTCCACTAATAATATTAGTTCACGACGAGCAGTGTCCATTGATTACCACCTGTCTTCTCCCACTCAACCATCCTTTTATCCATAGCAGCAATTTGCTTCCAATGCCACACTGCTCCAATTTGTTTAGCAGTCTTCCATGTGCAACAGTATCAAAAGCCTTTCTAAGATCCAAATATATGATATCAAAGTTATTCCCTACATCCAGTTCTTTTGTGACTGCATCATAGTATTCAATCAAATTGGTCAGACAAGCCTTTCCCTTAACAAACCATGCTGTGTCTGAAATATAACTGCAGTCTTGTGTAGTTGGTCCTGCATTACTTCTTTAACCAGAGACTCCATTAATTTCCCCACAACAGAAGTTAAAAAAGCCGACCGGGCTAACCGAGTGGGTAAAGTACCTGCCCGGCAACCCAAAGGTCGCGGGTTCGATTCCCGCCTCGGGCTTGGATCAAAGTACTGCAAAAACCTTGGGAGGTGCAATATGGCCACAGAAGCCGATGCGCCAACAACTACCAAATCAATCAAAATCAAACAGAAGTTAAACCAAAGGGTGGCACAAGTAATTACAGGTCTGTAATTACTTGTGCCACCCTTTGATCCTCCTTTGTGAATTGCTATCACATTTTCACATCTCCACTCCATCGGTTCCTCCCTGAGTCCAAGGAAGCTCTCATAATAATGGCTAAGGATTTGCTTACTTCCTTTGCCTCCTCCTTTAATATAACTGGATAGATCCCATCCACTGCAAGGACCTTTTTTATGTTTTTCTTCAACTATTTCTCTTCCACTTTGGTCTCAGTTATTAAAAAATCATTTAATTCCCTACCATAGTTTAGTACACCTGTCGTATTCCTGTCCCTAAATAACTCCTCATTTGTAAATGTAGATTCAAAATACTCATTCTGTTTGTTAGCTACCTGAGCAGGATCATCAATATTTGAACCATCGATATCAAGTGGGCCAATCTGATTCATCACCTCCCTTCTAGAGTTTACATAGGTAAAGAACTCTTTGCTGTTTTTCTTCGTATCCTTTGCCAAAGATTTCTCACAATCTGATTTGGATTGGGCAGTATTTCATATCCACAAGTGACCACTTGTGTTGTTGCCTAATCTCCTTTGTGACTTGATTACAGTCTAGCTTATATCTTCCATAGGCTTCTGTGTCACCTGTTAATTTATATATATCCCATGCATTTTTCTTCTCTGCCGCTTGTCTCATTAGTTCATTTGACATCCATTTAGCCCTAAACCTTGAACAATATTTCTTAGTTGGTATGAAAAGCCTAGTAGCTTCCAACCACTGATGATGATGAAATTACTTAAGAAATGCAGGAACAAAGAGATATTTAGGCCAAGAGAATTCTAACCAAATGAGACTGCTCACTTATACCAACTAGAAATGTTATATTGACCTTCAGTTCATGTAATCCACCGGAAATAGTGAAAACTGGCTGCTTAAATTGTAAAGTACAACCCTATATACCAAATCCTATTAGGTGTTTCAAATGCCAAAAGTGTAGGCATTCAGAGACAGCCTGCAGAATATATCTGCACAGCATATGTGAATATGTTCTGCATAATCCCCACAATGTCCAAACTGCAAAGGTAACTGTCCTGCATATTCAAAGGACTGTGATATATGGAAAAGAGTGAAAAATATCCAAAAGTGCAAAAATCAACATAAAGTTAACTGCCTAGAAGCGAAAACAGCAAGTTCCATTAGTCACAATTAAGTATTCCTATGTAGCCACTCTTCAACAACGAAAGCAGAAAAGCCTTGTCCAGACTGACATCTCCTTTTCTCTGAATAAAAAGATCAGGCCATATCAGAACAGGTTTGCTCAATACTGTATCCCAAATGGTATCTACTTGTTCTATCAGTCTCCAATCACAGCTCCACCAGATGCAGCCTCAATGTCCCAACCTATTCCAAAATCCAAACATCTCAGCACAGGTAGGAAGAAGCTGCTTCTGACAGAAAATATGGATACCGATGACAGCACAGATCAAGATTACACAATTCTGGAGATGCATCCTGTGGATGATATGGACACATCCCGTTTTTTGTGTTTGTGGTTAAATCAAGGATATATGTCATGTGTTAAGGAAACAGATAAGATCTAATGACAAGGATGTTTTTATTCAAAAAAAGAAAATATACCGACTCATTTGAATATTTAAATCTTCTCTCAGATAAGCATAAAGTCTGCAGATAAACAGCAGGCTGCACAGTAGTTGTTTATCTGGGAAGAAAGGAAGTGTCCACAGGTATCTAAATATGTTTTATTTTAGAGTTTTGATGATGTTTATAATATTGGATTTTATTATGGAGTATGAAATTTTATTTATTTATTGAATATTGCATATTTTGAGTTGTTTATTGGAGTTTTATTTATTGATTGCAAATAGAATTTTTATACAGTTGGAGTTTTATTTATTTATTTGTTGTAAATATATTTTATTGTCAAGCTGGAGTTGTTTTATTATTATATTGTAGATATGTATACATGTTGAGAGTTTAAATTTTGTGCTTGAAGTTTAAAGTTGGCTTTTACATTAGGAAAAATGCTCAGAGTTATAATTATGATGATCTTATTTGTATAATGTATCATTTATGAATCTTTCTTTGTGTTTATTTAATGTATTATTAGGTGTGGACGAGCATTAAGCCCAGAAAACAAAAAGGAGATGCATAATTAATTTAAAGGTTGCCAACCTTTGAAAATTTGAATATACGAGGCTGGTTCAATAAAGAATTGCCCTGACTTAGCTGCAGAGGTGCTAGCCTCTTGATTCTTGGCACAGGTTTTAGTCCTCCTCTATATAGCCACCATGCGGATTTACACATTTTTCCCATCGATGGATGAGGCTATGGATACCGCTTTTGTAGAAGTGGTGTGGTTGGTCTTTGAACCATGACGCTGTTGCAGAAATGAGTGTCTCGTCGTCAGGGAAGTGGGTCCATGGAAGAAATGATTTGAGGGAAGGAAACAAGAAGAAGTCTGTGGTGCAAGATTGGGTGAGTAGGCTGGATTGGGCAGTATTTCGTATCCACAAGTGACCACTTGTGTTGTTGCAATTTCAGAAGTGCGAACTGGGGCATTGTCTTGAAGCATTCTCACACCTTTGGACAGCATGCCATGCCTACATGTTTTGATTTTCTCCCTTAATTTTGTGAGTAAGTTGGAATAATAGGCACCTGTAATTGTTCTATCTTTCAGCAGGTAATCAGTCATTATTATGCCTTTCTCATCCCAAAACACTGTCAGCAAGACCTTTCCTGCTGACGCTTGGACCCTTACCTTCTTAGGGGATGGGAAACTATGATGTCGCCATTCCATGGACTGCTTTTTACTTTCAGGGTCAAAATGGTGTATCCAACTTTCATCCTGAGTGATTAGACAAGAGAAAAAGTCTTCCTCATTTTTTTGGCACAGGGCTAATGACTCTTGTGATTTCTGTTGTCCATCAGCCTTCTGGAAACCAATCAATAATCGGGGAATCCATCTTGCACTCAATTTCTGCAAATGGAGTTGGTCATGAAGGACTGTTTCAACAGAGCCCACAGTAATCTTTACCTCCTGGGACAATTCACACAGATATCCGGCGAGCTTCCATGATTAACGACTCCACTTTTCTGATCGTGCTGTCATCAATGGCTGAATGAGGACGACCTGAAATGGGCTCAGATTCTACCGATGTCCGACCGCACCTGAACTGTGTATGCTTCACAATGCCATAGGGTGGGTCTTCATCCTTATATACAGCAGTCATCTCTTTGTGGATTTCTTTAGGAAATTTTCCCTTCAAGAACTGATACCGGATTACAGCTCTGTCTTCAACTTTGCCCATGATGCTACTTCATCACACGTTCAGCTCTGTAAGAGAAAAATAAATTAAGACACAGGGCTGAAATTTTAAACCTTTAGTACAGAGATAAGTATGATGGTACACACAAAATATCATGACTCTGCGATATGTGGAAGTAGGTGAGGGCGATTCTTTATTGAACCACCCTCGTAGGTTTTCAGTATTTAAAACTTTAGGTATAATACATTTTCACATAACATATCCAACATATCTAAGAGTAATGACCTCATTAAATGAATATAAGTTACCCATATAACTCACATTCATTTAATAAGGTCATTACTCTTAGATGTGTTCAAGAATGTTATGTGAAAATTTATTATACCTAGAGTTTTTAAATATTCCACTTCCATTTTGGAAATTGATTTCCATAGCAGACTAAGCCAGAAGAATGATTCTGACCAAGTTATTGGCACTTCTATTGCCAATAGAAGTGCCAATAGAGGTGGTGGAAGACATTGCCTTAGTCTTCCACCACCTCTAGAAAATCCTCGGACTGCCCATAAGAGAAGGTTTTTTTTTTTTGAAAACCCCAAACACGAGAGGTATTAGAACCTATAGTACTTAGTTACCGTGCTTGGATTGGAGGTTGAGAAGACGAGAGAAGATGTTTGTTGACACTAGACTCGAACTTCTGTAGACTGTAATTTTCAGGAAAGACACATGAAAGAAAGTTGTTCCAGAAAACAGCAGTTGAATGAATAAACGAGGAAGATGAAAAGTTGGTTCTGTGAATTTGAAGTTGGACAGTAAATGGATGTTGGCTGGTGGCGGCATGTCTTCGGACTGTTTTGAAAGAGAGAGCAGGAATTATAGAAGCCAATTCAGAAGAACAGTGCCCATGGAAGTATCTGTAGAAAAGGCATGCAGCAGAAACAGTATGTCTATGACACAGCGAGTGGAGAGTCTCTGTTAGAGATGACTCATTAATTAACCTAACTGCCCTCTTCTGAATGGAATCTAGAAGCCTGAGAGAGGTTTTTGGGGCACCGCCCCAGATGTGGGAACAATATTCCATGGTAGGGCGGATTTGCGATTTGTACAGAGTGAACAGCTGTTTGGAAGAAAAGTAACTCCTAGAGCAAAAGAGAAAACAAAGTTTTTTAGGTGCAGAGGAAGCAATATTTGTAATGTGCTTGTGCCAAGAGAGAGATTAGAAGTCAGGGTAACCCCCAAAAGTGATATATCAACTTGGCTAGAAATCGGAGTGTCACCAAAGATAAGCATAAGAGCAAAAGAATCCTTTTTGCGAGATATAAGACAAGACTGAGTTTTAGAAGGATTGAAATCAACTAAGTTGTTTTTGCTCCACTGGAGAATTACCTGAAGATCGGCATTTAAGGAATTGGTAGCAGATATTCGAGAAGTTAAAGTTCATTGAACAGGGCAAGGTTTCTCAAAATGGAAAGTGGAATGCAGTGTGCTGTCATCTGTAAAACTATGGATAGGATTTCCAATCAATGGAAGAAGGTTATTAATATACAAGAGGAAAAGAGTGGGGGAAAGAACTGAACCTTGGGGGACATCAGCATTAGTGGAGAAGTTAGAAGATAGAGAGCCATCTACCATCACCCTCAGTGAGCAATTAGAGAGAAAACTGTATAACCAATTACAAAAAACAGTTGGCAAACCATAAGATGGAAGCTTGTTTAGAAGACCTTTATGCCAAACACGATCGAAACCCTTTGAGATGTCAAGAGCAACTGCTTGTGTTTCACCAAACTTTTCCATTGAATTTGTCCATAAATGGGTAACAAGCCAGAATATCACCAGTGGATCGACACTGACGGAATCCATAATGACGATTGATCAGACAGAAGGTTTCTAGGTAGTTTAAGAGTTGGCTGTTAATTGATTTCTCCGTTACTTTAGAAAGAGTAGAAGTAATTGCAATGGGATGATAATTGGATGGGAGGGATTTGTTACACTTTTTAGGAACTGGCTGGATATGAGCAAATTTCCAAGCAGAAGAAAAAACACCTTAGCATCAAGATTCGTCAAAATACTTCTGACATCCTTTTGATGGAAGACCACAGAAGGCATTGAATGGAGCATGTTGGGAATGGTCGTAATGAACACTGTCAGTAATGAACACTTTTTTCAAGAAAAGTGTGAACAGAAAGTGGACATGGAAGAGTCCAAACGGATTAACAACTAATGAAATCGACTTCATCCTCACTAACAGAAGATTAACAATGGTAAGATCTACACTTGATATAGATGTAGGAAAGGAAAGGAAAAAACTGACTCGAGTAAATAATACAAAGGTCTTTGAGATAACAGAAGAAAAAAAAAGCAGTATGTACTTGAACTTAAGAACAAGTTTGAGCTTCTGCAGACTGCTCAGGACCAAGATATCAACGAGATATCAGTTAGGAAAGTTGGACTGGAGAAAGTCAATTTGCAAAGAGAAGAAGGCAAAGAGTTCCCGGTGATTAGTGAAGTGAGTAAAATGGTAGAGACAACAGACGACTTTGACAGAATGAGGTAGAGAGATTTTAAGCCAGAGAAGATCGAAAAGAGGAGATTCCAAATTACCAAGTCTCTGACAGGGAATATCGGAATGGGCAAATGCACAAGTACTACCTTTGAGGCGAAAGGAATCATGCAGTGAATAATTTGGGCAGTGAGGTGAGCAGTAGTGGAATCAACCGATAACTGAGATTCTGTCAGAAAAAGTACATGGGGTTTGGGAGACTGCAAGTGGAAATGGACATCGTTGAGATTAGAATTGAGACCACGTATATTTGTGAAATGAACTAGAAAGTGTTTGGGAGGTTTAGATCTTTTCGCAGATAAGCTTACTCTATTAGTTTTACAATTCATGGTGTATTCAATAGTAAGAAAAATTGGTTGGTGGGGGACATGCTGTATGAAGTTTTTGGATTTGGCGTATACATGGTAAGAATATACCCAGATCCTTGATGTAACGTGGCCTCTACATGCCCCACACGCATACAAACTACTCGGACTTCCTCCAGTCACTATTTAGCAGAGTAGAGGTAGCAAGGTTATACACTAGGGATTGTCTTTTTCCCGGATTTCGGTAATCCTGGGATCCGGGGATAAAAATGTTCTTTTCCCGGGATTATTGTAGGTGGAATTAAAACTGAAAATTTCACAGCATTTTATTTATTCCCTATATATTATTTATATTATATAATATATAATATTATATTATATATTATTTATAAACTACAAATTGAAACAAATTCAAAACTTACTTTTCAGAAACTTAACATGTTCTTTTTAAACCTTGACAGACCAGTGACTACATTGTTAAACAAAAATTTATTTCACTTTAGTTTATTTTGAAACTGATTTGGCAATTTACGTGTAATATGAACGTAAGAAACACAGGCAATTTACACTTTTATCGCTTAGTCTAATTCTAAGTTTGGTTATAAATAGTCCTGCAGCCAAAAAGCACCTTTCAGCTTCTACACTTGTTGGTGGTATTGATTCGAGAGCGTCCATTAATTTTAATACATTTGTTGTTTTTTCACCAGTTGCCTGAAAGATTTCGAACTCCTTGAATATATTCTTTGCAAGTGATTGACCTTCATGTTTAAGGGTCTTTAGAAACACATTGTTTGTTTTTTGATTTGACGCGCCAATTTCTCACAAAGCGTCTGCTGTCTTTCGCTCTCACTGTCACACTCTTTCTCGGAGTCTGAATGTGACGAATCAGATTTCGATGATTCAGAAGAGGAAAACCCAAGACGAGTTATTATTCGTTTTGCTGTAACCAACAAGGCTGACTTTCTTGGAAATGGTTGCAACTCGGTTTCTACTATTTTTCTATTTCTTTATAATACTTTTTTCCAGTTTTTATATACTTCAATAATCCAACCAAAGCTTTTGCCTTCTCTCGTTTATCCTTAAAATTAGTGCTTCTTGAACTTTTCTCGAAAAGATAGAATTTTGCTCAGAAAGTTCTTGTATGATGAAAGAAAAAACTCCCTCTGCAGTAAGAAGTGTCGCATCACGACGGCAAAGGTTTTGCAATCCGATTTCGATGGGTTTCGGCGCATGCACAAGGTCATTAAGAGCTGTATACTCTGCTTCACATATTGGATTTTTCATGTTATAGTCAATCATTGTTTTTTCAATTTGTGATTTTAACTGTAAGAATTGTTCTAACATGGCTACCAAACTGTTCCATCCAGTTTTAGATTCGAGTACTAGGCTTAAATTTTCTTGCTTGAATGAAGATTTAACATAATTCTGAAGAGTATCATTTTTCAAGGGAGTCTTTCGAACCATTCGCACAATCGTTCTAACTTTATTAATGATATTAGCTATGTTTAATGCACCGGAGAATAGGTCATCTCTGAAATCACATTTTTGTTCCTTATCAGGATTGTTTTCGAAGCTGAGATTTGAATCGTAATTTTCTGTTTCATCCTCTTCTAAATCTTCCTCACTGTCTTCAGTTGTTTCTACCTCAGTTACACCTTCTGAACCATTCCGTCTCTTGTATAGAACGTTGCATATTGCAAGGTGTATTACTGTCAGCATAGCAAAGCTGATGTTCACAATCTATCAACTGTCCAAATTTCACCATAACACTCGCTCCATCCATTACGCACGCAACTATATGATGCTCTATTGATAATTTAAACTCCAATAACTTCTGTTTTACTTCTTCAACCATTTCTTCGGTGTTTATTCTACCATTAATAGCAATCATTCCTAGATTCCAAAATTTGTCTTTATCTTGATGAACATTGATATTTAAATAACGTTTCTTTTTAAGCGACGAATATTCGTCTAGAGAAAGGCTGAATCTATCTCTTACCATTTCTTAATGATTGTTCATTTCTTTTATTAAATTTTCTTTTATAATATTATACTGTTTATACACTAATTGCATAACTTGATTGGGATTTTTAGGAAGAAGCAAACCTTTTTCACTGAATGTTTGCTGAATAAATTCACTTTTACATATGGCACTGATAGGAAATCCATCTACAGCTACAAGCTTTGCAATGATTTCTTCTTTTGTGTCTTTCTTTAAAAAACTAAACAATGTTGGCTGAGAATGAACAATTTTTAAACATTTCGAAGAGCTTTCTACAGATTCATCCCCTGCAGAACGTTTGAGGTTACAATCATTTGCCGACATAGGCTTCTCAATAGAATGTTTAGTTTTTAAGTGCCGAAGCAAGCCACTTGTAGAAAAACCTCTACATTTCAGTATTGCACCAGAATGACTACACTTTGCTGCTTCATTATTATTACATTTAATGAAGTACTGCCAGACGAATGTTTTTGATCTCTCCATCGTCACAAAATATTAAAACAATAAAATATATATAAAATGGTTTAACTGCAAGAGCCATTTTAGGACAAATGACATGTATAATCGAGAAGAGTCGAGACTTGAGAAATGATGATGATGACATTACAGAGATATGTAAGAAAGTGCTGGCCTTTCGCTTTCTGCTTTATATATATATATTGCAAATGTAATGTATGAAAATAAATATTTTTCTAAATTAAAATAATACATCTTTATTGCTGACGATATCTCAAATTATGAAGAAACTATTTATCTTGCCAGCGCACGATGATCGCATATATATATATGTGTGTAAGACTGTTAGTATTGATTATTAAAGTTAGTAATTCAGACCGGGAAATCGCGGAGCAAAAATCAACCGGGATCCCGGGAAACAATCCCTATTATACACTAGCTGATGCGGGAGCTTCCTAAAGAGTTTACCGATAGGTTCGGTCCAGTGTACTAACGCCGGCCTGCAATCACAGTTTTAGAACTGTACCCTCGAAATGCAAGGAAGATTGGATCCTGCCATGCTGTCCATCATAACCTCAAAAGTCGTCAGTCATACTGCATGACGGAAGATATGGGGAAGGATTGTCTGGAACTTAGCTCTAGAGACTAAACATGGGGTCCACCACTTCAAGCCTCCAATAAGCAAAGTGGTGGTATTGCACTGGTTGATGAGAGTCATCTATTGTTCTACTGTTTTGCTCCATGAGGAAGACCTTTACGGCTGCATGCGACTATGTGGTGCAGAAGTTTCTAATGAAAAGTGATGTTCTTATAAATGCTAGGTAGCGCAAATTTCATTAGTTGGCAATGCATAATTTTCTGAAAATGACAATATTACATTCTGCTTCTATATTCTGATGACTATAGAAGTGGAATGTAACCAACAATGCATTTTTAAGTTATTTGTTTAGTGCTATGGGTTGTATTGATAAGTTATTAATATTATAATAATATTATTAATAATATATTATTTATTAATATATTAATAAATAAGTCTTCTCTGCATGATTGCAGTGCATTATCTTCTATTTGACCAATATTATAGAGGTTCAAAGTTTGGTCAGCTTTTTTCCTGAATTTTTTGAAGGTGCTTTCTTGTTATTTAAGCATCCTTTATGTGACACCAAAATGATAATGCAAGTTAGTTCTTGAAATATATACTATTTAAAATAGTAGAACTATAACTAGTTTTTTTTTTGTAAGTTTTTTGATTTAGCAAGGAATGACTTTTTCTTTTAGTTTCTACATAAATATTCCAATAATATTATTAAAACATTTACAGGGAAAGCTATAGGACCAATATAACGTTAAACCACAGCACTGAAAATTCAACTATGGCCAGAACAAGGTTTACTAGACCTTCATTATCATCTGTAAGAGCCTTTTCTGATTCAAGAAGTGATGATGATGATGATGATAATAATAATGCAAGCAATGCTGGTTCATTTTCTACTGGTTAGTTCCTCTTTCTTGTTCTTATACACATGAGCACTTTAAAAAAGTATTTTATAATGAGAAATTGTTTGTAGTGATGGACCTATTCAGAAAACTAAGGTTACTAGCTACAAATGGACGGTATGTTTTTTGTTTTATGTTCCGGCGTAATTGAATGCCAAAATGAATTCTATTAATTCTTGTGTAAATTTTTTTAATTTTAATTTTATTTTTTTTTAAATTTTTTTTAGCTGTTAGAAGAAAAAACACAAGACGGACACAAGCTACAGATTTACTTAGAAATGAGTCCTCCTTTTCCACATATAACCATATGAATGCTAATTCATATACTAATGCAGGTCTAAGGCATACATATGGTAAGTTAGTTATTTATAGTCAAAATCAGAATTGAATTGTTGGTGTTGTTTCTTTAAAGCATAAATAGGGGAATTATGCATTATTGTGAAATATGTATAGTAAGTAAAAAGTTGGTTTTGGATTACATTTCATGAAATAGATTATCTTCTGAAATTAATAATTAATACTATTATATTATATTAATTTAATACATTATTAAATTAATACTGTTGTTATATTAATAGTATTAATTTAATTAAAAATAATTAAATTAGTACTATTTTAAGAATAATATTTTTACTCTTTTAATAGTGTAGGAAAAAAGTTTAGGAAAAGTTCAGGAAAAGATGAGATTAAAAAAAAAAACAAAAAAACCATTGCATTCTATATAGGCAGATTGAGTTTGCGCATTTTATGAAAAATAAATTTTTAAAATTCAAATAATATGTGGCGTATCATATTGAATATAATTTTTGACATCATTATCACCGGTAAGGTTCTTTTGTAGGATTATGTGATAATTCTATGACCAAGCAAGTCCTTCACTAAACCCAAAACCACAGAATATTTAAATCACGTTAGTAGATACTAGTTAGCACAACTGCAGATAGGTAGCATAGGATTATATTGCTACCTGACTTGCAGGTCTTGTGACCTGTCTAATCATGTCTGGAAACATCTATAACTGTTAGATGCAAAGGAGGTAATATGCATATTGCATACACATGGACAATGTGTATCTAAGAAAATAATTCTCTTTATTTTCTTAGTTTGTTTTTTCTGTTTATAAATGATCTGTACATGATAGGTAAAAACAGTTTTTAGATTTAGGGCTAAACTACAACCAGATTACATGAATTTTGGAAACATCAAAATCTATGTAGACCAGTGTAATGAGAATACTTTTATTGGTTTATTTATTAACTAGATTGACTCAAGCTCACACTATATAGTTTTTTGGAAATTTGGTGTGTTTCTACATTTTAAACAATTTAAAGTGTCATGTGGCTTACTTGAAAAGAAGGCCAAATTCCATGGGTGAAAGTGTATTCAACATTCAAGAAGGTTTTCCAGTTTTACAATAGAGATTTCTTGCTCTTTCATTCTTAACCATAGGAGTGGTTACTGTTCAAGTGTATGAGGAGGTTCCAAGAATTCATTGACAAATTTGTGAATTAAATTTTGAAACTGTGAGTAGTTTTAAAATCTAATATGTGCGAGCTTTTGTATGCCCTTTCAGTTAGACATTGGAAAGAATTTGAACTTGAGAAAGACTGTGTAAACTTAACTAACTTTTACAATATTTATATATTCCAAAAATTGATATCACCAAAAGTGCATACCCTTCCCCCAATGAATTCTGTGTACTGTGCCAGAAGTCTTTTGGGCTAATAAGCGTGTTAGTCCAAATATACTATTATAAATTTTATGGGTATTCTAGGTATTCCTTATGTAAAGTACTATGTTGTATCACCTTTAGTGCATAGCATGGTCTGGATATTAGTAGTGGTTAATGATGCAAGAAAGAAAGCTTATACAGCATCTGCCAAAAAAAAAAAAAAAAAAACACCCACCCTCCATCTCTTTTCCACCCTTCTAAAAATTTGTGAAAGTCTTCCTTAAATCTATTCAAACACCAGATGAAAATTTGTGCTAAATCACTGTCTGGCTGAAAGCAAATTTTTCCATTCTTCAGCTATCCTTTTTCAATTTAAATTTATATCTCTTTATGCGTGTTGTCTGAGAAAGAGTAAAGATAGTTTACTCAATCCGTTTATAGCCTTAAATGCTTCAATCAGGTATTCTCTCAGGTACCTAGTTTTCATACAGTGCAATTTGCAGAACCATAGTCTTTTATGGTAAATGTATGTTTTTGTGTCCTTGACTAATCTTGTTGCTCTTCTTTGAACTAATTTCAACAGATCCACATCCTTCTTAAAGTGAGGATTCCAGACCTCTGTGCAGTGCTCAAGGTTCAGCCAAACTATTGCATTATACTATGGGATAAGCACCTCCTTGTCCCTGCTGGAAAAATTCATGACAACCTGGTGGGCTGACCTAGCAGCCTACTCTTTGCTACTCAGAGAACTTCATTCAGACTGTACAATTACCCCAGGGTCTGTTTTGTTCTCTGCCATATTGAGTAATATATCGGCAGCAGTAATCTCAGAATGATATACCACTGATTTGTATTATGTTCTGGGATTACTGCTGCCTATATATAGTACATTGCATTTATCATTGTTAAACCTCATTTGCTACTTCTCAGCCCACCTGTCCAGCCTTTCTAGGCCTTGTTAGTATGCCTTGAATTCTGTCTTTAAATACCCTGGCAACCTTTGTATAATCTACAACACTCAGAAAAATAAACTTGATATGCTTTCATCAATATTGTTAATAAATACTGAAAACAGTAATGGGCCCAGCACTGAACTCATTTATAATCATCCTCTGTTTTCTGCCACTGCTCCAATTTGTATAGTAGTCTTTCATATGGAACAATATGAAAAGCTTTACTGAAGTCTAAGTATGTGATGTTAAAATTATTTTTTGTATCTAATTACCTGCGATTGGGAAAGTTTTACCTGTGGGAAGTCAGTACTTTTGAACCAGTCCATTGCAGCACTGTGATGTGGAGCATCATCTCTACTCTACATTCTGTTGTGCCAAGTGCAGGACAGATTTGTTGTGCCCTGGTGGTCTGGGAAGAGCTCTCACTATAAATCAGTGCGTATGGTCAGAGATGACAGACCTTTATCTCCAGTGAGGCACTGACTAGTAGGTACCAAGGTATCATAAAAGTCTCTCATCCAAATACTCCTCAGGCCATTGTAGCTGCCTGCCTGGCTATACATCCCTATTTGTGCAGTGGGGTATGAAAACCAAATGTTGGATATGCCAGATCAATATGTTTTTTTGTGTGGTGCCGTTGGAACTGTGATTTATCAGATCAAGAAACCTATTTCCAGTCATTTGCCATCAAATGGCTTTGCTCCCATGCCCCCCGTAGATGCATCCATTTATGACAAACCGGCAGAAGTGGTATTACTTTGGGTCCCATCAGCTATGATAGTCCAACTGTACTACTATCCTACTCATGGTGCACTTTGCCCTCTCCCCGAAGTGTATTGTGTGAACACTTTTTCCGTTGCAGCATCTAGTTCCTGTCCTTTCCTTTCAGGAAGAGTATGTAATTGCTTTTATTTAATTGTATGTGGGACATACATGATCAAAGGAAGTTGTTTATGAAAAAAATAAATATTTTGGTCTCTTTGATCACTCAATCCAAAATGCATCAAATGTATTTGTCAAAAAGTGGTCATACAGAAAGAGCTAAACGTTTTCAGATGAAAATTATAGTTGGGTGCTTCATCCCACCATCAGACATTAGGGAATCTGAGTTTGGATCTGAACCTGGCCACAGGCAGAAAAGATTTGTTTCATGTAGTGAGTTGCATGTCATGAATTTTAATGGAAGAGCTGTAGCCTACAAGCTTTTGATGGACAAACCAAATCAACACCATTGATTAGCATTGTGTAATGCACACCAAACCCCTGTGGATCAATCAGAACAGAATTGGTCTTGTAGAGCATTGAATCATGCTATTATACTCTTCCAGTATGGTAGATGTATTTGGTTATGGAAAATGCTTACTACCCAAGTGTACTTTCCAGCTTCACAGTTGGGACAAACAAGTAGCCCTTTCATCTTCCAACACGACAGTAATCCTTTCTTGGTAAGAGTACCCTTTTTGGGGTGGAATACTAAAACAGTCTTTTGCAACAGTCATTACACAGTAAAGTCATCATGTAGTGAGATGAAAATACTGGTGTTTACTGTGCTTGTTAGTGTTAAATTTATATAATGCCCAAGTAGCCAATATTTAAACGGTATCAGGCTAGGATAATCACTCTAATGATTAATCACTTTAATTATCCATAATCACTCTAACCATGTGACATTGAAGTTCCTCCAACTGAATGTGCAAAGAACTCAT
The DNA here is from genome assembly GCF_048544385.1 of Mastigoproctus giganteus. Classification (NCBI taxonomy): domain Eukaryota; kingdom Metazoa; phylum Arthropoda; class Arachnida; order Uropygi; family Thelyphonidae; genus Mastigoproctus; species Mastigoproctus giganteus. Next base: position 72,894,264 of record NC_143581.1, read on the forward strand.
GCCAGAAAAGAAAATATAGATATCCTCATCATCTAGGAACCATGCACTCATGTGGATATGGTTAAGGGTTAGCCCCATTCCTCCAGAGTGGGAAACCATCTCTCACACAACCTGGGCAGATGTAATGATTAAAAATATCACACTCACTGTGATAAAAGTAAACTCTTTATGCACCTGCTTTGCATCATGTGCTCAAATTACTAGTTGCCTTGGCCCTCTTCATGTCATCTCAGCCTACTGAGATGACACACACACACGCGCACACACACACACACACACACACACACACACACACACACACACACACACACACACACACACACACACACACACACACACACACACACACACCAGTTGAAAACAGAAATATCACCCATTTCCCATTTTTGCATGAATTTTTAAAGACAAAGGTAATGGTTGATAAAAGTACTGGACTGCTTTCTGAATTTTTTCATATTTTAAAATGTTTATCCAGATTTAAAATTTTTTTGTATATCTGATTTTAAAGAAATCAGGAATTACTAGAATTTACAGAGTATTAGAAAGTTCTCAACAATCATAGATTTAAATTTCAATATTCAGCTTGTGCCACTTTTAATAGCATAAGATATTTTTTGCTTCAAGGTCTTTTATCCAATAGATTTTGAAGATCAGTGGGTTTGATATCTGAAGTCATTGCTCAGGATGACTTTTATTAATTACCTTGATATTATGAATTATCAGTATAATTACCAATACAATTATCAATTGTCGATGCAATTACCAATACAATTTTCATTTACCCTGGTGTTTCCTCTAACAGCTGGAATAACAGCTACAGCTCTGATGATCTGTGGCTATTACCCAAGCTGTTAGAAGAAACACCAAGTATTCTCTTCGAAGATGTATCATTCTATTTTTATGTTAAAACATTTGTAAATGAACAACTCTCTTGTTATTAGATTGGGCGACTCATTCCTTAGCTAACATTTTCACCAAATATTACCTTTTGCTTTTTTTATAATAAGATGTGTAAAACTAGATGTTTCACCACTACCAGAAACTGTCAGTATTATTTATGCCTTTAAGATGCATGAGGCTATTTGCAACAGTTCAGTATATTATGAAATGCATGACAAGAAGTGAGATACTATTGATTGTCTGAAGAGCCACAAGTCATTTTATTAGAAAAAGCTTATTGAGTTTATTAGCCTTATCTAAATGTAACTTTTTTCTCAAAGTATTCTTTACTAAATTTTGAAATTGGGCAGATAATTTTAAAAATTATTTCAGTGCTCTGCATTGAAAAATAACAATGATTTTCAGTACCTTTTATGATTTTAGTTACCTTGTCTTGATATTTTGATATTTGTTTACGAATAAGAGAAATTTACTTCAATATGATACGTAGAACACTTCCGCATGATACTCTCCAGAAATTAAAATGAATAAAAGATTAATGCAAAACAATTACAGTAAAAAATCAATTGAAAACAATTCAAAAATTAATTAAAAATTCAAAAAAATTTTTTATTAATTAAAAATTTAAAAAATCAATTAAAAATTAATTAAAGTTAAACTTAAATTTGAAAAATGATTACAAATATTGATATCAACGTAGAATGTATGAGCATCATAATGCTGTTATATACTATCTTGATATTTTGATTATATAAAATTAAATAATTATATGAATCTGAATTACTGCTTGGTTTCTTTCAGGAAGGTATTCAGAATACTCAGGTAAGACAGACATTATTTATTCCATTTTATTTTATTTTCTGTTTTAAATAATGGGGGCAACAGATGATAAGAAGTGAAATACCATTGATTATCTGAAGAGCCACAAGTCATTTTATTAGAAAAAGTTTATTGAGTTTATTTGCCTTATCTAAATGTAACTTTCTTCTCAATGTATTATTCGATCTGTTGTTGTGGAAGTTGATAGCTTGAATAAATTCAAGGGAAAACTAGACAAACTATTGGAAGATTTTTTTTTTTTTTTTTTTTTTTTGGCTGATGCTGCATAAGCTTGCTTTCTTGCATCATTTGCCACTGCGTATGCAAGTTTATTTCGAACTTTTTGTAATATTTTAGAATATCAGCAACCAGAATTCATTGCTCTCTGTGGATATGCATGGTTGAATATCAGCTTTGTCACTTCCCACATTTGTTTAAAGGGCTGAGTTTGAAATTTGACAAAGGTGAAAGAAATTTATTTAAGGCCTTTTCAAGTGGGGGTAATACTATTATGAATTTGTTTCAGGATTAAACTCTGTAACAGCTAACTTGCTAGTGCAAGATTTTTATCTTGAAACAAATTCATAACAGTATTGCCAGATCTTGCATATTCCAAAATATTAATGAATGATTAAATTTTAAACATGTTTGCTGTATTTGGCATGGTGCATTCAGTGTGCTGTAATTTTCAGCTTGTTGAGAAAAGACAACATTCCAAAAATTTGTAAATAATGGTTGAAGTTAAAAGTCTGGAATTTATCATCTAAAAGTGAATCTTACTTTTGGGCTAAGCTGTATTTCAGAAAAAACTCAGTTTTATTGACTATTTATTCTGTGTACATAAACTAACCTCAACAGAAGCAAAACAGAAATTAAAACAGTGTTTTACCAAACTATATAAAAATATTAATTGTTAATGCCAATTGCTCAGAGTTCAATCAATGTGATGACCGAATCAAGCAGTTCATTTCATGTGCCTTTACTTTACACTACTCATATACTTACTTTTTAAGAATGACTGCTTATGTGCAATATGGTACAGCACTTGTGTATACTGGTGAATGCTTATATGTGTCTGATGCAAAGAACATGTTAAACATTTCTTAATAATAGTCTAGAAGGTATTCTCTGCAGCTCTCAGTGCTGAATGTCCATATCTAGTAGCTGAGTCACTTTCCATCTTTATGGAATAACGCATGTGTTTGAATCCAGTGTTCAGTATACAGGGAACTTCTTGAAGCCTGTTCAAAGTCAGATTAAGTTAGCCACTCTGAACAGAGGTGTGAAGTTTTTTGGGCTTTACCCTGTTTCTTCACCAGCTTATAAACACATTCAGTTTGGAAAACATGCAGTTTGTAGATGTGATACACACCTGAAATAATTTCTGTAAATTGAAATGGCATTAAAATAAACTATTTAGGTTGAGAGAAAAAAATTATTATAGTATCTCCTTCTCATAGTTTAAATTTTTAAGTTGATTAGTTTTATAGGTTTTTTTCTCCCCCTTAGCAGTATGGAATATGCTTTTAGAAATATGGTTGAACAGTATTAGTATTAGAATGGACAAATGGTGCAAGGAGGCAGACTTGTTCTGCCTCTTCCAAAAAAAAAAAAAAAAAAAAAACCCTAAACATAAAGTAAATAAAAATAAATAATAATAAAAAAAAACTACCAGAAATGCCCATCTGTTTGTTCGTTGAATTTTGGCAAACTCTCCATCTCGGCTAGCCTTGTGATAAAAGTTATTCCAGTAATTTGCTGATGATATACAGCTCACTGCATGAAAGGAAAGGAAACGAAACATCATGAGATATAGTATTCTGTTACTCCTTCAAATTTTTATATCTGTGCTTCATTGTTAATTTTTATTTCACCTGATAGTGAGAATATATCTCCCCATTTATTTCCTTCATGGCTTTAAACCTCAATCAGACTCCCCCCTCCCCCATCCTCTCAAGGTGTCTAATTGCCAGACTTGCAATCCATACTTTCTAAGTCATTCTTCATAGGTACAATGCATATTACTTCTCGTTAGTCTGGTTGTTCTTACCTGAATTACAGTATTCCAAGTCTGGTCTCTCAATCATCTTATTTGGGGGAATAACTACCTTCTTCTCCCTACTTGCAAAGATCTGATTAAACATTGGGAGGACACTATGTTCGTTCCTGGCCACCTGTTTACATTATATGGAAAACTTTGTCTGTTTGTGCTGTAACCCAATAATCTTTCTTGTCTTGAAATGATTGGCAACAAATATAGTTGTTAGACTATATTTGTAACCAATATGCTCATTTTTCATCAGTATAGTCAATACAACATTCCTTCAATTTTGTTCTGGTCATTATCCATTCTTCTGACTTTCATATCATCAACAACATTCCCTGTATTCTCTAATCAGTATCAGTAAGGAAGATTGGAAACAAGAGGTTAGGCTTTTGCACTCCCTCAGGAACAACATTAGTTATGCTGTTCCACTCTTAAGTAAACTCATTTATGACTACCCCTGTCCTCTGATTCACTCGAGGAGCTTTCCTATAATTCCAGCATCCTCTGTTTAAGTTTCATGAGAAATACATAATTTCCAACTCTCCAGATTTATGATAAACAGTTTTTTTGACGCATTCTCTCGCCAACTGTCTTGGGGGAATAATTATTTTCTTCTCAGAAAAAAAAAATATATAAAAATTCATTGTTAAGCATTTTAGCAGTGACTTTGTCCTATGTGGGTGAGTAGTGAATTTTCATAGTGGGCTCTCTGGATGAATTTTTTCATTGAATTTTGAAACTTTGTAAAAATAAACTTTATCTAATATTGGATCTGAATTCCACAGAAACACTTCAATTTTGTCTTTCATAAGCCCAAATAAGACAACTGAAGCCAACAAGGTGACCTTCTCTAATTTTTTTCAAAGCTATTTTTGCGCTGACATTTATTATAAACTGTGTCTACAATTAATTGGGAACACAGATGACAGATGGCAGCATGTATTAGAAAAATTTCAAGAAAGTTTGTACATATTAAAGATCGTTCAAATAGTATGTTTGAAGCAACCTTCAAAAGTGAATTTTGTTAGAAATTTGGAAACAACACATTCTGCAAATTTGTGTTTGAAATTTTATTTTTCTCTGTTTCACAATTTGGCTGTGAGGTGTGTTAGTCTGTTATTGCAAAGTGTAAAGTCAGTATTTGTTTTTTTTTGTACACATGATGCAAAGTTAAATTTAATTTAACTGTGTCCTTCAGTGAGAAATGCAATGCAGTGTTATGTTTAGAAGATATATGTACAAGATTTTCTGCATATATGTTCTGGAAAAAGTTATATGAAAATAGATTTTGTATTTCATAGCGAAGGTGAGTGTCTTCTGCTGTTTTTCTTAAAATAAAGTTCCTCAGGGCACCTCCTCATCCATTTACATTTATCTTTATTTATCCCATTCATCTTGTAATTTGAACTGTACCCAATGTACTCATTGGGTTGTTATCAGCCATTTACATCAGGATTCAGCTGAACAGGGAACCAGACTGACCACAGGTGTTTACTGAAATTTGAATCACAGCGGTGGTGTCTTACAGAGGTCCTCACAATTTATATCTGCACTGAATCATACTTGTAACCTTGAAAAGAAAATATGAAATTATTGTCACTGAAAAAGGATATTTATTGAATCAGTTCCTAGTTGTCTTAATGAATTTGTACTAAGAACAGTTATTTTGTTAGGCGATTAGTCAGATTTTTTAGTTAGTATTTATGCCTTTAACCCCCTTCCCAGAACATTTTTTTCCTGAAAACGTGCCATAACGGATCGACTTTTTCTATTTTACAGATTAAAAGTATGCATCATGCGAATACTCATTGTATAGTTTTTGTGTTTTTTTATAAATGGGAGTAATTAACCCATTTGGGCTATCCCGAGTTATCTCGTGTATGCCAAAAAGTGGGCAAATTATACAGATTTTTTTAATAAATTAGCACTTCAGCTAAAAGAAAGGAACAGAAAAACACCCTTCACTATTCGTTATATAGATAAATTTAAAAAATCAAGTGGAACATACAAACAGTAATCGTGAACTAACTACATTTTGACACATGGCCGCTGCAAGTGGATAAGCGAGGTAAGCGTCGCTTGTGAGTGGCAGTTCAAGAGCGTGCCGAAATATTTTTCGATATTATTTTCTAATTGGTTAACACTTACCAGTATTCATCATTTAGGATGGCATTTTTTTATTTTGCTTACTGGCGGCATAGTCACCCTTTGTGAATTGGGAACACATTTGCACATCTCCAATCTATGGGAACCACCCCTGAGTCGAAGGAAGCTTTCATAATTATAGCTAAGGATTTGCTTAATTCCTTTGCTGCCTCCTTTAATATAACTGGATGGACCCCATTTGCCTTCCCTATGTTTAACTTCAACAGTTTCTCCTCCACTTTGCTCTCAGTTATTACAAAATCACTTAGCTCCCTGTTAGAGTTTGATAAACTTCTGGCATTCCCCTCCTTGAATAACTCCTCATGTGTGAATGTAATGCAAAATACTCATTTAATTTACCAGCTACCTAAGCATGATCATCAATAGTTGAATCATCTATGTTAAGTGAACCAATGTGATTCATTCCTTTCCTTCCAGAGTTTACATAAGTAAAGAACTCTTTGCTGTTTTTCTTTGCATCCTTTGCCAAAGATTTCTCATGATCTGCCTTCACCTGCCTAACCTCCTTTGTGACTTGATTACAGACAAGTTTTTATCTGCCTTAGGCTTCTGTTCTTAGGCTTTAGATAATTTATATGCATCCCATCCATTTTTCTTCTCTGCCACAAGCCTCATTAATTCATCTGACATCTATTTAGGCCTAAACCCTGAACAGTATTTCTTAGTTGGTATGAACCTTAGTAGACTCCAACATTTAGTCCCTGAAGGCTTCTCATTTAAAATTCACCATTGGTAACATAATCAATTGATCCTACTGAATAGAATTTAAAAAAATCTCTGAGACCACTGTAGTCACCTTTATGAAAGCAAAAACCCTTACCGTGTGATGGTAGTTATATCTTTAAGTAAATTCCACTTCAGTACACTGTGATCACTGCCACCTAGTGGTTCCTTTATCTGCAGATTCTTAATGCATAAAGAATCACTGCTGATAATCAGATGAAGAGTATTGCCCCCTCTGGTTGCCTCTCGAACATGTTGCTGTAGAAAGCAGTCATCCAATAAATCTACAAAAGTGTTGCTAGTGTGCGAGTGACAAAACCACAAGTTCCAGTCATTATCTGGAAAGTTAATGACTGGACCCACCCTGTTTCTCTGCACAATTGCTCATTTTACTCATGAAATGCATTAGGCCTATAACACGCACCTACTCTCATTTTCCCTTTCCCAGTGTTTATTTTACACCACACTTACTCAACATTGCATTGTCCACCTATGTCAGTGGATGCACTTCTTTATATGGCACCTTGTTAGCCAGGTGGGAAGAAGTGTGCTACTTGATTAGCCTCGGTCTAGTCAAGTAGCACATTTCTTGGTTAGACCGGGGTTTGAGCCCATCACCACCAAATACAGAGGATGTGGAAAGGTCGGGGAATGACCACTGCATATTCCCAGAGCAATATGGCCCTAGTTGCTAATGCTCCTAAAAACCAAATGCTCCTTATATTTTATGTGTTTCTTAACTAACAGCATAACCCCTCCTCCCTTCCTCTCCTATCTACTCATTCCAATAGAAGCAGTGCAAGAATGATTTTCACCTCTTCCTGTGGCTATCATTAATCTATTGGTCTGTGAATCCCCCAAAGCTAGCAATTTTCTGACCCACCTAACAATGCCTCAATAACATCAGCAAATATTCTTGCACCCTTTCTATTTAAGTGTATCCCATCCCTATAGAAACAATCTCTCTTGTTAATAAGCACAGACCACACTGAGAAAAATTCTAACCCATGAACCTTGCACAATCTCTTCAGGGCCAAATTGACCAACAAGGCTCTCGGCATTCTCCCCCCTATCATGTCTGGGCAGAATTGCAGACACTTTCAAATTTAACCCCAAGTCACGACTTTTTTTTCAACACTGACCTGTACTTGTTAAGTAAGTCCACAGATCTCGTAGTCTTAATGTCATTAGTATCAACGTGTACATCAGTATCACCCTTTGTGCCCTTAAAAGATGATATCTGCTCTACAACGTCATCAACTTTTGCTCCTGGCAGACATACACTGGTCCTATTCCACCTATCCTTTTTGCACAATATATTTCCCTTCTCCCTGACAATAGAATCACCGACAATAACTAGCTCCTGTGGGACCAGCTCATTCTGCCTTGAAGTTTCCACTATGTTGCCTGATGATCAAGTTCAAGCTCTGACATTGATGTGGGCAGCTGAGAGCTTGATAGGCCCAATTTAAGTCCTTCGAGGCCATCTATCTTGTCCTTCAATCTTTCATAAAGTCCCATAACAACGCTGAGTTCACGCCTAACTTCTTCACAATTCTTACATCAAGCACACACACAAAGACATCCTCCCTTGGCAACATCATGTCCCATTCCAGAAAACAAACATTTCAGAAGTTGCACATTTCTTTAGGCTGTAATTCATTGAAGAATCGCCTTCTTCGGTTCTTCTCCGAGCCACAGCACTCCCACTACTTTGTGCACATTGCTTTGCTGCTCTAGTCTGGGGCATGATTTCCGTTTAAATATGATTTAATTAATTAACAATGAAATGGTTAATAAATTTAATTGATTAATTTACTACTAAGGCGCCTCCGTAGCCAGGTGGGAAGGAGCAGCAGTGCGTAGCACAGGCTTCTTGATTAGACCGGGGTTCGAGCCCGTCACCACTAAATACGGAGGATGCGGAAAGGTCAGGGAATGACCACCGCATATCACGGAGCAATATGGCCTTAGTTGCTAATGCTCCTAAAAAAAAACCAAATAACAAATAGATTAATTTACTATACTATATTTGACTATACAATACTATACTAAAGCTAATGCAGTAATACGTATTCCGCTATATAGTTTTATGTTATACCTCAGCTATCAAATTCAAGATATATGTTATCAAGTTACGCTATACCATAACGATCACAATGCTAAATTTGTTATATCCTTAGCTAAATACAAAAGATATATCCCCAAAAAAGTGATTAAAACGTTCAAAATTTATTATTTATTACAATTAAAGCCCTACTATTCTTCTAATACTATTCTTCCTACTACTATTCTTCTGATTATGCTACGATATTCCAGCCAAAACACCAATACGATAGTGGTAAGAGTAGCGAGTTGTAACTTACAAAGTCACTAGCTAAATTTAAAAAAATACGCTGATAAACACTACTAAGTCTATTTAATCTGTTTGTAAAACAAATTAATCCGTTAACTAATCAAAAAATGCAACAGATGTATGCCCAAAAAGTGATTAAACCCATCAAAATATCTATTTATTACAATTTAAACCCTACTATTCTTCTGAGCTACTGGGTTACGCTACAGTATTCCCGCCAAAACACCGCTATAATAGTGGTAGGAGTAGCAAGTTGTAACTTACAAAATCAGCTAAATTTAAAGAATAAGCTACCAAATGCCACTAAGCCTATTTAATCTATTTGTAAAACACAAATTAATCTGTTAGCTAATCAAAAAATGCAACAGATATACAACAACCTTCAAAATTTATTATTTATTACAATTAAAACCCTACTATTCTTCTACGCTACTGATTACGCTACGATATTCCAGCCAAAACACCAATACGATAGCAGTAAGAGTAGCGAGTTGTAACTTACAAAGTCACTAGCTAAATTTAAAAAATAAGCTAACAAACGCCACTAAGCCTATTTAATCTATTTGTAAAACACAAATTAATATGCTAACTAATCAAAAATACAATCAAATTTCAATGAAAACTTATTGGCTTGCAGCAGCTACAGAAGTCTACGTCTTCACTGAGGTATTGTGATTGTATTAAGTGATAAAATAAAGATCAAAACATTACATTTTGATTCAAGTTAGAGAAAAGTGTGAATGAAACCTGCTCCTTATTCCCCCAATTTATCTCCCCTTGACTACTTCTTGTTGGCAGAAAGCAGTGTATGCCAAAAGGACAATGATTTGATAGAAAATAAATTTGACAAAGGAATTGGTGGTCAGTTAAAATTCATTTAAGAAAAGTTTCCATGCTGCTTTTTGAGTAATTTCACAAGAATATAACTGCTCAAGGCAATTACTTTGAAAAATATTAAAAGTTTTCTTTTTCGTATTCTAACATTGGGTTTTCTTTAAATTAACTCACTTCTGGAATTTAATTATTAAACCATGTATTTTAAGTATTAAACCATATATCATTGTTAATTTGAAATCAGATTTTTCAAAATGCAATGTGTTTCAAAGCTACTCTTCCTGACTAATGATATAGAGTTATACACATATTTTAGTATCGATAATTCAAAATGCATCCACGATAAAATTCAGTCTGAAGTGAGTCAGTGACTTGTGAATAGCTTGTCTAATTTGAAAAGATTGCTGAAACCAACTACATCATTACAGTCAAACATCATTATAATGAAATTGATTGGAAGAACTATAATGAAAATTTGCTACCGTAAAGTATATATGTCAGCTTTAAATTTTACTATTCTGTCTCCTTCCCTAAGTATTGGATGTGCAAAATTAGAGGGAATTCACATACCTCTGAGTCACACTACAGCTGCATACGTAATACATTTTGTTCATATTGCTAAAACCAAAATACAGTTATCACTAACGAAATACGATTTCCCAATGCGTATGCTGTACATATTCAAGTCACCACATATACACTTTATATGAAAGAGAATAATAATGAATGTTCTTCGTAGTAAAATCACTTTTGCAATGGAGGATAAAAAAAAAAAAATAATAACTATTGCAGAATCTTTCTTGGTTTCTTAGACTTAATAACAGAGATTGCTGAGTTTTATTTTTGCTGCCATAACAGTCATGCAGCTCAATGTATGGGGGGGGGGAGTCTCTAAAGTTTATAGCCCAATTTAGATTTCGTGAAAGACAACATTGCCAATCTGTGCTGTTTCTCTTGTGTGTTTACAGAAAATTTCAGGTTATAACTATATTCTTCTCCCTTACAGATTGCATTGAAGTGTGGAATGTGAATAAAGATGGTGACTGTTGAGAGACTCAAGCACAGTGCAGTCATTGAGTACCTTCATTTAAAGGGAATATCACTGAAAAGAAATTCAGACATTCTGGGAACCTTACCCTTCATACTCCACGGCCAAAAAATGGGTTGTAGAATTTAAGCATGGACGAGACAGTGTTGAAGATTCACCCTGCAGTGGGAGGCATGTAACTGTGTCAACACCTGCAAATTTGGATGCCATTCACGACTTGATCATGCAAGAATGCATAATAACATTGAAGCACATTGGACAACATTCATTATCTTCTATGAATGAGCTCACGATATTGTGGTGCATGTTTTTGGAACGAAGAAGGTTTCTTTGAGGTGGGTCCTTCCTAAAGCACTGAATGCAGATCAGAAGCAGGGAAGAGTGAGATGTTGTCATGGGTGCACCACCTTGACCCTGAAACAAAAGAACAGTGGAAGCATCTCTCTTCTTCTCCTCCTAAAAAGTTTCTAGTGCAGAAGTTGGCTGGGAAAGTCATGGTATCTATATTCTGTGATGCAAAAGGAGTGATCATCATTAATTTCCTGGAACAGGATGCGACTATCAATGCCAAGTATTATTCTAACTCAGTGATTCCCAAACTACTGAGATCTATGGACCCTTTCAAAAATCAAAAAAAGTTCACAGACCCGTTCAGATATCAAAAAAAAGTTTGCAGAACCCTATGTATAGCATATGCATATGTTATATATATATATATATATGGTCAACCACCATTTTGCCGACCCCCAGGGGTCCGCAGACCCCAGTTTGGGAAACGCTGTTCTAACCTATTGAGCCATTTCTGCGAGGAATTGAAGTTTGAGAAGCATGGGAAATTGGCCAAAGGAGTCATCTTGCATCAAGACAATGCACTGGTACACACAATGCATTGTCTTGATGCAAGTATTTGTGGCTCGGGCAACACTGCACGACTGTGGCTTTGAGCGATTATGGCATCCACCCCACTTGCCAGATTTGGCCCCATCGGACTATATTCTTTTTTTAAATCTCAAAAGAACTTGAAAGGGCAGAAATTTGATAGTGACAATTCTGTGATGGATGCAGTCAACAATTGTTTTTGGTCAAAATCGACGGAATTTTATTTGAGTCAGTTACAAAAGTTAGTGGATTGTGCCAGAAAGTGTGTTGATTTAAGGGGAACCCATGTTGAAAAATGAGAGGCTGTTAACTTTTAACCTCCCCTCATATAAGAACTGTACAAAAAAACAAGAGATACAGAAGCTGGACAAAATATCGAAAACACCTGATAGGAAAGTAGTAGTTTTTGTAGACTGTATGATGTAGTTCTAAACATGCAATGGCGATTTTTTTTTTTTTTTTGTTTGTTTGTTTTGTTTCTGGCAGGTAGTACCATGATGGAAAGATGATATCTATTTAGAGGTGTTAATAAAAAGGTACATGAAGAAAATGACTGATCTGTCTGAATTCCAGAGGTCAGATTGCTCGTGCACATTTCACAGTGGCATCAGTCACTAAAACTTACTTGTTTAATATATCCAGAGAAATTGTATCGAAAGTGATGTCTGCATTCACCAAGTATGGAAAAACAAAATTTTATAGGATAAATTGTAGCAGAAAATTTAAGCTGATTGAAAGAGACCACTAGACTGAAAGGATTGTAATCTGAAAACAGTACTTCTGCTTCAAAAATAACTGCACTACTTAATGTGAGTCTCAGCAATCCAGCTTATAGTAAAACAGTTTGGTGAAAACTTCATGAAGTTGAAATTTATGGCAGAGCTGCTACTGCCAAGCCATTCATTACTGATAGTAATGTTAGAAAGAGTTGTGCGGAGCACAAAAATTGCACACTTGACGATTGGAAATGTCATATTTTCAGACGAATCATCATTCACACTTTTTTTCATCAGGGAAAGTTTGTTTGGAGAATAACAAAGGAAGCACATCATTCTTGACTGTCTTGTGCCAGCCATAAAACATGGAGGAGGATCAACAATGATTTGGGCAGAAATATCTTGGTATTCTTTAGGTCAAATCATCGTCCTGAATGGATGAATTATCCCACTGATTACCTTGATATTCTGAGTGACTAGGTTAATTGCATGGTGCAGACATTGTTTCCCACAAACGATGTCATGTTCCTCAAACCAAGTTGGACAATCTAATTGTCCAGTCTTGATTTGAGGAGCATGAAACTGATTAATTATATGAACAAGGCGATGCTAAGCATCTCCTTGTTCTGTATAATTGCGAGATTTAAGTTATTGAGCCACTGTAGGCTTATTTGAAGAGGAGAGTGAGAAGCAGATTTCCTTCACCTTCATTACTCAAGGAGCTTGAAACATTCTTCCATGAAGAATGGTCCAATATTTGTCTTAAGACAGTTCAAGATTATTTTGCATCTATTCCATGTAGAATATAAGCTATTTTTAAAGCAAAAGGTGGGCCAACATCATATCAGTGCATACCTCTAACTCTTATCACAAGTGTTTCCATTATTTTGTCCACCTCTTGTATATTTGTAACATATAATTGTACATACCTGCTAGAGTGAGTGAGAGAGAGAGAGAGAGAGAGTGAGTGAGTGTGTGTGTGTGTGTATCCATATTTTGGGATACTATTTAATTTAATACTAGTTAATTCAAAAAAAGGTGACATTCCCTTCTTTTAGTACTGTCAGTGGGCTTTGTAACTTAGTGCAAATTGTTCTTGCAGATTATAGTGATGTCAGCTGGTCATAGAAGACTTGCATGAACTGGTGAGCAACTTAACAGCTGAGAGTGAAGGGAGATAGAAACTCCCCAGTATGTGGGTACAGCCGATAAAATACACATTTGGTTACCATTGTGAACATTTACCTTCGTTTTGCAGAATTAAATTATTTTTTGTGTGCTTAAATTAAGTATTACTATACTTTTTGTAATAGGGTTCTGATTTCTGTGTCAATACACCTCACTTCATTCTTGCAACATTAAACTTGTGCGGAGCCACTTAGATACATAACTCTGTTTCACATCATTGTTCAGGTAATGACATAGAATATTTAATGTGCTAACTGTATAACACCTGTGTGTTTATATGAAGTGTGATCAATAAAGCTCAGCAACTGAACTAATTAGCATTAGTAGAGGCATTTGTTGCAAGAAAGCAAGCTTATGCAGCATCAGCCAAAAAAAAAATGAAAATAAAAATAAAAAAAAAATAAATAAAAATAAACAAATAAATAAAAAATAACCACTTCCACTTCACCCCTCTGTTCTTTCGAAATACCTGTCCAGCTGAGCCTTAAACTTATTTAGGCTATCATCTTCCACGACAAGGGATGGAAGTCTATTCCAGCAACCAACCACCCGCTGGCTAAAGGCAAATTTCCTCACGTCTATCCTACATCTGTCTTTCCTCAATTTGAATTTATGCCCTCTCAGGTGATTATTCTGAGCAAGAGGAAGAATCCCATCAGCATTGAGCATGCTCAAACCATTCAAGGCTTTATACACCTCTATCAGATCACCTCGCCGGTGCCTAGTCTCCAGACACTGTAATTTGCAAAACGTAAGCCTTTCTTCATAAGAGCACCCCTTTGTTCCATTCACTAATCTTGTTGCCCTTCTCTGTACTCGTTCCAGCATCTCTACATCCTTCTTGAAATGAGGCCTCCAGACCTGTATACAGCACTCTAGGTGCGGTCTGACCATTGCTTTATACAAGGGAATAATCACCTTCTTATCCCTGCTAGAAAAATTCCTATATATCATTGACAATACACCATGAGCTACTCTTGCAGCCCGTCTGCACTGCTCCGAAAACTTCATATCTGCCTGCACAACCACCCCCAGGTCCCTTTCATTCTGTACCACTGTCAGTGTAGTACCACAGAGTTGATATGTTGCTCTGGGGTTGCTGTTTCCCATATGTAGTACTTTACATTTGTCAATGTTAAACTTCATTTGCCACCTCTCAGCCCATCTGCTCAACCTTTCCAGATCCTGTTGCATTAGCATAGTGTCAGTAGTGTCCTTGACAACCCTGCCAACCTTCGTATTGTCTGCAAACTTGAACATTAAGCTTGATATACCATCATCAGTATCATTTATAAATACAGAAAACAATAATGGACCCAATACTGAACCCTGAGGGACTCCACTAATAACATTAGTCCATGATGAGCAGTGTCCATTGATTACCACTCTCTGTCTTCTCCCCCTTAACCACCCCTTTATCCATAGCAGCAATTTGCCTCCAATGCCACACTGCTCCAATTTGTGCAGCAGTCTTCCATGTGCAACAGTATCAAAAGCCTTTCTAAGATCCAAGTATATAATATCAAAGTTATTCCCTGCATCCAGTACTTTTGTGACTGCATCATAGTATCCAATCAAATTGGTCAGGCAAGACTTCCCCTTAACAAAACCATGCTGTGTCTGAGCTATAACTGAAGTCTTGTCTAGATGATCCTGCAGTGCTTCTTTAACCAGTGCCTCCATTAATTTTCCAGGAACAGAAGTTAAACTAACAGGTCTATAATTACTTGTGTCGTCCTTTGATTCTCCTTTGTGAATTGGGGTCACATTTGCACATCTCCAATCCATGGGTACTTCCCCTGAGTCCAAGGAAGTTCTCATAATTATGGCTAAGGGTTTGTTTACTTTCTTCGCTGCTTCCTTTAATATAACTAGATAGATCCCATCTACCCCACGTGCCTTTCTTGTATTTATCTTCAACAATTTCTCCTCCACTTTACTCTCAGTTATTACAAGATTCTCTAGCTTACTGCCAGAGTTGAATACACCTCTGGCATTCCTCTCGCTGAATAACTCCTCATGTGTGAATGTCGATGCAAAATATTCATTCAGTTTCTTAGCTACCTGAGCAGGATCATCAACAGTTGACCCATCGATATCAAGTGGACCAATCTGATTCATCCCCTTCCTTCTAGAGTTTACATAAGTAAAGAACTCTTTGCTGTTTTTCTTTGCATCCCTTGCCAAAGATTTCTCGTAATCTGCCTTTGCCTGCCTAACCTTCTTTGTAACTTGGTTACAGATCAATTTGTATCTATCATAGGCTTCTGTGTCACGTGTTAATTTGTATGTATCCCATGCATTTTTCTTCTCTGCCATATGTCTCATTAATATTTGGGAAATGATGAAGCTTACCTCCTACTTGGACAGATATCCTCTAAAGTGGTCTCCTTGGTATTGTATGCACCGATTCCAGTGCTTCTGCAACTTTTGGAAGTATTCTTGACATGCTTCTTTTGGAACTGCTAAGCAACTGTGTTGTATTCTGAATAATTTCTGCAGTTTTTGAAAGTCTGACCATTTAAGGGTGCTTTAAGCTTGGGGGCAACATGAGAGCTGAATTCGGTGAGCATGGTGGCGGAAGACCACAGTGGTAGAGTGCTTCACCAAAATTTTTGAATGGAAAATGCTGAGTGTGCAGGGGCATTTTCATAATGCAAGCACCACTTTCTCTTATCAGCATCATGCAATCACTGTAAAACCTTTTTAATATTCCTGGTTCACTATTTGATCATGTGGGACAAATTCATTATGAACAGTGTCTTGCCAATTAAAAAAATACGATACGCATGATCTTCACATTTGATTGAGACTGTCTTGCTTTTTTGAGCCTCGGAGAAGACCAAGTCTTCCAAATTCTGAGTCAGAATTTGAAGTTATGTCATTACATTGAAATTGTAATGGTAATTCGTTGCCTCTCATTTTGCTGTTAAAAGTATGTTTGTGTTATTTTATTAAAAAGGTAGACAGTTGTTCTCAATCTGCAGGCCTAGCTATAACTGGTTGAATATATTGCAAACTGCAGGGTATTAGCCCTAGAAAAGAGCCATTCATTGTATGTTGTTAAAAAATTGACAAATTTATGTGTGTATTATTATTTTATTTTATTTTGTGTGTGTGTGTGTATATATATATATATATATATATATACACACACACACAAAATAAATAAATAAATATATACAGCCAGGTCTTGCATAATGCGAGTTCTATTAACACGATTTTCAGTTAACGCTATTTGAAAAATTATACCACTTTTCACTTTACACAATGCAAATTTCCTGTTAACGCGATCTTTTTTTTTTTTTTTTTTAATTCGATAGTTGAAAAAGATTTGAATCACGCATTAAGCTTACCGCAAGTTGTACGGTCAATTAACGAACGTTTGCCTGCTGCCCACCTTGGTGTGTTCCATCAACCATCGGAAGAAGACGTGTTACTTGTTTGTCTCCTGCTAATAAAGTCAATGCAGACTTGCATAAAAATTCAAATTTTTAAATGAACCAGATGAAAATGTTACCACGAAGGACATAACAGTAAAAGAATTAGATGAAATCTTTCGTATTGCATAGAATCTCAAACAAAAGGTTTGAGGTTCTCTGCGATATTTATTTTGCCAGGGCCCAGAGAAGATTGTTGTTAGCTATTGGAAATTGATTGATGAAAAGAGAAAGTCAACACTGTTGAAATATTTCTGCAACAGTCGTTTCTTCATTGTGTATTTTATGTCAGAGGTTCCCAAACTTTCTCGGTTCAGGCGCCCTTAGTGTCTCAGTAATTTTTTCAGGGCGCACCCAGACCAAAAGAAATACCTAACAGTTCCATTTAGTAGTTAGGTCCAAACAACTTAATAAGAAATGTTGAAACTGTGAATACCTCGATCTAGTAGTTTGCGCGGTGTCCGACAGATGTAGAGTATCGCTGTGTTTCCCTCGAAAATTTAAAATATTCCGCGGCACACAGTTTGGAAACTGCTGTTTTATGCAATAAACATTTAATTCCATAATTATTTTCATTATCTTTTACATTGTATACAGTTAAAAAGTTATTTAAAAGTATTTTTAAAATTCTTTATGGACATTCCAGAAGGTCAAGTACCAATTATAATTTTTTCTATTGATTAATATATTCGATTAACGCGTTTCCGTTTTGCGCGATGCGCTTGCGGGACGAATTAATCACGTTAATCGAGGCCAACCTGTATAATAAATCTTTTTTTATTTTTAAGATTATAGCCCAAGATATGTGTAACCATAACCTTTAATTTCTTTTATATTAAAAAAAAAATATATATATATATATACACATATATATAGGCGCCTCCGTAGCCACGTGGGAAGGAGCAACAGTGTGTAGCACGCGCTTCTTGATTAGACCGGGGTTCGAGCCCGTCACCACCAAATACGGAGGATGCGGAAAGGTCAGGGAATGACTACCGCATATCCCGGAGCAATATGGCCTTAGTTGCTAATGCTCCTAAAAAAACCAAAATAACAACAAATAACAAATATATATATATATATAATTATATATGTGTGTATATATATATATATATATATATATATAGGGGGCTTAGAGGGGAACAGGCATTCTGTGTATTTTTAGACAGAGTGTTATCAGACACTCTGTCTAAAACACTGATGAATCCAATATCTTTCTATTTCAGAAGATTTAGGAGAATTCCGGTTGACCTGCCACCCTAAAATCCACTCATGCACACCTTCTCGATGGTAAGCCCTGTTATGTCACTTAGGTGGCAACAAACATGTAGATTGGTTCTCTTCAATATGCCTGGTCAGCGTGACCAGGAAAAAGACCAAACTCTCAAGCACATGACAGCATGGCGAAACAAATGGCCCTCAGTCCCCAACGGCTTTCACTCCCCCTCTTACGGCATTGAGAGGATCAGAGTGGAAGCAGAGGGTGCTAAGAATCTCTGGGTATGACCAGGCTTCCATGCACAGAAACTGAACTTGGCCTGTTACAACGTAAGATCTCTCATCAGTGAAGATAGAAGTTTAGAGCTGGAAAAGGAAAAACTCAAGTAAAGGACATTCTTATCAAAACTAAAGAACTAAAATGGTCTTGGGCAGGACACATAGCTCGAAGACATGTTGACAAATGGATTAAGAAAATAATAGAATGGTACCCAAGAGGAGCTGGAAGAAAACCTGGAAGACAATGACAGAGATTGATAGATGAAATTCACAAGTTCGTGGGTAGTAAATGGATGGCCATTGCACAAAACAGAAGGAACTGTGCTGGATAGGTCTTCCCTGCAGTGGATTGAAAATGGTTGATGATGACAATGATGCTATATATATATATATATATCTAGCTGATCTTATATAAATTTTTATATTACTCTGTATGTGTGTGTGTGTACACACCCACAATTGCATCTAATGTTTTAAGCATTTGTTTTGATAAATACTGTTTAACAAAGTAAACCCTTAAATACAAATATGTGGAATATTCCAAAATTTCAGTTTTTCAATTTTTATTTCTTTGGGGTAGAAATAATTGGAAATACAGTTGAACTTCCCTATAACGAATTCGATAAATCCAGCGAAAAATTTCGTTATAGAGAAATTTCGTTATACAGGGAATATCTTTTTTTTAGAAATTATTTAATTAGAAAATGAAAATGAATCTACATTTATTTTTAATGTATTTTATTTCAAAAACACTTATTTAAATTACGTTTGCACAATTTTCGCCGGTAAGTATCACAAATTAAAAAAATCTGTAATTTTCGTTTGCACAGTACAATTAAAAAATGTCTGATTCTCAAAGAAAACCTCAGATTTGTTCAGAGCATTAAAAACATTATCAGGACCATTTTCACAAAACTGGAGACTCATACGAACCGTTTTAAAAGTGTTAATCATTTCTTCGCAAGTTGGCTTTTCTACGTGTTGTTCTGATGTGTCTTCAGTGTCATCGTTAATTTCTTCGTGACCATGGTTGCATCTAACACTGTTCAGCAGTATTTCATCTTCATTTGGATGTTCTGTTGTAGTCAGATCTTGATCTACATAAACATAACAATCCAGTGTTATTTCATTTTCGATGTTTCTGGACGATTCTAATAATGTCCAAAAGTTTTTCAGTTGTGAAAGGGGCAGTTCATCTTGTTCGTCCAGTTGTTGTTCGACTTCTGTATTCAATGCAAATCCCGCTTTCGAAAAACAATTTTGAATAGTGTATTCAGTGACATTGCTTGTCCAAACTTTTGCCAGTTCAGGGATGCAATCTCTAAGGTTAATTGTAACCTCCAAGTTTTTATTTTCTGATAACGCATTGACAATCTTCATTATTATTCTCTTTCGATAATGAAATTTAAAATTTTTAATAATGCCTTGGTCCATTGATTCCATCGAGTCCAACTTTCAAAGATTTTGTGCCTCTAAAACATCTTGGGGTTTTTGATTTTCCGATGACTAAAAGTCTTAATTTTCACTTCCTGTCATATTTGCCCCCAACTAACATAGTGATTCTTTCTTTGCTTTGTTTTCTGCCAAAACATTTATCATCCTTAAAAGCAAGTGTTCTATTTGGTAGACATTTAAAGAATAAACCCATTTCTTCAGCATTAAAAACATCCTTAGGCTCATATTCTTCCAAAATCTTATTTAAGGTATTGTTCCTTCAACTGTTGCAATCTTCTTTGCTTACATTAACACTTGGCTGTAGTTTTGATGTCATGTTTGGTGGTAAAAACAACAACGTCACACTTTTAAGTTTGGCAGAAATACTGGCAGGATGTGCCGGACAGTTGTCAGTTACTAACACAATTTTCCTTTTTTCTTTTGTTATATGCTTGTCTAGTTTTAATATCTAGTCTTCAAAGATATCACTTGTCATCCATGCTTTTTTATTAAAGGTGTAGTCAGCTTCCAAAGATTTTGTGCCTCTTAAACATCTTGGGTTTTTTGATTTTCCGATGACACTTTCTGATTAACACTTTCTCCACAAATAACCTTTTCTGCAATTCTGTGGTGCTTCTTAAATTTATCTAGCCACCTAGTGCTCGCATTAAATCCTGTATGTCCCAGGGACTGTGCAAATTTCAGAGTTTGTTGCATAATTATTGGACCCGATATTGGTATATTCTTTTCACATATCATTTGCACCCATTTTAGAACAGCTTTATCAACATCTTCGTATATACACAACTTAATTTGCTTCTTGTCTGCTCCTCCTTCAATTGCATTTAAAATTGATTCTCGATTTTTTAAAATCATAGATAAGTTGCTTGCAGGTATGCCATATTTCTCCGCAGTATCTTTTTTTCTTAAAACCCTGGTCAATATCATGAAGAATCTTTACTTTATCATTAATACTTAAACACTTTTTCTTTGACATTGTTTCCGCAACTGTAAAAATTACTGGACTGCAGCTCTTGCTGATATGACCACAGATTTATGACCACAAACTTCACTGCGCTGGCCATATAGTGAATTGTTAGTACCACCTACTCAACGACGTTCACTTGCCAATTTAACAGTATCACGTGACTTTTCCTATCACTCACTTTGAAGAGATATATGACTTTGTGAATTTCTTTTATTCTGCTTTCATTCATATATAAACGAAAGAAAATTTACGGTTAATGTATGCTGTATGTTACTTTTCACAAAAAAAAAAAAAAAAAAAATACAAGAGTTATTTATAGCCTATGTGATTGATGACAAATTACCACAGCGAATTTCATATTCCCCTGAGCCAACACCAATTTACAAATCTACCCTAATTATTGTAAAATTTATGACCACTTTTAAGAAAACCCATTTGATTTTATAACTGTAACAAAAATGAAACAAAGACCCTCCTACGGGTGTCAATGGCCACAAGTACAGGTGATCCCCGCTTAACGCTGATCATTGGTTCCGGAAAAACAAAGCGCTAAGTGAATCCGCGCTAAGTGAGCGCCGCTTTCCCATAAGGTAACATGTATTTATGAGCTGCGTTCGGTGCCATAGGATATTTCCTAATGAATAATAAACAGTAATGAAAAGATACACAAATGTCGGTCAAAATATTTAATATTCAAATATTTGCACATATAAAATATTCTGCATTGCATACGTATAATTATGTGTATAATTATACGTATAATTATAGTATAATTACTTGCGTATCAAAAGTAAATTTAAAATTCCAATTAAAATAATGAATTTAATTTAATTGATGAATTTAATCATGACAAATGTGTGGATTTTGAGTTGAACTTTGGCCCTCTTCCAAATAAACTAAAAGGGGTATTAATTTTAAATCCCCCGCAGCGTTACAACCAACAATAAAGTCAACCGATCCTTCGCCGCTTTGAAACCTGGCATGTTTTTTTCTTCTTTCAATATGAAACTTCTTTTAGGCATTCATTTCCACAAAAGTCCTGCTTCAGCTATGTTAAAAACTTGTTGAGAAGTATAACACATAATACCCCTCTTCAACAATTTTAACAAGTTCTTTTTTGAAAGTTTCGGCTCCTTGATCTGCACTTGCGGGTTCTTCCTGGATTTTAAATCTATTCAACCAGCCCTTACCAGTTTTAAATGGTTCCACTTTTTTTTTTTTTTTTTTTTTTTAGGCGAGTTTTCTTCAGATCATCATATTGGCTAATCTCTTTCTCTTTTTTTAATATTTAACTTAACTGAATTCTGCATTGGAATATTATCTTCAATAAAATTAAAGTCTTTCCATTTCAATCCTAATAGCCGGCCTAGTCCTAGTTGCTTGCAGTGGAACAGCTATCTTTCCCGCTGCAAAAATTAATTCTTTATTTTTTTATAATTGTTCTTACAGTTAAAGTTGCAAGGCCTAAATTATGGCACACATCCGTTTGTCGTTGACCGGAATCGATTCGCTTCAAAACGTCTAATTTAATTTTCAAATTCAGTCTTTTTCTTACATTTATAGCCTTCGTACTGCGCCCAGACGTTGTTGCATTTTCATTCCTATCAGTCATTATTAGCTCTTTGAAAATGTAACTGCGTTGGTTGAATTAATTACGATACAATGTTCAAGTAAACTTTCCGTTACGCACGATGTCTAATACTCAGTTGAGTGATGACTAGACTTCGGATAAATGCATATAACGCAAATATTACAAGCAATATACTTGATCATTTTTTAAAATGTTGATCTCGGAACTACGTAACAAGTCACTGTACTGAAACTAAATTAGCGTGCGAGAAAATTTCACTGAGCGTGGGAAAATTTCTCAAGTCGGCGTGGGAAACGTTTTAATGCTGTTTTGCTATCCATTTTCAAGCTATCG
The DNA here is from genome assembly GCF_048544385.1 of Mastigoproctus giganteus. Classification (NCBI taxonomy): domain Eukaryota; kingdom Metazoa; phylum Arthropoda; class Arachnida; order Uropygi; family Thelyphonidae; genus Mastigoproctus; species Mastigoproctus giganteus. The sequence goes on from NC_143581.1 coordinate 72,917,223, forward strand.
ACTCCATCAAATGAAACGATTTCGTTAAATATGCCAAAAATGCAATCTGTAAAAGAGTGTTATAGTGATCTGTGACAGCGTTATAGTCAGATACGGGTTATAATATAAGAACAGCGTTATAGCGAATCAGCGTAAAGCGAACCGCGTTATAACATGGGCCTGCTGTATTGACTAAAAGGATGGTTAATTCCAGATGCTAATGTGCAATTTCGGAGGGAAGGAGGCCGTATATTTGAACGGCTGTTTAGCAGTAATAGAGAGACTAACAATAGCATTAGCATTAGTAGAGGCATATGATGCAAGAAAGCAAGCTTATGCAGCATCGGCCAAAAAAAAAAAAAAACTTCACCCCTCCGTTCGTTCGAAATACCTGTCTAGCTGAGCCTTAAATTTATTTAGGCTATCAACCTCCACAAAAAGGGATGGAAGTCTGTTCCACCAACCAACCACCCGCTGGCTAAAGGAAAATTTCCGCACATCTATCTTACATCTGTCTTTCCTCAATTTGAATTTATGCCCTCTCACGTGATTATTTTGAGCAAGAGGAAGAATCCCATCAGCATTGAGCATGCTCAAACCATTCAAGGCTTTATACATCTCTATCAGATCACCTCGCCGGTGCCTAGTCTCCAGACACTGTAATTTGCAAAACTTAAGCCTTTCTTCGTAAGTGCAACCCCTTGTTCCATTCACTAAGGCGCCTCCGTAGCCAGGTGGAAAGGAGCAGCAGTGCGCAGCACACGCTTCTTGATTAGACCGGGGTTCGAGCCCGTCACCACCAAATACGTAGGATGCGGAAAGGTCAGAGAATGACCACTGCATATCCCGGAGCAATATGGCCTTATTTGCTAATGCTCCTAAAAACCAAACAACAACAACAACCATTCACTAATCTTGTTGCCCTTCTCTGTACTTGTTCCAGCAGCTCTACATCCTTCTTGAAATGAGGCCTCCAGACCTGTATACAGTACTGAAGGTGTGGCCTGACCATTGCCTTATACAAGGGAATAATCACCTCCTTATCCCTGGTAGAAAAATTCCTGTATATCATTGACAAGACACCATGACCTACTCTTGCAGCTCGTCTGCACTGTTCAGGGAACTTCATATCTGCCTGCACAATTACCCCCAGGTCCTTTTCATTCTCTGGCCGACCAGGCTAGCCAGGTGAGTAAAGTGCCTGCCTGGCAACCCAAAGGTAAAGTGTAAAGTGTGTTCGTGTCAAATGGCACTAGGGGTTTCCCCCATCTCCGCGTGGTTTTCTTTTTGGGTGTAACAGATCACTGTTAAGGCCAGAGATTTAAAAGTGTATGGGATTTGGAAGTATTGTGTTGTGTATCGTTGTTCCTCTGGCCATTTAGCCGCTAGACCCCTGCTGGGGCCCAACGTTGCCCACACTCAGCCCCGTGGAGGCAGACCAGGTACACCCAGCATAATTGTTTAATCTGGTAGGCCCTGCCACCTAATTTCCTGAGATTTCAGTGGCAAGGGCCTAAAAAAAAAAAATAAAATAAAAATAATAACGCGATTTTAAGGGGTGGTTCGCTAATGAGGTTAAGTTTCGGAATTGATGCACGATTTGGCTGTTATAATTTGGAAGTTTATTTAAGTTTTTGTAGTGTGGGGCGTACACTGTGATGTATGGAGAGAGTGGGGGGAAAGACTGAAGACTGGAGGGGAAAGACAGAAGTATGAGGCCAATAGGGTAGATGACCCCAGATATCAGTGTGGCATACCCACGCCACACCAGGAGAAGTAAACGGGGGGACGGTGGCGAGGGGATGGTCCCGGCCCCTCCCCACGCCAGGATATGGAGAGAAAGTGGGCCAGACTAGGTGTCCAACCCAGATCGCCAAAAGGCGAGGCAACAGCGTAGCTGTGGTCACAGTCATGGTTTTTGGATGTTCAGTTCAGTGTCACTTCAGGTAGGTCACAGTCTTGGTTCAGTCTCACTTGTCTAGTGTTCGTCTTATGGGGTCAGGAAGACCAGAGTCATCAGGAAGTGATGACTCTGGTCAGTTTGTAGTACTGCTTTGATGTCAATTCAGGTAGTCATATTCGTTGAGAGCATCAGTCCTGGCCATTTGCACCAGATCATGAATGAAGAGTTATCTTTGTTGCTAATTTCTTCTGATCGGTTGTAATCATGCGGTATGTTCATGCTGTAGTCTTGAATGTCTCCTCCTTGGTTAGTTTCAATGAAGTTCTTCTATTCAGATGTTTCCATATTGTTGCGGATAGCGATTTCTGTTCTCCTTCCGTTAAAGATGTCCGGGGCGTAGTGGCTGAATGCGGTGTACTCGTCTTCCGAATTTAGGAGGTGATGCTCATTGTCTTTTGGTACAAACTTTATACTGGTGATTAGTACTGATCTTTGTTCCTCATAGCATTCACATTTGTGCATGATATGTTGCCACGTCTCCATATTGCCACAGTGCAAGTTGGGTCCTCGGTCAGTCCGAGTGAATTCAGTTTTGCGTTAAAAAGCCCATGGCACATCAGGAGGAAAGTGGTGTTCTGTCCAAAAGGTCACGGGTTCGAATCCCGCCTCAGGCTTGGATCAGAGTAAAATGCAAAAACTTTGGGAGGTGCATTATGGCCACAGAAGCTGATGCGCCAACAACTAACAAAAAAAAAAAAAAAAAAATTCATTCTCTACCACTGTCAGTGTAGTACCACAGAGTTGATACGTTGGTCTGGGGTTGCTGTTTCCCATGTGTAGTACTTTACATTTGTCAATGTTAAACTTCATTTGCCACTTCTCAGCCCATCTGCTCAACCTTTCCAGATCCTGTTGCATTAGCATAGTGTCAGTAGTGTCCTTGACAACCCTGCCAACCTTCGTATCGTCTGCAAACTTGGACATTAAGCTTGATATACCATCATCAATATCATTTATAAATACAGAAAACAATAATGGACCCAATGCTGAACTCTGAGGGAATCCACTAATAACATTAGTCCACGATGAGCAATGTCCATTGATTACCACTCTCTGTCTTCTCCCCCTCAATCACCTATTTATCCATAGCAGCAATTTGCCTCCAATGCCACACTGCTCCAATTTGTGCAGCAGTCTTCCATTTACAACAGTATCAAAAGCCTTTCTAAGATCCAAATATATAATATCAAAGTTATTCCCTGCATCCAGTTCTTTTGTGACTGCATCATAGTATCCAATCAAATTGGTCAGGCAAGACTTCCCCTTAACAAAACCATGCTGTGTCCGAGCTATAACTGAAGTCTTGTATAGATGATCCTGCAGTGCTACTTTAACTAGTGCCTCCATTAATTTTCCTGGAACAGAAGTTAAACTCACAGGTCTATAATTACTTGTGTCAGCCTTTGATCCTCCTTTGTGAATTGGGGTCACTTTGCACATCTCCAGTCCATGGGTACCTCCCCTGAGTCCAAGGAAGCTGTCATAATTATGGCTAAGGGTTTGCTTACTTCCTTTGCTGCCTCCTTTAATATAACTGGATAGATCCCATCCACCCCAGGTGCCTTTCTTGTGTTTATCTTCAACAATTTCTCCTCCAATTTACTCTCAGTTATTACAAGATTATCTAGCTTACTGCCAGAGTTGGATAACCTCTGGCATTCCCCTCGCTGAATAACTCCTCATGTGTGAATGTCAATGCAAAATATTGATTTAGTTTGTTAGCTACCTGAGGAGGATCATCGACAGTTGAACCATCGATATCAAGTGGACCAATCTGATTCATCCCCTTCCTTCTAGAGTTAACATAAGCAAAGAACTCTTTGCTGTTTTTCTTTGCATCCCTTGCCAAAGATTTCTCACAATCTGCCTTTGCCTGCCTAACCTCCTTTGTGACTTTTGTTACAGACCAGCTTATATCTATCATAGGCTTCTGTGTCACGTGTTAATTGCTATGTATCCCATGCATTTTTTTTCTCTGCCATGTGGCTCATTAGTTCATCTGACATCCATTTAGGGCTAAACCTTGAACAATATTTCTTAGTTGGTATGTAAAGCCTACTAGCTTCCAAGATAAGTTCTTTGAATGCTTCCCAATTTGAATTTGCTGTTGGTAACACCATCAGTTGGTCGCACTGTATAGAATTTAAATACTGTCTCAGAGCATCGAAAGCAATAATCCTTCCCTTTACCCCTGATGGTAGTTACCTCTTTGAGTAAATCCCACTTCGGCCACTGTGATCGCTTTCACCTAGTGGTTCCTTTATCTGCAGATTCTTAATGCATGAAGAATCACTACTTATAATCAGATCAAGAGTATTACTCCCTCTAGTTGCCTCTGGAACATGCTGATGTAGAAAACAATCATCCAATAAATCCTCAAAAGCCTTGCTAGTGTGTGAATGACCAACCCAGAATTCTGGTCAATATCTGTGAAATTAAAATCCCGCATTATAAGGCTCTCTGATTTACTGGCCCACTCTATTTCCTTGTACATTTTCGTTATACTCATCAGAGTCATTAGGCCAATAGCACACTCCTACTCTCAATTTTGATCTCTCAATGCTTATGTCACACTAAACTGACTCGACACTGCACTGCACTGTCCAGCGATGTCGACTGGCTTCACTTCCTTGGATTTTATGCGTTTCTTAACTAATAGCATAACCCCTCCTCCCTTCCTATCCTGTCTATCTTTTCTGTAGATGTTGTAGTTCCCAAATTCCAGTTCTGCATTCCTTATATCTGTGTGACACTACGTCTCTGATATCCCAACAATATCCACCTTTGATGCTTTGAGCAATAACTCAAATTCATCAAATTATTTACCAAACTCCTAGCATTGATGTACAAGCAAGTATACATGCACCTGTTCCTATTCTTAGCTACACTAACACAACCCATGTGTTTACTTGTACTGCAATGACTTCCAGCCGTCTCTGAAACATCCTGCATCTTGTTTTCCAGGCTTCTGCTTATTCCAATAGAAGCAGTGCAAGAATCACTTTCACCTCTGCCAGTGGCTACTGTTAATCTGTTAGTCCTTGTATCCCCCCCCCAAGTTAGCAGTTTTCCGAACCACCCAACACTGCCTCGACATTTAGTTATATGGGGTTAATTTTACATGTAATTTCGTTTCAAGGTGCAATGTTTTGCAAAAAAAATTCGTAATATAGAGAAATTCGTTAAATAGAAGTTCATAATAGAGAAATCTCACTGTATATAGTGAATGTGGTTTATTTTCTTGTAGATTCAGATGAAGTGGAAGAAGAACACATCTCACTGGATAAACACAAATTTCAGTCATCTTTATTATCAACTGGTATTAGTCATTTCCTTTCTTTATTTGTTGTAGGTGAGTAATTTTGTTTGTACGTAATTTTCAGAGTAGCTCATTTTTAATTTGGTCATGATTATATGTTTGAAAATTATATTTTATACATGGTATGCTGTTAAAATTGAAATTGGTTACATGACTTATAGAAATTTATGAATAAAATTACTGTTTATCATAAGTGTTTATTTCTGTGCTGCCTCCATAACAAGTAGTTTTGTCATTTGTTTTGAGAGTTCTGAATTCAGATCCGTTCATGACTGCAGCAGCTTGTTATTATAGCCTTTCACTTAGAACTATTCATGAAAGCTGATACTGCCCTGTGGTTATCTAATCTCAAGGGAAGGGAATAGGTTTCTTCTAAGTTTTTTAATTATCATTTAGTCTGTACAACATGAGAATTGGCCTGTTAACATAAGTTATATAATACTGTATAGAATAGGGTATGTATTCGTTAATCTGTTAAAGCACAATGGGAGTGAAGGAAAAGATGTAATCGGGAAATAAATGTGTTGTTAGCATAAGATTTTACAAGACATACATTGTACATGTTTTTTAACTTTGAAATTACCATCACTTCATGATGTTGACAGACAGTGCAAAGAAAGGTTAGTTACAGTTAGATAGTGTCAAGTTTAGTAGAAAACTGAAATCTCTCTGCTTGCAGTAGGACCATTCACAATTGTATGCAAAAGTAAACTGAAGTCAAGGAGATTCACATTAGATGACCACTTAAGTTAATGGGCATCACACCACTGGATTTTTTCCCCTTTGGAAATATGTGAAATCCAGGGTATGACTCCATGCTATCTGCATTATCACATTATAGCTCTGTTATGATACTATTACACATACCAAGTTTGGAGTTAATTTGGTTTAGAGTTTGCCTCATCCAGTAGTTATGTCTCTTTCATTTGTCTGTCTATCATAAATAGTGCTATACAGTAGTGTTTCTTAAATTTTGGCCCACATAACTTATGAAAGGGGTTTGAGAAACTTGACAGTTAAACAATTTTTTTTTTTTTTTGCAGTAAGGAACAATCCCATTATCAATGATGGGAAATGCAGATGTGCCCATAACAACCTAACATATGCAGTGAAACTTCCCTTTAACGGACAGCCATGGGGAACGAAAATGTGTCCATTAGAGAGAAGTGTACGCTAACAAGAAGTCTGAGGGAGAAAAAAAAAAAAAAAATAAAGAAAGAAAAATCGTTAAACGTTTAATGTAAAATTAAATTAAAATATATACAGATTTTGAACAATATTTTGTAAATAATATACAATTACATACACAAGACATAAAGAAAAATTGTTAAACGTTTAATGTAAAATTAAATTAAATTATATACAGATTTTGCACAATATTTTTGTAAATAATATACATACAATTGTGCTATGCATATTATGACTTTCTTAAGAAAAATACATACAGTAATCACTTATTTTCTTCTGCACCTTCTTCCGGCTGATAATTTTGTTTTCAACATTTGTTTGGAGTGAAGAAACCATCGAAAGTCCTTCAGTATCTTCTTCAGCGGCAAAAAACATTTTTAAATGATTGATTTGTATGAGTGCTTCTTCTATTTTCATCGGTGGTTCGTCATTAATATGTTCTTCGACAGAATGACCTCCTTCCATTTCTTCATCCTTACGAGGAACTTCTTGAAAAATATCGATGATAATGTCGTTGATATCTATAGCACCATCTTCTGTAGTGAGGTTCGAGTCTATATCTTTGTAGCCAGGGTTACTTGTAGCTGAAGTATCGTACATTATCAATAGATGTTGAAGTTCTTGTTCTTCTTGGTGCTCCACATTGCTGTTCACAACTTCATTTTTTGCGTTTGAGAAGCCAGACTTTACAAAACAGTTCACGACAGTTTGTTTTCTAATTGCGTTTACTGAAGAGGAAATCCATTGAATCGCATCTAGGATGCTGATTTTCTTTGCAAGGTCACTCGCACATGTTACATCGTTCATGTTTGCAATGAGATGTCTTAAAACACGTTTTCTGTAGTGAAGTTTAAAATTTTTTATTATCCCTTGATCCAAGGGCTGACACTCTGCAGATGTGTTTGGTGGCAGAAAAACGATTTGAATGTTGGACAATTCAATGTGCGGGTGAGATGCAGCATTATCCATGAAAAGAATAATTTTTCTGTTTTGACGAATCATGTTTTGGTTAAAGTGACTTATCCATTCGCTCATGATATCTCGTGGCATCCACGCTTTTTTATTAGACTTCCAGTCAGCATCCAAAAGATTCAACTTTATGCCCTTGAAACAACGAGGATTTTGTGGGTTTCCTATAACAAGAGATTGTTCAAAGTCTCCCAGCATATTTGTACACAATAGTACAGTCAAGCGTTCCTTAGAAATTTTTCCGCCCTGGCACTTTTCGTTTTTTAGACTCATTGTGTTTTCAGGAAGAGCTTTAAAAAAAACAACCCTGTTTCGTCACAGTTGTAAATATCCTTAGCTTCAAAATCACGACATAAATCTTCCAATTTGACGGTCCACACTGTTACAACCCCAGTATCAACAGATCCACCTTCACAACTTACGGCTTTCCAAGAAATTTTATGCCGAGTTTTGAACTTGTCTAGCCATCCCACAGAAGCTTTGAACTCATTTACTCCCGTAGATTTCGCAACCTCCAAAACCTTTTCCCTAATAATAGGCCCATTAATGGGAATATTTTTAGCACATTCGCGACAAAACCACTCATACGTAACATTGTCAATTTGAAGTCCAACAGTTTTCGGGAATGATTTTTGAACCCGATCATTTCCGTGTTGCCAAAATTGTTTGAGCAGTTCATTTTTTTCTTTAGGATGTCGCTTACCTGCGTTTTGCTTATTTTGAATTTTGCAACGAGATTGTGAACACTATTTTTTTGCCGGTCATACGATTAATGAGTTTGACTTTATCTTTTAAAGTTAAATGTTTACGAGAAGACACTGTGCACTTCACACGACACTGAACAAAATTGAAAACTGAAACTGAAAAGACGAAAGGCCGACAAAATTCCCCCCTCCCCCTGCACACACCGAATTCATCAGAAGTTTTACACGTGCCTTAAAATTCTTGAAAAAGGGTTTAGAACCGCGACGTAAACCTTGATAAAATTCAGAGAATCGGAAATAGAAAATAAGCACATGATTGAGGCAATACGTGGAAGAAAAGTTCCTAGAAAAAGGGCCGTGAGCTCTCCCGCAGTCCATTGTGGGGAGATCAAATTAAGTGCCAATCTAAACGAAACAGTGCAGATTGCCTGTCCGCATCCGTTACAGAGAATGTCCGCTAGACAGAAGCTGCAAACACATTAAAACCAATGGAGGTGAGTTGGGGAATTTGAAAATGTCCGTTGTAGAGAGATGTCCGTTAACGAGAGGTGTCCGTTAGGAGAAGTTTCACTGTAATTCATTAACATTAGCATTAGTTGAGGCACTTACGATGCAAGTAAGCAAGCTTATGCAGCATTAACCAAAAAAAAACGTCCCTTTTCACCTATCTATTCACTCCAAATGCTTGTTCAGCTCAGCCTTAAATTTATTTAAGCTATCATCTTCGTACAACGAGAGATAGAAATCTCTTCCAGCAATCAACTACCCATTGGATAAAGGCAAATTTCCACACATATATTCTATAACTGTCTTTCCTCAATTTGAATCTATCCCCCCCTCAGGTTCTTAATCTGAGCAAGAGGAAGAAACCCATCAGCACTGAGCTTGCTCAACCCATTCAAGACCTTGTACACCTCATTCAGATCGCCTGACATGTGCCTAGTCTACAGACACATGCAGAACTTAAGCCTATCTTGGTAAGAGCACCCCTTTGTTCCCGTCACCAGTCTTGTTGCCCTTCTTTGTACTCTTTCTAGCAACTTTATATCCTTCCTAAAATGAGGCCTCCAGATATGTACACAGTATTCAAGGTGTGGCCTGACCATTGCCTTGTACAACACGATAATCACCTCCTTGTCTCTATTAGCAAAACTCCTATATATCATTGACAGGACTTCATGACTTGCTCTGCCCGCCCAACTGCACTGTTCAACAAACTTCTTATCTGACTGCAGGTCTTTTTCACTCTCCACTTCCCTGAGTGTAGTACCACATGGTCATTTCTCTTGGGTTACTGCTACCCATGTACAGTTATTTGCATTCGTCAATGTTAAACTTCAATTCTCACTTCTCAGCTCATTTACTCAACTTATCTAGGGTGGTTGAATGGGAAAATACAGAGAGTGAAAAAGATCAGGCCATGCCTTGAGTACTGCATATAGGTCTGGAGCCGTCATTTTGGGAAGGATGTAGAGTTGCTTGAGCGTGTACAGGGAAGGGCAATAAGATCGGTGAGGAGAGTTAAGGGGTGTTCTTAGCAAGAACAGCTTAAATTCTCCAAATTGCAGTACAGTCAGTCCTCGTATAGCACCGATAGTTGTGTTCCTAGAAATCCTCGTGCAATATAAACAACAGGCCGTATGGGAAAAATAGGGTGAGGTGCCGACCACCCAAGATTGAACACACATTTGTAACCAAAACATTACCAAACACAATAAATAATTATAATAAAATACTTGTGTTTTATTACGACTATTACGTAATAAAATATTGCTGATGCTTTTGCTTCTATCGTAAGCAAACTTGTTTTTTGTTTGATTTTCTATCCAAACAGATGACAGCATTTCCATCTCTTCCAATTCTTTGTGTCTTAATCTAATGGATTTTAATTACACTTTGAGTTGTTCCTGCTATGAAAGTTGTTTTTATTTTCTCTGCATTCTTTGTAATTCTCGGCGTTGCCTCATTTAGGTTTGTAGCACGTGCAATATCACATGGTCTTTAATTTCGCTCAAAGCGTTTCACAATTTCATATTTTTTCTCTATCGACAGAGGCGGACTGGCCATAAGCCTTACCAGGGAAACCCCTTTGGGCTGGAGGCCGGTGTGATTTTGGCCATAAACCATAGTATGAGGCCACTGTAAATTTTCCCGGGTAAGAATTTTTGACCCAGTCCGCCTCTGGGTCAAAAAAAGAAAAGGAAGCATCCCGGTGAAGTATTTTACTCAGTATTTTACTCATTATTAATAAGTATAAGAGAATAAGTATTTTACTCATTTTTAGGGAAAAAAGCACAATTACAAAACGAGGAGGCACGCTTGATACACATAAACAAGCTGCGCACATGTAGCAACTGAATAAACAACACCGTAAAGGCAGAGATACACTATTAACACCTCACATTTTACTAAAGCACATTTCTAGGGGTTACTACCATAAAACAATGAAAACAATTTCCAGTTGCGTTTCCGCTAGTGGAATCTGTTATAAACTGGTAGTAAACTTGATCTGATTGCATTTGCGATAATGCCGATAGCTGGAATTTTATGTTATTATGATGAAATGTGTTTCCCCTTCACTGATATAAAAAACATAAATACAGTACATTTTCAGAATCTTCTCTTCATTCCTATCGTGTTGCGTTCGGTTGGGGGTGATTCTGCGTTCGACTGCCATTTCTTGTAAACACAAAGGCGAATCATGCATAAGCGAATTCGGTTCGTGTTATATGAGATATCGTTCCCCTATTTATAAATTGTGTATGATCGAATTCGTTTAGTGTAAACACGTGTTATACGAGCACTGACTGTACCTGGAATCTAGGCACCTGCGAGGTGATCTGATTGAGGTGTATAAGGCCTTGATTGGGTTGAGTACGCTGAATTCTTCCACCTGTGCATATTACGATCCTGAGGGGACATAAATTCAAATTGAGGAAAGACAGTTGTAGAATAGATGTGCAGAAATTTGCCTTTAGCGAACGGGTGGTTAATTGCTGGAACAAATTTCCATATGTTGTTGTGGAAGTTGATAGCCTAAATAAATTTAAGAAGGAACTGGACAAAATTTTAGAGGGAATGGATGTGTGCAATTGGTTTTTTTTTTTTAGGCTGTTGCTACATAAGCTCATATGCTTGCTTTCTTACATCACATGCCTCCATTACTACTACTAGATCCAGTTGCAGTATCATACTGTGTTTACTGTCATTAACAGCCCTGCCAACCTTTGTATCATCTGCAAACTTGGATATTAAGCCTGATATCATTGATCATCAGTATCATTGATGAATACACAAAACAACAATTAAATCAACGTCGAACACTGTGGAACTCCACCAATAACATTAGTCCCCGAAGAGCATTTTCCATTGATTACCACTCTTTCTCCCACTCAACCATCCCTTTATCCATGGCATTATCTTGTCCTCAATGTGACACCACTCCAGTTTGTATGGCAGTCTTCTATGTGCAACAGTATCAAAAGCTTTCCTGAAATCCATATATGATATCATAATTATATTTGCATCCACTTCCTTTGTGACCACATCATAGTATCCAATCAGATTGGTCTGACAAGACCTTCCTTTAACAAACCGATGCTGTCTTAACTATTACTGCAGTCTTGTGTAGATGATCCTGCAGTGCTCCTTTAACCAGTGATTCCATTATTTTCCCCGGAACACAAGTTAAACTAACAGGTCTATACTTACTTTGTCACCTTTTGAATCCCCTTTGTGAATTGGGGATACATTTGCATGCCTCCAGTCCATTGGGATCTCCCCTGAGTCCAAGGAAGTTGTAATAATTATGGCTAAGGATTTCCTTACTTCCTTTAATATAACTGGATAGATCCCATCCACTCCAGGTACCTTTCTCTCAGTTATTACAAAATCACTCAGCTCCCTGTTGGAGTTAGATAAACTGCTGGCATTCCCCTACTTGAATAACTCCTTGTGTGTGTGAATGTAGATGCAAAATACTTGTTCAGTTTATCAGCTACCTCAGCATAATCATCAATAGTCAAACCATCTATGTTAAGTGGACCAATGTGATTCATGCATTCCCTTTGCTTCTACAGTTTACATAAGTAAAGAACTCTTTGCTGTTTTTCTTTGCATCCTTTGCCAAAGATTTCTCGTAATCTGCCTAACCTCCTTTGTGACTTGATTGCAGACTAGCCTATATCTGCCAGACTTCTCTGTCGCCTGGTAATTTATATGTATCCCATGCATTTTTCTTCTCTGCCATGAGCCTCATTAATTCATCTGACATCCATTTAGGCTTAAACCTTGAACAGTATTTCTTAGTTGGTATGAAAAGCCTAGTAGCCTTCAAGATTAAGTCCCCGAAGTCTTTCCATTTAGAATTCACCATTGGTAACATCATGAGTTGATCCCACTGTACAGAATTTAAAAACTCTCTGAGACCACTGTAGTGTAGTGTAGTCCTCTTTAAGTAAATCCCACATCAGTACACTGTGATCACTATCGCCCAGTGGTTCCTTTATCTGCAAATTCTTAATGCATGAATAATCACTGCTAATAATCAGATAAATGGTACTACTCCCTCTGGTTGCTTCTTATACATCTTGCTGTAGAAAACAGTCATCCAATAAATCCTAGAAAGTCTTGCCAATGTGTGTGTGTGTCCAATCCAGAAATTCCAGTCAATATCTGGAAAGTTAAAATCCTCCATTATAAGACATTCTGATTTACTGGCCCACTCTATTTCTCTGCACAATTGCTCGTTATACTCATCAAAATCATTTGGCCAATAACACACACCTACTCTCATTTTCCCTTTCCCAGTGCTTATGTCACACTACCCTGACTCAGCATTGCATTGTCCGCCAATGTCAATTGGATGCACTTCCTTAGATTTTATGTTTTTCATAATTTACAGCATAACCCCTTCTTCTTATTTCCTGTCCTGTCTATCCTTTCTGTACACTTTATACTTTCTAAATTCCAATTCTGCCCTGCTTATATGTGTGTGACACAACATCTCTGGTATCCCAACAATATCCATCTTCGATGTCTTGACCAGCACTTCAAACTCATCAAATTTATTAACTATACTTCTAGCATTGATTTCCTGCAAGTATACATGCACCTGTTCCTACTCATAGTTACCCTAGCACAGCCCTTGTATTTACCTGTTCCATTATCTGGGGATTTCCCTGGAAATCCCCAGAACCTTGCTTTCCAGACTGCTGCTTATTCTAATAGAAGCAGTGCAAAATTCATTCACTTTTGCCTCTGCCTGCGGCCACTCTTAATCTTTTAGTCTGTGTATCCCTCCAACCTAGTAGTTTTCTGACCCATCTAACACTGCCTCTATAGTATCAGCAAATATTCTTGCACACTTTCTATTTAAGTGTGCTCAATCCCTGTAGAAGCAGTCTCTCCTGTTAACAAGCACAGACCATGCTGGAAAAAATTCTATCCTATGAGTCTTGCACAATCTCTCCAATGCTGAATTGATTGACATGGTTCTCATCATATACTCCCTCCTATCATGTCTGGGCAGAATTGCAAACACTTTCAAATTCAACCTTATCTTGTGGCTTTTTTTCAACGTTGACCTGTACTTGTTATTTAAATCTGCAGATTTCTTACTCTTAATGTCATCAGTGCCAACATGCTGAACATTATCACCTTTTTTGTGCCCTTAAAAGATATCTGCTGTACACTGTCATTAACTTTTGCCCCTGGGAGATATACCCTGGTCCTGTTCCACCTGTCCTTTTTGCATAATATATTCCCCATCTCCCTGACAATATTACATGCATTCAAACATGCATTTTTTGACATGCATGTTTGAATCTTTGACATGCATTCAAAGAATTTATCTTGGAAGCTACTAGGCTTTACATACCAACTAAGAAATATTTTTCAAGGTTTAGGCCAAAATGGATGTCAGATGAACTAATGAGGCATATGGCAGAGAAGAAAAATGCATGGGATACTTACAAATTAACACATGACACAGAAGCCTATGATAGATACAAGTTGATATGCAACCAAGTTACAAAGGAGGTTAGGCAGGCGAAGGCAGATTACGAGAAATCCTTGGCAAGGGATGCAAAGAAAAACAGCAAAGAGTTCTTTACTTATGTACACTCTAGAAGGAAGGGGATGAATCAGATTGGTCCACTTGATATTGATGGGTCAACTGTTGATGATCCTGCTCAGGTAGCTAACAAACTAAATGAATATTTTGCATCGACATTCACACATGAGGAGTTATTCAGCAAGGGGAATGCCAGAGGTGTATTGAACTCTAGCAGTCAGCTACAGAATCTTGAAATAACTGGGAGTAAAGTGGAGGAGAAACTGTTGAAGATAAACACAAGAAAGGCACCCGGAGTGGATGGGATCTATCTAGTTATATTAAAGGAGGCAGCAAAGGAAGTAAGCAAACCCTTAGCCATAATTATGAGAGCTTCCTTGGACTCAGGGGAGGTACCCATAGACTGGAAATGTGCAAATGTGACCCCAATTCACAAAGGAGGATCAAAGGCTGACACAAGTAATTATAGACCTGTGAGCTTAACTTCTGTTCCAGGAAAATTAATGGAGGCACTGGTTAAAGAAGCACTGCAGGATCATTTAGACAAGACTTCAGTTATAGCTCAGACACAGCATGGTTTTGTTAAGGGGAAGTCTTGCCTGACCAACTTGATTGGATACTATGATGCAGTCACAAAAGAACTGGATGCAGGGAATAACTTTGATATTATATACTTGGATCTTAGAAAGGCTTTTGATACTATTGCACATGGAAGACTGCTACACAAATTGGAGCAGTGTGACATTGGAGGCAAATTGCTGCTATGGATAAAGGGGTGGTTGAGGGGGAGAAGACAGAGAGTGGTAATCAATGGACACTGCTCATCGTGGACTAATGTTATTAGTGGAGTCCCTCAGGGCTCAGTGTTGGGTCCATTATTGTTTTCTGTATTTATAAATGATATTGATGATGGTATATCAAGCTTAATGTCCAAGTTTGCAGATGATACAAAGGTTGGCAGGGTTGTGAAGGACACTACTGACACTATGCTGCTGCAACAGGATCTGGAAAGGTTGAGCAGATGGGCTGAGAGGTGGCAAATGAAGTTTAACATTGACAAATGTAAAGTACTACACATGGGAAACAGCAACCCCAGAGCAACGTATCAACTCTGTGGTACTACACTGACAGTGGTAGAGAATGAAAGGGACTTGGGGGTGATTGTGCAGGCAGATATGAAGTTCTCTGAGCAGTGCAGACGGGCTGCAAGAGTAGCTCATGGAGTATTGTCAATGATATACAGGAATTTTTCCAGCAGGGATAAGGAGGTGATTATTCCATTGTATAAGGCAATGGTCAGGCCACACCTAGAGTACTGTATACAGGTCTGGAGGCCTCATTTCAAGAAGGATGTAGAGCTGCTGGAACGAGTACAGAGAAGGGCAACAGGATTAGTGAATGGAACAAAGGGGTGCTCTTACGAAGAAAGGCTTAAGTTTTGCAAATTACAGTGTCTGGAGACTAGGCACCAGCGAGGTGATCTGATAGAGGTGTATAAAGCCTTGAATGGTTTAAGCATGCTCAATGCTGATGGGATTCTTCCTCTAGCTCAGAAAAATCACCTGAGAGGGCAATTCAAATTGAGGAAAGACAGATGTAGGATAAACGTGCGGAAATTTGCCTTTAGCCAGCGGGTGGTTGGTTGGTGGAACAGACTGCCATCCCTTGTGGTGGAGGTTGATAGTCTAAATAAGTTTAAGGCTCAGCTGGACAGGTATTTTGAACGAACAGAGGGGTGAAATGGAAGTGGGTTTTTTTTTTTTTTTTGGCTGATGCTGCATAAGCTTGCTTTCTTGCATCAAATGCCTCTACTAATGCTAATGCTAAATGCTAATTATTATTAGTATATGGTGGAAGGAAGCCTGAAGCTTATGCTGCACCAGCCAAAAAAATAAAAAAATAATTCCCATGTTACCCTGAGTGAGTGAGTGAGTGAGAGAGAGAGAGAGAGAGAGAGAGAGAGAGAGAGAGAGAGAGAGAGAGAGAGAGAGAGAGAGAGAAAAGAAAAAGAAAAAGAAAAGTAGAAAGGAATCACCAAGAAAGAGAAGAATGATGATATCCAGCTCAGGACCCTGGGTGTGCCAAGCCCATACTCACCAGATGTGAGCTCCCTGGGGTTAATAGAGTCACCAACAATAACTAGTTCCTGTGAGACCACTGCATTCTGCCTTGGAGATTGCTGCTTTGTTGCCTGATGCACAGGAGTGAGCTGTGGTGTTGAGTTGGGCAGCTGAATGCTTAATGGGCCCCCTCATATTAATTTCTTCAAGGGCATCTCTCTACACCTCAAACTCTCATAAACTTCCATCAGAATGCTGAGTTGGCACCTAAATTCTTGACACTCTAGGCACCCTAGCATACACAAAGACATTCTCCTTGGCTAAATCATGCTCTGTTTCAGAGATGTCCGCAAACTTTTCAAATTTTGCACCTTTTTTTAGACTGTGATGTGTTGGAGAATCGCCCTCTTCGTTTCTACCCTAAGCTACAGCACTCCTGCTACTCTGTGCTCGTTGCTTCCCAGTCTAGTCTGGGGAAAGCATGACCCAGACAGACTGGGTAATGATTTCCAGTTAACTACAATTTAATTAACAATGAAATTTAATAAGATTAATAAATATTATTTATTAATTGATAATGCTTACCAAGCTAACAGATTCCTAATACAGTGCTACGTATTATACTATCTAGTTTTACATTATATCTTATGCTATCAGTTCGAGATATACGTTATGCTATTTCTTATCGACTAGAACAATGGTGGTTCTTTATTAGACCAGGGTTCAAGCCCTGGTCTAATCAAGACCACAAAATACAGAGGATGCGGAAAGATCAGGGAATGACCACCGCATATCCCCAGAGCAATATGGCCTTAGTTGCTAATGCGCCTTAAAAAAAACCAAACAAAAACAACAATGGCGGCAAGTTCAACAATACTGTTGCCAACACGGGTGAGTCGTAACTTACAAAAATCACTAGTTAAATTTAAAAAAATAAGCTAACGTACGCTACTAAGCCTATTTAATATAGTTGTAGAACACAATGTAGTAGAACACAATTAACAAAGAATGCAGTTAAAATATCAAAACTACTTATACTTTTTCAGCAGCTAAACATACAATAAGTATGATTACAAGGCACTGTTGTATTTAAAAAATAGTTATTAATAGTTAAATATTTTTGCATGTGTAATTTGACATTTTTTGTGGTCTCTAGCTTCTACTTCAAAAAATATAAAAGTGGTCTGTATCAAAAAATGGTTGGAAAATAATGGACTTTCTAACTACTTTATACTTCTGATTTTAATAATGTTATTTGTGCAGCTGGCAATGGGATCACATTTGTTGTTCTGCTATATCACACTAACAGCATTAGGATACACCAGCAGAGATATTACGGGCCTGCCCTGTAATATCTCTAGATATCTGAAAAACTAATATAACTTCCATTATAAAAATGACTTTTTAGAGAGATAAATAGCTTAGTTTTATAGCGAAAATTTGAAATTCCAAAGTCTTGAAACGAATTACAAAAAAAAATAAAAAAAGTGTTTTTGGGTTCGCATTATGATATTTTTACAATACCTCTATTTATTCCTACGGGATGAAAAATACATTTCCATATATATATATATATATATATATATATATTTTTTTTTTTTTTTTTTTTCAGTTTGCACTGGTTGTCAAAAACTTACGTAAAGTTGAATTTACATAAGTCAGGGAGTGCCTGTAATTTGAATTTTAATATTACACCCCAACTTCCATATAATGTACCTCTTACCATGAGTGAGTCATGCAGTGCTCTTGCCCAATCAAAAAATAGTGTTGCAGGTCCTGATGCAATTTATTGTGCTCTGATTGTCATTTGAGTGAAGAGCCTCCAACTACTCTTCTACAACTGTTTAATAGAATATTCAGTGAGGATTACTATCCTGCTAGCTAGTGTCATTCCATTATATTAATTTTCCCAAAGCCAGGAAAGAACCATTCTGATCCAACAAATTACCATCTTATTTATCACTTTACCTAGCTGACATTGAAAAAATTTAATTGATGCCAGTTTGACATGGCTCCTAGAGATTGAAAACTTTCTAAGTCACAATCAGTATGGCTTTTGAAGGGCTAGGTCAATATTAAATCTAATGGTAAATGCTGAATCAAACCTTCAAAATGCATTTCTTATGAATGAACAGTAGAATCCACTCTTCAGACAGGCCTCTGAGGTTGGGTATATTCATATTGTAGTTTTAAGTGTTTTTTACCAACCTTATGTAGAAATAAAACACAAAGAAAACGAAAACTGGAATCTTGATAACTATGTATTTATAATAAATAATATTAGCCTGTATTTACAATAAATTATATTTAACTTTACAACTAAAATATATGAAATATACATATAAAATATACATTAAAATATACTGGGTTAAGAACAATAAAATACATTAAAATATACTAAATTAAAAGCGATAAAACCATAGCTTTCGAAGGCTCCTGCCTTCTTCTTCAGCGGTATTTTCTTTGTTCTGCAGTGCGTCTTTAAATACCAGCAAGTTCACGGTACTCATCACGTGTTTCATTCCCACGTGTTCTGTTCTCTTGTGTTATGGAATCGAGAGTGGGTCATGTGGAACCGTTCATCCCTTCTGAGGATAGTAGCCTCAAAGAGGGGATGGATCCGTATTCCTCTATCTCTATTAATGTTCACTGTGGAACAGATCCGCAAACTCTCAAGCCACTTGCGGTCCCAGAACTTATTCGCCTGATCGGTGATGATAGCCTCGTCCGGGGAGATCTGGTGCTGCTTCTCCCAAAAATGCTCGGCCACGGCGGACTTACCATAGGCCGCACTTCTTATTGCCTTAGTGTGCTCCCCCAGACGGTCTTTGAGACGGCGTTTTGTTTCCCCTACATAACACTCCCCACAATCCGGGCATCTAATACTATATACGACCCCACTTGCATTCTCTTTTTGAATGGGGTCCTTTACTTGTGACACGATTGTGTGCAGCCTCCGCCCTGGAAGCTGCACACAACGCGCCTGATAATTTCTTAGTATTCTAGTTATATGATTGGTTAGACCCGGATAGTAGGGAATAGGGAATCAGTCTCTATACAGAGGCACGTGAACCCCTGCTACATGTTCGTTGGCATGTTCTGCTATTAAACTATGCAGCTAAAATCAGAAGTTCCCACATCCCATATGGCAATACCTGCTCTCACCAAAATGGGATAATTGATAAAAAAATAAAAAAAAAATTGCAGAATCAACCATGTGGCATTAGGTTATAAAGTTTAAATGCATGTTGGCAATTAAATATGAATAACAATTCCAGATGTTAGTACAACTACATTGCTATGGCAAATACCCTTGACCCATGTTAATAACCACTTGGAACAATGGGGAAAGAATGCTGTTACAAATTTCGGTGTTAAACAAAGCCATGCAGCTCACTCTTTGAGTTCTCCAGTTTCACCCAGATATACACTGAAAGTTTCAAGACAGACAGTAAAGTTAGTGCAAAGCCGTGTGACTCATTCTTCGATTCTCTACTTTCACCCAAATATACACTGACGGTTTCGAGACAGACAGTCAAGTTGGTGCAGCAATAGTTCTACCAAACATTAAAATGTATCAGTAGCTCCCTTTGGAGTGCAGCACTTACACTGCAGAATTGTATACTACTCTTATAGCTTTAGAGAATGTAAAATTGAGTCATGCAGTGCTCTTGCACGATCAAAGTATAGTGCTGCAGGTCCTGATGCAATTTATTGCGCTCTGATTATCATTTGAGTGAAGAGTTCGTTATACCCTAAAACCATTATCTGTAGTGATTCCTTAAGTGCTGTATCTGTTCTTCATTGTAAGCTTCCTTCCAGTCATCCCTTGCTACAATAAATTCTAATAAAGTTAGTGCAGCTTCATGTAAACAGACAAAAGCAGATTTTGTTGCCAAGAATTCCAGTCTCATATCATCAGACAACCAAGATACCTTACACCAATCACAAACACATACACTGTAGTGTACCATTAGAAAAGAAATGGCTATCCATTTGGCTGGGGTATAAAAGCAATAAATTGTTCCAGATTAAGAATGATCACAGGAAACTATTAAGCCTAAGAAGGAACAGGAAGGAAGAAGTCACACTTGTTAGATTTAGAGCTATGGGTTAGATGAAGTATACAGATTGGGCATACCCATCTAACCCATAGCTACCTACTTGTGCAGGATGACCCTCCATTATGCAGCAACTGTCAAACCCAGCTCATGGTAAAACATCTTATCATTGAATTCTTGTTATACCTAAGAGAATGACAAATAATTTTCTCTTCTCATCTGTATTTCTCTAATCAACTAATATCACAGCAGATTCTTGGAGACGGATGAAACAGTAATAGACCAAACCTGTACCAATTGAGACTGTAATAGGCATTATATCCTTAGTACCTGTTACACCAATAAATCAAACAAACAACAACAAGTACTGTATGATGGACTCTTATTATAAACATAAACTATCAGCAATATTCCCTTCAAATATGGATCTTATTGGTTTGCACAGTGTATTTTGCACCGTGCAAACCAATAAGATCCATAACATCTATAACAGGCTGCTCATCCAGAAAATAGTTGTCATGCATGAACCTGTTAAATTTCTGCATTAACATTAAAAATTCCTTTCAACACGTACATTGTTGTTTTTATATCTAAGATCAGTTCTTTTTACTGATTTTAGTTTTGCTTTCATTTGACTTATACGTAAAAATAAATATTTTTAATTGAAATTTTGTTATGTTATTGTAAAATGGTAATCTTCATTGTAAATTTGGATGGTATATTACTTGTATGTTATATGAAGTTCTTAATTAGTGATTTAATGGACATCCTACTTATAAAAGCTAATTGTTGTTATTTTATAAATTTTTTTTTTTTTTTTTGTTTATAAATAGAGTCATTTATGCAGAGTTTAACTTGGCTAATGTGGAAAGTTTATCATACAGTTTGTGGCATATTGTTAATGGATACCTGGATTCTGTCAAGGTAAGATTAAGAATTTATATTAAGAGAAATATGATCATTGGAATTTTTGAAAATTTTCTTGTTGTTTTTCACATTATTTCTTCATTAACAATTTTATATAGTAAACTATTCTGAAAAAACATTTTTTAAATCCTTGTATGTATTTATCTTTTTTAATTAATAAGTTACATCAAGATTTGCATTTACTTTAAAATATTTTTTGTTGTATAAAAATTTATTATAGTTTAGCTGAATGAAAATGGATAATGAATGAAATGAAATGGTAATGAATTTAGAAAATAAGTTTCTCCTCCCCCTCCATCTTTGTCTTTGGTAGGGGGGGATAATCTCATCCCCCTACCACCCAAACACACACACACACACACACACACTGCTTCCACAGGTTATCCTAGTTTTGTGTCTATACATATCAATAATTCATTTCCTGGAAGAGAGATCGTTTGCACTTCTTCTTAATGGGATGGAACTCCACTGCTCCTGTAATTTTTTTGGGTGGTAGGGGGGATGAGATTATCTTATTTGTCATTTATAGCATAATGAAATATGATATGCTACAACATACAGATAGGATGATCAGTAGCATCTCAGAGATGCACAAAATGATGCACCATTATATATATTTGTCTTTCTTAACATTCGTTAATAAAATAGGGACTAATTTTCTAATTTAATGTAATTTATTAGTGTATCTTTTTCTGCTTATTTTCATTCTTTTTTAAAAATGGAATATGATCTGACCCTGGGATTATTCTTGAATGCCTATAATTGGCAAATTTGAAGAATGGGGAAAGTACAGTTCCCGGCTTTTTTTTTTTTTTTTTTTTTTTAATAAAAGTAATGTTTCAGAGATGGCGGTCAGTATTTAGTTTCTTTCCTTTATAAGGAAAAAAAGTTGTGTGTGTGTGTATACAGTCACTTGGGGAGGGGGAGATGAGAGTTCTTATGTTCAGAACTGTTTATAAAAGAAAATTGTTTTCTTTTATAAACAGTACTGAACCCCCCCCCCCCCCCCCACCAAGATACCAGATCTTTCCAAAAATACAATTTTTTTAGTTAAATATACTTACATAACATATTTCAGTGTCGTGTATTTGAATAAGTGTGTTTGATATATCCAGGCTCGTGGTGGAATTAAAACATTTGTTAATTGCACCATCAGCATCCAAAACATTTCATAGTTGTCTTTGGAGATGTCCAACGTCACCTAGATTTTCTTCATTGATGCTGTTTGCAGCTTTTCAGATTTCTTGTTCAGTTTTTAACTGAGTGGACTGTTTCTAGAAATGGCATTCTTAAGAAAACTCCATGACAAGAAGTCACACAAGCTCAGATCTTAAGGGTGCAATGGCCAAGATAATCTATACTTGAAATGAGCAGGAAAATTGATTAGGTAAATCTCGGCAATTAAAACACTCATGAAGATCATCTTGCACAACATTCCTATTGGGAAAACGTTTAGTTTAAATTGACAACCATTCCTTGGACGATTGAGATAAAATGTCCTTCAAGGAGATATAGCTAACTGTCACAAGTTGCTGCATCACAAAGAAATTTTTCCAATAATTCCAAGCCCAATTCCAGGCGAATACACTCTTAATTTCTGAGGCTTCAGTGACATCTCCGTTACTTTACATGTTTTTTTTTTTTTTTTTTTTTCAGCTTCATGCATGCATATTCTACATATTAATGGGATCAATCAGATGAAAATGGGCTTTGTAAACCATATACAGTTGAACTTGGTTATAACAAGCATGGAATAATGAAGTTATGGCTGTAAAAAGCAAAAAGCCATAATGATTTTAATTTACACATATTCCCATAAAAACTGACTTATAACGAGTGTACACGGATATACTGTACAAATTTTGATAACCATGCAAACATTCTTAATTACTCAGATAGTGGACAAAGCCCAATTCTTGGAAGAGACAAAAATGAAATGGGTGACTCAGCTTTTATGACCACTTGCATCGGATTCAGATTAGCGGCCTGTTCATTATTATTATTATCATTAGCCATATCTTCGTAGACAGGTGGGAAGGAGCAGCAGTGCGTAGCACACGCTTCTTGATTAGACCGGGGTTGGAGCCCATCACCACCAAATACGGAGGATGCAGAAAGGTCAGGGAATGACCACCGCATATCCCGGAGCAATATGGCCTTAGTTGCTAATGCTCCTAAAAAAAAAAAGAAAAATAACAAAATAATGAGAAGATACAGTCAAACTCAGTTATGAGATTCAAGAGACTGAAGAATACTGCTAGTTATTACAGTTGCTCATGTTACATTTGCTGTTACTCACTACATTTATCACACACACACACACACACACACACACACACACACACACACACACACACACACACACACACACACACACAGGGCGATTCACTACCAGTGCGACAAATTTGCAGGAGGTGTAGGGGGCACAAAGACGAAATGGAATCACATAGCATTGCAGGATCCGAAATGCTTTCGTCATGCGGTAGAGGACGTTGAACGGGAGGTCGCGTGAACAGCAATCCCGCTGGAAGTCAGCATTTGCGAACCGTTTCTGTTGAAGAAACCAAATAGCAAAAGTCCTCCGGAGTGGATGATCTGCAGGCTCCAATGATTGGACGCGTTGCAGATGGTATGAACTCATTTGGTTTGTTGACACTATCCTCCATACAGTGGATTGGGAAGTACCCAATCGTTGGCCTATTGCTCGAGTACTCGTACTCGTACTCGGATTGCCTTCTGCAAGACGTAGGAGATTCGACTCATTGTCTGGCGTCCTCGTCGTTCGCCCTCGATTCATGGTACCTCTCATGAAACAACCAGTCTCACGTAACCTTCTGTGCACACGTGCGAAAATCGTATGATGGGGAGCACGCCTGTGCGGGAAACGTTCCTGGTACAAGCGCAGAGCGGCACACCCGTTACAGTCTGCAGCTCCATATGCGAGGTGCATGTCGGCCAGTTCAACGTTTGAATACTCGTCCATCTTACTGCCTCGGGAACCGGTTCGCAAATGCTGACTTCCAGCGGGATGGCTGTTCACGCGACCTCCCGTTCAACGTCCTCTACCGCATGATGAAGGCATTTCGGACCCTGCAATGCTATGTGATTCCGATTCGTCTTTGTACCCCCTACACCTCCAGCAAGTTTGTCGCACTGGTAGTGAATCACCCTGTATATATATAGTACTTATGAAAAAGGGATAAAAACAACAGTGAATAGCCATAGTTCATGATTAACAATTTATTCAATATGTTCAATGTAATCATGAGCTACGAATAACCATAACTCATGAATACATTGAATATTATTTATATAGTTCACAAGAAATTATTTATATTTATATATTTGTATGTTGTTAAAAGGTCTTGTTGTTGTTGTTGTTGTTGTTGTTATTTGGTTTTTAGGAGCATTAGCAACTAAGGCCATATTGCTCCGGGATATGCGGTGGTCATTCCTGACCTTTCCGCAGCTTCCGTATTTGGTGGCGACGGGCTCGAACCCCGGTCTAATCAAGAAGCGTGTGCTACGCACTGCTGCTCCTTCCCACCTGGCTACGGAGGCGCCTATTATTAAAAGGTCTTGATATAATACATTGTTTTTATTTTATTATTGTTATTTTTTTATGAAAACCCCAAACACGAGAGGTATTAGCATTAGCATTAGCATTAGTAGAGGCATATGATGCAAGAAAGCAAGCTTATTCAGCATCAGCCAAAAAAAAAAAAAAAAAAAACCACACACCACTCCCATTTCACCCCTCCGTCCGTTCTTTCGAAATACCTGTCCAGTTGAGCTTTAAATTTATTTAGGCTATCAACCTCCACGACAAGGGATGGAAGTCTGTTCTACCAACCAACCACCCGCTGGCTAAAGGCAATTTTCCGCACGTCTATCCTACATCTGTCTTTCCTCAATTTGAATTTGTGCCCTCTGAGGTGATTATTCTGAGCAAGATGAAGAATCCCATTGGCATTGAGCATGCTCAAACCATTCAAAGCCTTATACACCTCTATCAGATCACCTCGCCGGTGCCTAGTCTCCAGACTCTGTAATTTGCAAAACTTAAGCCTTTCTTCGTAAGAGCAACCCTTTGTTCCATTCACTAATCTTGTTGCCCTTCTCTGTACCCGTTCCAGCAGCTCTATATCCTTCTTGAAATGAGGCCTCCAGACCTGTATACAGTACTCAAGATGTGGCCTAACCATTGCCTTATACAAGGGAATAATCACCTCCTTATCCCTGCTAGAAAAATTCCTGTATATCATTGACAAGACACCATGAGCTACTCTTGCAGCTCGTCTGCACTGCTCAGAGAACTTCATATCTGCCTGCACAATTACCCCCAGGTCCTTTTCATTCTCCACCACTGTCAGTGTAGTACCGCAGAGTTGATACGTTGCTCTGGGGTTACTGTTTCCCATATGTAGTACTTTACATTTGTCAATGTTAAACTTCATTTGCCACCTCTCAGCCCATCTGTTCAACCTTTCCAGATCCTGTTGCAGCAGCATAGCGTCAGTAGTGTCCTTAACAACCCTGCCAACCTTTGTATCATCTGCAAACTTGGACATTAAACTTGATATCCCATCATCAATATCATTCATAAACACCGAAAACAACAACGGACCCAACACTGAACCCTGAGGAACTCCACTAATAACATTAGTCCACGTTGAGCAGTGTCCATTGATTACCACTCTCTGTCTTCTGCCACTCAACCATCCCCTTATCCATAGCAGCAATTTGCCTCCAATGCCACACTGCTCCAATTTGTGCAGCAGTCTTCCATGTGCAACAGTATCAAAAGCCTTTCTAAGATCCAAATATATAATATCAAAGTTATTCCCTGCATCCAGTTCTTTTGTAACTACATCATAGTATCCAATCAAGTTGGTCAGGCAAGACCTGCCCTTAACAAAACCATGCTGCGTCTGAGCTATAACTGAATTCTTGTCTAGATGATCCTGCAGTGCTTCTTTAACCAGTGCCTCCATTAATTTACCTGGAACAGAAGTTAAACTAACAGGTCTATAATTACGTGTGTCAGCCTTTGATCCTCCTTTGTGAATTGGGGTTACATTTGCACATCTCCAGTCTATGGGTACCTCCCCTGAGTCCAAAGAAGCTCTCATAATTATGACTAGGGGTTTGCTTACTTCCTTTGCTGCCTCCTTTAATATAACTGGATAGATCCCATCCACCCCAGGTGCCTTTTTTATGTTTATCCTCAACAATCTCTCCTCCACTTTCTTCTCAGTTATTACAAAATCATCCAGCTCACTGCCAGTGTTTACTTTACCTACATCATTCTCCTTCCTGAATAACTCCTCATGCGTGAATGTAGATGCAAAATAGTCGTTTAGATTGTTAGCCACCTGAGCAGGATCCTCAACTGTTGAACCATCAATATCCAGTGGACCAATCTGATTCATCCCTTTCCTTCTTGAGTTTAAATATGTAAAGAACTCTTTTCTGTTTTTCTTTGCATCCTTTGCCAAGGATTTTTCGTAGTCTGCCTTTGCCTGCCTAATCTCCTTTGTGACTTGGTTACAGACCAACTTATATCTATCATAGGCTTCCATGTCACCCATTAATTTGTATGTATCCCATGCATTTTTCTTCTCCGCCACCTGTCTCATTAGTTCATCTGACAACCATTTAGGCCTAAACCTTGAACAATATTTCTTAGTTGGTATGTAAAGCCTGGTAGCCTCCAAGATTAGTTCCTTGAATGCTTCCCATTTTGAGTTTGCTGTTGGTAACATCATCAGTTGGTCCCACTGTATAGAATTTAAATACTGTCTCAGACCATCATAGTCGCCTTTACGAAAACAAAAACCCTTCCCTTTACCTCTGATGGTAGTTACCTCCTTGAGTAAATCCCACTTCAACACACTGTGATCACTGCCACCTAGTGGTTCATTTATCTGCAGATTCTTAATGCATAAAGAATCACTACTGATAATCAGATCAAGAGTATTGCTCCCTCTTGTTGCCTCACGAACATGCTGATGTAGAAAACAATCATCCAATAAATCCACAAAAGCCTTGCTAGTGTGCGAGTGACCAACCCACAAATTCCAGTCAATATCTGGGAAATTAAAATCCCCCATTATAAGACTCTCTGATTTACTGGCCCACTCTATTTCCCTGTACAATATCTTATTATACTCATCAGAGTCATTAGGCCTATAGCACACTCCTACTCGCAATTTTGATTCCCCTATGCTTATGTCACACCAAACTGACTCGACACTGCCCTGTCCATCGATGTCGACTGGCTTCACTTCCTTGGACTTTATGTGTTTCTTAACTAATAGCATAACCCCTCCTCCCCTCCTGTCCTGTCTATCCTTTCTATACACATTGTATTCCCCAAATTCCAGTTCCGCATTACTTATATCTGTGTGACACCACGTCTCTGATATCCCAACAATATCTGCCTTTGATGTTTTGAGCAATACCTCAAATTCATCAAATTTATTTACCAAACTCCTAGCATTGGTGTACACGCAGGTATACATGCACCTGTTTCTATTCTTAGCTACCCTAACACAACCCATGTGTTTACTTGTACCGCAGTGACTCCCAGCAGTCTCTGAAATATCCTGAATCTTGTTTTTCAGGCTTCTGCTCATTTCAATAGAAGCAGTGCAAGAATCACTTCCACCTCTGCCAGTGGCTACTGTTAATCTATTAGTCCTTGTATCCCCCCCAACTAGCAGTTTTCCGACCCACCTAACACTGCCTCGACAGCATCAGCAAAAATTCTTGCACCCTTTCTATTTAAGTGTATCCCATCCCTGTAGAAGCAATCTCTCCTGTTAACAAGTACAGTCCAGGCTGAAAAAAATTCTACCCCTTGAGCCTTGCACAATCCCTCCAGGGCCGAATTGATCGACAAGGCTCTCATCATATACTCCCTCCTATCGTGTCTGGGCAGAATTGCAGACACTTTCAAATTCAACCCTAATTCACGGCTTTTTTTCAACAGTGTCCTGTACTTGCTAAGTAATTCCGCCGGTCTCCTACTCTTAATGTCATTAGTGCCAACGTGTACAACTATATCACCTTTTGTGCCCTTAAAAGATGATATCCGCTCTACAACGTCATCAACCTTTGCCCCTGGCAGACATACCCTGGTCCTATTCCACCTATCCTTTTTACAAAGCATGTTCCCCGTTTCCCTGACAATAGAGTCACCAACAACTACTTGATTAGAACCTATAGTATTAGAACCTATAGTACTTAGCACCGTGCATGGGTTGGAGGTTGAGAAGATGAAAGAAGATATTTGTTGACATTAGACTTGACGTTCTGTAGATTGTAATTTTCAGGAAATACGTATGAAGGAAGGTTGTTCCAGAAAACGGCAGTTGAATGAATAAATGAGGAAGGTGAAAAGTTGGTTCTGTGAGTAAGAAGTTGGACAGTAAATGGATGTTGGTTGGTGGTGGCACGTGTTCAGACTGTTTTGAAAGAGAGAGCGGGAATTATAGAAGCCAATTCAGAAGAACATTGCCCATCGAAGTATCTGTAGAAAAGGCATGCAGCAGAAACAGTATGTCTATGAGACAGAGAGACTCTATAGAGATGGGTCATTAATTAACCTAACTGCCCTCTTCTGAATGGAATCTAGAAGCCTGAGAGAGGTTTTGGGGCCACCGTGTGGGAACAATATTCCATCGTAGGGCATATTTGTGATTTGTACAGAGTGAACAGATGTTTTGGAAGAAAAGTAACGTCGAGAGCAAAAGAGAAAACCAAGTTTTTTAGATGCAGAGGAAGCAATATTTGTAATGTGCTTGTGCCAAGAGAGATTAGAAGTCAGGGTAATCCCAAAAGAGATATATCATCTTGCCTAGAAATTGGAGTGTCACTAAAAATAAGCATAGGAGCAGAAGAATCCTTTTTGCGAGATATAAGATAAGATTGAGTTTTAGAAGGATTTAAATCAACTAAGTTGTCTTTGCCCCACTGGAGAATTACCTGGATATCGGCATTTAAGGAATTGGTATCAGATATTCGAGAAGTTGAAGCTGATTGAGCAGGACAAGTTTTCTCAAAATGGAAAGCGGAATGCAATATGCTATCATCGACAAAACTATGGATAGGATTTCAAGTCAATGGAAGAAGGTCATTAATATACAAGAGGAAAAGAGTTGGGGAAAGAACTGAACCTTGGGGACACCAGCATTAGTGGAGAAGTTAGAAGACAAGAGCCATCTACCATCACTGTCAGTGTGCGATCAGAGAGAAAACTGGATAACCATTGTTGTTGTTGTTATTTGGTTTTTAGGAGCATTAGCATCTAAGGCCATATTGCTCCGGGATATGCGGTGGTCATTCACTGACCTGTCTGCATCCTCCGTATTGGGTAGGGACGGGCTCGAACCCTGGTCTAATCAAGAAGGGTGTCCTACGCACTGCTGCTCCTTCCCACCTGGCTACGGAGGCGACTCTGGATAACCAATTACAAAAAACAGTTGGTAAACCATAAGATGGAAACTTGTTTAGAAGACCTTTATGCCAAACACGATCGAAAGCCTTTGAGATGTCAAGAGCAACTGCTTGTGTTTCACCGAACTTTTCCATTGAATTGGTCCATAAATGGGTAATATAAGCCAGAATATCACCAGTGGATCGACACTGACAGAAACCATACTGGTGATTGTTGAACAGATGGAAGGTTTCTAGATAGTTTAAGAGTTAGTGGTTAATTGATTTCTCCATTGCTTTAGAAAAAGTAGAAGTAATTGCAATGGGACAACAATTAGATGGGAGTGATTTGTCACCCTTTTGAGGAACTGGTGGTATATGAGCAAATTTCCAGCAGAAGGAAAGACATCTTTGGAATAAGAAAGTGAAAAAAGGCGACAAAGAACAGGAGTGAGTTCTGGACCACAGATTTTGAGAACAAGTGGAGTAATATCGTCAGGACCTGGAGCTTTCTTAGCATCGAGATTCGTCAAAATCCTTCTGACCTCCTTTTGATGGAAGACCACAGGAGGCATTGAATGGAGCTTGTTGGGAATGGTTAGAGGTGTTTTTCCAAGATCATTAATACATGAGTTAGAAGAAAATTGAGATGCTAGCAGATCGGCTTTATGCTAGGCTGAAGTGACAATAAAACCATTTGGTTTAGACAGAGGTGGGAGCAGAAATGTGCAAAGTTGCAGCCAATAGCTTTGGCAAGAGTCCAGAATGCTTGGCTACCATTAAGGAAAGAAGCAAGTTTTCTACTCTTAGCCTGTTCAAAATTTGGTTTGGACTGATTAATAACTGCTTTACAATTGTTGCGAGCTTTGGTGTAGGCAGAAAATGAAACCAAAGAATTGGAAACAAGCCAATTATGATATGCAACATTCTTCTCTTGAAAGTCTTAGCACATTTATTGAAAACCCAAGGTTTAGATAAAGTATGAGATTTTAAAGTGGAGTGCGGAATAAAGGATTGCATTCCTACAAGAATAATTTCACTGACACAATCTGAGCAAACGTTGACATCAGAAGTTTTGAAACAGTAATCTGACCAAGGAAAAGAAGAAAGAAGTCTTGCAAGTCATCCCATTTTGCATTCTTGTAATGCCAAACAACACAAGGTTGGGAATAGCTTTGAATTAAAGAAGAGACAATCACCAAGTTGTGATCTTAGGTGCATTAAAGGACCACTGACTTCGACCGTGTACTTAGAAGGGTTGTTTCTGAGAAAAATATGAAGTGTGTTGGCTGTTCAAAGCCGCTATGTAGATTTTTCTTATTTATTGATTTGAAATTATTGTTTTTCTAAAACTTTTGATTTAAATTTAGTAGTATAACATTATTTTGTGATTTTCTGATTAATTTGGTGTATTTATTCTTTATTCGGCCTTGTAATTGCATAAAAGTATCGGTAAGGGTATCCACGTGTTTGCAACTCTGCTGAACGAGAAGTTCTTTAGCCATATTTAGCCACTTGATTGAATATTTTTTACATCGAATTATTTCTGTAAGTAGCTTATAGACCTAGTAAGGATCGTTAGTTTATTCTGAATTGAGACAACGAGATTTGAAAGTTAATTAATACTTAAGTGCCCGTAGATATAAAGTTCGTAAGTTCCCGCCTTTGTGATACGATAGTTATATACCGTACTAGATAGCGTTAGCTGAACTTCATTAGCAGTTAAATTGTACTTTTAAATAAATACATATAATGACTTAGATTACAAACGTAACATAATTAATTATATTTAACATAAATAATAACATAACATAATTAATTATAATTAATTAATAAATTAATAGAATCATGACAGACCAGAGCAGCAAAGCAAAAGGCTCAAGCTAATGGAAGTGCTGTGGCTCAGAGCAGAACTGAGGGGGCCAGTTGTCCTCTGACTCACAGCCTTATAAAATGCACTGTTTGCTTGATGTTTGCAGACAATCGGGTACGGGACATGATACTGCCATGGGGGATGTCTTTGTGTGTGCGCGATGCAAGGAGTGTATCGATATCAGGCAACAACTCAGCGTTCTTGTGGGCCTATATGAGAGCTTGAAGGACAGGGTGGATGCCCTCGAAGAAACTAAATTGAGGGGCCCACCAAGCTCTCAGATGCCCACATCAACGCCAGAGCTTGCACTTGGGCATCACGTGACACAGAGGCAACCCCCAAGGCAGAATGCGCTGGTCCCGAAGGAACTAGTAGTTGTTGGTGACTCTATTGTCAGGGAAACGGGGAACATGCTTTGTAAAAAGGATAGGTGGAACAGGACCTGGGTATGTCTGCCAGGGGCAAAGGTTGATGGCGTTGTAGAGCGAATATCATCTTTTAAGGGCACAAAAGGTGATATAGTTGGCACTAATGATATTAAGAGTAGGAGTACCGGCAGAATTACTTAACAAGTACAGGTCACTGTTGAACAAAAGCCGAGAATTAGGGTTGAATTTGAAAGTGTCTGCAATTCTGCCCAGACACGATAGGAGGAAGTATATGATGAGTGCCTTGTCGATCAATTCGGCCCTGGAAAGATTGTGCAAGGCTCAAGGGATAGAATTTTTTTCAGCCTGGACTGTACTTGTTAATAGGAGAGATTGCTTCTACAGGGATGGGATACACTTAAATAGAAAGGGTGCAACAATATTTGCTGATGCTATCGAGGCAGTGTTAGGTGGGTCGGAAAACTGCTAGCTTGGGGGGAGACAAAGACCAATAGACTGACAGTAGCCACTGGCAGAGGTGAAAGAGATTCTTGCACTGCTTCTATTAGAATGAGCAGAAGCCTGAAAAACAAGATGCTTGATATTTCAGAGACTGCTGGGAGCCATTGAAGTACAAGTAAACACATGGGTTGTGTTAGGGTAGCTAAGAATAGAAACAGGTGCAGGTATACTTGCGTGTACACCAATGCTAGGAGTTTAGTAAACAAATTTGATGAATTTGAGGTATTGCTCAAAACATCAAAGGCAGATATTGTTGGGATATCAGAGACGTGGTGTCACACAGATATAAGGGATGCAGAACTGGAATTTGGGGAGTACAACGTCTACAGAAAGGATAGACAGGATAGGAAGGGGGGAGGGGTTATGCTATTAGTTAAGAAACACATACCAAGGAAGTGAAGCCAGTCGACATCGTTGGACAGTGCAGTGTTGAGTCAGTTTGGTGTGACATAAGCATTGGGAGATCAAAATTGAGAGTAGGAGTGTGCTATAGGTCTAATGACTCTGATGAGTATAATAAGAAACTGTACAGGGAAATAGAGTGGGCCAGTAAATCAGAGAGTCTTATAATGGGAGATTTTAATTTCCCAGATATTGACTGGAATTTGGGGGTTGGTCGCTCACACACTAGCAGGGCTTTTGTGGATTTATTGGATGATTGTTTTCTACATCAGCATGTTCGGGAGGCAACTAGAGGGAGTAATACTCTTGATTTGATTATCAGCAGTGATTCTTCATGCATTAAGAATCCGCAGATAAATGAACCACTAGGTGGCAGTGATCACAGTGTGCTGAAGTGGGATTTACTCAAAGAGGTAACTACCATCAGGGGTAAAGGGAAGGATTATTGCTTCCGTAAAGGCGACTACGATGGACTGAGACAGTATTTAAATTCTATACAGTGGGACCAACTGATGATGTTACCAACAGCAAATTCAAAATGGGAAGCATTCAAAGAACTTATCTTGGAAGCTACTAGGCTTTACATACCAACTAAGAAATATTGTTCAAGGTTTAGGCCAAAATGGATGTCAGATGAACTAATGAGGCATATGGCAGAGAAGAAAAATGCATGGGATACTTACAAATTCACACATGACACTGAAGCCTATGATAGATACAAATTGATATGCAACCAAGTTACAAAGGAGGTTAGGCAGGCGAAGGCAGATTACGAGAAATCCTTAGCAAGGGATGCAAAGAAAAATAGCAAAGAGTTCTTTACTTATGTAAACTCTAGAAGGAAGGGGATGAATCAGATTGGTCCACTTGATATTGATGGGTCAACTGTTGATGATCCTGCTCAGGTAGCTAACAAACTAAATGAATATTTTGCATCGACATTCACACATGAGGAGTTATTCAGCGAGGGGAATGCCAGAGGTGTATTCAACTCTAGCAGTAAGCTACAGAATCTTAAAATAACTGGGAGTAAAGTGGAGGAGAAATTGTTGAAGATAAACACAAGAAAGGCACCTGGGGTGGATGGGATCTATCCAGTTATATTAAAGGAGGCAGCAAAGGAAGTAAGCAAATCCTTAGCCATAATTATGAGAGCTTCCTTGGACTCAGGGGAGGTACCCATATTCTGGAAATGTGCAAATGTGACCCCAATTCACAAAGGAGGATCAAAGGCTGACACAAGTAATTATAGACCTGTGAGCTTAACTTCTGTTCCAGGAAAATTAATGGAGGCACTGGTTAAAGAAGCACTGCAGGATCATTTAGACAAGACTTCAGTTATATCTCGGACACAGCATGGTTTTGTTAAGGGGAAGTCTTGCCTGACCAATTTGATTGGATACTATGATGCAGTCACAAAAGAACTGGATGCAGGGAACGGCTTTGATGTTATGTACTTGGATCTTAGAAAGGCTTTTGATACTGTTGCACATGGAAGACTGCTACACAAATTGGAGCAGTGTGACATTGGAGGCAAATTGCTGCTATGGATAAAGGGGTGGTTGAGCGGGAGAAGACAGAGAGTGGTAATCAATGGGCACTGCTCATCGTGGACTAATGTTATTAGTGGAGTCCCTCAGGGCTCAGTCCATTATTGTTTTCTTTATTTATAAATAATATTGATGATGGTATATCAAGCTTAATGTCCAAGTTTGCAGACGATACAAAGGTTGGCAGGGTTTTTAAGGACGCTACTGACGCTATGCTGTTGCAACAGGATCTGGAAAGGTTGAGCAGATGGGCTGAGAGGTGGCAAATGAAGTTTAACATTGACAAATGTAAAGTACTACACATGAGAAACAGCAACCCCAGAGCAACGTATCAACTCTGTGGTACTACACTGACAGTGGTAGAGAATGAAAGGGACTTGGGGGTGGTTGTGCATGCGGATATGAAGTTCTGAGCAGTGCAGATGGGCAGCAAGAGTAGCTCATGGAGTATTGTCAATGATATACAGGAATTTTTCCAGCAGGGATAAGAGGTGATTATTCCCTTGTATAAGGCAATGGTCAGGCCACACCTAGAGTACTGTATACAGGTCTGGAGGCCTCATTTCAAAAAGGATGTAGAGCTGCTGGAACGAGTACAGAGAAGGGCAACAGGATTAGTGAATGGAACAAAGGGGTGCTCTTACGAAGAAAGGCTTAAGTTTTGCAAATTACAGTGTCTGGAGACTAGGCACCAGCGAGGTGATCTGATAGAGGTGTATAAAGCCTTGAATGGGTTGAGCATGCTCAATGCTGATGGGATTCTTCCTCTAGCTCAGAATAATCACCTGAGAGGGCACAAATTCAAATTGAGGAAAGACAGATGTAGGATAGATGTGCGGAAAATTGCCTTTAGCCAGCGGGTGGTTGGTTGGTGGAACAGACTTCCATCCCTTGTCGTGGAGGTTGATAGCCTAAATAAGTTTAAGGCTCAGCTGGACAGGTATTTTGAACGAACAGAGGGGTGAAGTGGAAGTGGGGTTTTTTTTTTTTTTTTTTTTTTGGCTGATGCTGCATAAGCTTGCTTTCTTGCATCAAATGCCTGTGCTAATGCTATTGTTAGGATTATCTGGTATTCTGGTAGGTAAATGAATAATCTGTGCGAGGTCATTAGTAATTGCAAAAGCCTTGTCATATCGACCAGCTTGGTGTGTGTGACTAGAAAACAGAAGCCAGCTGGCGTTGTGAACATTAAAATCACCAAGTAAAATTACCTCACTGTTAAGAAATTTTAACTGGAGAAAGTCAATTTGCAAAGAGTTCCAGGTGATTAGTGGAGTTGGGAGAATGGTAGAGACAACATATGAATTTGACACAATGAGGTAGAGAGTTTTTAAGCCAGAGAAGATCGAAAAAAGGAAATTCCAAATTACCAAGTCTCTGACAGGGAATATCGGAACAGTCAAATGTACAAGTACCATCTTTGAGGTGAAAGGAATCATAAAGCGAATAATTTGGGCAACTGAGATGAGCAGTGGTTGAATCAACTGATAACTTAGATTTTGTTGAAAAGTACATGGGATTTGGCAGATTGTAAGTGGAAATGGACATCATTAAGATTAGAACTGAGACCACGTATATTTGTGAAACAAACTAGAAAGTGTTTGGGAGATTTAGATCTTTTGCAGATAAGTTTGCTACATTAGTTTGACAATTCATGGTGTATTCAAGAGTAAGAAAACGTGGGGGGGGAGGACATGCTGTATGAAGTAATGAAATTTTTGGATTTGGTGTACACATGATAAGAATATACCCAGATCCTTGACATAACGTGGCCTTGACAATGGTCCCCGCATACACACTACTCATACTCCCTCTAGTCACTAGCTGGCAGAGTAGAGGTAGCAAGATTATACACTAGCTGATCCGTAAGCCTCGTAGAGTTACCGATAGGTTCGATCTGGTGTACTAATTGGTATACCAGAAAACCAAGAGAAAACACTAGAAAGAGAAAACCAAGTTTTTTAGATGCAAAGGAAGCTATATTTGTAATGTGCTTGTGCCACACCTAGACCCCTGCTTACATTGGTTCACATCTGGGTGGTCACCCACAGTGCGCTTGTGCATGGGGGTTATACCCAGCAGGAATCTCCATTTAGGTCCTTGAGGTTGTCACATACATTCTCTCAGATATGCCAGTCAAGCTGTATAGAAGTTAGGGTAATCTCCAAAAGAGATATATCATCTTGCCTAGAAATCAGAATATCACCAAAAATAAGCCTAGGTATAGAAAAATCCTTTTTGCCAGATATAAGACAGGACTGAGCTTTAGAAGGATTGCAATTAAGTTTCCTCTGCGCCACTGGAGAATTGCCTGGAGAGCAGTATTTAAGGATTTGCAATTTATACTTGAGAAGTTTAAGCTGTTTGAGCAGGGCAGGGTTTCTCAAACTGGAAAGTGGAAAGTAATGTGCTGTCACCAGCAAAACTATGGAAAAAGGCCATTAATATACAAGAGGAAAAGAGTGGGAAGAACTTAACCTTGGGGAACACCAGCATTAGTGGAGATGTTAGAAGACAAGAGAGCTGTCTACCATCAGAGAGAAAACTGGATACCCAATCACAAAGAATAGCCAGCAAACCATAGGATGGAAACTTATTTAGAATACCTTTATGCCAAACATGATCAAAAGCCTTTGAAATTTCAAAAGCAATGGCTTGAGTTTCACCAAAAATGTTTCCATTGAATTTGTCCTTAGATGCACATCTTCTTCAAGAGGGGTGTTTCCATTTACAATGGGTTTCCTGAGCCCACGTTATTTTTTGGTATGAATTTTTTTCCCGCCATAAAGTGCGGTTCAAAGTTTGTTGGTTAGTTAAACCTCGGGCTGTCATGCATTCCTGTACTCTATCCATCCATGTCCTCCTAGGTTTTACTCTTCTCCTTCCAGGAGATATCCATTCCAGGATAGCCTTTGAATAACTTGTTTCTTGCATCCGTTTTACATGTCCATACCACGTTAAACGCTTTTCTTTGATAGTGTCAATAATATTCTTTTTCACTTCCATTTTCTCTTATGTCTTCATTCCGTTTTCTGTCTCTTCTAGAAGTTCTTGCATAGATGTACATAAGCCAGAATATCACCAGTGGAATGACACTGACGGAATCCATACTGGCGATCGTTGACCAGATGATAGATTTCCAGATAGTTTGAGTTGGCAATTAATTGATTTCTCCATTATTTTGGAAACAGTAGAAGTGATCGCAGTGGGATGAGAATTGGATGGAAGGAATTTGTCATCCTGTTTAGGAATTGCCTGGATATGAGAAAATTTCCATGCAGAAGGAAAAATATCTTTGGAATAAGAAAGTGAAACAAGACGACACAAAACAAGAGTAAGTTCACGGGCACAGGTTTTGAGAACAAGTGGAGAAATACCATCAGGACCGGAGCCTTCGTAGCATCAGATTCAACAAAATCCCTCTGACATTCTTTTGACAGAAAACCACAGGATTCATTGAATGGAGTGTACTGGGAACGGTTTGAGTAGATTTACCAAGATCATCAATACATGAGTTGGAAAAATAATAGGTTGCTAACAGGTCAGCTTTATCTTTGGCTGATGTGGCAACAGAACTATCTGGTTTTGACAGAGGCGAGAACAGAGATGGGCAAAAATTGCAGCCAAGCTTTGGAAAGACCAGAATTCTCGGCTACCATTAGGGAAGAAGCAATTTTTCTACTCTTAGCCTGTTCAAAATCTAGTTTGTACTGATCAATAACTGCTTTACAAAGTATAAATAATCCTTAATAATACTTAATAATAATTTTTATTATGCAATTTCGTTTATAAAAACGTAGTACTGGAAATATTTTTAATGAAAATTCAGTACTTTTATATGATTTCAGAGAATATAGGCTCAGGGATTCGGGATAAAAATATTATGTTGAAAGGGGTTCGCGAGTCAAAAAAGTTTGGGAACTGCTAATATAGACCAATAGCCCTGCTCCCTGTACTAAAGAAAATATACGAAAGACTAATATATATAGGAGATTAGCTCAGTACTACACAGAAGCAGGTTTATATTCCAACAATGAGTATGGTTTTAAGCAGGGCAACTCTACGGAGGGTGCCATTGCACCACCTACTTACATCAGTAAAAACTCATAGGAGAAATATATGCTGGCAATCTCTATTGACTTTTCCGGGGCATTTGACTCACTTTGGTGGCATAGTGTCCTCAGGAGACTGCCAGGCAAATGCCCCACAAAACCTCTATAAGGTAATAAACAGCTATCTTACAGACAGAAGTGTCTCAGTACGCACAAGGTTCCAGGAATTGACACACCCTGTGAATAAAGATTGCCCGCAGGGTTCAATCCTTGGCCCTTTCTTCTGGAATATTGTTCTGCATGAATTTCTGGCCTTGGATCTGGGTCCCCGTGGAAAGCCTGAGTTTTGCAGATGACATGATTTTCCTTGTTAAAGGTAACATGAGAGTGGTTGTAGAGCAAAGATCAAATACTGCCCTCTTGCAGCTGTAGGAGTGGGCACAAATGCACATGCTCAAAATATCGCCGGAAAAAACCAAACAAATACTTCTAAAAGACAAAAAAATGGTAACAGAACTAAAATATCTTGGAGTGGTCTTTGATTCAAAATTAACTTTTTAACCCCACTTGACCTACTTGTCGAAGGAAGTGAGAAATTATGCAGGTATGATTGCCGGGATCAATCGAGCAGACTGGGGGCTCAAAAGAAAGACCCTGGCAGTCATATACTGTGCAATGTTCCTACCTGTTATCACCTGTGCAGTGAGTGTGTGATTCATCCACTCGGCCGGCGCCTCCATAGCCAGGTGGGAAGGAGCAGCAGTGCGTAGCACACGCTTCTTGATTAGACCGGGGTTCGAGCCCGTCACCACCAAATACGGAGGATGCGGAAAGGTCAGGGAATGACCACCGCATATTCCGGAGCAATATGGCCTTAGTTGCTAATGCTCCTAAAACCCAAATAACAAACAACAACCCACTCGGCCATAGTAAGAAATAGGAATAAATTAGAATCGATACAAAGGACAATACTACTCACTATTACCAGAGCATGTCGCACAGTAAGCACACCTGCACTACAGTTGCTCTCATTATTAGCCTTAATGGTTCAATACCCACTTGCTGCCTCCCTTAAGATTATAGGGTATATGTCATCAACCGCAGGAACCTTACTCGCCTGTAAACGTGAAAGTTTTTTCATTAAATAATCACGTGCAATTTTAATATCATTAATTACATATTTTTCCACTTCATTCCCAAAAGTGATCATTGACATAAAGGGTTTTTCTTCTGTAAATATGGATGCAAAGTAACTGTTGAGTTCATCTGCAACTTCAGTGGGGTATTTAATACTATCCCATGCAATTACATATGGGACTGATCTCATTTGTCCTTCTCTTCTTTACATTTATATATGTGAAGAATTCCTTATCTGCACTCTTGGCTTTCTCTTTATTTCTTATCCCCACTCTTTGCTCTCTGCCAGACTCAGTAAAGATACTATAGTGAAAATTATACTTTGCTTAGTAAAATTTATTTCTCCTTCAGAAAATGACGAACAGAATTCAACCTTGGAAGTCCAACATGGAACATAACATCAGTGTTCCGCAAATTCTTTCCAATATAAGAAATTGCTTGATTCTAATGAGATTTTAAAAGATAAACTTGAGTCAGCAATTATTGAAATACTTTTAACTATTCCTGCTAAAAAAGTTCAAAGCCTAGAAAATATGGACTGAGATTGTCTATGACTATATGATCTCATGACTCGATGACTACTAATCAGATATATACCAAAACTTGATCCAGTTTAAATGATAACTCTTTTGATTGCTTATGTTTCTTAAGAGCTACCAGTCTTCTTTATTCAGGCTAGTAGTATGGATGCTTAAACATAACTAAATTTTGTAGTATCAAAATGTATTTTTGATGTGTAAACATATTTGGTGGCACCTACTTAATTTCAGACGGTAGCAAAATCAATTTGTCACGATTTTGTGATGCGGAAATGACGTCATTTGACATCATTCCTGTTTTAAAACAAAAAAAAAAAAAAAAAAAAAAACAGTCGGGAGAGGCAATCACCCAAAGGATCATGGCAGGTGATCTTGGATGTGCTCAGAGCTGGCATAAACCAACTGGTGACGGAAAACGTTTATGATTCGGGGCATACCACTTAGGTGGCTTTGGGCTAACCATGCCACCCATGGCAGAAACCTTTCAGTAACCAGAGAAGTGGATATCTCAAAGGCAGTGATTTGGATGTGCTCAGAGTTGGTTTATGGCAGTTCTGAGCACATCCAAGATTATTACATTACATTACATGTGCTTCAGCCTTACCAGTTGAAGCACATGTAATGTTGGCATTACAGTACCTGTGTATATTACTGAAGCAGTTGTATAGTTCCACCAAGAGGCAAATTATAAACTTTTTTCTGCAACCAGCTGGGCCTGTCAAGAATATTTGAATTGGTTTGCGATTGTAACAGACTCCAAATTACATGTATGAGTAGAATCTTTTGTCTGTCATTGACCATTCTCATTAAGTTGGAGAATACCCTGTTGGTCATCAAGTTTTCGCCTTTCTTTGCAATTGATTTGAGTCAGTTGAGCGTGGCAAGCTTCTTATATCCTCATTCATCTTGTTGTTTGGGTGATTGTAAAAGTTTTGAAAGGGTTTTTCTTCTTGCAGTCGCTTTACAAGGCTATGCAGGTCATTACCGCATGCTTCGTCAGGGTTACTGTCGTCGTTGCCTTGACACATCGTCTTACGTATTTCAATCGTTTTGCGAATGTCCAAGTCCGATTCATACAATTTATGATCTAGTATGAGCTCTTCATTGTCGTCATATATCTTGACATTTCATCTCTGACAGTATCTCTGTTTCCTCATTGCAAAATGGAATGTGTGGTGTTACTGTCTCACGCCTGTACTTAGCATTAGCATTAGCATTAGTAGAGGCATACGATGCAAGAAAGCAAGCTTATTCAGCATCAGCCCAAAAAAAAAAAAAAAAAACCCTCTCCCATTTCACCCCTCCGTTCGTTCGAAATACCTGTCCAGTTGAGCTTTAAATTTGTTTAGGCTATCAACTTCAACAACAAGTGATGGAAGTCGGTTCCACCAACCAACCACCCGCTGGCCAAAGGCAAATTTCCGCACATCTATCCGACATCCGTCCTTCCTCAATTTGAATTTATGCCCTCTGAGGTGATTATTCTGAGAAAGATGAAGAATCCCATTGGCATTGAGCATGCTCAAACCATTCAAGGCCTTATACACCTCTATCAGATCACCTCGCCTGTGCCTAGTCTCCAGACTCTGTAATTTGCAAAACTTAAGCCTTTCTTCGTAAGAGCAACCCTTTGTTCCATTTACTAATCTTGTTGCCCTTCTCTGTACCCGTTCCAGCAGCTCTACATCCTTCTTGAAATGAGGCCTCCAGACCTGTATACAGTACTCAAGATGTGGCCTAACCATTGCCTTATACAAGGGAATAATCACCTCCTTATCCCTGCTAGAAAAATTCCTGTATATCATTGACAAGACACCATGAGCTACTCTTGCAGCTCGTCTGCACTGCTCAGAGAACTTCATATCTCCCTGCACAATTACCCCCAGGTCCTTTTCATTCTCCACCACTGTCAGTGTGGTACCGCAGAGTTGATACGTTGCTCTGGGGTTACTGTTTCCCATATGCAGTACTTTACATTTGTCAATGTTAAACTTCATTTGCCACCTCTCAGCCCATCTGTTCAACCTTTCCAGATCCTGTTGCAGCAGCATAGCGTCAGTAGTGTCCTTGACGACCCTGCCAACCTTTGTATCATCTGCAAACTTGGACATTAAACTTGATATCCCATCATCAATATCATTCATAAACACCGAAAACAACAACGGACCCAACACTGAACCTTGAGGAACTCCACTAATAACATTAGTCCACGTTGAGCAGTGTCCATTGATTACCACTCTCTGTCTTCTGCCACTCAACCATCCCCTTATCCATAGCAGCAATTTGCCTCCAATGCCACACTGCTCCAATTTGTGCAGCAGTCTTCCATGTGCAACAGTATCAAAAGCCTTTCTAAGATCCAAATATATAATATCAAAGTTATTCCCTGCATCCAGTTCTTTTGTGACTACATCATAGTATCCAATCAAATTGGTCAGGCAAGACCTGCCCTTAACAAAACCATGCTGCGTCTGAGCTATAACTGAATTCTTGTCTAGATGATCCTGCAGTGCTTCTTTAACCAGTGCCTCCATTAATTTACCTGGAACAGAAGTTAAACTAACAGGTCTATAATTACTTGTGTCAGCCTTTGATCCTCCTTTGTGAATTGGGGTTACATTTGCACATCTCCAGTCTATGGGTACCTCCCCTGAGTCCAAAGAAGCTCTCATAATTATGGCTAGGGGTTTGCATACTTCCTTTGCTGCCTCCTTTAATATAACTGGATAGATCCCATCCACCCCAGGTGCCTTTTTTTATGTTTATCCTCAACAATCTCTCCTCCACTTTCCTCTCAGTTATTACAAAATCATCCAGCTCACTGCCAATGTTTACTTTACCTACATCATTCTCCTTCCTGAATAACTCCTCATGCGTGAATGTAGATGCAAAATACTCGTTTAGATTGTTAGCCACCTGAGCAAGATCCTCAACTGTTGAACCATCAATATCCAGTGGACCAATCTGATTCATCCCTTTCCTTCTCGAGTTCAAGTATGTAAAGAACTCTTTTCTGTTTTTCTTTGCATCCTTTGCCAAGGATTTTTCGTAGTCTGCCTTTGCCTGCCTAATCTCCTTTGTGACTTGGTTACAGACCAACTTATATCTATCATAGGCTTCCATGTCACCCATTAATTTATATGTATCCCATGCATTTTTCTTCTCTGCCACATGTCTCATTAGTTCATCTGACAACCATTTAGGCCTAAACCTTGAACAATATTTCTTAGTTGGTATGTAAAGCCTGGTAGCCTCCAAGATTAGTTCCTTGAATGCTTCCCATTTTGAGTTTGCTGTTGGTAACATCATCAGTTGGTCCCACTGTATAGAATTTAAATACTGTCTCAGACCATCATAGTCGCCTTTACGAAAACAAAAACCTTCCCTTTACCTCTGATGGTAGTTACCTCCTTGAGTAAATCCCACTTCAACACACTGTGATCACTGCCACCTAGTGGTTCATTTATCTGCAGGTTCTTAATGCATGAAGAGTCACTACTGATAATCAGATCAAGAGTATTGCTCCCTCTTGTTGCCTCATGAACATGCTGGTGTAGAAAACAATCATCCAATAAATCCACAAAAGCCTTGCTAGTGTGCGAGTGACCAACCCACAAATTCCAGTCAATATCTGGGAAATTAAAATCCCCCATTATAAGACTCTCTGATTTACTGGCCCACTCTATTTCCCTGTACAATATCTTATTATACTCATCAGAGTCATTAGGCCTATAGCACACTCCTACTCTCAATTTTGATTTCCCTATGCTTATGTCACACCAAACTGATTCGGCACTGCCCTGTCCATCGATGTCGACTGGCTTCACTTCCTTGGACTTTATGTGTTTCTTAATTAATAGCATAACCCCTCCTCCCCTCCTGTCCTGTCTATCCTTTCTATACACATTGTATTCCCCAAATTCCAGTTCCGCATTACTTATATCTGTGTGACACCACGTCTCTGATATCCCAACAATATCTGCCTTTGATGTTTTGAGCAATACCTCAAATTCATCAAATTTATTTACCAAACTCCTAGCATTGGTGTACACGCAGGTATACATGCACCTGTTTCTATTCTTAGCTACCCT
This sequence comes from Mastigoproctus giganteus, assembly GCF_048544385.1. NCBI lineage: Eukaryota > Metazoa > Arthropoda > Arachnida > Uropygi > Thelyphonidae > Mastigoproctus > Mastigoproctus giganteus. Next base: position 72,961,439 of record NC_143581.1, read on the forward strand.
AACACAACCCATGTGTTTACTTGTAACGCAATGACTACCAGCAGTCTCTGAATTATCCTGCATCTTGTTTTTCAGACTTCTGCTCATTTCAATAGAAGCAGTGCAAGAATCACTTCCACCTCTGCCAGTGGCTACTGTTAATCTATTAGTCCTTGTATCCCCCCCAACTAGCAGTTTTCCGACCCACCTAACACTGCCTCGACAGCATCAGCAAAAATTCTTGCACCCTTTCTATTTAAGTGTATCCCATCCCTGTAGAAGCAATCTCTCCTGTTAACAAGTACAGTCCAGGCTGAAAAAAATTCTACCCCTTGAGCCTTGCACAATCCCTCCAGGGCCGAATTGATCGACAAGGCTCTCATCATATACTCCCTCCTATCGTGTCTGGGCAGAATTGCAGACACTTTCAAGTTCAACCCTAATTCACGGCTTTTTTTCAGCAGTGACCTGTACTTGCTAAGTAATTCCGCCGGTCTCCTACTCTTAATATCATTCGTGCCAACGTGTACAACTATATCACCTTTTGTGCCCTTAAAAGATGATATCCGCTCTACAATGTCATCAACCTTTGCCCCTAGCAGACATACCCTGGTCCTATTCCACCTATCCTTTTTACAAAGCATGTTCCCCGTTTCCCTGACAATAGAGTCACCAACAACTACTAGTTCCTGTGGGACCAGTGCATTCTGCCTAGGGGGCTGCTTCTGTGTTGCCTGATGACCAAGTGCAAGCTCTGGCGTTGATGTGGGCAGCTGAGAGCTTGATGGGCCCCTCAATTTATTTCCTTCGAGGGCATCCAGTATCTCTGCTTCGTCAGGGTTACTGTCGTCGTTGCCTTGACACATCGTCTTACGTATTTCAATCGTTTTGCGAATGTCCAAGTCCGATTCATACAATTTATGATCTAGTATGAGCTCTTCATTGTCGTCATATATCTTGACATTTCATCTCTGACAGTATCTCTGTTTCCTCATTGCAAAATGGAATGTGTGGTGTTACTGTCTCACGCCTGTACTTGTTGAGATCCTGAGCCAAGTCATAGATTCGATAACATATTATGCATGGATGCTGTTGTTTCTTGCAGATCTCCTAGCGCTGCATATGTAATTTGTGACAAAGCATGACAGAGCAACATCATAGTATGATTGTAACAATACAAATACTTGCATTGTTGCAATCATGCTATTCAACAAATGGCTATAGTCAAATGGGTAATTAGGTTATTGGCCTAACCTCTTCCTAACATTGAATCAGTAGAGTAAGCAGTAGGCATGTGTATCCTATTTATCACTAGCATTGATTCAGTAGAGTAAGTAGCAGGTGCTAGCATAAATTGCATTGTTCATGATTTGGGTTCTGGCTGTTCGAAATTTAGTGGTGTTGTCAAAGATGTATTACATGTAAAACACCTTTTGTGCATACAGGGTACAATGCGATTTTTTTGTTTTTAATATATATATTTTTTAGAATATTTATTATTGTAATAAAAGTTTTAAATAAACATGAATTCAAGTAATTACAGTACTTGTTTTTTTTTTTTTTTTTTTTCATACTTTATTGCACCTAACTGTCATCAAAATTAATGGAGAAAAATGTTTGTCTCTGGAATACCGGTATCCCGGTTTCATAAATTAAAAACACTGAAATACCAGTATTAAGATTTTGACTGGTATTGTAAGCCCTACATTAGAAGTGCTCGAAAAATCATTTCATCAAGAAGTAAATATTTCACCATCAGCTGTTTGTAAAGTGATCTGAATGTAGCTAAAATTCCATCAAATCAAATCACATGACTAGCCACAGATAGTTACACTTTCCAGCTACATGCTTTAAAAATTAGATGACAAATCAGATCCTGAACCAGCATATTTTTTCTCAGAGTGACCTTCCACATTAATGGTTCTGTTAACTGACACAGCTGAATAAAATTCAGTAACAAGTTAAAGATATGCTGAAAGTTAACATTTGGTGGAACTTGTTACCAAATTGCACCATTGGGCCAATTTTCTTTGCCACATAGTCAATCAACAGCAGTGTCTATATGCACATTAGCAAAACTGTGTGCAAGGCTTATCATGCCAGGTTCCTTGTCCATTGGATTGGAAGAAATGAGCCAGTTGTATGGCTCCAAGGAATCCTGATTTCATGTCATCACCTTATCTTTACGCTACTATTATGAATAATATTGTCTACTGTGAAAAGATCAATGATATAGCACATTTAAAAGAAGTCATCACTAATGCGATTAAAAGCAACATGACTGAATGCTTGCAGTTCTTGTGAACGAGTATGGACAGAAATTTCATATCAATTTGATGTGTGCTGTAGAGCTAATGGTACACAAGTTGAACTTGTGTAATACCATTACAAAAACGTTTTGAGTTGGTGAATCAAATAAACAAAAGTATTAGTTCAGTGTTCAGTTAGAACCTGTTATTTTTAAATCTGCTCAGAAATCCTCTCAATTAGTTTGGGAACACCCTGTGTATAGAAATTGTTTGTACTTGTTTATTAATTTATTTCTAATAGTTAATGTTTGAAAATTTTATATGTTTATATATGTCTACAAATTGGACTCTTGAATAAGTGGAAACTGAAGATGCACAGATACACTATTTTTTTTTCTTTAAGGTTTTTTTGTAGGATGCTGTTTTTATTTTTATAGCATTTGTTAGTATTTGATTAAAAAGATTACTGACAAAGATTACTCTGTCAGTAATCATTTTAATAGATCTTTTTAAGTAAATATTTATTTATAGGTGTTCATCCTTTGGCAAAAAGAAACTGCTGGCATTGTTATTGCTTTGCTCTCTTCCTCTGCTCTTCTGGCTGTATGGTAAGCTTTCAAGATATAGTTATTGTGTGTTTCTTTGCATCATTTTTTTTAAGCACAAACAAACCCAAAGATATAACTCTTGATGTTAACACTTTTTAGCAGAAATTTTTAAAATGAATACAGCAGACTCTCAATTATCTGAATTGTGGGATATTCAGAATTGCTATGGCCCAGCAGATGTCTAAGTCAGTAACAGATGTCATTTGTTTACATTTTGATAAAGGATTCCATTCCTACAAGAATAATTTCATTGACATGATCTGAGCAAACGTTCACATCAGAAGTTTCGAGGCGCCTCCGTAGCCAGGTGGGCAGGAGCAGCAGTGCGTAGCACACGCTTCTTGATTAGACCAGGGTTCGAGCCCATCATCACCAAATACGGAGGATGCGGAAAGGTCAGGGAATGACCACCGCATATCCTTGAGCAATATGGCCTTAGTTGTTAATGCTCCTAAAAACCAAACAAACAACAAAACAACAACATTTGTCATACCAGGCGGGCGAATAAGGACCATACCATACTATGTGTACAATGGTTCCAACACTGTAAGACCTATATAGCGAACACTACTGGTATATCCGATGTAGAACTTGCTTATTAAATATAGGATTTAACAATCACTGAGCTTTTGGAAAATATTATAGTGCTGCTGCTGCTTACATATCAGCAATAAACGATTTACCAAAAAGACCTTCCAGCCATCTGTGTATATGTAGCATTCTGTTAAGTATTTTATGAAATTAAGTTTTCTAATAAACTTTATACATTCCCTGTTACATATATTTAGAATTCTTAAGCATTGCTTTTTTATTATGTTTCCATATGATAATATGAACCAGAGCTATAATGCTCAATATGCTCTGCGTTGATATCAATGTTTGTAATTGTTTTAAATTGATTTTTAATTGTGTTCAATTGATTTTTAATTATTTTTTACTGTAATGTAAGATTTTCGATTTTTTTAATTGTTTTTGTTTTAATTTCTGGAGAGTGTCATACGAAAGCGTTCTACGTATTACGAACATTGTTTCCATGTATGTTTTTAGAGATGTTTCCCCGCCAATTTGGGAGGCTGATAGTATTAAAACTAAAGGCCTCTTGTTTATTCTATAATTTAGTTTTCACATGTTCTGTTTCAATAGAAATAAGAATATCCAGGTATGTGGCTCTAGTGTGGTTGTTGGGGTTAGTTCAGGTAACAGCTAAGTCTGATGGGTACACGTTGGTTGTGACATTGTTGAATTCTGGTTGATTGATTGATGGTAAGTAGGTCATCTACTTAATGATGCATTGTAATGCTGCTGTTAATCTTCTTTTCAATAATAATTAGCGATTGCACTGGAATAGCAAGTGCCCATAGCTATGCCCCCCCCCCCATTTTGAACAAAAACCAACACGTTTTTGACTTACTATGCTTCTTACTATGCTTCAAGATATTTTTGACTTCATTGTAATAATCATCATCTGATACTATTTTTAGATTTTGGTGTGATATACTCATAAACAGATACTGAAGTCATAAATTCCAAATGATGGATCTCATTATCTAAGGACTTTAATGCTTAGGACTGAAGTTAATGAATTTAGGTTTATTGAATTTAGGTTTATTGAATTTAGGTTTATCTGTATTGTTGAAAATTAATTTAAGTAAGTTTTCCAATAACTTACTGGGCTTTTTAATATAAATTTAATATAACTACTTATATGACGTGATAGATCTGAGCCCAACTGGATGTTTGTGAAATTTGGGTTTGAGATAAACTTATGGTAATTCCAATTGTTACTGTTGATGTTTACTTTTTTATGAGTATCTGTTATGTTTTATTATAGTTTTAGCATTACTATTGATAAACTAGTATGTACCACTGTTACATAATTTGCTTTATCTGTAGATGGTATGATGCATATATTATGTAATTGCTTTAGTTGTATTTTTAATTGTTCATAATTGAACGCTTTTATTGCTGAATTGTTGCAAAAATTAAGTTGTTCAAAATATATTTTATTATCATTATATACCATCATGATCCACATATTAAAGGCCTCTATAGGTATTTCATATTTATATGATAATTTTAGGCAAAACTGGAGCGGATTTGCATATTTTTCTTGGTGGTGATTATAGGCCTAAACTTGGAATCCATAGGAAATAATCTCCTTTAATTCCTGGAACTTAATAATATCCAGGTTGCCTGTGATTATATGTTTATAGTACGGTCCACATAGTTTTTATAACTAGGATTGGAACGGACACAGCTGGTAGTATCGTCATCAACATAATTAGTTGCCTCATGTTTGTAGTTACATGCTAGAAAGCCGAAGGGTTTATTATAGCTATGTCTGATTTTTATTTCCGCACAATGCTGCACAATGGTAAGGACGTCTTCAAGTAATTCTATGATTTTAATTAATTATGCCACTATCTGTTGGACCAACAGTCCATTATTTTCAGTTTACATCTAAATTAACCCCATTATTTCTAGTTTACAAATAAATAAACTCCTCAATTGATATAATTTCACCATTTTTTTCTATAAAATTCTATATATATATATATATATTAATAAACTGTTTCTATGATTCATATTCCTGTTAAACAGGAATATGAATCATAGAAACAGTTTAATGCTGATTGTTTTCACTTGTACATTGATAGGTGTTGGACCCTGTTGAGTGCCCATTAATGTATACAGGCTGTAATCAGCAGGTGATAAATTTAAATATTAATTATATTAATCTGGTATTTAATTTGTTGATGTTAGTCTTAAAATCCCTTTTACCCTTCTTCCTTATTACCCTTAGTTGCATATAAGTAATTGGTGCATTAGACATGCTAGTATATGAACCCAATTTATTGTTTTGCTATGGC